>NC_136063.1:1419601335-1420999669 GCF_964261635.1 Lissotriton helveticus | reverse complement strand
AGCCTACCCATCCAGGATGCATGTATAATTAGATGAGGTGTGGTAAAGAACCTCCTTAAGTTGAAACCTGACGATACCCTGTACCAGTCACTGAAAAGATACGTGTTTCCTCTCTGTCCATTTTTTGTTCCCTTTATTATCTAGGGGTCTTCACTCACTTGTGAGCCTCCCTAGAGTGAGGGCGATAGATAGATAGATAGATAGATAGATAGATAGATAGATAGATAGATAGATAGATAGATAGATAGATAGATAGATAGATAGAGTGAGGGCTATAGATAGAGTGAGGGTGATAGATAGATAGATAGATAGATAGATAGATAGATAGATAGATAGATAGATAGATAGATAGATAGATAGATAGATAGATAGATAGATAGATAGATAGATAGATAGATAGATAGATAGATAGATAGATAGATAGATAGATAGATAGATAGATAGATAGATAGATAGATAGATAGATAGATAGATAGAGTGAGGGCGATAGATAGATAGAGTGAGTGCGATAGATAGATAGATAGATAGATAGATAGATAGATAGATAGATAGATAGATAGATAGATAGATAGATAGATAGATAGATAGATAGATAGATAGATAGATAGATAGATAGATAGATAGATAGATAGATAGATAGATAGATAGATAGATAGATAGATAGATAGATAGATAGATAGATAGATAGATAGATAGAGTGAGGGCGATAGATAGATAGAGTGAGTGCGATAGATAGATAGATAGATAGATAGATAGATAGATAGATAGATAGATAGATAGATAGATAGATAGATAGATAGATAGATAGATAGATAGATAGATAGATAGATAGATAGATAGATAGATAGATAGATAGATAGATAGATAGATAGATAGATAGAGTGAGGGCGATAGATAGATAGAGTGAGTGCTATAGATAGAGTGAGGGCGATAGAGTGGGCAGTCTTAAGGGGGCTTGCGTCAAATCTGTCTGTCAGTTCACTCACATATTCTGTGTTGAACATTATGTTTAGGACCTAACAGAATTTGGATCACTTGCAGCATGATAGATCTGGCTCTACAATAATGCCCACAAGTGAGTCATGTAGTGATTAATCTGTGCAGGTGTTTTCAGGTGGTAAATACCAGCTGCCATTTGTGGCCTAACATACGTTTTCCTTTTCAGACTTTGACCCAAAACAAGAGCAAGAAAGATAGATGGATAGAAAAATAGAAAGAGGTGGGAATATAATGATAGAAAAATAATGACAGTGAGAGAAAATATGAAAAAAAAAGCACTGTCAAAGGTAACAGGTCTGGCGGGGGGCGTGGCCAGCCAGCCATGATGGCAGTCGGCTGCCGATAGAGCTCCGGAGGCGCCCGAGGTTCAATCCTGATTCTGGGCTTCCGCGGGGGACCATATTTGCCCACAGGTGTCGGAAGGGGTGTGAACGCTCACGAGATGACCCGATGGTCCACAACATTAGGCGGCGACCTAGCCTGCGGTGATTCAGAAGCAAGGCCTGCTGCGGCCTCCCACATGTGTCAGCCGGGTGCTCGAGTGGAGGCGGAAGTACAAGGCAAAGCGGACTGCCCGGGCGGAAGTGACCGCGGGAACTACCAGCGCTGGGTCGCTCTGCCATAGCAGTTGCCCGGGTGTCTCCAGCGGCTGCTGTGCCCATGCGGCGCCACAGCTACGGGACCGGAGGGGAGAAGTAGTGGCCCTTGGGAGACCTGCTGCTTGGCCGTGCGGCTGCTTTTGTTTCTACCGCCTACTTTCTACATAGGGACGGGCGCACCCCGCGGCCACTGAACAGCCTGGGGGAGCGGAGCGGAGGCATCAGATGGTGGTGGTGAGTCCTACAGGGGGTAAGTGGACCGGCGCCCGTACGCACATCGCACGCCGAGCCCCCCCTCCCTGCACGGTGACAACGCAGTGAGCCTCTTGGTCTTGTCTCGCGCTGCACGTGACCAATCCCCGGTCTGCAGTGCGGTATACCGTGGCCCAGCCGGGAGGTGTCTGTTCACCGGGTTGTTGCCTGGAGTGGGGGGAGTGGCCATTGTACAGTAGCGTGCTGGAACGGACTGGATGGACCCCATTGAAGGCCTACTGTGCATAATAGATGGTGATGTGATGCGGAGAGCGCCTGCACCTTGCTTATGAAGGCCTAACTACATGCCCTTGGAGTAGGTGGACCCCCCTGGATACTGTGTGACGGTTGGAGTACTGGTGTATGGCCGGCTGGCTGGTGGGATGCCTCCTATTCCCCGGTGTCTGGCGAGTGGTGGCTCACTTGGAGTCCTTTCATGTTGTTTGGCATTGACGGCGCTCTGCTGGCTGAGACACCCTTTGGCCTGCTGGCGACCTTGGGAGCTGCGACCCTGCTGCTCTCCTACATCGTTGTTGCCATACTCCCCCACACCTGCTTCGCCCTCTTTTTATCTGGACGACCTCGCACTGATACGAGGTAGTGACGGTGGTAGGGTACTGTCAGCCCTGGTGAGTGCTATCCTGGAGACTATCCATATAGTGGGTGCTGTAATTTTCCGGAAGAGCGCTGAGATTGTGTTTTCTCCCCCTTTGTTCCCCCCTCCTCCCCTAATTTTTCGGCATCATGGTTCGGAAAGGGACCAAGGGGCTGGAGGGCCCAGGAGACACGAAGGCGACGCGTGCTGGATCTGGGATCGGAGAAGGCCGGACTTTGCTTGGAGCGGCAGGAACAGGCAGTGCTAGGGACCCACCACCGGATAAGTTAGATTTGATTTTGAAGGAAATACGAGATTCCATGGCAGCGATGGAACAGCAGCTGGGGGCCCTGACTACTAATTTGTCCCTCGTGAAAGCGGACCACAGTAAATTGGCGGACAAGGTTAAAGACCAGAGCCTCGTCCTTGCATCCTTGCAGATCTCTCACGCCGACGGTGTTGGACCACTCTTCCTCCATACAGCAGCTCCAGCAGCAGGTCACTTCACTGATTGATCGGGTGGAAGATGCAG
Organism: Lissotriton helveticus; assembly: GCF_964261635.1. Lineage (NCBI taxonomy): Eukaryota > Metazoa > Chordata > Amphibia > Caudata > Salamandridae > Lissotriton > Lissotriton helveticus. Next base: position 1,420,996,692 of record NC_136063.1, on the reverse strand, counting down.
AAGGAAGAAACTGGCGCAATAATATACGCGTCATAGGCCTGCCGGAACGATGCGAGGGGAATCAAGCAGCGGACTTTATGGAGCTATGGTTCCGTGACCATATGACCACTGAGGGCCTCTCCCCGTACTTCTGTGTTGAAAGAGCACATAGGATCCCGACAGGTCGGCCCGACATGGCCGGCCGCCCTGGCCGCTGATTGTAAAGATTCTCAACTACAGGGACTGAGATGTCTTGTTGCAGAAGGCTCGGGAGAAGTCGCTAATTCAGTTTGATAACCACAGAGTCTCCCTCGATCCAGATTATACCACTGTGGTCCAAAAGCAGCACTCGTCGTATCAACAGGTGAAGAGAAGATTACAGTATGCCCTCCTCTTCCCTGCCCGACTGAAGGTTATCCACGAGCAGAAGACACACTTTTTTGAAAGCCCCTCAAATGTAGAAGAATGGCTGGAAGTAATGGACATAGTGGATGGCCAAGAACCTGAACGGGGGCGTTATGGGTGGGCCCCGCTGGGCGAACCCGGCCAGGATTTGGAAGGGTTCCTTGAGTCCGGTGGGAGGAGTGGCCGTTCGGGCCCATCAAGGAGGAAGCAGAAGAAGGACCAACTCGGAGCACTGGCAAAGGCGGGGGCATTTCGAGAGGATACGGACAAGATCGAACGGACTAAGAGGACTGTACGATTCAATCTGATTCTGATCATAGCGCTGTTCTTTTCCCCACCGTAATGTCCAGAAGTGCTGATGATCTTGTGGACAACTGAGAACACTGGCAGTCCAATGTGTGATGGACTCATGATGACAACAGAAGTGGTATCCTTTTTAAGGCACTAGCCGCCACAGTTTGTCTAATTATTGTACTCCCTTAGGTATAATGCACTGAAAAATGGATGTCGGTTTTGTGTTACGGGGAACTGTACACTTAGTACCTGCTTCATTGGGGTCGAGTGGTGATGTTGAGCTAAGTTGGGACCTGCACTCCATGTGACTGCTTATGTATCCTGTACTCCTTTTCCTGCCACTTGTTGTCATACATCCTGGTACCCCGGGATGACCTGCCGTTGAGCAATCGGAGCTAGCCATGAACAATGACCCATTGGTGTTAATGGTCAGCCACCCCCCCATTGGTGTATGCACCATGATTTGGACTGATTTGTTGGTTACATTATTGTTGGGCCCAGCAGTGTTTCATTGCTGTGCCGAGTTTGGTTGGGGCTTCTATATGGTTTCAGGGTATAGGGACTCCTGGTCGCTACATGCAGTAGACACTACATCAGGGTTACTGGTAACATTACACGAGATAAGAGACACACATGGCTGAGACTGCAGGGACGTACCAATTTCTCACCTGGAATGTGCGAGGTTTGGGGGCAATTCAAAATCGTCATAGAATCAATTCGATCCTACTTCAGCACTGTACAAAGATTGCATTGCTCCAGGAGTCCCATCTTACTGTCACGGCGTCACAGAAACTGAGAAAGAAATGGAGAGGCACGGTCTACTCCACGACATACTCTGCTTTCTCCAGGGGCGCTACTATATGGGTCCGTCATGGGGTGCCATTTGAAGAGGTGGAAAGAAGGTGGATGGTCAGGGCAGGTACATCTTAGTTAAGGGTACACTGGATGGGGGACTAATAGTCTTGGGAAGTATATACGCACCGAATTACGACCAAGATCAGTTTCTACACAAATTGGGCTTGGCATTATCAGACTGGATGGAGATACCCTGGGTGTTGGGCTGAGATTGGAATGCGGTCTTAGATTTGAACATGGACAGGTCTCATCCCTCCTACAGGCTGCTGGAGCTACCAAATTGGCTGACCTCTTTGCTACCTGGGCTGCGGGTTGGATACTATCGGATGCATGGCGTGAGTTATATCCCACCCTCAAGGAATACTCGTTTTACTCTCCTTTGCATAATTTACACACTATAATTGACCGGTTCCTGTGCTCAAGGTCGATAATAACTAAAGTGGAGAAATCAGAATATTTGGCAAAGACGTTCTCCGACCACAGACCCTTGGTTATTACACTCCACTGGGCAGGGTACCGACCCCGGTCTCCACCTGGAAACTTAACCCTTCTCTTTTGGAGGATCCTCCCTTTCGTACTTCCCTCTCTGTTGCTCTCACAGACTATTTTAGGTTTAATTGGGACTCTGCTTCTTCGAATCTGGTGGTCTGGGATGCCATGAAGGTCATGATCAGGGGTGCAGCTATAGGACAATTGGTAGGGGCGAGGCAAGAAGTTCATCGGAAACTCTGTGAGGTAGAGGACCGATTGAAGATCCTAGAGAGAAAGGCTAGTATTGATCCGGATAAGAAAAGAGACTTACAGGGGGGTATATCGACCATGCAGAGCTCTTAGAAACATTACGGACAATTGATTACAAGGAATACCTACGTCGTCAACACATAGAAGCCGATAAGTCTGGCGCACTCTTGGCCAGGCTGGTCCGTGACCGGCCAGATCCACCGACTATAACCCAAATACGCGACTTGACGGGTACCGTGGTATGTACGCAGGTAGAGATAAATCAAGCCTTTTATGCTCATCTGAGCGCCGTCTATGCGCCCATAGGCCTAGAGGACTCGATGCAAATTGATAACTTCCTGGACGATCTTCCCTTCCCGGTACTGTCGGAGGATATACAAAAGACACTAGAGGGTCCTGTTACGCAGCATGAGATACGCGCTACGATTAAGTGCCTTAACTGTAATAAGGCCCCCGGTTTGGACGGGTTACCGGTAGAATTCTACGCGACCAATGCGGTTTCCTTACAGGACGAAGTACCTCCTTGAACACGCGCAGACTGCATGCCTTGATGTCGGCCTCGTCTCAGGACCTACCGCAAGCGGGCTGTATAGCACTGGACTTGAAACAAGCATTTGACTCCCTGTCCTGGTCCTTCATGTTCGAAGCACTGAAATGCTTAGTCTTTCTGGACACCCTTATCCGTTGGATGCGCTTATTATACACTAACCCTACAGCCAGAGCCCGCACGGGCAGGTATGTTTCCGAAGGCTATACAGTGCACAGGGGCACCAGACAGGGTTGCCCCTTGTCCCCGATCTTATTTGTAGTCGCATTGGAACCTCTAGCGCTGGCATTACGAGGCGCCTTCGGTCGGATGGGCATCCCGGTAGGAGGGACACAACATTTGATATCCATCTACGCGGATGGTATCATGCTATACTTCCGGGACCTAGAGGCCGATCACACAGTGATCTTCACTATCTTTCAGCAATTTGAAGCAGTGTCGGGTCTGGCGATCAACCCCTTTAAACCCGTTGGGTTCTTCTTTAGGGAAGGCATACCATCCCCTCATATCCTCTTTGGAACATATCAAATACCGGTGGCCCCTGTTTCCTTTAAATATTTGGGTATACAAGTATACAGGAACCCTGCTGATCAAATAGATGGGAACATTAAACGCGCCATCACGCGACTTCGGGGAAGTGTGGGCTTCTGGACTTCGCTACCATTGTCTGTCATGGGCAGAGTAGCTATTTCTAAAATGATAATGCTCCCCCGCCTGCTATATTATTTTGAGAATATACCAGTAACTCTTCCTCAACACATTTTTACCTCTCTCAACACCTTACTGATTACCCTTATTTGGGGCACTGGGGGGAGGCGCATTAGTCTGCGTAAACTCCAATTGGGAACTAGGCTGGGGGGACTTGGGGTGCCGGATTTCAAAGGATATTATTATGCCAGCCAACTACAGTGGCTGTCATATTGACTTGTGGGCAAAAACCTGCAGGAGATTGCATTTACGAAAGAACGCTTGGATCGTGGGGCACTCCACTCCCTGTTGTTGATGAAAGCCCGGATCCCCCTGGACTGTTCTCCCCTCTTACACACAGCATTAACATGCTGGAAGAAAGCACTGTCATACACATCCACAGTACCTCCTTATGCAACAAACATCCCATTGATAGGTATCCCAACACCACAGGGTAGTCTTACCAGAAATGCGTTACGAGCTTAGACGGACCACGGGGTGGAAGAGGTAGGAGCCTTTTTTGGCGATGAGACATTGTTAAACCACGACTCCTTCATGCAGATAACTGGAGCCCCTCCAAGTTTATATCTATTGCACGCCACTGTAACACATTATATCAAGAACACGTGGGCACCTTTGAGATTAAAACCTACACAACATGAACTGGTATATCTGATGTATTACATGGGGGAGGGAGGACACCTTGTGCGCTGGCTCTACACATGGATCAGAGAACATGCTGCAATTCCGCATACAGCACTTAGAGAGACCTGGGCCCAAGACTCCAGTTTAGAAATCACAGACAAGAATTGGCAGTTTATATTGGAGCACCTGAAAAGGGTGTCACGAAATGCTAAATTCCGGTTCATTCAGACAATGGTGCTCCATAGAGCATACCAACGCCCCGACAAATACACCGTATGTTCCCCGACTCTTCACATTGCTGCCCCCGATGCCAAGGCGAAGATGCTGATTTCGTTCACATGCTGTGGTCGTGCCCATGACTACTGAGCTATTGGGCAGACCTATGTCAGGTGCTACATACAGTCACACAATTACCTGTCCCAAAGGAAATGTTACATTGCTTAGTGGGGATGTGTAAGAGGTCTAAGTCCTTGAAGGTTAAATTAAAATTCCTGGACCTGGCCATGATTCTGGCGATCAGATGTATAACAATGAGATGGAAATCCCAGAGGCCCCCTATGCTAACTATGTGGCGGGCAGATCTGATACAGTGGGGTCGGGCAGAGAGCACGGCTTTAAGGAGGGAGGAAGAGAGAGGTCATAGAAAACATCCCATAGCGCTGGAATCGGATGCGATGGTGGTGGAATTGGAAGGAATGGAGTCCATTACCCCTCAGGCGGCCGGATCGCAATAGTCTGTTCAGAAGGGAGGAAGGTGACGGGGAGGTTGCCCCCCTCTACATGACAGGGTACATGAACACTATATACTATAACCGCAGTTTGATGATCATTAATGCTTATCTTCAGTGGATCACCTAGCTAAGTCTGACGCGACCAGGAGTGGGTGGGTTAGCGGGAGGGGTGAACGTTGTGGGAGGGAGTTTATTGTTTTGAGACTAATGTTACTGAGGCATAAGGCAATTTATATAACACGTTGTCAGTGCGTAAAACTGAAGACGGCTGATGCTGGTAATTCACATATCTTACTGCCTTAATATGAATGTTTTAAGAGATTGCACTTATATACTGTGAGACAAGAGTCTATGTTTAACACTACAATACAAAAAAAGGAAAAACGACTGTAATGTTTATATGTCCAGATGCCATGTAATTTTTTAATACAGTCAAGAATAAAGAGTTGGAAAAAAAATAATAAAATACAGATATTAGCAAATGGAAAAAAAAAAGGTAACAGGTCTGGCTTTCACCGCCAGCCTTTAGTCACATCTTGTTTTGTCATGGTTTTTGTAAAACTTCAAAGTTCAAGAAGCTGTCGGGCCCTCTTCAATCTGAAAAACAAATTGGCTAAAGGCAAACATTTTATTTTGGTCTAAAAAATTAAGGCATTGCCATAGAATCTCCAGGCACTAAAGGGAACTACTTTGTGTGTGGATATGTACCTTGTAAATGGAAAGCATGATATGAGTCATAGTGAAGTCAGCCATAGGCTCAAGAGGGCTGATCAATTGCCCTTAGAAGCATGCTCGAGTGAGTGCAAGAAAAATGTGAAAGGTGCAACCACAGACTGATAGATGAGGTCTCGTTGATTACCCCTATAGGTAAGTATTTTCTACAAATAATTTCAGTAAGTCTAACACAGACCTGAAACTGACAATTGGTTGATTGGCTGCCACCCTCTTGCCTTAAGGAATGAAAGAAAGAAAGAAAGAAAGAAAGAAAGAAAGAAAGAAAGAAAGAAAGAAAGAAAGAAAGAAAGAAAGAAAGAAAGAAAGAAAGAAGGCCAGAAAGAAGGAAACAAAGAAAGACAGGGTTCACAAGATTGACAATGCACACTGAGTAGCTTATATTCACTGTTCATGTGAGCTGAAATGGCAGCAGTCAGATAAGCAAGGCCATTCAGAAAGGAATTTACAACAGCATTAGCAGGATATGGGGTCTGATAAAGCTGAAATGTGCCCTGTGCTCACATCAAAAGTGTCCTGCAATCATGTCAGGCTCTAGACATAAAAACTACACAAAAATAATTATAAAGTAAAAACAAAAACATTGGCATTGAAGAGGACTCTCTAGCGTACGGATGAGCTCCTTGTGAAAAAGCAAAAAGCAGTAACTCAGAGTGAAGTTAACCAGTGGCTTAATTAAACTGACCCCTTGTCCCAAGCTGAATGCTGTAGAGGGAGAAAGCAAAATGTGAAATGCCAAACAGACCAGTTGAAGAAGAGAGCTTGCTATAAGCCTCATTAACCCCTTGGCCGCAGCGGTAATTCCACCGCGGCGCTAGGGGGAAGGGGGCCGTGCGACACCACCATGCTCGTGACGGAACCATTCCGTCACGAGCCGCGGTGGCGCTGTGCATGTGACGGAATGGTTCCGTCATGGCCCCGCCTGCTTAATGGAACGTCCAGCGCGGGCGCGGAATCAGCGCCGCACAGGCGCGGCGTCCGGGCCGTTACGGAACCATTCCGTCACCAGCACAGCCCCACCGTGGCTCGTGACGGAATGGTTCCGTCACGAGCACGCAAGGGGTTAAGTAAATGTATTATACGTATAATTTTAGTAAAATCATAAGATCTTGGCTAACACCAGACCTAAAAAGAAACACTAACAGTAAGATAGAGAGGAAGAGTTGGTTGATGAAATAAGGCATAAGGTGGAATCACAACTTGGTAGTGTTGTTATTCAACAAACCCGAATTTCTGCAGTGCGGACTGTGGGCACCTAAGAAAATGTTTAGGCACCATATTTATTGTTTTACAAATTAAGCCCTAGAGCCATGACTTGGCTAAGCATCAGCAACTTCTATTTTGGAATCATGCTTTTTCTGCTGTGCTATCTTACAAGACAATTTGGTAACATCTTCACAGAGACCTTATGGTGAAATGTTTGATTTACATGAGGAGGAGGCTTCATTTACAGACTTACAGACCAGTTAATGTGAGTAGATTCTTTATTGGTATTTGAAGTGCTGAATATCTTTCCATTCTTTTGAAAAAAGGCACCCACCCTCCTGCCTTCAGATTGCTGCATAAAATGCTTTCATTAATAGTAGAAGACAACATTCTTACTTAAGTTGGCAGCACGTGGAGAGGAAGCATGGGACCGATGGAGTCACAGAAGTGGATATTGAAGGGCTGACGCCATGTAGCACGTTACGCCAGCCACCGGGGATCAGCAAGCAAGATGGCAGAGGAGGCTATGAGTAAAGGCAAGAGTTGTGCCGGCATGGGGCAGATTGAGAGTGGATTGAGAGCAGGTGGAGAGTGGAGCAGAAGGGTAGTGATGAGCGGGGTTTGGCACCCAGCACAACACAATGCCAGGCCAGCGACTCTCGGCTGCAATGAACCGCTGCCACAACTGGGTGAGGCGCCGGTGAGTCTTGCAGAATGCCCCTGTGCAACCCCCGCACTGTCTTCTCAGCATCTCCTGTTGCTTCTGCTGCCCCCTACTCCAGGCAACAGGCAATTGCCCTACAAAAGCTTCACAGCCCACCTCTCCCACCAGAAGGGGTTTGTTAGATACAGGGGCCAGAAGCAGGGGAGTAATTATGTCGCTGTATTCTATTCTATTCACATGCCTTGTAGAGCGCGTGGCTACCCAAAATCGGCTTCCTGACACTATCCGTCCTATCTAGATTGAAGATATTTAGAAATAGAGATAGATATTCAGTTGTTTTATGGCGCTCATTCAGTTGTCATCTATTCTCAGGCTAGTAGCTAAAGAGTTCCAGAGTTTTGGCGCAAGGTATGAAAATGAACGACCTCCACCTCTAGCTCTCCTGACTCTGAGGATGATGAGAAGACCCTGATTGCTTGACCTGGCATCTTTTCTGGCCCAATGGGAGGTAACAAGCTAATGGAGAATACCTGGGCCCACTTCATGTTTTGCCCAGTGTGTGATACATAGTGCCTTAAATTGTATTCTACAATGTATTGGCAACCAGTGAAGGGTTTTGAGTGTGGAGCGTACAGATTGCACTTTGGGAATGCCCAGCAGGATTTGAGCCGCAGCGTTCTGGATGATCTGGACATTTTTGATGACAAACATTGGGCTGCCCATGTAAAGTGAGTTGCCATAGTCCAGGTGGGACAGATTATACCTTGAATCACTGTCCTTCGGACATCCAAAGGAAGCCATTTTAGAGTCTTCCTCAGAGCTCTCCTGCAGCCGATGCAGCTGGCAGCAACCTTCTTTACTTGGGAAGTCACAGAGAGATGTTTATCCAGAGTTGCTAATTTACAACCTAAATATAAATAATATCACGGGTAAAGAAAATTAACATCATCCCCTTATTTTTGTATTTGTTGTTTCACTGTCTGTGATCACTGAAACATCTGTCTAAAAACCCATATGTGGAACTATGTTTCTATATAGTATGCGCTTGACTTCTGAATAAAGTTTTAGTATTCAATGGGGTAGAAAGGCATTTTCCCTTTCTCAGTGTCGTTGGTTTGGCTATGGGCGTGTATTGGGACATTACGCACACCATCACGCCACACGTGACAACGACCACGTGACACAAACGCCAGGCTTTTTTGCTTCCGCGTCCGTAATGGAGTTTACCTTTCGGACTACGGATTTGAGCAAAATAGGTTCTAAGTGGGGAGCTGGCAAGGAAGAAGTAAGTACCCTCTATGCAGCAACCTTGCATTTTTAGTTATCGCTGCCGGCAACTCGGTTTAGTGTGGGCGGAGATTAAATGCTTAGTGCCAGAACCCCTGGTTGGTATCTAAAACAAGGGAACCCGTAAAGGTGGCGAAGGACCCCGGGTAGTACTAGTATTTTAGTTAACAAAAGGTCCTTGGCTTCAAATTACTTTAAGGAAAAGATAATCACAGGCTTAAATAAGGACTGTGTGTTTTTTTTCTTCAGTGTCCAGCCGGACATAGAAGTATTTATTTAGAAAATTCGAGGAATTTATACATTAAAAGAGCTTTGCCTGGTTGAATGCAATTACATGAGCCGTGGCACTCGGGAGTAGTGCGTTCACGTCTTGGGTAGTGGTGCAGCAATGACACTTCTAGGAAGCCTTGCTTTAGAGCGTAGGCATCGTCCCGGTTACGGCTGGAGCCGTAGGCATGTTTCCTGGGGTTTAGGAGGACCTTAATTAATAATTACTGGGGGTTTAGGCAGCACGTTAGATGGCGTGAGCCTCTTCAAGACGAACCGCTATTGTAAGCGTGTTTAGACGAAAAGATGGGTCCCGTCTGGTCAGCGTGATGGCTGCTCATGTAATTGCATTCAACCAGGCAAAGCTCTTTTAAATGTAGTCCTGAAGATGATCCCAACATAAACCTTGGAGATAGGGATCGAAACGTTCGTCGACTGTTTGTACAGTACTGCTCCATTTGCAATTTGTGATTTGTGTCGCAGTTACTGTGGGTCAGAGCTTACTTAAGATTTTAATGTATTGTAAGCCGCCTTTTTCTCCAACTTGTTTGCCTGTTATTTTCTCCCTCTCACTGTTCCTTCTCCTATGTATTGTGCTTTCCTGACTTGGTACAGGCTTGTGCCCAGTTATTTATGCGTGACTTGTTTCACTTGATAAAATGTATAAATTCCTCGAATTTTCTAAATAAATACTTCTATGTCCGGCTGGACACTGAAGAAAAAAAACACACAGTCCTTATTTAAGCCAATGATTATCTTTTCCTTAAAGTAATATGAAGCCAAGGACCTTTTGTTAACTAAAATAGTGCCAGAACCCCGTCCTTTTGGGATTCTAAGGGTTTCCTTTGGTTTAAGACTATGGTGCAACAAATAAATAAATTGTAGTACATCTGGTGACAACCACTGACAGAGCCTGAGCCTGGGCCTCATTCGAAAATGGTCAAAAGCTTAAAAAGTTTAAAGTATGTGTTTTAAAATAAACGTGGGATAGCATTTCCTCATTATTGCTAGCATGGACCGTAGTTCAAAATTTGATCGTGTGAGTCTCAGAGGATGTTCTTCTATATTTCTCACAGAATATCCTTTCCGTGAAGAATACCCCTGCTGCAAAGTCCAGGGTGCAATTTCCCAGTTTTACAAAAGTAAGTTACCTCTCAAATTAATTTTAGTCCTATTTTCAGAAAGTCCTCCATTTTCAAATCAAATGTTAAAAGGAAATATCATTAAAAAGGGTCATTTTTCTCCCCACCCGTAAACCCCACCCTCCCTTGTTCATCCAGACAATGTTTGGGCTACAGAATTTGGGACTGAGCACTATATCTTACCTTTTGGTGGGAGGTAAAGATAGAGGTGGAGATTAATTTATTTAGAGATTACTTGACAAAATGCAAGATATCAGAACTTGTAGATTGAACTGAGTCTGATTAAAAAAAAAATTCAGACGGGTCCCTTAATCACTTGTAACCTTGTTGTGGCAATTTACACTTAACGAAGGTTTGTCTAAATGACACAGGAATTTCAGTAATTTGGGTGAGAATACAACTGTGGTATATATTATGTTTGAAGTTCATGTATACCTGTTGATTCAGATCTGTTTGATTGTGAATTTTTTCTTACAGATTGGTAGGGTCTGGGAGTTCCAAGACTATACTACAATCGGGTAAAACCGTGAGTTTAACACCACTACACAGACATTCCCATGGTTAGGGTACGCCTTAGGGTGTGTATACTGCCTGGGAATTTCATAATCACTTCTGGTCCTGATGAAAGCTTGGCTAAAGTAGCAATCCAAAGCAGAACCATGTCGACCTTTTAATTCACATAGGACATATTTGACTCGAATTGATGGTCAATGATGTCCGATTCATTAATTTTTAACAATGAGGGTCTGATTCTTTATTAAAATTCATTTTGGAGGACAGTCCGTCATTTTTTATATCACACACTTCTAATCACTTATACTTCACTTGTATGTTTGAAATCTGCTCCGCTGTAACACAGACGTGGTATCATACCAAGGAGATACTTGGTCTCCTTGGTATAAAACCCTATGATGAAGCATGTCATCAACTATGTTGACGAGTGAAGGTTTTATTTTCAAACATTCAATGTTTTCTTTCACATTTTTTATGTCATTCCTGTGTTAAAAGCAGCATCACACGAAACAATGTGCTGATGTTCTGTCCAGGAATTGTTACCTAGGACATTGTGAATTTCTTATATATCACTCCTTTGTTGTTTTTGAGTATATCCAGAGTAAGCCCCAGACTTTTAATTTCCAACCTGGGGGACACCACCAAAACCAACACCACCAACACTCTCAGATGCATTTTCCTCAACGTTCGCTCGATGCACAGACACATCATGGAAATCTGGAACATCCTTGACTCGCTCTCACCCAACGTCGCCTTCTTCACGGAAGCCTGGACCAATGCCACCTCGGTCCCCGACATCGCCATCCCAGATGGGTACAAGATCCAGAGAAAGGACCGCCCCAATCACCCGGGCGGAGGCATCACCATCACACACAAAAACTCACTGCGCTTTACCACATCCAACAACAACTTCCCCGCTGCCGAACACCTACACTTCCAGGTCCAGACCATCCCTAACTCCACTCTCAGCAGCACCCTCGCCTTCAGACTCCCTGCCCCCAAGCACTGTTCGCCGATACCATCACTGATCTCATTGCACCACACGCCATCACCACCATGAACTAAATACTTATCGGAGACCTGAACTTCCACCTCGACAACCTCAGCGACCCCATCTCCGCCGCCCTCCACGACAACCTCACCAACATCAGGCTGAAACAGCTGGTCACCACACCGACACCCAAGGCAGGACACGCTCTCGACCCCATCTTCGCTGGAGGCAGCAGCGTTCCCTTCAGCCACACCATGCAGCCACCATGTACCGACCACCACTGCGTACACTTCCTCCTCAACAAAGCCAAGCCATACAAACCTGCCCCATGCCCCTGTGTAGGAACTGGAGCAGAGTCAGCGATGAACAACTCAACTCCACCCTCAACGGCAACACCCCATCGGCTGCAACTGACGCCATGGAACTCCACACTTGGATCACAAACTGCACAGACAAGCTTGCCCCGCTGCGCAACTGCGACACGCATAGCCCTAGGAAAGCCGCCTGGTTCCCCACCGAGCTCCAAGAAGTCAGACACACCTGCAGATGCCTGGAAAAAAACTGGAGAAACATCAAGACACCCGAAAACTTCACCGCCTACAAGGATCCCATGACAGATTACCTCCAATGCACCAGAACCACCAAAAGAACCTTCATCCACAACAGAATCCTCTCCAACTCCAGCAACCCCAACCCAAGGAACTTTTCAGCGTCATCCAGGAATTCATGAAGCTCCATAGCCAAGCAACAGACATCACCCACTCCCAGGACCTCTGCGACAAACTTGGATCCTACTTCCACCTGAAGATAAAGAACCTCTACAACATTGTCAATGGCCACAAACCCGTCCACTCAGTCAGCCCACCCTGCGGCAAAACCAGCCAGACCACCATCTCCGCCTGGACTCTGATCACGACCAAGGAGACCGCCGCAACGATGAAGGGCATTCACTCCGGGACCCCCACAGACCCCTGCCCACCCCACATATACCACAGAGCCACCACCACCATCACACTGGTATTTCAAACGACCATCAACACCACCATTGAGACTGGCTCCTTCCCCGACAACTGGAAATGCACAGAAGTCAAGCCCCTACTCAAGAAACCCTCAGCAGACTGGACGGACCTCAAAAACTACCGGCTTATCTCGCTCCTCCCATTTGCAGCGAAAGTTGCCTAAAAGTCCGTCAAGGCAGAGCTGACAAGGTTTATCGGAGAAAACACCATCCTCGAGTCTTTCCAATCCGGATTCTGAAGCAACCACAGCAGTGAGACCACCCTACTCACCACCACCAACGACATCCGCACCATCCTCGACCAAGGTTACATGGCAGCCCTGATCGTACTCGACCTGTCGGCAGCCTTAGACACCGTCTCCCACCACATTCTAACAGCAAGACTACACGACGCCGACATACAAGGCACCGCCTGCGACTGGATCAGATCTTTCCTCAACGGCAGGAGCCAAAGGATCAGACTGCCACCCTTCCTCTCTGAACCCACGGAAATCAACTGAGGAGTCCCACAGTGATCATCAATCAGCCCAACTCTCTTCAACCTCTGCTTGGACCCCCTCGCCACCATCGTCTGACAACACGGCCTCAGCCTAATCTCCTACGCCGACGACACCCAGCTCATCCTTTCCCTCACCACCACCAGACTCCACTTCCAGGAAGGAAGGCAAGACGTCGCAGCATGGATGAGCAACAGCTGCCTTAAACTCAACTCGGAGAAGAATTAAGACCTTGTCCTCAGAACCACCCCTTCAGCATGGAACAATACCTGGTTGCCCACCACCCTTGGCACCCCGCTACCCCCAGAGACCACGACAAGAACCTTGGCATCATACTCGACGAGGTCAACACATCTCCTCCAGATGCTTCAACACCCTCCGCATCCTCTGCCACACTTTCAAATGGATGAACCTGAGGCAAGGAAGACAGTCACCCACTCACTCATCACCAGCAGACTGGACTACGGAGATGCCCTCTACGCCGGTATCAACAAGTCTCTACTATGCAAGCTCCAGACTATTCAGAACACTGCTGCCAGACTCATCCCCTGGATCCCTCGACATGAACAGAGCAGCCAACACCTAGACAAGCTTCACTGGCTCCCCGTCGAGAAAAGAGTCACCTTCAAGAGACTCACCTATGCCTACAAATGCCTACACAACACGGGACCCCAATACCTCAACGATAGAGTCACCCTCCATGTACCCAAATGAAACCTCCGCTCCACCAACCTCCTCCTCGCCAAAACCCCGTGCATCTACAGAGCGGGGGAAGATCCCACTCCTCCATCATGGCCAAGACCTGGAATGAGCTCCTCACAGACATCAGATGCCCCCTCCCGGAACACCTTTAGGAAGGCTCTGAAGATCTGGCTCTTCGACTGAATCAGACTTGCTAACTCCCCCAGCGCCTTGAGGCCCATAATGGGCGAGTAGTGCACTTATAACCCCCTGATTGATTGATTGATTGATTGATTGATTGATTGATTGATTGATTGATGTTGCAGCAATCACATTGCAAAGCCTTGTCACACCTTTAACTCCTGGATCTGTTGGGGAAGACAATTACGCATTTTCACTGGAGGGTCCCTTTCCAGTCCCCATGTCCCTCATCATCGTGATTACAAGAAACTTACTTCCTCCTTTGCCCAGTAGGGACATTCCAGTTTTGAAAGTACCCTAATGCTAGCCAGACGACGACTGACTTGTAATTTGCCCAGACAATCATCGCCCCAATGCACGGTACAACTGCGGACTCCTGCTCAGGCCGCTTGGAAAGCATTGAATCTGCATATTATAGGTTTCCATCATTTAAGGTGAGCACAGTTACGTTCTGAGGCATGCTACAGGGGAGCCTAGGACCTGTTAGCCCATCACAGGATCAGGAGATTTGGAGCACAACCCCCCTAGCCTGGCATTCACAGGATATGGCTGGGGATGAAAACCCTAATGGTAAAGTTTCAAGCTCACTAGATTCAAATCAAGCTGTGGGCAGCCATCCTAATGTCTATGCAAGCTACACTAATGTCCCTCAACTATCATAACATTCAATGGACATTCAAGTGGACCTACTCCACACCATGACAGTCTTTGTGTCGAGGCATTGATCAGAAACTAGAAACTAGAAATGATCTCATTACTTGAGTACATCTGGCTCTAAATCATAGAATGTTGCAAAAGTTTATTTTTATTTTTGTGTGCGACTGAAAAATGTTCCCTTTTCTTCAGTACTGTAGTGGACAAGGGCTGTTGGACTTGCCCCTTTTTATAGAGCAATCCTCAAAACCTTTGCCTTTACTACTCCTATTTTTAGCTACATTTGTTTTTGTTGGTGTTAGCACTCTGTGTACTATACTACAGTTTACAAGCTCTAAAGTGCTTGTGCCCTCTCCTCTAAACATGATAAAGTTGGCTTATACCCAATTGACATATCTAATTTACTTGCAAGTCCCTTGCAAAGTAGTACTATATATATCCAAGACCTGAAAGTTAAATACTACTTGTGGGCCTGCAGCACTGATTGTGCCACCCACTTGAGTAACCCAAGTCTCAGATCTGTGATTGCAGTACGTGTGTGCAGTTCTAAATTGCCATTTTGACCTGACAAAAGAAACCTTTCTCCAGGCCCAAACCTTCCTTTCAATACATATAAGTGACTCCTAGGATTGCTACCCAGCAGCTTATGGATCTACTCTTTCCAGTCTCTATCAAATTTTCAATCAGATCCAGACTTGTCAGGATTCTTCTGGGATCCAAGTCTTTCAAAAACTGTCTCATCCAAATAAAGGACAACTGCACCACTACTTTAAAGGGCCTGATAGTAGGCTCAACTTCAGCTCAATCTTTCTAGGAGTCTAGATTCAGAAAGTCTGCAATATTTTGATATCCATTGCTCTCCAATCTAGAGGTGGTTTTCTTATCTAATAAGGGTTTATAAACAATTTGTACATCTGCCAAGCAGGTGACTCCGCTAAGAGCCGACCCATCATAATGTTTCAACAGTTGTCTCTTATGCTTTAGAGACCATTGCAAAATCTTATATCTAAACTTTTTTGGGTGATTTAGCGAGGCGTAAAAAATTATCTATCTCATATTCGTGAAAAATGAAATTTTGAAAAAAATTATCTATCCAATTAATTGCTGAGGCTTAAAATAACTATAAACACAATGTGCAAAATAGCATTCTTTTAACTCGTGGAGGGTGTGGTCCCCTTCTTTAACCTGCCTATTTTATGTACCTATCGCCAACCTAGTCATTTTATTGGCTCATATGTAGGTGGAGTACATTCCCTCCAATTCTTTAATAAACGAAATCGGAAGAGTGCAGGGAATTGCAGAAAACAAGAAATTGCACAAAGAAGACAGGTATTCTCCCTTATTTCAGTCCGCTCGTCTTGGGTGTTCCATGCTCTGGGCACAGCAGCTGGGCTTCTCATCCTGAACTGTAATCTCCATACACGATCAAACATCCCTTCCCTCTATCAGCAAGCCAGGAAGCCTTCCAGACTCCTGGCACACCAAAAGCTATTTCAGTAAGATGGTGCAGACTCAAGCGGTGTCCACTGCCTTTTGCAAGACTGGTTGGTGAGGGCACCGATTCTGAATCTCATCAGTTCTTGAAGTACTATCAGGAGTACTATCTCATATGGTGATGAAGAGACTGGAACTGGAACCAAGTGGCATAGTTTGGTTCCCACTTTTATAGTCAGGGGAGGATGATTCTACTGTCAAGGTTCTGTAAGCAGATTGAAGTATTTCCCTTTGAAAAGTACCTTCTATTTTTCGGCACAGCAGACGCAGTCTTTATTGAAGTTGATATGCTGTCTCCAAATCAATCACTCAAAAGATAAGCACAATGAGTATGAAGATTATGTACCTGGATATCATCAGCCTTCTGGTGTGGCACTCTTGAGAGAGACAAAGTTACACAGCCTTGTCAACAAGATTCTCTCTGCACAACCAAAAGGCCCCCCCTTCTAACTGAAGCAGTCTCACCCAACTTACAGTGAAAAGAAAGCGATGGTTAGCTAATCCTCCCACTCGTTATACGACTATGTTTTGCCAAGGGGCATCCAAAAGAGATCCCTCTGGTCCCTGCAACTACACACTCACATTAACATATCCACAACATGCAAATGACACAGATGGGTCCACCAGCACAAGGAATAAAAGTAGAAAAATCGGCCTCACTGTGGGTAAATGTGATATACAAAGACATTTTAACAATATGCCATATGGAAACTATCTGAGCAGAGGAACCAATTACCTTTTTGTAATTATTTATTGAGTGCTTCGTATTTATGAGAATCTGTGGCCTTGACGTCTCCGAGGGAGTTTTTTTTAATTTGTATTTTAACAACATCCCCTACTGCATTTTACACATTTATCGCTCTTTTAAATCTTGTAACAAACAGTATTTGCAGCATTCTGTTTCCCTTTCGATTTTGTTCCTCGGCATTGTGAAATGCTATTTTGAAAAGCAGGTTGTATTACAAAGCAAACAGGAAAATTGACGAAGTGAAGGTATTTCTGAATCCAAGAACTAACCGCCTGATTCATCAAGCTAAATTGCACTCGCAAAGGGCACGATTCTCAGAATCTTGCCTTTTGCGAGTGCAATTTTTGCATTTGGGATTCATCATCCCAAATGCAAAATTCGCTATTTAAGAATTCGCACATTTGCGAAGAATTGAATTTAAGGAATCTCTATTTGAGATTCCTTAAATGCAATTCATGAATCATTTTAAAATTGCGAAAATGAGGAATAAGGAATACTCCCCATTCATTCCTATGGGCCTTTTGGCCCATAGGAATGAATGGGGAGTTATTCCTTATTTGCGATTAGCAATTTGCTACTCGCAAATAAGGAATGTGTAGGAATCGCTATTTATTTAGCAATTCCTACATGAATCCCGTTTTGCAAGTCCTTAATAGCGATTCGTTATGAATCGCTATTAGGGGCTCGCAAAACGGGAGATTGATGAATCAGGCTGTTAGGGCCTTATTTATGAGCCCTTTAAGCCGCCCTTGTGACACTTTTTGTGACGCTGCGGCAGCGTAAAATATGCACCACACTGCGCCATATTTACAAAGTGACGCATCTAGGCAGGTGTGTCACAGTGTAAATCCCTGCACTACATTATATCTGTGGTCAGGTATAATGTAGGCAGGGTTGGCATTCCCCCCTCAAAAAAGGCTCGAAGTGGCAGCGCAGTGAAACCTATGAGATTTCACTACACCATTACTAGGACGCCACAGCGTGGAATCCTTACGCCTGCTCCACAGAAGGCATAAGGAGTGATGCAGGCCCTTTCACATGAGGCTTCCCCCATGTGAAGGGACATATTGCTGGAGTTTCATCTGTTCTCAGACACACCCCAGTAATGCGCCACTTTTGCGCCTACAAATACATCAGCAATACAGATGTATCTGTAAAACCTTGCGACATGGAGCGCCGTAGAGTAAATATGGTGCATTCATGTTGTCGCAAGGATGGCAGACTGAAAGGTGTTGCATCGTTGTTTTCACTTAGCGATACAACACTTTTTAATGAGGCTCTGTGTTTTCCTAATTTGATGCCTGGTTTAGGGAAGTGTAGTAATGCCCAATTCACCGAAAAAAAGCGGAAACTTAATTTTCGAAATAAGGCTAATTTCCACCTAAGGATTCAACAACATGATGTAAAAGGAGATTGTTCCTTTTCGGGGAGAGATTCTGGTACAGAACTTATAAAGTGAAACACAATAACACCGCTTTGCGTGTGTGTCTTGAGGGCATGGGGGTACAACACCATTATCTAACTTCAGAAATTTTTGTCAATCTCAAAAAAGATACACTACCAGTAAACAATGAAAATACAGAGTTATATTACTGCTTCCGATAAAAACCCAAATATAAAAAACACAAGGGGCCTCATTTATGAGCCCTTTATGTTGCCGTTTCGTCACTTTTTGTGACGTTGCAGCAGCGTAAGAAATGCGCCACACTGCGCCACATTTCCAAAGTGACACATCTAGGCAGATGCGTCACTTTGTAAACCTCTGCGCTACATTATACCTGCGTCAGGTATAATGTACACTGGGTGGCCGTTCCCCCGCAAACAAAGCTCATAGTAGTGGCACAGTGAAATCAATGAGAATTCACTACGCCACTTCTAGGTTGTCAGTGCATCATATAATTATGCCTGCTTTGCAGCAGACCTAAGTAGTGAAGCAGGCACTTTCACATGAAGTTGGTATCAAAAATAAGGAGTATTGGGCTGTTACTGCTCTCACAGGAGCAGAATGTCCACACACGACGTGCGCAAATTACACGTATATACAAAGGTTGTCGTGTTGTTCCTAATGTAAGAGAAAGGTATAGGTACAGTCTATAGTGCAAGCGGATTAGAACAGGGTAGCCTGATGGTCACCCTGGGAATCCATTTTGTTGGATTAAATGGCCTCACACACCCTTGCAGGTGTCATGCTTCATCATCGGCAATGCTCCTTGGGTTGGCGGTGCAATACCCAACGGGCAACACCTCAAAGAGGGGCTCTTTGGCAGGGATCTTTTTCCAACTGCCGTATAGATGAAGTGCGGGTATGGGGCCAGGATTCAGAGTAGACGTGACTATGTAAATTAAAATAAAGCTAGTGGTACCAAGAACACTTTATTCAGAAGGGCCACTGCTTTAGTTAAAAATGATTTCCTAGAGGAGGGCAGTGGAAAATAATGTTTCCCACTCTCATCTGGAATGTGTTACAGTCCGGTCAACATGTTTCTCGCTACTCTAAAATTTATTGAGCGATTCTTCAGGACCAAGGGGACTAGTTAGCAAGTATCTAAGGATGTATGTAACTGTCTACACTGTTACCACACAGTATGGTATATGTAAGCTCGTTTGCCTACCATCCTAGTGGGTGAAGGGGAGAACAATATTATATTACCCTTCTTCAGGTTGTGATTGTTAATACCTGTTGGAGGAAAAGGGGGAGAGCATATCACAAACAAATTATAACACGTTGCATCAATGACTGTAATACTTGTGTATTCCGCATGCTGATGTGAGTCATGCATGTCAAAACATTATTATACAAGTGTGTCAAGCACTCTCAACAGTGGGTATTCGGTGGGAGTGACGTGTGAAAGTAAAAACCTTGTGTTGAACAGGGAATACCAAATTGGTGTTCATTGCACGCAGTTATTCACAACTCACCTAAAGTTAAAAACAATCAGACAACGACAGTGTCCAGCGGGTAAAGCTTCAGGGAGATCTTCCACAACAATGCTATATAGAGGAAGAAATCTCAATGGTATATACAGAGATATATGGAGACTATATGGTGTTTACAATCTAATGACGATGTACTGCATAGATATATACAGGCTACCTTGCAGTTACTATTTAATGTTTGTGTTTTGCTAAGACACAAACAAAAACAAAAACAAAACCCATAAATTATGAGCCATAATGATTAGGTTTAAGATTCGGAGTGTAATTGCCCTAGAATAGGTGTGTCTAGAGGGCTTGATCTGCAGTTGTGAATATATTTTTCTCCTTATACTTGTTGTGTCTGTGCCAGAACTCAATGTATTGTTTATGGCTTGAGTATCTAAGAAGTGAGGAGGTGGTCTGCTCCTTCGGACTGGGTAGTATTGAGTATTGCTTCTGATGTTTTACGCTGTGAAACCGGGTCATTAGCTCGAAAACCGTCCGTTTTTTAAGTGAGTAGTCTGCCTGGTGTGGTTTACAATAAAGCCCAGCGTGCATAGACTCTGGCCCATATTTTGAAACCCCGTGTGTGACCAATTGTTAGTGCGACAAATGTCTCATTAAATGTATGCTTCGTTGTGGAATTTCTTTTACAATTACACGGCATACGGAGTATCTTGCCGGCATTGAGAAACCCTTTGCATGACCATTTTCGAAAGCGGTAAATCTCCCGCTCGCACCAGCCCACCGCTGGTTGTAACCGTGCAGCTTTAAAAGTAAATGTCGGCGGGATATAGTTTATTCAGTGTGTGCGCTGGAATGTTTTTGACGCATGACTAACCTGTACGAGAGTACAATCAATATACCGCTCATATATGTCCACCGCTAGCCTCTATCTATTGTATATAGATGGTGTTCAGTTCAGTGTTGGGGGTGGGAGCCGGCGGACTAGATTTAACATGGCGTATATGCTCAAAACATCACGGCGTGTCTGTTTAGACATCACGGCGCGTGACTGTCTTATGTGTATGTCGCGTAGTTAAATAGTTGCCACTTACTTGGTGAGTGCCTTAGCTTCGTTACACGCACCTACCCATCGCCGCTGGAACCGGGAATTTGTTCCTAACTATATTATCTGTAGTTTGTTTTTTAGCGCGACGCTATCCTCTCACAAATCGTATACCAAACCTCACTAATCCATAATAGAGGCTATGATTAGAGTTTTTGAATACATGTATTTGGCAACCACTAACCACTACAATATGGCTGCCATTATCACGAACCAATCATGGTCGTAGGCACTTCCCTGTATAAATGAAAACAACCCCTCCCACTGCCTCCACCCGGTTCCAGCGGCGATGGGTAGGTCGTGTAACGAAGCTCAGGCACTCACCAAGTAAGTGGCAACTATTTAACTACGCGACATACACATAAGACAGTCACGCGCCGTGATGTCTAAACATACACGCCGTGATGTTTTGAGCATATACGCCATGTTAAATCTAGTCCGCCGGCTCCCACCCCCAACACTGAACTGAACACCATCTATATACAATAGATAGAGGCTAGCGGTGGACATATATGAGCGGTATATTGATTGTACTCTCGTACAGGTTAGTCATGCGTCAAAAACATTCCAGCGCACACGCTGAATAAACTATATCCCGCCGACATTTACTTTTAAAGCTGCACGGTTACAACCAGCGGTGGGCGGGTGCAAGCGGGAGATTTACCGCTTTCGAAAACGGTCATGCAAAGGGTTTCTCAATGCCGGCAAGATACTCCGTATGCCGTGTAATTGTAAAAGAAACTCCACAACAAAGCATACATTTAATGAGACATTTGTCGCACTAACAATTGGTCACACACGGGGTTTCGAAATACGGGCCAGAGTCTATGCACGCTGGGCTTTATTGTAAACCACACCAGGCAGACTACTCACTTAAAAAACGGACGGTTTTCGAGCTAATGACCCGGTTTCACAGCGTAAAACATCAGAAGCAATACTCAATACTACCCAGTCCGAAGGAGCAGACCACCTCCTCACTTCTTAGATACTCAAGCCATAAACAATACATTGAGTTCTGGCACAGACACACCAAGTATAAGGAGAAAAATATATTCACAACTGCAGATCAAGCCCTCTAGACACACCTATTCTAGGGCAATTACACTCCGAATCTTAAACCTAATCATTATGGCTCATAATTTATGGGTTTTGTTTTTGTTTTTGTTTGTGTCTTAGCAAAACACAAACATTATATAGTAACTGCAAGGTAGCCTGTATATATCTATGCAGTACATCGTCATTAGATTGTAAACACCATATAGTCTCCATATATCTCTGTATATACCATTGAGATTTCTTCCTCTATATAGCATTGTGGTGGAAGATCTCCCTGAAGCTTTACCCGCTGGACACTGTCGTTGTCTGATTGTTTTTAACTTTAGATGAGTTGTGAATAACTGCGTGCAATGAATACCAATTTGGTATTCCCTGTTCAACACAAGGTTTTTACTTTCACACGTCACTCCCACCGAATACCCACTGTTGAGAGTGCTTGACACACTTGTATAATAATGTTTTGACACGCATGACTCACATCAGCATGCCGAATACACAAGTATTACAGTCATTGATGCAACGTCTTATAATTTGTTTGTGATATGCTCTCCCCCTTTTCCTCCAACAGGTATTAACAATCACAACCTGAAGAAGGGTAATATAATACTGTTCTCCCCTTCACCCACTAGGATGGTAGCCAAACGAGCTTACATATACCATACTGTGTGGTAACAGTGTAGACAGTTACATACATCCTTAGATACTTGCTAACTAGTCCCCCTGGTCCTGAAGAATCGCTCAATAAATTTTAGAGTAGCGAGAAACATGTTGACCGGACTGTAACACATTCCAAATGAGAGTGGGAAACATTATTTTCCACTGCCCTCCTCTAGGAAATCATTTTTAACTAAAGCAGTGGCCCTTCTGAATAAAGTGTTCTTGGTACCACTAGCTTTATTTTAATTTACATAGTCACGTCTACTCTGAATCCTGGCCCCATACCCGCACTTCATCTATACGGCAGTTGGAAAAAGATCTCCGCCAAAGATCCCCTCTTTGAGGTGTTGCCCGTTGGGTATTACACCGCCGACCCAACGAGGAGCATTGCCGATGATGAAGCATGACACCTGCAAGGGTGTGTGAGGCCATTTAATCCAACAAAATGGATTCCCAGGGTGACCATCAGGCTACCCTGTTCTAATCTGCTTGCACTATAGACTGTACCTATACCTTTCTCTTACATTAGGAACAACACGACAACCTTTGTATATACTTTCACATGAAGCTCACCCCATGTGAAAGGCCACATTGCTGGGGTTGCGTCTGTTTTCACACACACCCCAGCAATGCACCACTTTTGCACCTACAGATACATCAGGAATACTGACGTATCTGTAAATCCTTGTGACATGGAGCGCTGTAGAGTAAATATTGCACATCCATGATGTCGCAAGGATGGTGGACTGATCATAAATGAGGCCCAAAGTGATTGATTGAAGATATTTATTTTTCTACAAAAGTAAAGCAACATTGGCTGACATTGCAGAATTATCCTTATCTAAAGGCAACATCTGTTGACTCTAGTTTGAAGCAGAAACAGTGTGGATGCTACGATGTATATTCGTTTTACAATATATTTCTCAGTGGCAATACTGAGTACAAGAGAGGTAGGGACAGGAAAATTGAATTGGAAAACTTAAAGAATGGCGAGAAAAAGGTATGGCCACAAGAAATGAGCATAGCAGAAATTAGTTACAGTGCATGATGTTTTGACTGCTACGTACAACATGGAGGTAGCATTTAGTTGGGTTTTAGTAGGGTTGATGTTTTTGGGCTGGCAAATAGTGGATGTAAGAAGTAAAAGATGGCCCATTCATTTTGATGGGATGAAACCCAGGCACCCTTTTTCTTCCATGCTGTCACAGCCACCCAAGTCATAGCTTTGGTGCCCAACCTAATTGGCATTAAACTCGCTCCTGAGTCCCTACAGAGCATCACTCCAGTTGTGTCAGCAATAGAAGAAAAGAAGGGGCAGCGAATGAATTTAATTGTGTTATCTGGGCTGCAGCAACTGAGAGAACTGTAATGTTCTTTTCCCAGTTCAAAATCTTACTGCCACCCCAATCTTACTTTGACAAACCATTCTCCAAACAAGTAATAATTCCTGCAAACCCTCAAAGAAATCTAATGTGTTGGTAACAGACCCATCTAAAGGCTGAGAGATCAGGAATAAATCCAGCACTGCTGACTCAAGCAAACTTCTCAGGTAGTCTTGCCAGATATTTCTGTAAAGCAGAAAAATAAGATTGAAGAAAACCAGAATATATAAATTAAAAATGTAAGGGTTCATTAAAGTAAGTGTCTAGAAAGCAGAAAGATAATACCAAACAGTAAGAACATAACACAACCAAGTTAAATTAGGCAAATTGATATTAGTATGATACACACATTAATGAAATCACATATTTGAGTGAGATTGTGACAGAGCAGAGGTAGTGACACCTTATTTCTGTAAGTCTAGTAGGTCAAACGTTTGATGGAAGTCTTCTCTGAGTGTGGCAGTGGTGGCTGGTGAAATTTGAAAGTAGTGGAGTGTAAAAGTTGGGTATGACTCTTATGTAGCAAGCGACACTAGCAAGCTTAATGGACAAACATGGGGTCCACGGTGGATCCTCCTCCCGAGATAAAAATTAAAAAAGATTGCCAAAAGGTGCGTTTTAAAGCAAATTAATTTATTGATAAGGTTTGTACAGCAGTGGGAACGTATAGTCTTGAAATAATAAACACATAAAAAAGTGCCCCATATCTTACTGCATTAATATGTTCAACAGTTACTGCAAGGTGCAAATTATGCAGGGCTACCACTTCAGCCCCTTAAAGTGTGCCCTTGCCCAGTGTCATGCATTGCATGTGGCATCAACTATGGAAGAAAAATGCTCTAACCAGGCTTCAGGAAGCACACACAGCTGCTGGCTGCAATCAGTCACATAGAAATATGTGCAGACAGGTCTTAAGTGGGATGAAAAAAGTGGGGACTCTCTTAAAAGGAACATGTAAAATAAATGTCTGTGATTCTCATGGTGTGCCACCTGACCAGTATTTTATTTTCTTTCTGAGATTTCATTGCATCCAGATATATAACACAACAACTGACATAAACCTAAAACCTGTCAGTACGATTGGCTTTGTCAATTGTTATTAGCTATTTAAGATAAATGTGTAACAAAAATTGCTTGTTATAAGTAATTAACATTGAAAGTGTTTAAGTTCTGAAATTGTGAGTCTGTGAATTAATGGTATTGAGGCTTGTGGAAGGAGTTTTGGTCTTCAGTTATGTGTGCTTTATGTCAGAGAAGTATGCTCTTTTTCTCTGCACATCTTGTCTATCTGCACATCTTCATTTCCCTCTCTTTCATCTTCAGCACCCTCTTTTCACTCTTCCCTGAATGCACTTCCTCACATCTCTCTCACTTCACCGCTTCCAAACATACACGGCACTCACTCACATTTAAGCAATATATTTTGTTTTGCTTTTCCTCGTAAATATTTTGACATTTGTATAACCCCTTCACACATATTTCCACAGAATTACGATTCAAATTGAAATGCATGACCATTGCCCTGTGTGCTCCTCAGAGAGGCCAACACACTGTCAGGCACTTTTCTTTGGCTTCAGGCTCAGTGTCAGAGCTCCTCATTCAAAGGCCTTCATAAACACCTGGCATGGCTCCAAGTATATATTGTTGCTCGAATTGGAACTTACCTTGAAAAAACAAAGCCAAGAGGCGTTTGGCAAAACAAAACAGTTGGTTTAATCAAACACTAGTGCCAGGAGCACAGTTAAAGAGTCGGGGTCTGAGGACTATCTCAAAGTACAATAGTTTCCAACGTCATTTTATACATTTCTCAAGACATCCTAAAACAATTCATGGATCCTATTTTGGGTGTGGAATGTGATTTTAGTGATGAAGCCATTAATACCTCCCACCTGACGGCAACTGCAGGTGGGTCCCGAACTTGCAAGGACACAATGAGGGCCAGTGGGTAACATGTCCAGATGTCCTTTATGGGGAGCGCGTAATCACTGCATGTGTTCTGTGTGCTGTCTCCTGATTGTCTGAGTGTTCATAACTTCATGTGGCATCCAACCTTATGGTGTTTTGGGAATGTGCGGCCCTTTGGCCATGTGCTAGTCTCCCAGGACCATTGTGCTGTTGCTGCCTATTTGTGGGACTAATCTGGGTTTTTCCTGTTGGCACATTTGTCCTGCAAGTTACGTGTCACCCAACCTGATATCTGTCAATCAGTATCCTGAGGCCTAGGGTAAAGGGCCTTCCTGACCACGTATTTCCTAATTGGGGATGATGATGAGGTCATATTTGGAGATTTCCACAACAGTGATTTTATTTGTATACATACATGTATCATTCCATACATCAATTTGAATATTAACAGGCCTCAGTGCCTTTATCGAGGAAACTCATTTCCTCGATGACCGACAGGCTGGGTTCAGACCTGCTCATTCCACTGAGGCAGTTGTGGTGGCAGTTATGGACACGCTGAAACAGGGAGCTGACAGGAATCTGTCCCAGGCCCTTGTACTTTTAGACCTTTCAGCCGCTTTCGACACGGTCGACCATGGTATCTTGGTCGACCGTGTCAGAAATGCTGGCATTTCTGGCTTGGCCCTGTCATGGGTGGTATCTTTTCTTCATTTCCGTTTTCAATCTGTCCGGCTTTCCTCCTTTTCTGCCCCTCTATCTTCTCTTTCCTGTGGTGTTCCCCAGGGTTCTGCTTTGTCCCCGCTTCTGTTCAATCTTTATATGCAGCCCCTTCTTGTCTCTCTTCGTCAGTTCTCACTTACCGCTTTTAACTATGCAGATGATCTGCAGCTTATTTTTCCTCTCAACTCTTCTCCCTCCTCCTGTTCTAATTTTCAAAATGCCATGCTCTTCATCTATGAGTGGATGAACCTTAGTCAACTCAAGCTCAACCCCAGTAAAACGGAGCTGGTGGTGACCGGCGGTTCTCTTACTCCCTGGTCTCCCAACTTCTGGCCTGTAGCTTTGGGTTCCCCTCCTTGTCCAGTGAATACAGTGAAGAGCTTGGGGGTCACTATTTCTAGTGACCTCTCAATGCGGCCTCACATTAACACCGTCACTTCGGCCTGTTTTTTCCACCTCCGCCGAATCGGGAAGATTCGCAGGTTTCTATCCCAAGAGGCCCTTATTCTTGTTATCCTTGCCCTCATCACCTCACGTCTAGATTATGCCAACTGTCTATACGTGGGGGTCCCTGCCTGCCATCTTTCCCGACTCCAACTGGTCCAGAACCAGGCAGCCAGACTAATTTTTCGGCAGCCTAAACATCAGCATGTCACCCCTTTGCTGAAAACTTTACACTGGCTCCCAGTTGCACAGCGGTGTGTTTTTAAAATGGCCTGCACCATCTTTAAGTCCTTGTTTTCATGCGCTCCTGTTTTTATTTCTTCCTGTTTACACGTCTATGTCCCTTCCCGTCACCTCAGATCTTCGGCTCATAACCTTTTGATCATCCCTAGGTTCAACCGCAAGAAACATGGAGGAGCTTGCTTCTCCTTTCTTGCTCCTGTTACCTGGAACTCCCTCCCTCTTGCCATTCGTCTGTCTACCGATTATCGCTGCTTTCGCAATTTTCTGAAAACCTACTTGTTCCGTCTGGCGCATGGCTAGCGGCCCTGCCCCCGTATGTTCTCCTCCCACCCGGTCTCGAGCGCCAAGAAACCAATTGGTGTATGTGCGCGGTACCAAATCCTTTTTAATAATAATAATAATAATAATAACAGCACTATGCAAGAACGACAGAAAAAATACAGAAATACAACATGATAAAAAGTTAGCATTCTTGGGGAATGCAAGAAGTAAAACATGAGAAAGAAGAGAGGAACTAAATCACTGACATGCATTGCCTTAACGTGTTTAACAAATGTTAAGGTCATGAAGAATAGGGCTAGTTTTATTGCCATACAACAGATTACTGTCTTTACTATAAGCATATATTTCTTCCTTTGTGCTTGACTCTGATATTTTGATCAACTTTGCAAGGGAATAAACACCTTGCTGTTTTTTTGGATCCATTTTGCAGAGAAACAAATACAGCAGTCCTACACTAAAGGGGCTTGTGATGTGCAGCCCAGACCTGAGGGTGTCACAGTGAGGGAGGTTAGTGTGACCAGGGGTCTCAACAAAGGCACCAAAGTACATGTGCTTGCATCCACTCCTAAGTGTGATAAATGGGAAAGGGTGGGATTTATACCTGTGAATGACAGACTGTGCTAAGCAAACAAATGAACTAATCATACATTCAGTCCCAGTCAAGAGATCTGGCTAAATCCATTGCTATTTTGCTCACCTTGCAGCGCCTTGATGCCCTTGGGCTAAGTCCACGCTTAATAAATGGCCCTTTCATTCATTCATTCTCACCATGCCACCCCAGTTTAGAACCAGCCATATGCAAATCAGTCTTGACCAACATCCTCATGGGAACAGTCCAGCCGGAACTGCCAAGCCAGGTCCTCCCTGTACCAGAAACAAGTATCCTGGGACCATTTCCGGGTATTACCCCTCATAAGCCAGATTACCTTGAATCGAGTGGCACAGTGAGCAAAGGACACACGTTTGGGCATACCCATCCCACTTAGGGTGAAAAGTGCTACGCAATTAAAGGATGGACGGAATGCTAAATGAATTATACATTCACCTCCAGTCAAGAGATCTGGGTGAAATCCATTGTTCTTTTGCGCACCTTCCTTCAATAACTTACATTGTTTTAAAAAATATATTAATTCCAAGATGGATGCCATAGTCACATTCATATGCACAGTGGACGTATTAAAAAAAAAGATTCCATGGTGGCCAAGGTGTACATTCACCCATGAGTGTCAGCCATCTTTGATTTTTTTTTCTTTTGTTTTAAGAAAAATCATTCAGAGATGACTGCCATGCATGTGTGTAAATATGCAAGAGCTATTTTTGACTTCTTTATTGTGGTAAACAAAAGGACAATCATTTAAAAAAGACTGCCAAGTGTACACACACACACACACACACACACAAAAGTGCGCGCACACACACCCTCTCACAGGCAGCCATCATGGTATGCATATGAATCTATTTAAAAATGGCTGTCCCTTAGTACAGTGACAGGTGGCAGAGAGAGAGCAAGTGGGATGGGGGAAATAATGAGAGCACTGTTAATTTAGGGATCATAAAGAGCAACAAGTATTTTCACTGGCTAATTTAGCCATTCAGCACATTATCCTGGGTGCTGCAACATCTACTGTTCTTTAACATCTAAGCTTTAACACTAATAGGCACATCATTGCACTTCTTTTAGCCGGTTAAAGGCAGCTGTAGTCCGAAAAGCCATGACCAAACGAGGCACTATTCTTTAAAGAATTGTCCCGTTACCATCTCAAGTCAATATACGCAAACAGAACATAAAAAGCAGAAGCAGACAAGTCCTGCAGCAATACTCCAGAGCGCACAAAGTACATACAATAGATCATCCTGCAGCGCAAATGCTGTCGGCTTAACCCAAAAAATAAGGAGCCGAGACATTGGACCTCTGTCTTTGAAGCATGCACATGTGACACAATAAATACAGAATTAAAAGGCATCTTTATTTATTGGCTGGACTTTGGTGACTCACCAAAAATCGTCTCACGACCCACAGTTTGGGAAGCACTGCCCTTACAAAATCAACGTCCCTGTCCAGACCCTCACCCACAGGACAACTTACATACCTTAATTGCCAAGCAATTTACATTACAGTTAATGACATCCTGGTAAACAGTGTTCTTTGGAAGGAAGTCTCTTTGTTGGGTATTTCCCAGGGACTGATCTTCTGATCTTCTTCAAGTATTTAGTACACCATATGGAGACACCAAAACATAGCAAGTTGGTGTTCTACTTTGAAAATGTCAAACAAAACACTTTTTTTTCCCCTGAAAACCCTGTAACTGGGATGTCATTAACTATAAGAACGTCATGATCCCAATCTATAATAAGGGCCATGAAGTTCTATAAATGAAATACATTGGCCATGGCTGTAACTGTTTAAAGACATTTTCAATAAAGAAGAAACATGGCGCTACCAGCAAAGCGACACCCGAAGCTTCCTGCTTCTTGCTAGTCCTCCTCTCCATGTTCCCTGACTCTGAGTGAGGCAGAGAGATGCCAGGGGAGAGACATTGAGGTAAAGTGCAGTGCGATTTCGAGCAAAAAATGCAGATAATTTTTGAAGCGCTGTGGAGCAATAGGCAGCACGATAGTTCGACTACACATGCCTCAACAGGGTGTTTTTGGAGCGGAGCTGTGTTCAGGGCTGTGGCTCAACAGGTGGCTTCATAAAAGCACTGACAGCACCAGGAATGCACCCCACCTGAATAACATGTTGGCTTGGAGCAGAATGCAAACACTTTCGCGGCTTCGGCTCAGGGACTGAGATTGGGCGGTGGGGGGGGGGGGGGGGGGGGGGGCTTGGAGACAGACAGGTAGCAGCAGCGGAGGCGTGACAATAAGCAGTGAGGCCAAGGGGGCTGAAGCGAGCGATGTGTTCAGCACAGCGATGTCCCAAACTGCTGGTTTATAGCAATACTGCATATTAAAAGTACTGTTGTTGGCAAAGCTGCATGGCAACACCCCTATGCGAGCTTGAGTCCTAGCCCTGCACCGACGTAGAGGTGGCCATGTTGCCGGCAGGAAGCACCACAAAGGCACATGGAGGTGGATGCCTGCTTTGGCTCCATGGGGCACTGGGCCACCGGAGAGAGCACAAAGAACTCAGGAGCCCTCAAAGAGGTCCCTGCTTGTGCAATGGTGCAAAGATAGATTGTGTACTCGATCGGAGCTTGAACCTAACCAAGGCAAGAAAGTAAACAACGATTTGCAATGCAATAGGGCTCGCATTTACGCTAGACCTATTGCATTGTATCACAGACAACGGAGGGGGGAGCACGGACAATGGGAGTGCGGGTGAGGGGATGGGGAGAATGGGGCGAGAAGGCATGGACAAAGTAGTGCTTGCAGTCTAAATAACACATACCACACCGCTTAACACTTGAAGTGAAGGAGCCAATAGCTATGGGAGAGTACAAATGACGACATGGCCATAATAAGGAGGGACTAACAAGCCTCATAATCAATCAGAAGGCAGCATTTATGAAAGACAATGACTCAAGTCAATTAAAAACATGGGCGGAGAGTGGGAGGAGCTTCCACTTTATACTCCACTACTGCATGCCCCGCAGAGCGAAGAGCACATGTGCGCTGCCACTATAGGCTAAACCTAAAAAGGGAAGAAGGGAAACACAAAAACAGATAGGGAAATAGTCCCTTATACACTGTAATCAAGGTTCTTACATCAACATTAGAAGGTTACAGCTCAAACAATCAAAAAATTATGAGGGCTCAATGCCAAATGGGAGAGACTACAAGAAGAATATGGAAAAAGATTGAATAAGGAGCAAGAAACTGAGATAGACAAGAGTGCCATCACCTCATGAGTAAGAGGTGTATATTGGATGCACTCAATCTGCTTGGCAGTAGCTGTTCATGTTTAAGACCTCAAAAGGAAAATTATTACCATATATGCAGAGTTGTTGCTGAATGATTTAGATGGTGCACACCCTAAATATCGAATCCAAAATATAGAGTGCCCAGAATATCGAATAAAAAACAATAGACAGCCCAGAATATCGAATTACCAAAATATAGTTAGTCAGAATATCGAATTTGGGGTAGGAAATATCGATTTCAATAATATCAAAATTAAAATATCGATTTCCATAATATCGATTAGTTTTTTTAGTGTTATGTATGGTAGTATATGTGTTAAAATTATGTATTAATTTTGTAATGTAAGTTTGATTTTTTTAAAGTAATGAATGTTATGTAATTTAATTTTTGCGTAATTTAATTCCATAGCGGTTTGTGGGTTTATAGGGTTATAGGGTGGAAAGTAATTTAATTATAGTAAATTAAATATACATTTTTATTTATATTTATTGTTAATTAATTGATTGATAATTAATTATTAATTGGTAATAATTTTTATTAATTGGCAATTAATTTGTATTAATTGGTAATTAATTTGTATTAATTGATTAGTTTATAATTATGTTAATTGTATTATTTATTTGGAGCGGGTTGTGGGTTTATAGGGGAATAGGGTGGGAAGTAATTCAATTGTAATAAAGTTAATATTTATTTTTATGTATATGTATTGATAATTAATTGCTTGATTATTATTTTTAATTGGTAATTCATTTTTATTAATTGGTAATTCATTTCTATTAGTTGATTAATTGATAATTATGTTAATTGTATTATTTATTATTTGGAATGTGTTGTAGGTTTATAGGGGAATAAGGTGGGAAGTAATTTAATTGTAATAAAGTAAATATTTTTTTATATATATGTATTAATAATTAATTGATTGATCATTAATTATTAATGGATAATTAATTTGTATTATTTGGTAATTGATTTTTATTAATTGGTAATTAATTGTTATTTATTAATTGATTAATTGATAATTATGTTAATTGTATTATTTATTTGGAGCAGGTTGTGGTTTTATAGGGGAATAGAGTGGGAAGTATTTTAATTGTAATAAAGTTAATATTTATTTTTATTTAGTATGTATTGATGATTAATTGCTTGATTATTAATTATTAATTGGTAATTAATGTGTATTAATTGGTCATTAATTTCTATTAGTTGATTAATTGATAAATATTTTAATTGTATTATTTATTATTTGGAGCGGATTGTAGGTTTATAGGGGAATAGGGTGGGAAGTAATTTAATTGTAATAAAGTAAATATTTATTTTTATTTATATGCATTGATAATGTATGGATAATTAATTATTGATTGGTCATTAATTTTTATTAATTGGTCATTAATATTTTAATTGGTAATTAATTTTTATTAATTGGTAATTATTTTTAATTAATTTTTTATTGGTATTGATAATTAATGTAATCTTCTTTTAATATTATATCATTACTTTCCCTACTGTTGCACTCTCAGGAGTGGGAATAGTAACTTTTTACCCCTACACCATACAATGTTTTCCCTACTGTTGTACTCACTGCCGTGGGAATAATCATTTTTACCCTCCCGCTATCCAACGCTTTCCCTACTGTTGCACTCACTGGAGTGGGAATAGTAATTTTTACCTTCCCGCTATCCAACGCTTTCCCTACTGTTGCACTCTCTGGAGGGATAATAGTAATTTTTATCCCTAGGCTATCCAAAGCTTTCCCTACTGTTGCACTCACTGGAGTGGGAATATTCATTTTTACCCTCCCGCTATCCAATGCTTTCCCTACTTTTGCACTCACAGGAGTGGGAATAGTAATTTTTACCTTCCCGCTATTCAACACTTTCCCTACTGTTGCACTCACTGGAGTGGGAATAGTAATTTGTACCCTCCCGCTATCCAACGCTTTCCCTACTGTTGCACTCTCTGGAGTGATAATAGTAATTTTTATCCCTACGCTATACAACGCTTTCCCTACTGTTGCACTCACTGGAGTGGGAATAGTATTTTTTACCCTTCGCTATCCAAAGCTTTCCCTACTGTTGACCTCTTTGGAGTGGGAATAGTAAGTGTTACCCCTATGCTATCCAACGCTTTCCCTACTGTTGCACTCACTGAGGTGGGAATAGTAACTTTTACAATCTCACTATCCAACAAAATCTTATTTATACATTTTAAGCTTTTTTACATTATTTTAAGTATGTTTTATTTAATTGTTTTTAATATTTAATTACTTTTATATTATTTTAATACACTTTAAAAATTCGATATTTTAGTTAACTATATTTTAGCATTCTATATTTTGGATTCGATATTTTAGTACTTACCTGCTTGTAGATAGGGATTCTATATTCTGTACTTCGATATTTTTGAGTCGATATTTTGTGCATTCTATATTATGTCCCTTGATATTTAGTCACTGAGCCGATTTAGATCAGTACAGATTAGAGTACAATTGCTATATATGCCATTGGGGCGTGATTCCAAAAGCCTTACCTATGCTGCACCTTGAAACATTTGCTTCATTATGATTGCTTATTAACTGCCCACATTGTTTTTAAATTCAGTCACTATACTTAGAGACAAGCTTTTATTTGAGGAAGTTTTTATTTGTATTTATTGTGTGCTTTTATGCTTTTTGTGCAAGAAACCATTTAAAGTTGATATGGTTGATGTCCTTACCTATGAGCAGATGGGATTTACTTTTGCAGACTTCTTGGTTTACTTCTGCATTTCAGGATTAAGTCAAGGGCACTCTTGATTTGCCCCTTGAATTCAGGATTGTGTCTGCAGTTCTACAATTGTAAGCCACCAGAAAATCTTTCTGACGTGGGATCTCAGTGCCTCAGGAAGATGCTTAGAGGTCCAAATGACAAATAATTTTCTAAGATTTACTCTGGTAGCACTCCTGACTAACTCCTGAATTCCAGGAGTAAGGCAAGAGTAACCACGAATAATCATGGTTTGATCCATGAATCCATGGCTAAGTCTGACTTACTTCAAGAGTAAGTCACACCTACTCAGACAAGAATCTTCGTGAACCAGGCCCATAGTGATATAACTGAATACAATGCCAGAGGTGGTACTGCTTGAGTAAGAATGGAGAGAAGTGCTGACAGAGAATGAGAATCTGGGAAAGGTTCAGCAACTGAATGAGCTGGAAAGACTTGGTTAGAGAAGGGGAAAATAAAACATTAAAACAGTAAGACGTAATTTGGGAACAGAAAAAGGGATGGAGGAATTGACAACAAAGAATAATAACAGGACAACTGCGGAAGGTCAGTTTTGAAATTATGGGTAGGTTCACTGAAAAATGTGATTGAGTTGATATGGCATTTTATGCATAAACATGAATAACCTGGATTCCATGCATCATCCTTCATCTGCTCTATAATTTTCAGATTTTAACAAAAATTATTTTTCAAGCTGAAGCAGATGAAATGTTATTGCAATTCTTCACAATTGCTACAATACTTAGCCAGCCACTATATGAGTTTGTCACTTGAGCATATCACCAATAGCTGTTGATTATTGCAATCAGCCATTTAACAAGTTGACAATGTTGCCCAGATATTGCAAACAGTCCCATTTGATGGAGTCAGGAAAACCTTTTGGCTACAGCAGAGCACAAGAAACTCACATACATAAATATAATAAGGTAGAAAGGGGGGCCTCTAATTGGCAATGGTATGCACACTGTCCAAGTAGGGACCCTTCCTTTAAATCAGGGAAAAGGAGTTACATTAACACAAAATAACCCCTGCTCACCCCCTTGCTAGCTTGGCACAAGCAGTCATGCTTATGTCAGAGGCAATGTGTAAAGCATCTGTGCATGAAACACACAGTAACACAGTGAAAATGCTACAAATGGACAGCACACCAGTTTAGAAAAATAACCAATCTGTCTCTAAACAAACCAAGACCAAAATAACAATATTCCAACATACACAACTCAAGATGTCACTTTTTAAAGGTTTAAGCAATTCAGTCCATATAACTCTAAGGCTGCATTGATTTTAGCGCTTTTACCTTTTATACATCAAAATCTAAGATAAAAAACAGCTGCAAATAAGTGAAACATCAGAAAACACAGCTATGCATCGATTTTTGAGTCCCAGGGGAATGGAGGTGTCAGTTCTGATGCACAATGACAAGGCCGGCTTTAGGGCAGTTCAACTGATGCAGCAAGCAGCATTGGGCGCTGACCTGTGGAGTGGGCGCTGACATGATAGGGTGGGCGCTGTGTTTAGCAACAACTTATGATTGGAAAGATAAGGGGCACTTTTGCTTCGCGGTAGTCGGAGAATCTAAGGTGACGGTCATGTGGTGTAGGGTCGCCAAAAATGATTGTCACACCGGGCACCTCCAGCACTAAAGCCGGACTTGCAGGCAGAAGTGTTGTCAGTTCCTTACTGCAAGCAGAAGTGATGCATCAAATTCTGAAAGTGGCTCCTTACAATGGGATGATGCGATGAACACCTGGCACACAGGTCCCACCACTCTAGCGCAGGAAGGCCCACCAGCCTGGTTGGTGCACAATCAGGATATGCAGGGCTCCCTTTGTGTGTCTGTCTAGAGTGAATGCACAAACAGCCTAACTCTCAGTCTAAACCAGGCATGGGTTCCACAGGCAGGCGGAGGCATAGGAAGGTAAATCAGGAAAATGCCCACTCTCTAAAAGTGGCATTATCAAACACACAATTGAAAAATCACTTTCACAGAAAGATGTCTGTTTAAATCCTAAGTTCAGGGAACCCAACCTCCAAATCTCTAATTTTGCCAATAGAAAGTTACACTTGTAAGTTGTTACAAGGCAGCTCCAATGATAACCTATGGGAGAGATAGTCCTGACCATTGTGAAAAACAAAGTTGGCGATATTACACAATTAGGACAAGTAAAACATATCAGCACATGTTCTACCTTTCACATACACTGCACCCCGCCAATGGAGCTACTTTGGGCCTAACTTGGGGGTGCTTTTCATATACTAACATGGAAGGTTTGGGCCTGGCAAATGGATGCACTTGCCAGGTCGACATGGCAGTTTAAACTGTACTTGCAGACTCTGCAGTGGCACGCCCGAGACATGTTTGCAGGGCTACACATGTGGGTGGCACAATCAATGCTGCAGGTCCACTATTAACCAAGAAATTCAGGCCTCCCACTAATTGCATAGTTTGCATTTCCAGGTTCGGACCGTACACACAACCTGTGAAAAAGATCCTACGCAGCAACTGGCATTTAATAGAAGGAACTATACCCAATATTGGGACACCACTCTTTGCTTTGAAAAAGAACAGGAGCAATGGTTAACAAGTCACAAGCTCAGGAGGACAATATAAGAAACCAACCACGCTGTGAACCATGTTTAATCTTCCACCTGTTCAAGGGCGCCACAAATGTGGGACGACTTCTGTGTGCAACTCCACCACGGAAGGGAGTTTGTTCACTGATGGCCAAAGACACTGGCGCCACAACGAATTCACGAATTGTAAATCAAGGAATGTGGTGTAAGCTGTTATATGTCCATGTAAGAAAATGTACATTGGAAAAACTACCCAAGAAGTGAGTCAGTGCATTGTGCAACATTGTTCACGATTAAAGAATAATATTCTCAATGCCCCAATGGTTGAACACTTCACAGATTTACTACATAAATTTGACGATTTTACATGGTCGGTGTTGGCCCTGATTAAAAAGAACAGTCAACGAGGGATTGACCCCAAAACACTATTGGCCCAGAAAGAGGCATTTCTGATTATGAAATTTAATACAGCCCTGCATGGCTTGCATGAACTTTCTGAAATTCCAAAATTGTAGCTCAAAAGACTTTTGATCTACACGAACTACATGTCCCAGAATGCCCTGGGGTGCGTGACCTCTGTATTCCTGTTACAGGTCAATCAAATAGCCAAATTTGTTACTACCTTGGCGCTGTTTTTTGGAAGAAGACAACCGCGATGCAGTAAGATGTACCCTTTCATCTCATTTCAACTATAAATAGAGTGAATGTTATTAGCATGACTGAGTGCATGCATTTGTTCTGTGCAGAAAGAGACAGGAATTTGAGTAACGCAGATCCTGAAAAAAGAAAAGAAAGTGCAACCATTTTTCTCGAGGGTGTCTGCCGAGTTTAAGGTAACAATGTATTCAATACTAATTTCACATCGCACATAACATTGCACGCAGAGTTTAAAATCGACACTAGATCCTTGACATTTACTGCATCAGTTGGTTTCAGAATTGGAGTCCTACTGGAAAAATTCAAAGCGCCTGCCAACTGCAAGGTAGGAATACCCACACCTCGACTTTATGTAGATAAAGCCACTGCGATGATCCGTCTTATCGAGAACATTTAAATCTAATGCCCTGTTGTCCAACTGCCAACTTTTTATATCTTCACTGAGAAAGGAGCTGACGCATATACATTGAACAACAGTTTTCCAGACTAACTCCACCCCTGAATTAAGGTACATATATACACCATTTGACCCAGTATGACTGTTGAAACATGGTGGAGTCGGTACCACAGCACTTTTTTGTTCTTTCATTTTATAGAGCCCAAGACCAAGTCCAAGCCCTGAAGAGAATCCCGGAACTGCAAATGATTCAAAATGTGTTGGCGTCGAGCATGGGGACCGTTGATGGGCTGTGCCATGAGGGAATTAGCTAAATAATAATTCCGACAACACCCAGTAGTGTTCTTTGCATCCCAATTGTCTCAGATAGGCAGGACAGTAGACAGGTGTCACAAAATGAGTCAGTGTCCGCCTGTTGTATCAATCTAAACTTAGGACTGGTTACACCCTTGGCTTGTATTGTTTGTTTTCACTGGTGTATCTCTCTCATTAAGATGTTCCTATTTTGAGTTGTATTTTTTGTTTACAATATGCTTTTAAATGTGATGACAAATGTGTGACTCCACAGTGTGTCATTCCTTATAAAGACATGTGTAATTGATTTGAAATGTGTTTTCAAAAAAACTAAATTAAGCTGAATAAAGCTGCCTAACTTTGGAATTAATAGTCTAAGGTTAGTTTAGATTCCAATCGAATAACCTCCCTCAACACCTCATTTGTTTTTCCAATATACAGGTGGTACAGTCAAGGGAGTTACGGACCCAAGCCTTGCTTGATCTCACCAGCAGGTCCACTAGTAGCATTTGATTTACAGGCCCTGGGCACACACAGTGCACTTTACTAAGGACTTAGCAGTAACGCAAATATGGCAATCATGGATAACTAAACAGATTTACAATTTACCCAGGGAGCACTTGTACTTTTGCACTGATCATCAGTGGTAAAGTGTCCAGAGTTCAAAAACCAGCAAAAACAAAGTCTGGCATCCTGTCAGAAATACAGGAGGTTGAGGCAAAAATGACTGGGGAAACCACGCCAAGGATGGCACATCTAAAATAAGTTAAGAGGGTGATATACTATTTCTATATCATTTGTTTTTTTATTTTCCAAATTCATCTATTCATGTTCACATAACAACCTGCAGTACTTTCATCATGAATCCCACATAAGGTATTTGTATTGCAAACCAACATTCCAAGTGGTCATATTACAAAGCAGTGAATGATCAGACAACACACTCCACTGTGTGAAGAAACATTACATAGAAATTCAGAGGGTGGTATCTCCAAATTGAAATGTAATTCAAAATAAAGCACAGCTATTATAAAGTGAAAACATGCAATATCTGAGAAGAACTAGCTAGAATGCCAGTGTACTGTGGGCCTGATTTGCAAAAGTAACTTACACTTTTGAATAACTTCACTACTTTTGGGTATTCACAAAGGGCTTGATTCACAAAGTTAACTTACAACTTTGAGTTTTTTACACCTTTCAGAAAGTTTACTAGTATTGCTTATTCACAAACTCCATGTGTAACTCGCTACTAAAAAAATATAGTAAGCCTAGCACCCCAGATGGCCAATCGCTGGTACTGCAACACCATCCCATAAAAAATAATGCTGTGAGGGAATTAATATAAAACCACACAGGAAATATTGCAAGTTATGAATGAACTGGGCAATGGAAAAAACTGAATGAATTCTCATCATAAAGCAACTTGGCTTGCCAAACATGTTCCTTGTTTAATAAGACTGAAACAGTTTCACTCTTTAACTTTACATTTCTTTTTCATAAGGTCAGAATGTGTGTATAGCAAGTTGGATGAATTTAGGATTGTCTGCTGCTTTGTAGCAGAATAAGGAGATTTATAAATGCGCTTTGGAAAGGTGAAACTGAAGGAGAACACAATTTTTTCTTTAGCAACTGAAAAAGCACCAAACACCACTAGGGTACTATTATAAATCAAGAGCACAGAGAAGCTGCAAACAACAAATAAGTTGAAGATTGACTTTGAAGGATTCTACTTTGTTGCACCTGCCACACTTATTACTACCTTCCAGATTGATGTCCATGTTGCTGCTGCTCAAGTCATGTGGAGTGATGGGTTCTCCTATTTGCTACTAATGAAATGATTGATAAGTTACTCTCTTCAAGCAGACATATCTCTCCATCAAATTTTTTACTATCCTTGGGATGATAGAGCTTTATATAATTCACTTGCTAGGAACTGCCCTGGACTACTTGTTAGGCCCTCATTACGAGATGGCTGGTAGCCAGGGGTGGTAATACTATGCAGCATAATATAGATTCCAGCCAGTATAGTAATGATGTTACTAGTCATGATGAGTTTTCACAAGTAACCGGAAGTAAAATCTCAATCTCGGAATTCCCTGATTTCAAGCCCTTATATGCAGATTTTTCAACTGGTATCAGCAGATGGAAAATGAATAAAGATTTGTATTATTATTTCTTTTTACTGGATATGTTTCTGCACATGGTAAAACCTGTAACTGTGCTGAGCGGTAATTCCCCAAAACATGTGCAGTATTACCACGCCTCCCTAAACATAAAAAGAGCCTTCATGCTAAACTTTGTATTGATCTCACGATTTTTTTTGCCCACCAAATTCCGTTTTTTAACAGTACTTATTTCCGATCTACAAACGCTGTTTGAGTCGTGGTCTTGTTATCATCTGACAAAATGTATGTAGACATTTGTCTTCCAGTGTTTAATGTGACACTGCATGAAATACATAGGGACTGTCAATGTACAGATTCTAAGCTCTAATTGAAAACGATGCTCCCTTTCTGCTGATGTCCACGATTCTGCTGAACAGGTAAACCATCTTTTTCTCAGGGCTGAGGCATTTTTTCTGCTTGCTCATCACTCCTTGAGTGATTGTCAAGTCGGGAAAACACGAAGTATTAATGCATCCGTCTGCTGAGTGAAGGAGCACACAATGGTATCTTCGAGGGCAGCAATAAAAATATATGACTGGTACAAGGTTAACATTACCAATCAGACTTTAAGCTTCTATATTAAGTAAAAATGTCATACCTGTTACTCTAAAGCATCGGCAAGCCAGGCTGCTTATTGTCTAAGCAGTCATCATTGCCAATGCAGAATGCATTTTGAAGGCACTGTAATGTAAAAGAGTGCTTTCAAAATGGAAACATGGTTTAGTACCACCAATTTAATAAATATTACTCTGTTAATGGACTATAAGGAGGACCAATGGAATTATGCGGCAGGGTTGCCTTAATTATGCCTCAAAAGAAGGCAAACTATGCAGCAAATGTTTTGATAATGTTACTTTATTACTGCGTATATTTTAACCGTATTCCTGTCTGGGCGAACACATCGCCTCATTAGTACCAGTTTAAAAACCAAATACAGAAATAAGCAACTGAAAGATGATCACTTAACCTTTGGGAAGGGTGTTCTATTGCGCACTAACACATGTCGCCACGTTTTCTTTTGATCAGTTTGAGCAAGAAACTTAGGACCTCATTTATGAGAAATGACGCATCGCTGTGTGAAAACAGCAATGCGCCATTTCTCAGTGCGCCCTACTTGCCAAATGATGGATGCTTCATATTTTTTGTATGACACATCATGTTGCAAGGAGTTACAGATACGTCAGTATTTCAGACGTATATGTGGGCACAAAAGTGATACTTTGCTGGAGTGTGTCACAAAAGTGACGCAACTCCAGCAATGTGTCCTTTCACATGGCTGCAAGCCCAATGTGAAAGGGCCTTCGTCAGTCTTAAGCCTGCTGTGAGGCAGGCGTAAGATATTGACGCATTTGCACTCTAGGAGTGGCGTAGTGAAATCTCGTAGATTTCACTGCGTCACTTCTAAAAGGCATACTTACGTGGGAATGCCCACCCTGCATACATTTTTCCTGACGCAGGTATAATGTAGCGCAGGGGTTTACAAAGTGACACATCTGCTTAGATGCGTCACTTTGTAAATAGGGCGCAACAGTGGGCATGTTTTAAGCCGCCGATGTGTCACAAAAAGTGACGCAAAGGAAGTGCAAAAATGTCGCAAGGCCTCATAAATAAGGCCCAAAATTATTTTTGGGTTAAAATCTGTAGATTACGCAGGAAATGATTGATTAGGTGGAAAATGCGGCAAATCCATGGTGCACACAAAAAAACTGCGGCCTTAGAACCTCAAAATTCCAGTCGTAAATAACTGTTCCTGCATTGTTTCAGCATATGGATGCATAACTATAGTAAATTAAAGACCCATTTGGTGACGTTGCTAATATGTGTTTCCAGTCTAATAATGTTGACACCGGCATTTCTCCAAAATCGACGTGAATTTGCTTTTGAAGTTATTTTATACACATTCGGTGTGGTTGTTTCAAACGAAATCACACTCTTACACAAAAAGTGTGGCTGTTTTCACTGAGCTGTACACTTTTATTAACAAAAGACATAGTTCTAAATGAATCTAATACCAACAGACTGGGGTTTCTGTTTTTTTTTTTTTTAAATCCCACTAAATTGCCAAGCTGTCATATTTTATGAGGCTTTGTACTTGTGAGAAATCAGTAATGTCCACAGCCAGGGGAAGGCCTGGTGTACAATGAGGTGTATGCGCTTTATCAATGATAAAACTGAAAGCATATCTTTGGACCTTTGCGTCAAAATAATGATTTTCAAGCAGCTGAGGGAACTTTCAGCATGCTAAATAATAATATGCCACTTTTATGGCTGGTGTGGGAGGAAACTTGGCCATTATCTTTTTTTCAGTTTCTGGAGGAGACTCATAACTCACTTGAGGAAATATTAAGGATGTTCTCAAGGGTGGAAGAAACATAATAATCACTCTTTACTGGTGATGATATTCTGTTTATGCTTTAAGAAACATTTTTTTATTTATTTCAGATGCCCATGCACGTTGCCTGCTTTTCCTTTGATAAATGGAGATGCTTGCAGTGCAGCTAAAACGTTTTTACCATTTAGAGCGCATTTTCTCGGGTACACCTCACTGTTGTTGATTACTAAAGAGCCATGCTTGTCCAAGTCAATTACACCCCCAAAACTCTTGTGTCAGAATAACCCCTGAAAAAGGTTGTGAAATAATATATTTAATAAACATTTTTGTGCGGTAGTTGATATTTTTCATCCTAATCACATTTATTAATGTGAATGAAAAGAGGGAAACTGAAATAATGCCCTTTCAGAATTATAGGGAAAAAGCTACAATTAGCTCAAGACCGGTAGAAAGGGGTATGCAGGTCAAACACTGTCTGGTTGAGTAGGCGCCACTCACTACAGAGTTTCCTCCATGTCTCGTGTGGAGTAAAATATAGGGATTCTGGCTTCCTTTTGAAGTAATTAGAAAATGCATCTTGGCACTACCTCCTACGTGAGTCAATGTGGCAGATCATAGAAGGGTCTGGTTTTTTGAAACTTCGAAGGCATCTATACAGATCCTGAGTGGAGGAGCCAGCACTGGGCAGCTGAGCAGCACCCTTGTGAAAAGAGCAAACAATTGGGATAAACTAGCTTCAGATTCAGTAGGAGCAACAACAAGGGAAGAAGAGCTAGTTTTAACACGTAAGAATGCAATCAGAATGGGATACAAGAGACTTGTACATTATTGGCGAAAAGTTTAGAAGAACTAGGGAACAGTACCTCCACAATGGTGTAAATGATGCAACAGACTAAAGAGGACGTGGAGGGGAACCGACGAGAGAGAATTAAATTAGAACATCTGGAAAAACATTTGATGGTTTGGTGGTCTTCTTTAGGATGTAATGTGTGCTACTGCAAATGTATGCAACAGAGGAGAAGAAAATTAGTCAATAAACAAAACCAGTGGTTCGAGTGGTAATCCACTCATTCACTGTTCCACTGGTGGGTGATTGCCTAAAAGAGACAACGTGATGAGTTATAACATAGATTTCATACCGTATGCTAATTTAAAGCACTCATTGCAGAAAATGATTTGTCCACAGGAAAATCCTGGAACCGATCTAGGGCCAGATGTAGGTAAATACCATTTACCGATTTATAAAATACAGAATTGTACTGATTCAGTATTTTAGAATGGGTAAATGGTATGTAGGTATTAATTAGGTAATTTTTACCGAATCTGTAAAATTCGGTAAATACTAATTCGGTATTTATCAAATCGGTATTCCCCATTCATTCCTATTGGCCTCCAGGCCCGTAGGAATGAATGGGGAATACCGATTCGGTAAATACTGTATCAGTAAGGGGGGAAGACCTACAAGGGTGGCAGGGTGTCACATTGGCACCCTGTTGCACCCCTGAATAGTGCATGGGTGCACATGTGGCACACATACATGCCCTAAGGGCATGTATGTCTGCCACATGGCACTGTTAAAAAAGCACAAAATTGCTTTTTTAACGGTTTTCGTTATTTACCACCAACTTGTAGTTGGTGGTAAATAATAAATCATTACAGGTGAAAAGCACTCACTTGAGTGCCTACTACATTTCAGATTCGGTAATTTACCGAATAGGTATTTAAGAATTCGGTAATTTACAGAATTCTTAAATACCGATTCGGTAAATTACCGAATCTGAAATGTAGCCAACTACATCCCAAATGCCTAATACAGGTCGGTAACGGCCGAAAGTCGGTAATTCCGGCC
Organism: Lissotriton helveticus; assembly: GCF_964261635.1. Lineage (NCBI taxonomy): Eukaryota > Metazoa > Chordata > Amphibia > Caudata > Salamandridae > Lissotriton > Lissotriton helveticus. Next base: position 1,420,952,145 of record NC_136063.1, on the reverse strand, counting down.
GTTACCGACCGGTATTAGGGTTCCTACATCTGGCCCTCGGTCTTTAATATGGGGAATTAATATATCAATACACTCTCTGCTATTTAGTGGCATGTATTAGCCTACCTGCAGCAGTCAGGCAATCTAACCCAACTTGACCTTGACGCAAACTCAAGGTTGCATCCAGACCTACAATATTAAGAAGACCAATGCATATAAAAACTTTGTAAGCTAAAATAAATGACTCTATTCCAAACCAAGTAAAATACCTCATTGTGTCTGAATCATATAGATCATGGTTAAAAGCATATCATATGGAATATTCACCTCATTGGGTTAAAAATCCTATGAGTAATGTATATTGATGTCAAAAGGCAAGAGAACATCATCGGGGAGATTGAGGGTATCACATGGCTAGTTACAGTGTGCCGGAGATGTCAGCAAGTTACAGAGCTTGGCTTGTTAGTATTGAATTCTTAGCAAGCCTGGTGAAAAATGGCTCTTCTCACTCTCGCAACAAGGATATGATGTAATAATAAGGTCCATGTCAACATAGTCTTGGGGCAAGGAAACCAATTGTAATTGAGTGTCTGTATGGACTCAGCATAAAGATAACCCCAGGCGCAGTGCATCCAAGTTATCAATTGCAGAAGTGATGACTGCTGGGACCACATGGCCAATGAGTGCGGCAGAAGCCCATGCGCCTGGAACCCTATCTCAACAATTTAATTAAAAAGGGCTGTTTGCATACTGCAGATGAGCCTGATATAGTCCTGTGAGTTACCAGCCAACCTCAATTTGACCATATCGGTGAGAGCCCCAACTCCTGCTATAGAATCATACCTTTTAGGATGAGATACTCAGTGGCTTTGATTTCGCTGAGGAAGGTATTAGAACCTGACCGTAGAACCGGGTTGTTTAAGTCGCCTTAGTGAGTGATGTAAGGGAAATGTCACAGTTGCGACGAGAGTGTCAAATTAGGATCTAATATGGGGGACTTCAAGATTGATGGAAATTGTCATCCTCCCATGGTTCATAGGAGCTAAGGACTAGGCCTGGGTGGAGTTTCCGGAGTTCTGCGATACTCTGCCATGCTACACGGAGATACGCAAGCGGCAGAGTGCATTAAGTAGCACAATTCGCTAGTGCCAGGTGTTTGTCCTGTGCTAGAAAATCAGCCTGAACAGCACCATGCGCAGTGCAAGAAGGTGCTGCTTTTTTTGCCGCTCAGGTAGATGTTCTACTCGACCAGCAGTTTCCTCAAAGCAAACAGAAGGTTTCTCAATGTGAGTGGTAGTGGCCATTCGCAACCGTCTGCTTTGATAAATCTTGCAGAGAAGTGGTCTGGAGTTGGGGAGCCCGAGAATGGAGAAAGCTCCGCTTCACGTATGTGGAGCACGGAGTGGGCAAAACTCAATAAACTTCGCCACAGGAGTGGAATTTCACGCCCAATCCTACTAAGTATGTTTTAACATGCCTATGATGAAGTACAAAAAACAAATAAAACATTTATCTTCTTTGTCAGAAAAAGTATTGTTTGATATAAATTGTGCCCGGGCCAATGTAGGAATTGCTCAGTGTCGTGTGTGGCAAATGTCGTGGTTACGTTTCTATAATGACTAATTAAGCCCCTTATGATTTACTGGAATAGACTGCAAGGTTTGTGGGAACAACAGTCCTCCAATGGTACATAAAATTGAGGATGTTATTCTATGTACATAATAAATTAAAATTGATAAGGAGATTTGTCTTCTTTCTCTCGATAAGTATTGTTTGATAAAAACTATGTTAGGTCCTAGTATTATGTTGGCCATAGATCTGTCAGGTCAATGACCTATAGGTCTAGATATCTCACTCTACTGTGTGTGACAATGTTGTGGTTATATCTCTGTGATGACTAAATAGGTAAGCCCCTTCCTGCACATAAACACTCATTAATTACGTTTTGAGTATTTCTCCTCATTGCGCCTTTCTAATACCTGGTATTGCATTACGTTAGCTTTTATTGCTATCTCTAGTTTATGCATCCTTGTAAATCTGGGGCAGCATCAACATGCAATGGGTATGGCGGTGCAATGCTCACACCAACACCCATTGCACGCCCTTTTCACGCAAAGTGATACATGTAAAAGAGCTGTGTTTACAAGGCAACATAAGCCACTCAAACTGGCTTAGTGCTGCTTTGTAAATATGGAGGAGGGCATAGCGCCAACAGAATATCGCTAAACATGACGTTCTGGTGGCGCTATACCCTTGTAAATATGCCTCCTAATTTTGGGAATGTGCTGCAAGCTCTTTACAAGACATCTGTTGCGAATACGAATGTAAAAGATACTTTGACATCAAATTTTAAGATAGAGAAGGGAACACGTCAGCGATGTCCAATGGCACCATTGCTTTTTAACCTGAATATTGAGGGACTAGCTCCCACAACTAGACTAGAGATGCGGATCATTCCATTCAAGTGTGGCAAATTGAAAAAGAAGATACCTATGTATGCAAATGGTTTATTGATCTTTATGGCAGATACTAGAACAGTCAGTTCATAAACAAGAACACAGCCGATATAGAGAACCTTGACTGAAACCATCTAGCCAAATGCCACATTGATTCACAGGAGTCGTTAACGTGTCAATCTTTCCTTAGGGACATCAACAGGCAAATGTTACCTCAAAACCAACTAAACCAATATGTGGCAAAATCTGACTAGAGCAGCGGGGCCAACCTCCTAGCCCAGATCCTTTTACTTCCAGGTCTAGTCGATTAGGGCAGTTGTACACAACAAATACACCTGTATCGGGCGCCAAAAGTCCCTAGGCAAGCTGCCCACTGGCAGAGTTTGCAGTATAGCTCCAATTGGGCATTGCAATACACAATGTTCGTTAGCCAATTTTTTACTGTAGGAGTTTTCTCTCTGCCTCAAACATAGGCCACCTGATGCTTTGCCAAAAGCAATGCAAGGGAGACAAATCACCCCAAATCCTTCCTTATAACCATGGTGCATCCTAATAAGGCCATTTTCAGGGATGGATGCAGCAGCTTGCCGATAATATTACAAATCCAGCAAAACCAGTTTGTTCCAATACTTCCTAATATATGCAACACACCAGGCAGGATGCATAAAGTCTCCAGCCAGGGCTCTGCTTCTCTGACAGGAGGAGTTTGACCCCCGTGCACACTTGGCCACAGTCAGGGAGGATATGATGGAGTTGAAGCAGATAATTGCCTTTGGGGGACCACCCCCCCTTATTTTCTCACAGCAGTAGGTCCACTCTGTCAGTTACAGCCACCCTATGCCAGCTGCCTGGCCTGCTGTCAAGCTACCTGTTTTTATTGTACAGTAGAGTGTCTTGACAAGGTGTCTGCTAGATCGCCTTACAAGCCTGGGGGTCCCATGGCAAAGAAGGGTAGCGTGCTCGATGTAGAGCACATAGTCTAAGATACACAAAGGTGTCCATCAATAAATAGGCCTCCCACCCTCCATGTACAGGCAAATAAGAAACCTAATGCTCTGGGAGAGTCGCCGGCCATGTCTACCCCCTAAACCTGTAGTCTACGGAGTGTCTACATCTCTTCAGAGAGTTGTATAAATGGGTAGTGGGTTCAGGGATTGAACTGGGGAGTAGAGCATTGAGTGCTTTTGTGCTGGTAAATCCTAAGTCAGGTACACACTGCACAGTTCAGAAATGGGCAAATTGCACCTGCGCACATTTATAATATAGTTCAAATGTGGGTGCACCCAACCTGCTCATCCCATACGGTAGGGTTAGCACCTCCCAACACATTCTTGGATTTTTTCTTACCCATGCCAGAGATATTGTCAGTGATATGAGTGCCTTAATAAATATTTGTGTCAATATTATGGGGACAATGTAAAACAAATAAAGTAATTTAGGTAGTTCCATCATTTTCATTTTGGCAATTCTGCCTGCCAATGACAGAGGCGGTCCCCTCCATTTAGAAACGTAGTCTTCATGTTTTGCTATCATAACACCATAGTTCTCCAAGGCAATAGTGTTAGTGTCCCAACTGACCCAGACCCCAAGTTATTTTACCGAAGTTGTGCACCAAAGGAAGAGATTGATGACTAGAGAAGATGAATGTAACTCGCAGAAACCTCAACATGAAAAACTTGTGTCATGCAACTGATAAAAATACATGTACTAGATGTGATTATTAATTATTTAATTTCAAGTATAGGTAAATGCAATAGTTGAAAGAGCCTTAACATTATGTGAACTTGTAAAGGTTATATGATGCTCTTATGTTAGTTGAATTTCATAGGCCTGAAATGCTAGTCCCTGAATACTCTCGCTTTAGAATTAAGAGCTTGAATTTCATGTGTGCTTAAGAATGTATTCTTTCTCATGTTTTGTTTTGCAGGTGAAAGAAGCACTCTCATTAGATAGAATAATGTCCTTGTTTTACTAGTTAGGCCAGGAGAGAAGAAGTTACATCCGTGTGGTTTGAGCCGATAAAGGAAGGTCATTGTGCTCCACATAGAAGAAGGCCTGGGAACCAAGGACAAATTGTATCAATGAAAATGCACTTTTGTCTTGTGGAAAGTGTCCTTCAGGACTGTGCCTAAGGTGCATGGCGTGATCCGATGTGCAGGATGGGAGTGCCACCTGGGAAAAATTGTATGTTGGAAATAGGGATAGTTTGCCACTTCTTCCTAGTCTTCAGAGAGAGAGCATCCTAGAACGAGCTCTGTCTTTGGTAGCTTTATGTCACATGACCCATTGATCATGAAGAGACTACTTAGGGAGACTCCACGTACTGACACCTTTAATACTTCCACCTGAAAATACTTATTTAGGGATGTCACCTTAGTATTAGAGTAGCAATAGATTTGATGCTTTTTACTCACCAGTCCTCGATGCAAGGAAACTTGGCCTCATGCTTCCTGATTTTATGCATTTTACCTCTTGAATTCTTCGTATTGCTTATGCTGCACCATCTAAACTGGGTGCGCAGATTTGGCCTTATGCTGATTCCCCTATTCTTATATACACTTGGGTTGAGGTGTCTTTATGTTCAGCAGTTTTTGGCTTTGTAATAAATTAACTAACCTTAAGTAGGTGTCCCTGAGTTATTATACATCAAGGGGAATTGTTAGCTAATTGATTGTTTTCGAACAACTTTTCTCCCCTTCACTCCTTCATGCTGTGAAAAAGAAGCATTGAATTTTAACTCTAGAACAGGTGTAGAACTTATGGGCCCGGACCTTTCAATGCAAAATCTGCAACATTAAAACTGAATAATTTTTTCACACTCATAGAATATACAATAAGGACCTCTAAAAAAAACTATAACAGGCTAAAGCAGATAATATTCACATGTTGACAAGCTACCCAGCCCTGAAAGGTTACTGGAAAGTGGGAAGATGATTTGCAAAATATCTGAACAGGAGATCAAGGTAAGATCCTACCTTATTATTTTTGGGTTAACGGAAGCAGATACTGGCATTCAACTGAGCAAATTTGATTTGGAGCTACTGTTCTATTTCATTCTTTTGGCAAGAACATTCATAAGTAAAATGTGTATCATGCCGACAGACACCACCTCAAAAAATGGTTGATTAGAATATTATAGAATGCAGATTTAGATAAAAAGGGGCAGCATAAATCCAGTTGAAGTTACTAGGATCAACTTGATGTGTGTACAAATCAGATTTTTGGGCCAGTAATTAATACGAAAGCCTTTGGACCGTTTTATTCAATGCGCAAGGCCTTTCATTGAAGGTTAGAATCCGCTCACCAGTACAAGTTGGTTATCAGAGCAAGATACGGAGTATCAAAAGGAATGCACTGTACGGGACTCGGGAGCAGGTTAACCGTATTTTAATGTGATGGATGAGGATCAAAAAAAGAAGAAAATAGAAATATAAGTATTTCTTCCTTCCTGGGAGGACTATTTTCCATGATGCCTTATGATTTCGTACACCACTAATGCCGACTTCTTGAGAAACCAGGGCTTCTGATGGTTTTACATCCCATTTTTTAATGCTTTGTCTTTGTTGTTTTACAATTGTGTGCTGTGAACTGACTGTAAATTGCTATTACACATCACTGAGTCACACCCCTTCTGACACTAACATGGAGGATGGTCAGCAGGTTTGTTTGACAAGACGTCTTCTAGGCTTGAATCTGAATTTGGAGATATGGAAATGGCTTCTAGGAAAGCAGTGTTGATCCAGTCTCCCTCATTATCCTTTGGAAGCTGAGCCTAATGCAGTATGGGTCTATATCAATGTGGTGTACCTCGTAGAAGGACGGTAGTCTCCCTCCTAATGGGACTACAAGACATTTGTGAGAGAAGGGCAATGCTCCTTTTTGCCAGGTTTGGCACTACTTATCTAGACCTAATTCTAAATTTTACAACAAGAATGAAGGCTAGCTTTGTGCCTCCAGCTCTTTAAATCACATTTAAAATAGCAGGGAGATTAACATGAACAAGAAAGACATTAGCAAGAGTATTTCCGTGACTGGGGCTGGGCGAGATATCCATCTTTGAGCCCATCTCTTGGGATGCTGTGTTTAGGCAGGGAGATTGACAGCAGCAGTTATAGCATGCAAATTTGTTGCCTGAATAGTGGAATCAACTAGACTGACTCCTCCCATGCACACTTAAGGGGTTAAATCATCATACCAAATCATTCAAAACTGTAATATTAAGAAGTGACAGCACTGTGCTGTTAAACCGTCATAAATTTATGAGAGTGTGACTTAATCTAAAGAGGTGATCATTTTGAAAAACTGTATGCGTGAGAAGAGGATCCAGAGTCAAGAGGGCTCTCTTGCTGCCCCCGATTTATTTTCCCTTCGAACCCTATGATCCCATCGTGGAATGTGAGGTGGAGGCCGCCATAAATAAGATTGTCCCGGCGAAGGCCCCTGGCCAAGATGGTCTACCGGGCGATCTATTTCGTGCGAATCTCCAAAAATGGGCTATGAATTTTGCCCTTTTGACTAATGCTCTTCTTGAAGGGGCCCCCGTTCCTGTTTCGTGGAAGGGGGTGGAAGTAATTCCACTCGATGAGAGGGGCTCCAGGGGGGACCCTGCCAACTATCTTCCCATCAGCCTTATAGATGCTGGCCAGAAGGTGGTTGGCAGGGTCCTACTGGAGAGAATCTTCTCTTGGGCCGGGGAGAACAACATCCTGTCACATTATCAGGCTGGGTTCAGGGCTCGTACAAGCACGATTGACCAGGCCTTCAGGCTGGCCCTTTTGCATTGGAAGGTGGTGACTATTGGCAAAGGCAGTCTTTATCTCGCCTTTATCGATTTAAAGACTGCCTTTTACCTGGTCCCTCAAGATCGCCTATGGTCGGTCTTGCTTGAGATGGGGATTCCCCCGTCTATTTTAGATCTCTTAGTCCGCATGCATGAGGACAATTATGCCAGAGTCAGGTGGGGCACACAGGAACATCCTTTTTATTAGAAATACATGCTGATGTCCCAGTCCTGGCGGGCGACAATGTCCCAGCCTTTCTCTTTGCGGACAACACTCTATTAATATCTAAAACCCCTGCCGGATTGCAAAAATTGTTAAATAGGTTCCATCTCTTTTGTAATTTAAGGGGTTTGGTCATTAACACCTCCAAGACCGAACTCCTCTATTTTAATACTAGTAGGTTGGCAAAGCCTACTCTTACACTCGATGGGGTATCTTTAGAGTGTGTTAAAACGTTTGACTACCTGGGAATTAGAATATCAGACAAATTAAGCTGCAAACCGCATATTGATGAAATGGCCCTGAACCATAAGCGGGTTGTGGGTGTGATTGGAAAAGAGCATCGCTCCTCGATGTCTAGGTCAATTGCTCCCACCCTTGTGATTTATGCTGCTAAGGCCATAGGCACAGCACTATACGGTGCTGAACTTTGGGGCTTTGAGAAAGTTGATGACATTGTAAAGGCAGAAAATAAATTCTTCAGAGAATTGGTTTCACTCCCACAGGGAACACCTACCAAGCCACTACTGAGCGACCTGGAACGTCACTCATTGAAGGATCTTGCCACCCTACGCCCTCTTCTCTTTTGGGTTCGTCTTTAGCGCACACCGGAGCTATCTAAATATGCTGCTGGCCTAAGAGAAGAGATGAACCTTGAGGGATCTCAGAAGATTAGCTGGCTATCGAACATAAAAAAGTTCCTTATGCTATTGGGATTTAGAGAAGCCTGGGAGTCAGGGAACCTGTTGAATAAGTCAGACATTAAGGGCGCCTACTGGGCTTGGATTGACAGCCAGGAAAATAGTAATCCCAGCCTAGGTAGACTGACTGACGAGTTTCGTTTGCATAAACAGGTTCCCAGCTTAGAGCCCTATCTAGACTTTTTACAGACGCCCAGGGATAGGGCTCTCTATATACATTTTAGATTGGGTGTGCTTCCTGTCCGTGAATACACTTACAAATGGAAGCCTCTCCACCAAACTCACTCGACTTGCCCACATTGTGAAGGAGTGATTGAAAGCGTCCCGCACCTTATGTTCGCATGCCCTGCATACACCAAACCGAGAATAAAGTGGCTAAAACCTATCTGTTGGGAACTAGGAACCAGGAACCACCGCAAAGCACTTAGAATAATGCAAGCGGACACTAATACAACTCTGGCTTGCCGTGTGGCCAAATTTCTTAGCTGGGCATGGGTAATTAGATCAAAGGCGTTATGTCCTGGTTGACGATTCTTTCTTGTTTATTCCAAAGCTGTGACAGTTTATTGCATTTTTTAACCTTGATTCGTGGGTCTTTTAATAAAATGTTATTTATTGTGGATAGGGTCATGTAAAATAGACTTTTTTTAGGCTGGGGTATGCTGTTTATCAATTATCAAATAGCTAGAACAAGTATAGTATCACTCTTGTAGAGTAACTTGCATCCCCCAACTGAGTTTGTAAGATTTTTAATCTGGTATCTTTGCTTAATTTTATAATCTGTATCTTTATTAATCAAGTTGTAAAATGCTTTTATGATATATTTTTATCGAAATAAAGCTTTGACTGACTGACTAATCTAAAGAGGGGTTAATACTGTTGAAACTAATGTTATTTTCCAATGGATTATGGCATAACACTCATTTATCTCAATGCAAAGGGAAATAAGTCTACCTGTTTTTTATAGTATTGATACTTAACAACTCTACAAAAAGGACTCATTAATTGTTTTAAGTGTACAGTCCACACGTGTATGTTCCTAATCAGAAATGCAGTTTATTTACTGTTAAAACAGGGAACAAAGCAATCGTCATGGGAGAGCAAAAGTTAAGTACAGCAATTGAGAAGACAGGTGAGTGGGTTCATATTTGAAATAATTCAGTTGTTATATATTAAAGTGATTATTGTGATTCAAAAAGTTAAAAGATTTAGAAGTACTTGAATATTTAGGTTTAATGTGACTGTATTTTTCGAATTATCTAGGATTGATCAGCCCTACAGGAAGAAAGTAGACTAACTGAAAAGCTGAGGGGCTAGAACCTGTTGAAACATGTTTTATTTCTCTACCCCTCTCTTCTCATCCATTTCCCCATGGGGTGGATCTATGCCTAGTTGATTATATTTTTGCTCAAGGAGACAGTCAAGTTTAGCTTCTGATTCCTGCTGGAAAACGTTAGGGCCTGTTACATGTATAAACATTAGCATCACTGTGAGGCCTTCTGCTTTCAAGTGCTGCTCCTCAGACAGCCCACTAGAACTACTGGGCCTCATTTATGAAAAGTGTAGCATCGCTGGTTGAAAACAGTGATGCAACACTTTTCAGTGTGCCCTCCTTGCGAAATCATGGATGTAGCGTATTTACAATACGGCGCTCCATTTCTCAAGGATTGACCAGATACGTCAGAAATTCTGACGTATATGGTGGTGCAATTGCTGGAGTGTGTCGCAAAACAGACGCAATTCTAGCAATGTGTCATTACACATGGGCGAGTCTCATGTAAAAGGGCCTTTGTCAGCCCTTGCACCTGCTGTGAGCAGGCATTAGGATTTGACGCACTAAACTTGTAGAAGTAGCACAGCGAAATTTCATAGATTTCACTGTGCCACTTCTACGAGTCTTTTGATGGGGGATGGCCTACCCTGCATACATTATACATGGCGCAGGTATAATGTAGTGCAGGGGTTTACAAAGTAATGCATCTGCCTAGGTTTCATCAATTTGTAAAAATGGTGCAGTGTGGCGCATTGACCTCATAAATAAGGCCGTTAGTTGTTACAGATATCGCTAAGATGTTTGATTAGTTGTTATGATATCTTTTACAGCTTGTTATGCCTATACATATATATTGTGTTGTCAAGTTTGTCTTTCAGCAGAATCTAAAGATGCGAAAATGTTAGCCTCAGATATTGACATAAAATTATGATTCTTCATGTGAGTTTAGGGGAATCTGGATTTCGGAAAAAAAATTATGTGGAAGTCATTATATATTTATAGGAGAGGAACTAAAAAGGGTTTTAACAATTAAAAAAAGAGAGGAAAGTTAAAAGGAATGTTTTTGAAAGTTTGAATGTAAAAAAAGGTTTTATTTTGTGGATTTTTAGGGTAATATTGCATGTGCAATTGTTGAGGACACAGGGGATCTTTTCTTCATCATTTGTGTTTTTCAAAAGAATAATGAGGAGTCTGTGAGTTTCGATTCCTGCTAATAGAAGACTAAGGGCCAGATGTAGGAAGGCAAATACCGGTCGGTAATGGCCGATTTCGGCCGTTACCGACCGGTATTTGGAGTTTGGGATGTAGGGGCATGTTAAAATACAGATTCGGTAATTTTACCGAATCGGTAAAATACCGAATCGGTAAAATTACCGGATCCGTATTTTGACATGTATGTAGCACTGTAATCAGTGCTACCGGGGTTTAAGAATTCGTTTTTTACCACCAACTAGAAGTTGGTGGTAAATAATGAAAACCCTTTAAAAAGCATTTCTTTTGCTTTTTAAACAGTGCCATATTGAAGACATACATGCCCTAAGGGCATGTATGTCTGCAACATGTGCACCCATGCACAATTGAGGGGTGCAACAGGGTGTCACTACACCCTGCCACCCTTCAATGTTTCCCCCAATTACCGAATCGGTATTTACCGATTCGGTCATTGACATTCATTCCTATGGGCCTCCAGGCCCATAGGAATGAATGGCAATTACCGAATCTGTAAATACCGATTCGGTAATTACCGAATCTTACCGATTCGGTAATTAAATCGGTAAAATTACCTACATCCCGATTGCCAGTTCTTAAATACCGAATCGGTATGATTCGGTATTTAAGAATCGGTAATCTGGGATTACCTACATCTGGCCCTAAGATTTCAGAGATCATCAGCATTCTGGGGATGATAAAGTTGCTTACGTTTGGCTGTCTTAAAAGCACCAAGGAAAAAGGCTTAATTAAGAATGTAGTTTGTGATTGTTCTATACTCCACAACATTCCTTTTGCTGTTACTCTCTGTGATTTTCAATTATGGGGATGAAGATGTCACACTAAAGAGTTAAGTCCATTCTTCAACTCACACTGGGGTGCGCTATTCCGTGCCAAATAGAGGCCTACCTACTGGGAAGAGTTTCTAGACCTAAGAAGCTCAAAGTGGGGACTAGGTTTTTGTACCTAGCACTAGCATTAAGAAAATGCATGATAGCATTAGCTTGGAAATTGGTGGGAGGGGGTCCCAGATTTGACACAGGTGTACAAGTGGACGCAGAGGGGAGGGCTTTCTGCAGTGAGGGTGCCAGAGGGATCAGGAGACGTTAGTTAGGAAGTCTCTGGACTGAAATCCTAGGGAGCTGGGAGCATTCGGGAGACACCGTGGGTTCAGACCGGAGAGCTTCTGATGATCCCAGAGATAACACAGAAGGACATGAGATAGATGGAAAGAACATCGGAGAGACGCTGGCTTGCGCTCTGGAGAGACATCCAGATTAGGCCTCCTCTTCATGTCTTGATTTGGGCTTACAGATCAGTTGCTCCTTACCTACCCTGGGACTCACACCCCGGAAAATATGAGATACATTTTAGACTCAGATCTTTACTGATAAACAGCCCACCCAGTCGCACTAGTTAACTGACATAGATTATGCCCCTCAAACAGTTTTCGTTCCATTGCACCTTTATTTTTTTCTTTCTGCATTGCAGTTTATTTTCTAGCTTGGCTATTATAATGAATGGCATTAGCCTATGTTCACAGTGTGACACCCGCTGTTTATCAGTCATTCAGACCGCCCCCTCTCCCTCAGTGCTCCTGTCACAGAGCTAACCGGGATGCATGCACACACACACACACATTGTCAAAGGACCATACGGGACACTCAATCCACTCTTACTCGACAGCTAAGAGTTGATAACCAATCCCAAACAGATATAGACCGACTGCCAAGTATATTGCAGGCCACTGTAGGCCTATATGGTGGAAATGTAAAGGATAAGACCAGCTAACGACAGACATCTGTATGCATATCTCATTGTTTGCTCTGTAGTGTTATTGCTAAAATAGAGATGTTGATGTTGTAATGGAACGTGCAAAGAAGTGTAGCGATCGCAGTGTGCGGAGGACCCCTCAATTTGGCAACAGAACCTGAGACACAAATAAATGTGTGTAATTCCAGATATCTACATGAAAATCTATATAAAGGACAATTTTGCTAATGGAGGCCCGGTCTGTCCATAATCAGGGACATAAAGTTAGAAAATATAAACTAAAAAAACTTCATCTTGTTCCAGAATACTCACAACTCAGTGTATCCTCATCTTTGACTAACAGGCAAGAAGTGCCTAACAGCCATCAGCAAATCAAAGAGAATTGCATTAATCGTCCAATTAATGGATACCTGACCTACTGTGGCGCATTTTCCTGACGAAGGCGCAGCTCAGTGCCGAAACGCGCATCGAACGCAAGAGATTAATACTTCTGTGCCACACTGCTTTTCCCTCATTATAACTTGAAATTGTTATCATTGTATTCATCAGAAATGTAAAATGGTTGCAAATGTTAATGTACACTAGCCTTTTGCTGTATGAATGAAGATGAATGATTGAGTTTGTATGGGACCTTCTTCTTTTTTAATTAAATGAATTCTCTAATATTTTCATCAATAAAAATCATATCTAGTTTGTAAGGATATCCAGATACAGTTTGTTCTCCTTTCATTTATGTTGATTTATTATCAATTATTGAAATCCTTATAATATTCATAATTTTGTTGCCTTAAGTCTGTATACTACATTAGATGTTTAAAATGCCATTTATAAATATTTGAAAAAGAGTTGGATCCACAATGCTAGCATCCCTATCTTTAATAAAATCCAGATTCTTCTAACATTGACTTTGGGAGTCTCAATTCTCTTCACTGGTTTTGCCATTGCCTCTTCAAAGTGAGTCTCTTCCCAGGTGTGACAGGATCTGGCCTTGGGGTGAGGAGCTTGAAGGCATCATAGGAGTCCCGTGTGAGCATTTCAGAAATGTTCAGTAAAGCACTTAAATACAAGTCAAAAAGTTGAGGAATTCAGCTTTCATTTCTCATTGGAACAAGCTTAAACAAAGAAAGATTACAAGACATTCCTTCATGTTCTAACCAATATACATATGAGTAAGTCAAGTGGTATAAACTCTCAATGATTTTTAATAGCACACTAAGGATACTTTATTGCAGTTTGTTTGCAAGGATAAGCATAGATGATTTCAACACATTATAAATCCCTACTATGCAATGAAGTAAACATTTGACATTAAAACAAAATGCAATGGAAATTTTAAAAAAAGTCTCTTGAAACACCATCTTTTCTCAGAGCATTGCCATTCCCTACCTCTCCTCTCGCTTATCTCTTCTGTCAACTATTATTCTCAAACAGAAGGAGGGTGGGAGCACACTTTCTCACATCCCAGCACTCAGTTTGCTCCAATGTATCATGGTAAAAGTAGTGCATAATAACACTTTCTTCTGTAATAGTCTTTAATGTTTCACCCCTGTTGGTGCAGCCTGTGTTGTGTAACTCTAAACACATGATTCTGGATTCATTCCTTCATCAGTAGAGCACAACAAGTTGTTTTCTGGGGGTGCTGGAAATGCTGCCCAAAGTCTTCTTAAGTCTCTACGTACCACTCACTGGGCACGGGTGCATCAACACAAGCTCATCAGCTCTGTAGCTCAATGGAGCCTTTTTTTTCCCAACAGAAGGAGGGTGCAAGTACACTGCCTCACATTCCAGCACACAGTTTGCCCCAGATGCACCTCATTTACCATGATGCACTGAATACTGGGATGTGAGACAGTGACCTTGTTACTTTTGTTGGAGGGAGGTATTTCCAGTGCTTTGTGGTGGGAGGGGAATACCTCGTGAAAAGGCTTGTCTTCAGTCTACTCTTGAAAGCTTTATGTTTGGTTGACTTCTGAGGTGCTAACACAATAAGTTTCAGAGCTGTGTACCCTACACCTGTATCCACCTGCCTCAGTTAGGGATACAGTTTAATCTGGTATGTAGGATCAGGTTTGAATTGTGGGACCTTGGCTGGTTGTAGTTTGGGAAGCAATTCTAGGAACAGTTTAGGCCATGGCATTCACATTCTTTGAAAACAGTGCAGAGAATAGCTAACCTTATTCTCTCAGCCACTGAAAGCCAGTGAAGATCTAAGAGACCCAGAGTTATATGAGCTGACATTTCTTGTAAGTGAGAGTCTGGCAACTGGGTATGCAGTCCCTAGACATTCAAGATATTTTTGAAATGGAAAATATTACATTTATGAAGTCATGAGTGGGACAGTGAATTATTAAATTATGCAAGCAAAATCTTGGGCAAATCCCAGTTATTGGGATAAGTGCATCATGCTTATGTTTTTTGCTTTGCCAATTATTAGTGGAGTGTTCAGAGGTAGGCATTTGCTACTAGGACACAACTGTTACAGATGGTTCCATCAACATTTATGGTAGCGATTTAGGAGGAAGCAAAGTGATGGGTGTGGGGATTGGTCAGATGTCCATCACATGGGGAGAGACCTGGGATGAGAATTCATGTAGAAAGTGGGGTTGGACAGAACTTCTTTTGAGAAGGGCCTTTGCCATTTCTACTTAAAACTTTCTGGTACACTCTGGAAGTCTAAAAATACCTCTGTGCCGCAAGAGGGGTTGGTGTTTCTCATCCCCTTTGAGTGCATGTACCATACTTTGGTGGCCATAAATTAACCACATGCTATGTATTCCCTGGCTGTCTCAAATATAGAATACTGAGCACTGCTAATCCTTATAGGTATACATGTCACTGTCTATTTTCAGGCTCTCTGCAGTACCTTATGTTTAGGAAGAGTGTGATTTTTCTTTTTTGCACAATATTTGTAACATGCCATTCGATGTCACACAGATCATCCACTAACTTCCATATATGACATACTAAAACCAACATACTCTCAAACTAACACTCCAAAAGGGTATCCAAAAACACAATGAAAATCAGAGTGTTTTGAGCCTCATAAAGGGTATGAAGTGCTATACAAATGAAACTATACAATACAATGTGAAACAGCAAACTCAATTATCCTCCCAAAGAAAATCTTTGGGGCATTAGATTAATAGCAAAACACTAATATATTTTTTAAAAGGTAAGAAAATTATGTTTAATAATAGATATTTATTTTAAAAAGTCCCATGAAAATAGCAATTACCACCAACAAAATACCCACCCCCTCAAACCCCAACAAGTGCAACTGACCGAATAAACAAGAGCCCACTCTCTCCACCAACAATGTCGAGCAGCTTATACTTTCCCAAGTAAAACTGTGCATTTGTTGAACAACATAACCATCAGAACTGTGCGAGACTGATGACATGCACACTGTCAGGATATGCTGGCCAATATCCTGCTAGCTCACAGTGCGCCATATGTACCCCTAACCTTACAGGGTAACACATTGAATTGAATTGAATTTGTATTTATATACCGCATGGCTATCCTGAGGCCTCCCAGCGCTGTGGACTAACGGAGCTGGATACCGGGCAGAGAGCTTAGAGAGAGTCCTTGAAGAGGCAGGATTTCAGAAGTTTCCGGAACGCTAATAGGTTTGGCACCTTCCGGAGACTTAGCGGAAGAGTGTTCCAAAACTTAGAGGCATTGAAAGAAAAGGAGCATCTGCCCCATCTTGATCTCTGTATTTTGGTAGCGACCGCAAGAAAGGAGAAGCTAGAGCGGAGATTCGGTGACGGATGGTACGGGTTAATTTAAAGGATGGATAATGACCGGACCCTTCCTCCCAACGGCCTTGTGAGCCAAGCACGTGGCCTTGCATTGTATTCTTGCCCCGATAGGGAGCCAATGAAGGCTCCTCAATGCAGGTTTGGCAGATTGCCTACGAGGGATCTGGAGGAGCAAGCGGGCCGCACAGTTCTGAATCACCAGGAGCTTATGTATAGTGAAATGATGGGATCCCAGGTAGAAGGCATTACCATAGTCCAGGCGGGAGATGATAGGAGCTTAGACCATAATCCTTCTCGCCTGAAAGGGAAGAAGGGGGAGGATCTTACGCAGCATCCTCATTAAGCCGTACTAGGTAGTTTGGAGCTTTGTGGCCTGGAAATTAAAACTACGAGCACTATCAAGTCACATCCCAAGGCTCTTAATCTGCTCTTTTGGGTCTCGGGCAGGGCCAAGACAGTCCGGGCAGAGGAGGGCTGGGATGAAGAAGAGGGGAGTTGCCGAGGAGCATTAGCTTGGTCTTATCCCCATTGAGCTTGAGGCATGAGAGTTCCATCCACTCAGCTACTACCACTAGGCATGGACCCAGGGAGCTAGATGAACTTTTGGGGTGGTTTAATGCCACCACGAGCTGAGTATCATCTACATAGGTGATAATTTTTATGCTGAAAGGATGGACAATCTCTGCCAAGGGGCTCATATGGATGATAAATGACGTGGGGCTCAGGGACGAGCCCTGAGGCACCCCACTGCTAAGCAGCAACTGGTTAGACACATCTCCTTCAAACACCTGAAAAGAACAGTCACTGAGAAAGGACTGGAACCAGGTTAGGGCCGTGCTGGTCACGCTAAGATTTTTGAGTCGACAAATCAAGATGTTATGATTGACAGTGTGGAATGCGGCACTGAGATCAAGACGGATGATTGCCGCCATGCTTCCCTGGTCCAGAATCTTCCTTGCCTCCTCAGTTACTGCCAGAAGGGCGGTCTCTGTCCCTAGCTGAGGACAAAAGCCTGTTTGGGAGTAGTGGAGAAGGTCATTAGACTCCAAGCACTCTGCCAACGTGGTGTTCACATGTTTCTCATGCAGCTTACTCACCCTGGAAAGGAGAGAGATGGGACTGTAGTTGGTTAAGTTAGACTGATCAAGGTTAAGTTTCTTTAAGAGAGCCTTCACCAAGGTGCATTTCCATGCAGTAGGGACCGTACCGGAACAAAACAGCGGGACAAATGTTGTTGGTAACCAGGGTGAGAGGCTGAAGGCGAGCAGGATCAGTGGGAGAGCCCGAGGTTACCTTAGACATAATCAGATCAAGTGAGGTTGAGTCTAGGAGAGGAAATTGCCCTAACGAGAACTGAGATTCTGTGAACAGTTCTACAGTCCTATCTGCACCAGGATCATTCCGAGAGGCTGAGAAAAATGACCAAATATTTTGAATTTTTCGGTAGAAGAATTCCGCTAGATTGTTACAACGGGTTAAAGTCCCCTCTGGAGTTCGAAGTTTCTGGGGCAGGGTAAAAAGAGTTTTGGCAATCCGGAAGATCTCGTTGGGTGAATTTGAGGCTAAGTTATTTTTCTCCCCATAAAAGGTAGCTTGGGCAGTTTTGATTTCTGATTTATATATTCTAACTGACTCTTTGTAATCTGATTTCATAGATTCTGAGTAATTCTGCCTCCACCTTCTCTCTAACCTGTTTTAGCTCTCTCAGTTTAGAGGAGAACCAGGGTGCCATCTTTGGTCTACATTTCTTGTGGATGTAGCTCTTGGGAGTCAAGAGAGCTTGTGATCCAATGATTAAAGTTGTCAATAGCCAGGTCGGAATTATTGGCTGGTCTAGACGATCTGGTGGCTTCAAGAACATAAGTCCATTTGCCCGGCGAAAGCCTAGACAAGGTCCATTCCAACACCGGTGCTGTGTTGGAAGAGGGAGTAGGTCCACGGACTTCCCTGGTTAGAGCGATAAGAAAATGATCTGTCCAAAGAAGTGGGATAGGAGTACCCACCAACAGCTCTTGTAAGTTACTGAAAACAGAGTCAAGTAGATGACCTTTAAATGTGCGTGGATGTAAATCCTTTCTGAATTAGCTGTAGTGCTAAAAGGTTCATTGATAACTCCTTAACCGAGTGATCAGCTGAATCGTCTAAGTGAATGTTAAGATCCCCAAGTACAGTGAAATTAGATGGGGCTAGGACCAGGTTAGCAATGGTGGTGGAAAGGCTAGTGAGAAACTGCCCTACAGCCCCAGGGGGATGGTAAATTAAAAGGCCAGAGGAGTTGTTTGTCTGCCGTTTTTACGATCAGCCCTAAGAATTAATTATCCCTGAGGGAGGGTTTGAACGAAAACAGGGTCTGCTTCGCTGTGAAGCCAGGTCTCAGTTAAAAAAAGAAAATCCGGTTTTAGCTCATCCAATAATAGTGTGAGCTCAGTGGAGTGTCTGGGGAGTAATATGCAATTCAAAAGAAACAACCTTATGGGGGAAGGGATAATAACAGAATCCCCAGTGTTTTTGTGTGTCTGGAATGCAAAATTACAGTAAGAACAATGAGAGAGACCGGTAGCAATATTCATAGCATGTAAACAGTTTGCAATAAGAACTCCTCGCATCCCATGTAAGGTTTGTGGGCTATAACAGGTAGTGATTCAGAGAAAACTGCCATGGGGTATGGCCACTCTTCCCGGCCTGGCGCAGACGGGCTTGCCTTTGGCGTGCCTTCGGTGAGCGCGTCCGCTGTGCGTCGGACCTGGCATCCGGTTTATATCTTGGAGGGAAGCGGCCAGTAGACCGCTAACCTCGCCGAACCGGTAGTCATCTGGATCTCCCTCCACACAATTGGACGTCACCCGTAGTGCACCGGGAAGGGCGAAAGGAACAAGCTAGCAGCATTAACGTGGGGATCAGGTAGGAAAATGTTATAACCATTAAAAATAAAATCAACAAATAGTGCAAAAGTAAAATGTGCAAGATCCCTACAGCGCAGGATAAAACTAATCAAATAATTCTGAGAGTATTAAAGGCAGGCGAAATACAGTTTTACACGGAGCAACAATCAAGGTTTCCTGCCCGCCAGATGCACGTCCGCTGTACAAATGGATGTACAACCTCAGAAGATGACAACCCTGACTTCCGAAGCAAATCATGGTAACAGATCTAGAACCCTTTTGCTTACTTATTTATGCATACCCAAACAGATACACAAGAAAGTGGACTGTGCAGGGTTTCAATATTGATTGAAGGTATGGTGATTCTTTAATAAAATATGTGCACCACAATAATCAACAGAAGCAAACAGAATATTGTGATTAGCATTATGAGAATGGTGAAGAAGATGAACAGTCCTACCATTTAGCTTATTACAGAGAATATGTGCTTGCATACAAGTACTTTAATATATTGAACTACCTAGTACATCCTAACCTATCATGTCTAGGATCAGTGTATCTACTGTCCCACCAAGCCTTCTCATACATCTTCATCCAGAAGATCCCTTGAGGGAGCAGGACAGGCAATGCTGGGGCCAGTGTAGGCTCACTTAGAAGAGGTCCCACTGGCAAGAGAGGAGTGTGGACTGACTGCTGAGCGTTCAGCCCAGGAGCGAGGCTGCTTTGGCCCAGGTCTTGCGGTTTGCGACACCCCAGCTCTCTGCTCATCTTGAATTTCGGCCTGAGACAGGAGCCCTGTGGTGACCCAATCTCCGCTGAGGGTTGGAGGCTGTGCCGCAGTGGCTTGCCCTGGATCCCCCGTGTGTGCAACGTCCTGTGGCTGCAGCGTGGCATTGGTGGCACCTGGGTGACATGGCCAGGTGTTGCAGTGCCCCCGCGATGCTGCTGATCCTGCAAGGCCCCAGGAGAGCTTGGAGGACCACACCGGCCCTGCGGGGACCCACCCGCCGAACGTGCCTCTTGCTGTGTGTGGCATCCCCTGCAAACCGTGGGTGATCCCGCGTGGTGGAGCACTGACCGAGGCCTCCAATCTGTGGGCACAGTGACCAGTTGGGTCCAGACAAGGTAGGCCCACCAAGAGGGACTAAAGTGTGGCAGCGCCTGTGGTGTGGAGAGCTTTGGGCCTCCTCCCTTTATTACCCCCTGTCGTCCTTCTTCCGTGGAGCACTGTCAGGAGCAATTGCGGTGTGGGGCTGGAGCTGAGTAAGGGGTGCCCTAGTCTGGGGAGGCTACAGCCCATATCTGGGCTGAGTGGTACCCGGGTAGAGAGGTAGCGTAGTAGCAACTGCAGGGGCGTGCTGTTGGCTGGGGGGTGTGATTCCCTTAGGGATCCACTTTGCGGTCGGTCCCTGGGCAGCAGAGGTGGCCGAGCTAGCCCAGAGAAGCTTGCAGCCCAGGGCAGACCGATTCCGTGATTCTACTGGTCCTTTTCCTAGGGACAAGCAGAGAGGCTGGGAACCCCAGAAGGAGTGCTGCATCGTCAAAGTGACTTTGGACAGCAGGGCTATCCAACCAGTAAGCCCCCGCCCACATCAAGATGGCAAAAGATCAATCTTTGGCCCCCTCCATGAAGCAAAGCACACTGGACCAATATGCAAAGGCCATCGCTAGGGCAGCAGTTGGAGCTGGCATAGGGGGCCCCCTCCCAGGCAACGCCTCCCTTCTGGCCGCAATCACGCAGTCCAGTGACATGCTAGATGCTAAAATCAGCGTGGTTGGAACAGAGGTCTCTTTCCTCAGACAAGATCTTAGAAAGGTAGTTGACCACATCATGGACGTTGAGACCAGGGTATCATCAGGGCAAGACACAGTAACATTGTTCCAACAAAAGGTTAACAAACTTATAGTGGTGACACTGGTATTTGCCGCATGTGTGGAATATGCAGAAGGATGCACGAGGCAGAATAACCTGTGCCTTGTGGGATTTCCAGAGGGATGCATAGGAGCCTTGATGGAGGGGTTCCTGACACAGTGGTTGCCATCTATCCTACCAGGGGATTCATGCTCCTCCTGTTTTGCGGTGGAGCGAGCCCAGTGGGCCCTCACAAGAATACCCCTTCCAGGGAAACGGCCCTGCCCCATCATTTTCAAATTGTTAAACTACATTGACAGAGACACCATCCTCCAAATTGCCAGGGTCCCCAGAGACAAGCTCCCTTATAATTCTCAAACCATCATGTTTTTCCCTGACTATACCCAGCTCGTCCATCAACAGCGTCAATCATTTGTGGTGGCCAAGCGAAGACTTCGGGAACGTAACAGTCAATATATGCTACTTTACCCAGCACGGATGAGAGTTGAATACCAGTCACGTTCATTCTTCTTCGACACCCAAGAGGTGATCTTTGCCTGGGCTGACAAGGCTGTTCACCTCCGACGGCATATGCCGCCTCCGATGGAGTCTCATTCCTCCCAGGGCACCAAGCAGAACCATTCAACGAAAGCCACCTCCAAATGTAAACACAGATCTCGTTTTAATTAGTGCTCCCAGCACTGAACACCTCCACTTCCAACTCCGGACCAGCCACCGAACCACGCTGTGCAGTACCCTCGCCTATAGACCCCCTGCGGCCCCTCACTCTTTTCACCTCTGCCATTACCGACCTCATTGCACCCCACGCCATGGAACTACACTGCTGGATCACCAGTCACGCAGACAAGCTTGCTCCCCTCCTCTGCCCCGACACACAATGCCCTCTGAAGGCCGCTTGGTTCACCAACGACCTACAAGAAGCCAAACGCTCCTGCAGACGGCTCGAGGAACAGCAAAACTACCAAAGATCAGACCAACTACAAGCACGCTATGACAGAATACCACCAAGAGAACCTTCATCAGGAACAAAATCCTCACCAACGTCAGCAACTCAAAGGAACTCTTCAACATCATTCAGCAGTTCACCAAACCCCGCAGTGAAGCCACGGACATCACACCGTCCCAGGACCTCTGCAAAAAGCTTGGCTCCTACTTACACCTGAACATCAAGGCCCTGTACGGCAACTTCAGCAAGCAGACTCCAGAAACCACCCTCAAGCAATGACAACCAGCCCACCATCACCACCAGGACATCGGCCACCACCAAAGACACCACCAAAACCATGAAGAGCATCCACTCAGGAGCTCCCACGGACCCCTGCCCGCCTCCCATTTTCCACAGAGCTGCCGCTCCGCCCAAACTATGCCGCACCATCAATGCCACCCCGATGACTTGTAGCTGGCTGAGGTCAAGCCCATCATCAAGAAACTCTTGGCTGACCCAACGGACCTGAGAAACTACCGGCCGATCTCTCTCCTTCTCTTCGCAGCCAAATTTACTGAGACATTCATCAAGGCACAAATGACCACCTTCATCGAAGTGAACACCATCCTCGACTCCTCCCAGTCCAGATTCCACAGCAACCACAGCACGGAGACCGCCCTCCTCGCCGCCACCGACGACATCTGCATGCTACTAGACCAGGGACACACCGAGGCTCTCATCCTGCTGGTCCTCTCCGCTGCCTTCAACACCGTGTCCCACCGCATTCTTGTAGGCAGACTCCATGATGCTGGCATTTGAGGATCTGCACTTGACATGATCCAATCCTTTCTCGCTGGCAGAACCCAAAGGATCAGACTCCCACCCTTCTTCTCCGATCCCACTGCGGAGTACCCCAAGGATCATCGCTCAGCCCCACACTCTTCAACATCTACATGGCCCCCCTCGCCACCATCATCAGACAGCATGGGCTCAGCATAGTATCCTACGCTGACGACACCTAGCTCAACCTCTCCCTCACAGACTCAGCTTCCAAGAAGGAATGAAAGATGTTGCATCATGGATGAGCAACAGCTGCCTAAAACTGAACTAAGAGAAGACAGAGGTCCTTGTCCTTGAACCCTCCCCCACTGAGTGGGACAGCTCCTCGTGGCCCTCTGCCCTCGGAAACCCACCCAGCCCAACGGACCATGCCCGGAACCTCAGCATCATTCTAGACCCCTCCCTCACCATGACTCGTAAGATCAACGCTGTCACCTCCAACTGTTTCAACTCCCTCTGCTTCCTCTGCAAGACCTTAAGGCGGATCCCCTCCGAAGCCAGAACGACTGTCACCCACACACTCACTACAAGCAGACTGGACTACGAAAATGCCCTCTATGCAGAAAACCCTCCACAACTGTCAGAACCATACAATGCTCCCCGGTTCAAGCGCTCTCTGTTTGCTCTTTAATTGTGCCGCATAAATGGCATTGAGATTCAGATTTCTATTTGCCCGCTTTGCCAGACAAAAAGGGGGATTCAAGATGGCCACTGTGGGTCAGCGGTCAAGTGTCCCTGAGCTGAAAACCAATCTATAATATGCAGGTGAGGCGCCCGCAGAAGTGCGCACTTCACTGAAGCCGTGGAAGAAGAAGGTTCAGCGGTTGGAGTGGCGCGAAGTTTAGTCAGGGAACTGGCGTCGTGCTGAACTTCGTTGCGCTTCAATTTTGCAGAGTTGTTCGTGATTTTTGGAGTAGCACATGTTGCACTGTCAGTAAGCCTATGTTTTTTGATGTTTTTACTTGAGGAAGTAACAGAGGTAGTCCGTGTTTTGGTATTGGAGTAAATTGTGTTTGAGGGAGCAGGTGTCCGTCATTAGGGACTGTAAGGCTCATACGTATTTATTTATTTTTGTTTTCACAGTCTAGCAAACAGTCCTAAAAGCCACGAGGAAATTCTCAGTTAACTAGAGTTTAGTTGGAAAGATTGTAGCTTCCATATGTTTGCTTTCTTTCATTCTCCATGCAAATAAGAGAAAGTATCTTAGTTGTATCTGTTAAACCCTTTAGTACCAGGAGCATGTTGAGATATGTTTTTGTAAAGCATTGCTCCACTTCTCAGTGTTCTTTGGGAATAGTACAAGGTGTTATTATTTCACAAGCAAGTATTAAAAGAACTGTATATAAGACGCAAGCACAGACTAATCCCTTCTGGTAGTGAATATTCACTAGGAATCTTCTGTATACCTTGTAGGTAAGGCATAACAGAGAGAGAGAGTGAGTTTCAGAAAAAAGGTTAACCCAAAAATAATGCTAATAACAAAATCTTTAACTACGGAAATGCCCTCTACGCAGAAAACCCTCCACAACTGTCAGAACCATATAAAGCTCCCCGGTTCAAGCGCTCTCTGTTTGCTCTTTAATTGTGCCGCATAAATGGCATCAAGATTCAGATTTCTATTTGCCCGCTTTGCCAGACAAAAAGGGCGATTCAAGATCGCTGCTGTGGGTCAGCGGTCTAGTGTCCCTGAGCTGAAAATCAATCTATAATATCCAGGTGAGGCGCCCGCAGAAGTGCGCGCTTCACCTGAAGCCGTGGAAGAAGAAGGTTCAGCGGTTGGAGTGGCGCGAAGTTTAGTCAGGGAACTGGCGTCGTGCTGAACTTCGTTGCGCTTCAATTTTGCAGAGTTATTCGTGATTTTTGGAGTAGCGCATGTTGCGCTGTCAGTAAGCCTATGTTTTTTGATGTTTTTACTTGAGGAAGTAACAGAGGTAGTTCGTAGTTTGGTATTGGAGTAAATTGTGTTTGAGGGAGCAGGTGTCTGTCATTAGGGACTGTAAGGCTCATACGTATTTATTTATTTTTGTTTTCACAGTCTAGCAAACAGTCCTAAAAGCCACAAGGAAATTCTCAGTTAACTAGAGTTTAGTTGGAAAGATTATAGCTTCCATATTATTGATTTCTTTCATTCTCCATGCAAATAAGAGAAAGTATCTTAATTGTATCTGTTAAACCCTTCAGTACTAGGAGCATGTTGAGATATGTTTTTGAAACGCATTGCTCCACTTCTCAGTGTTCTGTGGGAATAGTACAAGGTGTTATTATTTCACAAGCAAGTATTAAAAGAACTGTATATAAGACGCAAGAACAGACTAATCCCTTCTGGTAGTGAATATTCACTAGGAATCTTCTGTATACCTTGTAGGTAAGGCATAACAGAGAGAGAGAGTGAGTTTCGGAAAAAAGGTTAACCCAAAAATAATGCTAATAACAAAATCTTTAAGGATGGAGCCCTTTATTTGCCCACAGAGGAGTTGCAACAAAAGGCCTTAAGAGAGTGTCATGATCATATTCTAGCTGGGCATAAGGGTATTAAGTAAACTGAAGATCTGGTTAAAAGACGTTTTTGGTGGCCTAATATGACATGGGATGTTTATCGGTATGTATCCACTTGTGACATCTGTGCGTGAGGAAAGTCAGAGAGGCAGGCCACAAAAGGCTTATTGCAGCCTATGCCCACACCACCTTATCCCTGGCACACTGTGACATTAGACCTGATTGTAGAATTGCCTTCCAGTCAAGGTTATGACCAATGTTGGTGTTCGTGGACGCTTTCACAAAGATGGCCCATTATGTCCCTTTGAAGGAGGTTCCAACAGCTGCTAAGTTAGCTCACACGTTTAACCAGACTATTGTGAGGGCACATGGTATCCCTAAGGTGTTGGTGTCCGACAAGGGTTCCCAATTTTTATCTCATTTTTGGAGGGCTTTCAATAAAAAACTAAACATTGGGACTAGGTACACCACCAGCTATCACCCAGAGACAGATCGCCAGACAGAAAGGGCAAATCAAGAATTGGAACAGTATCTTAGGCAATGTCTGCTAGATCAAGAGGGAGATTGGCCAGAGTATCTTTGGGCAGCATAATTCGCTCACAATAGTGCAAAAAAAATTCCACTGGGTACTCCCCATTTTATTTAAACGCTGGTAGGCATCCTAATCAATCAATACATTTTCAAGAAGTAGAGGTTCCCGCAGTTAAAGATTTGGTAGCACATATGACGCAAGTGCATAGTCTAGCAACTAGGAATCTCATTAAGGCTAAGGAAAGTTACAAAAAATATGCAGGTAAAAAGAGAACGGAAGATCCCGATTTTCAAGTGGGAAATAAAGTTTGGCTGAGTACAAAAAATGTAAGATTAAAAGGGAATCGGAAGCTACAACCTCGATTCATAGGCCCGTACGAAATTGTAAAAAAATTGAGCTCCTTGACCTTCCAATAAAAATTCCCTAAATCACTAAAGATACACCCTGTCTTTCATGTTTCCTTATTAAAAGAGATGTCACAAGGTTTAAGAACAGGAACACCCCCAAAGCCAATCCAAACTGATGGCGGAGAGGAGTTTGAAGTCAAACAAATTCTAGATGCAAGGAAAACTAAGGGTCATGTCTACTACTTGTTAGATTGGAAGGGTTATGTCCTGAAGAGCGTTCTTGGGAGTTGAGTTCAGATGTGCATGCTCCTGGACTGATAAAAGAGTTTCACAAGAAGTATCCACACAAGCCCAAACCGAGAGAGCCTGTTTTGAGGGGGGGGGGGTACTGTCAAAACCATACAGAGCTCCCCAGTTCAAGCGCTCTCTGTTTGCTCTTTAATTGTGCCACATAAATGGCATTGAGATTCAGATTTCTATTTGTACCGCTTTGCCAGACAAAAAAGACGATTCAAGATTGCCGCTGTGGGTCAGCGGTCTAGTGTCCCTGAGCTGAAAACCAATCTAGAATATCCAGGTGAGGCGCCCGCAGAAGTGCACACTTCACCTGAAGCCATGGAAAAAGAAGGTTTGGCGGTTGGAGCGGCGCGAAGTTTAGTCAGGGAACTGGCATCGTGCTGAACTTAGTCGCGCTTCAATTTTGCAGAGTTGTTTGTGATTTTCGGAGTAGCACATGTTGCGCTGTCAGTAAGACTATGTTTTTTGATGTTTTTGCTTGAGGGAGTAACAGAGGTAGTTCGTATTTTGGTATTGGAGTAAATTGTGTTTGAGGGAGCAGGTGTCCGTCTTTAGGGACTGTAAGGCTCATATGTATTTATTTAATTTTGTTTTCACAGTCTAGCAAACAGTCCTATAAGCCACAAGGAAATTCTCAGTTAACTAGAGTTTAGTTGGAAACATTGTAGCTTTCATATTTTTGCTTTCTTTCATTCTCCATGCAAATAGGAGAAAGTATCTTAATTGTATCTGTTAAACCCTTCAATACTAGGAGCTTGTTGATATCGTTTTTTGTAACGCATTGCTCCACTTCTCAGTGTTCTGTGGGAATAGTACAAGGTGTTATTATTTCACATGCAAGTATTAAAAGAACTGTATATAAGACGCAAGAACAGATTTATCCCTGCTGGTAGTGAATATTCACTAGGAATCTTCTGTACACCTTGTAGGTAAGGCATAACAGAGAGAGAGAGAGAGTGAGTTTCAGAAAAAAGTTTAACCCAAAAATAATGCTAATAACAAAATCTTTAATGTCGTTTCAGACATAGTAAAAATACACGATACAGAAGAATAGGAGCGAGGCACACGTCACCAAGGAACTGGGTGTGTTAAGAAAAGAAATGTTATCTGTATAAATACCTCAAGAGATATTTAGAGTGCTGTTTAACCAGAGATTAATTTTCAGTTCCATAAGACACAAAGTGTTATTGAATAGAAGACAGCAGGAGAGGAATAGAAGACTGAAGTACGGAACCAGAGAATCCTGAGTGGCAGTCTCTTCTCTGTCCCATCCCCTTTTCCCCCTGTGGATTCCTGGGCAATCTGGTGTCATTCACAAGCTGCGGGGAAACTTTAGAGGGGCATTGGGAAAGATTCGTCCTTCTGCTCCTGTGCATTTGAACACTAAAAGGCCCTCTGACAACAACATCGGCCCTAAATACCTCAACGAAAGAATATCTTTCCACGCACCCAAAAAGAAACCACCATTCCACCGACCTCGCCCTAGCAAAGACCCCGTGCATCCGCAGAACCAGAGCTGAGGGAAAAGGGAAAAGCCTTCTCATTCCCCCACCATGCACACCTTCAGCAAGAGCCTCAAGACCTGGCTTTTCGGCTGATCCGGATATGCACCCACTCCCCCCCGGCGCCTTGAAACCCTCACGGTTGAGTAGCGCATTTTAAATGCCCCTGATTGATTGATTGAGAAGCAGGGGGAATACTCATAAGATGTACGGTGGAGCAGCCATGGAAATGACCATGGGACTAAGCATAATTACCAGCAGACATTTCTCACCTGGCCTGTTCTCAAAGGACCACAAGGCTTGGTTGATCCTAACGAGTTTTGCCTAGGACCTGAACCCCTTATTCAATTCTCTTAAGTCCAAGGAACTATGGTTGAGGGTATTGGGTTGCTGGCGAATCTTTGTTGTTGAGTCCTCCCAGACTCTTTTTGGGGTCTAGAAGGCGCACCAGCCGCGAAAGTTGCTTCACGTTTGCTCAGGTTTTGGGGTGGGGGACGGGGGTTGTATTCAGTTCTCATATATTCCCTACTGTTTAGGCACAGACACCACAGTCCTCTCATGCCTGATCCACATATGGCAGCCCCCCTAACTATACATGGCCACAGGCGCATCAGGTGATTGGCTAGAGGGGATTTGCATCACGATATGGAACGTTCGGGGGGTCCTCAACAAAATCAAGCGGGTTGATTGTAAAGCAAGCCAAAAGGCTGGAAATAGACATACTCCTAATGCAAGGAACTCATATGATGGTACTATGCCTAGCTTGTTACAGATTTGCTCAGATCTTCCACTCAGGGTTTATCCACGGGTTGGGGGGCACAGCAATTCTGATACATCACAGAATCCCTTACAGATCCTCAAAGATGTGGACAGATCCGGTTTGGAGGTACTTTCTTACAGCGTGTACACTGCATGGAGAACCGCTGATACTGGGTAGCTTTTACGTCCTCCCCTTTAGGCCAACATTTGGTAGACCGAGTCCTCTGGCTCTGAGGAGAACAAACGGAAAGCGTGGCGGTGATGGGAGGTGACTCGAATGACCCCATGGTTCACAACAACACGCATGCCAATACTGATAATTAATAAAACTTCATTCCACGAGATCACATGGGACACTTATTGTGACTGAAAAACGTTTATTTTTGTATTCTTTTTTTCTCTATAAAACTTGCAAAGGCGATTTTTGAAAATCTCAGTGGTTAATACAAAAGTACATTAAACCAATTTTTACATAGACCACACATATTAGAACACATACATTAAATATATTGAATACTGTTCATCACACTTATTGGACGACACAAGACATGACATAGACAACAAATTATACAATTAAAAAATGAACAAGCTCAAGTTACAAACTTCAAAGACATGAAAAATACAAAAGTAAAACAGAAAAAAGAAGAACAGGCCCAAATTAGTTGCAAATTATTTGGAAAACAGTTTTTTTAACGACCTTGATCTGGGCAGTGACCAAACAGTGTACTATTTAGGATACCCATGCAATTTCATCAGTCTTTTACTAACAATATTTTCAAAATAATAAAGAGGATTGAGCTGATAGTATATTTTGACACACTTGTATGGTCATATTGTGGTCAACGCATTTTGAACCCCAAAAAAGGTTCGGTAGGGTTCTCCTCAGGACCTAGAACTCAAAAGAGCTTGGTTTGAGATCAGCCGGTCTCTGCCGTGGGGTCGATCCTATCTTTGTCCAATTAGTCCTATTTCCAAAATTCTGGTGTCCGGTATTGTGTGGTGTGATTGGACGATGTGTGATCTTTGTCCTTGAATAATTTGGTTTTAGGATGATGGCGCTTAAGTGCGAGGATGCTCTTAAATTTTGAAAGGCTTATGATTGAAGCTTTTTTGTTGGCTGGGCACAAGATTCGATCTCAGGAAGTCCCTACAGATATTCTTCTTTGGCTTCCAGCATCCTCGGTCATTGAATGAAACCACGTTCATGGCACCTGTTGACAAGTGGCATGCTGGGGTCCTGGCCATCTTCACAGGAGAATCCAAATTAGACCTCCTGGCACCCTCCCGTAGGTGGTTGTATGGAGAGCTTATCACACATACGAATCTGGATTTACCTTTCTTTCGGTGGTTTATGGATCCATCTCCAGGCTGGACCACCTATTTCTTTCACTCTCTCAGATTCATAGAGCCATGGTAGTCTCCATCCTACCCCGGAGGCTGCCTGACCACTCCACAGTGACACTGAGCCTACAGATAGGTACCCGTGGGTGCCCGTTTCGGTGGCGGATTTCGCCAATCCTACTGAAAGATCCAGCTTACCCGGCCACACTTCACCAAGCCGTCATGGAATATTCAGTACTTAATGTTGACACTGCCTCATTGGGTACAATATTGTGGGAAGGTGAAGATACCATTTTATAATTTTAAATGATTAATCTATTGTGTGGCGCATGCTGTATAATTCCTATAACCCGGAGGGGTGCTGGTGACAGGCGGTGATTGAGCGGAGCAGAAGTGGCTACTACTTTCGCAGTTAGTCCCGTTAAGAAACACCTCAGTCTCCCTATTATGACATCGGTATTTGAAAGCTAAGATCCATGACTCGTATACATACCCTTCTTCTAGCACCTCATATCTGCCAACTTGATGGTGTCGAAAGCAGTACTGGAAGTGAAATGTCGAAATTGGCAGAGAAATAAACCATTAAATTATCCAATCCGCAGAGGTGCTTCTGCACCAGTGAATGGTAATTTACCTAACTTCTCTATCTGTAACATACTATATGCTGCGTCCTTTTTGGCCATGACAGTTTGTTGTTTCATGAGGTTATGTGGCACAAACAAGCTAGTGGCATTAAGGTGTTTCCATGGAACGTGAACAGCCCAAAGTGTCTGCAGAGTCCAACTCAGTACCATTATAGCCCAAAGCTGGGACTGCCCATGTTGTAAAGAGATGCCATTGCATATGATGTCAATCGCAAAAGACACAATGTTACCCAGAGAGTAAATCCTGGTGGATAGAGTAGTCATACCATTATCCACGACTGCCAGAGCCCTTTCTAAATTTGCTCTGTCAATTTTACGCAATTTCTCGACAGCTTCCTGCTGTGAAATTTTCCATGCTTCATTGTATATTGCATACAGAAAGCACATTTAACATGGTCTTCAAGTATCCAGTAAAAAGTCATGTAATCCCAGGTCATCAGAAAGAAGGGACAAGTCTTGTTTCACCTGAGACAATGTTGGGATTTTTAGCCAATCTAGGCATAACTTTCCAACACTGTAGTTGTTACCACCCCAGAGTATTGTGTCTGAATGTTTCATGGGTCAGGCCTACTGATCCGAATGCCGTAGGAGTCAGCTGGAAAATTAGCCTGATATCTGTTAGTGTCTTAACGGACACACTAACCATCCCTTTTGATTGGTGCCCGAAGAATTGTATGAGTAATTGCGACTCATGTTGTCTAATGATTCCTCCATGTAATTGGTCAATTGTTGCCCGTATGCAAATTGTGCAAATGTGGGAATGTTTGAGGAGTTTAAATCTTCTATCTTGGACAGGCCAAGACAGGAAGTTTGCTGCACAGTCTTGTTCAGGAAAATCATTTATTGTGGTATAAGGCATTCTTTAAATAAAGCCTTGTGCCCCCAAACCTACCAATCATTAGTTTCCCGAATTGATTCCAAATCAACATTGTCTTCCAAAAGTCAAACCCTTGTATAGACAGCTCATAAATGAAAGATGCAGAATATATCAACTTGGTGTCAGTGACCATAGTTTTAAGAGTCAGTGAGGGTGTGAGTTTATAATAATAAGAGTCTGGATCAGCTGAATTGGGCCAGAAAAATATGCAAACTTCTGTGCCAACACTTTTGACCTACCCTGTGGTGGTGAAGGGCAGTGATCTCATTGTGTGTAATTAATTACTGCACGTGGAATACTTTCTTTATTCAGTAAATAGTGACCATAATTGTGAAAACAGAACATTTTATAATAATTTGCCGTGTCCTCATGTTATGTTATGTTATGTTATGTTATGTTATTATGTGGCTTCTATAGCGCACGCCTACTCAGAAGAGTGTCCCGGCGCTTTATTAACATCCTGAAGAACAAACACAACACAGTAAAAGAAGGGAAAAAAACGAAGAAAATAAAATCTAAGGGGCAAAAAGCCAGGTTTTTAGGCCCTTCCTAAAGGATAGCAGGTTTGCATTGCTGCGCAGCGAGAGGGGCAGAGAATTCCAAAGCTGAGGGGCCCGGAGCATAAAAGAGCGGCCTCCCAAGCGGGCCCTCCTCACACGGGGAACAATGGCGAGAAGCTTCGATTCTGACCTCAGAGATCGAGAGGGACGGTATTGCTTTAGCCTCCTCTGCAAGTATTTGGCCCCGGTGGAGTAAAAGGCCTTATGCGCGAGGGTCAAGGTTTTAAAAACTATCCGCTGGCGTATAGGCAGCCAGTGAAGCGACTGCAATAGGCCGGAAACATGAGCTCGCCTATGCAGACCAAAGATGGCGCGGGCCGCCGCATTCTGGACCACCTGCATCCGTTGCAGGAGGTATTCGGGCAGGCCAAGATATAGGATGTTAGCGTAGTCCAATCTTGAACCAATCAAGGCCTGCACCGTAATCCTCCTGTGGTCCTCGGAAAGCAACGGAAAAAACTTCCGAAGCATGCGGAGAAGTCCGAAGCATGTGCCCGTAAGGGCGAGGATCTGAGATCTTAAGGTCAGACCGTTGTCAATTTTGACCCCCAGATTCTTCGCTAGCTGAGATGACTGCCTCGGAGGAGACATGTCCGCAGGCCACCACACCTGCCAGTCCGGGTCGGATTGACAGCCGAAGAAGAGTACCTCCGATTTATCTGAGTTGCACTTGAGGCTGTTCAGTTGGAGCCATTTGAAAACAGCCCCAAGGCACTCACGGATACTCTCTCCGTCAAAATCCTCCCCTTTCCGGCAGGTGAAAAGCAGCTGGGTGTCATCCGCGTAGGATACGATCTGGGCTCCGAAAGACTCAGCCAGAGCCGCCAGAGGGGTCATAAAGATATTAAACAGAGTCGGGCTCAAAACAGAGCCCTGCGGGACTCCGACTCCCAATGGCGGCATCTCGGCGGAGGCTGAGGAAACCCAGACCGACTGTCGGCGACCAGCTAAGAAAGAAGTAAACCAGCTGAGCACCGTCCCCCTCAGACCGATCTCATGAAGTCTGATGAGCAAACCCTCATGGGGGACGGTGTCAAAGGCCGCCGACAGATCGAGCATGATCAACATAGCTCTCCCACCCAAGTCTAGCGTCTCCTTGATGGCCTCAGACACCTCCAGCAGCGCCGTCTCCGTACTCAGATTAGGGCGGAAGCCCGACTGAGTGGAGTGAAGCAGATCGTTGGATTCCAAGAAATTGGAGAGCACGCTATGAACGTGCTTCTCCAGGGTCTTGGCCAAAGCTGGAAGAAGAGAAATCGGCCTATAATTGGCCAAGACCTCAGGAGCCACACCGGGCTTCTTAATAAGGGGGATGACCATGGCTTGCTTCCACGCCAAAGGGACCTCGCCTTGGCTGAGAGAACGATTCAGGAGAGGGTTGACCAACGGGTTAACTACCTCCGCCATCTTCGCCAAAAATTTGGCCGGGCATGGATCAAGCGGTGATCCAGATTTAAGATTGGCCAAAAGAGCCAAGGACGAGGCAGTTGATATAGGCGGGAAGTCTGACAGGACA
This sequence comes from Lissotriton helveticus, assembly GCF_964261635.1. Taxonomy (NCBI): domain Eukaryota; kingdom Metazoa; phylum Chordata; class Amphibia; order Caudata; family Salamandridae; genus Lissotriton; species Lissotriton helveticus. The sequence continues at coordinate 1,420,918,599 of NC_136063.1, read as the reverse complement.
GGGCCCGAGGGGGTCGATGGAACAGGGCCAACCTCGGAGCCAGGCAAGACAGCCGCCAGCCGCGGTGGAAAAGACTCCTGTATCATCTTGATCTTAGCGGTGAAGAAGCAAGCCAGATCCGAAGCCCACTTCTGAGTGGGAGCAGACTGGGCCACATTCGACCGCGGGGCAATGTATTCCCTGACGATCGTGAAGATCTCTTTACAGGAGTTCGAGGCATCCTCGATCCTCCTGGCAAAATAGCTTTTCTTCTCGACAAGAATCGCTCGGTGATAGGCTTTGACCCTGGTCCGATATTCGAGTCTGGCCTCTGGGTTATACTGAGCACGCCAGGTTCTTTCCGCCACCCTGCACTGTTTGCGAGAAGCAAGCAGTGCACCAGTAAACCACGGGGCAGAGACCCGTTTAGGAGAAGGTCGAGGGGGCCTCAAAGGGGCCAGATCATTTAGCCTATCCTCAAACCAGGCCTGCAAGGATTCCAGGTCGCTATCCAGATCCCCCGTAAGAGGGCAAGGATGTTCACATAATGCTTTAGACAGCAATTCAGGAGTCACCTGGTGCAGCGCCCTTGTCCCTGAACTGAGCTGCCTAGGGGCATTGCTCCGGGGTCTCTCATTGGCTGGTATATAGAACTGAATCAGGTGATGGTCGGTCCAAAGAACCGGCAAAAGTGCTGTCACCTCTATGGGGGAGGAAGAGAAGACCTGATCCAAGGTATGGCCTTTGTCATGCGTTGGTTCGAAGAGAAAAGGGGCTAAGCCCAAGGGAGTCGTGATATCAGATAGTTTAATCACATCTGAGTCCTGGGCATCGTCCATGTGAAAGTTAAAGTCACCGGCCAGAAAGCAATGGTCGGCTCTCATGGCCAGCGCTAGCATGGCAGACTGGAGTTCTTCAAAGAAAGAGCCTGCTGGACCCGGAGGTCTGTAGACTAACAAACCTTTCACTGACTGATGCGGCGCCAAAGATAAAGAAAAGGCAAGGGACTCAGACCCTTTGATGGCCCCGGTGGGAATAATAGAACACACAACAGAGTTCTTCACCACGATGGCTCATGCATCTCATTTCCATTATAAGCAGTCAAATTCTGCACATCATCTAGCATTTTATGCACTGTATCAATGTCCCAATCATCAGACATAGAACTAGGAGTGCTAAAGTAATGCAGATACATTTTAAATACAAAAGGAATTTAAATTAATTTAGTCGGTCCAAATATATCATATGATACCTTATCCCAAATCATTCCATCAGGAACCAGAGCAGCAGAAGTGTTCACCAGGCATAGGTCTCAATGTTCACTTTGTGTGATGAAGAATGAGTTGTTAAAACCAAGTTTACCAGTTCAACAGCAGAGCGTTGTGGGAGATAGTATCCATTCAGAATCAAGAAAAAGACTGCCAGAAAACCAATCCAAATGAAGAGAAGAAGTAATGAATTTGCATTCTAAATGTATATCCATTGCTGTATAAAGTATGCCTTTTCCAGGAAAAAGTAGAATTCATGCGGTCTACCTCTGGGATATATTGGTAGTGTGTCAAATGAATACAAAGAGAAGTCATCATAGTTGTTGAAGTAGCAGGAGACTGTTTGAACTATTTTTGGTCAGCTCTGGTGGCTGTAAGGAACTGGGAATAGACTACAGTGGTGGTGCATTGTGACAGGCACCTTCTTTGTCTGTTTGCCAAATTGAAATCTGAGCTTCTGTGCATGATGTTTGTAAGGAGTTTATTGGTGTAACAGACAGAAGTGTTACTTTAGTGTTAGCTGCTCTCTGGAGGGGAGAAGAAGCTTCATTGCTGATCAAAGCTTACATAAAGACTACCTGTATGGTAGTGTGAGTAGGCAGGTAACCACCTAGGAGCCCTCGTGGCCCACTGTGTAGAGCCAGCCACACAATGTGGTTTGAAAAAAATCTATTGACACAAATCTCTTGTTTTTGCAACCAGCAAGGGGCAGTAGAAATACAGTTCTTGTACCTTCAACGGCCAGGACAGTTACAGGCGCTCCATGAGATTGCCCAAATTCTTTCTTGTCCATCATCTTCTCCTGGACTAGCGCTTTAATCTTGGTGATCCAGCCAGGAATTGCTGATGCTTCATTCACTTCTCCAGTGTCATAACATTTCTACTGGATGTTGCTCTGAGCTTCTCAAAAGTTGTTCAGATCCTGTAAAACATCAAAATGTTCATTGATCTCAAATGGTGTTTCAGCCACCACTGCACTCAAACAGGATCTCATAGGGAGTCCGACAACCCAGGGATTTTCTAGGCAGATTGTTTAGGGCTATCTGGAACCCGTACAGGTGATGGACCCAACTGCGACATGAACCGCATTTCTCTCAGGGTGATAGGGGGAGGAGTACCAGACAGTCACACCCAATTTACCCAAGGTACCTCTGTAAGCCCTCGAGGTAAATGCCAGACCCTGGTCCAAATGGATTGAGTCTACTGCATATGTCTCGATAAAGACTTACATATCTTTTCCAACAGTTCAGACTTCAACAAATCACTGTGGCCAAACCCATAGGAATCTAGAGTAGGAATCCACTGCTACTAAGATGTCAACAAATCACTGTGGCCAAACCCATAGGAATCTAGAGAAGGAATACACTGCTACTAAGATGTATTTGTAAGCCCCATCAAATTATAAAGGGCCACAGTGGTCCAAATAGGCACAAGCAAGAGGCTTGTCTGAGATAATTTCTGATGTCTGGTGGGCATGCTGTGGTGGAAACCTTCATCTGCTGGCAGATGTCATAGTTAAGGACACAGTCCTTAGTCGGTTTATGTAGACCTGGCCACTAATAGCTTTGCAGCAATGATGAAATTGTAGCTGCCACCCCTGCATGAACAGATGCCAGACACTAGGATTAACCCTAACCTAAGATCTGCATTAGGTATCAATCCATCCCCAACTCCGGGAATCTGAGTAAATGAAATGTTTTGCACACCTAACTGGTAGGAATGTTTTTTGGGAAATCCTTTCGGTAGGTGGGAGCCATAGCGTGTAGCATTGACAGCCACTATGAGGTTTTGATCTACTCTCATACTTAAATGAGTAATTGCAGCAACTGCAGCAGTTTGCACTGTTGCTTTTGCGGCTCAGTCAGCCATGGAATTTGCTGCAATGTGTACACCTACACACTGATGGCTCAGTGTGTGTATTACTTGAGAATGTGGCAAACACTCTTTCAGTTTTGCCACCTGTCCCCAAAGCATTTTGTGCTTTCTAGTGCACCCTTTGGAATCTCTGAATCCATTTTGGATCCAGTATTGTAAGTACTCGTTATAAGACTGGACACAATAAAACAAATAACACACTATGAGTGTGGAGGATTGAGGATCAGTATTCTTGAGTGCCAGAACTGAAGTGCAGAGTTTTGCCAACTGTGCTATGCAATAATCTAGTGACTGCATGTAGGTCTTGTGAGGGTGGAATTCACCATCCTTCATTCTACCCTAACAGCGGTGCACCTGGCACAGTATTGGTGTTTTGTCACTACGGCAAGCTACGCAGACCGGTCTGTAAAAATTATGTAATCCTACTGATCAAGAGGCATGACTTTATTAGGCAGAGGATAATCATTTTCATATTGCAAGCATGCTTGTGTTTGTAGTCTAGAGTCAAATCTATAATCTACACCTTTTGTGGTGAGCGAGTTGGCCCACTGTTCCTAACTTGGATGTAAAGCTTTCACGTTTGGATGGTGGCTTTGTGACTGCCTCTATGGCTGGGACTGGGGTCACAACAATAATGCATTTCTCAGGTGCCAAATTCCTTTCTCTCACTAAGGCAGTCTGTACCACCATCAGGATCTATTAGCATCCCTACATTTGGTGAATAAATGCGATTGGTACAGTGTCCCCTTCCTTGAAGGTAATGTAGGTATACCCTGATGCAACCCCAATTATACGGATCACCAGGTTGGTTGTGTGTACACATGTGTGTAAGTGTTTGAAAGATAGCATGTCAGCTTGTACGGAATGTAGTATTTGTGCATGTTCAGTTGTCCAATGTGCACTTCAAAAGTCTGGATATATCCAGTTGTAGAACATTGTTACCTGCTCAGTGTAGTCTGCAATGTATGTTCAGCCAAAATTCAGGAAACCCTATATTGACACCTCAAGGAAATGTGTTGCTAGGCTTTTCCGTTCACATGACAAATCGTATCCTAAAAATAGGACATCAAGGTGGGCTATTTTTGATTTTTTTAAATTGAATATATAGCCCATGTGAGCAAATCCCAACACTATAGTCATAGTCATAGTCATAAACTTTATTCGATCAAATACAAATTGATCATAAAAGTACAAGATAAAATTTCCAGCATAAAATACAAATAAAAAATTAAAAAATATGTATATATATTTATATATATTAAAATAAACCTATTCATAATATTCACTTTCTTTTTTACGCCTAACATAGTTCATTTAAACTGATCTATTTTATCATTTTCAGACCCCAAAAAGCTATTAATAATTTTCAAAGTACAGAGCCATTTACTATTAACATCGTCCTCGTAATTCTTTTTTAACACTAGCCCACAGAAACAAAGCTAGTGAAAACATGTCAGAGGATCTGATAGACTTTTTAAAAAATGTACTGCCACCCGGTATTCGTTAAAATTCATTTTCTTTAGCAACGGCTTTAAATACATATCCCTTTCCTTCTTATAGAGGTTACAGAACAAAATAAGTGCAAATCCGTTTGTCTGGACAGTTTGTCACATGGGCATTGGATTAAGTTTGTATGCTTATATGTTTTATTAGGATAACCTAGCATGAATGGAATCATATTTAGTCGAAACCTTAGCAGTATAAATCTATGCTGTGGATTTGGGGCATCTGCCAAATAAAAAAAGCCTCTCTCAGAGATTAAGGGGTTTAGCCGTACATTATGACTGCCTCCTTCTTTCTATGTTGCTCCATTCTCTCATTCTCCACCATTTCCTGAAACAAGCCTTTAATCTTTTGTTTGGAGACTTTGGGCTAGATGTAGGTAATTTCATTTTACCACTTCTTAAATACCAAATTTTACCGATTCGGTATTTAAGAAGTGGTAAAATGGAGGGGGGTGATGTAGGTAACATCGAATCGGTAAATACCGAATCGTTAAGATTCTGTATTTACCGATTCTGTAAATACCAATTCGGTAATGCCCATTGATTCCTATGGGCATTGAAGCCCATAGGAATCAATGGGCATTACCGAATCGGTATTTACCGATTCGGTAAATACCGATTCCACCAAGGGTGCAGGGGGTGTCACTTTGACACCCTCTAGCACCCCAAAAACAGGCATGTGCGCCATGTGGCACACAGACATGCCCTAGGGGCATGTCTGTCTGTCACATGGCATAGGTGTGCATGCACAGATGTGCATGCACACCTGAATTTGGTATTTTACCACACAATAGGATTGTGTGGTAAAATACCGAATTCTGAAGGCCTGTAGCACTGTAAACAGTGCTACCTACATCTTGGATTTACCGAATCGGTAAAATTACCGATTCGGTATTTTAAAGATTCCGTAAATTTACCAAATCTGTAAAATGATGCCCCTACATCCCAAAAACCAATTTACCGGTCGGTAACGGCCGATATAGGCCGGTAAATGGCCACCTACATCTGGCCCTTAGTTTCATGTAGATGGGTCATTAAACAGTTGAGGAAAACCAATTTTATTCAAGAGTGTTTCAACATAGCCCAACCATCTCGACATCCTCAGGTTGTCCATGTTTAAGTGGCTCTTTATTATAATTTGAGTCAGTGGCACCGTATCTCTCCTCCACATTGAATGCCACAAAAGGATAGGGGCCAACTGCAGTGTATCTGATATATAAGGGAGAACCAGTTCTATGTGTAAAAGATAATTGGAAGCCAAGGCTGGGAGGCCCACTAAAGATTTAATAAACTTGTTTTCAATGGGTTGTAATACGCTAGTGTTTGCAATGCCCCACACCCCTGCCCCGTACGTAACTGCTGATTTAACTTTCGCCTGATAAATATTTCTTATCGGCACAAGCGGCCTATCCCCTAATTTTTTGGCAAATGATTTTATGGCAGATAAGGTTCTTTCCATTACCCCCTTTCGCCCTTCAACTAGCCTTGACCATGATAGATCTTTATCGAAGAGTACCCCCAAATAAGGGAAGGCGTCAACCACCTCTATTCTCTCCTTCTCCACAAGAAAATAGGGAGTTCTATCTCTTTTTCTCGCTCCCACTATTACTGCAAAGGTCTTAGTGTGGTTTACTCTTAGTTCTATTGAATCCATAAAGGCTACATGTGAAGTTATCAAATGTTGTAGTCCGCGGCCTGTCCTTGCGATCAGCACCGCATCATCTGCGTATGCTAAAATTGGTAGGAGTTGTGAATTAAGTATGGGAAGGTCTCTCGTAACCTTAGAGAGAGCGTTTTCTACTCCAGTTGTATAGATGGAATAGAGGAATGGGGCATGGATGCATCCCTGCCTCACTCCTCTGGCGTTTTTAAACAAACGTGTGCAGTCCCCATTTTTGGTGTATCGGTCCGAGGCCGTCGCGTTGGAGTACAGTTGTCTAATAAAGTTTAATATGGCTGGGTCTACCCCCGTCTCCCTCATTATTGCCCATAGCTTTTCATGGGCCACGCAGTCAAAGGCTGCAGACAGGTCCATGAAAGCCATATATATTTTACCCCCCTTCATACTAGTATATTTTCCTGTTATAAGTGCCAGGTTCAGACACTGATCTATAGTACCCCATCATGATTGGAAACCATATTGGGCCTGGATTAAGATATTATTTTCCTTCGCCCAACCCTCTAACTTAGAAAGGAGGAGCCGGCCCATACGTTTTGCTGTCGTATCCAGCAGGGAAATTGGTCTGTAATTTTTCGGATCAGATCTGTCTCCTTTCGTATATATCGGAACGATGATGCCTGCTGACCAGGACTGTGGGGGGCCTACTTGGGCCATACTATTCATAACACTGGTTAATAGGGGCGCCCAAAGCTCTGGTACTCCTTGAAAGAAATCAATTGGGACGCCTTTTGGTCCTGGGGCCTTACCTGCACTTTATAACATTAAACTTTCTTTTATTTCACTCAATGAAAATAAGAGAGGAGTCTGTTCGCCTGTTTCCATATTACCAAGTAGTGTTTTGGGATCTGTTGTCGCCGCAAAGATATTTTCAAAATGAGCAATCCATGCCTCCTCGGCCACGTTATTATCTAATGTGGGATCTACCAGATTTTAAAAATGTGGTGCATTTACAAACCCCCAAAAGTCACGGCTATTACCCATTTTTGCTGCTTTGTTAAGATCCTCCCACATTTCTTCTTTCATGGCCTTTTCTCTATGTTTTCTATTGTATTTATATATACTCCGCAGTTCCCTGATTTCATTCGGGATTCTCGGCTTTCTTTTTAGGGCATTTAGCAAAGCTCTCCTTGCTTTTGTACAGGGAGAGTCAAACCAACCTCTTTCCAGGCTCTTTTTCTTCGTTTTTTTACAAGTAAGAGCCCTTTTTACTTCTTCTAGTATGTTGCTAAACGCCTTCACCATTTCTCCTGCTTCTGCCTTTAGGTCTAAGCAGATACCTATCTTATTTAATGATGTTGATATAATTTCTGTGGTTAATTTGGACTGGTCAACTGGAGCCCATTTTAGTTGTACGCCATTTCTCCTTCCCACTATTGGGGTTGTCAACATTTAAGATATGTGCAGACTGCCCTATGGAGATGATAGAATAGCGTGGTCACTAAAAATTGTAAATTTATTTGGCGCTCTAGTGGCTCTATGACTAATAGGGGTAGTAACCAACATATAATCAATAGTTGACTCTAAACCATTTCTATAAAAGGTTTCTGCCTTATGACCTAATGCTAAATTTAAGTCACACGACATTACCATTTTTCGCGTTACTAAGGTATTATTTAAACAATTTCCATATTCGTTGTGTTCGAAATGGTTTATGTTGTTTCCCCTCAAGTCCTCTACGCCACATATAGGGGCTGCATTATACTTACACGAGTGTATATTAACCCCTTGCATGCTGATGATGGCCCACGTCCGTCATGCACCGCGGTGCTCGTGTGCTGATGACGGCTGGGGGCCGTCATGAACCCGCCCACTTGCGATTTTGCCGCACAGGCGCAGAATCGCGGCCACATGCAAGGGGTTAAAATCACCAAGCCAAATGACATTTAAATCATAATTCCTCTTCTTGTCTACACAGTGGTCTAAAACCTTATCAACTTCACCAACAATAACATGTCTACTTGGACCAAAATCATTGTTATAGGTGTTAATTAAAAGCCATCTACCTTCATGGTGGATTTCCAGCGTAAGAATATGGAAATTTGCATTTGGGGCTTCAAATTTTATTACCTTCCCCTGGAAGTTATTTGCAATCAAAGTCAAAATACCTTCCTTTGCTCTTCCTGAAGATGAGGATATAGCTGAATTTTGGTAAGTACAATATCCATTCACGAAAATTTGGTCAGTAGACCACATTTCCTGAAAACAGGCGATATCATGACAATGGCATGTTTTCAACCAATTTTCATCACTTCGTTTTTGCGAGATACAGGCCACGTTCCATGAGGCTATCTTGAAGACCGTTTTAGTGGGTTCCCTTTGAGGGTCAGGTGAGTAAGAAACCTCATCGGTTTGAGAGCCTTTTGGAGTTTTGGGCAAAGGGTGCAGTCAATCGCAAGCCTCTAAATCAGTCAGTGGGGCACAACGATTCTCAAGATTTAAAATCTGCAACCTAAGTTGGCCTTCTAGAGTCTTATAGACCTGATTACATTCTGGGGGAAATACATCTTTTGTAGTGACATGGAATTCGGTTTATAAAAATAACCTAACTGTAAAACCACAATTTCAGAATGATTTAAAGAAATATGTCCAAAATGTATTTGACTATGAACTCATTATTAAAATGTAATGCCACGCAATCTCCCACCATTCCTTTCCGGGCCCACCCATGCTATCCTTCTAGCTAAGATCAGCTGATTTGAGAGGTCTCTGGTTCTTCCCCACCCTCCTTCAATTTTTCTGTCACCCAGTGAAGTGCCTTAAACATCAGTTGACTTATAGATTCTTATGCACCCTCCGCTACTACAGGTGTGTTCCCCAGTACCAATACCAATGGTGCGGCTGCCGGGGGGAGATTTAATGTCCGTATTCCATTCAATATTGGATGGAAATTCGCCCTTTCCTCCGTTGTGAGATTTGGTTGGGTATCATGCATTATTCCTCCTCGTTTACTTATATCCATCTTCAAGGGTAGGGTTTGTTGAGTTGTTACAATGTCCATGCCATTTAATTGGTGGGAATGGGTGATGCTCTGGTCATCTCTCCCCTGCCATTTTAAGATCTCTAATGGGCTATTTCTGGGGTTATTAGACATAGGGACTATGTTTTGAGAAATCCCCCTCCCCTCTATGTAATCAGACAAGCCCTAGGTTTGGGCTTCTTGATTTATCCTTTCTTTTCCCAGTGTCCCCGTATTCGGGCACAAACTAATGCCCCTAGGGCCTTTTCATTTCTTTTTATCTGTAGCTCCAGGGTTTCTAATTTCCCCTCCATCCGAGACAATGTAGCAGTAATAGGGTTCAACATTGTAGCCACTAAAGTCTCTAATCTCTGCCACATTTCCTCCCTGGACAGGGAGCTGCCAGATATTTTGGGGATCGCCAAAATATTCCTTTCTTCTTGTATCTCTTGAGCAAGCTTCCCATCTGCACAGTTTCCAATTATTTTTGCTTGTTTGGCTTGCCTGAGTACCTTTGCCGGTTTCTGGTTGTCATTCTGTGGGCAAGTTCCTCTTTTCCTTTTCCCTACTTTTTCCGGATTAGCTCCGGTGGCCCTTTTTCCCACTTCGCCTCTGCCCGATACTCCAGGAGTTATTGTCAACTAGCTTATCCGTCGCGCGTTGCTGCGATCTCCGAAGAAAGGAAATTCAAGGAAACTCGTCATGATAACATTCAATTTACATTGTGTCATTTTTATTGAAACTTATACATTTTAATATGGAAAACATTTCAAAGTGTCGTTTTAATTCTATTTATTTATTCGAGTGCTTGTGGATACACAATTTTTTGTTTTTCCGTCTGGTGCGTACATCAGTATTAGAAAGATTATGAGGGCACTGGGGGTGCCGATATTTAAAAAGAATTTATGGCAGAAACCTTCGCGGGAGTGTACTCAACTACTTCCCAAAGTTTCAAGGCGATCGGATGAATAGTGCTTTAATTCTATTTATTTACTCGAGTGCTTGTGGATACATGATTTGTTGATTTTCCGTCTGGTTCGTACATCAGTATTTGAAAGATTATAAGGGCCCTCGGGGGACGATATTTAAAAAATGTTTATGCCAGAAACCTTCACAGGAGTGTACTCAACAACTTCCCAAAGTTTCATGACGATCGGATGAATGGTATATCAATGCATATGCCAGAAACCTTCGCGTGAGTGTATTCAACAACTTCCCAAAGTTTCATGGCAATCAGATGAATGGTGTAGTAATGCATATGCCAGAAACCTTTGCACGAGTGTACTCAACAACTTCCCAAAGTTTCATGGCAATCGTATGAATGGTGATAGACAGACAGACAGAGATAAATTCGTTTTTATATCTATAGATTGAGCAGGCGATACATCCCTTTCTATGCCTTCCCCCTGAGTTTGCAATTGTGATCGATTTATAATAGGGGAGACTATTTCAGCCATTTGAGGAGAAGTAATCTGTAGGACCCGTTCCAGTGATAAACGGTGTTCTGTAATCTCAATTTCATGCGCTAGAACCGATGTTGCTCTTGGTATGAACGAGTCAAGTGTTCCCACTATTCCCTCCCCCAGATGATCATTTCGACCCCTGCGCCTATTGAGCATACGAAAATAGTTAGTGCCTGCTTTAAGTCTCTAGTGTCTCCTACACCACTGGCAGGGCGGGCAGGGCACTAACAATAATACGACGGTAAACAAAGATTCTCACCGGTGCTTGAGTGTGGATGCCACTTCTTGAAGAGTGGGACCAGCCCAGCCTCCTTTGGGCTCCGACGGGCATGGACGGGCCCGCCCTTGGCCTGGGCTTCGCCCACGCCACAGGAGCTCGTTGGCGCTTTATGCGCGGAGTTGCAGCAGGGGCGGCTGGGGGCTTGAGTCCTCTGCCGTGCAGGTCTGTAGTTTGCTTGTCCCAGGAAAAGAAGCGGCTACACCCGCCGCTTGAGTTCGACGGTGCTTTATGCTTGGAGTTACAGCAGGGACGGCTGGGAGCTTGAGTCCTCTGGCATGCAGGTCTGTAGTTTGCGTGTCCCAGGAAAAGAATCCCTACACTATATGATCTACTCTGGCCAAGTGAGTTGAAAGGTCATCATCCATCACGTATATGTCATCGACATGGGACAATGCCTGGTCATCATATTCTTGCAAATGTTCTGTAACCCAGGCTGAAAATAACCATGAACTGTTCTTATACCCCTGGAGCAATAACAGACTACTTTTGAGACCCGAACACACTGAATGCCTTCAAGCACCTGTTTGGCAGAAAAGTCCATTAAAAATGTCTAAAGTAGTTTTGTATTTTTTCCGCATTATGTTGTTCATATGTTGTTGGAGGGCCACTCCATGCACATTAAACACTGTGTATGTACATGTAGTTGTGTTCTAGTGTCTGTAATCTAAAACTAGAAGATATGTACGGTCTGGTTTCATGTCAGGACACCTAGGACTGTTCATAGGGGAGGTGCAGCTTTCAATTATACCTTGGTATTCAAGCTTTGTGGGTATCTATCTAACTTGTTCTTAGCCTCATTTTAATGGGGTATTGTCTTTGTGGTTGTGGGATTGACCTCACTTGTATAACATGATAAGTGGAACAGCCATCCTACCCCAAATAATTGTGGTATAATGCAGGCGCTAGCACTAAAACCCGCTCCTTAGGGGATTGCTGCTTAACTGTCTCTGGGATAAGGACAGAGAAACAGGTAAAATTATAATTTTTCTCTCTGGAAAATTCATCACAAATTCTGGCAGGGAATCCTTTTCAGCCAGGAAACTATCACAGCTGAATGACAAGTTCTCTCAAAGGAGAACATTAATCTATCTTTGTATGTCCCCCTTCAGTTGGAGTTGCATCTCATATAATCAATGCGGAACAACCACTCTCGTATCCTGTTTTTCCACCTGGATAAGGTCACTCAATGCTACTACTGCCAGATAATCCATCAAGCTCCTGCAAACTATTGTGACTTCTGCTGAAGGTCAGAGCCCACTCCCTGCTCAGAAGTAGTGTCCTTAATATCTGTGGCATGCTTAGCTTTAAGCCCAGCTACCTTTTTCTTTTTTTAATTGAGGCTTGGAATGCTTAGGTTTATCTTCCTTTTTTTGAAATCAGAAGAGTGTTGTGAGTCCTCTTTTGGTTCCACATACACCTCTGATCTGCTCTCTGATTGTCCACCTCTCTCTGAGCATTTTTCGGATGATTCCTGAAAAGATTGAGATGAACGTGTATCAGTATCCTGATACCTGTCAGATGTTTTAATATTATCACGGTTACACAAATTATAGCACTTTTCAGTGGCCTTCTGTTGAGGAAATCTGCCACATAATTTAGTCTGTTCTTTCTGTATCTTATTACCCAACTTCTTCTTAGAAGAAACTGATGCCTGCTTCGAGTTATCCTTTACAGAATTACACTTAATTTGTGGTTTGCTTTGTTTGATTCCCAAAATATTTCTACCTATTGTTGCCTAGGTTTCGTAAATAATGGTTGGTATCCCGCGCTCCTGTTCTCTCAAATCAAGTTTGTGAGTCCTTGGCATACCGCCAATGCTGTTGCTTCCACTTTAATGTTACTTAACATAATGGTAGATACTGTAGCAAAGTTACCCATCACTTTTCTCCCAAAATCCAGGGCAAGGGCTGTCCATACTCATTCTGGATCTGTTTAAACACTTCTGGCAAAACCGCTCAGGAGGGTTCACCATATATTCTAGCAGATACTGCAGCAAAGACTGTACCCCAAGTGGTGTGGTCTTCCACCGGGCGAGTTATCTCCATTGGCAGACACATGGTGAGATTCCTGTGTTTTTCCTGAGGTCCCGAATGGGGAAACACTGCTTCAAGCTGGATTGTTTTTTGTGTAAACCAGAACGGAATTTCCTCCCATCTGACAGGAATGTTACCTATGACTGAGTTGATGGTTTGAGGATTAATTCCAAGTGTAGCCAATTGTGATTGTGCAGCTTGAGCAGCCCTTGAAGGATATATTGTCATTGTTCACATGACAAATTGTGTTAATAGCGTACATAGCTTACATAGGTCTGGAGCTGCCAGATTCTCTATATCTGGATTGGGTGTGTAACCGGCTAAGACTGGCCATGTTACTACCTCATTGCTAAGGGAACCTAGTCTAACTTTATTGTTTGTATGTGGTAGGGCACCTTCAAACCAATTATGGTGTTCTCGGTAAGTTAGTGGTATTTCTAGTGCTTCATAAGCTGAGTAATTGTTAGGAACTGTATCTGCAGTGTGTGTGTGAAGCAGTCTTGTAGTTGTATTAGCTGCTGGGAATGTAACCTATGAATAGAATACCTCTATTCTGAATGCACTGTAGTCTCAACTACAAAGACAACATCTCACCCGTATGAGACAAACAACTTTGTTGCAGCATTTGTGTAACAGCATGTCTGCACTTAGCTGGTATTTTAATTGCTGGTTCGTCCTCAGATATTTGAATATGTGGAATCAGAGTGAGTACCTCTATGTACCACCTTCGAAAGGTTCAAGCTTGAACAACCTACAGTCAATACATAGGGTTTACCTCATCAGCTGAGTAGGATTTTTTCCCTAACACCAAGGACGTCTTCTGTTAGTAGGTGAGTAGGGATTTTTGGGTATACAAAAGAAAACTACTCAGGTGATCCATTAAATGAGAACCCAAGCTAGAATGTTGGTTGCCATGTCATACGATTATACCTCCCTAAGTAAAACTCTGTGTTTGTTGGACAACATAACCATCAGAACTGTCCAAGACTGATTCCATGCACACCATATGCATATGCTGGCTGAAGTCCTGCTAGCTCACAGTGCACCATCTGTACGCCTAGCCTTACAGGGTAACAAATCGACGCGTAACCTTAGAAAATGACAACCCTGACTCCCCTAGGAAATCGTGGTATTAAATCTAGAACCCTTTCCTCTATTTACTTACGCATACCCAAAGAGATACACAAGGAATACACTGTACAGAGGTTCAATATTTATTGAAGCATTGTGATTCTTGAGTAAAATACTTGCACTGCAATAATCAATAGAAGAAAACAGAACAATGTGATTAGCATTACAAAAATGGTGAAGAATATTGACAGTTCAACCTTTTTGCTTATTACAGCGCATATATTTTTGCATGGTAGTACTGTAATATATTGTACTCCTACCTAGTGCATCCTAAAAGATCATGTCTAGGGTGAGTGAATCTGACAAATCCCTATAGGATGCTCTAACATGCCATTGCCTGTGGATTAGTGTTATCAATCTCCCATTCTTGGTGCAGAGCTGGACAGCATCCCTTGCATAAAGTGAACAGGAATCAGCTAATCTGGAACTCTGGCATGGATTGACTTCTCACTGCCAGTGAAATGCTCCTTTATCTAAACAAAGACTTGATGCCATCTATATAAGAACATCCTCCATATTACCATGCCGAAACGACAGCCAGGCCACTATGGTTTATTCTATTGTGAAGGCTCTCTAACTGAGTGGCCAAAACAAATAACTACATCTTTCAAGACAAACTTAGCCCTTGAACAAAATGTTCAAGGTGTTCTGATAGAGTGCCTAATAAGTGGTAGTGTAACTAAAACTGAATTCAAAGAATATTATCCAGTATGTGCATGCAAATGAAAGTGTGTCAAATGTCATAGCGTTTAGGGTGAGAAGGCAATTTAAGAATGTGAGCATGTAAAATGGTATTTCTTCACCTGGCCTAATGTACAGACCACACAAACCACCATCATAACATCACACCCACCCCTCCTTAAACTGAACACATCCCACCCACAGCATATTAACTCCCTGCTTAAACCTAACACATTCCACTTGTACCACTTACAACTACACACCCACTCCCTTTCTAACCAAAACACATTCTATACCCATCATCAAAAAACATTGTCTTATCCTCCTAAGAACCTCTCATTAACAATAAACACATACCCAACCCAATCATAAAAAGTAAAACAAAATGCTTGCCAGTTACTGTCTCAAGACTGTTAAACCCTTTTTCAATGTCTGCCACATTGGCCATCAATTACCCCAGATGGCATGGGATCGGGTCAGTGTTGTGCGGAACTATGCTGACCAACTCTTTGGTGGAATCTAGTTGCAACTTTGGTCACTTGCTAGATGGTATTTCGCACTTGTTAATGGCAGTGTTCCTGGCATAACTTTCCCCTCCTCCCCCAGCCCAAGGAAGGCTGCCATAATTTCTACATTCTTTCTATTACATCCACAATGTTATCTTTGTGCAGCCAGGCACCTTATAGCCTTCTCATTAAACTGAGACTTTCCTTCTGCAGTAGCATTCCGTGGTTGTCCTAATGAGAAAAAAGGCACTGACTGTAAATAATAATAATACTGAGCTTATAAAGTGCCTGGTTACACTAGCCAGTGTGTCCCCGCGCTGTGCTGCTGAGGAACCCATCCTGGCCTGTTCCTGTGAGGTGCCCACTCCTGGGCACCCCAAGGTGAAGCCAGGCATCCTAGCAGTAGGGCCGGTGTGGAGGTTAAGCAAGCTATTGCCCAGAGTTGCAGAGTGGGACCCATGATTAGAGTAGGCACCGAGGCGAGAGAATTATCGGGTCCGAGGACATTGAGCCCAAGACCCTGCCGCGACGGGAATTGAACCCTGGTCCGGGTCAGACCTCTGCATCAGTCTGCCGCTCTAACCATTGAGCCACACTTCTCCACAAATGCCTTCCACAATAAACATGCACTTGTAAATGCATACACCACTGCTGGTCCAGTTCCATAATTCCCATTCGCCCACACACAGGGGCCGATTCACAGTACTAACTTACGACAAAATCCTAAATTTACTACTTTTGCTATTCACAGAAGGCATTTAGTAGTCTTTAATTAGGATTTTGTCCTAAATAAGGATTTTGTCCTAAATTAGGATTGTATCTTAAGTTTGACTTAAGACAAAATGCCCTCCGTTGCAGTCAGCCTCACCTTTGGATTTCCCCGGTCCAGCATGACCTCAAGTAACACCTCAGCGCCATCAGCTTTTAAGCACTATATTGCAGTTATTCTTTAAAAAGTCATATCTCAAGTTCTACTTATTGAAATTTTGGGCTTGTTTTACTGATACAAATATTATTTATTTGCTAAACCCATTGTGGAGTATTTTTGTGGTCTTTTCTTACTTACTTACATATCAAAACAGTAAATATTAACTACGTATCGAGGAGATGTGGCCTAAGTGTATGAGCTGTCGACCTTTGGACTGGAAAATCAGGTTCAAGTCCTGCATGCGATCATGAAAAGGTTTCTAATGCCGCTGAAACATATTCTGGCAGGAAGAAAGACAATCCGGTAACAGACAAGGGGATAGTAAAAAGTGAACAATGGGTGTATAGTGAAGAGGCATCATAGTTAAGCTGGGTGTGCTGATAAGGAAATCATTCTATACAACTTCTTTTTGACTCTGCATTTATATTCTGCACATGTTGAAAAGATAGTCCAGAGACATGTTTGCTAAAATGCTTGAACTGTGCAGCATAGTAGCATGTTACTGAGATTCCAGTAACGATGTACTACTGACAGGAACCTACCTCAGTGGAGGTGGCAGGTTGTAGAACAACAAGGATTACAATAGCCTGCCACCCCACCTATTAGAGGATTGGTGAGCTTGTTGATTGGACTTGCTGCCTGGCAGGACAGAGGGTGTGAGTCAGAAGAGGGGAGAGGAGAGGTAAACAATAGCATTTGTCACGCTGTTGGAAAAGGCCATTAATGACTGCTTAATTAAAAACAGAGCAGCTCGCTCGTATATTTTTTCAAGTATATCAAGCTTCAGGGCACTAAATAATCCCCTGTCGTTTCCCTAGGGGAATTGTTAGTGGGCTGTATTGAAGAGAAACATTACATCAGTGCACTTTAAAGGAAATGTTCCCACTCAGTCTTTCTTTTTAAAATAATAGATGTTAGCCTACTCTGATCGTGTATTTCAGATGGCACCCACTCGTTGTCATTGGAGGTTGTGCTACTGAATATCGACGACAGAATATCAAGGGACAAAATATCGAAAGGTAAATACTTATAGGGAAGTATCAATGTACTATTCCGAACTCCACATCTATGTACCTTGAAAATATAAGTATTGCATAGGTACATATATGTGAAGGTTAGGTATAGAAAATGTAGACTTACTTACCTGTCAATATTTTTGTCCATATTTTGACTTTAATATTCTGTACCAGCAATGTTGTGGGTTTGATATTCAGGGTACACACCGTCATGGCTGATATTTACAGAAGTAACCGTTTATCAAGTAAGCATATAACAACATGGGTCTTGATAAACAAATAAACACAAACCCACCCATCTACCTGAGTGAAAAATGAGGGTGCACAGGGAAGCAGAGCCATTCTCTGACTTTAGCTGATCACCATTATGCTTCACACCATTCTTACACAAGTGAAAGTTGTGAGAGCAACTCAACACCCTGTCGGGTGTTTGACAAAATATCAGGACAAGGCATTATCAATACACCTTTATTGATCAGGTATAAAAGGAGAAAGGAAGAAAGGTGTACAGGCAGCGGACCAATCTCCTCATAGCAGACATAGAGGTGGCATGGCCTACTGATTTCCTCCACAAGTGACTTTAGACATGTTCAAGGATTGGAATGTTTCATCCCTGTTATCTTCCCTATGTCGACATGCTTGCTGCACTCTATTTCCAGTCAACAGGTTACGTGGGTATAAGAAGCATCACAGAAAGATAGTTTTCATGCTAGCTAGTCGACTTGCTTTACCAGGTGCTGTTGTGCCTTAACAACTGTTTGCTGCTGTGACACAGGCTACATGTGACATTTAACATGGTGCATTGCAGTTCTGTGCTTCTGTCAATAAGTTGATGGGGCCTATTTCCCACTTGTGCTTGGTGGAATGTACTGCACTACTTACCTTCCAGCCCTGCGATTCACAGGTGATAAATTTCACAATTGTCATTGCTGACACCCCGTTTAAGGAACAACAGTTGTGGTTGAACTTCATGCTGGAGTCTCCAGTGGCATGTAAATGCTTGAGGTGTTTAGTCACAAATACAAATATATTGAACTATCAAATGTGAGTGACAACACGAACGACGATTGGTGACACACACATGGGACATCAATATCGAGGTTGCATTGCATGCATTGATATAACTGTTCCGTCAGACTGACAGATGTGTATGCTATACATCTATGCAGACAAGGTGTGAGTTCTCTAAATGACGCAATACAGTTTCCACTGTTGAGAAATGGCTTCTGTCACTTGACCACCTATGACGTCATGAGATATCAGAATTTCACAGGACTCCACTACACAGTCACACGTCATCCTCCATGGATGGACAATTATCAATCACAGTGCAACATATATACCAAGCCAGGATCATGATATAGCTCCGAATCAGAAGGGCACAACATATAGAGACATGTTTTTGGCTAAATAGTTAAAAGATAACCAAGTCTGTTGTTTCATTTGATAAGATTGAAGAAAACCAACACCAACAAGATTTACTCATTCCGGATTTATTTCCCAAATAAAAGTCCAGTCAGCGCCTTGTTGACATACAGAGGTCTGGTAAGATAATGCTGAGCACAACATGGAAAATCACCATGTTTGGGACAAACACATTCACTCACTCATCTGTCTTTTTCACAAATACACTGCTGCAAATTGAGTTCAGCAAAGGCTGGACATCATCGACTAACAGCGCACTCTCGAAGAACAAAAATCAATGAATCAATTATGAAGATTGTTGGCAGTCAGTGCAACGATATAGAAAAATCGTGGACGTTTACATGCCCAGGGATATGCATGTTCTATTTATTCTTACACTGCAGCTTATGCGCCTCCATAAAGGTATGGGGGACATTTTACCTAGTCTTGGTTGCTTGTATTGCATCCAGTTGCTTTTTAAACTAAGGGGCATATTATCAAGAATTGGCGTTAAATTTATCGCCGCTTTAGCAGCAGGAATCTGCTGCTAAAGCAGCGATATGGGCTTGATAATATGCCCTTGTGAATTCCCATAGAAGCCCATGTTCTTGTGTGAACATGGGCTTCTAAGGGAATTCTCAAGGGCATATTATCAAGCCCAATATCACCGCAGTTTCCTGCCTCTAAAGCGGCGATAAT
This sequence comes from Lissotriton helveticus, assembly GCF_964261635.1. Lineage (NCBI taxonomy): Eukaryota > Metazoa > Chordata > Amphibia > Caudata > Salamandridae > Lissotriton > Lissotriton helveticus. Next base: position 1,420,899,194 of record NC_136063.1, on the reverse strand, counting down.
TTTAACACCGATCTTGATAATATGCCCCTTAGTTTCCATATGTGACCAAAATTATGCTATTTAGGAAATATTGGAAAGGTCATCTTACTTCTCGGTGTCTAGTGCTTACTTTTTGGCAGTGGTTGCAGGTGGTGGGACCCTGCACTCATCTTTAGTGACAGTGAATTATTTTTTTATAATTAGACTTTGGCCAAGAGCAAAAGAGAGAAAGGCTGATAAGGAGGAAAGAAGGATCAACAGAAAGACAGGAAACAATGGGGAAAAAAACAGCAAAAGTGAGAGCAAGGAGTAGAAAATGTAGGGTGGTGGAAGAATGAAACTTGAGTAGAAATCAAAAGTAAGCAGCCTTAGAATGCGGCGTTTGGGCAGCAGCAGTAACTGAGTGCTAAGGAAAGTTTTGGGCCCTGACATTATGCTTTTGCAAATTAAGCACCGCCCATGCCTCAAATTGCAAATATCACTCTAAAAGTGACCGAGACAGCTTCACATGTGCAACAATAGTTCTGGGTAGTACAGAGGCATACAGAAGAGGCATGTCCAGGGAAAGTATGGCAACAGAGCATGCAGACTGGCTGCAGAAGTCTTAATGAAGAATGAGGGAGTGTCCTGAGTAAGCCCAGGCACAAAATAAGGAGTCATGGGGTTATCAGGGACGTCACTGGCATTGGCATGAGCACCACAGGTGTTACCTCAGAGACCTGTGTTGACAGTAGCCGGTCTATGTTTGTTGTATGTGTTGCTCTTCCCACCAGCACTGCTGAAGCTGTGTGGAGCAGCGCTCTGAAGAAAAACATAGTGGTTCAAAATGAATCTCTGTTTTATCTCTGCCTCCTCATCATTGAGCCTCCTTGATGGAATCTTCATAATTCCATTTAACCACAATTAGACAGGTGTGCATTCATCCAACCTTTCATAACTTGGGCATGTAGTGCTGCTAAATTACTGCTTTGTGTAAGGTTTTGCATAGCGGGTGAAATCATACACTTATGCTATGCCTACCTTTGATCACAATTCTTAGGGGCACAAGCATCAAGCTTTTTCTCGTTTGCAAATTGGCCGATGCGCAAAATTAGCCCGTTTGCTAATGGAAAAAGGCCTTTTCCAATGCATGTAGGTTTTGGCATCCGCAATTTAGGTAATCACAATTATTTGAGATTACTTACATTTGAAATGCATTTGGGGAATTGCAATTTGCAATTCCCTAATGCCGATGCATGTATCCTTTCCTAAATGCGAACTGTGCATTTAGGAAGCACTAATTACCATAAATTTAAGGTGATGGTAATATGTGCATGCTTTGAAAAATGCACAAAAATACATTTTTCAAAGTGCTATATAGTGCACTCTTTACATGTGCACAGTTACCTTTTTTGTGGGGTGCTTCAGGGGGACCTTAGGCCATCAGGCACCCTTGGATTTGCATTTGCTATTTGCAATTAGCAATTTAGTAATCACAATTAGCGAATGTAATATTATTCATTCCTATGGGACTGTAGGCTCATAGGAATGAATGGAGTCACATTACCAAATAGCGGTTCGCAATTTCTGAATTGCTATTAGGTAATGTTATTGAATCGCAAATTGTTTTGCGATTCCTACTTGCATAGCATTTTGTGATTCCCAAATAGCGAATCAGTAAAATTCACCATTTGGGAATCGCAAAATGCAAGCTTGATGCCTGTGCCCCTTAATTTCTTAGTGCAATACTGGCATTTAACCTGTCCAGAATGTGAAGACAGGCCTGAGTCTCCCTGTGCAGAAGTTGTGTGCTCCCACTAATAAAATGCTTGCCTTCCAAACAGCTGTGATCATTTTGTTTGTCATTCATCGAGCTGCCTGAGCTTGAACTTTCAGGTGTACACACATGACATTGTAAAGCTATTAATGTGTGTTTGACAGCTAGATACTTTATGATGTTTTCTCTGGCAGCAGCACAGAAGGGAGGAGGGCAGTCATTAACTCACATGGAATTTAGGTCTGGTTGACAGTGCAACTGTCACCTGGCCCTTTAACCTCTACCAACATTATTCTACAGTTCTTTCACACAAATACATATCCATTTCCATGGCATCTACTTGTAATGCTTCACATTACTGTAAACCATTTCTTGAAACCCAGACCTCTTGGCGTTGCCAATGGTTGTTTCTTGATGGTACAGTCAAATAGACAATTAGGCGACAGAAGTGGTGACCTGCGGAATCAGAAAATGTCCCGCTAACCCCATGCCCCGGGTTCTTGAGGAAACAGTTCTTTCCTGCACGCATTCTTCTTAAACACCTCATTGCTGAGTACTTGGGGGTCTTTCTTCCCATTTCCAGGACAGTCCGTGATAGATGCATACAATCATGCTGCCTTGCCATTCTTATTTTATCAAAGCTGAAGAAACACAGAGGAAGAAGCACGTCGGTGCGTTTGCTTTTCATGGCCTACTTTCTCAGCAGATCATGAAGTGCCTTTCTAAAGGCCACTTTGTCATTAGGAAAGAATGCTGGATGCTTTGAACAGTCAGGAACAAAAAGAAATGTCAAAATAGTTGTAGCTGTCGTACATAGCTTGTCAAACATAGCGTTTGCTTTCCAATGAGATATATGTGACCTCTAGGGGCATATGTACAAGGACTTTACGCCCACAGAACGTCACTTTTTACGACGTTCTGGTGGCGTTAAGTCCATCGCCTTATGTAAAAGCCGGCGTTAAGCCACTTAATGTGGCTTAACGCTGCTTTGTAAATAAGGCCCTCTTTCACACTACCGTTAGCGAGAAAGGGGCGGGCAATGGGTGTTGCGGTGGGCGTTCGGCCGCAACACCCAATGATTTTAAGATGCTGCACCCCATTTCCAAGGGTGGCGTAAATATGGGGCAGCACTAAAATGAAGATTTTTAAAAACCTGGTCTTAACATGGCGAAACGAGTAGAAATGTTTAGTTTGTCCTCGTTTTTTCTGTTTCTACGTGTACTGCATTGTGCAGGCCATATAGAAACAGCAAATCGCCATGAATGATTATTTATTTGCTGGAAGGTGTGCCTTAAATGTGCACATGTGCACATTTAAAAAAGTACAATTTGCAGCACACTTAGAAGTTACAAATCACCATTCTGGGTTGTTTGTCTGCAGGAAGGGACAGTGGCGGCTCCTCCACTAAGGTGCAGGAGTGTCGCCCCACTCAGCAGATCCAAAAAGGAAAAATATAAATGATAACTCATTGTTATTAGCATTTCATTTTTCCCCTTGCTCAGCCGGGTGGGGGCAGGGCTTCTCTGTTCACAGAGCAGGGCAGGGGAGGAGTGGTTTTCCCACTCCAAGTGCGCAGGACACTTTGGCTGGCTGCCTCGGCCGGTCAAATCACCATTCACACTTTGCATGTTCTCCATGCAGACTGCATTACAGCCTTCATGGAGAACATGCCCAACCTCCCAGTCTCTGGCTGAGTGCCGAACTATAGCACTCAGACTAATCACAACGCTGCATTGCAGCGTTGTGATTCGCTATCGGAAGGCTTGGAGCAGGGTGCATCATGCTTCCTTCTTCCTGCCCTGGAAGCGGGCGAAGAGGACATAGAGGAGGCAGCGGAGATGGTGGATGGCAGCGGCAGACAGATAAGTGGGTTTTTAAATTTTTTCTTCATTCTCTCCTCCCCCCACCCCTGCGACCGGCTCACCCTCTGCCTTCAAATACCAGCCGCACTGGGAATGGACACATTCCTGCACATAAATAATCATTCCCCCTAATGTAGGCACCCTTGCCCTATGGTGCAAGGGTGCCTGCGTTGGTGCTAGGCACCTTAATTTAGCACCAGCACTAGGGGAGACGCAGGGGTGCGCTGTATCATTGTGAAACCGGCGCATCTGTGTGTTTTCAGAATGGCGGAGCATGGCATTAGCAATTTTGGAGCTATCCCGGTCTCTGCCAGTTCATTGTACATAAGCGTTCTAATTCCAAGTGACTTCGAATCTCTCTGCTTCCCTTTATAACATGAATGTGGTTAGCAGCACTCGACGAATATGAACACTTTTTGAGCCCAATCTTAATCTGGCCAGCAGTTCTATTTTGGCCCCAAACTCCTCCTGTATGGACCCAGAATGGGATGAAAGCGTGTGCGGAAATAGCATGTGAGTGCTCCTGTGGTGCGCGGTTGATCGAATCAGACGCCAATCGTGGGAGCACTAGAGCTCATGTACTGTTTGCACAGATCATATTTGGAAATAACATTCGCAATAATCACATTATTTCTCATTTCGAGGTGTGAAACTCTAAAACAGGTATAAATTGAACACCTGATAATTTGTGCACACACCCTAACACAAATTAACAGGTGTTCAAATTGTACCCGCATTTTTCAGCTCCATCCTTATCACGGCCTTTGGTTTAGGCCTGATTTGCACCAATGACCAAGCTTTAAAATCTAGAACACAATATGTCCCAATCTTTGTAGTTTAGCAGTTCTTTTCGTGTCTGTTTCTACAACTTGTCTAACTTACAGCACACAAAGCATGCAAGTTTTTCTGCGACATATTTGCACGCAGGATTTCATTCTTTGAATACTTTCCTAAAATCCCGTTCCCTAGCAGCCACCAGTTAAACACAATATGCAATCAATCTGTTAATCCAAGAAGATTAATATTACTTTCATCTTTCAGTGGGGGATTCATTAATGACATGAAAAGAAGTTTGCAGTTTGTTAATTAGTTGAATGAGGGTCATCCATATCTATCACCAGTGGCAGACAGCTGGAGCAGTTAAGTCCAGGAAAATACATTTACTTTCACCGCAGGGAATAAGTCCGCTCAGGAGGGCTTGCCAGGGGTCCTGGGAAGTAACACAAGAATGAGGAACTAAGTGACAGAATATTAGATTAGCAGAAGTTGTTTCACTGGCTACTTAGGAAGTCACAGTTGCAAAATTGAGCAGGCAGTCTCTTGTGTAAGTTAGCTGCAATTTAATAAAAAGACAATATTACCTCCACAATTTGTTTCTTTTGTTTATTTCTCTTAAACCTACGCTTTTATTAATCGGTTTTGACTCAACATACGCATTGATCTAATAACCATGGGGCAGATTTCAAAGCCCCTCGCGTCACTTTTGCATCACTTTTAACATGGAAATAAATAGAGACGCAAAAGTGTCCCCAGGGTCTTGTGTATCTGCCCCCATGTTTTTTGTGAGTCTCGCATAAGAAAGATATCATGCAACTTATTTTTTGCATTTTGGAATGCATATAGCCCTCTTGCTAGATAGTAATTTTCCTTTTTCACTGATTTTATCCTACATGTGACAATTTACCTACTCATTAAAGGTTACAGATGTCAATTAGAGATAGCTAGGAGCAGCAGCTAATACTTCTTGCATTCCATTTGATACCTCTGGGTCTACCCTTGTTACATCTGGTCTCAGGGGCGACAAAGGCACCAGCAGCAAGAGAATGGAAATGGCACTTTCATTTCTGTAGTTTGCACACTTTCCTTATCACTTAGCTCTTCAGCAGCTAAAAAAAGGCCACTGAGATCAAAGGGTAGGAAAAGAGTCAAACCTGTGACGTCATAGATGGTCAATAGGAGCATGATGTAACTTCTGCAACTCCTAGCATTTTGGTGAAATGACATGCATGTTAAAAATGTGGATTCGCCCTACTCCCGGAGCACTGAAGCCTTGACGACAAGTCCTTCTTAGCTGAGTCTATGCATATCTCTCAACACCGGCACTTGAACGCATTTTCACCCTCCAAACAAGCAAAGGCATCCCTGAGACTTCAATTCTATCACTAGCCTCGAAAATACTCCTCATCCCTGAAAAAAGTTCTAATTTTCATCAAGCTCATATCCCAAACCCCATCAATTATACTTTTTCTGAAGACAGATTAACTTATTTGAGAGGAGTGGTCTATGTGATATTTGAAATAAACCTTGGTCAGAAGAATTATTTTATGTTTTGCAAGACCAACAACATTCTTCTCCTTCCTCCTTGACTTAAAGACAGAACAGCATGATCACAAAGTTGCTTTAGATTAATGAGAGGTTAAAGTTTGGCAGATATGGTAATCTGCTACAAGCATGGCGGAGTACTATTTCTGTCAAACGTCTGGTTTGGCCTCTTTAATTAGCAGCGTCTCTGCTGACTCTACATTTGGAGACCTTTGACCTAAGGCCTGATTGACATTGGGCAATTGGACAAAGTATACCTCAGATCATTTGCCCTAACTAGGGGAGGCATTCTCACTTACCTTCACTCATCTTTGGGTCTAACAGGGAGAGCCTGGAAGTCCCAAACAAGAAAACAAATAGATGACCTCACTCTCTGGGAGAAAACATTCTCCCAGAATTTCAGGGACATTTATTTCTAGTTTTTCATAAGCAAATTCCTACTTTGAGAATTTGTTTTTGAAAAACAAATAACATTGCTGTGTAGGAACACTGAGTATGGTGTTAGGAATTAGAAACCTTGACATGTGGGATTGGGGCAGAAACGCCGGTATTTTGACCATCGCCCTAACCACGGTAAATTCATAGCATTTATTGATGCTCCCTAGCGCAAGTAAAGAGGCGCGTCGGAACGTATCTGTTGCTTGGCTTACTGTTCCAGTACCACGCCCCTTTTCCACTTCCTGGTTCCTGATCGCGTCCTCCGTGGCGTGTTGCAGATCCCTCTGGGCGTTTGTGGAGATATTCCTTCCTGCATCTTGCCGCCGTCCCTTGCTGCAGTGCCCCGCTTTCCTTGTGCGCAGTGAGAAAGTTCTTGCCGGTGTTCGGCATTTCTCTATTATCACGCTCGAGCAAGCTCTGGTTCTTTCCCTACCTTTCCTCACGCATTGTGCGGATGTCCTGCTCGACTCCTTTCCTGAACCGCCGGCTTTGTGGCACTAAGCAACCTTAATTCTCCCTTTACTTTTTGATTCCTTCTGAGAGAGAGCGCTCCGCCCTGGTTGTTCCTAAGGGCCGGGTGTCTCTCCTCCTGAGTGTGTTTCCACTCCGCTGTTCACTCCCCTACACAGCTGGCTGGGACACCTCACTCCTTATCTTGTTTTCTTTTGTGTGTCTGGTGTGTGAGTCCTTGTGATAGTTCTGTTCTTCCTGGCCTGTTATTTTGGGTCTCCTGAATTCCCTCTTCACAGAACTTATCTATACGGCGATCACGACCTCCATCTGGGGTAGGAATACCTGGTACAATCCTGCATGTCAATGTTTTAAAAGTTACAGTGATATATAGATAAGAGTGTATATTATCTATAGCTACCTGGTTTTGTTTCCTAGCCTGGACCACCACCTGAGACTCTTCCTACTACAAGCTGACCCCCTCGTATGAGGAGAGTAGTGGACACTCCTTGGGTTATTCCCTCATACTTTTAGGGGACAGTAGACTGGAGTGTGTTTCCTATCGCATTCTTGCTTCTGTGTCCTGGAGGTAGAGGGATTCTTCTTCGTTCCCGTGGAAATTGGTCAATTTGCTAACATATGGCACCAGAATAATACTTCAGTGCCTTCAGAGCAGCAGCCATTCTGGCAGCTTTTCTTGAAGCACAGATATTTTTGCCAGGCAGCTGGAGAAGCATATTGGATGGAGAAAAATGTTGCTGTTAAAATGCATCTTTTTCCATCTTTTTCACCAAGACCTTCCTTTATGCCAGTGCGAAACCAATGAGCTTCTTTCAACACTTGGTATCAATTGACCAATGACTGCGCTAAAGCAATTTACTTCGAAGGAGGAGGACTTGACTGATGGAACTAATGCTTAATTTGTAAAAACAGATTTTATAAGCCCATATTTGGTGCCGCCAGTGCCACAGCTGCTCAATTCCAAGGCCTAGTCATGGTTCTTTTTGATGCTTCTTCCTTCCACCATTCTATAGACACTTGCCCCTGACTACTGAGTACAGAATAGAGTCTACTGTGATTATATAAATGCATTGCATTCTCATGTCATTGATCTAAGTTACCAAAATGATAATGAATAGTGCAGATTTTAAATCTAATTTGGTAACCTTTATCCCAGAATGTTGGTGGATAATAAAGACAATTGACAACAATAAATGATGAATCAAAACTGAATTAAATAATACCTACAATAAGCCTGTTTTCAAGGGCATCCGTTCATCTCAGATGTTATTAAACTACACACTTGGTTCTAATACACTGCATGTTTAAGTAGGGGTCTTAATCAAAGTTATGATGAAATATTTAAAAATTATTTTGCATCATAAAACTATTCTAAGACAGGGTGTGGTGTCTTGTGAGTTAGAAGTAATGAAACCCTTTAGACTCTGGATAGACTCCATGGACTTACTACATGAACGTTCGAATGTTGGGAAGGGAAGACTGGTTTAAAATGTTGAGTTTGTGTTTACATCATAACTAATAACATGTGTAAAACTGTCTTCTTTGTGTGGCGCAGTCATTTGTGAGTGCCCAGGCTGGGGGGAACTTCTACAACTGGCGACAAAGGTGAGATTCAGAACAACTCTGCAGATCTTCAGAAAAATAAGAGATCAATTTTTCATTGGAGGATAAGACAAAAGTAAAGTTTCCTGAGTTTCCTGTGAGTAGTACAGATTACCTTGAGGGCAGCACATCGCAAGGACTTAGAAATGGATTACTGAACAAGATTATCAAGTCCTGTGTGGGAAACGGCCACTACAACGCGACCGTTTCCACGAATACATTAACCACGCATGCATTACAACGCATGCGTGGTTAACACGAAAGCTTTTACCACGCATACCTTTACTACGAGTTATGTAGTAAAGGCATATGTGGTAAAGGTTTAAAATAAACAAGGGGGGCTTGGTGGGGTCTCCCCCCAAACAAAAACCTCACCTGAAATCACGTAAGAATGTGCAGGCAATCGTCGTCGTTTTAGAGGAAACGGAAAGAAACTTCCGTTTCTTCTTAACGACGTACGACGTCACCACGCAAGAATTAGAGGAAAAGGTTATGCGTTGAAAAACCATTCCATTGTAACGCATGCGTGGTAAAGGCATGCGTTGCAACGGAATGCGTTGTAAGAACATACAACCGTCCTGTGTGAGAGGCCACAGCTGTCCACCATTGGTTAAACTTCTGCTGCCATCTTAAAACCACCATCCACATTTGATACTGCAAAAAAGCTAAATATTGGCAATCGATGGACTGTGTGGTTAGAGGCATTTGAAAATTTCATTTATGCCATTGAAGAAAGTTATGACAAAAGGTTTATAAAGTATTTAAAAAATCTTGCTTGAGATGGTGTAAAAGGAGTCATGAAGAAAATACCACGAGTTGATGAAATTACGTAAAATCAAATTAAAGAAGCCTGAAATCTCAATTTCAATCTAATGTCGAATATAGACTGAAAGATATGTATTGAGTCAGGAATGACAGAGTTTGGGTGAAATCATCGATGAATTTGTGGAGAGACCGGATAAGCTCATCAAACACTGTAAATTCAGCCAGTTTGAAGAAAAGGACGCTATATGCCAACTCACACAACATCAAAGAGCTCTTCACTGTGTTCAAACAATTAGCAAAACCCAGCACGGAAGCCACTGACATCCCCCAAAGACCTCTGCGACAACCTGACCACCTTCTTCCACTGCAAGATCACAGATATCTGCGATAACTTTGCAATGCAGGTCCCACCCACCCTACACAAAACCATTGCACCCAAATGCTCCTTATCCCAGCAGACTCTGCTCAAATCGACAACAATCTCCGCCAACGACACCTTACGGATCATGAAGACCATCCACTCTGGAGCCCCCTTGCACGCCTGCCCCACCACATCTTCAACCAAGACAGTGCCACCATTACCCCCAAACTCTGCTCCATCATCAACTGCTCCATCGAAATCGCCACCTTCAATGAAGACTAGAAACACACAGAGATCAATCCCCTGCTGAAAAAAACGTCTGCCAACCCGACAGACTCATCCTTCTGCTCCCCTTCCCATCCAAAGTCATTGAGAAGACCATCAACACCCAACTCACACAAACCACATCTGGGACACCTCCCAATCAGGTTTCAGAAGCAACTGCAGTACCAAGGCCACCCCTTGCTGCAACAGATGATATCCGCAATGTCCTTGACGGAGGCAAAACTGTAGCCCTCATCCTCCTGGACCTCTCTGCTACTTTCAACACCATCTCCCACACACCCTCTATGCAAACCTCCACAATGACAGCATCGGCTGCAAAGACTTACAGTGGATCCTCTCCTTCCTCATCGGCTGAACCCAGAGAGTCAGACTCCCCCCATTCTCCTCAGAACCTACAGAGGTCAGCTGTGGAGTTCGTCCGGGCTCCTCTCTGTGCCCCACTCCTTTCAACATCTACATGACCTGCTGGGAGCCATCATCAGAAACCATGGACTAAACATCATCTCCTACGCCAATGAAACCCATCTGAATCTCTCCCTCACTGACAAACCTACAGCCGCCAAGAACAACTTCCACAACAAGATGAAGGAATTCACCACCTAGATGAAGGACAACTGCCTCAAATTCAACTCTAACAAAACCGAATTGCTCATCCTGGGACCCACCCCCTCTGCCTGGGACATCTCCTGGTGGCCCGCAGCACAAGCAGCCCCCCCCACACCCACCAACTACACATGTAACCTTGGCATCATCCTTGACTCCTCGCTCTTATGAACCGCTAAATCAATGCAGTCTCATCCTCCTGATTCAACACACTCTGCCTGCTTCCAAAGAGCTTAAAGTAGATCCCCACTGAGTCCAGAAGAATGATCACCCAGGCGCTCGTCAGCAGCAAACTCAACTACAGCAATGCACTCAAAAAAGTCAAAAAAAGTACCTTTATTCAATTTCATTTAGAAAAAATCACAAAAGCACAAAACTTACATAATAAAGCAATTAAATGACTGATTTAAAAAAATGCCCAATTACAGACTTGTTCAAAATTCAATTCATAGTTAGTCTGAATCTAATTACACTTTTTAAAAACATTGCTACCAAATACATGGACATCTCATCTTCCAGCATTTGCAGTTTCAATAAGGCAGGTCTACATTGTCTCAAGCCCCAACTTTTCAGCAACAATGTTAAGTACTTCTTCCTCGGCAACGAATAGAATTTACAAAACAAGGTACAGTGTATCGTTGACTGGAGTGATGTATCATCGCAGGGGCATAAGATCAGATTTTTTGACCAGATATTAACTTCGGGGAATGTGATTAGCCTAAAGAAACTACCCACCCTAAAACGTGTTAGTAACATCCGGGTATAACTACTCTGTGTACAGGTTAGATATTTCTGTATTCCCTGACCCTGCGAAATTATTTGATTCTCTATCACCGAGATCTTTTTACCCTCTACCTGCCATAGTTTTTTCCTATAGAATGAGAAGGCAGATTTCTTTAAGCTTTCTTCTTGAAATAGTTGCTAGAGTGTTCGGGGAGTCAAAAAATTCAGGGTGCCCTATCTCATTTAGGAAGGCCTTAACATAGATAAAGCAGTTGATTTTAAGTGCCCCCTGAAGCTTAAGGCAATCCAGAATTATGTTCCTATTAAGTTCAGTTTTGTCAGAAGTTCATACCTTGTGCCACAACAAGACAGGACTCACTTTAATAAGGTCTGTGATCTACTCCAGGCCTAACTCCTTGTGGCAAGCATATGTTGAGGTAGACTTCGGAACAGCCATTAGGTATCGAATGAAAGCGTTTTCACATGACTGAATGTCACGAATATCTGTGATCCCCCATATACCAGCTCCATATAAAGCGGTTGACACACATTTTGCTTTATAGATGTCCACCAAAATGGGGACTGGTCTGCCCCCTAGTTTGATTGCAAACAGTCGTACAGCCCCGATTGCTCGGGAGAAAGCTAATTTTCTTGTAATGGCGGCTGATGCCCAGGTGCCTCGCTTATCAAAATTAATCCCCAGTAGGAAAAAGTATTGGTTGATTCTATCTTTGAGTTCGCTAAGAAAATGTTGCACTGGACCTTACTCTTAATAGTACAGCACATGCTATAAGTTTTACCAATATTGATTTTTAGACCTCTGTCGCCCATGTATTCTGAAAAGGTGCTAAGCGCTCTTTGAAGGCCTACTTGGGTCCTGCCCATGATCACTGCATCGTCTGCATAAAGTAACATGGGGGCAGGGCAACCATTAATTTGGGGAAAGCCTGTTTGTCTCATGTAAGATGGGTTGCAACGCTATCTATATAAAGATTAAATAAAAAGGGTGCCAATATGCAGCCCTGGCGGGCTCCTTTTCCTATAGGGAAATTAGATGTACATTCACCCTTACTTCCAAAACGTACTTTAGCACCAGCCCCCTGGTAAAGCTCTTTAATAAAATGTAAGATATTTGTTTCAATGCCTAGTTGCGTCAGGGTATCCCATAGAATTTCGTGGCTCAGGCAATCAAAATCCGAACTTAAGTCGACGAATGTTAAAAATAAGTTGCCCTTTTTTGCTACCACGTGTTTGCCTATAAATATTGCCAGGTTTAACCCTTGTTCCACGGTGCCCAATCCTGTTTTAAAACCATATTGGAATTTGGAAAGCGCTCCAGAGTCTTCTGCCCATGTCTGCAGTCTGTTTAATATGACTCTTCCTGCCACTTTCATCAGGGAATCCAATAACGAAATTGGCCTGTAGCATTTAGGATCATTTCGGTCCCCTTTCTTAAAGATAGGGACCACAATAGCCTCTTGCCAGGAACGTAAAAACCCTATTTGGTTACTGCTATTTAGAACGTTGGTCAGTAGGGGTGCCCATAGATTGATATTGGTTTTATAAATATCAACCGGTACCCCGTCTGGCCCTGGGCCTTTACCTGCTGCACTTTCTGTTATAGCTGTTTCGACCTCGAGCAGGTTAAAAACAATATCTAATGGGAACATCTCCTGTGAGTTGTTTACCATCGTTCCCGATGTTTCCACATGCATGCTCCTGGTAAGTCATCTTTTTTATATAGTTCACTAACGTGGTTTACCCAGGTGTCTTCGACAATAGCTACCTCCATGGTATCTGTTTTCCTATCTGTAAAAAAAAGTGCGTTCACCGCCTTCCAAAAACCAGTGTTATATTTCAAGATGCATGCTTGATGTAGAACTCGCCACACATCCTGCTTCAGTTCCTTCTTCCACTTTTTAATTACTTCATAGTAGGTGGCTCTGGCCTTTCTTATCTCACAAGAATTTTTTGGTTCTTTTTTAAGTGATGTCTTCAGAGCTGTATGTGCTTTACTACATTCTGAGTCGAACCATCCCTCCACCTTAGTTCTTGGGCTCTTCTTCAGAGTTCTTGTAAGGGATTCACTTATTTCTACTGAGATGTTACGAAAGGCCCAGGTAACTGACTCACAATCATTATTTACTGCTAAACAGGTCATAAAATCTTGATACTTATTTTTTACTAAGCTTTCAAGGAAGGTGGTGGGCTCTGTTCTAATTTATAGAGTAAACATGTCAGTGGTTCCAGTGGTTCACTGGAACCATCCCTGCGGGAACTCAAAATTCTCCTCTCAATCACAAGAGGATTCCACTACAACTTTATCGTTTTTAAATGCAGTTCAAATATAAAGAACACCAAATCCTCGGTGGCTGTACACTTCATGGAAGAAAAACATAACGTTTCACAACTTACGTTAATCATCTTAGAATGTGTTGCAAAAATTGAAGGAAGAGACAATACGAAATTTCTCGTACAGAGAGAAAACTTTTGGATATATAAACTATCCACCCAAAAGCCATATGGACTTAATGATAGAATCGAATTTTCCTGTTATCTATAGTAATGTTTCCAAGGTGCCAATTGGAACAACTGTGATCATTAGAAACATGGATGTACATTTCACATGAATCATCACAACTAGTCCACAGCACACCACCATAGAACATCACCCACACAATCCACACAAACCTGGGTTCGATTCCAGCTTTTACATTTTGTCCGAAACACACGCACCTTTTCATTTTTATTTTTTTATTTTTTTACATTTTCTTATTTCTCATTTCTTAACACCATTCACCTTATTTGCCAATAAATAACAAACGAATTTTAAGGTAATCGATACCGCCAGCCCCTCTACAAACGATCACACACAGATAGTCTTTCTATAGTCACAGCATACCACGTGATCGGGACACACCTTCAAACACACCACCACAATGGCGAACACTTTCACAGTGGCGTCTTTTGAACCGGACACATACACCGAGAGACTACCGCGAGGCCGTTAAACCTCACTTACAAGGTCAGTACATATTAGGCGACTAACACAATAGACAGCTAGACTGAAACGCACATACACGCGAACCTATGGGTGCTAATTTTTTGACCTGTTACATTATTTTTTACAGCACATATGAATTAGGATCAAAGCAGGCATGTAAGTTCCAAACTTATCTTTACTTTTTATTTCACTATGAACTCACTGAACCTGACAGACAATCAATTTGATATGATGATTTACAATAGCGAATGACATTCATGTTTTTATGTTTTTCGTTAATAGTATCGTCCCCTGATGAAGGGCAATGTGAATGCCCGAAATGCATTGGATATGAAGCAATATTGATAATGCCTTATGTGTTGAAAACATTAAGAATAACAAGATGAACTTTGAAAAATAAATATTTGAACTGCATTTAAAAACGATAAAGTTGTAGTGGAATCCTCTTGTGATTGAGAGGAGAATTTTGAGTTCTCGCAGGGATGGTTCCAGTGAACCACTGGAACCACTGACATGTTTACTTAAAGGACGTCTGAGGGGTCATGACGTCACTTGTGGAGAACCTTAAATATATAACCAGAAACACCTAAATGATATCAAAAAAGCTGTGCACCCATCCAACTCAAAGCTATTTCTAATTTATAGAGTAACCATTTAATTTTGCTAAGGTTAGTCTATGACTAAATAAGTTTCCAATTACCTCATTATTCTTACTGTTTTTGAGGTAAGAATTAAGGACCAAGTTGTGGAAAAGTAAATTTTGCCATGTTATATGTGCCTACGTGTTCCCCATGTTATGTTATATGTGCATGATCGATATGCATGTATTCCCCTATGATCGATTAAAGACTCAATTACAGTTGTGTCCATCTCTGGTATGCCAGTTTCCAGTTCTCGTGAATACAACGAATATCAGGCCTATGTAAAGCTACGTTGCCACGTTTTACAGTGTGCACGTTAATTCATTGAATTATCCCCGTTTCTAGGCCTCAAAAGGGCCCGGACTCAGATTCAGCTCCTGTCTCCTGAACCCTCTCCGAGGAGCGATACAGCCCCCACCTGTATCCCTGACCCTTCACTTACTTCCTGCCACGCAGTGCCCGGCTCGGCCTGGCTCTGCCAAGAATATGTTATGTTTCTAGTTATCAGTCCAGCCCTCCTTCTCTGCATTCCTCAGCTACTGAATCGCATCAATAGTTTCCGTCATGGTCTAGCCTTTATGTCTCCATGTAAGAGAAATACTGTATTAATATTCATAGAATATTCCTCACACACACACTACATGTAGAATAATGCATGCCCCAGTCTTAATGTCTGTAAGCCTTTACCCTGATAACTTTTGGATTCTATCAACATGTTCTCTAAACACCAGATACTAGATAGGCTTTAGGTACATGTCGCTCTGACACTCTAGACTTTAGTCTCCTCTTCTAGCGCAGAAGTCATAGCCTCCCAGTTCTTCCTAGTAACACGTCATTGTCAGTTTGCGCGCACCAGTAGGTTAGAGGTCCCAGCTGCTCAGGTAGCCCCCTCCATGTTTCCGCCCCATTTATGACATATTCTGTTACGTTTGCATCACATGTCTATGTATACGCTCTGTACACACCTCTTGTTACACCCACTTTATGCTTTATCTTTCGCGACTGCTACAAACTCCGCCTACTGCTACGCCTACTGTATTGAATGCAATGTATTTTGTTTAACTATATATATCGTGCACTGTTATTAAAGTTTGCTAGCCATTCCCAGATCCTGCCCCCGGCAGCTGCCGGGCCCTGCCATCCCATTCCTGTACAGGCTGTCCTATTCCTGTCCTTTTATGCTTAATTAAAGCCTGTCAAACTCTGGCTACCTCGAATCTTGACTCTTATTTATTGAGCTACCTGTTTATTGATTATAGTCAAAAATAGATCCGGTAATTAACTATTTATTTACCACATAATGGCGCCCGAATAGGGACTTGCCCTTTCCCCACGCGCCGGAGAAGCCACGCAGGCCCCCTGATCCTCTGCAGCCGTGACGGAACCATACCGTGCACGTGCAGATATTTCTGCTTCAAGTATCCCTCAGGCCCACGGAGGAGACGGAGGTTGCGGTCCAGCGTCCAGACGAGGCGGTGGAGGAACGCGGCGAGTCCCGACCAGAGCCCAAGCCGAGAGTCCAAGGTCCGAGGTATCCGGAGGCCCACCTGTAACTGAAGTCCGAAGTTCGTCCGTCCGTCGTCGTAGCCAGTCCGAGGCCTTCCGTTCTTGCTGCCCGGTGAGTACCGTTGCTGGGGTAGTATCTAGACAGGGTCAATTACTTTGTCTCTGGTCCTTGGGTTTGGGTACGCAGATCCAACACGAAGTGTCCACCTAGGTGGATGCGGGTCCTGACGTGTCTCTTTATGGGACCGGTAAGTTTCGTACTGTTTTAGCAGTGCATCTAGTCATTCTAGTAAGTTCTGTTCTCGAGAAATTTATGTGTTCTGTTTTCAGTATTCCAGGTAATATTCTGTCCGAACTGTTAGTTTAAATGTTATTCCATGTGTTTTCAATGTCGTGGTATGAATGATTTGTTTTTCAGTTATTACTGTGTTTATCGTGTATTGTATTGTGTCCAGACTCCAGTCTAAATTATGCCTTTGTTCTCGAAATTACGTCAGTTAAGAACTAGAAAAGGTCTGCTCGAGGAAGCAGTTCCTGTCCCGCCTAGGGACAGTCCAGGTCATTTTATGTATCACAAGCATGGCATAAGTGCCATATTATATCTAGACTTATGGGTCGAGTATACTAAAGATCTAGAAGAGAAATATAGATGGCCCGTATCGGGTACATGGGATGCCGAGTGCATCATGCGAGTAGAAGAAGCATTATGGAAAAAGAAAGCCAGACAGTTCCAGAAAGATGCCATCGAGTTATGGCGCAAAGAATCTCATAAAAGAACTGAAAAAGAAATCAGAAAGTCAGAATTAAGTAGAGAATCCTCAGAAAGAGCCCAAGAAAGGGAATTAATCGAAGTAGGTGAACGAGTTAAAGCTGAACAGTCAGACAGACAGAGAAATGCCCTTATTAAGGGTATGTATCCTCTTCTTGCCGAGGGCTTGCCGAAAGCAACCCCGGACGCACCATGTAATTTTCCGCCGCCATTAGTTCCGATTAAGCTACGTCACAAACCGACCGCAGCTGATATTTTCCTCTCGTCCTATTTGGACGACACAGTCCCAGAATATGCAAATCCTGTTCCACCAGCTCCTGTAAATAATGTAATTCCTGTTCCTCCAGCCACTGGGGCACCTGTTACAGTACCTGTTACGGTACCCCCTGTCCAGCCCATAGTACAAGTTCCCGCTACATCGGTCACTCTGCCAGCACGAAGAGTATCAGTCGATGATTCCAGTTTAGGGGCCGCGGGGGGAGGTCCTCCTGGTACCCCGCCGCCACACAAACGTGTAACGTTAGTCGAGTTACATGAACGTGCGTTACAGCGTACGCCCAAACATCAGTCCGTTGCAGATATCAAGCGAGCTCTTACCGAATGCCGTTATGATCCAGTCCCAGGGGATGATAATATGGTTATATATTCATTGCGTGTAAGACGGGTGACCGAGTATTTGGACACCCTACCAAATATGAAAGAAGATCTAGACAGAATATATCGTTTCGTCCGTACAGGAGTAGATCCAGAAAGTATTGGCGAAATCATGTCTCTAAGGAAAGCTGAGACTCAGCTCATGCTATTAAAGTTTCTAAATAATTGTTTAATAAGGGAACAAGATTATCCGACTAAAGATCCGACCGAAATGAAAGTCCAGACAAGGTGGAGTGATAATATAGCCGAGGGAAGACACAGGACACTAAGTTGTATAGAGAGTATGTACAAGAAAATTCGTAAGGAAATAATAAGGTTACACGAGAAACGTAAAGCCGCACAAGTAAGCGAGAAAGAAGACGACTCTTCTACTGAAGAGGTAAACGACGAGAATCCCACCAGAATAGCGTATGTAGGTAAATCTAGATTTCCAGACCGACATTTACGCCTAGAACACAAGAAAGTTTTCCCTCCTCCAGCACCAGAACAAGGTTATCTTGAGCAAGTATTTCAAGCCACCGATCACATTCTGAAATCACGAATCGGTTATAGTGAACTTAGTACCATGCATGAACAAGAACTAGCCCGATCAGCAGTCCGATGGACTACTGATTCTACCACTTTTCCAGACGAAATAGTGGCACAAATGTTTCTGAAACTGCCCCCAGCCGAGCAGCGACTGGTGGGTATGTATATGATCCAGCACCTCATTACACTGTATGAGGGACAACATTCTGATCCAGGTCCGTTACATGATGTTCTGAACGAGTTACTCCAGTATAGATGGAGAGGTCTAGGTACCGATCTAATTAGTGTCATTCTAGAACAGCGCCACAAATACCGAACGTTTCTGAATCCGCATTTTGTTCATGTCTCACCTCCAGAAAGTAAACCATTTTACATAGACAGACAGCATCCGTTACGAGAAGTACACCCAGTTAGGACAGCGGGTGGTGAAATGCAACGAGTATTTGTTTACACCCCCATCACAAAGATGGAACTCTTAGAGATGAAGAAATTAATTCCCTGTCACGACAAAGACCCAGCAGGGTTCCATCGAGAATTAAAAGACATGCTCCGTATGGGAGAATACACGTATCCAGATATAATTAAAATGTTAAAGGTCCTGTTGCCCGCAGGGGTATATGAAAAACTCAAGGAAAAAGAATGGGAGGTGGGAGAGAAAAAGATTGATTGGACAGCTCTAGAAGCTGAAGATAAAATACGAGTACCAGGTACCGGTCTTGGGGACAAATGTAAAGAATTGCCCGAGTTATTGATTCAAGTTCTGCCAAGGTTATTATCCACGAAAAAGGAAGATTGGGATGCAATCTCAGCATGTAAACAGAAACAGGATGAAGACACTAGTGATTTTTATTCTAGATTTGAGAAATGTTTTATTATTAACAGTGGTTTGAAGACAGGTAGCGAGTCATACCCTCATCTTTTTGTTACCAAACTAGTCGAGAATTCAAGTCCACAAGTTAAAAATAGAGTATTGAAAGTCGAAAGTACCTGGCAAGCTAGTACCCCGTCACAAATGCTTCAAATGCTCCAGTATCACCAGAACAGAATCAGGGAAGAGCAAGAACACGAAAGGAGACGTATGAAAGACACGAAAATGAAGGTATTAGTTGCACAATCTGTTCCACAAGACAGTCAGAAGAGGGGTCCGAATCAAGCCAGTCATCCTGCAGCTCCCGTTAAAGGGACATGCAATTATTGTAAACAGCCCGGTCATTTTATAAACGAGTGTGCAGTTCTGAAACACAACATAGCCACTGGTAAAACTAAAGAAAGACCACGTCCGCCTAGACAAGAACAAGTTTCACAGACTTCTCAGTCACCACAGAATGCACAACAGACAGTTCCAGCAGCGCAGCCTATCGCTGCAACACAGCATGTTACACAGCAAATGTACCAGTATGCCCAGACAGAGTATCCAGAGTATCAACAGTATTCATGAAACAGCCTAGAGAGGGAGGTAGGCTTGCCTCTCATCGAGATACCTGTAGATCAAGAGGGTCCCTATGTACACAGTCAAGTATTAGGGAAAGATAGAAAGTTTCTGATTGATACAGGGGCAAGTAGGACTACTATCAGTCATGACGAGGTTCCAGGGGCTCCGCTCTCAGGCTCTAGAAATGTTTCCCTTGGATTTTCAGGAAAGCCTATTATTAACGAAATTTCAAAACCAGTTTCTCTAGAAGTTGGTCCATTGTCCCGAACTACTGATTTGTTACTTACGAAATCGTGTCCAGAAAATTTGTTAGGCATTAAAACATTGAAAGAATTAGGTGCAGTAATTTGCTGCTCCCCAGAAGGAGTCCGATTGTTTTTGAGAGACTTTAAAGGTCACTATGTATTACGTGATTTTGATCCAAGATTACTGAATGTACCGCAGCATTTATGGGCGCAAGGTCCAACTGATGTAGGTTTTATGCAAATCACACCCCATCGTGTGACTCTCAAGATTCAAGATTCAAAAGTACTTTATTCGGTTAAAAAGGGAAAATAACCATAAAAGTAGCATGTAAGGTGCAATTTACAAAAGGTCGAGTAAGTATTTTTCCTTTAAAATCACAAAATAAGAAAAACAACAAAATTAAATCCATATCAACAATATTAAATTCATATACACAATAAAAAAGATCAATCCATTTGCATTGATTTACGACATTTAAAAGCCAATTTTAAAAATTCTGCAATAGAGGCAACCATAAAAACAGTATCCATTTTCTGGCACTCTGTAAACGCTAGGCGGCATCTGTAAACATTTAGATCTTTAAGAATAGGAATGATAAGTTTCTTTCGGAGGAAGGTATAAAATTTACAAAAAAATAAAATATGTATATCCGATTGTTGGGAAACATCATCGCATGGACAGAAACATAAGTCCTTCAACCAACAATTCATCACGGGGAATGATAATGTCCTAAAAACTATATTCAATCTAAATCGGGTCAAAAGGTACCGTTCATGATTAGACATATACAGTGAAAGATATGGCTGCAAATTCTCTCCACATATAATATCCTGGTGGGCAGAGACAGTCTTTTTTCTTGCCTCCGTTATATTTCTCTTTTCCTTGAGGTAGGTCATACACAAGTATTTCAAATCGCTTCTGGATATACATTCCATTGATTGTGGATCCTCAAAGTATTGGGGGCAATTTATTTTTTCAAGAAAGTCTCTGACATAGCCTATCCATTTGTAATCCCTGATATTGTCCAATACCATGATGTCCTTAAAAATGGCACGATTAACCACACATTCTTCATTTGTCCAGACCCTATGCCAAAGAAGAACTGGCTGAATTCTAATAATGTCGGTGACATAAGATATTCCCAATTCAACATGGCATATCATTGTTGCAGTACTTTGGGGTACAGACAATATGTGACATAAAAACTTATTTTCCAGGATTTGAATTGGGGTGATATTTGAATAACCCCATAATCCTGCCCCGTAGATGGCTACAGATATACAAGTTGCATTATAAACGGTTAAAATCTCTTTTATGGGTTTTTTACCTAATTTCTTCATAAAACATTTTAGGGCCATAATGGTCTTAGAGAATAACAGAGATCTGGCATGAATTGCTGTGGTCCATGAGCCGCTTTCATGAAACAGTATCCCTAGATAAGGGAAGGTGGGGGTCCTTTCTAAGGGATTGGAGTTCACAAAGATTTGCTTCACATGCTTATTTGTTCTGGACCCGCAGTACATAGATAAAGTTTTGGAACAATTGATTCTCAAATCTAAATCAAGCATAAAGGTGTTAAAGGCTGTAACCAAACTTTGTAAAGCCATTGGGGTTCGCGCCATTAGGACAGCATCATCGGCGTACATCAGTGCAGGGACAGGCCTACCTCTCACCATAGGCATGTCCCTGCCCTCCTGCACGAGATGCTTTTCCATTCCATTTATGTACAACAGAAATAGGAAGGGGGCTAAGACGCACCCTTGGCGCACACCCCGACCAATCCCAAATTGTCTACTGCACTCACCATTTTTCCCAAATCTGACACTGGCAGTGGCCCCAGAATACAGCTCTCTCAGAAAACATATAATGGCATTGTCTACTCCCAAGTCAGCCATAATTGACCATAACTTAATGTGTGACACACAGTCAAAGGCTGATGATAAGTCAACAAATGTGAGGTATAGACGTTGTTTTTTGACCTTTATATACTTCTGCTGCAAGGTAAAGAGATTCAAGCCTTGCTCTATAGTCCCTAGGCCCTTTTGGAACCCAAATTGAAAGTCACTTAACACCCCAGTTTCATTGGCCCAGCTTTGTAGTTTAGCTAAAATCACTCTTCCCAAAATTTTTATAGAAGAGTCCAATAGGGAGATTGGCCTATAGCATGTACAATTAAGCCTGTCCCCTTTCTTGAATATTGGGACTATTGTTGATGTAAACCAGGTGGGTATTGGGCTGTTTGCCAAGACGGCATTAAAGAGCTGAACTAACAGTGGCCCCCATAATTCGATGTTAGCCTTATAGAGGTCAGCTGGTATACCGTCTGGTCCCGCTGCTTTGCCCCCCTTGGTCGCCTTTAAGCTTGCTATAACTTCGGGAAGGGTTACAGTCAGGGTTCTAGACGTGTCTAGATTTGGCAGCCCCATCTCCTGGCCTACTTCCGAGGTTAGTTCCACAGCCATATAAAGGGAGGAAAAATGGGCCACCCACTCATCTTCTGAGATGGCAATTTCCATGCGTGCTTTTTGTTCATATAGGAGGGGGGTGTTAATAACCCTCCAAAAAGCAGCCGGGTCCTTCGATTTTGATGCATCGCATAGGTTGTCCCATGCCTCCCTTTTTATCGAGGTCTTCCTCTCCCTTAATGCTAGGTTATAGTCCTTTCTTGCAATTCTAATTTGATTTACGTCCTTTGGTCTATTATGAATTGCATATCTAAGCTTTGTTAAGGCTCTAGTGCACTTCCTATCAAACCATTTCCTATTGGGCTTTAGGGAATTTTTCCTATTAACCCACAGTGCTTCCTTAATTTTACTAGAAATAATGCTAAAATGGGTTATTATTTCACATTTCTCTGCATGTTCATCTAAACAGATGGAGAAGCTACTCATGCAGTTAGTCAGTATTTTTTGCAGAAAATCATCTGGGACCAATCTGCTCCATTTAAGGTTGTAACCATTTTGAGCACCCACCCTTACATCCTGGACCATTTGGTTCTGACATTCTCTAATGTCAGCTACGGTAAATAAATTTTCCATTTTTAATACCTGTGGCAGATGATCACTCAATGGTAAATCCATGATGTTTGCTCTAATCAATCTGTTTGCAGAGCTAAATGTGCATAAGCTAAAATCAATAATGGTTGAGGCCCCCCGCCCAACAAAGGTTGGGGCAAACATCGTTGTGTGGTGTGCTAATTCATTTACAAAGCCGAGGTTAAAGTTAAAAATCATTTCATTCAGTAAGTCGCCTAGTAGGGTGTGTTCAAAATGTGTCAAATTGACGTCTTGTTCCAGCATTAGACCACAAATACCCTTTTGGCCCTTTTTGCAGAGAGTACAATTAAAATCACCCCCCCATAATAACATAACTTCCGCCCTCTTACTCTTATCAAATTCATTTTGCATTTCTAGGGCTAGTGTATCAAGTACAACCTTAATCATGCTATCTGAACAGTTATTATAGAAATTAAAAAGAACCATCTTTAGGCCCTTCCTTGTGTATATCACAATTTTTTGGTAATAGCTGGATCCAGGGGAAAAAACTATTTTATCATATACTAAAAGATTAGATATGTATACAATCAACCCCCCCTTGGGTCTTCCGTATACTCCGCCCACCGCAGGGGTAAAGTATGTCTTGTAGCCATTAAGGTGTATCGGCGTGGTAGCCCAAGTTTCTTGAAGGGCTAATATTCCCACGTCGGAAATAGCCTCATCCCAGCTTGGATTTGTAATCTTTTGTTTTAACCCAGCCACGTTCCAAAATAATACCGTACAGGAATCTTTATCCACAGAAGACACACGTGTGACTCTCAAGCAAGGTATAGTTTTGCCACGAATCAGACAGTACAGATTGCCACCTGAGGCTGTAGCAGCCTTATCCAAAATTATTGATGAGCTCATTGCTCAAGGAGTGGTTGTAGAAACTGACTCCAATGTATGTAATTCTCCTATCATTCCAGTCATGAAACGTACTGATCCAAATGCACCTCCAGTATATCGATTAGTGATTGACCTTCGAGAGCTTAATAAATGTATCATACCCCAGTATCCAGTAGTCCCAGATATTTCATCCCTATTGACAGCCATTGATTCTGAAGCTACATTTTTTACTGTAATCGACCTCAAGAATGCATTTTTCAGTGTTCCCATTCATCCAGACAGTCAGTACCTTTTTGGTTTTTGTTTAAATGGAAGGAGCTATAAATTCACACGAGCTCCTCAAGGTTTCACAGAAAGTCCTAGTATTTACAGTCAAGCACTTAAAAGACAACTAGACAATATTCACATGCCAACTGACACTGCCCTGCTCCAGTATGTCGATGATCTACTGATCACAGCCCGTTCTGAGCGTGACTGCGAGCGTGCGTCACTTACAGTCCTGTATTTCCTGGCCGAGCAGGGGCACAAGGTGTCCCCTTCCAAATTACAATTCTGTGTCCAGCAAGTGATCTACTGAGGCCACTTACTGTCCAAGTGGGGTAGGCAGTTGACACCAGACCGTATCCAGTTAATAGCGAGTCTTCCACAGCCCAAGACACAGAAGGAGGTACGAGCTTTTATTGGCCTCACTTCTTATTGCAGACAGTGGATTCCTCAGTATGCATTTCTAGCCAAGCCACTGATACAGTTAACGACACAGGAGGCAGCCGTATCGACTGTCCTCCCTTGGACATCTGAACATACACTTGTTTTTAATGAATTAAAGAAAGCCTTATGCCAAGCACCTGTTCTAGCTACACCGAACTACAGTAAGCCTTTTACACTTTTTGTCACAGAACGTGATGGTACTGCATTATCTGTTCTCACACAAGATCAAGCAGGACAATACAAGCCCTGTGCTTATTTTTCAAGCACATTAGATCCAGTAGCCCAGGCTTTGCCTGCGTGCCTCAAGTCAGTTGCAGCCACAGCCCTAGCAATCAGACAAAGTGATTCCATAGTATTAGGACACTCCCTGACAGTACAAGTTCCACACTCCGTGGAAGTTCTTTTAAACCGAACACAGACTCAGCATTTGACAATTGCACGTTTAACAGGTTATGAACTGACACTGTTCCAGCCACACATAGAAATCAGACGCTGCAACGTTCTAAATCCTGCTACACTGTTGCCGTCAGTTACTTCAAATCCGGCCACACATGACTGTGTGGAAGTAGTTAACACTATGACCAAGCCAAGACAAGACCTGACAGACATTCCATTACCTAATCCCGACCTGACACTTTATGTGGATGGTTCATGTATGAGAACAAGTACAGGAGAACTAGTAGCCGCGTATGCAGTGACTACTGACACCGAAGTTATAGAAACACACCGTATTGACACCCTGTCTGCTCAAGCAGCAGAGCTAGTTGCTCTGACCCAAGCCTGCATACGTGCCAAGAACCTGAAAGTAAACATATATACAGATTCACGCTACGCATTCGGAGTTGTACACGACTTCGGAGTGCTCTGGCAGGAGAGAGGTTTCATGACTTCTCATGGAACCAAGATTCAGCATGGTCTCCTCATTCAAGCTCTGTTAGATGCAATACATTTACCGACAGCTATCGCTATCATGAAGTGCAAAGCACATACGAAAGTTACTGACATCATTTCCCAAGGTAACGATCTAGCAGATCGAACAGCCAAGCTTACAGCTCAGACCCCAGACATTCCAGTTAACAAGACACAGACATCCACTCCAGAACAGACTACTTGTATGACAGTTAAGGACCCTACACAAGATGTCATAGACATACAGTTACATGCTACTCCCGAAGAAATCAAGAAATGGTCCGAACAAGGAGGGGTCCAGACAGATCAGGGATGGTTGACGAAGGGAAAAGCCACATGGTTTCTCCCCGACTCTATGGTTCAAGTCATTATCAATACCGCACATAGTCCAGCACATCTAGGAGAAAAAGCTATGTTAGACAGTATTCAGAACCTTTGGTTCAACAAGCATTTACGAGCTGCAGCCAAGCAGAAAGTCCGTACTTGTATGATATGTTGTCAGTTCAATCCAGGTAAAAGTGTCCCGGTGGAACAAGGTGGATTCCAACCCCCTGACCACCCTTTTGAAGTCCTCCAGATGGATTATATTCAGATGGAGCGATGTCGAGGTTTCAAATATGTCCTTGTAGTTGTATGCGCTTTATCCAGGTGGACAGAAGCATATCCAGTCCCAGATTACACAGCCGCGACCACTGCCAAGCAGCTGGTTCGTGAATTCTTTCCTCGTTATGGACTCCCTAGAGTCGTGTATTCTGATAACGGCCAGCCATTCTCATCCGAGCTAATGAAACATGTTTCCCTTCTGTTAGGGTACCAGTGGAAGTTCCATTGTGTGCGCCATCCTGAAGCAGCCGGTCTCGTAGAGAGACATAATCAAACCCTGAAAATCCGTATTGCTAAGACATGTAAAGAGAAAGGTGTAGACTGGCTAGTTGCCCTGCCAGTTGCTTTATTCTTCATGAGGATGGTTGCACATTCCAGATCAGGTCTGTCCCCTTATGAGGTCGTATTCGGCCGCCCCCCAAATATGTGGGGTACACCTAGACCCCGCAGTATTACAGATGTTTCCAGTAATATGTTGACAGATTACCTAGCTTCCTTGATG
The DNA here is from genome assembly GCF_964261635.1 of Lissotriton helveticus. NCBI lineage: Eukaryota > Metazoa > Chordata > Amphibia > Caudata > Salamandridae > Lissotriton > Lissotriton helveticus. The sequence goes on along the minus strand of NC_136063.1, from coordinate 1,420,872,641 downwards.
TCTGCCCTACACTCTTGTCGTTCACAGGTTGCCGCTGCATTTCCAGACAATACTGAAGTGAAACCACATGAGGTCATTCCAGGCGACCTCGTGTTGGTCAGGAACTTTGACCATTCAAGTCCGCTGGAGCCCCGTTGGAAGGAGCCATGACTAGTCCTTCTGACCACCCGCACGGCCGTGAAGTTGGAGGGCCGCAAGGGGTGGGTCCATCTGTCCCACATCAAGAAGTTCCATGGAGTCCGAGAAAAAACATTTACCAAGAACATTTCTAAGGACTGCCTAAAAATTGACTCTGAATCCAAGCCTCCCCTGTTAGAGGCAACTCCGCAGCAGGAGTATAAGTTAAAGCTCCGGTCTAGTAAAATAAGTCAGCCAGTTTAATTGTCTAAGTCCCTCTCGGGTGAAACGGTTAGACAGGTATCTGACATGTATGAGATAGACCCCCATAGTGAGAGAGTTAGTCAAAACTCTATCAGATGTATCGTTTTTCTAAGTTTCTTATTGTTTCTAAGTTTGATGGTTACCTGCACAAGTTATGCATTGCATTTATGTTTTCCAATTTCTCATGTAAATAAGTTTCCTAATGCTACAGTAGAGCACACATTTAGTGATCTGCCTCCTCACGAGCTATCCTATCGTCTTGCTATGAGAAATAATACATTTACCAGAATGTTACACTATTCACACCAGACCAGCAATGCCACTAATTGTTGGGTGTGTGGTCGACTCCCCCCTTTCCAGACGCCGAAGGGAGTTCTGCCACTCTTTCCTTATCCGTTTTCACATAATGGTTCGTGTGGAGCATGGTCCACGTTAACGTCATCCTCCAATGATTTGTTCCTTCTGAATAGAACATGTTTTCCAGACAAGCAAGGTCTCCCCCATAGAACAGGGTTAGATCTAGAAAATGAAGTTTATAATTTAGGTAATTATTCTTCGAATTTTATGGTCCTGAATGTTCAGTCTGATACTACTCCAGATTTGCCTGCTATTTCAGTACTACCAGTCAAAGGCGAATTATGTGTCAGAAAGAATGGTTCCGCACATGTAGGACATAGTGATTGTACTACTATTGTCGAGTATAGTGACAGTGGGAAATCTATTTTCAAAGCCTCACGTCATTCTTATTTTGTTTGTGGTCAGACCGCATATGTTCGTCTACCCCTCGATTGGGATGGAACATGTTATATTGCCTTCCTACTGCCACCAGTTTTTCTAGCCCCATCAGATTATCACAGAAACACACATCTAGTACACGTCAGACATTGAAGGGAGATCGAGTCCCCAATTGTCGATCAAACTGAAACTACTCTAGAACAATATCAAGACTTCAATAAAGGTTTCTTCTTCTTTATAGGACCTGTCCAGAATAGTAAGTTAATACGTAGGTTAACCAGAACCCTTGAAGCAGTAGTGAATGAGACTACTTCTGCTCTAGGTAACTTAACTGAAGAGCAATCTACTATGAGATTTGTCGTGCTCCAAAATCGTCTCGTTCTTGACGTCATACTGGCCGATCGAGGAGGAGCATGTAGAGTCATCGGATCTAGTTGTTGCATTTTCATTCCTAATAACGCGCCGTCTGTTTATTCAGCTATAACCAGACTTCATAAAATTGCCCATCAGTTACACCAAAATCCAGGCACCTGGACATGGTCCGGTTGGCTCTGGAGTATCATATCTGCCTGGGGATGGAAAGTATTGTCATTCCTAGGTATTGCAGTAACGATCATATTCAGTTGCTGCCTCTGTATACAATGTGGCCCTGCGATTTGCGGCATTTGTGCTACCTCTTGTATTCCTAGTCCTAAGTCCCGTTCCAAGACAATTCGAGACGAGCAAATGATGCTGTATGAAATGATAGATGGTATCATGAAAATTGATGTTTCCTGATGGAAACGTAGGGCACAAGGAGGGAATGTGGAAAAGTAAATTTTGCCATGTTATATGTGCCTACATGTTCCCCATGTTATGTTATATGTGCATGATCGATATGCATGTATTCCCCTATGATCGATTAAAGACGCAATTACAGTTGTGTCCATCTCTAGTATGCCAGTTTCCAGTTCTCGTGAATACAACGAATATCAGGCCTATGTAAAGCTACGTTGCCACGTTTTACAGTGTGCACGTTAATTCATTGAATTATCCCCGTTTCTAGGCCTCAAAAGGGCCCGGACTCAGATTCAGCTCCTGTCTCCTGAACCCTCTCCGAGGAGCGATACAGCCCCCACCTGTATCCCTGACCCTTCACTTACTTCCTGCCACGCAGTGCCCGGCTCGGCCTGGCTCTGCCTCCCAATCTGCCAAGAATATGTTATGTTTCTAGTTATCAGTCCAGCCCTCCTTCTCTGCATTCCTCAGCTACTGAATCGCATCAATAGTTTCCGTCATGGTCTAGCCTTTATGTCTCCATGTAAGAGAAATACTGTATTAATATTCATAGAATATTCCTCACACACACACTACATGTAGAATAATGCATGCCCCAGTCTTAATGTCTGTAAGCCTTTACCCTGATAACTTTTGGATTCTATCAACATGTTCTCTAAACACCAGATACTAGATAGGCTTTAGGTACATGTCGCTCTGACACTCCAGACTTTAGTCTCCTCTTCTAGCGCAGAAGTCATAGCCTCCCAGTTCTTCCTAGTAACACGTCATTGTCAGTTTGCGCGCACCAGTAGGTTAGAGGTCCCAGCTGCTCAGGTAGCCCCCTCCATGTTTCCGCCCCATTTATGACGTATTCTGTTACGTTTGCATCACATGTCTATGTATACGCTCTGTACACACCTCTTGTTACACCCACTTTATGCTTTATCTTTCGCGACTGCTACAAACTCCGCCTACTGCTACGCCTACTGTATTGAATGCAATGTATTTTGTTTAACTATATATATCGTGCACTGTTATTAAAGTTTGCTAGCCATTCCCAGATCCTGCCCCCGGCAGCTGCCGGGCCCTGCCATCCCATTCCTGTACAGGCTGTCCTGTTCCTGTCCTTTTATGCTTAATTAAAGCCTGTCAAACTCTGGCTACCTCGAATCTTGACTCTTATTTATTGAGCTACCTGTTTATTGATTATAGTCAAAAATAGATCCGGTAATTAATTATTTATTTACCACAAAGTGACAGGAAAATGGTCGCTTATTACAATGTCGCTTGTTTCAAAATTAGACACATTACAAATTTGATTATTTGACACCAAAGTAAAATCTATCACAGTATTGCAACCCCTGCCATTGAAGGTAGGATTAAAAGCCACATATGGGTTACATAGTTCATTTACAAACCACAGATCCAATTTAAATGAAAACGTGTTATAAATATTACCAGTCACAGTGTGTATAAAATGGGTACAAGGGTCCCCTTTAAAATCTTCCAGCCCACAAACTCCTGAGTGACTATGCGGGCATAAGTGACAATTAAAATCCCCCATCCAGATGATACAATTCCCCACAGGACTTTCATCAAACAAATGTTGCATACATTCTGAAAGGTCATCAAAAACGTCGGTTAGCTCTCCTATTGGAATATTATTATAAAAATTAACCAAGTTAATCAGTTGATTTTCACCCACTTTAAGTGTCAGGAACTGGAAATATTTCGACCCGGTGTTGCAATTTCTAACCGTGATGTTTGCGGTGTTGGATAGGTAGGTACAGAGACCCCCTGAATTTCTACCCCTCGTTGACAACTTCGCGGGAGAATGAAAGGTTTGAAAGCCGTTTATATGAATGGCTTTCAGCTCCCAGCACTCCTGGAGGCAAATGATAGAACATTTCTCTATGAAGGGCAGGAAAACTGGGTCCTTCAACTTGGTAGAAAGACCCGCTACGTTCCAAGACAGGAAGGTGAGAATATCAGGCTTATCTGTAGACTTACTTGGGCCCATCACCATCTTGGACAGAGCTAAACTACTGTCACATTGTATTTGATACAAACCAGCTCCTGGGTCCTGTTGTTGATCCAGCAAAGCTTGTTCTTGGTCAACAACTAAGTAGGAGGCCAGCGTATTCCATACAATATCATCAGGGTGCTCAACATTATTAAGGGCACGCCTCGCAGCCCCGTCCATTATTTCAGAGCGTATATATTGGGGGTCCTCGTCAGTGATGCCCATTGGATTCAAGTTTTCTGTTGTGTTATATGCCTTTTGGGGATTATGATATCCTCGTCCCTCTACCTTATTTGTGCTAGTTTCTCTCGGCGGTTGTAGTCTGTCCACCAAATCTAGACTGCTAAACCTGTTTTGGGTGGGTATGTCTCTCCAATCATTAAATAGACCATTCCCACCATTTTTCCTCCTGCCCCGATCATGATGCGTAATCCGAGTCCAGTCACCACCATGATAGGGTAGTTTAGTTGATGGGTAGAAGTAAGACAGTGGTCGGGGTTCTATGGGCGACCTTATATTTTGTTTTCTCCAGGTGCAAATATATTTCACCGTGCGAGGGTCCCTGAAATTTACCAGGACACAGTCACCAGGAATCATTTTAGTGCTATTTCCCACCCAAGCAGTTCTGCGTACCCTGAGTATTTCACTGGTGATATGTGGTGGTAAAGGTCGATTTATATTAAGCCAATGTGTTGCCGTATTTTTCAAAGACATAAAAGATTCCTGGTTGGGGGTACTTAATTCTGGAACTCCAGTCAATACAACCAGGTATGGGCTAGCTTCTGGTGGTAAATTGATGCTATGAGCCCCCTGAGAAGTCCCATCTGGTAAAGCCCCTCGAGGCTCTATATGATTGGCTTTAAATGTTAAAGGTCCTCTAACAGAATGCTTAGAGGGACCAGCCGGTTCATTGGAGGGATTTGTCATTGGTGTATTAGAATGAATTGGATTGGGTTGCTGAATCGGGGTCAGGGGTTTATGGTTTGCTTGTACTTCGGGCATCGTATTTGACTGAGGAGTATCTTCATGGGACATCTTTGCCTGAATGATGTCAGACAAACCCCTAGTAGTCAATTCCAACTGGAAGAGCTGATTCTCAATATGTGAAAGTCTAGATTCCATAGGTTCAAGGGAGGATTTTAACAGAGCCCCCAATTTCTCAAACAGGGGATCAACTGCCATCTCGGTTTTGCCCATGATGTTAACATCACCTTCGGAAACTGAGTTTTGGCGCAATATAACCGGCGACGAAGGGGTGTACCTACTGGGGGTGTTCTGGACGGTGTCCCCATTTAATTTGTGGGATATGGCACTCTTATCCGAGCCTTTGGCTACTTTAGATTTTCTGCCTCCACTAATTGTCGTGTTCACCCGCTTTCTCTTTGATATTGCTCCTCGCGTCTCTCCCGTAATTGCCTAGTATTAGGTATCTCTTGCGAACTATTCCTTGTCGATAGTGGTACCAGCTCTACTACCGCTGGTACTTGAGGGATAGTCGCTGGCAGGATATGGGATTGTAGCTGGGAGCTGGGAGGGCTACTTATTAATGCTTGGGTTTCAATTAGGTTGGCTCTTACGATATGCTCAGGTGAGCGGGCTGTCACAACGTGACCCAGCGAAGATCTTTTAGCCATGGCCAGGTACTGTGACACCCGACGTTCCATTAAAATAATCCCTTGATCAATTACAGAGTTAGCTCTTGTTATAAAATTGTCCAGAGTTCCGGTTAAAAGCGTCCCTGCGGTAGAGGCTTTGGTCCTGCTCTCTCGTACAGACATAATAAATAGATCAAATAAAAAGCCTGTGAACAGAATTTACTATTTTGTCAAGATGAACACAGTTTTACCTAAGACAGGCGAAAGTTGGTGGGCCCGGTCCGGTCTCTCTCAGTCTAGAACGGGCTAAAACGGGCCCACCCTTGGCCCGGGCTACGCCCCGCGCCCACCCGTGCGCGTCCCGCAATACGCGGAAGTGAGAGTATTTAAATATAGGCAGATGTGGGCGGGAAGAGTCCCAGGTGCCAACGATGATCTCGTGCTCGGGCTGCTGGTCCTCGCAGTTCCGTGGCGCTACTCCTTAAAATGGCGGCAAGCTAAAATTCCAGGATTTCAGGCACGTTTAAAACCAGAGTCAAACCCACAGTGCAAACTGCTACGAGTGGCTCCCGCGAAGTGGGGGCCGCGAGCAGTTAAGTAGTGCAGGCAGGAGTGGGCGGGAAGAGTCCCAGGTGCCAACGTTGATCTCGCGCTCGGGCTTCTGGTCCTCGCAGTCCCGCGGCGCTACTCCCCAAAGCGGCGGCAAGTTAAAATTTCAGGATTTCAGGCACGTTTAAAACCAGAGTCAAACCCACAGTGCAAACTGCTACGAGCGGCTCCCGCGAGCAGTTAAGTAGTGCAGGCAGGAGTGGGCGAAGAGTCACAGGTACCAACGATGATCGCGCGCTCGGGCTGCTGGTCCTCGCAGTCCCGTGGCGCTACTCCCCAAAGCGGCGGCAAGTTAAAATTCCAGGATTTCAGGCACGTTTAAAACCAGAGTCAAACCCACAGTGCAAACTGCTATGAGTGGCACCCCAGCAATGCACTCTATTCAAGCATCACCCAGAAGCACCAAAAGAATTTGTAAAGAATCCAGAACACCACTGCAAGACTTTTCCTGGACATCCCCTGCTGCAGCCACATCACTGATCACCTGAGAGACCTCCACTCGCTCCTGATCAACAAAAGAATCACTTTCAAGCTCCTCACACATGCCTAAAAGGCCTTCCACAACATCTGACCTGCATACCTCAACCACAGCCTCTCCTTCTACATGCCCACCAGACACCTCCGCTCCACCGACCTGGCTCTGGCCACAGCCGGAGGAATATCTTTCGCCTTCCTTGCTGCAAAGATGTGGAACACTCTTCCTCTACATCTCAGGCAATCACCCTCACTGCCTCAATTCAGGAAGGACATCAAGACCTGGCTCTTTAACTGAACTGGCTTTTCGACTGAATTGCAGAACCCCTCCCAGTGCCTTGAGACCCTAATGGGTGATTAGCTGCACTCTATAGGAATCCTGATTGATTGGTGATAACAACTCGCCTCCCGTGATCCAGCAGCTTGAGAAACAGTAATGTGAAAGTTGATGTATACGAATATGGGACAAAACAACACTGGCATGTAGAGCAAATTATATCAGTGAGGAAAGTTCTACAAAAGACATGGCAGGGTCTATTCATAAGGATACAAGGATTAAAGAACATGCATTGACAAGCAATATAAAACAATGAGGACAATGTATAAATAAGGACATAAAGGAGAAGAAACCTGATCATACATTTCTTATCAAACAGATGGTAGATGGTGCTATTGCTACTGTGGGGATGGTGCCTAATGCCATCTGAGTTGTTGCTCATTGTATGGGTATTAGAGGTTGCATACCACTGTGGCTAATAAAAGAGGCATATACTGCAGACTGAAACATACCAGAACAAATGGTATGACTGTTTGGTGATGTGCTCGATGCACAATTAATCAACAACATACTTGTTAGAAATGGGATCTCTGGTTGGCTAAGGCTTGCACCAAAACCAGGCAGAGACCACCACTCTAGTCAGGGCAAGGGACTTACACGCCAAAGATAACCCCTGCTCAAGCCCTTGGTAGCTTGGCACGAGCAGTCAGGCTTATCCCGGAGGCCATGTGTAAAGCATTTGCGCACGCACACAACAGCAACAACATCCCAGGCACACTACAAAAGGAACTCCACACAAGGTTAAATCAAAAATAGCCTTTAAATTCTCAAAACACATTTGGATAGTAAACACATAATGTACACTGTGCCAACTGGCACTGGGCAATATTTACAAGGGATTATTTTCACCTGACAGGGCCACATGGACCACTGTCAGAACCATCGCAATGTGAACTTAGTAAAAGTAAACTAGGTCATATACGTGCAACCAGTAAACACTGGTAATCACTGTACTTAGCATCAGCCTGTAACATAAACTGCATTATGCACAGTATCACACAAGTCTAAATACATTAGACCCAAACCTCCTAAGTATAACTCACATTAGGGGCATAAATCACAGAGTGAACCATAATCTCACCAGCATAAACCATGATATGCAGAACAACCTCATAATCATAAACCACAGTTTAGAGGTATAACACAGGGTGCGTAAAACATACTACATGAATTACATTTCCTAGCACCAAAATCACATTTATAACACAAAACTCACATTAGGGCCTGGCGCCCTATAAATCTAACTGTCCCTCTGGGCGACTGGCCATCCAATAACGGGGCTCAAATGCCCTATGTCCACAAAGTCAGGGCTGCTGCCTAGGCAGCGAAAGTCAAGGGTGCGCCACTGCACAGACCTAAACGTTGCAGCTGCCCACTACTTGCTGTGTAGCTGGGAAAGTGTGGGGTGAAGAAGTGCATCTCACTCCTGACTTCGCAAGACCCCTAAACGATGCAGCTATCACTAATTGCAGCGCAGCTGTTAATAATCAAATAAAGCATGGGCTCTCACTGGCCCTTGAAATCAATGTGCCCACCATTGGAGCGGCCCACTGATCGACTGGGCCGCTCTGACTCTGTACCTCGCACTGGCACTGGAAACAAAATCCTGCTAACTCGGGGAGCGGGAGCGAAATGCGGCCATGTGCCCTGCCCAGCCCTTACTCACCGGGCTCCTGCACAGGGGACCTCTCTTCTCGCGCAGCTGCCATTGCTGGACTCCTCTTCTCTGGATGCGGCGAGGGGAGGCACCGGCAATGTGCCTCGCGCCCCCTCCGCGGGAACAGGCTGCGGCGCCACGCTTCACCCAGTCCCCCGTCTCAGGACCGGGACTTAAGATAGGGAGTCGATGAGGCTCCGTACTGATTCCTCCTCCGGGGCTCCCCCTAGCTCATGGGAGCCCCACAACTCTTGTGCTGCTTCCGGCCCAGCCCCCGGCCCCGCTCCTGTCACAGGCAGACTTGCCTGACTTCCGGGCAGCCGTGGCTGTGCAGCGGCGGCAATTTTCTTGACTCTGGGAACAATGAGGGGTAGGCTCCCTCTGTAATTAACACAAAAAGCGGGGTGGGCAACCGCGAGCTCGCAATAATGCAGGGTGGGCACCCGCCATCATAAATAGCAATATAAGTGGGGTGGGCACCCGCAAAGTCCCGGCCTTTTTGGGGAAATCCCTACGCTGGGCATTCTCTCCAGGCGAGAGGCAGCTCGGCGCTGCAAAGCCCACGCTCTCCCTCAGCTGGGCGAGTTTAAAAGCAGAAAAAAAACGCACCTGAGGCACTGGAAGACTGTAGCAAGCCTTGGCAAAAGCAAAAATAAAGAGCAACAGGTCCCAGCAGTCCTGGAGGCATTAAGGGGGCAATGTAGGGCCCAGGGGCCAGCACACAGGAGGCAGCCCCCATGGCGTCCCTCCTGGGCCCCACCAGTAGCAAGCCCCCCTCTGTCAGGATTCAAAAAGAGAACAACCCCATGGGGTCACAGCTCCTATATTTATATCACATTTTCCTTTGTCTGCAATTGTAGGGCAAGGGGAGAACCAGATACAACTGGTTCAGGAGCACTTTGTTTTGCTCAGCTACCCTCTTCTATTCACAGGACAGGCCAGGGACATCAGACGCACCACAGGAGGTGGAGCCAACATTGTGGAGGGAAGGCCGAGCCCTATTCAGGTCCCAGGTGCAACTCCTCCCTCCCATCTACATGCGGATCTCCTCATTCACCACAGGGCAGACCCATCCTGGCTCCTGGAGCCAACCACACCAGCCAGCCCCTGTCAATCACAAGCCAGAAATGCAATTCACATCAGGCAGGCAGACTCACTGCTCACAGAAATGCCAACTTCTCAAAGTGGCACTTCTCAACTTGTCACAATAAATCTGCGCAAATCATTGCGCAGCCTTTTTTTCTCACGAGTTCGCACATACCAAACTCGCCCCTGCACTCCTCTCATACCAGGAATTACCATGGACATATAATAACCCCGATGAATTCTTATGGGAGGGCAGGCCAATCTCACCACACGCACTCAGAGAGCGCACGCACTTTACCCTGGGTCACAGTGCTAAAGTGCGCAGAGGCCAAAAACAACTAGCATCAGGTCACATTGAAAGGCAAAATGTTCAGGGGTCAACCTGCCAAAAGGGCCAAGTCCAACAATACTCTTGTGTTTTCATAAGTGGGATAAAAGTGTCATCATTGTGCTGACCTTGTTTATGTGTCCGAACATTAACGTATTGTGACAAAGATTTAACAGTCATGGTTTAATCCTTAGTTAAGGATCTTTGCACTTTTAACACCTGGGCGTACTGTAGATCTATACTTGATACTTTAAACTTTTATTCAGCCTTACTAAAACCACAGGTCTCACTGAAAACACTGTACTGAGTTGCAGAATTTAATGATGATCATGAGCTATATCTATGTTTCATCATGCAGACCTGGATCAATGACTCCTGACATCTCACAGACAGTCGAGCAGACATGCAAAATATGTTATGATGACAAGCAAGGAAAAGGAAGGGAGGTGTTGTGAGTATCCATAGTGAGCACCATTGCCTTGCAATCATTAGCATGAGTTTCTTCTCCGAAGGAAAATTACTCATATTCAATTTCTCTGACAGCACTGCTTCATGTCTCACTGGAGTCCTGGAGTATTGTCTTCCTGGCCAACTACAAATGTTTGGCAAGTTTTTCTTAATCCATTGCCCCTCATGCCTTCAAAACTGCCAATTTTTAATGTATTAGGTGATTTCAATATCTGGGCAAAGGTCTCCAAATATCCAGAAAACAAGAGCCTTCTTGGCACTTCTTCATGGAGAATCATGACCCTTGCTCATTCTTTTTGTCTGATTCTACCAAGCCTTCAGTATGCCTTATGATCACTTGGACTAAACACGTTTTGCTCTTTAGTTTGAATCACAAACCAGTTGCTACCTAAATTTCTCTGACATCTTGGAACATTAAACTTGCCTTTCCAAGTGAACAATGCTAATGATTCTGCTCACCTATGAGAAAACAGTCTCAGACTTGCCTCTGACCCTGAAATTGACACTTGCCATTTTACCACGAGGCTGTCTAAGGCACTGGACAAACTTGAATGCGTCAAAAAAATATCGAGGCTACCCCCTGTAGTATATTGAGGCTATAGTCAAATCTATTCTCATGTGCAAATTGCTGTAGTTTGCCTGCTGTCTATTTAACCACTGTATTTGGTGCCTTCAAGTTGGAAATTATGCTGGTGCACACACAATGTTAATTTTCCCATCAGACTGGTGGCAACAACTTCACTGGGGACATTTTTTAAAGAATTCTTCCATGTCAACAGTTGGAATAACACTACTCAGCCTTCCTTAACCTTTTGTGAATCCCTTGTGTCACAATTCATCACATACATAAGTCTTTTAACAAAATGAAACGAGATATATAAATCATCTTTTGTCTACCATCATGGACCCAAACATCATATCTGTACTAGGATTCCCTGCTCTTTTACCCTAGTCCACTGATCCTTCTAATATGGACCTTATCTTTCTGAGAAACTTTCCGCCCAGCTCTCCCCTGGAGTTACCTCCCATAGTTCTGCCCTTACTAATGTCAACAGTCTTCTTAACCCCAGCCATCCTGGCTTGACAGCCTTTCCAGGTACTGAAGTGACGCTCATATCTATCAGGCGGAGGCATCCAGGGTATCCTACTAACCGTAGGACTTACTGAAAATTAGGACCCTAGGGGAATCCAGGATGGTGTCCTATCTGTGGATCAATGCTCATTTACTTATGCAGAATCCCCTGCATACATTAGAACTATGTCCGAAACACATCGTCATTGCACCTTTCCTAGATGGTGATTGCTGCATTTGCTGCTGTTGTCATCAAGTACATAGGAAACCCAACCACTAACCCCTTTTGAAGTCTACAGAAGCAGGGTAATCCAGTGTAGTGGTGCTTACATGGATCACAGAAAATCTTCTTACCCAAAATGCCCACATATGTAAATCCAATCTTCTCGCAATTATTATTGAGGATGCCTGCAGTCTTTGATGCCAGGGTCAGCTGGTACCTAGGAATTCGTATCAATTCTGGGCAAATCCAAAAACAGGAGACCCTGTGAATTTAGATCTTTAGTTTGTATGGATTCCACAGAATATTTTAGCCAGAATGATCTACAAATTTCAAAATATGGGTCAATAAACCCAATTTCCCCACACTTATGTGAGAGAACTCTCAAAAAACCTACAGCCACTGGCAAATTCCCAATTTTTTCCTGAGGAAACCCATACCTCACATATGTCAGTGAGCCTAACACATGTGTTTTGAATAGACCAAAACTGTAACATGATGTGGAGAGGATACTGATATTAAATTGACCTCACACGTTACCAGTGTTGCCCTGCTTTGGTCCAAAAGGACAAGCTCACCAACAAATATAACATACTGAGAAATGTGGCAATGCTGAATTATTAGGATGTTTTCTGTTTTCTGATGAGTATGGAATTTTGTGTTACATAAATATACGGATGAGTTTTCACTAATAGTTTGACATTTGCAGGAGATTCTTGGTAACACAATGTGGTGGGTTCCATGCAATCGCTGAATTCCTGCGAGTCACTGGTTTTCAGAAATGTGCAGTGGTTGTAGGTTTCCATGGGTTCCAGCAAAATCCAGGATGGATACTGTATAGAAAACAATGGTTCACTAGGATTTATTCTCTGTAATCAACAAAGATGGACTTGCTTCTCATAGTAGGAGACTAAGAGTATATCTACTTATACAATACCAAGGTATACAATAAAGAAAGGGTTTTTTTGCAATTAATTTGTCATTGCTTTATTGCTGTATTAACTTTACATTTGTTTCTGTAGAAAATGTCCAGTGCTCATGCTTGTGCTGCAGAAAAGTGCAGTGAAGAGTGAAGATTAGAAAAACAAAGTGCATCACAACTCAAAAGCCATAAGACTCATTCTTAGTCATTTAAAGGGATGTTAGGCATTTATATAAGTCTGTTGTCGACGGCGTTTTGACCCTTTTTTATATAAGGTCATCATCAGGACGAGAGCAACAGTACTCAGTATCTAGAGATTGAAGAGAAACAAGAGTAAGAATATTGTGTAAAGGACCTGCCTATTGGGATATAAGTTAGGTATAGTTGCATAAATTGCCTGGTATTAGGATGAGCGAGGATGTAGGAAAGTGTGATTGGGCGGTACACAGTATCCTAGATGTCATTGACATTAAAATAAGTATGAGCAAAAGATTAAGGGTGTATCACTTAATACTTCACTAAGATCGTGGATAATCATCGTATGGGCAAACAACCAAACTGTGCAATGCTCCATGCAGGGGGTACATGATGATGGATGGTTTATTGTTCAGAAAGTCCTCAGACCAGCCGGCCTGAGGGAGGACCGTAGCACAGGTATCAGCTCCTAGGTAGCCTGGTTCCAGAAGGGGAATCATAGAAGGAAAGGTAAAATATATAGAATGTTGTTTCTGTCGGTACAGGAGAGCGACTGTAGTTGGCATGGCCGGGGGAAGTGTAATATTTAAAATATTGACCCATAAAATGGGCCAGTAATGGGGAATGAAGTAAATAATATAAATTCAAGTAGCCCTGCCATGATGCTGCCATCTATTAAATTAAGGGAAAGGGCTTGCGGTTGTCCCAATAGTACATTTCGGAAAGACCCAGTGCTGAAAAGTATGCGGGGACTCAGCGTCTGAAGAGGGATAACATTAAGGAAGAAAATGCAACCCTAGCCAGTGGCTAAATGGATTAATCAATTCACACTAATCAACAAAGAGGATTGCAGAAGTGGGGTTCTTCTAGCGCGGGCAGTGCCACCGTGGAAAGTGAAAGGAAATGGTAATTTTAGGCTTAGTTATAATGTTTGCAGGACTCTTTTGGTAGGAAGGGCAATGCTGTGCAAACATTTGCTCTCACAGCTGTGGAGATTTGAATTATCTTTAAGAAGATTGGATTTCGGATATAGTTTAAGGCCAGGCAAATGCTCAAGAAATAGAATAACTGGAAACATTTATCAAAGTAGGAGGGAGATTCTACTTTCTAGACATTGCAGATGTATACTTTAGGGGTTTTGATACCCATGAGGGACTTTCCTTTATTGTGATAGAAACTGAATACATATCACTGAACTTGGTGTTTTTCATATTTGTTTAACACGTATCTTGCTTGATAAGAGCCCTGCAGAACTGATTAATTCTTCCGTTACAAGTTTCCTTCCCCCTGAATCTGTCCCGAGGTACAATAACATCACTAAAGTAGATTGGTGACCTGAAACCCCTAATGAACATGGCTTGGTGATTGCCTGGCAAACTTGATTTGTCACTTAATGGACTCCTCGGCGCCCAGAGATGTTCTTTCTACGTCCCCTCTCTAAAAAGATAACATCAAGAAGGTTGGTGTTCATGTATCTCAAACAGAGATTGTCAAGTGCAGCTGTTGTTACTCCTGCCTTCATCTTTGATACCCCTGATACTTCTCTTCATACTTCATATCCATGATCTCAGGAATCTAAACATTTAGGAAAGTCAGTTTTGTAGTTGTCAATGTTTGCATTTCACCTGCAGCTCAGTAGAATGTAGGTGGCTGTTGAAGGTGTGGGTATCCGAATACCCTAGTCAGAATGTTTTCTGCCATAAACATTGTGTCCTAAACATTTGTTACAAAAATATTGCCCCATCAAAGTTAGTTATAGAAAATCTAAATTCAAAGGAACTATATTTAGGACACAATATTTATGTCAGACAATATTTTTGAATTTGATACTCTGGCATAAAACAATTGAGGTGCTATATTGGACAAGTGGTCGACACTACAATGTCACTTGAAGAAAAGAAGAGTTTGCAATGACTTCCACTAACCCTGATGTTTTTGAAAATCTATGTTAGGGCAGGTATTGGTCGCAGCTAAGATGGCCAACTCCCGATAAAGGTCTTCTTGAGCAAAACATCCTGACCCGATTTAAACATCCCTGGGTCATCATCAAAACCAGGAATCGATGGAGGATTTTATTTTGAGGGGGGCTCCCTATGATTTAGTGTTCTGGTGCATAGTATATTGCTACAGATGGCATTTCACAACAGAACAGTGTGGCCCTGGTGGGCACACCTATGATCCCCTGTCCTTGAATGTGAATGCCAATTGGCTCCCTATGTGGCCAAGAAAAGCCACCGAGATGGCAGTGTGCCAAGGATGGCTACAGAACGTGACTGAGCTGAGTTGAACACAGCAACACTGCCACCTGGGAGCCCTTCAACACCAAAAGACCTGGTACATCTCATTCAGAGGAGGCCGGATAGCGGCTGGTCCTGATATCTGCTAATGGAACTTCCAATACACCTTGGCCAACAGTAGGGGTGGCGTTGTGCAGACAGAGAGAGAGGCTGCCTGTTAGGGGCAAGGGACATGCAGTCTACATCCAAGCAAGTACAGACCAATGGGAGGCTCCATTAAATAGAGGCCCACGCAATGCACAATTCCTTTCGGTGGGAATCGAGAGGCCTAAAGGACCCAATAGGCCTGGCATAAGACATTCCTGTGGAATTCGCCAGACACTCAATTGAGGGAAAGTGATGACCACTGGCACACACTTGAAAGCATGCCATATGAGCTGCCGCACCAAAGCCCTGAGATCTTCTTCTGGGCTCATATAGTCACAATAGCCTCACTGGAGGGTAATGTGGCATTGATTCAGGGGAGGAACTGCACACCTGCATAAAAAGCCTAACATGGGGCACAGCACACTGGTTCACTCAACTTTCTGCTCAGGGCAGCAAAAGATTTAATATTTGATTGAGCAAGGGAGTTTGCAGGCCACCTTGAAAGGGGACCACGATGTATGCACCTGTCAGCTGTACACAGATATATCTCCAACAGTGAAGGCTAAAAACCCAGTAACGTTTGGATCATGTGAACTCTGACCAAGACCCATATCCTGATCTAACTCGGATTCAAGCAAGATGGGGTGAAGGAGCACACTGCAAATGATGAGTACCGACTAATGACACCCTTGGTCAGTGACCACAGTTGATTTGCCTGCATTAATACAATTCCATACCTTGTATTACTGTGTTAGTGATAAAGAGAGAAAAGGAAAAAATAAATGTATTTTTTTTTTAAGTAAATCCATATCCATCTTTTATCATTTTATACGAGGGAAAATTCAATCTTAGAGCTACACTGAGTGTTATCTTGAGAAATCAGAAAAACTCAAATGAAGACAGCATCACTTTGTTGTAGCTCTGAGGCTCTTTTAGCATTCCCAAAAGCACCTAATTGGGCCAACTTATGTATCTGACCAAGAATCTTGAATCCTCCTTGCAGCTGGGCTGATTCCCCTCGGTACCTTTTTCTTCACCACTGCAGTTCTTCTCAGCAATCACTCATTGTGAAGATCCTAGACTCTAGAGTGTAACTCATAAGAACTAACCAGGTTAGTTCAAAGTCGGTTGCCAGGATAACACATTTAAGAAGCCTGGGATGACACGAATAATTGCCTCTGTTAGATCTTTGCATCTTGTGCCTTTTACTCTTGAGCCTTCACTAGGAAGTTGTGAAACACTTTACCCTGAAGCGGCTTGACTGGTGGAGTCAATGTTATAGGTAATAGGGATGTGCAGTGATTACAGCAGTATACAATTACATTTTGCGTAATGCACATGCCTTTCCAGAGTTAAAACCACAGGAAAAGGCCTAACATGGAGATAGAAAGTTGATTGGCATTCATCCGACAAGAGGGTCAAAACTTGTAAAAGTCCTACACAAAATTCAACTGTTCATAATCATAATAGCACTCTTCAGCAAGGCCGCGATTCACTAAAGTTTGGGCATCCATTCCATAGGTGTAGGCTTGCATTTCAAGGTACTTTCTCCTGCCCTTCGGTGCTGATTTGCAATCAAGTACTGGGAGAGTGATAGCTAAGAAAGACACCAAGCACAGCTCCTGATCTTGTGTTTCTCTGCTTGTCCTCCTTGCATATGAGAACAGTAGGTGTGCACCTGCTCACTGGCAGCACCTACAGCATGTGTTCAGGGCAGTGTACATCACAGTGGTGTTGCAGGAGCTCCACCTAAACCATACCACCTGCTAGGCTGAGGATTAGTTCAGGACAAAGGATCACAGCATATTGCTTTTCCTTTCCCAGTGTTTCTTAAGACACATCAAGCTGCTGTTGCTCTCATTGATCTGGCACATAAAGTGTTTTTAGCTTGCTAGTTTGTTTTTCAAAGGCTGTTAGTATTACCCCATTAGCAGTGAAATGCTCTCATCTGCATTTAAAAGTTTGCCTCTGCCTTCTAACTCAGTGCATTGTTAATCCTTGATTGCCTACAAGAAAAGAAGTGCAGAAGTCTCTAACTGAAATGTATTCTGCATGTCTCTAGTCTGCAAAGTATTACTATGTCATATCATACCACTAGCTTGTCTTGGTTTTCTAGTCAACAGCAATTTTGCATTGCGAGACTTGCATTCTTTGCTTTTATTACTATTGCCATGGGTTCAGAAGTAAAAACAGGAAATTGCATGGTGATTCTGACTAAAATGCCAGAAATAACCTAAACAGGTCATGCATGACATGGAGCCATTAATACACTGTTTTAAATGTTTACAAGGTCGTCAAGTCCATTTCAAAAACTGCTTGTTTCACACATAAATGCAAAAGTAAAGCTTGCTCAAATGTTTTTGGGGGGTTCACTCTTTCATTCACATCATGCATTAAAAGAGGCACTGGCAATGCAAATCATTTCGTTTTTTGTGTAGTGGAAAGTATTTATACCAAACTTCACAACACAGCAATTGTATTACATGGACACCAGCTGCGCAACCTTCCTTAACATAAAGAACAGGTAAATGGCAGATGGCAGTAGCAAGTGGAAGATCACATGACTCTGACACCCACAAACAGAACATGTATAACAGAGGAAACTGACACAGGATTGAGGGAATAAGAGGAATTAATGGATTGTTGTACGCTCTGTGAACAAACATAGACATACAAACAGTACAAAAGTCTTGGAAGAAACAACTAAACCTCTTATGGAATTCCCATACATTCAGGTACTCATATAAGATGATGAACCCTCACCAACATTGTGTGATATGCTTCATAAGTGGTTCCCGCATGTAGTGATAGAAAGTACCTGAAAGTTCTGTTCACTGGTTGTACAGTCTTGTAAATGTGGTTCTGGAGTTTGGGTGAGGTTTCCCTTATGTCAACCTTTATGTTCCCCCTTTGTTAAAAAGTCAGAAATATATTAAAGTGTGTGTGGGTGAGCGAAAGGTGTTTTTAACTGGTGTCACTCTATTACAAGATCAAAAACAGAAGAGATGAGTAAAGGATACTCTGCTTCTCTTTTCTGTCAACATTGTTAAGTACTTGAATATTACCCCTGAAGGTTCAGCCACCTTACCAGGAGTATATGTCTTGGTATCCATCTTAACATATTGTTTAAAAAAAGACCCTAGTTAAAGGGGTATGTTATGCAAGTGTTTTAACCTATCGTTTGTGTTTTTTCCATTCATAAAATGGGGTAACAGCAGTGGAAACATCCCTTCTTGAGGAACAGGTACACTTTGAGCAGAAACAGTACAAGCTTCCCTCCTTCAGATGACAAGTACAGCTAGGTCAGCAGCAGCACAACCTTTACTCTTCACATGGCACAAATAGACCTGTCAGCAGCTTTGCAAGCTTTGTTGACTCATAGTCAGTGTACAACATGGCAATATCAAAGCAAGTGCTCTTATCTCTCAAAAGGCAACAAGTGTGACATCTTGTATTCCCATCATTAGAGAATCAGTGGGACAGGTAGGATAAGCGTTCAAGACTCACAGAACATGTTCCGTTAGAGAATGACTGACAAGTAGGTTACTGAATAACTGAAGCTAGTGCATACATCACTTAGAGGATTGTATAAGAGGATGAGTGAGTGAATATGTGGATTCAAATAACATTTTCACTTAAGTGATAATCCTAGCCTCTGCGCTGCACCTGTTCAAAATGTTGAGATCTGCCACTGCAGCTGAAGCTGCAAAACGCATTTCTTCAGATGAGACAAGTGGGTGCATAGATAGAGGCATGTTGCTGTCAGCAGGATTCGTTTCCTTTTACTAATGGTATAATGCAAATATATATTAACATGCACATGCTTTAAATACCATGTGCAGAGAAATTAACAGGAATGCGTTTTACGCCCTATTATAGAGCTGGGAATGCAATGCATTCATGTGCTCCACAGGTCATTCTTTCAATAAACAGTCGAGTACAGAAACCTGCAGTGCTCACAGGGGACACTTATTTTTCCCTGCGACCATTGGTCATTCCTCTGCAGCAGCTTTACATTAAGCAGTAATGCCATAATGGAGTGGGCATGTGGACAATGCACAGATCTTACCACATCCTTTCGAATCAGCATATATGACAACATTTCTTTCTGACACCGCCCTACATTAGCCTGTGCACGCATTTAGCACCACAGCTATCCTAGTGTTACGCACGAAATGCACTTATGCTAAACTTTTTGTGAATGCGTATGTTTCTTCTCTTAATTAGTAAATGTGCTGATGGAGGAAAGATTTCATCAATCTTCCTCAAATGAGAGCAACATGCAAAATACATACCTTTACGGTGTCTCTTTTTTACGAACTGTGTGCTTAGCCTTTTTAGCTCTGGCGTAAAGCAGGACCTATTGATTTTACTAAAATCATGCGTTTATGTTTAGGAATAAGAACTTTCAGCCATCCCTCTTAAATCATTGCTCTGCTATTCTGTCACTCACATTTTATGTCCACCCACTGCACCATATAAACCACAAAAAGAACCGGGGGTCTATAGGCTTCAAAGTCTAGCCAGCTATCCTGAACTCCACTGTGGTGAGTTGATGCCCAAGTCAACAAGGAAAACCTAAAGAGAAGAGGAAACTAGTGCGTGAGAACAAAGGGTACCGTGCAAGTTAAACAAGACCCAAACCACCAGAAAGTGGATTGCCATCAAATGGACTCAGTGATCAGTCATATCATATGGTCCTCCAGCTCATTAGATGGTACGTCCCTTGATCATCGAGACCGATTACCATTCAATTATATATGGACTGGATCTTGTCCACTAGCCCATATGGACCGATATAGAACAGCTAATCATTGATGGCTATAGTGAGTGAAAAAGCAGTGCAAAAGAAAATGACAATGTGGTGAGTTAAAATAGAGTGATGTGTCCAAAAGCTACTATTTTTATTTAGGATAGTTAAAATAGAGTGCGCCACACAGCATGGTCCAGCCAACTTAGGCATTGACTAACTTCACCGTGAGTGACCCCATTCTGTCCTTTCACATGGAGCACATTCACACACAATGTAGCTCCCTTCAGTGCCAAGGACTATTAAGGCATAGTCAGTGGTGTAACATAGGCTCCCGCAACCCCTGCGGAATGGGGGGCTGAGCTGCAGTTGGCCCCCTCAGCACAGCACCCTTGTATGAAAACTCCTGATTGAGTCGGGGGGGGGGGGCAGAGGGGGCCCTTCCATGCACCTTGCAGGGGGTCATCTCAAGATTTGTTACGCCACGAGTATCGTGTGCTTTTTGAGGCAAAAAAACTTTTTTTTCTTTTAGCCAGTAAACTTTTTGGTAGATGGACTTGAGCTTGGCAGCTCCCTCAACTATAAAGTTTAGCAAAAACCATGAGAAACAAAACAACCTCTGACAAAGCCAAGAGGCTGTCAGCGAACGCCAGACCTATTGGCTTTGCGATTGATGTTTTGTTGATTGGTTTTCATGCTATTTATTACCTGTGTTTTGGAAGCTCAGCTGTTATTGTTTGTTCTGCGTATTTCCCTTAGCTCCCAGCCTGCTTTTGAACAACTTATTTGAGGTGTAACAAATTGCGTGATATGAAATACCCCTTTCAGGTCTGTGAATATTGTTCTCGTGAGATGCATTGCTACGTGCCCAGCAACTTTTAATTCATGCGCATTGGATTTGAGACTGCATAATTCACTTCACAAATATACTCAACTTCAAAAAACTCTGATGAAGTGCAGCATATAACAGCCCCATTACACAAAGAGAAGCAACTGCAAGCGACAACTAATAAATGCGCTGATTTTATTTTGTGCAGTTATAAGCTCATGCACCAATAAGTCACGGAGGCTAAGCAAGTTTCGCTTACAATAGATTAGTTTTAAAATATAATTCAACGTGCAGACTTTGCAGAGGATTGTTTATTGGAAAATTATGCAGTCTTTCTTTTTTTGTAATAGACTCTTTCACGAAATGCCATCTTGACAAAATAGCATTTGATATTAGTGGTCTCCTATGGCTGCAAAGGCACCGAAAGGTCGATCGACAAATTTCATGAGGAAATATTCTAGGCCTTGTGTTTCGAAACAGAAAATGAGGCCGTTTGTTTCAAATCAATTGGCTCGCTCCTAGCCACTTTCATTGCCTTTATATTTTTGTGATGCTGAATAGGTTCTGTGACATTTGCAGCTCTTTTTGATTAATATTTTCCATTTGCCTTATGAAGGTATGGCGGGATCACATGCGAGCCACCTGCCAGTGGTCAAGGTCTGCCTTCAAGCATGTTATACTGGTGATGCACAGATTTGATGAATTAGTAAATACATTACAAAGGAAAAGCTCTGCAAAATGTGCACAGCGTGAAAGCAAGTGTTTCTGATGCACTCTGATCAACGAGCACAATGCTTGATGCAGTTACTCATATTTTACCTGTTGGTAGTTTTTTTCTATTCAAAGGCAGTCCCAAAATCACAATAAAGTATACATAAACAAGCGTTGGCAAAACCAAAGAGCCTGACTTGTTTAAGGAGTATATATGTTCTTTGCTGTAATAGTTGTGTGATACGATTGGAAGAACAATACATATATGCACACAGACAGTGTCTAGGTGCTAATATAAAACACTGATAAGTCTCTCACACACACACACGTGCACACACACACGCACACACATACTGACTACCTCAAATGGGAAAATTCAGGTACAGGTGGGTGCAAGACGTATGGATGGATTGCTGTCTGTGATTGTATGCGAACACAACAGATGGCTGGATGGCTGCTGATGCACATAAGGATGGGGATAGCGGACTGATGTAAAGTGTGGAGGATCATGAATATTTGATTATGGCCTGACGGAGGAATGTTTGCATGTGGTTAAATGAAACTGTGCTTGGATGAGTGCGAATGAGGGATGTTTGGCGATGGGGCAAAGGATGCATGTGGCAGTTTATTGTGTGTGGGGAAGGTGGGTGAATGACTATGAACAGAAGGAAGACTAAACTGGTAGCAGCCTGGGTGAACACGTGTAATTAGAAGGGTGGCTGGACAGATGACACTGGGCAGATAGATTGGCGCATAGATGAGGGTAGAAGGATGCATGGATGCCCCTATGCAGAATAAGTACATACGTTTCAATTACACTTATGTGCTAACAAATAATATGCATTATATGAAAAATGAATTCAAATGTGCTCTAATAGTCTGACCATGCGACTCCTGATCCCTGCCTCATCATCGTTCATGGCCTTATCGCCTATAGTCTGACTGCATCTCGACCTGCACTGCTCCACTGTCTTAATAATATCGTGACATATATAGAGGTGCTAGAAACTACACCCTGAGTTAACATAAATTCAATGTATATGTTTGCAAAGGATTATCATTGTAGATCTATTTATCCTCAAATGACCAGTGCTCCTCTGCAACATAAAAAGCATCTGAACACGTTATTTCTTTACAGATGGGCATAACAAGCTCTATAATTTAGCACTCTGCAGTAATTGAGCCAGAGGCACAGTACATTTCAACTGGGTTTAATAGAATTACAAGGCTGTGGAGCAGAGAAGAGATGCTCCACTAGGCTCAGCAGTTAAGACTCTAGACAAGGTACATTCTATGTGGCTAAGCAACAACAGTCACCTAGAAACCATAGTATTCTAATGCAAAATACATGAATACATAATACTACATACCTTCCGTTGTTCTTAGAAAATAAATACAACCAAAATACAAAATAAGATAAACAAAAAATACAGACCATAAAATGAACCAGAGAGGAAAGCATATATGTATATGAAATATACATATTAAACAAAAAACACATTTAAAATGAACCGGCAATGAACATTTCCTCGAACTCCTCCTAACACCCTCATTATTTAGAGGAGGATGAATGATTCAACCACTGTGCGAACCATTTGAAGATTTAGGAGTAGCATCATAGGTAGCTTTAGGTACAAAAACATTTGGTTGAGATTAACTCGGGTCAAAACTATGTAAAACCTTAGAAACTTTATTAAGATTCCACCAGTGCCCACCTTCAATTTGTTCAGCATTCCCATAAATTTTTAGAACACGCTGTGGTTTACCAAACTTGCTCTCTCCTTTCCTTGTATGATAGGAGACTTGGGGACAGATGTAGGTAACGTAATACCGGTCGGTAATGGCCGAAAATACCGATTTTCGTCCGTTACCGACCGGTATTTGGTGTTTGAGATGTAGGGGCCACAAAAAACATCAGATTTGGTAAATTTACTGAATCGGTAAAATTACCGATTCGGTTAATAAGAAATGGTAAAAATGACAGGTGAAGGCTATAAAAAAGGGCCCAAAATGCAACAGTGTGACCAGAATGACGGCATTCTACGTGATTGCGAGGCGGCTACTGCTACAGGCAGAAGGAGAGAGGGTCTGGAGAAGGGAGGAGCAGGTCTACATGCAGAGGATCACCCTATTCCAACTGACTGAGCCAGAGATCCTTCAAAGGTACAGGCTACACCCCCAAACCATCCTGGAGCTGATCAGGGACCTCCACCCACTTTTGTAGCACCCAACCCCAAGGGCGCATGCCATCCCACCCCATGTGCAGGTGCTGTGTAGCCTACACCTGCTTGCCTCTGGGAGTTACCAGAGTATGGTTGCTGCGGTAGGTGGGGTGTCCCAGAGCTGCCTGTCCTGTTTTTTTAGGAAATTCCTAGAGGCCATGATGCAGAGAATGCATTATTACATCAGCTTCCCTTCAACGCACGCAGAACTGCTCAGGACCAAAACGTCATTGGCTACATTTATTGGCATCCACATACTAATGTGTCCA
Organism: Lissotriton helveticus; assembly: GCF_964261635.1. Taxonomy (NCBI): domain Eukaryota; kingdom Metazoa; phylum Chordata; class Amphibia; order Caudata; family Salamandridae; genus Lissotriton; species Lissotriton helveticus. The sequence continues at coordinate 1,420,848,615 of NC_136063.1, read as the reverse complement.
TCTGCTGCCACAGAGTACATTTATAGGAACAGGAAATCTACCCACACCATCAATGTACAGGTGATCTGTGGTGCAAAGTACATCATCACGGACACAGATGCCAAGTTTCCTGGAAGTACCCACGACTCCTACATCTTTCAAAACAGTGGGATCTACACACGCCTGATAGTGGAGGAATTTGGCGAAGGATACCTGCTAGGTAAAACACTGTGTGACACTCCCTTGATACACATTGCAGATGTATGTGTATGTGTGCAGGTGAGTAATGACTTTTTCTTTTACAAATAGGGGATAGTCCATATGGGGTCCGGTCTTTCATCCTTACTGCCTACCTCTACCTTCAACCCCCAGCCAGAGGAGATACAACAGGGCACCCAAGTCTACCAGGAACATTGTGGAGCGCACCTTTGGGCTGTGGAAAAGCAGGTTCTGCTACCTCCAAAAACGTGGAGGGGCGCGCCAGTACACACCAGTCACCTGCTGCAAGATGATTGCAACCTGTGCAATGTTGCAGAACCTTGCCATGAAGAAGGGCACCGAGGTGGAATTATCTGATTATGAGGACCATGATGACGAACAAGCACTGCCTGAACCCAACACAGCTGGAGTTGCGAACCAACAGATGGCAGACACAGACAGGAAGAGATCACACGCAACTACTTTTAAGTAAGTAAAGAGACACAGACAGGTGGAGTATGCACCAAATGTAGTTTAATATTTGTCACTATGCAGGTGGTCAAAAGCCAAAATGTGCAACATAAACATCATCCAGGCAATAATGGTAGTCCTGGGTCACTTCCCCATAAACTGAACAAGTCATTTATGCCCACGCCTACCAGTGCCAGATGTAAGTGGCTGGCTCTCTTCACTGTGCGTTTGGGCTGCTGGCTCACCATGGCGCCTGCTGCTCCTCCGTGTCTCCACAACAAGGGGGCTTGTCATGCTGCTTCTACTGGTGCTTTCCTCACTTTCTGGTGCATCCAGAGCAGCAGTTTGTGCTCTCTGAGAATTAATCAGCACCTCTACAGCACTTGTCAAACTAGCAATGCCCCTAGACACCTCATTGCTGTTGTGTGTGAGTCCATCCTGCATGTTAATGCATCTTCTGCATAGCAGGGAAGTGGCTGTGGCCAGGCGGATATTGGCTTTATTTTGCTGCTGCGCACGCTGCCTCTCCTTGTGCCTAGCTGCCATGTCCTGGTCCAGTTTGGTGCACAGAAGCTGCACTGATTGTGTCATCTCTTTGTTCACATCTACCAGTTCTCTAATGCCCTTCCCTATTCCTTCCATATGTGTGTTTAGGTTTCTCATCTGGCGTTGCACAGACAGGATGGCCTTCCCCTGCATCCTCTGGATTTTGACCATGCTCCCCTCAAGGCCACGGAAGACACTGGGGCCCTCAACATGTGCTGGTACAATGCTTTCTCTGTGCCTGCGGCGTCTGGTACCTGGACGGGCAACCTCTGCAGTGGACTGCTGTGTTGTAGGGCTACCTTCACCTGCCATGGTTTGTGTGTCATCCCCCTCCATGTCACCTGCTGATGACTCCATCTGAACTAGTGGGGCAGCTACATGCCTCCTGCTCTTTTGTGGCAGAGGCAGTGATGCAGGCAGTTCAGGTGAGGACAGTAGCAAAGGGGATCCTGAACGTTCTGGGGATGCATGCAACTGTGAAGCCATTTCTGTGTCTTGGGGTGGTGGCTGCGTACTTGGTGCACCTGTGGACTCTGTGACATTCCCTGCACTTGGTCCTTGATCCTGGCTGTCATCCCTCTCTGGTACCGTGCCTTCCGTCTCCCTGGTGTGCTTGTGAGATGTTTCGCCTGTGGACATGTAAACGAACATTAGCTCGGTGCTACTGACTCACAACCACTACAAATAAATTGTTCACACTTAAACACTTTACATGTTGCCTGCGTTTCATTATGTCTGACATGATTTGCCTGACTTTTTGCTTGCTGTGCTGAATGACATGGTCTTTCATTTACTGACTACATGTCCCATGATGCATTGCTCCTGTATAGTGCTACCTCTACTGGACTGGGGTTAACTATGCCACATGGGGAACAGGGAAGGCTGATGGAGTGGGGGTGATTGGTGTGCATGCATCTTACCTTTTTTGGTTGCAGCTCTGGCTGAGCTATCTGCATCTCCCAGTCTACAGACGCTCTCAGGTTCAATGGTGGACCCCGCCAGCTCCTCCAGGTCACTCAGGGGGGAGTGCATGGTTCTTCCCCCCTCCAGTTTTGTTTGCCTGTTTGTGGATTTCAGAGAGTTTTTTCTTGGTCAGGCTCCTGAGGTCATACCACCTCTTCTTCAGGTCCTCTATGTCCCTTGGAGTCACTCCAACAGCATTCACCTTTGTTTGAATGTGCAGCCAAATCTTTCTCTTGGCAGATTCTGGCACAGTCAGGGACAGCTTGCCAAATAAATTCTGGTGTTCCTTCACCACCTCCTCCGCAAGGACCTGTAGCTCCATGGAGCTGAATTTTAGTTTCCTCTTCCTCTCTGGCTGCTCCTTTTCACTGCTGCTTGCCATTTTCACAATTTAAAAGTGTAAAACTCTTTCTGTGGCTCCTGCACTCAGCTCAGCTCCAACTGCCTCTCCAGAACCTTCTAATTACTTGCAGCTGCCTGTGTAGGGAGGGGGAGGGTGGTAGCACCTGATTGGCTGCCTGATTCAGTTTCAGTTTTACTTGCTTTCCGATTCGGTATTTACCGAATCGGTATTTACCGAATCGGTATTTCCCATTCATTCCTATGGGCCAAAAGGCCCATAGAAATGAATGGGAAATACAGATTAGGTAAATACCGATTCGGTAAATTCCGAATGACAGATACCAAATTTTACCGAATTGGTAAAAAATACATTGATTAAAATGGTTTCCAAGAAAAGTGGGCCAGTCCTCCTCAGATATGTTTGAAGACAGGCCCTCGTGCGTCGGATGGATAAATCTTTTTATTGTTTCCCAAAATCTCGCACTGTTTTTTTAACTTGGAGTCCGCATGCAATTTTGCCCATAGGGTATCCTCGTTGTCATGCCTGGCTTTCCAAATTGCTCGCTTTAGACATGTTTTCTGCTGTCGCAATTCAGCTAGTTTTATGATGTCAGTTGGACACTGGCGCACCTGCCGCAAACAGTAGTTGATGCTTTTTTTTAATGGGTTTGATCTTACTCTTTTGTTGCATGGTAAAGTTAGCATGACCATGCTTTGGTTTAGATTTGATTAAGGCGGAGAAAGATGTTGCCAAGGCATGAGTATAGTTTATCCATTTCTCTATTTCATTGTCCCCTTCCCGTGATTCAAAAAGAGATTTAGCAGTTTCCTGGAAGTTATCTTGTGTTGCCAACATGAATTTTATTTTCCTGAAGTTAATAGTAGCAGTTGTGCCTGGTAAGCACTTCCATTTTGTTTATCTGGAAATGTTTGTGCACAATGTAAGTTCCTGGGGCCGGTGATCGCTATCAGCTTGGTCACCCATACTAAATGAGAACATTTCTTTGAAGAGAGTTAGGGACACAAAGGTTTAATCCAGCGTTGAATTTTTTGTTAAGGTTTGATGAGTAAATGAAGGGGGGGTATCGCCTGTGATTCTGCCTAAGCGTAGGTGTAAAATCCGTTTCGCGGGGAAATTTGCGGAGTTTTGACGATTTCGCAATCTGCGAATTGCGCAAATTTGCCCAATAATCCGCAAATTCGCAAGCTACGAATTATTTTGCTTGGTCGCGCTTGAAAAATACAATATCGCGCGCGCGGTGTTGACTCTGAGTCCGCAGAGTTGTTTTTCTCCTGGTTTGGCCTGTGCTGCGCCATTTTCGATCTTGCTGCGTGATCGCGTGAGAGTTTTTCGAACGCTATTACGTTATCGCGGCTTGCCATCTTGCACAGCGAGAGTTTGACAACGCGAGTACGTCATAAAGGCCCGCAATCACGCATTGCGGGAGTAAACAATGCCGAACACGTAGATGCGGCGCGCAGCTGACTTCGGCGGGAGATTTGAACAGCTCGCGTTCCCGAAATTGCAAAAATTGCAATTCTGCACAAGAAATCCACCGCAGGAAGCATAAACCTTGTGAAAATGATGATTTTGATCAGAATAACTCCTCAGATTGACATTTGGCTGCACTTTTTGGTGCAAGAGTCCATTTTTTGGGGTGGGGTGGGAGGAAGGAAGTGCCCCAGAGTCTCCAACTTCCTGTTCCAGTCCAGCATGCTCCTCCCAGTGCTTTGTCCATGTCCTGGTCACTTTTCATTTGGCTGTGGAGCTGGAAGGATTTCTTTTTGTGACTGCTGCTGGATATTTGTATTTGAGGACTTTTTGGACTTTGGAGTTTGGATCACTTTTGGACTTGAGATTTTACAAGTAAGTTGGTGTTGTTTGTTTGGGGCATTGCAGTTGAGGCAACTCCAGTTCTAATACTTTTTTCACAACTTTAACAAAATATATATTGTGGTGGGTAGCCACAGTATCCAGTAGGCCCAGGGTTAGTCATGGGTGCATGATACAACTGTTTCTGTGATTTGTTTTAACTTAATTCTCATTTATGTCATGGAATTTTAGCTCACTGTTATATGTTGATTTTTTTTAATTTTGGGGTGCCTGTAAAGCCTCACTAGCCAGTAGGCCCAGGAGTAGTGAGTGGTGCATGGACCACGTCTTTCTGTGGGGTGTCTTGAATTTAAACATCATTGAGGGCATGGATGGCATTGGATTGTGGTGATTTCTGTGTGTTTTTCGAGTTTTAGGGGTGTTGATGTGGCCTGGCCATGTGGATGGGGGGCATTTTGAGGCCTGGTCCAGGCAGGGCCTGGCCATGTTACTGGGGGTCAAGGGTCCATTTTGAAGCCAGGCAGTGTGCTCAGGCCTGCACCCATTTTGCCTTGCTTTCAACCATTATGCCATGGGGTACTCAGTGGTGCATGGGCCTAGTCTTTCTGTGGGGTGTCTTGAATTTAAACATCATTGAGGGCATGGATGGCATGGGATTGTGGTGATTTTTGAGTGTTTTTCAACTTTTTGGGGTGTTGTTGGGGCCTGGCCATGTGGGTGGTGGCCATTTTGAGGCCTGGTACAGGCAGGGCCTGGCCACGTGGTGGGGGTCAAGGGGCCATTTTGAAGCCAGGCAGTGTGCTCAGGTCTGCACCCAGTTTGCCTTGCTTTCAACCATTATGACCAGGGGTACTCAGTGGTGCATGGACCAAGTATTTCTGTGGGGTGTCTTGAATTTAAACATCATTGAGGGCATGGATGGCATTGGATTGTGGTGATTTATATGTGTTTTTCGACTTTTTGGGGTATTGTTGGGGCCTGGCCATGTGGGTGGGGGCCATTTTGAGCCCTGGTACAGGCAGGGCCTGGCCATGTGGCTGGGGGTCAAGGGCACATTTTGAAGCAAGGCAGTGTGCTCAGTCCTGCACCCATTTTGCCTTGCTTTCATCCATTATGACCAGGGGTACTCAGTGGTGCATGGACCAAGTCTTTCTGTGGGGTGTCTTGAACTTAAACATAATTGAGGGCATGGATGGCATTGGATTGTGGTGATTTTTGTGTGTTTTTCGACTTTTTGGGTGCTGTTGGGGCCTGGCCATGTGGGTGGGGGCCCTTTTGAGGGCTGTTCCAGGCAGGGCCTGGCCATGTGGCTGGGGGTCAAGGGCCTATTTTGAAGCCAGGCACTGTGCTCAGGCCTGCACCCATTTTGCCTTGCTTTCATCCATTATGCCCAGGGGTACTCAGTGCTGCATGGATCAAGTCTTTCTGTGGGGTGTCTTGAATTTAAACATCATTGAGGGCATGGATGGCATGGGATTGTGGTGATTTGTGAGTGTTTTTCAACTTTTTGGGGTGTTTAACTGATGTTCCTCTGGCTTCCAACGCTTTTAGGTGCACAAGAGAACCACCAGTGCCAGGAAGAAGTCCTGCAGCGGTGTGTGCAGCTCAACGTCACGCGACGTCACGTGTGGCCACAGACAAGACAACTCTGCAACTCGTGCAACTGCGGCCTGCTGTTCTGACATCTGAAGAAGATGAGCCCAAATAAAGGTGGCCATAGTGCCTCAGCGAAAAAAGTTGCCAGTGCCGCTGCCAGTAAGAAGAAGCAGAAGAAGCAAGTGCCACCACCTACCAATGAGACTGGTGTGCCCACCGACACCTTTTTTGGGAAAAAACTACGCCTGCAGCAGCAGCGGTGTCCGCCGGGGACCAAGCTGGAAGCAGCACCTCCGCTTCATTGGGCTCAGTGCCACCACACCAAGTTAGGTCCAAGACCATGAGTGCTGCTGCAGCAGCCACTTTGGTTGTTCAATCACCATCGACCAGTGATGTTGGCTCATCACAAGAAAGTACCATTCAATCAACGCCGGGTGTAACTCAGCTGACGAGTGTTCAACAACCACAGCCGCAACGACAACCACACGTGCAACTAGTACAAGCGCAAGTACATGGGCAAGGAGAGGCACAAGGAGAGGCGCAAGTCGAGCCGCAAGGAGAGGTGCAAGTAGAGCCGCAAGGAGAAGCGCAAGTAGAGCCGCAAGGAGAGGCGCATGGACAGGTGCATGGAGAGGTGCAACTAGAGGTTCATGGAGCGGCACAACTGCCTACAATGCTTGTTCCTCCAGAAGTAGGGGCACATCAGGAAATTGATATTCAAGAGGAGGTATCATCAGAGGAAGCCACTCCTCCTGATGATGATTATCCATTGTCTTCCAAATCCCCAGCAAGAAAAAGGTCAAGGAGGGATACTACTACTACTACAAGTTCTTCTTCAAGCCCCCTTCATTCTGATGACCTTGATCGTGATTGGAACCCAGCCATGCAGTCTGAGAGTGAGTCACGCCATGAGCCGACAAAGGTAGCTAAGCATAAAAGGAAGGCTCCCACAAAGCTTCGACCTATGGGTGATGACGACAAACAAGAAGCGGTGTCTTCTGCTGCTGATGAACAGTCTGACGACGACCCAGTCATCACAGTCGTCACTTCAGCCCCAGCGGGCATGCAGCAGACACACATTTTGACCTTATCCCGAATGGCTGCTGAGTGGGATATGGGTGGCGTGGCACTGGTACCACCACCGTTAACTACAACACCAACACGACCTAAAGCTTCCATCTTTTTTAGTCAGAAGGGTCGGCATGGACCTCCATCCAGCTCGACCTCAAGTAGTGGTGCTGTAAGTGAACAACAGAAGCGAATTCAGCTACGCCCATCCTCCACTTCATCTGGCATTGAAAGTTAAAATAGCACCTCCACCTTCAGCAGACATCACCAGTCCCCAGTTTGGGACTTCTTTACTGTTAGCCAAAGGGCAGAAAACATGGTTGTTTGTTCGATTTGTAAAACATTAGTTAGTCGGGGTAAGCTTAGTACCAACTATGGTACCGGATGCCAGAGAGGTCATCTCAAGCAACACCACACTATCATTTGGGAAGCACACATGAGGAAGATCGAGGAAGGCAAAAGAAAAACAAATCCAAATGTATCCCTTGATATTGCATCTGATGATGACGAGAGGCTGATTGTGCAGGGGGGAAGTGAAGAAGCGACAGACATTTTTTCTGGTACACCCAGTTCTGCTGGCAGCAGCACTGCAGTGGTATCGCCCACACCCTCTACCCCTGCAATATCTATGAGGCACACTAAGAGTGTGGGAGAGACATCAATGCGAAAAACTACATCACTGGGCCTAACTGGTTTGAAGACGTCATCATCATCATCACGTAAAATGATCCAGCCCACCATTCGCGGAATATTGTGGTCGGAGGTGCCATTTGAACGCAACCACCCAACGGTACGTCTGTATAACGCAAAGCTGGCTAAAATGCTAGCGCTGGACCGTCTCCCTTTTTCTTTCATGGAAGGGGTGGGGTTACTAGAATTAGTGGCAACAGTCTGCCCTAAATGTAAGGTTCCTAGTCGGTCTTATTTTGCCAGAGTTGTGGTTCCAGCACTACATCAAGATGTGCTGGAGGTGATTGGGGCAGCTTTGCAGAAGAGTGCTGTTCACACTATCCACTTGACAACAGACATGTGGACCAGTTGCCAAGCCCTTGATTACATGTGCATCACTGCACACTGGGTCTCTTTTGCAGGGTCTTTTGCAGGGGTTAGAGACAAGTCAAGTGCAGTTGTTGACCTGGACACAGTTTTTCAAGCTACTCGGAAACATGCAACATTAGCCATGTTTGCCATGGAGAAAACTCATACTGCAAAAAACATTTTGGAGGAGTTTAACAGTAAGGTCTCTAAATGGCTGCAACCAAGAAATCGCATAGTTGGTTATGTTTCCATGGATAATGGCAGTAATATAGTTAGGGCCATGCGTCAAGGTGAATATCTCAGAGTGCCGTGTTTGGCGCACTGTATAAACCTGGTTGTGCAAAATTTCTTGAAAACTGAAAACACAGCCAAGAAGTTACTGACCACCTGCCGAAGAATCTGCAGACATTTCAGCCATTCTTTTAAGGCCCGGAAGGAGCTGAGGAGCATTCAACATGAACATAAAGTGCCAGTCAAAGGACTCATCCAGGAGGTGGCAACACATTGGAACTCAACCTTTTACATGCTTGAGCGTCTGTCTGAGCAGTGCATGGTAATCAATGACTATGTCTTTCAACTAGGTTCTGATCATAAAGACAAGAGGCTAGAGTTGGAGGAATGGAAGCTAGTTAAAAGCCTAACAGACATGCTTCATCCTTTTGAGGTCTTCACGCGTGAAGTCAGCAGGGAGGACTGTTCTTTGGGCAAAGCTATCCCATTGTTGGTCATGCTAGAGCACCAACTGAAGGCGGTGTCTTCAACGTTCAGAGATGCTGGTGAAAAAAAGCAAGATGCGTATCAGTTGGCGGCGAGCTTATTAAGCCGCCTAGTTGCCAATGAAAGGCTTAAAAACATACATACAGAACAACATTACATTTGTGCCACTATTCTTGATCCACGGTACAAAAAGGCAGTGGCCAGCAAAGCGTTCATTCCTTTTGATGAAGCAGATGTTTCACAGTACAAACATTGGCTAGCTGTGTCAGCCAGTCGGTTCGAAAAAGAGCGGCAGAAAATTCAAGGAGGCGGCAGAAGTCCAACTGAATCAGCAGGCCATCCAGCATCAAGTTCCACTTCTGAATCTGTGGGCGAAGGGAGTCACTTTCCCTCACAGCTGTTAACGACACCAGCAGCAACCGTATCATCATCCTCACCTGCACCAGGCCCAGCCATAATATTGTCGGAAGTGGATTGGCTAACTCAGCAAGGGTTTGCTCGTTCCAGTGCTGCGAAGGACACAGATGGTACGCAAAGTGGAGCAACCGTGGAGAACCTTGAGTTGATGGTGCAGGCCTATCTGGATGACCCAACAGAGGTCTTTGTTAATACGAACCCATTGCTGTATTGGTACAGGAAAATGGCTCTATGGCAACTGATCACCAACCTGGCTATAAATTATTTGCCTTGCCCACTTGCAAGCGTGTCTTCTGAACGTGTTTTCAGTGCTGCTGGTGCCATTGTAACTTCAAAAAGGATCCGCCTCTTGGCCAAAAATGTGGAGAGGTAAACACTGATCAAGATGAATTAGCACTTGATACCACCAGATTACTAAGTACGTGAATGCACGCAGGAAGAAGAGGACACCGACTTAGGTGACGGAAGTTCTTCTCTGTTACCTGACCTACTCCCATCTCAATTGATGGAGTTTGAGGATGAGCTCTACTTCCCTGACACCGAGCCCTGAAAATGACTTCCTTTTTTTCGTCCTTATTCACTTTTATTTCTGTGTGTCTTTCTTTGTTTTGCAACTTTTACCACAACAAAACTCTAATCACCTAATCAAAACAAGTCCATCAGCAGCACTGTCTTCATCTTATATTCCTTATTGATTTAAAGGTGCCGCAGTCTGCATTCCTGAGGTTCACAAGTTCACAACTCAATCATGCTCCTTTATACTCCTCCTCCAGACTCCCCCTATCCATTTCCCTCAAGGCAGATGGGTGGATTACGACGAGTCCCCTCAAGTGGGACTGAAATTACTGACTGACTACATGCTTGCTGATTGCTGACAGAGTTACTTCTGATATTGACAGGAGAGGCTGCCCTGTGGGTCCTCACTTTCCGAAGAAGATGCGGACAAAAAGTAGAACAGGTAATGAATAATTGAGAAGATGGCATGCAGTGGACAGCAATGGCTGTCTGGCTCTGATGAAACCAAATGCTGTTTGCTTTTTGTGCATGAAATGATGTTTCATATGTCTTGTCTTAGTTATTATTTAATCTTTCACACAGTAATTGTAACTCATGTCAGCAACTCTGTTTTTTTACCTTGTTTAATTAAAATTGTACTTCAAATTCAGGAGCCACTAAATTGGGGCTATGTGGCTTGCTGCATACAATTAGATATGCTTCGTCTGTCTGACAAAGAGCCTAGGTATGCTACATCAGGTTGCTTCACTCAGTGGTGCCTGCCTTGACCCTCTGCATGGCACTGCCTCAAGCTTGGGCCAAACATCCGTCATGTTTGCAAAATTTGCTGTTTTTCGGTATTTCGCAAATATCCGCAAAAGTACAGAAAAATCGCAAATTCTTGAGCGGAACGGATTTTTGGCCCATGCTTGCGGCAGGGCCATGCAGACGGTCAAGGCAGGCACCACTGATTGAAGCATCCTCCTGATGTAGCATACCTAGGCTCTTTGACACAGACAGACAAAGCATATCTACGGTTTAGGGTTCAGTGTGATTTACTAGGGTTTTTGGGTTTAAGTTGGTATGGATCACGCTGATTCTAGGGCTCAGGGCCCAATGCAGGCTCGTTCATAATGATGTTGGCAATGTTTTAGGGGGGTTTGGTGTTCTTTGGTCCAGAACTGGCAGAATTTTGGCCTTTTTGGGTGTTTTGCAGGCGCGTGTGTTTGGGTGAAAACTAAGTGAAAACTAGTCGTAGACCTTCTTCTTCTTCTTCTTCTTCAAAGAGCGCAGTGGTTCGATTTTGTTCTGCCTTGCGGAGATTCTTGTGAATCGCTGGAACAAGTGACTGCCAGGTAAGTTTCAAGAGGAACGAAGTAGTGGAAGTGCTGAAAACAGCAATGTTTTGTGAACAGCGAAATTTGCCATGTATTGAATATACCAGTATTGCATGTTTTTGGGGGGCTTTTTGGGGGTGTTCTAGATTTGTGGGGGTCTGGGAGCACTGCTGGGATAGCATCATTTTGATTGGAAGTGATTTGAAGAAAATCCATGTTGGGAAAGAGGAGTTTGGGCCTAGCTGCAGAGGGCGTTTGGACCGATGTTGACTGGTTGGCTGAAAATTTTCTAAGCATGAGTTTTTGCATTGTTGCTTTTTGCCTGTTTGGGGGTGTTCTGCTTTTTGGCCGGTGGCTGCAGGGGTCTGAGGGCATAGCTCGGAAGGTCTAATATCGGAATCAAGTGTTTTGGACCAAATCTATGTTGAAATTTTGTTTCCGTTTTTGCTCACTTGCCTGTTTTTGGGGTGCTGTTTGGGGGGCTTCTAGGTTATTGGGGGTGGGTTTTGGGGTCTGGGAGCACTGCTGGCACAGTCTAATTTTGATTGCATTTTTTTTTCAGAAAATCCATGGTGGAAAATGGGAGTTAGGACCTAGCAGCACAGCGTATTTGGACTGAATTGAAGGTAGGCCCATTTTTGCTTTTTGCCTGTTAGGGGGTGTTCTGCTTTTTTGCGGGTGGCTGCAGGGGTCTGGGGGCATAGCTCGGAAGGTCTAATATCGGAATCAAGTGTTTTGGACCAAATCCATGGTGAAAAAGTGTTTCCGTTTTTGCTCACTTGCCTGTTTTTGGGGTGCTGTTTGGGGGGCTTCTAAGTTATTGGGGGTGAGTTTTGGGGTCTGGGAGCACTGCTGGCACAGTCTAATGTTGATTGCATTTGTTTTTTAGGAAATCCATGTTGGAAAAGGGAGTTAGGGCCTAGCTGCACAGCGCATTTGGACTGAATTCCAGGTAGGCCCGAAATTTGCTGTGTCTCACTTTTTGCGGTTTTGCTTTTTGGCTGTTTGGGGGTGTTAAACTTGTTTTTGCCCGGGTTGACGGGTCTGGGGGCATTGCTGGGAAGGTCTAATACCGGATAAAAGTGGTTTGGAGAAAATCGGAGGTGAAAAAGTTTTCCCATTTTCAGGCATTTTGCTCACTTTAACATTTTCGGGGGGCTGTTTGGGGGGTTACTGGTGTTTGTGGGGGGTTTTGGGGTCTTGGAGCAACGCTGGGTATGGATACTTTTGATTTCAAGAGGTTTGAAGAAAATCCATGGTGGCAAAGGGGAGTTAGGGCCTAGCTGCCGTGCGCGCACTGAGTGATTTGGGATTGAGGGCTAAATAATTCTGTCACTTTTTGCGGTTTTGCTTTTTGGCTGTTTGGGGGTGTTAAACTTGTTTCCGCCTGGGTTGACGGGTCTGGGGGCATTGCTGGGAAGGTCTAATACCGGACAAAAGTGGTTTGGAGAAAATCGGAGGTGAAAAGGTTTTTCACTTTTCAGACATTTCGCTCACTTTAGCATATTCGGGGGCCTGCTTGGGGAGGTTCCTGGTGTTTGGGGGGGTTGACGAGTCGTGGAGAAATGCTGGGTATGGATACTTTTGATTGCAAGTGGTTTGGAGAAAATCCATGGTGGCAAAGGGGAGTTAGGGCCTAGTTGAAGAAAGCGTTTGACACTATTTTTAACTTAAGGCTCGTTAGGGCTAGCAGTATTGCATGTGTTTGGGGGTGTTCGAGATTTTGGCAACTGGGTTCTGAGGTTCACTCTTGGAGCACTTGTCGAGAAATGTCTAATTTTGGTTGCAAGTTGTTTGAAGAAAATCCATGGTGGGAAAGGGGGGATTTGGGCCTACTTCACTTTCAAAGTACGTTTTGTCACTATTTTCCACTAGGCCTCAGACAGGTAGCAGTATCGCACGTTTTTTGGGGTCCTTTTAGCGTCTGTGTTGAAGGTACTGGGAGCACTGCTGGGAAGGTCTAATTTTGTTCTAAAATCTTAGTTTACAGTACACCTAGCTTGAGGGGAAAGATCCGCAAAATTCGCCCATACTTATTTATCCTTCAAAAGGAGACTCAGAGTACGCCCTTTCTAAACTATTGTACTGTCGATTCTGAAACTGAAAGTGTGACTTTTTGCACTACACAGCGTACGTACCTTATATTTTTTTCTCGGTGGTGTTTCAATATCACTTCCTGTTTTTCCATCAACATTTACAGGGCGGCTTTCACCCTGTGCAATGGAACAAAGGATGAAGTCAGGCTTCAGATTAGCGACCCGCAATTCAGCATCCGCCAGGCAGGCAGCGGACAGGGTGTCTTCTGGTCACCAACATTGATCGACGGAGCGTCAGATGGAACAAAGGAGTACCGCAAATAAGAGTAATGGCTGGATGCATGCAACTTCCCAAATTCAACAGTACAAGTACAACAACATACAGTAACAGTATCCGTTCATTTCTACTAATCTTTTAAGTAATGTTATTGCTGTGAACTCTATGAGTGTGACTCTGCATTTCTTTGCCCTCTGCTTTTAAATTCATTCCTCCAGCCATTGTATAGTTTTTCTTTGCTATTTTTCAAACTAATTTAATGAACAAAGTGTTTCTCTGAGTGCAGAGATAGGCAAGTGAAAACGCATAATTACTTCAGCCCTGTACTGTCGCATTCTTTCATTCATTAGAAAGTACTACTTAGTTTAAGTAACCTAACCATCCATTTAGCAATCAACTTCGTGCCTGCAGTAGTGCATGCACTTCCTTTATGTCCCTTAAAATATTTATGGATATCTTCGTATCCAAAGATTTGTTTATCTTAATTTGTTGTTTGTCTATGCTGTGTTTTTTTTCCTCTCTCAACAAAACTTTCCCAAAAAACCCCATTCCCATCCAATTTCCAAACCCTAACCCTCTTCCCCCGGGCTGTGTGGTTTTCATTGATGTGTGAGTAAATGACAGCAATATTTCCACACAATTGCTGGGGAGGATAAGGTCATAGCAACTGAAAATGAATTACATTTCAAGGCTGGTGAAGGAATCTAAGGATATATTCTTACTCAGCTTGACACAGACCCATGACTATTGGCAAATCAAAGCAGATTTTCCTGGGCGCCATCAACTGGATTGATCATGAAGAACATCCTCCTCCTACACGTGGCAAATGATTACGCTGCTGTGTCCTTCACCTTCAGTACTATTTCTTGTAGTAGTAGCCAATGTCAAATTCCACGCAAGTAGTAGTTATACTTTCAATACTTTAGCATTTGCAAGGCTACATTATGGCATTGTTCTAGTGTGCTGTCACGTGCTATAGTATCTATCGTACCGTTCTAATGCTCCGCTCAGGCCAATCAAGGTTTCAATTTCTTTTTTTTCATATGCTGCAACAGCCACTATGTACCACCACTAGTACCACCGCAATGATGCCATTTCAACCGCCCAGGATTGCCAACCTTAATTGCCATTTGCCATGCAGCCAGCCCTGTGCCTAGCCCTATTTTAAAACACGAATTACAGGTAAGATAAGCGTTTGGGGGGAGGAAGAATAATGGAGTAGTAGGAGAGACGAGAGACTGGCGGTATTACTAGTAAAGTCCTAGGACAATTGAATTCACTAACTCTGTGAGAGGCACTTACTTTTGTAAACATTTGGGCAATTACTTACACAATTTGAATCAAGAAGCCACTTAAGTTTCAGGAAAACAAACTTACAGTTAAACCCCCCCTCCAGCCTCAACTGCAGTAAAAACATGTATGCTATGTTTAAGTTGAAAGTAATAATTATTTATATCCCTAACAAAAATAAACTATCCCGCAAGACCCGACCCACCCCCCTACCTAACCCCAACGAATGTCCGTGCAATAAAAAGTCCCCAAAGTCCAAAAAACCCAACTCCCAATTCCCACCTCCCAAAAGTCTTTAAAAAAGGGGCAGGGGACAGTCTCTTCTCCTCTAATGCCGCCGGCAGTGTACTTTTCGGGCCAGGTGGTCATGCTCCTTGCGGAGGTTCTTGAGCAGGATTCTCATTTTCTTATGCTCCTGCTCAAGGTAGGACACCCTGAGGGTTAGGCAGTGCACGCGTACCTTGCACCTGCTGTGGGGGGGCAGCTGATTTTTTGGCTGCTTGGCGGAGGCAGGTGGCTGCGGTACCACAGCTCCGTACTGCTGGAGGCCTGCGCTGACTGGCTGACCCAGGGAGTGCAGAGGAGTATGCAGCTGTTGCTGTGGATGTTGTGGTGGTCTGCAACTGCGTGTCCTCCTCCTCCTGGGCCACCAACCGTCGATATTCGGTGACAGTCACCTCCAGTCTCCGTTGCCGGGCCAGTCTAGCCAGCTCCTTCCGTGACAGTTTTGAAGGAGCATCTATATGAAGAAAGAAAAACATAGTCTGTAACCAATGCTCTTTAAGATTAACACAAAATAATTCAGCAGAAAGTTGTGTCACAGTAGAACTAGCAACTTGCAAGCACAGTACATAACATTTGTGGCCTGTATCTATCTAACCTCCCACTTCTTCAGCCTTGCTCTAACATTAGTGGGAGTTTCAGGAATCAATTCTACGAGAACTATAGACTCACTACATTAGAGTCGACTATGACAGTACACCAGTCTTATTCTTCTTCGTCTCTCTTGTTTAGCGAAAGTGGTACGTAAACTTCTGGAAGCCGGCATAATGCCAGCGCAGTCAACTTGCACCCGAGAAAAACAGACGCACGCCATGATGACACAAGCTTGCGTTACTGTACCAGTCCAGTACATGCAGGTGGTGAAGCTCTTACTTTTCTATTACGGGTGGCACTGAGAATACTCTGTTACAAGGGCTACTGCTTAACTAATTTACCTTTCACATCCTACAGTGCCAATGACTACTAGAAAAGAAAAATGAAGAAGATAAATAATATGATTATCTATCCCTTCACAGGTTATGTATTTGATTACATATGGGATGACTTTAGGTGCTTTGTTTTTTATTGAGTGAATACTGATAGGCCACACATAAATGACAGAGTTGTACTAAAATTATTAAGAGAGGTAGTGAGTGGCCCCCGTAATCGCCGGATATATGCTGTGCTTGGAATACAAACTACTGCTACTATTCATGGTAGTATTCGGAAAAATTAAAACTTCTTTTCCTTGGCTTTCATACACTGGAGCGGACGTGCGGGTGCGGTGTGACATGCTCTTCAAAGTAACACTTAGTCCATCCAGTGACCGTCTACTCTCTCTACATACACATATGCCATCTATGAGTCAGATAATACCATGATCCAGGCATCCATCCATTCAAAGTAAATGTCAATCATTCTTCTTAACGTCTCAACTGGACAAACCTTACTTTTTCTCACGGAAAAACAACATTTTCATTTTATTTTGGAAACCGCAAGCCATGCATCCGTGCTTGACTTGCATTTGAATTTCAACAAAAGGATATATTGCGCACACATACAGTTTCTGTTTCACCCACCCAGGCAGTCCTCTTCCCTTTCTCCTTCCACCCATCCTTGCTTCATCCTTCAACCGGCCATGCATCATATTCCCAGCCACCTCGGGCAGCATTCAAAAACACGTATCATTCTTTGCCAGTCATCATTACTTTTAACTCGCTCGTCCTTCCACACTTACTTCCACCCTTCTTTCCCTTTTCGTTCATCCCATCCATTAAGTTAATCTCTGATCTGACTTGGATTCTCGAAAAAACTTTCACAGCTGAGTTGAAGTCAATTAAGAGGAGGCTACTACCTGGTTGATAAAAACTTAGTTCTAAATTTGTAAGTCTTCTTAACAGTATTGTATACTTGTACTGTACAACATATACACCTGTGCAGAGAGCACACTCTGCAGTCTGCATGCAATCTCAATAAGTAAGAAATATAATAGCTTACCACTGTCCGCCACTACCGTGGCATCCCCCACAGCAGCTTCCGCTGGCTGTTGTACCGCCTCAGGAGTGCCCACCTCCGCGCTGGGCCCGGCACCGGTGGATGGTTGTGCCGATGTTCCGCCTAGAAAATAAATTTCAGATTCTTAGATGCCATATACACCACTCCCTAGTATTTTGTCTAGGAATGAAAAAATGTCACTACGACTACACAAACAAATGTAATAATTTGTGACTGTCTAGTCAAAACTAAAAATTGCACTTTTTTCAGGGAAGGGTGTTGTCTTGCTACACTTTTTGACACAACTGATGAATGCTTGCTTTTTAACACGCACCGTTTTTCTCATAACAGACAGAAGCTTCCCTTCTAAGAACAAGAGCAAGATCAGATCATCATCACTAGGACGGAGTCAGCAACGATTCAGCACCACAAAGAAGATTTAAAGTTCCAACAAGGTGAGGGCTCGCCCACAATTAATGTGTGAAATCACTAAGCACTTTTCCATTTGCAATCCACCGTTTATGTTGTAGGATGAACTTGATTTTAATAAATGTTTTTAGTTTTAATAAAGCTTTAAAACTTACATAGACTCTGGCGTTTTTAGTCATGAGTGAGTGAGCGAAAGGGTTTGCAATTTGCAAGCATGAGTCCGTGGCTCTGACAGTTCTGGACTGTGACTGCGTAGTCTTATGTCCTGGGTTGGATAATCATCATTGGGGATCAATCATCGATGAATTAGGGAGCTAAATGACTCTGTCACACTAGCTAGTCAGTAAGGAGATTGGGTGCTCAAATTCTGTTATGACTGAGGTATGTGGAAAGTCTAACTGCGCATATTATAATTGATAAACAATGCACTATTTAGTGTTCATAGTTCTGTTTGTGCAGAATTGCCCCTGCAACAATAGTAGTATGGATTGTCCTCCTATCCAATCAAAAAGTAAACTAGTATCTTATTCTTTCTTGGTGGTCATTGACAGTTTATTGTTGGGAATTCTCAAAGCATAAACATTTAGAAGACTTGAAAAGACATTATGGACAACCCAGAGGACTGCACTCAGTGCATAGAGCTATTGCTGAATAGAATGGGAGTTTCGTTTAACACCTTTTGCCAACTGTGCAAGCTTAGTTAGCTACACAGACAGACTAATCTAATAATAATAATCTAGTAGTACCATAGGGAGTCATACTAGAGGCAGGATAAGAATTTAGAAACAGTCTACAAGAAGATCAAAGACGATTTAGAAAAAATCGAATGAGGAACGTTAGTAAAAAATAGCTACTCTAAAAGATAGGGAAGTATAATTATTAATATTAACATGAAAACTTACTGGGGCCAGCAGAGGAGCCCTCGCCGGACCGATCCTGGCCTTCCTGTTCCTCCTCCGCCGGCGCCGCTACCTCCTCCTCTGTCCTCTTGCCCCTGGGGGGAGCTGATGTACAACATGAAAGAAAGACCCAAACATGGATGATTGTTGTCAATCAAATCAAACATTTCAAAAGAACAATAACAAATTATTTCGGGGAAATAGCAAATAGACAACAATTGCACTACATTTATTGACCTATCTGATGTGGTCTACTAGGATATTAGTATTGCTGGATTTGCGGACCTTCGACTTGGAAAGTTATGTAACTCACTAAACCAACTACAAAAAGGTTCGACTAGGACTGGCAGGCGGCACTCCGCAGCACGCGAAGTGACAGACAAAGTCCATCGTGATTGCAGACCAGTGAGAACACTGAAAAGTACGTTTCCTACTACATAACCAGTCATTAAAATACTCAAACTATCAATCCACTACCACTATCTCTTCTTAGTGGCAGGTGTACAAAGGAAGGACTGGACTTGAGTCTTGAGGGGCAAATTTACAAGTCCCTTGCGACTCTTTTGCTCTGTTGTTGCGTGACTTTTGTGACGCAGCGGCAGCGCAAAAGAGGCGCCATGGTGTGGGGTATATTAACAACGTGACGCATCTGGGAGATGCATCACGTTGTAAAGCCCTTCGCCATCAGGGGGCATTCCGGCACAAGGGAGGGCGTTCCTGCACAGGAACGCATCCTAAAAGTGGCTGAGTGAAATCTACAAGATTTCACTCAGTCACTTTTAGGCCAATGCTGCGTCACTCAAAACCCTGCGGCTGCTTGAAGCAGACGTACGGCCTGACGGAGCATTGGGGAGATAAGGCATCCCAGAGCATTGCTGGAGCTGCGTCGTGGTTGCGACGCAACTCCAGCAATGCGCTGCCTTTAGGGCACAGATGCGTGACGCTTCTGTGTCGTTTTTGCCCCATGGGGCGCCGCATTGTAAATGCGGCGCACCATGGGTGGTGGAGGCGTGGCGCACAATTACTGGCGCATCCCTGCTAATTTGCAGGGATGCGCCAGTAATTGTAAATCTGCCCCTTAGTGTCTAGCATTACGCAGTTGTGTAAAGTGGATGTATGATGTTACAACGTATGCTTTTACCACGCATGCTGTTACAACGCAGTTTTTACAACGCATACCATTACAACGCATAGCGCTTTGGGGTGCTGGATAGTGAATAGTTTAATTTACTGTTCCAACTCTAGTCACCGTGGACACTAGGGAAGGTGTTGGATAGTAAATTAAATCTATTCCCTATCCTAGAGCGCCCCCCAGCGCAATGCAATGTAATGGTTTTCGTTGTAAAACCTGCGTTGTAATAGCACTGCGTGGTAAAAGTTGCGTTGTAAAGGATGTTTCCCGTGTAAAGTACACTCATACATAATTACTCAGGCCAATGAAATGAGCACAAAAAATCGAAAACAAATAAGCATAGTAGCACCGCCACTGAGCAGGAGAGCAGTGCACCTGAAATGCAATCACAGAACATTTTGAAACATAATTTACCTACAATGTAATCGGCAGCAATATTGCTCTTCGGAAAAAACAAATGTGCAATATGATAACACATAGAGCAGGAGAAAACAGAGTAGTGATTAAATAGCTACTTCTACTCACCAAGCCCGGGGATCTCGATGCCTAGCAGGTCGAGCAGGTCGTGTTCACGGTCCAGGAGGTCGGACCAGCGGTGCATGGCCTGGTTGTAGGTGCGCCGGACCCAAGAGTGTTTGTACATGGCCCGGCACACCTTCTCCCACAGCTTCCGACGCTCCCGGAGCCCGTACCCGCTAGCGATCCTGCTGCCTGCCGCGATGGTCTTGGGGAGGCGGCGCTGCACATAGTAAACCAGTGCGGCCACCTCCTCCGCGCTGAAGATCTCCCGGACTGTGAAGTGCTCCCCCCGCAATCGCCCGCATGGGAGCCGGGTATGGGGTGCGGGACCCTTCCCCTTCTCCTTCTCCTTCCCCCGCAATCGCCCGCATGGGAGCCGGGTATGGGGTGCGGGACCCTTCCCCTTCTCCTTCTCCTTCCCGGCTCCCTTTGCCATGGTCCTGTACAGCAGAAAGAAAAAAAAGAGGAAAGAATAGGGAAAAAGTAAAGTACATATTTTTTTTAAGTAGCTTTAAAAGTAATGAAAAGTTGAAAAAAACACAAAATATAGATCTATAAAAAAAGAGGGATAGATATAGAGTAGAAAAGATTAAAAAAAAGTCCAAAGAAACAAAGGATTGCACAGATGAAAGGAGGATTAGAAAGCATGCACAGAACCATAGCAATGAATGAAAAACAAGATGGCCACGCCCATTGAGGACCGCGTGGGTAAGTTCACATGATTTTTCCCCCGCGAGTACGCATAAACACGCGCAAACTTGTAATAGCGCGCCGCACACAACGCGACATTGCCAATAGCGCCCGGAAACGGAAATATGCAACGTGCACAAGATGGCCGCGCCCATGTACGACCGCATGGGCAACCTCGCAGTCGGTGCGCTGCAAGCGGTCCGCGAATAAGCAAAAAAACGCGCGAAGACGCAAAAAAAAGAAATCCGCAAATTCGCACGAATTCGCGGATTGCAAGTTTGATTTCGAGCAAATTCGCGCCCCGCGAATCTCACGAAATTGCAGAAAAACTAATTTTGCAAAACTGGAAGCACTTAGCAGGTGCAAAAGGTCAAGCTAATTTGTAACCATTCCCTGTAGTGCTTCCTGAGGGGCCCATCCAGAGTTCAGTTGCCTACTTGCAACTATTCTCTGATCGTGCTCTGACCCTCAAAGCAGGGTCAGAGAATAGTTACAAGTATGGCACAATGCTCCTGTAAAAAAAATTAAACTGCAACAGGAAGCCCTTACAGCTAAGGAAGCAGGTGCTAGACTTGAAGCTCAAATTCAGTGACACATTAACCAGCCCCAAAATAATTCATCTCAGTTGAGGCTGGGCAGGTGTGCTTGCTTTCCCCCCATAATCTACAGTGGCGAACCAGAGGGTGCTGTGATGAACTAGGGGGGTTGCAGTGCTGAACCAGAGGGTGGCAGTGATGAACCACAGGGTGGCAGTGATGAACCAGAGGGTGGCAGTGGTGAATGAGAGGGTGCTGTGATGAACCAGAGGGTGGCAGTGGTGAACCAGAGAGTGGCAGTGGTGAACCAGCGGGTGGCAGTGGTGAACTAGAGGGTGACAGTGCTGAACCAGAGGGTGACAGGGGTGAACCAGAGGGTGACATTGCTGAACCAGTGGGTGACAGTGCTGAACCAGAGGGTGGCAGTGGTGAACCAGAGGGTGCTGTGATGACCCAGAGGGTGGCAGGGGTGAACCAGAGGGTGACATTGCTGAACCAGTGGGTGACAGTGCTGAACCAGAGGGTGACAGTGCTGAACCAGAGGGTGACAGTGCTGAACCAGAGGGTGGCAGTGGTGAACCAGAGGGTGCTGTGATGAACCAGAAGGTGGCAGTGGTGAACCAGAGGGTGGCAGTGCTGAACCAGAGGGTGCTGTGATGAACCAGAGGGTGACAGTGGTGAACCAGAGAGTGGCAGTGGTGAACCAGAGGGTGGCAGTGGTAAACCAGAGGGTGACAGTGCTGAAACAGAGGGTGGCAGGGGTGAACCAGAGGGTGGCAGTGGTGAACCAGAGGGTGCTGTGATGAACAAGAGGGTGGCAGTGATGAACCAGAGGGTGTCAGTGGTGATCCAGAGAGTGGCAGTGGTGAACCAGAGAGTGGCAGTGGTGAACCAGAGGGTGGCAGTGGTGAACCAGAGGGTGACAGTGCTGAACCAGAGGGCGACAGGGGTGAACCAGAGGGTGACAGTGCTGAACCAGAGGGTGGCAGGGGTGAACCAGAGGGTGGCAGTGGTGGACCAGAGGGTGACAGTGCTGAACAAGAGGGTGGCAGTGGTGAACCAGAGGGTGGCATGGTTGAACCAGAGGGTGGCAGTGGGGAACCAGAGGGTGGCACTGCTGAACCAGAGGGTGGCACTGCTGAACCAGAGGGTGACAGTGGTGAACCAGAGGGTGGCAGTGGTGAACCAGAGGGTGGCAGTGCTGAATCAGAGGGTGACAGTGGTGAACCGGAGAGTGGCAGTGGTGAACCACAGAGTGGCAGTGGTGAACCAGAGGGTGGCAGTGGTTAACCAGAGGGTGACAAAGCTGAACCAGAGGGTGGCAGGGGTAAACCAGAGGGTGGCAGTGGTGAACCAGACGGTGATGTGATGAACCAGAGGGTGGCAGTGATGAACCAGAGGGTAGCAGTGGTGAACCAGAGAGTTGCAGTGGTGAACCAGAGGGTGGCAGTGGTGAACCAGAGGGTGACAGTGCTGAACCAGATGGTGACAGGGGTGAACCAGAGGGTGACATTGCTGAACCAGAGGGTGACAGTGCTGAACCAGAGGGTGGCAGTGGTGAACCAGGCGGTGGGACTGCTGAACCAGAGGGTGCTGTGATGAACTAGATGGTGACAGTGCTGAACCAGAGGGTGGCAGTGGTGAACCAGAGGGTGACAGTGGTGAACCAGGCGGTGGCACTGCTGAACCAGAGGGTGCTGTGATGAACTAGATGGTGACAGTGCTGAACCAGAGGGTGACAGTGCTGAACCAGAGGGTGACAGTGCTGAACCAGAGGGTGGCAGTGGTGAACCAGAGGGTGCTGTGATGAACCAGAAGGTGGCAGTGGTGAACCAGAGGGTGGCAGTGCTGAACCAGAGGGTGCTGTGATGAACCAGAGGGTGACAGTGGTGAACCAGAGAGTGGCAGTGGTGAACCAGAGGGTGGCAGTGGTAAACCAGAGGGTGACAGTGCTGAAACAGAGGGTGGCAGGGGTGAACCAGAGGGTGGCAGTGGTGAACCAGAGGGTGCTGTGATGAACAAGAGGGTGGCAGTGATGAACCAGAGGGTGTCAGTGGTGATCCAGAGAGTGGCAGTGGTGAACCAGAGAGTGGCAGTGGTGAACCAGAGGGTGGCAGTGGTGAACCAGAGGGTGACAGTGCTGAAACAGAGGGCGACAGGGGTGAACCAGAGGGTGACAGTGCTGAACCAGAGGGTGGCAGGGGTGAACCAGAGGGTGGCAGTGGTGGACCAGAGGGTGACAGTGCTGAACAAGAGGGTGGCAGTGGTGAACCAGAGGGTGGCATGGTTGAACCAGAGGGTGGCAGTGGGGAACCAGAGGGTGGCACTGCTGAACCAGAGGGTGGCACTGCTGAACCAGAGGGTGACAGTGGTGAACCAGAGGGTGGCAGTGGTGAACCAGAGGGTGGCAGTGCTGAATCAGAGGGTGACAGTGGTGAACCAGAGAGTGGCAGTGGTGAACCACAGAGTGGCAGTGGTGAACCAGAGGGTGGCAGTGGTTAACCAGAGGGTGACAGTGCTGAACCAGAGGGTGGCAGGGGTGAACCAGAGGGTGGCAGTGGTGAACCAGACGGTGATGTGATGAACCAGAGGGTGGCAGTGATGAACCAGAGGGTAGCAGTGGTGAACCAGAGAGTTGCAGTGGTGAACCAGAGGGTGGCAGTGGTGAACCAGAGGGTGACAGTGCTGAACCAGATGGTGACAGGGGTGAACCAGAGGGTGACATTGCTGAACCAGAGGGTGCTGTGATGAACTAGATGGTGACAGTGGTGAACCAGAGGGTGGCAGTGGTGAACCAGAGGGTGGCAGTGCTGAACCAGAAGGTGGCAGTGCTGAACCAGAGGGCGCTGTGATGAACCAGTGGGTGACAGTGGTGAACCAGAGAGTGGCAGTGGTGAACCAGAGGGTGGCAGTGGTAAACCAGAGGGTGACAGTGCTGAACCAGAGGGTGGCAGGGGTACACCAGAGGGTGGCAGTGGTGAACCAGAGGGTGCTGTGATGAACCAGAGGGTGGCAGTGAGGAACCAGAGGGTGGCAGTGGTGAACCAGAGGGTGACAGGGGTGAACCAGAGGGTGACAGTGCTGAGCCAGAGGGTGACAGTGCTTGTTTGACTTGGGCCTTAGGGCTGGTTCACCCCTGAACTTTTTGCTTTTGATGGCGTTCATGATTTCTGGCTTGGCGCACTTTTTCCCTGGGTCCCAGAGTGAAAGTGCGTGCGTGGAGTATGGCTGGCCTGCCCTCCCATAGGAATGCATGGGGAATGTGTGTGTCCCTGGTAGTTCCTGATGCGTGGGGAGTGCAGGCTCGAGTTTAGTATGTGTGAACTCGTGAGAGTGAATGCTGCGAGATGGTGTATGTGGCATGTGTGTGTCTAGTTGGGAAGTGCTACTTCTGGACATTGAGATATGTGTGCAGTGAGGGTGCTGGCGTGTGATTGGCTGGAGCTGGCTGGCATGCCAGGCTCCAGGAAGTCTGGAGGGGTCTGCCCGGTGGTGAGTGTGAGATTAGCATGAGTGATGTGTGGGAGGAGTGTACCTGTGTCCTGGATGGGCTGGGTTGTCCCCACAGAAGCTGTTCTCTTTTCCAGGATCCTGAGGGGGCTGTTGCTGCTGCTGGGCCAGACACTTGGGGTGTCTCCCTGCCTGGAGACCCAGTGAGCTGGCTCTGGACCCAGCCTTGCCCCCTGTCCCCCTGGAAGGACTTTTGCTGGACTTTGTTGTCCCTAGCGCTGGTGAGCGCTTCCTGATTTTCCTAGCGCCTGGGAGCGCTTCGTTTTTGCTTCTAGCGCTGTGAGCGCTTTATCGTGTCCCCGGGCGCTTGGGAGCGCCTTTCCTTGATGCTAGCGCTGCTAGCGCTTTTTGGTGCACCAGCCGGTGCCCACCCGGCATCCTTTCACCCCGTGAGGTGACCGAGCGGCGCGGGTGGCACCCCGCTCATTTGCCGCGTTATTTTGCCCCGGGTACTTTGCTATTGAAGAGCCGGTGCCCACCCGGCATTGCCCGTGTGATCACCGCCGCAGCACCGGGCCGGGAAAGAGAAGCCGCCTGCGTCATAGCCCGGCCGCGCTGGGATTGGCCCCGCCGGCCGAGCCCCCCGACGTGTCACCGGGGGAGGAGGAGGAAGCCGCCGGCCGTCCCCGAGGCTCCCCGAAGTGGAGAGGAGCCCCGCGTTGCCAGAGAAGAAGCCAGCAGTGTTTCCCGCCCCCCGCAACACCAGTGAAGTCCCGGTGAGTGCGGGGGCGGGTTCTCTTTGTTTCCTCGAGCGGCCCCGTTGGTTGAGGGCCGCTCCGACGTGCGCAGCAGTTCCCTGATTTGTGAGCCTGTGAGGCTCTTCGGGGCTGTTGCCCCTGCACTGAGTCCCCCGAGAGGGACTCCATCCAAGCCCCCCCCAGGGTTGAGGAGCCCCGAGGCTCGAGGCACCGCCAGTAATTCAGAGTCCCCCGTGGGGGACCCGCACAGCCCAGCGAGGCTGCACCTTTGTTGTTGGAGCCCAGAGAGGTTTCCAAGGCGGCATTTGATTTGTTGGAGCCCCGAGGCTCCTGGCGCTAGTTGTTTACCGAGCCCAGAGAGGCTCAAGGGGGCCTGTTGATTTCATGAGAGCCCTGAGAGAGGCTCTGGTGCCCATATTCGTTTTAAAGCCCAGAGGAGGCTCTTTGGGGGCCATGTGTGTTTAGAGCCCAGAGGAGGCTCCAGGGGGCATTTCCTCTTGCGCCCACAGTTGCTTTGCGAGCCCCGAGAGGCTCAGGGTGCCACTCTGTTTGTGAAGAGCCCAGTGAGGCTCCAAGGGGACAGTTGGTTGGGCAGAGCCTGTGAGGCTCCAGCGTTGGCCCATCATTGTCTTTACAGCTGCCCAGCACTTCGTGGGCAGCTGCTACGTTTAGGCCCTGACTTTGGGACACAGGGCGTTCTAGCCCGAGAGAGGCCAGTTGGCCTAGGGACTGCCACAGGTAGTGGCTCATGTGAGTTTTGCGCAATTGCTTGTACCTGCACCTCTGAATGTGTTTTAATGTTCATGTGCAATTGTTTGTTATTACCTTTGCTAAAAGTGACCTCCTTAGGTGATTCTTTATGTGTTATTCCTCTTTGCTAAAAGTGACCTGCTTAGAGGAATGTTTGTTGTTTACCTTTGCTAAAAGTGACCTGCTTAGGTAATTGTTTATGTTTTATCCCCTTTGCTAAAAGTGACCTGCTTAGAGGATTGTTTGATATTACCTTTGCTAAAAGTGACCTGCTTAGGTAATTGTTTATGGTTTATTTCCCTTTGCTAAAAGTGACCTGCTTAGAGGAATGTTGATGTTTTATTGCCTTTGCTAAATGTGACTTGCTTAGGTGATTATTTTAGGTTTCCTTCCCTTTGCTAAATGTGACTTGCTTAGGTGATAGGTTTTCCTTCCATAGGTCCTGATGTTAAGGTCCTAGTTCCCTGCGTGATTTCCCTACAGTGTTTAGGGTGGCGTAGGAGGTATTTACCCTTTACCAGTAGTTACTGGTTGTATGCTACATGTAACCATTTTATGTGCTAAGTGTTATACCTACAAGTATTATTTCTAAAAAGTGCATACCCCTGACAGTGGTCCAGGTGGCCCTGTCCTGTACATAATCCCTTGTAAATCTTGCCCGTGCCTGTTGGCACATTGTAAAGTGTGTGTGTTATCTAATGTGTTTTTATTATTATAATACAAAGGCTATTTTTGATATAACCTTGTGTGGAGTTTCCTTTGTGGTGGGCCTAGGGTGTTGTCGCTGGGGTGCGCGCGCAAACGCTTTACACATCGCCTCTGAGATTAGCCTTGCTGCTCGCGTCACGTTACCTAGAGGGTGAGCAGGGGTTATCTTGGTGTGTGACTCCCTTGCTCTGACTTAGAAATGGTGATCCCTGACTGACTTTGGCGTGAGCGTTGGCCGGCCGGGGGTCCCGTTTCTAACATTGGTGGCTAGCGGTGCGGATTGGACTTGCGTTTGCGCTGTACCACAGTGGCGACAGGCCACATTACAAAACTCTACAATTTTAGATAACCACATTTTGGGGATTACTGTTTTTTTAGGGAAGATCAGTATTGCTTCTCCTGAAAGGTGTCATTTTGTAATTTCTGTCCAGTACATTTGTTCCCCGCCCTGCTTCCAGAGTTTGGTACCTGTGTCTTTATGGTCAGGTTGAGAAATCAGGGGTGGTAGAAACTGCCTTACCGGTCCGAGGGGAGGGTGTGTGTGAATGAGTGGTGTGTTACACTGGACAGAGGAGTGCAAGTTCTCTGAGATAGGAATCTTGCTGAATTGTGTTAATTGTGTACTCCTGTGTAAGCTCAGACCCCCAGGTTCCCTGTGTCAAACTCTTCTTGAGAACGTCCGCCAAAATGGAGCCTGTTTTTGATCTCTGTTGTCTTTTTAGGTACAGTAGGTCAGAGCTGGTCAGATTCTGTGAAGAGGGAGGCATGGAGGTGAGTGAGTTGGATACTCAGTCCCAGCTTAGGGACAGCCTGATCCAATGCCAAAAGGGTCAGTGGGATCTTGAGCACAGTGAGAGAGATAGGGCCCGGGCCGCACGCCATGAGGGTGGTGAGTCTGTGGAGAGCCCTGAAGAATGTGAGTTGTATGATGATGACAGTGGATGGATATCAGCAGACAGTGAGGACCCCATAGATAGGGAGTCCCTTGCTGGGTCCAGTGTCAGTACCAGCGCCCCATCCCTTTCCCTGTCCCCAGGTGGCCCTGTCCTGTACATAATCCCTTGTAAATCTTGCCCGTGCCTGTTGGCACATTGTAAAGTGTGTGTGTTATCTAATGTGTTTTTATTATTATAATACAAAGGCTATTTTTGATATAACCTTGTGTGGAGTTTCCTTTGTGGTGGGCCTAGGGTGTTGTCGCTGGGGTGCGCGCGCAAACGCTTTACACATCGCCTCTGAGATTAGCCTTGCTGCTCGCGTCACGTTACCTAGAGGGTGAGCAGGGGTTATCTTGGTGTGTGACTCCCTTGCCCTGACTTAGAAATGGTGATCCCTGACTGACTTTGGCGTGAGCGTTGGCCGGCCGGGGGTCCCGTTTCTAACAGTGCTGAACCAGAGGGTGGCAGGGGTGAAACAGAGGGTGGCAGTGGTGAACCAGAGGGTGCTGTGATGAACCAGAGAGTGGCAGTGATGAACCAGAGGGTGGCAGTGGTGAACCAGAGGGTGGCAGTGGTGAACCAGAGAATGGCAGTGCTGAACCAGAGGGTGCTGTGATGAACCAGAGGGTGACAGTGGTGAACCAGAGAGTGGCAGTGGTGAACCAGAGGGTGGCAGGTGTGAAACAGAGGGTGGCAGTGGTGAACCAGAGGGTGCTGTGATGAACCAGAGAGTGGCAGTGATGAACCAGAGGGTGGCAGTGGTGAACCAGAGGGTGGCAGTGGTGAACCAGAGAGTGGCAGTGGTTAACCAGAGGGTGACAGTGCTGAACCAGAGGGTGGCAGTGGTGAACCAGAGGGTGCTGTGCCCATACTCGACTGCATGGGTAACTTCGCCGTGCTAGGCAGCCCGCGAACACGCAAAAAGCCCCGCGAACACGCAAAAAGCCCCCCGAACACGCAAAAAAACAAAAATCCGCAAATTCGCACAAATTCACGGATTTCGCGGATTGTGGAACACGAATTCGCAAATTTCGCCCATAATTAATTCTGCCATTTGCTGTTTACAGCATGAAATGTTCAAGATCCTTTATAAGAAGCTGACCAATTTTAGAGGGAGCTGCTGCTGAATTAATTCCCTGTTGCGGGATGTTCCATAACTGGTTAAGTAATGAGACTTCCTCTGCTTTTGATGGGCCAAGTAGATGTAAATTAAAGTCTCCTGTCAGTATCATGTCCAGTGTATTAACTTCGCTCATACAAGACTCTACGAAGTTAACCAATTGTTTTGCATCATTAAATGTCCTGTTAGGATGTATGTATGTGTTTATTATTATTATCTCTTTGTACCTGTTCCCTGGTGGCCTTTTTATGGATGAGATATTTAATAGCAATAGTTTCCGGTGTTAAAGCCAATTGATGGACTGAATTTGTGCAGATGTTGCTTACATACGTCACGAGACCTCCCTGCAAATGACCAAATCTTGCTCTTTTAAGAGCTGGAGCAAAGAACCGTAAATATCCTTGTAGGTGTGGTGGATACGTCTTCCATGTCTCCTGGAAAGCAATGATGTTGAATGACATTAAATACTTCATGGTGGCACGTTCCGACAACTCGCTGTTTAGCCCATTGATGTTCCAGGAGCATATCAGTAATACATTTATTTCACCTTCTGAGAGATAATACCTGCTATTCTGTCATTTGCTTATTTCTTGATTGGAAACTACCACTCTCATGGGCCATCCTGAGTCTTCGTAGCAGGGGCCTTGGTAAGGATGATTCAGATGATAACTCCCTTTGTCCTGAGACTGCCTCATGTTGACCGGCGAGGGACCCCTTGCCCCTCTCAATATTGACTTAGAGGTATTGGGTCATTCTGGCACCCGGCAATACACTTGGCTTTGTGATAAAGGTGCTGGATAACTAGATGAGGTGATGGGTTTTATTTTTATGCCCCAATTTTCAAATATCGAAGTTTCCGTTAAAAAATTTGAGCAATGAATTCCGACCCCATGTTGCCCGTGTCGACTCACCCCCTCCTAAGGCCTCCATGGCTGATAAACTTTACTGAATCCAAGTCCTTTGAGTTTACCCCCATTAGTGAGGGTATATGTGTGAATAAGCGAAGAATGTTCCCGCAATTTAATATGTCATGAGCCCCTCTAGAACTGTATACTGGTACAAATTCTAGTGTTTTCCCATTCCTATTGGAATCTTTTCCTAGATGATCTGAGTGTGATCTGTTAGTGGACTCATGGGTGTTTGTGCTTGCTTTAAATGACCTTGTAATTGTTTCTGGCCTGCTCTGGGCACCTAGAATGGTGTTTGTAACTGGCCCAGCACAGAGCTGCCCCGTAGATCCCATGCAGGCAGACTTGGTTCTTAAAACCCCATGTTTAGGTTCTGTATGTTCATCTCCTCCAGTTTTGGGTGCAGGGATGGGTGGATATGTTAACGCCCATTCTATTTCCTGGTCACGCTGGATTCCAGAGATAGAGATTGTGGAAAATGTATTGTCTTTAACCGTAGTTCCTGCAGATGTTCGGTGGAGAATAAGACCCTGTGTGATAGATTCTTTTGATATCATTCCGCAAGGCAATAATTGATCAGTTTTTGATTCGGGCAACCCCCTAGAGCCGGCTCTTGATTGTAGTTTGAGACCAACCCTAGCCCAGTGCACCATATACTTGATTGTATATTGCCCTTCTCCTCTAGAGGAGTTTGATTGGATAAGTCCGGTTTAGCAGATGGTAGGTGCTTGAAGAGACAAGCAAAATCCCCCTTTTTGAGATTGTTTTTTGATTCCTGCCTTTTCTCCTCTGAGTTTGTCTTTGTTTGGCATTAAGAGTTGCTCTTGTTTCTGCCAGCTCTTTCTCTGAACCCCGAGAGAGTCCTGTTGCTAGTTCCTGTTTCTTGGTGATCTCGTCTTTTTTGGCAGATCCTGTACTTATAGGGTTTGTGGTTGTGGTTTGTGGCTTTATCAGACCTGGATCTCCAATATTATTTGTAATTGTTCTGTTCTTGACCTCGGCAGGGTAGGCAGCCTTTTGGCTAGGCTCGATGTTTTTCCGTGCTGACTCTTTAATTTGGGCACACAAGTCCTCCAATATCAGGGGGGGAGAGGTGACTTTATCGACTATTGGGCCACAGCCACAGTTTATCTCCCGGTCTTGTAGTTTCCCATGAGAGCTTTGGAAGAGCAAGTTCTGGGCGCCAAGTTTTTCATCGATTGCCACCACAAACACTGCCAATGTTTTTAATAAGGTTAACTGGGCATCCATTTTGTCTGACTGATATTGGAGTGCTTCCACTAAAAGTTGCACTGTCTTAAGTAAGCTGGCCCAGACATTTTCAGAGTTCAGCTTTTGGTGAACTTTGGTTCCTCAGGTGTCGGTGAGAGGGCCTCACTGCCCTGGGGCCCTTTCAGCTCTATGTTCTCTGATAGAGTGTTCTCCAATGAGGTCGAATTTTGGGAATTCAACCTGAGTTTTGCCGGTGTTTGTTGTGTGTGGTTTATCAGTAAATTATCCCAATCCCCCATGAACAACTTATGTAATTCCTTCACATTTTCCAGCTCATGTCTGAGTACAGGTTCAATGGTGTGAGGCATTGATGACAATATTCGACGGAAATTTGGCGAAGGCGTCCAGCTGATCCTTGGTTTTTTAATAGCGATAGGTGGTGTACCTATCTCTATTATGGACAATTCCTGATTTGTAGTGCAGTTATTCCCCATTCCCCTGCTGAAGGTTCTCACTGCCTCCTTCTCCTTGTTGTTTCTTCCAGTTTGTCCTTGAGGCACTGCCATCTTATTTGCTGTTTCTAAATTGCTTGGTGAGATTGCTTTTGATATATCGGCTACTAGATGATACTGTGATCCTTGTGGCAGTGGCAGTAGTTTAGTTTTGCTTTGTGCAACTAATGTTGGGGCCAAAGTACTCTGTGGTTGGTGTAATAGTTTGTTTGGCCCAGGAATACTTTTTATGCCAATTTTTGCACTTTGATCATTAGCTGGAGTCCTGTTCTCCCCATTATCCGATAGTTTGAACGGTGAGATTGGAATTTTGAGGCCTTATGCTATGATTGAACTTGATAGAAGGGCTTTCCCCGGGTTTTTTAGGAACTGAAATTTTGTGTAGATCTTGGGCTGTGACCATTTGTAACAATTCTGGGTTTGTCCTTCCTCCAGGTTGATGCCACTTGTAGTAGGACCCATATCTGGAGGTAAACTGCCTATTCTAGATTTGATTTTGATAAGTGACTCAGCCATGCTGTCCTTGAATGTCAGAGTTTCTCTTTTGCGCTTATTCATTTTTGTCTCCTTCGTTGTTCTGGATGGGCACCCCCTAACCCTGCCAGATCTCATTTCTTTTTTAGGGGCAACAACTGTATCGATGGTTATCCTCCTTGACTTTGGCCTTTGTTCAATACTAAGCTCAGAGAGAGTGGGCACTCACAGTTGCTCACCTCACCTCTCCTCCTCTACTCCCCCTCCCCAGGCCGTGGCACTCCTCTTCACTCTGTCTCCTCTGTCTCCTCCGCAGCTTGTTGGCCACAGTGGCAGAGCTAGCGGGGACAGTGGGTGAGTGGGGACAGCGGTTTATAGCTGTGGCAACTCACACCATGCACCATGCACCACAGGGAGCAGGTGCGAGGTGCGGAGTATTCCTCATGGCTCCTGCTGTGCCGAGTAGGGGAGAAGATATCTACAAGACCACTCCCCTGCTCTCTCCCAACTGTGCACCAAGGTGAGGAAAAAGTAATTTGCGGGACGCCTACTGATCACGGCCCCACAGCTGCCCGCTCCCAATTCCCTGGCACTTTTCCTGTGGCACAACTGCAGCACAACCACAACCACAGCCATGGCTCACCACTCCCCTACTTGTCCCCCGCACCTAGATGTCAGCTTCTGCTGGGACTTTAGGATAGGGGCTTGCTTCTCACTTGCTCCTGCTCCTGCCCCTACTCCTCTCACAGAAGGCTGATCGTCCAGTGCAGCCTAGAGGACATGTCAAGGGGTCCAGAATGGAGAGAGGACCTGTACGCCTGATCCCCTGAGTGCCACCCTGCCTCACTGCAGACCACACTACCACCCGGAGGGGATTAGCAAGTCGAAAAGTCAAAGAGGCAGGTGAGGACGAAACGGGGGAAAAGCGGGGCCAGGCGGGGGGGCTGATTAACTGAAGATGCCGCCACCCGCTCACGCCTCACTGCACCTCACCTCTGAGCCGGGGGTGAAGATGCCACAACCAGCCTAAGCCGCAGCGCCCACAGCGGACTTAGCGCTGACACCTGCAGACCTCGGCGCTCGCGGTGACCGGCAAGCTTCTCTGCTGCGTTGCTGTTCCGCCGCTCCTCCGCCGAGGAGATGGATCAAACGGGGGCCGCCACGGGCTGCAACGGACTGTAGGGGGCTGTAGGGGGCTATAGGAGGCTGAAAGAAGCCTGGAGGAAGCCTGGAGAAAGCCTTCCTGTCCGGTCGTCAGTCGTCATCCGTCAGCCGAAAACTGCAAGCAGCGTCAGCGTCGATACGAGACGGGATTGCTCCAAATAGTATCACACCCACGTTTCCTCAATAAGTTTCCTGGTGACCATGGTAATCCGGGCACCCGAATCAACCAAAGGGGGAAGAATTTTATCTCCAACTCCAATGTCCACGATGGGATCTCTACAATCAGAAGGATCCCCTTCAACAGCTTCAACTGATGATCCAATATTAACAAGTTCATCACCCTCCTCCCTTATCTCAGAAATAGTTTCTGAGTAACTTTCACCATCAGATTCAACAATACAAGCAACAGGTCTTTTTACATATTTTTTTTAAGACATACCTTGGTAAAATGCCCAACCTTTTTGCAATAATTACAAGTGACAGTAATGGCAGGGCATCTGCCATTCTTTCCATGAGGAGGATTATCACATCTAATGCAAAGATTTGGATTCTTTCCATCAGGTTTGTTGAATTTAGTTAAAACCTTAGAAACCGTACTTTTAACTTTAGAAGAAGATTTTGCATTCTTAACAACATTGACACTGGCATTAATTTTATCAATATTTTTATCTTTGAGTTCCTTTAAAGATGACATTGATGGTTTAATACTCTTCGCACTCCTCAACGTTTCATCGAGAGTGGGATCATCTGAAGTTAAAAGTTTTTGTCTGTTGCTCTTTTCTTTACATGACAAACTAATTGATCCCTTATAAGTTGTTCAGTAAAGTTCTCAAACTTATAGACTGCAGCTAAACGTCTTAAAGAAGAAACATAGGTGTCAATGTCTTCATCTTCACTCTGTTTTCTTTTGAAGAACTTGTGTCTAAAAACAATAAGACTAGGTTACTTATCAACCCTTTTTTTAAGTTTCAAAACAGTATGACTAAACTCATCTAAACCATCACGTTCTTCAGGAGTGAGATCGGGTAGATGTTTGAAGATTCACCTCCGTTCAAAACCTAATGAATGGAGCAACAAGGTATGCAGCAGATAGAAAGGTGTGTGCATTACCGCGATGCACTAATTCGTAGAAGAATCTCCACGTGTTTCAAATGACAATGGAGCACAAAGGAACACCAATAAAATAAGCCAAAAGCATCAAGGCTTAATTTGAAGAAACTCGTAGAAATAATAACATGGTGTGCGCATCACCGCGTGATGCGCAAATGCACTGGGAAGAAACTCGTTGAAATTATTAATTGGTGTGCACATCACCGCACTGCGAACATAGCCAATGTGAGTCGCAAACCAGTGGTTGTCATGGCAGTGGAACGCATGAATTGGAAGAAACAAGATGGCCGTCTTTGACATAGGTTGAGCGTGAACACGTATCACGCCTTAATGCATCGCATCATTGAAACGCAGGGACGAACAGCGCAGGGAGAAACTATGGCCGAAGAAGCTCGTGAACAATCCACAGTTGTTAGGCAGTCACTTGACGGTGAGTAGCGGTTTGGCATAGATTTTAAAGTAAATTTTGAACCTGAAAACGTTCAAATCTTGACCAACAAAAAAAATTCTATAATGTTAAATGCGCACATAAGCAATTAAGAGATATGCTGTGCTGTTGAGCCCAAAACGTTTAACATAATGAGTAAATATAGCAAAAGACAAACAGCGTGAACACGCCCTACCAGCAACTGGGCAGCTAGACAGATTGATGTCTTCAGCTTGTAGTACAGACCAGCTCTTCAATGATGATAAGTGTCTTCAGCGCGTAGTAGGTCTGCTCATAGTTCTGCTCATAAAAGTATAGACAGTCTGGTGGGATTTTGAGCGTAGTTGTGACTTGAAAAAAAATGTAGCACGCAGGATTCTTGAAGATGTGACCAAGTAATTCATCAATCTTTGCCAGTAATTTTGTAGTAATTGACCCGGAGGCACAGTACATTTAAACTGGGTTTAATAGAATTACAAGGTTGTAGAACAGAAAAGAGATGCTCCACCAGGCTCAGCAGTTAAGACTCTAGACAAGGTACATTCTATATGGCTAAGCAACAACAGTCACCTAGCAACCATGGTATTCTAATGCAAAAGACATGAATACATAATACTACATACTCTCCCTTGTCCCACCAAGGCAGTTGTCACCTAATCCACCAATGGTAGTAGTACTATTCCTCATCGGGGCGTCTTTATGATTTCCCCTATTCAAAAGACTCATCAGTAGTACTCCTGGAAAGCTGTGCTTCAAAAACAATGTGATGTTTTAAATGCTGCTATTTCCACCAAGATGTAATTGTACACAGTGCATGGTTCCGTTCTGTGGAAAGACTGCTGAATGTTTAAAATGCATATCGTTTATTTCTCTAGTGGAAAAATATATTCCCCATTGAGATACCCCTCCCCTCGACTGCTCCAAAGTTTTGCGGTATTCGGTTTCCCTTCCTGCCAATTGCTTCAACTCTTTGTAGGAGTGAAAGACAGAAGCATGATATGGGTGTGCACCCTCATGTTCCGAGACAGGAAAAAACCTTGCTGTTCACATTAGTCGAGTACCACTCTTGGCATAACAATTTGGAATAAAATGTACTCTATTTTTTCACAGCTTTTTAAATCATCTTGTTTTATCAAATACATTTCCTGGATAAAAGAACCAGTCTTGTTTCGAACATTGTTTCACACATCAGAATGCTTACCTTGGGTGGCTTCTTTACCATCACCCTCTTCTGTACATTGGAATATAGTCATTATGCAGGAAGTGTAGACCTAAGTCGAGTGTTTTGAATCCCAGACTTGCAAGACCATGCTTAGTTGATTCTGTCATGGATACATCTACTTTAGGGTACCTCAGTGGGTGCTGGATATACACACAGAAGTTTAAAAATCAGGATTGTGAATGTTTGTGTACTGCTCTGCATCTGAAAGGCAGCAGTTAAGTCTAGTGCACATCATGGGGGATGCACACACAACTCTGTGGATCGAGGCCAAGCCCCAATAACCAGTACATTGTGTCGCAGAGCAGCACCACATCTAGGGGCATATTCACAAGGAGCTATCGCTGAACTAACAGCACTGTATCGCAGCCAAAGTCATGATAAATTTACCCCACCATTCACAAGCAGGTTCAAACAGCCCACAGCACCAGTATTCCTGCGATAGAAGCCGCAAAAAACATCGCCACAGAGGGCCCCCGCAACTACCGCTAATGAGATGCCGAGTAGGCGTTCCCGTGCCAAAACCCGCAATAACACCACACCTCAACATTCACAACGACCAGCCAGATCGGCGATAAGAACACAAAATACGCTATAAGGCGTGTTAGCAGCAGAAATTTTACACCTGCTCTCACCTGGTGTAAAGTCAGACCACTGCCTGCACCACAATAGGAAGCCTTGCACAGGGCATCATCGGAAGGGCAACAGATGCCATAGAGCAACTGAACATGAAGCATGGACACACAAGATGGCCACAACACCCACCCGGCACCCCCACCCAGACCACCACAGGCAAAGACAGTGGCCCCCCAGGAATCGCACCTGCCTCACAGGCACAACATCTGATAATGTCACTGTCCACTACAGGCTGAAAGGGACAACCATCCTACGCATCCTGGCCTTCATCGCCCCACAGGCCAACTGCACCAACACAGCGGACAACCAACATCCCACCCCACACCAAGCTGCTTACTGTGCAGCACCTGTTGCCCCTGGCACACCACAACCAACACACTCCATTGTCGGCGGAGGCTCACAGCCAGCCACATCCAAGTCCCCCACACCTGTCCTGAACATCACCATCACCCTGGCACCCCAGTCCCCGTACGGGCAACACAATGCCTAGAAACCACTGGAGACCAAGCAAGGACCATACGCCATAGCCGGATGCACGCACATGTTGGGGCAATCCTCTGCACACATGTGCCACCTGTGCCCCCTGGTGACACAACACACAATCAGCGCAACAAGAAGCACATGTCACACATCAATGTGCAGGCAAAATCAGAACACCGTGGGACCAACACAATTCTTGCCTCCAAATCCCCAGTAAGTGTGCATGATGCCCTTACCCTACGACAGTCCAACAGCAGCCAGTCATCCCAGGATGGAACCAAGGGAAAGCACAGCCCCTTGGAAACTTCCAAATTAACACCTCAATCACCACAACTCCACAACCATGCAATCCACATCTCTGGCAATGCACACATCACAAGCCCACAACCACATGCACAACAACATGCCCACCCACCAGACACAATAGAACAACTCACAATGAGAACCTGGACAAGCCGTGAATATGACCAATCAGCGGCATGGCAGTAGACCCATGATTGGGAAAGTACACAATGCCAAGAGTGGTGGCGAAGTGCTGGACAGACCGCAGTATGCAGAACACACCCATATCCAAGGTGACATACACCTCACGTGAATGGAGTGTAGTGGAAGTGGAAGCAACCATGTCACCCCAGCCAGTGGGGTTCCTTGCGGAAATGTTGCCTGTTACGCCCCCCGTTAGCGTGAGCAGAATGGGATAGGCCGGCGTATGCCAGGCCAACGGAGGGGTATGAATAAAAAGCACGGAGCCCTGGGCGTTGTCCCTTTCCGGAAAGCCCAACATCTCTGACAGGGTGGCACCTCCCACCCTGCCATGAGGCTGCCACCATTCTCATTAGTGGCATTGCCTGAGATCATGTGCGCCTGCCATACCTCGGCCCTCTGGACCACAAACCCGTCAGGCCCGACCCTACGTAGCCAGGCCACACTAATCAGCATCTGACACCAGCATGTGTCATGGAGGGCCCACCACGTTCCAGTGTAAGCTCCAAGCCAGAGGACCACGACCCGGCCAGCCTTTCAGACCACTGTTGTCCCTCCGACCCTGGCCCACATTACTCCTTTCTCTTTTACATATTCTACCGGCAGCCTCTGCCCCCCAGTGGGTCCCATATGTGAGACTGTGTCCTGGCTGTTGAATGGCAGTGACCCCAAATCTGGGACAGCAGCCACAACACTGGATCCCCTTCGATCAGTGAGGCATAGTGCCATATGCACATCTTGTGACACATGCTGCTACAAACCCTGTCCAACGCCATCCGACGAGCCATGCTGCCACAAACCCTGTCCAACACCATCCAGCGAGCCATGCTGCCACAAACCCTATCCAATGCCAGTCGGCTACAGGTGGTGCCACTAACCCTGTTCCAGTTTCAGTCACATAGGTACTACATGCTCTAGGCACTGGCTAGTCCTTGGTATTGAAACACCCTCCGAAGAACTTAAAAAGCTGGGTGAAATCATCAAGGATATAGAGAAACAAATTAATGAAAGTAACACCGTACCAGAGGCCAAAAAACTCCTAGAGAAAGTTGAGAAAACTGTACTCGAATTTAATCGCATTGAACAAAACAAGAAATCAAACAAAGTTAAGAAAGACATAAAATAATTTACAGAGGAAAGGTCTTACCCCTATCCCCGAAAAGATTTCTACACTAATCGTAACTTTAATCACAACCCTCAGAACCCCAAACCGTGGGGTCGTTTCAACAGGAGGAATACACTTGTAGGTTTCTTTGATTCATCAGCCGAGTCATCCGACAATTCTGAGGCTGGTGAGGGGACGAGTACCTCTGGGCGTAACCCAAATCCCCTTTTTTTAGGGAGAGTAGGACCAGAAACCCCGAAAAGAGGTCGAGGGAAACGACAATCAAGGTGGTACAATCCCCCGGGCGAGAGACAGACCAGACACAAATTCTACCAATGGTAGTAGATAGGATAGAACCATCACCTGAGATTAGGGACATGACCATCCCCGTGTTTAACCTCTCCTCCCATACCATGTCCAGCCATGAAATTTCAATTTTAAGCAAAGGAGTTTCCTTCGTCCCTACCACATATCCAAACTTTCTTGACCTACAATCAGAATTACTTGTTTTTTTTCGTAAGATACGACTTTGTGCTTTCTTTGAACAAAACCCTGGCCCGCCCAAAATTACTACCACACCTTTCAGACCTCCATCCACCTTTAACCCCACATCCAATATGATCCCCAGTGAGATCCCCACTTTTGAAAAAGTTGTCCTTAAAGAAATTTCACAACTATCCAAATCACATTTGTTTATTCCTTATAATATCACCTTGGATGAGAAAACAGCCATTTCCACATTGTGTCAGAATAACAGCCTTTTCATTAAGCCAGCAGATAAGGGTGGCGGTATCGTGCTACAAAGCATTGAAGAATATAAAAGTGAGCTTCTACGTCAGTTATCCAACACTGACCATTATTGCAAATTACCGACTAATCCAACTAAGGAATTACAAGTGCTTATCAAACAGATTTCGACTAAGGACCTCAAGTCCCGAGTGGGCTGGGGATGCTCAGACGTGAGTCCCAGGCTCTCCACACCACTGGAGTCAAGCTATCCAGGCTGATGAAGGCTGATAGCCAGAAACTGGTCCTTGGATGCTTGATTCCGGCCCGGGAAAGACATGGCTTGGTAGTTCGGACTGGACTGTTCCCATGAGGCACAGGGTCAGAGCTGATTTGCATATAGCCAGTGTCTAACCCAGGGTGGTGTGGAGTGCAAAAAAACGATGGATTTAGGCCCAGATTCTTGTACTGGGGTGAATGTATGACATTGTTCTACATTCTGTCCATCAACTGTGTTTTTTGCAATTTTCACCCCAAGTGGGCTGGGTATGCTCAGACGTGAGTCCCAGGCTCTCCACACCACTGGAGTCAAGCTATCCAGGCTGATGAAGGCTGATAGCCAGAAACCGGTCCTTGGATGCTCGATTCCGGTCTGGGAAAGACATGGCTTGGTAGTTCGGACTGGACTGTTCCCATGAGGCACAGGGTCAGAGCTGATTTGCATATAGCCAGTGTCTTACCCAGGGTGGTGTGGAGTGCAAAAAAACGATGGATTTAGGCCCAGATCCTTGTACTGGGATGAATGTATGACATTGTTCTACATTCTGTCCATCAACTGTGTTTTTTGCAATTTTCACCCCGAGTGGGCTGGGTATGCTCAGACGTGAGTCCCAGGCTCTCCACACCACTGGAGTCAAGCTATCCAGGCTGATGAAGGCTGATAGCCAGAAACCGGTCCTTGGATGCTTGATTCCGGTCTGGGAAAGACATGGCTTGGTAGTTCGGACTGGACTGTTCCCATGAGGCACATGGTCAGAGCTGATTTGCATATAGCCAGTGTCTAACCCAGGGTGGTGTGGAGTGCAAAAAAACGATGGATTTAGGCCCAAATCCTTGTACTGGGATGAATGTATGACATTGTTCTACATTCTGTCCATCAACTGTGTTTTTTGCATTATTCCCCTTCTAGGCAATCCTTGCTTAATTTGAAGCAATCACTTACTTCGTTGACGCTCATTCGGTACCTGACTCTGGTAAGCGCCCGCTGCACCTTGCTGCCACTTGTGTAAACTTAGATCACTACGATCACTGATAGTCTTTTCTTTTTAGGTACCAGCTACTGTACTTTCACTGCATTCTACTCCGTTTTTAGAGCGCACTCGGTGTCTCTTACGGTAAAGCCTCCTGACACGAACACTCCTTTTGTCTAAACTGCTTCCCTGTATCGGTCGGGCCTCTGTTATCACTGCGGTTGTCACAGCACCCTCCTCTCCTGTTGTTAGCATGCCGCTGATCACCGCCACACCGCACGGGCTTCTTCCTTGCCCCACTTCCGTCAGTAACCAATTCCTCACGGCAATCGGAACCACTGTTTCGTCACACTAGCCACTGCTCCATGTACAACACCTTTTTACGTAATGAATGTCTTGGTTCGCCCGTATCTCACGTTAGACAGCCTTTCTCCTCACCACACTTGACACTCCCCTGTATGGACCACCACATGACTGCTTGGTGGCGTACCACTCATAATCGGTTGGTAATTATGCTCTAGTCTATTT
Source organism: Lissotriton helveticus (assembly GCF_964261635.1). Taxonomy (NCBI): domain Eukaryota; kingdom Metazoa; phylum Chordata; class Amphibia; order Caudata; family Salamandridae; genus Lissotriton; species Lissotriton helveticus. Next base: position 1,420,807,592 of record NC_136063.1, on the reverse strand, counting down.
GTTGAAACTATTCTGTAATCCTTTCTACCCCCATCCCCCTAACTTTTGTTTCCTTCTCCCCTCTTTCACCTTAGGCAGATGAGGCTTGATTTAATTAGGCATTATACAAATGTCCTGATAATGATCCCCATGATTAGATAGTGGGATCGAAACGCCGTCAACTCTAATTACGCACTTTATACATTTATGTACCATGTGTCATTCAACATGTAAAAGTGCATGATGAAATTTCTGTTCTTTTATTTGAATTCTGAAAGTTGAAGAACCGCCCGCTTTTGCCTAAAAAGCCCTTCTTTGTTTCACGTTGTCCATTGTATTTTCTGTGTATGTTTGAGTAGGGTACAGGCTTGTGCCCCACTTTGTTGAACTGTGGAGAATTCCTCTCCCATACCTTTCAAAAGTAAAGATTGGACCTCTGTCCGCTGGACATGTCACACCGAATATAGAAACGATTGTGACTATATATTTATTTAATTGAATTTTTTCTCTTGTAAGGGACCACTGTCGTTTGAAAAAGAATTGATTCCCAAGGTCCCTTGCTGACTTTATTGGGTGCCCCTGTTGTCTTCAGCTATAACGTCAGCCGACGACACGTGGATGAGGGACCAGGACTACCCTGCGAACCAGTAGGTCTCCCATACAGCACGTAGCAGAGAATCACGAATGGTGGAGTCCACACCAGTGGTCGCATGGAGAGGATTAAAAGGAAGATGTGGCTCAGTCCGGACGAAGGTCGGGTCACAGTCACGGAGGTAACCGAACACGTGGTGCTACTGAACCTGAACTAAGCAGGCCGGTGGGACCACCAACCTATACAGGCGACACCCAGTGAATGGCCCGTGCTGTCCGCGGCCTCCGGCCTACACTGCTCTCGGCCTAGGCTGTGCTCGAGTAGGTCACAGATTTGGAACTGAGCATCACGTATGCAAAGGGAGATTACACATCACTGCAAGCAAGGAGAGGCCTAAGAGGATGTCGCCTTGCATCTTGACGGAGAGAAAAGGATCATCGTTATGAAGGTGTTCGTACACTACTCACCAACCTAGTTGGTGGCATGCTTCATCATCGGGCCCACCACAGTGGCACCTAGCGTGCCCCGGGTGTGCTTCGACGCCAGATTACTGCGGAGCAGGTATACTTGCTGAGTGTGCAGTGTAGTGAGTGTGAAGGTGAAGATTAAAAAACCATACAGAAGGTCCCAGCACCCGAGGGTAAAAACAATATTTTAATATACTGGGTCTCTGTTGGTGTATTAAAAGGCAGACGGACACGGTGGAGTATGGATTATGACCTCCAGTGTCCTATGTGGTCTACATGTTTCAGCCTGGCCTTTCTTAATTTAAAACAGGCTTTCCTCAGGACCAAGTGAGTATGTGTGGAAGTGAATAAATAAACTAATTTACAGTGAGTGTTTTTATTTCAATGTGTAGCACTCCCTAAGGTGCTATATGGGTGAGAGGGGGTCCCTCTCGCTTTGACAGTATTTTGCTGTTCAAAGCCTCCTTGGGTCGCCTGGCAGAGAAAAGGACCGAAATTATCGGCCTGGTTCCTCCTTGGACCTGTCGTCCTTCTGCGGCGCCCGACAACCGGGCATTTATTCACTTCCACACATACTCACTTGGTCCTGAGGAAAGCCTGTTTTAAATTAAGAAAGGCTAGGCTGAAACATGTAGACCACATAGGACACTGGAGGTCATAATCCATACTCCACCGTGTCCGTCTGCCTTTTAATACACCAACAGAGACCCAGTATATTAAAATATTGTTTTTACCCTCGGGTGCTGGGACCTTCTGTATGTTTTTTTAATCTTCACCTTCACACTCACTACACTGCACACTCAGCAAGTATACCTGCTCCGCAGTAATCTGGCGTCGACGCACACCCGGGGCACGCTAGGTGCCACTGTGGTGGGCCCGATGATGAAGCATGCCACCAACTAGGTTGGTGGGTGAGGGCTTTTTTTAAAAAAACCTACTGTTTTCCTTGACATACGTACTCCATTGAGTCTTTCCTTTGTAAACTTAGCTAGTCCTTCTTGATTTTGACATATAAAAGCGGGAATCCGGACTAGCTTATCTAGTCCTCCCTCTCTCCTTTGATTCAGTGGTGTTCGTACACTACCGACAACTGCCCTGGTGTCACTAGCGCTCTGCATCGCGATCCAAAGACACATGGCTGTGGGCCACTGCTGACCGCTGCCTCCGGCATACACTTCGGTCCAGTAGGTTACAAAGTCATAATTCAGCAATGGCGGAGTCCATATTAGTGTACCGGCATCATCGCAGTCTGCATCCTCACTCAGCCCCGGTGCCACTAAGCCTGATCCCCAACATTAATGGACACTCTCTGGTCAAACAGTGGTGGCGTCTGAGCCTATGGACTAGGGGGCAGTATTCACCCCCATGTAGCTGATACAGGATTGGTGGTGGCAACATGCTGTCGCATTCCACTCCTCCATTTGCTGCTTCCTAATAAAATCAAACCTTTTGGCGTCTTGTCCTGTAGAACATCTTCCACCCTCCCCGAAACACTCCGAAACATACACCTCGAACAATGATGGTTAACGACTCAGGTCGCATGGCCCATCTGACTGCACAGCAAGTTACCCTCCCGTGGCTGGATGCCTGTGCCGGCCACAGTGCATCTGGGGCCACTAACTCTGTGCCAGTCATGCCTGGGATCCCTTTTCTGGAGACATAGGCTGGCCCCTGAGGCGTAGGCCTTGGGGTCATCAATGCCATTACTCTGTGGCCTTGCGCTGTACACAGCCTCTGGGCCCAAATATCTCCCACCAGGACTCCCACACCAAAGCGAGTCCAGCCCGACCCGGACAATGCATCACCGCAGGAGGCACACACCACCACCGCAAGGACCACCTCCAAACGCCATCTGCCACAATTGAAGCGGTGGTCCTGACAGACTTCGGGTTTGTTCAGGCCTGTCGTGGATGCCATAATCGGCCTGATTACCTGCTCAGCACTCCAGGTGCCAGTGACTCAGTACACCGCAGGCCATTGTCCTTAGCTTATTGTGATTTTTTTTCTTCATGGTTTTATATAGAGCAAACTTAACCCGAATCGGGTATCAGAGCACTTTACATAGCACCAGTTACGTTACATGAGGGCACACAATCATTTTTGTGTGGCACGGGGAGTTTAAGTGATTTGCCCAGAATCACAGGATGTTCAGCATCATTACAGAGACTCAAACTCAGTGCCGCAGATTCGATGTTGACCGCCCTAGCCGTTACGCCAACTCCTCTGTTTTGTCCTGTGGTGCGGTTCCACAGGTATGTCACCTCAAACAGTGTGGGGGCCCTATGACATTGATGGTGAAGATGATGCAGTTCTGACACACACCACTGCATCTGCATCAGGAATGTATCGAAGGGACACAATCCGAGACTTTTTCTGCACATGAGCGCGCTCATCTCTAGTGTCCACAGCCCAGTGCACTGCGACTCACGGACACTTCCGTTTGCATGTTGGCTGTCCTCTCAACTTTATCCAGATCACCCCATGTTGCTCAGCAGTTGACTCTGTATTGCATGTGTTTTCTGTTTCCGTTGCATTGGTGTCCAATGTCCATGTGGTTGCCAACACCAGACATTCCGTGTGGGTTGGCTTACACTCACCCCACACACATCCAGCACAGGCGTCACTGTACATGTGGCCCTGCCAATAAAAGGGCCAGGCGCATGTGCCCGTAGCCAGTTCAACATGATCTCTGCGTATGTCCCTGTGGTCTTGTAGTATGCTTGTGGGCCCTGGGCCCTACGACTTTACATTGCGCAGTGTACATCGGATGCAGACATGTCACCGGAGGCAGCGGGTTGGGGCTTGGACATGTAGCTTTGTTGTCACCCACTCAATTCATATGAGGAGTGGCCAAGGCAATCGTACATACAGCCAACATGGGTGTGTGACTGCTAATTGTGCGGCCCTGGGTGTGGTTCTGTGCAGTGAATGTGCATCTGCATCTGCATGCGTCTCTATGGCAGCGTGGGCCTCCTTAGTGAGGTGTGGGTGGACCCTGAAGTGGGATAGACCCCTGCGTATGTGTCTTGGTTAGCAATCCATGGGTTCGACCCCCGCCCACACCTGTTGGACCACCTCATTTTGGCCTGCTGACACATGCCATTGGGGTGCCATGTGGGGGTGGGTGAAGTGTTCTGAGCCAGCTGCGCTTGCCGGTGCTTCCTGCTTTGTGGTCTATTGCAGGATCGGTGTCCTCCTCTGAGTAGCTTGGCAGTCCGGGTCCTGGTGGGGGGGTTGCATGAGCTTTCCTTGTGCTGTTGTAGGGCCTCGGTGTCGACGGTGTGGTAGTCCTCTCCGGCATCACTGATGTGTTGTATTATGTGCTCTGCTGCAGGTGCGGTGTGCCCCTCTGCGATGTGAAGGGGAGGTGCATGTTGCCTTTGTGTTTGTGCAATAAGTAGTAACGGTCAGGGAGAAGAGGGGAAGAAATATCAAAACAAGAAAATGATCTCCCTCTAGACCTAAATTATTCTACACATAAATTAATCCAAATACATAATATGAGCACCCAAACCAGCTTATTTACCCACTAGACAAATACTCCAACAATTATAAAAATATATTCATTATTGTACATGTTTTTATGTTTTTTTTCATTTCCATCAACATTGATTATAAATTCATCAGTAATCACAAAGTAAGAAGACAATAAATACAAATAAATCAAATAAGCCCCGGTAGATAAATACAAATCAAATTCACAATACACCATTCAAACCATACTCACACAAACCTAGACAAACCTTCACATTCATAAAATATCTGGGGAACTCAACTACAGAGTAACAATGTAATTGGAATGACCAAAGACAAAGACTGCAATAGGCAGGATGTTCTCAAGGTAGTGTTCAAAGCGTTTCGGTGGCTCCAAGATGATAAAATGCCACCTTCATCAACACCTGACAGATATAAAACCCTCACAAGAGCCACTCCACCCGGGGCAGAAAGTACCACTGGAAGAAAAGTTTCAATATCCTCTTAATCGATACAGACTGAAGTTTTTAAAAACACTATCTGAGGATTACCCACTACTCAAACAGTTGTCAACAAACACCGCTCGATCGGGCTGTTGTGAAGACTTGGCGTTCCATCGGTTATGCAGGTCTCCATGCATGATGGAAGCACATTAGAGATTGAAGCTCAGAAATTTGGGAACACAGGAGTAGGAGGCCCTGTGGACGATACAAAAGCAATTTAGTTAAAACAGTTGTCTCTTGCAAATAAGAAACGTGACTTATATGGAGTATCTCTGTAGATACATATGGATGGCCGACTAGGGACATCGCACTGCCTAGGTTCGAGAATAACTAGTGTTCTGCGCACAAGAACTTTTAATAGCGACTTACCAGCATAAACATATTTATCCATAGAGGATCAGAGCTCTTTGGATCATCTCAAAATAAACCTTGTGTGAAGCGACAATACACGGTGTTTAGTTGCTTGAGGATCTGAGAGTGGTGTTTGTTGACAACTGTTTGAGTAGTGGCTGACCCTCAGACAGTGGCTCTTGTGAGGGCTTTAAATCTGGCAGGTCCTGATGAAGGTGGCATTTTATCATCTTGCAGCCACCGAAACGCATCGACCACTGCCTTGAGAACATCCTGCTTATTGCAGTCTTTGTCTTTGGTCATTCCAATTACATTGTTACTCTGCAGTTGAGTTCCCCAGATTTGTTATGAATGTGAAGGTTTGTCTGGGTTTGTGTGAGTACGGTTTCAATGGTGTGTTGTGAATTTGATTTGTATTTCTCTACCGGGGCTTATTTGATTTATTTGTATTTATTGTCTTCTTACTTTGTGATTACTGATGAATTTATAATCAATATTGATGGGAATGGAAAAAAGCATATAAAAACAAGTACAATAATGAAAACAAAGTTGACAAAAGAAATGAAATAAAAAAAGTAATTTTTATTTTTGTTGGAGTATTTGTCTAGTGGGTAAATAAGCTGGTTTGGGTGCTCACATTATGTATTTGGATTAATTCATGTGTAGAATAATTTAGGTCTAGAGGGAGATCATTTTCTTGTGTTGCCTTTGTGTTGACATATATGTTGACAGATTGTGCTACTTTGCATTCAGTCTGTATGTCATTGTACATTGTGACAGTTTGGGGGGTGCTGGATTGTTCTGCGGGTAAGTGTGCATTTGGACTACATGACGAATGTGAGGTAGTACGCGTACATTTCATTTCACTGTTACTGGCTCTGTCAGCTGCAGTGGGCATGTTTCTGTGCATGTGCAGAGCCAGTTGTGTCCTCGGTTCTGCAGTGTTGGCTATGCCCATTGTTCCACGTTGTCGTCAATGTGGGTGTGCTGTTCATGCTATGTGTGTGTGCTGCAGTGTGCCAAGGTATCTGGGACATGATACTGGGTGTTTGTGGGTGTACAGTGTGCTACACCTCGTTGTGCATGGATGCCATTGTGCCCATCTCCCCGCATCACCAAGTCCCTTGTCGTTACTCACCCTCTTGATGTTGTGTCAGGTCCTCTTGAGCTGTGTCCGTACTCCCTACTCCTTGTACTATCTCCACACTGATGACTGTGGCCTCGGTTTTCTCCAGCTCCTCCTGTGGCGCAGGACTCCCACCTCCTGTTGCCATTGCTGCCTTACTGTTCACAGCGGGTTTGTGCCTGGTTTAGGTTATCACATCATGCCAGCGCCTCATGGCCTCCCCGATTGGCTTCCTCGACACTCCGACTACATTCCAGGTGGTCTGCTTGTGGGTCAGTTGCTGGTAGTGTTCTGTCACCTGTGTGAAGCTCGTCTTGTTGTCCTGTGGTCTGCACCCCGTCTTCCTCTCCCTCTTCTCCTTGGCTTTCCCCGACCCCGTGGTTCCTTGCTGGTAGTCTGTGGGGGTTGTGGGGTTTGAGTTGGCCTCTGCGCTGGGTTAGGGTGCATCCATGTTGCGACATGCTTTGGCTTGTTTCTGGTGTATTTTTTCAGGGGGTTTTATGGTGCAATGTCCCACCAGACGCGTGGGATTTGCAGGCCTGTGGCTGTTTTTCACTACTTTTTGTACCCCTATTGGTCTCATCGCATTTGTTTTGGCATTCAGGTATCGCATTTTTGCGGCATGGCATTGATTTTCACATGGATATTTGCTGCCCTATCTGGTGTCTATCGTATGGTACCACCTTGTTGTGAATTCTACTTTGACACAGGGTTATTTTCCCGCGATGGGCTGCGATGTTGAACATTGCGTTCCGCTACTCTTGCGGTAATAATCACACATTCTTGTAAATATACCCTTTGTTTTGGCTGTAGGGAGCATGCGTATACATTTCCCGTGAAGTGGACAAAAGACACAACCATACAAGTGTAGTGCAGTGCAACCCGAACACTTACCTACAAGTTTAGTGCAGGAATCTGGTGCAGTGGATTTGGGACATCATGGTACGAGATTAATACAGTTCCCACTGGAGACCCTCACGTTTTAGATACAAGGATTTCAATTAACTAAAGTCCAGAATACCCTTATAAGCTCTAGGCAGTGCCTGGTGACTGCTAGTCATCTTTTTCTCCATGTTGCTCGCTCTTTTTTACCCTGTTTGGGACTCGTGCGTATGCTATAGACATGTCATGAGAGGAAGTGAAGCTTACGTGTTGTGCCAAACACAGGTGCCCATGGGCACAACAAACAATGCAAAATAATTAAAAAAAACACGCAATGACACACAGCTGAAACACAGGTTCCTCTGTGGAGAATCCACAACTTCCAATTTGTAAACAGTACAGATTTAGGGGCTCCAATGCTACCTTTTTTTTACCTTGTTTTCTGAAAGATAATACTCGGTTACAGTGGGGAGAGGAACTTCCCTTGGAACAGTCCTACTCACTTATGCTCTTGCAAACTCCTGGTTTCAATTCACAGCCGCCACTTTCAAATTTCAACAGCGTCTACTGCAGTTTTGGGACTCCTTTAAATTGAGTGCTACACTTTGAAAAAGATTCTAATGTCTAATAAAAACGAAACATGCCACTGAACATAATAAACCCCAATTTTGGTCACTTTACCTGCAGATAGTAAACCACAAGAGCAATTGCGTGGAGAGTTCTTCTGTCTAGCATTGTGCTATGGGTTTTATGCACATTGACAAGAAGCAGAATTTTGTATATTATACCTATCTCAGTGATCGATGTGCACTTATTCCCTCACCTGACCTACTGTATTCCCTCTCAGTACTCCATCAATAAACATCTACATGTATGACACCATTAACATTGGATGTGGTGGATTCATCTTTTGGCAGAATGCCTGTGTAAGACGTTCAGCCAAGGATGAGAACATAACATATATAATGTGATGAAATTCCTTGAAATGTATTGAATGGATTTGTAAAGTATAATTATGTTTTAACTGTTTTAATGGAATATTGTATCGTCTTTTATGGTGAAAATTTTTACCGAAATAAAGAATAAAAGAGGAAAGAAAAGATGAGAAGCAAGGAGATGCACACAAAGTAGCAGGATGCCCTATCGAAAATTCAGTGAGAGGATGACCAGACATGCAGGGGAAGCCATAAACGTGAGGGCAGTTGTCATCATTTCACATGATGTATTGCTAGCCCACGCTGGAGGACAGAACTGAGGGGCATGTTTACAAGGTCATTGTGCCACCGGAGAGTCACTTTTTGTGATGCTCCCGTGGCACATCGCCCTGCTCCATATTTACAATGAGGTGCTAAGCCACTTTGCCTGGCTTAATGCCGCATTGTAAATATCATACCCTTTCATGCAGTTTTCTGCGTGAAAGGGGCATGCAATGGGTGTTGCAGTGGGTGTTCCATCGTAACACCTGTTGCTTTTTGATGCTGCCCCAGATTTATGAGGCAGCACCAAAAACTAACACCATTGAAAAGCAGGTTTTAGAGTGGCACAGCAAGGAGAAATACTTGTATTACTCCTCGTGTTTTGCTCTTTCTAGAAGGAGCAAAAGGCCATTAATTATTGCTTTTGTGCAAGAAAGTGTCCCTTCCTACAACAAAGATCATCCCTGCAATGCAGGTACCCTTGCACCATGGCGCAAGGGTGTCTGCATGGTACAAGGGTGTCTGCGCTGGTGCAGAGCTGCTGTTTGTGTGCAGGAGAGAAGGACGGGAATACTCTGTATATTGTAGATATGCACATTCCTGCCCTTTTATTTTGACACACGGCAGCCCAGCAGGAAGGCTTGCTGCACTGCATTGCAGTGCCTCAAAATATAGTAAATGAGGCCCTCAGTCTTCTCAGTGTTGCCCCTTTTGAACTAATAGTGTGACCAGAAGTAGTCAGTGGGCTCAATTTTATAGTCAGTGGACAAAGCGAAACCTTTTTGAATTACAAACTATGCAATCTGCCCCCAAGTGCCTTCTCCCTACCTTCAAGACATGTCCTTTAATCGGCAAACTTGATGCTAAACAAAGGATGAACAGGCGATTATGTATTTTTTACATTTCTAAATAATCTGAAAAATATCCCCTTGTCATACTCTTTCTCCATTTTTGCGAGAGAAACGGACCACCAATGCTTACATTCTTGTAGATGTTTCCCTATGCTTCTGTCTTTAATGAAATGCGGCAATAGGATAAAATGTGCTTAGATCGCACGAATGTATAAAGGTTACGTTGAATTTCGGCAGGGAGTATCTCCAAGTTAATTCACTCAATGTACTTATTAGTAAAGTCCAATATCTCTGAGAATATAAAATAAGACATATCCTGATGTCTTGAAGCCATTTCGTGCCTATCGGGTTGTGTGGTGAAGCGTAGAGATGGTTACCTTACAAGAAAACAGAATGTCAGTACAACAGCCATATTAGAGCCCATTTTTACAGCGAATTAACTTTGGGACACAGGGGCACTAAATGTTTCTGTCGTTTTGGCACGCTCTCTGTACATTCGACGCTGGCTGTTCTCCATGAGCTGAGTGGGTTGAGCTCCCAGGGGTGTCTTCACCATACAAACAGGGCTGCTTGGAATTCTTGGCACAGTAAACGCCTTAATGGAGCAGTACGGTTGCAGAAGGTCGGAGAGGACTCATGCTCTATTATTGGCAGTGCATCATGGGAAATCTCTAACAGACCCATTGCAGTGGCTCTTTCTGTCCAATCAATTCATTTTCTTATCGAGCGTGACGATTATATAAAACAGGCACCGCCAGCTTTCACTGGAGCTCGGGCAGTCAATACCTTTGTTCTGCTTTGGCAGAGAAAGAGTTGGGGTTTCTGAACGCACGAAAATAGAAAAAGAAATAAGTTTGGGCCAAGACCAGAAGAAAATCAGTTCACCATCTAGCAGAGTGGCTCGTGCAGAGCCACGCAGCAGCACACATGTGTTGTTTCTAGTTTTTCTTTTGTTGTAAAGCAGGTGGTCTTTTGCTGTTAGGAGTGTTCCCGCTGAACATAATTAAGCATTCCAGGGTTTAAAGATTGGATGACTAATAAAATGTTAAACTCTTTTATCTGCACTTGTTTAAAAAGAGCACTGGTTTCAAGTTAACAAGGTTGTTTCGGATTTATTTGGAATACTGACTTACTAGTTTTCGGGACTTTTATTTTCACTGGGATATCTATATATTTTTACACACACAACCTCCTTATGTTTGTTAAATGTTGACTACCTTTTCCTCAGTAAAAAAAAAATACAGTACACGCAGGGAAGTGGATCTGACAAGCAATGCTAAAACAGCAGTGTAAGAAGTTGTCCTGGCATATGATGTTCACTATTATAGTGGGCACCTTGCACCAGTCCAAACGACCCTTATTGATGGTAGGCTTAAGAAAACCTTTATAGAAAGCTATCCTAATGGTAGCTGTGGAGAGCAGCCGTCAGGCTAAGTTTTGAAGGAATGTAAAGCAGCTTGTTTTACCAGTCTATAGTCTCTTGAATGATCAAATGAAAGAGCACCACACCAGGTATATATATACAATATATGTATTTATTCTAAACACAACCCCTCTAGTCTCTTTATGAGGCGAGAGGCAAAAGTACAATACAAGAACTTAAATAGCACACAGTAAATTAGCACAGTACATTTACTAAGCAAGTGGTATTAGTACCGCTCTCAACATAGAGACCAGGCCTAGAGCCTGTAGAACTGCTGGGACAAACAGGAACCACCCAAGGTAGGGATGCAGGAGACCCACGGAGGACGCGTGCAGTGTCTAAACACAGCCGTGAATCACCATTGACTTCTATGGAGAAAGTTAGATTTACAATGTTAAAGAATAAGGACACTTAGGAGTGGACTACGGTAAAACCCTTTCAGTACTGGACACTTTGAGAGTCGCGACCCACGGGAGCACCAAAGCACTCGTGCTACCTCACCCAGGGAAGCCGGGTGCATAGGTGTCTTTTTGTGTAGGGTTTCGTCTTCGATTCCAATCGAGAGCTGCAAAGAAATGCTGCAGGCGTCAAGGTGAAGAGTGTCCGGATGGATCCAAGGGTACATCAGAGATCTGAAGAACCTAAAAGCAGAGGGGACAGAGTCTGGGTCACTAGCCAGTGACCAGGATGGCGACAAGAAGATGCCAGCCGATGTCGGGTGCTTTAAGGTGAAGTAGGTGAAGCATGACTCTCCAGCCACGAGGTCCAGGAGGCGTCAACGACAACTAGGAGCTGGGTTTGAGCTGTCTCACATTGGATGTCGAGTGCTTCAGTGTCAGTATCCAGATTGGACCCAACAAGCCTTGGCAACAGCAACCCACGCAAGATAACAAGATTTGCTTTGGTGCAGACCAGCAAGGTCTGAGGGTCTCACCCTTTGGAGGGAAGTCAGGGCACATCTTGAGCAACCGGGGAAGCCCTAGAAACAAAGTAGATTCCTTTGTGGGGACCCACTAGCCAACAGACTAGGGATCGCAAAGGCACCTTAAGCTGAAATGCTGAAACTGGGCCCATGGAACACTCGTGGAGTGTAGGCTCACAATCTTCAATGCAAAGGGTGCTCAGGACCTGGACTACAAGTAGCCCAATGCACAACATTGGAAAGCTTGGGAAGTTGATGCACTAGCAAATGTGCAGAATGTCCAGGAGTTCCGTCCCACATCTCTTGTGATAGCTACAGGTCTAAGATTCGCTGGGGACTCATGTCAGCCTCTGATATAATCTCCTGTGTCACAGATTCTTCAGGATCCGTCAGGAGCCTTGAAAATGTAGACCAGCAAGATGCTTCTTTGGTGCCTGTTTGAACAGGGGAGTCACTCCTTGGCCCCAAGGGAGATTTCTCCTGTCTTCCAGTCGATATGGAATGTCGAAGGTCCAAGATTTATGTTTCAGAGTTTTGTCCAGGGTAATCTAAAGTCTTAGGGACTGGCTTCCTATATTTATACTAAGTTTAGGGGTTGGACTAACTCTAGAGTCCCACCTATTGGAGGACCTGGGGAGGGGGTGGTTACACCCCTTCCGCTTTGTCGAGTTTTGCGCCAGAGCTGGGGCTGAGTGCCCCAGCAACCGGTTTGAACTGGGAAATGCATGGGACACCTTGTGTGCCCCAGGAAGTGTCTGAAACGCATTCACTGAATGCAACCCACCCTGCCCCAATACACTAAAGTCTGCCTGGAGAGGTTCTGGCACCTCCCTGGACAGGAAAACTATTGTCCAGGCCTCCCCTGCTGGAGTTTCGTCCAGCAGTAGGAGGTCAGACTCATGTCTGTGGCAGCAGCATCCATTTTGTGATGCTGGGGCTCTTTTAAACATTTACCGGGTAAGTAAGTGTGTGCATGTCTTCTCCTTCTAGAAGGTAGGAATTCTACTCCCGCCACCAGAACTGGCGGGGGGTAGGATTCCAAAGTGTTTGACACCAAACACAACATGTTTTGATAAAGCCATTCCAAAGTTAGCATTTACCGCGAGGATTATAATTCACTTAAGAGTATTTGGTATGGCTATATCATAGAACAGCTATAAGGAAGGGATTCCAAAAGCTGCAGAGGGGCTCAGCTCCTGCTAGGGCACCCTCTAACACAAAACCAAGCACTCTGCCTTCAGCATTGTCAAGGCCTGCCATAGGACTGACTGATAGGTTTATATGTGTCTATATATATATATAGGTAGATATAGGTATACTTCATCTAAATAAGGGATGCTTACACCACCTTACCCAGGCTGCAATTGTAGACCTGTAGTGCCATTTTGGAAGGCTTCCCAGTGGTGGCATAATACATGCTTCAGCCCCTGGTAGACCTCTGGGGTACCTATGCCCTTGGTACCTAAGGTACCAAATACTAGGGACTCACAAGGGTAACCCAGTAACCAATCTGGAGTGTACCTAATGTACATGTAACCAATTTAAAGAGAGAACAGCTAGGCTGTGGTCCTGATTAGCCGGGCCACAACCGGACTAAATTCGAAAAACCAGTCAAACAGAGCAAAAAGTGGGGGTAACCTTAGGAAGCAGATCCTACTATCCTACAAGCAGGAACGCCTGTACCAGCAATCAAAGTGCAGGTGAACCAGCAGCACAGGCTGGGTCTATCCTCAAAGATTTTGCTGTCACTTGCTTTGGTAGTCACTCCTGAATTCCTTGACTAAGGTAAAGGCAATTCAGTAGTACTCCAGAATTACTCTTGGAATTCCAACACTAAACCAGGATTAAGTGATGGATAATTCAGTTTTTTTCCTGGAAGTCAAACGTAAACCAAAAGTAGTACAAAGTTATGTCACAGCTCTTCAAAGTTAACTCTTTCTTACAAAGTCACCCACCTGCTCTCCGGATTGCTTCCTCTTCAATGTTGCTTGTTCCAAATTCTCTCCAGGGTCTGCCAAGGTAGCAAGGAAATCCACACTTGTCACCTTGGAAAACCCTCAAGGGAAAGGGGAGTGGGTGTGAGAAACAAGAAACACAGGATCCACTCCTCAGCCTTCTTGTCAGCCTAAGAATTGTGTGTAGGTTTCTTAATGGATGAAGTGTCGCTGGGCCAGGTTTTAAAAGTACCTAAAATATGATTCCAACAGTTTGTTAAAACTTATTTTGACCTTCTATGATAAGTCAAACTTATATGGCCGGGATGCCCGCCACCCCCTCCCAACACACATCCCCAAGGATGGGAAGTCGGACAATCGTTGAACTTTTGGAAGATGGGAGGGAGTCACCCTCCCGGCCGTATTTATTAAAATATGAAACAAAATTTAAAACATTAAATTAAAAGTTTCATCATTATGCATTATGTACAATTTGACATTTATTACATTTCGATGCAGTCATGTACTTTTGGCTAACATCCTGAAAATGCATACACTCTAATTCAAATTGTACATCCTAGCATTAAGGGCCAACGGCAAGGTCTTAACCGGTGTCAGATCCCTACTACCAAACTCCCGCCCTCACCGTGTGAGCGGCGCATGCGCAGAGGGCTCTACCCTCATTGCCAACTGTAACTTCCCTTGTCGTGGTGGGGGCCCCCTTTCTACTCGACGCCATCTTAAGGGTCGTCCGAGTTCCCGTATGAGGTCTCTGTAGGAAGGACAGCGTGGACTCTCCCCCCCACCCCATACTCTTTATCCGCCGTCGCGGATATCCGGCCCCCGGGAAATTAGTCAGGAGGGGCATTTAACCGCCTCCCCCCCTGGGAGGGGCCCATGGCCATCTCCCCCTAGGCGCCCCATCCTTAGTGGGTGCCGCCTCCCCGTGGAAGGGGCCAATGGCCGTCTTCCCCCGGGCGCTCCCATCCATTGTGGGTGGCGCCCCACTCTAGGGACCTTTAAATTCCTGCTCACCGATCATGACCTTACCGCCCGACAAATAAATACGACAGTTGTTTACCTACTAAAAAGAAAAATTCAGCATCATCTTACTGTTTATTACTGATCATTTCTGCAAGAAGAAACTTCTCCAATGCAAACCATATTCACCTTCTCAACATTCCTTTATTCACTCTACCAAGGAAAAAGAAGGCCTATACTTTCATCACTCAGAAAACTTTATTTTCTCCAAACATTTGCTATCAGGGGCTGGTGGGTGGGTCAAAATTGCTGCTTGTTCCGTCGAGGGCTCACGAGCAACGAGTGGGTGCAGCCTTCCGATCCGAGGAACAAGAGGACGATCTTCTGGGTTCCCGCTCCTTTATCCTTCTGCGGGAGGGCGTGTACTCGTCCCTGATACGCCTACTTGGCGTGGTCTTCCTTCGAGGTGTCTAGGACAACCCCTCTCGGGCGGGGGAAGGCGCGCTCCGGCTACGTCGCTTTGGGCATACCAGCCGGGCCACGCCCACCCCGCCCAAAATGGCTTCCCGGGAGGTTCGGGCCCCCATCCATACGTTCGGGGGGACCGAGCGGTCGCCCCTTTCCATATGGCCGGGATGCCCGCCACCCCCTCCCAACACACATCCCCAAGGATGGGAAGTCGGACAATCGTTGAACTTTTGGAAGACGGGAGGGAGTCACCCTCCCGGACGTATTTATTAAAATATGAAACAAAATTTAAAACATTAAATTAAAAGTTTCATCATTATGCATTATGTACAATTTGACATTTATTACATTTCGATGCAGTCATGTACTTTTGGCTAACATCCTGAAAATGCATACACTGTAATTCAAATTGTACATCCTAGCATTAAGGGCCAACGGCAAGGTCTTAACCGGTGTCAGATCCCTACTACCAAACTCCCGCCCTCACCGTGTGAGCGGCGCATGCGCAGAGGGCTCTACCCTCATTGCCAACGGTAACTTCCCTTGTCGTGGTGGGGGCCCCCTTTCTACTCGACGCCATCTTAAGGGTCGTCCGAGTTCCCGTATGAGGTCTCTGTAGGAAGGACAGCGTGGACTCTCCCCCCACCCCATACTCTTTATCCGCCGTCGCGGATATCCGGCCCCCGGGAAATTAGTCAGGAGGGGCATTTAACCGCCTCCCCCCCTGGGAGGGGCCCATGGCCATCTCCCCCTAGGCGCCCCATCCTTAGTGGGTTCCGCCTCCCCGTGGAAGGGGCCAATGGCCGTCTTCCCCCGGGCGCTCCCATCCATTGTGGGTGGCGCCCCACTCTAGGGACCTTTAAATTCCTGCTCACCGATCATGATCTTACCGCCACAGACCGGATAGTTGACCGACTATCCGGTCCCCCCAATTCCTCCTATAGGTCATACTTCCTCAAACCTCTCAGCCATGCAACCAAATCTCCTATTAGTAAATCATTCCCCTCCCTGGACAGGTGAACCCCATCATACAGATACATATGGTCACCCCGGATACACCCATGAGGAATGACATGCAACTGTGAAGAACGGAACAGTCTATTAATCTTATTATTGACCCGTTTAACTGAATGGTTCAGAGCCGACACCGAAAGGCCCCCCTGCCACCTCCTTCTAGGAATCATGTGGGACCAGGCAATCGTGCACCCCGGGACTCTTTTAGCCAACCAGCTAACAGCCGACAGGATTCGCTCAAGTAACACTCGTCTACCCAGTGTCACCAAATCGTTGCCACCCAGGTGTACTATGACAATAGATGGCGGTGACCTATGCCGCCTTAAAAGTCCCTCGAAAAATGACTCAAATTGGTCAAAAACGAGCCCACCTTTCCCATGGAAAGCCACTCTGAACCCGTATTCCCCAGGTGCGTGAATCGCGTCACCTTCCTTGAATACGTCACCGGCGCGCCTCACGTATGAGTGGCCCACGACCCATACCATCCTCTCCCCAGTCGGTGATCTCTGACCGCTGGTCTCTTGATGTAGGGTCGACCTCCAATTCCGCCCTGCATGGCAGGCCCGCGAAACTGCAAAGTAAACAAAAGACAGAAAACGTGAGTGCATGTCAATTGATCACTTACAACATGTGCAAACGCACATACCTCTTAAAGCAATTCGAGGACCAACGGCCCAATTGTTTCACTTCCTCGGCACTCTGACCCCTGGCTGTAGCCTCAGTAGCAGCCCCTATCCGAAAGGAGTGGGTCCCAAAATCGCACGGGTCCATGCCCGCGTCAGCGATTGTCAGTGCCAGCACCCTCTGAAACTGAAATCTCGTCAGTGGGGTGCCATCCTTGTGTCGGAGCAAGCTCCCCCCCCAGGCGGCCGCTCTCAGCGCCAAATAGTCTTCCACACACTTCAACGGGCAGACGGGGGACCCTCGCTTGCGCTGTACAACCACACTATCTCCCATAGCCCCCTGGTCGGTCTTGGACCTGGCTATCATGATTACCATCGAATCACCCCTTATCTGGATGTGATCCCTGCACAAACCTCCCTCCATATCTCTCTTGTTCCTTGCGACAAGTTCGCTCACCCTCATGGCCCCATGAAATGCCAGTGTGAACGCTGCCCGGAACAAAACTGCTTCGTAATGGGAGGAACACGTCTCATCCAGCTTTGCTAAAAGCAGAGACAGTCTGTCTAAGCCAATCGGGTGCCTCGTATCTCTCTTGCAACCCTCAAGGCGCTGCCAGCCGCGAAGGGCTTTCTTCACCAAAAAGGAACCCGTAGGGTCTTTTATGCCGTGTACCTGGGCCATGAAAGAAATGGCCGCCCTATGCCTACCGGCCGTTGCCACTGATCGGCCCTCCCTGTGTAGTGCAACCAGGTACCCCAGGAAGGATTCCTCCTGCCCCCAATGCAGACTCCCCACAGGACCCAAATATGTGCAATAAGAACGAAACGCTCCTTCGTATGCTTTCCTTGTCCTGGGGGCTAAACTCGCTGCCACGAGGTCTTGTAATCCGAGGCACCGATTAGCCACATTGCTTCTGGGAATGGTGCTGCCTCTAAGTCTGCTGTGGGCAGGTAACCCCTGAATGCCTGCATACGTGAACGAGAGAGTGCATCAGCCGCATGATTCAGTACACCTGGCACATGTTTTGCCCTGAACAGTACATTAAATGTCATGCACAGCAGCACAATCTCTTTCAACAATCTCAAAATCATTTTGCAGCATGCTGCTTGTTGATTAATGCAATCTACGACAGTCATATTGTCGGACCAAAACACCACTGAGCGTCCCCTGAAGTCATCAGCCCATGTCATCAGAGCAACCCAGATGGGGAATAACTCCAGGAACCCAATGTTACCTGTGAGGCCGTCGGAGTGCCACCATGTTGGCCATGTTTGTGCCGACCATCGATCACCCAAGATGGCGCCAAAACCCACGCTCCCTGCCGAGTCGGTCCATAGACCCAATTCCTCCGAAGACTCTGGCGGGGAGTTCCAAACGACTCGACCGTTGAAGTCCGCCAGAAATGCCAACCAAACACGCATATCCTGGCGAACCTCTCCAGACAGTCTCGTACGGTGGTGAGCCTCTTTGAGACCACCCATAGCCTGCGCGATAGAGCGCGAAAACGGGCGGGCCATAGGAATCACCCTCAAGGCAAAATTAAGCTGACCCACTGTTCGTTGTAACTGGTGCAGGGTCACTTTCTCCCCACTCAGGCATTGCGTCAAGGAAGCCCGGAACTTGATCACTTTGTCTACTGGTAGTCGGAAACACCCCTCCACAGAATCGAGCTCAATACCCAGAAACTCCAGTGAAGTAGATGGTCCGACCGTCTTACCTGGTGCCAAAGGGACACCGAATTCATTCATGAGGATGCAGAAATCATACAGCGCCTGTGCGCATTTCATATCACCGGCTGCCCCTAAAAACAGAAAATCATCCAGATAATGCATAACATGTCTATGCCCTGTGGCCTCTGTAAATGCCCATTCCAAAAAACAGCTAAACATCTCAAAATATGCACATGAAATGGAACAACCCATGGGCATGCATTTATCCATGTAATACTTTCCCTGAAATGCAAAACCTAGCAGGCGCTGATCCTGCGGGTGCACCGGAAGCAACCGGAATGCTGATTCGATATCACATTTCGCCATCAGCGCCCCAGGGCCTGGGTGGTTCAACATGGCCACGGCATCGTCGAACGATGCGTATCGTACCGAACAAAATTCTGGGTCTATGGCGTCATTTACCGAGGAACCCCTGGGAGCAGAAAGGTTATGTATGAGTCTAAACTCCCCCGGGTCTTTCTTCGGGACAACCCCTAACGGGGAACATATGAAATCGGCCACCGGCGGGCATGAAAAGGGGCCAGCCACTCGGCCGAAACTGACTTCTTTTGCTATTTTCTTTTCTGCCACGCCCGGGTTGTGCCGTACCGATAACTGGTTTCTACAAAAGGAATTCCCCCGAACTTCCCCTACCGGGATGTGGAAGCCATGTAAGAATCCCTTCCTCAACACCCCAGCGGACACATGATCAGGGTATTTGTTTAACCACGGAATCATAACCATTAGATCAACGGGTGTAGGCAATCGGTTACAAAGGTCCACCTCACTCCTGCTTAGGTCCTCCTTTTCCACCCATCCCGCCATTCTTTGATCTACATGTACTTTCCGGGTGTGAGGAATTCCCACAGCCGGCACACACATGCTTAAACTTGCATGTCCCCTGCGGTCTGTTACAATTGCCTCGATTGAAGCCCCAACAGACCCCTCCTTGTCCGCCCTTCCCGCCAACTCTAGGCTGATAGCCCCCACCTGTGCCTGCTCGAAAGGGCACCCCGGGCTTTTGGCGGACAACTCCGGACCCGCTCCCGCCTGGCGAGGACGTACCTGTCGCCCCTGGCAGGAGTTGCTTGTGCCATGACACCGAGTCCAAACAATCCCAAGACAGAGAAGCATCATATTCCTTTGCTTTTCGGAACTTCATGTCATAGCCTTTCCATTCTTCCCCCTCATACATTGAATAAAAATCCATAATGCGATTCTGATAGCAAACCAACTCAGTCATAACATCAGGTTTACGTTCCCCCATAACTGCGGTAAATATAGAGAAGGCCTTAACCCAATTCGTCACTGTCTCTTCCACCCTGAACTCGGCCATCTTGGCGCGCCATACACTAGGGTGCCACAAATCTTTCTGCGTTTTAGCATACTCCATCTCACGATGGTCCGTTAACAATGAAAACATGTTGACATACTTGTCTCCCCATATTAACTCTTTTGTGGCCAAGGGAACGTGCTGTGCAACCTTTTCCCGCCTTGAGGGTATCGAGCCCTCCCCCACCATTGGCAATGCGATCTTACCCGGATCGGCTATTGTTGCCGCCGCCTTCTCCTCACCAGCTGCTGGTACTCCTGGCGCCACCTGTGGGGGAACAAGAGGAACACTCGCCTTCGCGACATCTCTCGATTGCCGCAACTGCTTCATTAACACTCTGGCCTCTTCGGCCGGATCTCCCGGGGTTGCTGTGCCCCCCACCTTTGTTTTAAGCCATGCGGTCAACTGTGCGGCCAATTCTGGGGGCATTTCATCATCCTCGGTCGAGGTGATCACGACTGGGATAGGCTGGCCTAAAACTGGTTCCTGAACCGGGACACCAGCCGGTACTAGGGGGACGATGGGTGGCACCTCTGGTGCCGGGACCCCCCCCGAGACTGCCCTTTCTTTGATCCGCTTCCCTCTTAACCCGGGAACCACTCCCGGCAAGGCCGGGCCTATTACCTTTTTCGGCTGACCTGGGTCGTTCATTGTCGCCAATTGTTTCTTTACCTCCGCCAAACCTCTACCGAGCGATTGGACTTGACCGAGCTTTCGGTCCATACAAGCCATCCGGTTCGACAATAGGCGTAACATCTTCTCCATCTCGGAACCCTTTCCTGCTTGTTTGCTAGGCATGGTTACGAGTCCTCCGCCTTTGGTCGATCCACGAGGTCCTGAAAAAACCGTGTTGAACTGAAAGAGAAAAAACAGGATTACCACGTTCAAAATTGCTGCTTGTTCCGTCGAGGGCTCACGAGCAACGAGTGGGTGCAGCCTTCCGATCCGAGGAACAAGAGGACGATCTTCTGGGTTCCCGCTCCTTTATCCTTCTGCGGGAGGGTGTGTACCCATCCCTGATACGCCTACTGGGCGTGGTCTTCCTTCGAGGTGTCTAGGACAACCCCTCTCTGGCGGGGGAAGGCGCGCTCCGGCTACGCTGCTTTGGGCATACCAGCCGGGCCACGCCCACCCCGCCCAAAATGGCTTCCCGGGAGGTTCGGGCCCCCATCCATACGTTCGGGGGACCGAGCGGTCGCCCCTTTCCATAATACTTCTTACAAGATATAACCTACCCAAAGTGTTAAGCCCATGGCATCACTTCTTGAGGAATTATAGCAGTAATCCGTTTCAAAGTTGTTCACCTTAAATGACACAAATAACAGTTTTATCACTCAATATACTATGGCCTCTGGCTAGTGATTAGTCTGGTTAGTTTGTTATTCATTAGTTTTCTAACTTAGCAAACATACCTTGAATAACTGCCAATGTAGCTCCAAAGGATTCCAGTCTAAAAGAAACAATAAACAAAAAAAAGGCAATACAACATGTACACTGTTACAGCACTTTCTTTCTATTGCACAATATGCAGATTAATTTCTCAGCGATTAAGCAGTAGGTCTTTTTAGAGAACTGCTGTCTCTAACTTGTTTTTACCAAAATGTTCAAAAAGCTTTTTCAAATTTTACCAAAAGTTCTTTGGAATCTCTAGTCTCTGTTGCTATAATTTTCCAATGTTTTTTCTAACAATTAAATATATATCTTACCGCTGTTTCTTTAAAAGGTGTACTCGATTTGTTCAAATACTGTCTCATTAAAGCTGTTCGTCCTTGTTTATCTTTTCCAGGGAACCCGAAACAAGTTCTCAGGAGGTGGGGCCCATGACGATGTCCAAGAAAGCGGAAGGGAAGTCGGAGCAGGAAGAGGTTTGGGTTGACTCTTGCCGGTACGTGGAGGAGCTCGAAATTGGATCCAGGCGCGACTTCAAAGACGCGCTGAAGATCCCAGGAAAGGAGTGGGAGCCAAGTACAGATGGTCCGGAGGCTGGTGAGTATCAGGAACAGAAAGCGAAGCATCGGAGAAGGGACAGGTGGGGTTTTTATAGGGGAGACGTCCGCATGCTGATTTGTTTTCCTTCATGTGGCTCTTATTAAATATGCACAAGCAAACTCTTTTTCGGCTTCACGTGGCAGAATAATTCAACGTGAGCAGGTGAAGACTTGGCCAATTGTTAATGCATGCACATGTCATCATTAAAACAGTTTACACATGGAAGATGTTGGAAATCATCTAAGTATCCAGTATAAATAATAATCATTGGCAAAACCATCTCAAAAACTGAGCACCTAAGCACTAAAACTTCAGAATGAGGGCATGTTCATACTTTAAAACAGGAATGTATTAACTCAGCGCAGACTACTCTCATAATGAATGCTCAATCACTCCTGACTGTAGTTTTCCCCTAACAGTTCCTACCCCCAAAGTTCTTCGTACTGGGTGGGGTTTCTCAGGGTGTTGAACATGGAAGGACGTAGCTAAGCTGGGAGCATGCACATGCATTTCTGGTTCCAAAGATCTTTCTGATACGTCATACCCCTTCCAGTCAATTAGATAATGTAGACCACCATGTATACGTTTGGCATCCGAAATGTAATTGACTTTATATTCAAGATGGTCCCCAATTACAATGGGTGAGGGTGGACTGTCTGATCATGTGGATGGATCATGTGGATTGAGCAGGGAAGCATGAAATACTAGGTGGATAGAATAATCTTTGGGCAGGATTAATTTTATGGAAACTGGATTTATAATCCCCAATTACAATGGGTGAGGGTGGACTCAGGAATGTATTACCTCAGCGTAGTCTACTCTCATAATGAATATTCAATCATTGCTGACTGTAGTTTTCCTCTAACACTCTTTGCCCTATGTGTCTGAATTGGTCCGGCCTTATTGTGTTTTTACTTTGAATACAGACATTCTGCATAGTACATTCTATCATTAGCCCCTCAAATAATACTATTTTGTGGATTACTCAATTACCAACCCTAAAAAAGTCACAAGTATGGTTACTGTTGGCGTGTCTGTGTGCCTCAGGATATCTCAAAGTCCAGTGAAAGAACTGGACATTTTAGTGTCTGTAAACCTCAGGGCGTACTTGACAAAACATCACAGAAGGTTAAACACCCACCATGGACCAACATCGAAGCAAACATGAATGGTCCGCAGCAATACCTGTAATGTGATCTTAAAGCGGCCATAGAAAATCGTGTGACACCAGGTGGGACAGACTTTCTAGAGTACAGGTGCAGTTTTTTGTTCCTGGTGGTGACACACACCCAGAATACTGAAGAACATTTAGATAGTGCTAATGTCTAAGGACTGTGAGTCACAGACACAGCATTGCTACAGGTGTTTATAGTCATGAATTGTTTTGTTTGAGTGAATCCTCCCTGCCAGCTTCATTTACAATCTTCTGTAAATAATGAGCAAGACAGACTGCACTTACTAATTTGATGGGTTTTTCCACCATATTAAAGCTCATTGAGTACTTTCCAAAAATTTTAGGCACAGAAATCTAAGGATGACATCAATGTATTCCCAAAATTCCAACAAAGAGCGCTTGAAGTGAGGCCAGGCTCCAGTCAAAGCAAAGCAACTACGAGGCAAATGAAAAAGATACAGGAATAGCGTTGTAACATTGTACAATGTGAAAAACACTTTGTAGGCAAAATGTTCACTAGGTGTACAATTTACGTCACTTATTATTGTAAGCACAACTAGGTGATAGAGTCGCGAGATTTAGGATTTTAGGAGCCGTTTTTTTCACTAGCAAGATCCAACTTATACAGGCTTCTTTTCCGTCGGTCATACCCGCGGAGCGAATTGTCACTGAGGCCAATCGATCGCCCCCGGCTTCGCCAGGTCTGATACTGGGCGCATTTCCACCTATTTTGGCGCCCGCCTCTCTAGCACTTATGGGCAATCTGAAATCAGGCTCGCCCTTGGACCCTTGCCCTGCTAAAATTCTGGCGAAATTGGCTGAGGTGATTAATCCATTGGCTAACCCGTTGCTGAATCTCTCGCTGAGCCAGGGAGTGGTTCCGCAGGCTTGGAAGCAGGCAATTGTCATCCCGCTGCTCGAGAAGCCTGGTCTGGACCCTAAGGCCCCGGTTAACTATCGGCCTATCTCTCTGCTGCCGGCTCTCACGAAGATTGTTGAAAAGCACATGCAGACGGTGCTCTCCAATTTTCTAGAGTCGAATGAGATTCTGCACGCCACCCAGTCGGGTTTCCGCCCTAACCTTAGCACGGAGACTGCGCTCCTCGAGGTCTCCGAAACAATCAAGGGGATTTTGGATTCAGGGGGCAAAGCCATGCTGGTGATGTTGGATTTGTCGGCGGCTTTTGACACCGTCCCCCATGATGGTCTTCTCACAAGACTCTATGAGATAGGACTTCGGGGGACGGTGTTCAGCTGGTTTTCCTCCTTTCTAGCTGGCCGCCGGCAAACGGTCTGGGCCTCGCCAGACTCCGCCGTGATGCCGCCTTTGGGAGTCGGGGTCCCTCAGGGCTCTATTTTGAGCCCGACCCTCTTTAATATCTTCATGACCCCTTTGGCGGCGCTGGCGGAGTCGTTTGGGGCCCGGATCGTATCCTATGCCGACGACACCCAGCTCCTCTTCTCGTGTAAGAGAGGAGGAGATTTTGAGGGGGAGAGTATCCGGGATTGCCTTGGGGCTGTGTTCCAATGGTTCCAACTGCACAGCCTCAAGTGCAATTCCGATAAGTCCGAGGTACTCTTCTTCGGGTGCGACACGGAGCCAGACTGGCAGGCCTGGTGGCCTATCAACATGTTCCCCCCAACGTCTTCATCCCAAATGGCTAAGAACTTGGGTGTTAAGATGGACACGGGGCTGACAATGAAGGCCCAGATCCTGGGGGTGTCGGGCATGTGTTTCGGCCTCCTCAGGATGTTACGGAGGTTTCTTCCCCTATTATCGGAGGAGCACAGGAAGCTGACTGTGCAGGCCCTGATAGGCTCCAGGTTGGATTATTCAAACGTTCTATACCTGGGCCTGCCAGAGTACCTGTTACAGCGGCTCCAAGTTGTGCAGAATGCTGCGTCGAGAGCGATCTATGGACTGAATAGACGCGCCAGTGCTGCGGGCTTGCTCCAGACCTTGCACTGGCTACCAATCCGTAAGCGGATCGTCTTTAAGGCTCTGACCCTGACATACAAGGCCCTCCATGCGACGGGAGCTAAGTACCTCCAAAGGAGACTTGCCTTTTACCAACCGGCTCGCTCTCTGAGGTCAGAATCCCTATTTTTGGCGACTGTTCCACGAGTGAAGAGAGCGCGCTTGGGAGGTCGCTCCTTTGGATTGTTGGCGCCCCAATTGTGGAACTCTCTGCCTCTTTCACTTCGGGGAGCCACTTGCCTACTAGCTTTCAGAAAGGACCTTAAAACCTGGTTGTTCACTCAGTAGGCCTCCTTTGTTTGTTGTTTTTCTCCCTGTGATACTTTCCTTTTTAATGTGTTATGTTAGTTTTCTGCAGCCTTCTTCAATTAAAAGCGCCGGGACACTCTTTTTGAGTAGCCGTGCGCTCTACAAAAACCATTTTAACATAACATAACATAACATAACATAACATAGGATATATGGGACAACGTTTGTTTGGAATGGAAGTATGTGATCCTAAAAGGGACTGCAAAAGTACACATCTAGATTTATATTGATAAGTATAATGTTTCCATTGTATTGTAATTGCATTTATATAACACTAGGAGGCCTAGTATGATCACAGAAGGATCGCCAGCGCCGGGCCGCAGTGACCACCACCGGCCCGGCTGTGGCGATCCGCCCACCAAATGTCGCTGTGACACCCCCGCCATATTAGTATGGCGAAGGGCACCGCGGCGGACAGGAAGACCATCCGCCGCTTTTCCACCGGTCAGATTGCCAGCCAGGCGGAAAATGCAGATAATATGGTGGCTGGGCCTTGCAGGCACTGCCATCCATATTAGTCCTTTCCATGGTGGAGATGTCGCCATGGAAAGGCAGACTGTCTTTGATATTGGGGGCCCGTTGCGGGCCCCTAGGGTGTTGGAGGCTGAGGGGTGCAATTGGTATACACAAGGTGGCAGGCCCCGCGCTGTGCCTCTCACGTTGTGTATCCAATGCACAACATGCATTTTGTGAATTGCGGTGAGTGCTGCTGACAGCACCGGCCGCCACAATGCATAATATGCAGGATGCGACCGCAAGGGTTGCGGGCGCATCCTAATTGGCATAATGGGACCACCGCACCTCTGGCTGTCGGTCCCGTTTACCGTTACGATGGCGGGCGGACAATGTCTTCCCGCCATCGTACTGGGCCCCTAACTACCCCTGACGAGGCTTTGAAGCATTTTGTCGGCGAGTAGCACGCTACTCCGGAACACATAAAGATTTATGGTGAATTAGTATGATGAAATATAAAAGTAGTTTCAGTGGTGGATATGTTACTCTGGTATTTGGATTGAGAATGATAGTGGAGTGATAGAAGAGGGAAAAGGTTTGCATTAATATAGTGCTTGCTACCCCTTAAGAGGTGTTGACACGCTTTTCTGTGAGTAGCACACTACTCTGGAACCCAAGCAGGATTAGTGGGGAATTAGTGTAGGGAAATATTAAATTAATTTGAGTGGTGGACATGTTAGTCTGTTATTTGGATTGAAAAGGAATAGCAGAGAGATAGAAGAGGGAAGGATCTTGAATTTATGTTTTTGGGAGTTTATAGCAGTAGGAGGGGGTTTGGGATGAGTAAATGGGAGGTGGAGGGGGAAGAGTTAGAGGGAATGGTTTAGAAAGGCTTGTTTGGGAGATCTAAAAGAGGTATGAGATGATGCAAGGAGAGGTAGAAGAGAGAAGAGTCTAGAAAGGGTATTATGGGGATCATAGCAGTGGTATGGGGTTTGGGATGAATGAGACAGTGTAGGTAGAGGATATATTGATAGAGGTTTAGGGTGAGAAATAGGGTCGATACCAGTAGAGAAAGAGAACACAAAAGAGGCAAAAGAGGCAAATAAACACTGGATTATGGAATCTCTCCATGGAGCAAAGGTTAACTGACAAGAACAAGTACAAGAAAAGACCACGGCCTTCACAAAATTGAAGATATTCTCATGGAATATAAATGGGATCTGTGGACAATGGAAGGAAACCAAAATCCAAGGATTTTCAACTGAAACTCAAATAATATTACTCCAGGAAACTTGGTCAATAGACCCATTTATGTTGAAACATGACACGGGATACTTTGAACCAGCTGTTAAACATCAGAAATTTGGACACCCTTGTGGAGGGTTAGCAATATTTGTATCAAACGATCTAGAAGCAAAACATGAGTTAATTCATACAAAAAACCCAAACCTTCTTGCATTAAAAATTCGCTATAAAGCTTGTAAAAGTATTACTTACAAAACCTTGACTCTCGTAAATGTATACATTCCACCAAAACAGACCTCAAAGAAAGAGCTGATTACAGCCCTAAAGGATCTTTAATTGGAGCAAATTTTGGAAGACCCTTTGGCAGATTATATTGTAACAGGGGACTTCAATACAAACTTGCTAATGCCTATGGTACGGAGCGACTTTGTTCAATCGCAAAATCATCAATGGGCAATCCCTGACCCAATAACGGGACCGAAAACAGATACTCGTCAAGATAAAATAGGGATAAACTTGGTGAAGGATATAGAAGCACTGGGACTTAGAATATTGAATGGTAGATTTCGAACGGACTCTCCACCGGCTTGCTCATTCCACTCTAAAAATGGTACCTCACGAATAGACTACACGCTGACGTCTTTATCTACCTTTAACAAGGTGACATCTTATACCTTGAATAAAACAAATTGTAAATTGATACTTGTATAGCGCACTACTCACCGCAAGGGTCTCAAGGCGCTTGTACGAATACCGCTGTGGAACCCATCCTGGCTTTCCCTGTGAGGTGTCCACTCCTGCGCACCCCCAAGGTGGAGGCCAGGCATCCTTAGCGCTGTGGGGGCCGTTGTGGAGATTAAGCAAGCTATTGCCCAGAGTTGCAGAGTGGGACTCCATGATTGGAATAGGCACCGAGGCGAGAATGATCAGGTCCGTGAAATTTTGAGCCCAAGACCCGCCGAGGCGGGGAATTGAACCCTGGTCCCGGGCTAGACCTCTGCATCAGGTTCTGCCACTCTAACCCTTGAGCCACACTTCTCCATAATAAAGTCACGGACAGTGATCATAGCCAGCAAATTATTGTGATAAATATATTGTGCCCAAACTCCGAGACCTTCCAGACAACCCCTGGTGAGATCTGTACCATTAATTACAAGAAACTTATATGGAAATCCGAAAATACGGATGAGATCACCGGATGGGCAAAAACACTAGCGATAGAATCCATGGATGAAGAAACAAGCATAGACCTCATGGAAAGATGGGAAAATTTCACCCACAAAGTAGTCACTGATAATGCTAAAATAACAGGAATACAAAGCAGGAAAGGTGTGAACAGCAAGCAAAGAAGGCAGAGAAAATTACATCTTTCTTTCATATGCTGTAAGGAAACTCAGATGTACACGAAATTAGCTGAGGAAACAACTAACGAAGTCCCCACACAACAACGAATTAGCTGGTTTACTGAGAAATACAACCTGCAGATTAAAGAAATTGATTTGGAATGAAAAAAGCAAAGCCAGACAAGAACTGTGGACAAAAATATTCCATGCAAGCACCTTGCCAAATTAAAGGGAGTTCTGGAGACTAACGGCCTAGTTCGACCAAATAAATACGGAATTGGAACCAGTCTATCCGAAGAAGAATGGGTGACGTTCCTTAAAGCACACTTAAATCCAAACAAACCGTCATTGATACAATGTACGGTCAACCCAAGTTCCACAAAAGTTGACACAGAAGGAGATAGTGAGATTCTAATAACCAATAGTCAAGTGGCAAGCCTGATAAAAAAGCAAAAAGACGGCGCCCCTGAACCAAATGGCATTCCTTTTGCACTTTTCAAAGAAGCGCCTGACTTCTGGTCAAGCTATTTAACAGATGTTTTTAAAGAAGTGGACCAGAGGGAACAAATCCCGGAATCATGGAAAGGATCACTTATAACGCCCATTTTTAAGAAAGGAAACTGGCAACAACCAGAAAATTATCACTTAATTACCTTACAGGACACGGACGCAAAGTTGTTTGCTGGAATTTTATTGGCGAAACTAACTGACTGGGCAAAAGAGAATCAGGTATTACCCCCAAACCAAACAGGTTTCGTCAAAGGCCTCGGTACGACCACAAATCTTTTAACATTAACAATATTAATCGAAAGAGCCATTCTAGCTAAACGACCCTTATATTTGTGTTTCGAAGACTTTAAATCAGCCTTCGACTGTGTTGACAGAGAACTTTTATGGGTCAAACTAACTAAACAAGGTATATCAGAAAACCTACTAAAGATGATTAAGCTCTTGCACTCCGAAACCTGGGTTAGAGTTAGGATGGGGAACAGCTCAACCTTGACCAAAATAATTCCCACATCGAGTGGCCTGAAACAGGGATGTGTGTTGGCTCCCTTACTCTTTAATTTATTTTTAGCTGACCTTACCACCGAATTAAACATAATTAATGCCCACCCTCCAAGGTTAGCTCAAACTCAAATATCGAGTCTATTATACGTGGATGATGTCATACTCTTAAGTTGTACAAAGGTGGGGATGCAAAGACTGATTGATGGCATCTCTAAGTATTCTGAGGCAAATGGTATGCACATAAACGAAGCGAAAACCAAGGTTATGGTAATTACAAAAAACAAACGAACAACACAAAAAATTGGAGCGGGTAGCTGAGTATAAGTACTTGGGAGTAACTCTCAACGATAACGGCAAGTTTGAGACCCAAAAACTCGACATTAAAAGGAAAGCAAACTCCCTCATTGGTGCACTAAGCTCAATCCAGAGAACCATTGGAGATTTGTCTTATCGCCCCTTATTAAAAACGATTGCGGCAAAATTATTGCCAACTTTAACGTATGGCAGTGAGGTGCTAAACGGAAAAGACGTAGACATCATTAACACCTCAGTCGCTAAAACGTACAGAATTTTATTTTCTCTTCCTAAGAATGCCTCTCAAGCTCAAGTGAGATTGGAATTTGCGCTAAACAACCAATGTTATGCAAGGAAAGGGCACACAATGAAAGTGTGGAACAGAATAAAAAACAATCAGGACAACGAAATGTCTCGTCTACTGTGGCTTGAAATAAAAAATAGCCGGTCGCTAACTGCCAGCTCTTACTTAAAACAAGCAACTGAAGAGTTTGGTATAACACCTATCTGGAACACTACTGTTGTGCAGGAGAGTTTTAAAAAAGTGGTAAATAAACTAACTGATTACCTCTCCTTAATAAAGGACAAAGATATTCTTGTTAAACGAAAGCACGCTTGGTCGATTGTGAATGGTTTAAAAAAAAGAAGATTCAAACCTACCTGGAAACTTCATGGTAAAAAAAAAAACAAGCAAGTTTTTATGAATGCTAGGTTTGGCCACTTTCCAGGTTTATGCCATTTGGCACCATGGAAAAGATCAGATGAACATTGCTTATGTAGACTATGTAAATCAGGTCAAGAAGCCATCTTACATCTATTGTGTAGCCAGCCCTCCAGCCACTGAGTCAAGAACTTCTCCATGCTGCCCTTCTCGCAGCCCTCCGGAAATCCCACGAACCTCAGGTTGTTCCGCCGGGCCCGTCCTTCCGCGTCCTCCACTCTGAGTGCCACGCCGTTCTGGAGTCCCTCCATGCTGGCCACCTTTTTCTTTAGGATCGCCACATCGTCTTCCACTCCTGTTATCCTCGTCTCAGCCTCCATGATGCAGGCCACAGCGTTCCGTAGGTCTTGGCGCAGCAGTGTGACATCAGCCCCCACGGCTCCGATTTTCGCGTCCAGCATATCCCGCGACTATGTGATGGCCGCCATAAGCGCCGCATTGTCCGGCCCTGATGTTTGCTGGCCACCGGCGGCTCCAGCGCCGTCATGCGGTCCGGTGAATTTATCGATCGTGCCCTGCTTCAAGGTTCCACCACCACTGCCGCCTCTGGTCATGGTGGACCGCGTCGGGAATTCCTATCCAAGTGCTGCAGGGGTCAGGCACCTAAATCACCGGGAATCCTCGTCAGCGTCCACTCCCTTTACAGCACTCTGCACCTCCCAGGATGGCTCCACACGATCCCGTACACTGGATCCCACACCCGCCTCGACCCACCTCGGAGGCAGTGGCGATTGCGTCGTCTTTACCCAGGCTGATGCACCAGAAGGTTTAGTCCCGGAGGCTGGGTGTCCCGCAGTGTCCCCTCTCCAGTGTCGTGTCGCGGGGGACATCCACTCCAATGGCTCCTTTCTCACATTCCCAAAGTACACCGCAAGCGCGTGAGCCTTCCACCTGCAATGCGAGCCACGGTTTGGTCTGCGAGTCCCCCCAACCGTGCCACAAGTCTTCGGCCGTTAAGTGGCCTGGGGTCTCCGTCGGGCGCCCCCAATCCTGCCCGGTAGCTCGGGGTCACAGTCCTCACCTCTGCCTCTATACACCTGCAGGAGCAGCTCCCCAATGTCTCCGCAAAAGACCCCCCCAGCGCAGCCCAGGCAGAGCGGGGTCGGTCGCACCAGGTAGCCAAGGCAGGCGCGCACAGGCCGCTGCACCAGCGACGCCAAACTCCCTCCCAGGACTGGGAGTCAGCACCTAGGCCCCACACCTCTGAGGCCCTCCACGGCTCACCCCCAAAGGGAACCAACCCTAGTGTCCAGCGCCTGCCACAGTTGTCCACCGGGCTACCACCAAGGAGTAGAAGCAGGGCCGGGCCTCCGCGCACCTCCGGGTCCCGTCACTGAAGGTGTGGCCGCCGACGATGTCCCAGACCCGGGGAGCGCCAAACTCGAGGCCCCGGCTTCACGGCGCAAAACCAGGCCGCAAAGAGTTTCGGCTCCCCGCCCGGCGTCCGAAACTCCGGAGGGCTGAAGGTGTCCACCGAGGGTGCCCCACAGGCTCCACGAGCCGGACTGCACTTTTGGCCGTGGTAGGGGTAGGGGAAACAGGATAAATTGGCGGATGTTTATCGGGCGAAGACGGAGCTTTTCTAGGCAGCGTCCGCCATGCACACCCGGACGTAACGTAATCTGTTACCTTTCTGTAGGCGAAGTGTGTCTTGATTGGAGTTTGTTTTGAGCCCGGCATATTGCAGCTTTCTAATTTGTTTGTTTTATCCCTTTATTCTCTGTAATTCTCTATGTGTCCTGTTTTCTTTTGTTCGTTGTGTCATTTTGAGTGGTATTAGGATATCAAAATCTTCCTGTGGCCACTCATATAGTTTTTTAACAGAATCTATTGTGTCTAGATCTGTACAGGATGTTAGTTGTGTTTCTACTGTTCCAAACTGAGTTTGTTCCACAGTAGATAGGTGGATGTACGTAAAAGGGTTTTAGGTGTGTCACTTTGTGCTGTTTTATGTTGGAAAGCAAGCAAATGGTGATCTGACCATGTGACTGGAGTCATTGTTTGCAAGGTAAATAGTTCTGTATTAGCACAATTGACATCTAGGATGTGTCCAGTGATGTGTGCGGGTTTGCAGAAGATCTGATGCAGGTTCAGTGTGTTTAGGCCAGCGATTATTGTTTTTGGATGGGGCATATTGAGTTTGTCAAAGCAAATGTTGAGGTTACCCAGAATGCATAGGTTGGAGTGTACTGTTATTAGGTTTGAATCTGTGTCTAGAAGTGTGTCTGGGAATGTTGCATTGCTAGGTGGAGGTCTGTAAAGGAGCAGGAGGTTACAGGAGGAAGATGGTGTAGGACTGCATCTAGTGAAAAGGGCTTCACAGCCTTGTATGGAGACATCGTCAGCTTTAATGATGTGTAATGTTTGCCTGAACACAACAGCTAGGCCATTTCCTCTCGTGCTTATACCATTTTGCGTGATAGTTTGATAGCCTACAGCAGTGGTTCCCAAACTTTTTCAACCCATGGCTCCCTTGACCTATTCAGGCTGTTGGCCGCGCCTCCCCAGTATGTTACTTGTTTTTGGGGCGGGTGGGGAATGTAAATCCGGCCTTGGGAGTACCTCCATTTTTCTTTCTCAAAATAACTGGGATGAAGCTGATGAAAGTATTAAAAACATGAGTTATTGCAATGATGTAATGTGGATAAACCAAAGCTATATTTACGATGGGTAGCACTATATTTCTGTGTATCTATCAAGATTTATTACAAATGCATTGTCTCTGTATATTAACACTAGCTGTATTTATGGAACCGTTGAGTTATGACAATAATTGATGCATTCTTCTCATGAGTTTAGTTGCAACACAGATAGCAGTGAGGCATGCATGAATAGCTGATAGGGATGCATAATGATATCAATCCTCATTGTGGCCCTGTCAAATAAGCAGGAGTTACTTCTTCATTTGTTGTCTCTAATACAACAGACATGGGGACTGTAGAAAGGAAACTCATAGGGTGTCAAGGTTATACAAGTAACCCTCATTACAAAATGGAGGTAGAAACTGTGTGTAAGTGACATATGTGGGATATGCACCTTTATGTGAATGGGGACATGTGTGCAGTTTGAGGACAGTGCAATGAATGTAGAATTACAATGTAGTTGAAGGATAACAGTGTTTTAGTCTCACGTGGCCTGGCATTGAGGTTTCCTGGATTAAGCAGGTCTTACAGCAGGTCAGGATGCATAGTGGAGAGGATACCCACATTGTGGGGGTGAAAAGGAGAAAGAGTTGTGTCCGCAACCAGGCTGAGATTACCTTGTAAATTATCTCCCTCTCCATCACATCTTACCCACCCATTTTTATAAAATCTCTCTCCAAATGTACCTCCAACCCCAGTACATTTCTCCTGTCGGTGAGCTTCTGGCACGGGCCCACCTTCTCCATTGTACTAAGGGTGGGGGTAGAAAGACCATGTAGTTCCCTGTAGTGATCTGCTGCAAAGTTAACTAAACGTTCTGTTTCATCCTCACTGGAGTTCCTCTTGACTGAGATGGACTGAATCCCAGAGGCTGTAGATGACTTCTGGCATCAACCTTATCATGCAATGCAATGGGCAGGGAACAGAGCTTAGGGTGTGGGCTATATTTATGTGCTTCCAATGATAATCTTTGTCAGGTGCACAGGTGATTTTACTCAGATGATAGCTGTAACCCTCTTCTTTTCAGTTTGTTCTTTTAAATATGCAGTTCTGGGTAGTTTTAGCAGTGGGTCCGTCTATGCAACAGGGAATAACATATATAGGTGAACGACTAAAATAAGACCAAATATCTACTAGCGCGTGATCTCACCATCTTATGTAAGGGCACTCAGAGATTTACTTCTACGGCCACAAATCTCCATCCAGAATTGCTGAATTTCTTCCATGTGAAGATGTTCATCCTGGTGTAGGGATAAATCTACCTGTACAGAGATCTCTGCATTCAGATTTATCTTTGTGAATAGGGCCCATAACTTAGTATTTCTCTGCAGTCGTGCAATTCTGGATAATATATATATATATATATTCTTGTTATTTTAACAGACTACCCTACTTTAAGTGAAAAAACATTTTGGAAGATCTGAACCCTACACATCTGAACGCTTCCTTACAGATGTTGAATGTATGCATATTGTCATCTTCACTGCTAATTGTTTACAGTTTAAATGGAATAAACCATTATAATGTGATAGTAAAACATTTGTATGAGAACTTGGGTGAATTTGGAAACTTTGATTACTTGAGCTGAACAAGTTTTCCAAATTAACCCGACTTCTCTAATATGACACATCCCTGCCACAGACCATACATGTGGGTTATTTTCCAGACACATGATTTTCTTTCCACCAACATGATTGGACATCACATGGCTGAAAGATAACTGTGAAACTAAGTGATGATATGCTAAGAAAGGAGGAGATGGTGGGGAAAGAGTTGGTGAATTGATCAAATGGAAAAAAGAATATTGATGGGAAGAAAAGGGTCTTACACCAGCAGGTGATGCAAGTTGCATGTGGACATGGGACAAGGCAGGAGTTGTGGTTCTTTTCAGGGACGGCTGACTGACTCGTAGGTCCACTATCCCCAAACACCATGCAGGAACAGTAGGAACATTTTATTGCTGCAGTGAATGCCTGCTGAAGCTGCCACTTAACACGTTTCATATGTTTTTTTTGTTTAAAAAGGGCAAAGTTGAATACTTGCATCCCATAGATTTTTAAAAAGTAATGCTCTTGATGAGCATGCTTACTAATAGATCCTAGCTGCAGCATTTCAATTTATCAAAATATAACCTGCCATTGCCCATACTTATTTTTGGCAGATCTGAAATTAAATTAGCTGTCTGCCACAGGGGTGTTGGACTTTGCCCTTTGAGGCTAAAATTCCATGAACTTTTTGCCTTCCTCCTAGACCTTTTTCTGACATTTTGTTGCTGACTTAGATGCTTTGTGCACTTTGCCACTGCCGATGAGTGTCAAAGTGCAAGTGCTCCCTGTATAAAGTGTTATTGTAATTGGTTGTCCATAATTGCTATGTTTGCCTTACTAGTAAAGTCCCTAGTAATGTGCACTATGTGTGCTAGGGCTGGTAATGCAAATGCTACTAGTGGGCATGCAGCACTAATTGTGCCACCCACACAAGTAGCGGGCGCGCAGTTGACTAACTGCCATTTTGTCCTGACAAGTGCACCCACTTGCCAGGCCTTACCCTTCTCTTTCCATGCACATCAGACACCCCTATGGTAGGTCCAAGGTATTCCTCCCTGGGCAGGGTGCAGTGTCTGTGAAAGGTAGGACATGTACTGAGGTGTGCACAATGTCCTGACAGTGAAATACTCTCCATTTCACTTTTCAATGGTAGCAAGGCCATCTTGCCCATAGGACAGAATGGAGAAGTCTGTGTAATATGTTTCCAGCCTATGTTCCCATAGGCTTAAGATGGAGAGGTGGAGTTTAGTGTGCCTGAACTCACAATTTAATAACACATCTTTTTGAGAAGGTGGTTTTTGCATTGCATGTTTAGAAACCACGCTTTTAGTAGTGGCTGGTTTATTTGTTCTAACAATTCTGTGTGTCTCTGCCTGGTTGTGGAATGACTGTCTGGATTTGAATGTGATAGGATCTGGTGAATGTCTTGACCCAGGGGAGGAGGTGAGACAGCAACAGGCTGACCTGCATCGGGAGTGTAGGTGGGAGGAGTAGTCCCTGGAGGTGAAAAGTCCTGGGCTGCTGCCATAAAAGAATGGCTCCACCTCCTGCTGAGTGATTGAGGGACCAGGCCCCCACTAATCAAAGGAAGAAGGTGTCACTGGCAGGGAGACACACAGAACTGGTTTGGACAGGAGTCAGTGCCTGCTGAACACAAAGACTTCAAAGACATTTAGGGGTATAACTATAAGAGCTGAAACCTCTGAACATAGGACTGATCATAACTGAAAAGGATTGAAACTACTTCGTGGTCAAGAGGAACCTCTGCCAAGGAAGAACAGCTGAAGAAACTGAAGAGAAGGACTGACCCTTGCTGTGTGTTCTGGGGCTGGTCTGCAGTTTGCTGATTTAACTAAGGAGAGGCTAAGGGACTTTGCTGTGGTCTGTGTCCCCCTGCTTGAAAGGACTTTGCTGTGTGCTTTGTCCCGAAGTAACTTGTCCACAAGGGCCCAAGGAGAGCTGGCTCCCTTTTGTGGAAACTCAGGAACATCAAAGTTTCTAAGTGTGTCTCAGCGGCGTTCTGTATGTGTGCTTTTTGCAGCCTGAGACCTTTGTAAGCATTACTACGGGACTCTGTGGCCCAAAACTCAACCGAGTCACAGCGATGCTTTGTGCGTGTGCAGCCTGAGACTGCCGTTGGGGGTCCATGGTGCTGGTTGGAAAGTGCCCCGTGACTGCAGTGACCCCGCAGCGTGAATCATCATCCATGCTGCTGCGAAGTGCTTGTGGCCCGAGCCGTATTCGTAACGGAGGCTGCGGAATCAAGATCGCAGGCGTCGGGCCGAGCTGCAACGTGCTGAATGATTTTGTAAAGCTAAGAAAGTTGTGTGGTAATCGTGACCGTTGTTCGCAAGAGGAATCTGTCCAAGATTGTCAGCAACCGAGAAGGCAGCGCCATAACCTGTCCGGCTTCAGTGTCGCCTTGCATCAGAGCTGCGTCATCATTTGGAGCACCCAGCAGTATGTCCGATGAGCAGGGAGAGAGAGAGCGCGACGTAGCGCATCCCCCAGGTAAGACTTGGCCTCTAGTCGAAAGCAAGCATGGGCAGCATGGGGAGATGCAGGAGGAGTACAGGAGTGCTCCCGTCTCTCTCCCACTGCATCGCGTTAGACGCACTGAGTCATCGAGCGGCCCGGACCTGCCTGGCAGGACCGGGGCACCCATCGGAAGTTCAGGACTGTTGTCTGTGGTTGGGGCCTAGTGGTGCCCATGCTAATCACGTCGATTGGCCTGGTATTATTCCTGCATTATGAACTGCCTTATTACTTGCAATAGGGATTGTATTATTCCTGCATTACGAACTGCCTGATTACTTGCATTAATGAGTGTGTTATACTTGCATTACGAACTGCCTTATTACGTGCATTGAGTATTGAATTATTCTCGCATTACGAACTACCGATATACTTGCATTAAGGAGTGCGTTATACTTCCATTAAGGAGTGCATTATACTTGCATTACGAACTGCCTCATGATGTGCATTGAGGATTGAATTATTCTCGCTTTACGAACTGCCTTATTACTTGCATTAAGAAATGCATTATACGTGCATTACGAACTGCCTGATTACGTGCATTGAGGATTGCATTATTCTTCCATTACAAACTGCATTAGTCTGACAATACGAACTGCATTACGAACTGCATAGCATTGCCTTAGGACTGCATTTGAACATCGTGAACTGCTCATTAATACTGCAAGACCTACAAGTGTTTGTTGGCCCAATAACCAGTAAAGTGAAATATTACGAATATGCAAATGTTGGATTTTTATCGTGTAATCTTACCATACTTTTCTTCTTGATGAAGATACCGCTATTTTCATACATCAGTTTGGTGCCCATTTGTGGTGTTATCACTGTGTCACTGGGAGTGTGGTTGCAACTCCTTTACACATTGCCTTGAAGATAAGCCTGGCTGCTCATGCCAAGCTACCAGGGGGTGAGCAGGGGTTATCAAAGAGGGTGTCCCTGCTTTCCCTGACTAGAAGCAAGGGACCCTATTTGGCCTAAGGTAACTGTCTCAGTCAACTATACATTCCTGATTTATTTATATATTTAATTTGTGCCAAATGCCTAGGAATTTGTGTACAGGTGTTGTCATGAATTTCTAATACTCCTCAAATCTCTCATGTTCCCCTGAAATCATCCAAGCCAGTGGTACTTAACCCGTGGCCCGGTGGGCCTCTGGGGATATGTCAAGCCTTCTCAGGGGGTCTGTGAATAATTAGAAAATTAGTTAATTAGTATTGACAGATTAATAAAAATGCATATAAATAAAGAAGCAAAATGTAAAAACGGAACTTTTAAAATGTTCTGTAAATGTGAAGGAATTTGAAATTAGTGGTAAAATTAATATCCTCAGATTCATTTGTGGGAGCAGTGCAGGTGCATCAAACAGAATTTAGTGCAGGCAATAATAAATGGCCTCAGTTGAATTTAGAAATGCTCTGACCTTCTCATTGCAGCTACAATTTTATTTTTTATACATTTATTTGTGAATAAAAAAATAAAAAATCCCCATTTGTGTATTTACTTGATGACTGCTTGTTTTTACATTTTTTGTTTAGCTCTTTAAATCAGCAAAAATGCTTAGGCAGGGGTCCCCTGCTTCCAGTAATGACTGAGTGGGGGTCTCCGGATTCCAATAAGGGTTCAGTTGGGGTCCCTGGGCTCCAGTAATGATTACGTGAGGGTCCACAGAAGTCAAAAAGTTAAGAACCACTGATCCAAGCTATAGAAATAAATGAACTGAATTCAGCATGTCCAGAGACTCCCCTTAAAAGATGATGAAATGAAAGCAGCCCTGACAATCTTGCCAACTCTTGACCAAAAAACATTTTCTTCAATATTATTCTAAACACCTTTGCGATTGTATTTACTTACTGTGGTAAACGTTGTGGCATTTCGTTCTCTGAGTTTACCAGAAAATATAAAATATCTCCTGAATGACTTCTTTAATGGCTCATTCTTTATAATATACCTCAAAGTTCTTAACCCCTTCAGTGCTAATGACAAGGGTAACTCGTCATGTAGGGCCCATTGATTTCAATGGAAAGTCAATGGACCTACATGCACACCCCTTAGCAGCCAAGTGGTTAATGGATTGAAAGTCAAGATGAGGTGCTCTTGTAACTGTCCATTGAGCTATGAAATTTGTAAAACGCCGATAAATCAAATGAGACTATGAATCTAACTCCCCTTGCCCTAAAGTAAATCTAAAATTCAGTGGCAGCTCCTCCGCAATGGCGGAGGAACGTCGCCCCACTGCCTGGCTCAGAGCCAGTAAATGAAAATTAAAACAATGTCATTGTTTTATTTTCATTTTCTGGGTCTGAGCCAGCTTGCAAAGTGAGCAGCGGGGCATGGGGAGAAATAGTGCTATGTGCACTTCTTAAGCATGCATATATGTTTTGGCGGCCATCCTTGGCTGTCCAAAACACACATGCGCACTTAAGTTTCTCAAGCTACAGTGAGCAGCTGGGCTGGAGAAACCCAACAGACTCCCTCTTCTGAGCAGGGCATCTTTCCTGCCTGCTCAGACCAATCCCCGTGCTGCTCTCCCATGAGAACAGCATGGGAATTGCAGGGAGTCTGTGAGGTGGCCTCAGTGCTTGCTGGAACCAGGATGGACTATGCTGAGTGCTATGCGGGAGGCAGCTCAAGGTACGTTTTTCTTTTAATTTATTTTTTGTAGTAACACCCTCCCCCCTTGCATGATCCCCCTCCCTCTCACTCCCTCCACCCGCCACACCACCTCTTTATTGTGGCGTCCACGACTGCTAAAAATTACTTTAAATCTTGGCTAAAGAAAAAGGTGGGAAGACAGTCTAGGTAAGTGGCATGTGAACTGCCAAATCCTGTATTGAGCAAGAATGAATAAACCTCTTGTCTTTGTGATGCATTGCGACTGCTAAATAAGCATATGTCTGTTCCAGTCACACTACCCAAACCCGGTACCATCTGAGTACATTTCTGCATAAATGAATCCCCTTATCCTGAAATTATGGAATGTCACCCCTTGTTCAGATATTTTAAGCAGGTTTTATATGTGGAGAAGTGTGGCTCAAATGGTTAGAGCGGTAGACCCTGATGCAGAGGGCTGGTCTGGGACCAGGGTTCAATACCCGCCTTGGTGGGTCTTGGGCTCAATTTCCTCGGACCTGACAATTCTCACCTCAGTGCCTATTCTAATCATGGGTCCCACTCTGCGACTCTGGGCATTAGCTTGCTTAGGGCCCAATGTAGGTAATTTCGATTTACCTACTCTTAAATACCGAATCATACCGATTCGGTATTTAAGAGTAGGTAAATTTGAAGTAGGCAGATGTAGGTAAATTTTTTTTTAAATTACCGAATCTGTATGATTCGGTATTTACCGATTCGGTAAATACCGAATCAGTATTTGCCATTGATTCCTATGGGCCTTGAAGCCCATAGGAATCAATGGCAAATAACGAATCGGCAATTACCGAATCGGTAAATAAGGAGTCTTGCCAGGGGGAACGGGGTGTCACTTTGACACCCTGTAGCACCCCAATGTCAGGCTTGTGTGCCATGTGGCACACATACATGCCCTAAGGGCATGTCTGTGTGTCACATGGCATAGGTGTACATGCACAGATGCATGTACACCTGAATTCGTTATTTACCATGCAATAGTATTACATGGTAAATAACGAATTCTGAGGGGCCTGTGGCACTGTTTAAAGCGCCACCTACATCTGCATTTACAGATTCGGTATTATTATCGAGTCTGTATTTACCAATTCGGTAGTTTTACCGATTCGGTAAATACAGATTTGGTTAAAATACCGAATCTGTAAATACATGCCTCCTACATTGGAAAAGGCATTTACCGGTTGGTAACGGCCGAATTCGGCCGTTACCGACCGGTAAATGCCTACCTACATCGGGCCCTTAATCTCCACAACGGCCCCAAAAGCGCTGGTATGCCAGGTGCCCAGGAGTGGACAATCTCAGGGAAAACCAGGAAGGGTTCCTAAGCGGTATACGGACAGCGCCGGGACACTACCTCAGGGAAGTAGGTGTGCGCTCTATAAATACCGGTACATTTACATTTACATTTATGTTGACAAAAAATTAAAGAAAAGCACTCACCCAAGTTTCCTTGCACTCCAAAATCCAATAGAGCAGACGGTAAAGGTAATTATGGCAGGGCCAAGCCATATATTCAGGCCTGCCCAACTTGACATACCGTTAATCACATTTTTAAAAAAAACCTTGGGTTTAAAAGCATTTCGCAGGATTGCAAGTAGAAACTAAGGTCTGAACTTGCAGGCACTACTTGCCCATAACTGATGGCTGATTTTTCGGCCATGTTTTGATTGAGACAAATTGGCCAGTTTAGACACTTATGCGATGTTCGTGGTCTGAGGGCTGGAGGACAGGATAGTATCAGCTAACATATGGCAGCGGGTTGTACATTTACATTTTTCATAAAAATCATTTCATATACCAAACGTATACAGGGCCGGCGCTAAGCATGGGCAGAGTGGGCAGCCGCCCAGGGCCTCGCGGCTGTGTAACTGTGAGGGGGCCCCCCCACGGGCCCATCAACCTTTGAAATGGTGCCATTGTAAGAGTAACAGGTGGGGAGCCCCCTCCCTTGGGGTTTGCAGCCGTGGTGCAATGCGCGAGGCCCACGGCGGGGGCCCCCTCACTCCCCGGCTGCCATGGACTGAAAGTGCAATATGACACCCCATCCCTTTCAGATGCTGCAGTGCAGATTGGGCCCTGATCAGCCTAATCGCTGCATCTGCATAACAGCAGTTAGGGTGATGCTTGAATTGGCGTGAGGTGTGAAGTGAGCCCTGCCCCTGCATGAAAGAAACACAGAGCAACCTGCAGGGCTCACAACACAAAAACTTAGAGTGATCTCACATTACAAAAGGCGCTGCTCCTTCTATGGAAGAAATGGATAAAAGGCTTATTAATCTTTTCTATTTTTGCAACTCTGTTTTTTTTCTCAAACAAGCATGTTCATCCAAAACAAACATAAAAGGAGTTGAACATAAATAATAACTCCAGTTATAAGCGCTTGGTGTTTTTTATTTTCATGTAATTTACATGAACCGAAGGAAGAATGAGAAATTTGCTCTTTAAAAGTTAAGTTGAAATGCTAACGTTCAGTTAGGGGAAGCGATGGGGGGGTGATCCCACATCCATCCTTATCACCCCAAGGGGAGTGCAATGAACCCTCCAAGATACACCCAAGTCATATAACCCCTCAGGCCACTCACCATTCATTGCTTTACGCATCTGAAAAGTCATATGAGAGCAGTTGTGTAACACAAAATGATGGGGTCCCTCACTGCAGAATGTGATAATGGGCCCCAGAGTCTCCCACATCTCACAGATATTCATTGGCCCTAGGCTGAATGGGAGGCCCCCCGGAGGGATGGGGCCCTCAGAAGTGTTGTGGGCCCATCTGTGCTGCAGGGGACTGTATTGCGCCCAGGCACAAGACGTGAAGAAAGGTAAGAGGCCGGAGAGAAGAGTGGTGAATAGCAGGGTATGTAGGGGAGAGGTGGAAGCTTGAGAGGCAGAAACAGTGAATGGAGAGTAGAGGTGATAGAGAAAAAACATGAAGGGGGAGATTTTCAAATCTTTTGTGCAGGTTTTGCGTCATAAAAGTGACGTTAACCAGCGCACATTTTTTTTGCTGCTATTTTCTTTCCAGCGAAAACTTGTTTTGTGCTGGAAAGCACCCTCTAAGTAGTGCAAAGAAGCGCAAAGCACTGCTTTGCGTTACTTTGCGCCGAGGGGGTGGTACATGGGCGTGCCCATGTAACCACCCATGCCCTTTGATGCAAACCCATATTTACAAAAATGTGTGAACATGGTTTTGCGACAAAAGTTAACGCCCCTTCAAACAACATTTCTCCATGCTTTTACGACTTTGCATGCACACTATACTGCGCAGCATGTACGCAAAGTGGGAAAAGCGTAGTATCGTACCCAGCATAGTATTTTGCACAAGAAGGGTACCCTTCTGTACAAAACCTATGCAACACTCATGCACACACCCTAGCGCTTCAGCGCTAAGGTGTGTGCATGGCGCACAGAGCTGAAACGAGTGATGGTGCAAGGGAAAGGGGAGGAGAGAGCCAAGTGTTTGAAGATATGGTGCTCTCCTGCTCCCTGGCTGTCGCGCAGTGCAGCGCAGCCGCACGGGAGGGGGAGGGGGAGGCTGCGATGCGTCACATGACTTTTTTCGGAATATCCCCAAAAGAGTTGAGCATGGAGGGGCGAGGTGGACATGAGGGACGCAGAACCCGTGAACAAAGTAGAAGAGAAAGATGAAAGGCAGTGCTTGGATAGGCGAGGTAGATATAAGAGAAGCAGAACCCTCAGGAAAACATAAGTGTCATAGAGAGGGAATGGTGAGTGTTGGATATAGGAGGGCTAGACAACCAAGAGCAGGTAAGAGGCTAGGGTAGAGAGGCAGGGGAGAGGTAACTTTCAGAAAGGTAGAACCAGTGAGAGAAGGCTAGAGACTGCAGAGAGATGAGAGGTGAAGAGCTCAGCAGGTAGGTAGGAGGTGGGTGTAATATAGGCAGGATTTGTGAGAAAGGTAAGAGACAGTAGTTAAGATAAAGTGAAGTGTAGAGCATGGAAGGGAGACATGGATTTATGAGACAAACAGTGAGACAAGGTAAGAGGTAAGGGGATCAAAGAGGAGAGGTGGGTGCAAAGGGGACAGACCAGCAAAGAAATCTTAGGAGTCTGAAGGAAGAAATGAGAGAAGAATGGCAGTAGATGGATGCGGTATGTAGATGTAAGAGAGGCAGAACAATCAAGAAAGCTTATACAGAGAAGAGAGAGGGAATGATGAGATGTGGAT
Organism: Lissotriton helveticus; assembly: GCF_964261635.1. Taxonomy (NCBI): domain Eukaryota; kingdom Metazoa; phylum Chordata; class Amphibia; order Caudata; family Salamandridae; genus Lissotriton; species Lissotriton helveticus. The sequence continues at coordinate 1,420,763,687 of NC_136063.1, read as the reverse complement.
GTAGAAGGCCAGAATCGGTGAAAAGGGTAAGAGGCAGGGGGGGGAGATGAGCCATACAGCATGGAGGAGAAAGATGGATATAAGGACATAACGAGAAAGAGAAGCAACAAAGCTAGGGATAGCAGAGAGATTGATGTAAAAGGGGCAGAATCCATGAAATAAAGTTTGAGGAAGAGATGATAATATGAATGAATAATGAATGGAAATAGGTGGTGTAAGAGGCAAAATCTGTGAGAAAAGATTAGAGTGTTCAACAGGATGAAAATCGAGAGAAGATGGAAATGGGGCAGAACCAGTGACAAAAGTTATAAGGCTGGGGGAGAGATGAGCAGTGAAGATAGCGTAGTAGAGTTTGATGGAAGAGTGGCAGAATCAGCAAGAGGAGAGAGGAAGGAAGTAAGGGGAGAGTTGTATGTAATGAAGTAGGAGCAGAAAGAAAAGATAAAAGGAAAGGGAAGAAGTTAAAGGCATGGCTGGATTGAGGATGGCATAACCAGCAAAGAAGATAAAGACTGGGTAGAGAGTTGGGATGTGAAGAGTAGGACAGAGAAGAGAGATGTGGATTTAAGAGGGGAGGAATCAGCAAGTGAATATCAGAGAGAGGCAAGGTGGAAAGATGAGAGGTAAAGAGTAGAGCATGGAGGTGTGAGGGTCAAGATGGATGTAAGAGTGGCAGATCCAAAGAGTAAAGGTAAAAGGCTTGGGCATTGGGGAAAGATAATATGTTAAAAGGAGAGCATGCAGAATGAGATGGATGTAAGAGGGGCTGAACCAGCAAGAGAAGAAAGTAGGCTGAGCAAGAGGTGAGGTAGAAAGTAAAGCACAGAGGAGAGAGGTGAATGTAAGTGGGCAGGACCAGCAAAAAAAGTAGGAGGCTGGAAGAGAGGTAAAATTGTCTTTGAACTAGCATGTGCTGCTAAGTACATTGAGCCTTCTACCAAAGTTTTCAATTACCTGCCTCTTTATTTTCCAAGTGCCATCTCATCCTCTTATTTGTGCTTTCTGTTTATTGGAGCATTTTCAGGTCGCTCACCCGAACCATCATGGATCCCTTTATGTTGATGTCCATGCCTGCTAAAACCAAATGCCTTAACCTTGAACTTCTTTGGTGCAACTGGAGTATCAGGGAGCCACCTGAAGATCCACTGTATAGCTATGGGACAGCCTGTCTTAGAATTTTATTCATGCACTAATCTGGAAACATTGGTTTTGGAGAGATAGAGGCATAGCTTTTAAATCCCGTTTGACGTGTTGCATTTCCACATAATACAGCTTTAAAATATTTGCACTTATTTTATTATGGCTATTTTTTGTATTTGTAGCCATCTCAGTGATGTACACATTAGAGAGGTAGCTTCTTGCAAAGCTACTTCAACAGTGCCAAAAAATGATTAGTCAGTGGACACTTCTTATGATGTCACTTGCTGTGATACTACATTTTATGCAAATTAGAGGGGCCTCACATGTTCCTATCCTGCCCGGGGCCCCACGAATCCTAGGACCGGCCCTGAACGTATAACTTAATTATTACTATTCTTTCTGTAGAGGAGATGGAGAGAAGAAAAGGTTGGGGATTCTCATTCTGCCACTGTCAAAGAGTTTGAAAATGAGAACATGTGACGTCAAACAGCCTCACAACTAACGGTTTTGTACGAGTTATGGTGTACTCCAAATAGGCGCTGTCCCTCTCTTTACACTGCTTTTTTTCACAATGGAAGGGGAAGACACATAATAAATATGAAAGCGGTATTATTTGTCGGCCACTAGGACCTTAACCTCTTTTAAAGTAACAACGACGATCTATATAATTTTAATCAAATTGAGAGCCAGCCATTACATGGCAAGCAAGTACTTCTGCACGCATACCATAAAATAAATAACTGTTGTCCCAGTCATAGGTGCTGAATACAGTCATATGTTGGAAACACACATGAAAAGCGTGATAAAGCTTTGAACAATAGTGGTCACGATTTTCTCATTCTACTGGAAGAACACGTCCACCTTCAGCAGCTACTGCTCCTTGCGCGACGAATGCAAAACCATGGTAACTACATTCCAGCTGATGTATGTGACATTTCACTCGATGCTAATAGATAGCATTTTCTGATAACAGTTGTGGTGATGCACTAGTTTTAGGTTTGGTTTGGAAACAGCTTTAGTTCTATTGCAGCCTCATATAATAAAAAATCATACGTATATATAGATTCCGTGTAAAAAAAATATAACTGTACATAAACTGAGAGAAAATGAGTACTTTAAAGAAAAAAGGAAAATAGAAAGCGGGTTAGATGAGGACACTTGGTTAAAATATAGTGACCAGGAAGGAGAATGAGTAATTGGTAAACCTCAAATATACTTATTTTATTAAGCTAGCTTAAATGAATGCGTTAGAAATTAGACGTGGGTGCTTGCTCATAATACGTAATTTAACAGTATGTAATTTGTACCCACTCAGAAAGGCAGGATGGAATTTATACACCCAGTTACACTCCCACAAAATCACTTATGTACCCACCACTGATATAGCCAGACAGTGATTGATATACTCAGTCACATGTCGATAAAATCTTTCGCATACCCATTTACTCATCTACACATCCACTTACTTACTTTCATTGACACACCCATGCAGTCACTGTAACATCCATTTGGTCACCCACATATCCGTTCAGGAACCCAGCACTCGGATAGTCAGTTACACATGCACTTACGCATCATACACCCAGTTATACAACTAGTCACCCCCATACAGCCAGATACTTATTTAGAAAACCATATAGCCACTCACACACTGATTCAGACAGCAACACAGGCACTTACACACCGATTGACTCACCCACAGAGCAGTTATGTATTCACCACTAATGGAGCCACTTGCAAATACAGTTACACACCAAAACACTCACTCACACTGTCAGTTATTTATTTATTTTATAGAGTTTTATATAGCACGAACTTGACCTGAAGGTATCGGGTATCAGAGAACTTTACACAAGCACCAGTTGCGATACATGAGGACACATTCATTTTTGTTAGTTACAGTGAGATTAAGTGATTTGCCCAGAATCACAGGATGTTGGTGTCCTTGCCAAGACTCGAACCTGGTTCCCCAGATTTGAGGTCGACCTCCAAAGCCGTTAGGCCAACTCCTCTCCCCTTATCAATCCATACAGCCACTTTTAAACCCATTTCAACACCCATACAGTCAGTAACACACCCCGTCACATACCCAGTTGGCCTTAGGAGTCTGAGCACTTAACCAGTGCTAGACGGTGGTAAAGTGCATGTGGTTTTCCATTAACCATGGTTTTATTGACTTATCCATGATTGGTATGTTTAATTGAATTGACCTCTAAATTAAATGGTAAAAGTAGACCTGCAGTACTCATTGTACTACCCACACAAATAGCCTTTTAAACATGTCTACGGTATGCTATTGCAGAACATGTGTGCTTAGTTTACACTTATGTCAACTGGATAATTAAAACCCCTTTCCAAGGATTAAACTTCCATTCTATTACACATTTCACCTCTAAGGTAGGTCCTAGGTAGCCTATAAGGTAGGGTGCTATGTGCCTAAAAGGTAACAAATCTACTTTTTTTGTATGTCCTGATAGTGAAAAACTCAGAAGGTACATTATTTACTACTGTGAGGCCTACTTCTCACATAGGAAAATATTGCAGATTAATTTTTACAGACCAGACAGCTACTTACACATCCAGCGGCACATCCACAGAGGTAAATACACCCAGACTGTGATTGATATACTCAGTCACACACCCATAAACATTCAGACAGCCATTACCTCTCCAATATCTCCACTTATATAGTCATTTGAACATCCATACAGGCACTGTGACACCCATTTACACACCTATACAGCTATTCGTGTACTCAGCACTTAGACAGTGAGTTACACATGCACTTACACATTTATACACCCATTCACCCACGTATAAAACCAGTCACATACCTATTCACAAAACCACTCACAAGCCCAGTCAGACAGCGGCAGATGCACCTTCCTATACATTCACACAATGACAAAGCTCTTATGTATCCGCCACTAATAGAGCCACTTGCACACACACTAAGTCACCCAAACACCGATTAACACAGCCAGTTACCAATCCATGCAGGCAGTGACATACCAATTTAGATATCCATACAATCACTAACATCCCCAGTCACACACCCATAAAAGTGCTTACACATTCAGTCACAAAGCCACAAAGGCACTTTAACACTCACTTGCATATGTACTCAACCACTTACACACCCGGTCAACCATTCATACAAGCACTCATATAAAATATCAGAACATGTGTATTTCAAAGTGCATGTTCACCCCGAAGTGTATCTTGGTGGTGAATAAGAGATGTTTATTTTTACCCAACTCAAAGGTAGTGGTTTTATTGACCTCAGAAGGAGGAAAGGCAAAGTGGATCTGCAAGAATTTGAACCTGTGACCATTAGAGCAAACACAGGCCCTTAAAGTGCGCACATTAGTACACTAAGCAACCAGACAAGGCTATACTTATTTATACACATACGGTTACATAACCATTTATGTAGGTGCTCACTTTCTTATCTATAGTAAGGCAGCCATTGATATACCCAGTTACACTCCCAGAAAAGGACTTACGTACCCAGTACTCATATTGGTAGACAGTGACTAAGACACTCAGAAACACACCAATTAAAGCAATCACATATCAGTGTCCTTACCTATAGATCCACTTATATAGTAATTCAGAGATCCATACAGGCACTGTTATACCCACTCACACACCTATCAGGCCATTCATGTACTCAGCACTCAGACTGTAAACAGACACTTGCACATGCATTTACCCGGTAATACACCCAGTTACTCACATATATAAGCACTCATAAACCTATTTACAAAACCAAACAGTCACTTAAACACCCAGTGACACAGCGGCAGGAACAATTATTCATTCACTGACAAACCCACATAGTTAAGTATGCACTAATAAGAGAGTCAGTAGGAGACACGGTTACACATATAAAAACTGAGTAGCACAGCCAATTCAAAGAGATTGTTTCATAGCTTTTTACATTCTCATACACGCAGTAGCAAAGACACTGAGAAACACACGCAGCTACTTATACATCCACCACACACACATACAGGCAATTATACACTTTCTGAGATACCCACCAAATCAGTGACATAGCCAGATTCCCACCTGTAGAGCCAGTTATATAGTGATTTATATAATTCTTTTAGACACTTAGAGAGTCTCTTGCAAACTGAGATACATTTTTATATGTCTACTGGTTTGCCTATAGTTTGCAATAAAGTAGTATATTATATAAAGTTATATTTATTTTATATTTGCTTTTCAGATATTTACTTGTGTTTAAAGAGGAGGATTCATAATCATGAGAAAGAAGCATAGGAGAAAAAAACTGTAGAAACAGAACGTTCTGCTTCAATGTGCCAGTAAAAAAGGAGATGAGGTGGCAAATATCCTCAGAAAGAAAGGAGCTGCTGGTAAGAGAACCAAGGAGTTTGTTAAAAAAGTATTAAGGAGAATGCAAAATGTAGAAAAAGTTTCTAAGAAAAAGAAAGGTATTCAATGGAGGAGTAAGTCATATGAAAAAAGAACTAATTTCACAAGGTGGCCAAAACAATTTAAAGAGATACTAATGAGAATGTGTAGAAGTAGGGTAATACAGAATTTGGTTCTAAAGGTGGGGTAGAGTAAGAAAAGAAGGACAGCATTGAAGTAAAAACAAAATATTGAGAGTGTGGTTGATAAAGCATTTGCCCTGAAGCACAAACTATTTATTTTGATACTGACCAGAATGAGAACACTGGATAAAACAGTGCTGTCTATGAAGAATACATGTAACAAAAAGGCGTATTAATAAATGTAATTTTTACAAGATTTTCAAAAGAGAATGGAAGCATACATCTATTACTGAGGCTTTCTTTAACAAAGAAAGCTACTTACAAGACAACGCATTAGTGCATGCAGTTGAAACATCTAACAATTGCTATGAGGTAAAAGATGGAACTTCCATTTCAAAAGAGCAGATGGCTCCCTGAAATGCAGAGGAAGAGATAGCTGAAGAGGTACAAGGAAGGCGTAGATAGTGACCTACATATAAATGGAACTGTATTGGTATTTGTAGTGCTTGCCTGTAATTTAAGAACTTTTGTATGTACATTTCCATATTAAAGTGTGAAGCAGAAAATCGTAATGTTGCAAGGATTATATCCATGCAAAGTGAGAAAATGCACAAATTTATTAGGACACTCATTGGCTTGTCTATACAGGTCAGGGTGCAGAAGTACATTTCATCATTTTTACATGTTGGCTGTTCATCATTCAAAAAATGAGAAATTTAGTTAGAAGACTTTAATTTTTAAAACATCCTGCAATATGTTAAGGAGAAATGAACATATCAATATTGTATGGCACAGTATCAAAGGTTGAAAAAGTTTGCGATGATATTCAATTTAATTTTTTCTGTCCAGAAGAGCAGTCTGGCCAAAATAGAGAGTTGGTATGTTCAAGTATAGATGAACTGAACACAGAAACAGCATTAGTCGGACAGTTTGACTACTGTGAAGACTATCAATGCTGCAAATGATGGCATTGAGTGCTCAGTATTTCCAAACTATTTGCAAATGTTGAATGATGACATTCAACAGAAAGATACAATTGCTGCTGAGGTAGCTAAGGAGAGTTCACAAAGCAGCCAAAGTTCGGTCCTCAAAGTCAAGAACCACTTGGACAACCAATCATTCAAAATTAGGCTTCTATTGCAATGAATGAGGTGGAGACTGCGATGGAGAAAGCAAGACACGATACAATTGATTTGGCTGCTTTAGTTGGACAACTAAATGAAGAGCAAAAGGAGATATATTTGGAATTGAAAGCTACAGTTGAGCATGGATTGCTTCGTGACAAGAAAGAGTGTCAATTTTCAACATTTAAGCCTCTACTGCTGTACCTCAGCGGCCATGCTGGCACTAGTAAAAGTTTCCTAATACAAGTTCTTACTGCTTTTTTACAGAAGACTACAAACTGTAATTTATCATGTGTGGTTACATCATCTTTGAATTAGCTGCACATAATATCAAAGACATTACTTTACATCGTCTTCTGATACTGCCTGTTGAACATGACAACAAACTGAAATTACCAAAAGTTATCTGGTGAAACTTGTCATGAAGTGAAGTCAGAAGAATGTTTACACTTTTAAACTTCAATAAGGTCAGCATGGTCTCAAACTTAATGATTGCCTTTGGGCATTTGAGAATGCAGGACATTTGAGAATGAATTACAATGTCCTATTTGGAGGAAAACGTTCGATTATTGCACAGGAGTTTCCAATGCTGCTGTTTGAAGTTTTAGAAGAAGAGGAAATACCCTTTGATGAGTTATTTGGACTTAGTTACTCATGGAACCATTACTGTGAAGATTACTCATACACATGAACTACAGAAATAGATTCAGAGCATTTAATTTATGTAACATTACCAGATTTCAAAAGTGTGTCTTTTAAAAAATTGCTAAGAGAAGGTACACTAAACAATATATGCCCAAATTGTCAAGCAGATCTTGCGTCAACTTTACGTGTAGCAAGAAGTGCCAAATATGTTATTTCACTGCTACACTGATGCAGAGCAAATGGAAGTAAATTAGAAACTGAGATCATAAACTTTAAAGCAGGACAAATATCTATTTCTGGAAAAACATATACTACTATTGTTATCATATTTCATTAATGACTTAGTATTACATCTGGTCATCACACTGTGTACCTCAGAATTTATGACATCATGCAGCCTACCAGGGATGATGTCTTAATAAGGCCGATATATATTTAGTAGTAGCGCTAATTATGAAGAAGTCATTTTCAGGATATGTTTCCTTAGACTAGTAGAGCAAGTATAGTTAAAGTGAGTCTTTAAAAAACTGTAGGGAGGACAATTCACGCTTGCTTATTTAGAGTGATATAGTGTGATATTCAGTTTTTCCTACAATCTATATGATTGTTTTTCACCAATATTCCAGGATGATTCTTTATACAGTTCATCATTTGTGGTATGTAAGTGTAAAAGGTGAGAACAGTAAAAAGGGGAAAATGAAATGCTTATTTATATTATAACATAGCATTACATCATGAAAAATGTGTAGTGACGAATTGTAATATTAATTTATAAAAAATGTGTTTTATTTTTAGGCAGATGAATTGAACCATCTTTTGAAGTAATGTGGTTTAGTAATTAGTAGCACACCCACTCATGCACCACTTATATCATATATATTTTTTATTTTAAAGTCACAAGGACTGAGTCCCTGTAATGGGGGCTGCAATGTCTCTGTTTGGGTTGCAGCCAGTCAATAAGATCACTGGATCCCATGGATCAAGATAGCTGGCAGGAAAAAAGCCCTCTTGGCCAATCAGATTTATTTATTTTGTTTTAAATTTGCTGTACCATGGGAGCGCTGTGGGACCAACGCTCTAGAGACTACTAACTTTTGAAACTTACTTTTTCCAAAACAGCATAACGGATTTACATCAAATAACAAAAAGCACACTTGCTGCTGGTGTGATTCTATTTTTTCTAGATTGCTTCTTAAAATTCCTGTGTAAAATTGCATGTTTGTGAGAAAGTGGAATAATAGTTCAAGTGGATAGTAGTCCACCACAAGCAATAATTTCACTATTCTTGTTAAGGGAGGTAAAGGTTTCAGTAGCTAAACCTGAGCCCAAACCCTGGTAGCTATGGCATAGAGAAGACAGACAGCTTAAGAAAATGTGTAATGTATTTGAAAGAAAAAGTTGAAAACACAACACAATAAAAATGCTACATATATTTATTTAAAATAGAGATTTATTTCATTAAACTATTGATACCAAAATGAAAGAAATCTAATAGGTCAACAGGGGATATGAATTTTAATGGGTTATAACAAAATAACATCAAATAGTGCAAAGCACAAATCATGGGTAGTTGGTCTCACTAGTCCCAGACAAGGGTAAGGTTTGAGGCCAACCAAGATGGAGTGTTGGTCGCATATGAAGACCAGGTTGATCCCAGTCAAAGGGTTAGCTTCATACTTCCAAGAAGATAAAGTACTCATTGGTGCATGGCTGCAGGCCGAGTCCGCAGACAGGCACATTGATGACGGGCTAACAAAGGACGAGGTCTCAGCAAAACTGTTGATGAAGAAAAATCTGAGGTACACTCCTAGGAAACTGTTGACATAAATCAGATGCTGCTCGGCATAAGGCCTGATGAAGCGTTCTACCTTCAGACTTAGATTCTTTTCTGGAAGTCAGATTTCCTCGGTGGGGCAAAGCTGTTGTTGGATGCTGGTCAGCATCAGACTGGTGGAATTGGATTTGCTGCTGCAGAGAAGAAGGTAGAAGGAGCTGCAGTGCAGTAAGGCCCACAGACGCTGCACCCTTAACAGATTTGCTGGCAGGGTGGCTTCGGTCCAAAGTTTTTTAGGTTTGGGCAGGAGGAGTATGCTCTGGCACCAGCCAAGGGTTCTAAGGCCTTAGGAACAGCACCTGGGGATCAGGACACATTCCAACAGAAATCACCAGCAGGGTTTAGGGCAGGTCCAGTAGAAACTGGTCAGTAAGGCTCATATAGGAAAGTGGGCTTCTTAGCTTTTGTGTCCCTGTAACTTAACAGGAGGTCAGCCAACTGATCATTGGAGTATACTGTTTTTCCTGAGTACAAATGGGAGTGGGTACATCCCTGAGGGTTCTCCTATCAGATTTTAACAGCAGGTGCAGTCCTTCTTCTGTCTTGCATAGGTCCAGCACTGATCTGAAGATGGGTGCAGTGGTGCCACATTTATTGCTGACACCAGTCTATGGGTTGGGGTGACTCTTGGCCCCTCCCTAACCAATGAGGAAAAAGTTCCCAGGGAGAACCCTATCCAGTTTTGTATCAGTTCCTGTGTGCCCTACTGCAAACAATCCCACAATGCCACTCAATACCTTATACCAAGAGAGAAGAATCTTTTTTTTCTCTTATGCAGAGCACCTGGGTCTGCCATATAGATGTGACCAGCCCTTCCTCATGGTCACTCAAAACTGGTTCTTGGCCAGCTCTTATTCCGCCGGGATTGGCACCTGGCTAGTTAGAAGGGCAAAATATGTTAGTTACATCTGCCTGTGACAGAGTAGGCTTCTTTGAAGATAGTTAAGTGCCTGGGCAGTGATCAAATAGTCATCCTGTCCCCACACCCAGGGCTTTTGCTCCAGCTATACAAGCAAGTTCAGATCTCATCAATGTGCTGTTCTACCCCTGGGTGACAATTAGAAACTCATGCAAAGGCTCCTGGGGCTTTCCAAGGGCAAAGGGTAAATATTTAATACAAATATGACTTTACCAATGACTTGGATTTGTTAGAAATAATTTAAAAGTCAAAGACTGAACGTGTTAACTTTTCTTTGGCAAAGATAAATGTATTTAATTTTAATATTAACTCCCAAAGCTTTCCATTGGAGCAGCTACCCTTCTACAGTAAAATAGCTTTTAGGGGCTTCTCACTGTAAGGACATTTTCTACATTAACCATGTACATGCCCTACTTTTAATTACATTGCGGAGAAAAACAAGGGGGGTTTCTTACAAACAGCGCCCGGTAGGACGATTGGATATAGTTACAAAAGAAGAAATCCTGGCTGTCAATTTTACATGCTGCTATTTATTTTAGCAGACGAAAGCTTAGACCAATAGGTTCTTAAGCACGTTGTGTCTTAATCACAATATTTGATCACATTATACATTTTCATAGAATTTTTTTTTCATATCGGAGCCGAATACACTTCTATTACACAACGACTGTAAGACTTTACAAGTGCATACAAAAATACTGTACAAAACAAACGTGTGATCACAAATCATATAAGAATTAATAAACAAAATACAAAATTACACCAGGAAATAGTTAGACCAAATGGAAATAGAGCAGTTCCTTAAGGCCCTATTGCTTGGCAGAATTTAGGAATCTGTCGCTACAAGGGATATATGCTACTCCATGGGGTACATATAGAGTGTCTCTTGATGCCCTTTGGCTACAAAGGGCATCAAGAGACACTATAGGGGGTCTCAAGTTCTATATGTACCCCATGGAGTAGCATATGTCCCTTGTAGCAGCAGATTCCTAAATTTTAAGCCTTAAGGAAGTGCTCTATTTCCATTTGTTCTAACTATTTGCTGGTGTAAATTTGTATTTTGTTTTTGAATTACATTGCAGCTGCATTATTGGGCATAAAGACCAACTAAGGGGTACCTTATTAATATTTAAAAGCTGGGTTCAGGACTTACAAAAGAGGCATTTTAACAGAATGAATTGGCAGTTTAAACCTACACTGCGAGGTTACTAGTGGCAGGAATGAAGTCAAGTTTTGCAGGTCACTTTGGTGGTGGTAAATGTTTGCTGAAGTTGACTAGTAACATTTAACTTACAGGTCATGAGTACACTTTGTAGCATACACTGGGGAATTACAGGTAAGTGAAATATGGCACTCAAGATTATAGACAATTTAGATTTTTTTTTTAAGAGTCAGAGAACGTTCACTAGGGCCTAGGTATTAGAGTCCCAGTGCGCAGAATAATCGGGTGATCGTGCAAAAAGAGGCATTTTTCTACACAAGGACCCACCCTTTTTCTCTGCCCCTACTTGACGGATCATGCAGAACTTTCCAAGAAGGAGGTGAGATAGATTACTTTTTTTGGAAGGTTTTGTGAATACTCGTAAAAAGGAGCCAAGGCTATCAACAAAAGAAAAAAAACTCTTCTGATGGAAATTTTGTCCTAACTATAATTACACAGTGGTGACCACCACCATTGCATAATGCATACATATATGCATATTGTGTTAGTCATACTGTAGTTGTAGTTAGTGTGACCAGAAATAGGGATTTATTTAATTTTTGTCTGTTAATACCTTTGCACTTGTTTGACAAACGTGTGTGAAACCTGCAGACCTGCTGCTCCTTATCCATTTTGGCAGAACTGAAAGATTTGCAGTTTGTAGTCAAGGGGGTGCAAAGAAAAAAGGGGAACCCAAAACAGGGTTGAAATCCAATGCATTCTCTATAGACTTTTGAATTTCATGTAGCACAAAAACCATCTGCTTGATTTTTATGAAATGTGGCAGTATTACATATTAGAGGGCTAAGATGATTCTTTGGGGTAGTACAGTTAAGTAGAGTAAGTAGTTCTTAAGTTACAAGGTTTTTCAACTCTGTGATATCTTGTAGCAGAATACTACTAAAAGTAGCAAGGATGTCCAAAAATTAAACAAGACTGCATATGTAAAGTGTCAGATTTAATACATGAAAAACTGAAAGGCCCATTTATAGCCAAATACAAATAAAAAACATATGAACAAATACATAACAAATAGAGAACATCTTAATCTGCATAAGTTTCCTTTGCATGCTCTCTGGCTCACAAAATAAAAGCGGTCCAGCATGCCATATAAAAAACATCTTACTTATGCACCCTTGTGCAGCAAAATTTATAATTGCCCTAGCAGTGAGCCACACAAACTACTATCTGAAGGCTATGATAATTAATCATTGGAAAAAAAATATTTCTAATTTTTATAACAAGAATATTAGACTTTCATTCACTTTGGGCACAATCCTTCTAAAAGTAGCAAGCAGGTCCAACAAATAACTATACTGCATATGTAAAGTTTCAGACTTACTACAGAACAACTAAAAGACACAATTGTGAGTACATCATTGTGCAAACTAACAGAAATCACAATAAATCCAATTGCCATTCGATAGTTATAGTCAGTGTTCCTCAATAGGAATTCCTTGTATATTAGCTCCCTAATAACTTTCCACCCATTTGACGAATCACCACAACATTTTACAGACATATAGCAGTTGCTATATTTTGAAAGGATGTACATTTTTATGGTGAATAATTAAAGGGGTGCAAAGATAAAAGGGATTTCCAAAACGTGTTTTTCCACTAATTCATTTTCCGTAGACTAGTTTATTTGACAGATCGAAAATAGCTGAATGAATTAGCATGAAATTTGGTATGATTATACATTATACAGAGATGATGCTTTTTGGGTACTGCAGTTAAATTGGGTAAGTCATAATGCATTTAAGCTTAGTGTTACCTGCCACATCAGCACTTTTGCAGAATTTCATAACACTTTGTAAAACTACCAAGGTACCTGGCCATAATCATATTTAAAATATATAAACAATTATGAATAAATTCCTCTACCTATTGCCCCATTAATATTAAAAAAGGGTCCTAATCTTTACCTATATCTAAGGCCCTAACACTGAACACAGCCAAAGTGTAGTAACAACAAAATGGCTGCCTTTTCATTCTCTAAAAGCAACCACTACCCAATTATATACTGGCATTCCATCACAGTATTTATTTATTTATTAATACAATTTATAAAGCGCATACGTATGCCCGTGGGCGTCATGGCGCTAAGATTACAGCATAGGATCTCTGGGTGGTAGCAGTAATTAGCCGTAAAGACTCATCACTGGTTAAACAACCATGTCTTCACCTGTTTCCTGAACTGGAGAAGAGATTGAGCGGATCGGATTGTTGGCGGGAGAGAATTCCAGAGTCTGGCTGCAGACACCGTGAAACGCCTGTCTCCCCAGGTGACTGTTCTGGTGCGAGGAATAACTAATTGATGCAACTGCATCATTCTCAATTGTCTTGACGGGCAGTAGATAAAAAGCTGCTCTTGCAAGAACCTTGGGCCTTGATTATGAATAGCTTTAAAAGCTAGACAAAGTGATTTAAATTTAATACGGTTTTTGATTGATAGCCAGTGATAACTTTTTATTATGTGACTGACTGATTTAAATTTTGGGGTTCTGGAAAGTAATCTAGCTGCCGCGTTTTGGATCATTTGAAGTTTGGAGACTACCCTGGATTGTGCGTTGACGAATAGGCCATTACAGTAGTCAAGAGAGGAGAGCACAAGTGTGCTCACCACTGTTTTTCCCGTACTATCCGAAAGAAATGGGATGATTTTCCTTATGAGTCTGAGTTTGTGATAAGTATTTGCCACTGTCTGATTGGCATGTGCTTCAAAATTGAGCGTGTCATCGAAGACTATACCCAAGTTTCTGACCTTAGCTGATGGAGTTGGTAGAACTCCTAAAGACGAAAGCCACCAAGCTGGAGACCATTGTGGGGCGATCTTCCCAAAAATGACTACCTCCGTCTTCTCGGAGTTCAACCTTAAGCAATTGGCCTGCATCCAATCTTTAATAGCCAACATGCCTTCTTGAAACAGTGCCGCTACCTGTTCCCCATCATTATTGATAGCGAGCACCAGCTGAGTATCATCAGCGTATTAGGTAAGGCTCATCTGGTAGGTTTTAATCACTCTCGCTAAGTCCAACACATAGATATTAAACAGTGTTGGACTTAGCGATGAGCCCTGGGAAACTCCACAAGGTAAGGCAAGCTCCGATGATTTAAAAGGTCCTAGCGTAACTGGTTGAGTTCTGCTGGAAAGAAACGAGGTAAGCAGCTCTTTCGTGCTGGATCGGATGCCCAGATTTCCGACACGGTCAATCAAGATGGAGTGATTGACCGTGTCGAAGGCCGCCGATAAGTCAAGCATTATGAGAACAGCTGTCCCTCCATGATCTCTAATAGTTCGGATGTCGTCTGCGGCTTTGATGCAGTATGCTGCAAAGATATTACGGTATGCCATGGCCCAAAATATAGCTAAGAACTAGCTGCATTTTTGGATTGTGGAACCCTTGCATCACTCATGGTGTCGCATGGGCAATGCAATACTTAAATACGATTTACAAGGGAATGCAAGACCACCATGCGTGGCCTGTGTTGATTGGTAAATCTGGAGAAATGCAAGGCACTGCAATTCACTGTTTTGCATTACTCTGCATTCCATAGTCTACATTGCTGCAAAATTTCACATACATCCATATGCCATGCCATTGTAACCATACTATTTCTCCCTACACTACTCCACTCTGCCTTTCCACTGGATGAAACTCTACTCTATACCACTCCACTCTATGCTATTACACTGTGAGCTACTCCACTGTGAGCTACTCCACTATACGATATTTCACTCTGTGCCATTCTACTGTATGCCACTCCACTGTACTCTATTCCACTGTATGCCAAACCACTCTACAGCACTCCGCTGTATGCTATTTCACTGCATGTCAATCCACTGTACGCTACTCCACTCTATTCCACTTGAGTGTATGTCACTCCACTCTATATGCCACTCCAATGTATATCACTTCACTGCATGTTATTATACTCTACCCAACTCCACTGTCCATCACTCCAGTCTACAACACCTTATTATACGCCACTCCATTATACACTACTCCACTGTGCACTATTACACTCTACACTACTCCACTGTACAAAACTCCGCTCTACACCACTCCACTCTACGCTATTACATAGTTCACAACTCCATCTACGTCAATCCACTCTACACTATTACACTGTATGCAACTCCACTCTAAGCCTCTTCAGTGTCTGCAATTCCACTGTATGCCACTCCACTATCTGCTACTCCAGTATATGCTATTGCAATCCATGTCATTCCACTTTATGCTGCTTCCCTCTATGCTATTCCACTTTCTGCCACTCCACTGTACGCTACTCCACTCTCTGCCACTCAAGGGTATGGCACTCTATTCTACTCCACTTCACTCTATTCTATTCAATTGGACCACAATCCAAAGTACGCCATTCAGCTGTATACTACTACACTCGACCCCATGCCACTGGATGCCACTGTAGTGTACACCACTCCATTATAAGCCACTCCACCTTATGCTACTCCGATGTATACTATTACATTCTACATCACTCTACTGTACAGTACTCTTCTCTACCCCACTCCCCTCTATGCTATTACACTGTCCATAATGCCACTCTACACCAGTCTACTCTATGCTATTATACTGTACACACCTCCACTCAATGCCAGTCCACTTTACCACATTATACTGCATACATCTCCACTCTATTCCTCTTCAGTGTACGCCACTCCACTGTATGCCATTCTGCTATAAGTTACTCCAGTATATGCTATTTCACTCTACTGCTTTCTACTGTATGCCACCCCATTCTATAACACTCCACTGTATGCTATTCCACCATATCCCATTCCGCTGTATGCTACTCCACTCTACGCCACTCTACTGTATGGCACTCTACTCTATCTCATTTCATTGTACGCTATTCGATTGGACCCCAGTCCAATGTGAGTCACTCAACTGTTTGTTACTGCACTCTACCCCACTCCAATGTCTCCCACTCCAGTCTACACCACTCCATAATACGCCACTTCACTGTATGCTTTTATATTCCATATAGATACTATAATATAGGCCTCTGTATACTTGTTACCCTTTACCAATATGTTCTACATACATTACATTTATCACAGTTTACAGGGACTAACTATTTACCTAGATATTACACTGTATTCAGAACACAGGTTTTCCCTAGTTTGAAATCTCATTCATTATGCATAAGGGTTCTTGGAAGCACAGCATGACTGCCATCTCCTGTATAAAATCTATGTACAATAGTAAGGCCCGACGTCATCCTTAGCCCGACACAGTGATACAGCAAGGTAGGATTCCTGGAGAGATCTATGGGTATATATACATCACTTCCTGCTAAGATAGTTAGGGGAGACCGAGACTTCCCATCCGACACACTGACCAGAGACGCTGAGGTTCCTGCATGCAGACACTCCAACTTGCAGTGGTCTGAAAACATCCCTTGTGGGGTGTCCAGCTCGAGACCAGGATGGAGTCCTACAGTCTCACTTAAGGTAATGGGGTTGACTAGATCCTAGAGAAATTCTTGGCTTAACACCTACACCCATGCCAGGTACATTTAGGTACATCTAAGTAGGGAGGCATAGTAGGAGTATGCACCTTTTATTATCATGTGTTTTATATACTTGAATGTATTCATGATTTTAGTACGATGGTAGAACTATACCATTCTTTTACTTTTATAGTACTGATAATCATTTATATCCTCTACTGTCTAATGGTTGTTGCAGCACATCTATTCTATTAGAATAACAACTGTTCAATAAATGGTTATTGAAAACGTCCAGCTTGAATTAATTGGTGTATCTCTCTGAGACTGACTAAATAAGGTAGTATATTGTTTCCACGGTCCTGAGGGATCAGGTTTGTCATGTTCGATCGTTGCCAAGTACTAAGTATGGGTGAAATTTGCAAATTCGCGGTACGCGAATTCGTGCGAAAGCGAATTTGCGTTCCGCATAATCCGGGAATTTGCGGGGCGCTTTGCGTGTTCGCGGGCCTCTTTCAGCGCGCCAACCGCGAAGTTACCCATGCGGTCGTACATGGACGCGGCCATCTTGTTTGCGTTGCGTATTTCCGTTTCCGGGCGCTAGTTGCATTCTCTCGTTGTGCGCGGGGCGCGATTACATGGTCGCACGTGTTTTTGCGTGCTCGCGGGTGAAATATCGCGCAAACTTACCCACATGGTCCTCAATGGGCGCGGCCATCTTGTTTTTCATTCATTGCTATGGTTCTGTGTATGCTTTTCAAATCCTCCCCTAATCTTTGCAATCCTTTGTTTCTTTGAACTTTTTTTTATCTTTTTTACTCATTATCTATCCCTCTCTTTTTCTACATCTATATTTTGTGTTTTTTTCTACTTTTGGTTACTTTAAAACTACTTTTTTTAACTCTTTTCTTTACTTTACTTTTTCCCTGTTCTTTCCTATTTATTTTTTTTCATCTGTCCAGGACCATGGCAAAAGAAGCCGGGAAGAGTAAGGGGAAGGGCCCCGTACCCGGCTCCCGTGCGGGCACTTAAGGGGGGAGGCAGTAACAGCCCGGGAGATTTTCAGCACGGTGGAGGTGGCCGCACTCGTTTTCTATGTCCAGCGCCACCTCCCCAAGACCGTTGCTGCAGGCCCGGTTCCGGGTACTGAGGAAAATTGAATTTTGCCCTGTCATGTGTCCCTACGTGTTCCCCATCGTATGTTATATGTGCATGATCGATATGCATATTCACCCCCTTGACTGAATAAAGACGCAATTATAGTTGTGTCCAACGTTAGTATGCCAGTTATCCAGTCCCTCGTGAAAGCAGCGAGTTTTAGGCCTATGTTGCCAACGTCTTTACATTGTGCACGTTAAATCATCAAGTTGTCCCCGTTTCTAGGCCTCAAAGGGCCCGGACACCAGATCCGAGTCTCAAGTCTCCTGAAACCACTCCGAGGAGCGATGCAGCCCCTCCCGCATCCCTGACCCTTCACTTACTTTCTGCCAAGCAGCGCGGTGCCCGGCCTGGCCTGCCTGCCTGTCTGCCAAGAATATGTTATGCCCTAGTTATCAGTTCAGCTCCCCGGCTTCACATTCCTAAGCTAACGAACCGCATAAACATCTTCATCTATAGTCTAGTCTTTCTGTCTCCATGCAAGAGAATTACTGAATTAGTATCCATAGAAGATTCATAGCACACGCAATACATGTAGAATATATGCATGCACCAGCCTTAGTGACAAGTAGCCTTTGCCCTGATGACTTTTAGATTCAAGCAACATGTTCTCCAAACACGAGATATCAGATATGCTATAGGTACATGTCGTCCTGACATCCCAGACTTTAGTCTCCTCTTCTAGTGCTAGAAGTCAGAGCCCCCAGCTCTCCCCAGTTACACGTCATGGCCCGTTTGCGCGCACCAGTAGGTTAAAGGTTCCAGCTGCCCAGGTAGCCCCCTCCATGTATCCACCCACTTATGACACTTCTGTGACGTTTACATCACATGTCTCCGTGCACACCCTGTGCACGCTTTCTTGTTACGCCCATGTGTTCTTATCTTTCGTTTGTCACTTGTTACGCCTACTGTATTCAATGCAATTGTACTGTTTTACTATATATACTGTATGATGTTAATGAGATGTTGCAGCTGCCATTCCCCTTTTCCTTGTGTCTGTCCCTTCCTGAACCTTTGCAGGTGATGGAACCCGATGGTCTATTGGCTCGAGCCATCTGATTAAAGCCTGTTCGACTCAGATACCACGGATCCTGCCTCTTATTTATTGAGATATATATTTCAGTTAATGCATAGAAAAATAGTACCGGTAATTATTTATTTATTTACCACATAATGGCGCCCGAACAGGGACGAGCCCCTTCCCCACGCGCCGGCGATGTAACGCAGGCCCCCTGACCCTTCTACAGCCGTGACGGAACCCTACTGTGCACGTGCAGATATTTCTGCTTCAAGTCTCCCTCAGGCCCACGGAGGAGACGGAGACTGCGGTCCGGCATCCAGACGAGGCGGTGAGGAAGGCGGAACGTCCCGACCAGAGCCCAAGCTGAGAGAGCAAGGTCCGAGGTATCCGGAGGCCCACCTGTTTCCGAAGCCCGAAGCCCGAGGCGCATGCGTAGTGCGTAGCAGTAACCAGACGTCGTAGCAGTCCAGTCCAGTCCGAGGCCTTCAGTTTGCTTCCCGGTGAGTACCGT
Source organism: Lissotriton helveticus (assembly GCF_964261635.1). Taxonomy (NCBI): domain Eukaryota; kingdom Metazoa; phylum Chordata; class Amphibia; order Caudata; family Salamandridae; genus Lissotriton; species Lissotriton helveticus. The sequence continues at coordinate 1,420,744,139 of NC_136063.1, read as the reverse complement.
TGCTGGGGGTATCTAGACGGGTTCATTAATTTGTGCCCGGTCCGACGGGTTTGGGTACACAGATCCGGTCCGACGTGTTCACCTAGGTGGATACGGTATGACGTGTCTCTTTAGGAGACCGGTATGTTCTGTACTGTCTTAGCAGTGCATCCAGTAATTCCAGTAAGTCTGTTCTCGAGAAGTGCAAGTATTATGTTTTCAATGTATCAGGTAGTATTCTGTTTGAACTGTTATTAATGTGTTTTTGATGTCGTGGTATGAGTGATTGTTTTGCTATTCATTACTGTGTTCATTGTGTATTGTGTTCAAGCTCAGGTACGGTTCAAATATGCCTCTGTTTTCGAAGTTACGTCAGATAAAAACCAGAAAAGTGTTACTCGAAGAATCAGTTCCTGTCCCTCCCAGGGACAGTCCTGGACATTTCATGTATCACAAGCATGGCTTAGATGCCATACTATATCTAGATTTATGGGTGGACTACACCAAGAATCTCGAAGAGAAATATAGATGGCCTGTTTCAGGAACATGGGATGCCGAGTGCATCATGAGAGTAGAAGAAGCATTATGGAAAAAGAAAGCCAGATAGTCCCAGAAAGATGCCATAGAATTGTGGCGTAAAGAATCGCATAAAAGAACAGAGAAGGAATTCAGAAAAACAGAATTAAGTAGGGAATCCGCCGAAAAAGCCCAAGAAAGGGAATTACTAGAAGAAGGTGAACGAGTTAGAGCAGAAAAGTCAGACAGACAAAGAAATGCCCTTATTAAAGGTATGTATCCTCTTCTCGCCGAGGGTTTGCCTAAAGCGACCCCGGAAACACTCTGTAATTTACCGCCACCATTGGTCCCGACTAAGCTGCGTCATAAACCGACTGCAGCTGAAATCTTTCTTTCTTCCTATTTAGACGACACTGTCCCAGAATATGCTAATACGAATCCTACTCCGCATGTTCAACTTCCACCTCCTGTTAATAATGTAATTACTGTACCTCCAGCCGTGGGTCCCGGGAATCCGGTCCATGTGCCAGTACCCCAGGACCAACCCACATTACGTACACCTACTTTACCAGTCACGTTACCAGCAGCCGCACACTCAGTATTAATTGACGATTCTAGTTCAGGAGGAGCAGGGGGAGGTATTCCTATCACCCCGCCTCAAACAAAACGCCTGACGCTGAGAGATGCAGCGTTACAGCATACGCCAAAAGTGGCCACGTACGAAGCACTCAAAAAGTACCTTACTGATTGTAGATATGATCCAGTGCCAGGTGAAGATCACATGATATTGTATTCCGTACGTTTACGGCGAGTTGCAAACTTCTTGATTACCATATCAGATATGAAAGAACATTTAGACAGAATATATCATTTCATCCGAACAGGGGAGAAACCAGAAAGTATTCACGAAGCTATGGTACACAGGAAAGTCGAGACTCAAGGCATGATTTTGCAATTTTTAATAAATTGTTTAATAAGAGAACAGGATCGTCCTGATAAAAATCCAGAAGAGATGAAAGTCCTGATAAGATGGAGTGACAATATAGCAGACGGAAAACACAAGACACAAAATAGTATAGAAACCATGTACAGAAAGATCCGTAAAGAAATTATAGGCATACACGAGAGGGAGAAAGCAAGCAGAGTAGCCGAGAAAGAGAATGACTCTTCAGACGAAGATGTAGACAACGAGAATCCCACTAGAATAGCGTATGTAGGTAGGACGAGACCTTCTGATAGACACACACGCCTAGACTACAAGAAAGCTTTTCCTCCTCCCGTACCAGAACAGTGTTCTCTTGAACAATTATTCCAGGCTACCGATAAAATTCTGAAACTACGAATAGGTTACAGTGAGCTTAGTACCATGCATGAACAAGAACTAGCCCGATCAGCAGTTCGATGGACTAATGATTCTACCACGTATTCAGACGAAGTAGTGGCTCAAATGTTTCTGAAGCTTCCGCCAGCCGAGCAGCGACTGGTGGGTATGTACATGATCCAGCACCTCATTACACTGTATGAGGATCAGCATTCTGATCCAGGTCTTTTATATAATGTACTGAACGAGTTACTACTAAACCGATGGAAAGGTCTAGGTACCGATTTAATTAGTGTCATTTTAGAACAACGCCACAAATACAGAACGTTCCTGACTCCGCATTTTGTTCCTGTTTCACCCCCATTCTACATAGACAGACAGAATTCGTTGCGAGAAGTGCATCCTGTTAAAGGAACGGGGGGTGAGCTCGAACGAGTATTTGTTTACACCCCTATAACGAAAATAGAACTACTAGAAATGAAAAAGTTAGTGCCCTGTCACGATAAAGATCCAGCAGGGTTTCACCGAGAGTTAAAAGACATGCTCCATATGGGAGAATACACGTATCCTGATATCATCAAAATGTTAAAGGTCCTGTTGCCTGCGGGCATATATGAAAAACTCAAAGAGAAAGAATGGGAGGTGGGAGAGAAAAAGATTGACTGGACAGCATTAGAGAACGAAGATAATACATGAGTCCCAGGTACTGGTCTTGGGGAAAAAGCCAAAGAATTGCCCGAGTTGTTAATACAAGTCTTGCCAAGATTACTAGCCACGAAAAAGGAAGACTGGGATGCCATCTCAGCCTGTAAACAGAAACAAGACGAAGACACTAGTGATTTTTATTCCAGATTTGAGAAATGTTTCATTATTAATAGCGGTTTGAAAACAAGTAGTGAGTCGTATCCACATCTCTTTGTTACCAAACTAGTTGAGAATTCTTTACCACAAGTTAAAAATCGAGTATTAAAAGTCGAGAGTACATGGCAAGCTAATACCCCGTCCCAAATGCTACAGATGTTACAGTATCACCAGAACCGAATCAGGGAAGAGCAAGAACACGAAAGGAGACGTATGAAAGATACGAAAATGAAAGTACTAGTTGCACAGTCTGTTCCAGCAGATAGTCAGAAGAGGGGTACGAATCAAACTAGTCATTCTGCAGCTCCCGTTAAAGGGACATGCAATTACTGTAAACAGCCAGGTCATTATATAAACGAATGCACAGTTCTGAAACACAACATAGCTACAGGTAAGACGAAAGAGAGACCGCGTCCTCCTAGACAGGAACATGTTCCGCAAAACACGCAACCACCGCAGAACGCACAACAGACAGTTACAGTACCGCAGCCTATAGCTGCCACACAACACGTTACACAACAGATGTACCAGTACGCACAGTCAGATTATCCAGAATATCAGCAGTATTCATGAAACAGCCTAGAGAGGGAGGTTGGCTTGCCTCTCATCGAGGTTCCTGTAGATCAAGAGGGTCCCTATGTACACAGTCAAGTATTAGGGAAAGACAGAAAGTTTCTGATTGATACAGGGGCAAGTAGGACTACCATCAGTCATGACGAGGTTCCAGGGGCTCCACTCTCAGGCTCACGAAATGTTTCCCTGGGATTTTCAGGAAAGCCTATTGTTAATGAAATATCGAAACCAGTTTCCCTAGAAGTTGGTCCACTGTCCCGAACTACAGACTTGTTACTTACGAAATCATGTCCAGAAAATGTACTTGGTATTAAAACATTGAAAGAATTAGGAGCTGTAATATGCTGTTCTCCGGAAGGAGTGAGATTGTTTTTACGTGATTTTAAAGGTCATTATGTGTTATGTGATTTTGATCCAAGATTACTGAATGTACCACAGCATTTATGGGCGCAAGGCCCAACTGATGTAGGTTGTATGCACATTACACCATATCGTGTTACTCTGAAACAAGGTGTTGTATTACCACGAATCCGACAATACAAGTTACCCCCTGAGGCTGTAGCAGCCTTATCGAAAATTATTGACGAGCTCATTGCTCAAGGAGTAGTTGTAGAAACTGACTCCAATGTATGTAATTCTCCTATCATTCCGATTCTTAAACGTACTGATCCAAATGCACCTCCAGTTTATCGATTAGTGATTGACCTTCGAGAACTTAATAAATGTATCATACCCCAGTACCCAGTGGTTCCAGATATTTCTTCCCTATTGACTGCCATTGATTCTGAAGCTACGTTCTTTACTGTTATTGATCTCAAGAACGCTTTTTTTAGTGTCCCCATTCATCCAGACAGCCAGTTCCTTTTCGGATTCTGTTTAAATGGAAGAAGCTATAAATTCACACGTGCACCTCACGGTTTCACAGAAAGTCCCAGTATTTACAGTCAAGCACTTAAAAGACAACTGGACAGTATTCACATGCCAACTGACACTGCCCTGCTCCAGTATGTCGATGATCTATTGATCACAGCCCGAACAGAACGTGACTGCGAACGTGCGTCACTGACAGTCTTGTATTTCCTGGCAGAGATGGGGCACAAGGTGTCCCCTTCGAAACTGCAATTCTGTGTCCAGCAAGTGGTATACCTTGGACACTTGCTGTCCAAGTGGGGTAGACAGTTGATACCTGACCGTATCCAGTTAATAGCACATCTTCCACAGCCCAAGACACAGAAGGAGGTACGAGCTTTTATCGGCCTCACTTCTTACTGCAGACAATGGATTCCTCAGTATGCATATCTAGCCAAACCACTGATACAGTTAACGACACAGGAGGCAGCCACATCGACTGTCCTCCCTTGGACCCAGGAACATACACTTGTTTTCAATGAGTTAAAGAAAGCTTTATGTAATGCACCTGTGTTAGCGACACCAAACTATAGTAAACCTTTTACACTTTTTGTTACTGAACGTGATGGTACAGCATTATCTGTTCTCACACAAGATCAAGCAGGACAACACAAGCCTTGTGCTTATTTTTCTAGCACATTAGATCCAGTAGCCCAGGCTCTGCCTCCGTGCCTCAAGTCAGTTGCAGCCACAGCTCTAGCTATCAGACAAAGTGATACCATAGTGTTAGGACACTCCCTGACAGTACAAGTTCCACATTCCGTGGAAGTTCTTTTAAACCGAACACAGACTCAGCACCTGACAATTGCACGTTTAACAGGATATGAACTGACACTGTTTCAGCCACACATAGAAATCAGACGCTGCAACATTTTAAATCCTGCTACACTGTTACCCTCGACTGTTCCAAATCCTGCCATACATGACCTTGTGGAAGTTATTAACACCATGACAAAGCCAAGACAAGACTTGACAGACATTGCATTACTTGATCCAGACCTGACACTTTACGTGGATGGTTCATGTATGAGAACAAGTACAGGAGAGTTAGTAGCCGCGTATGCAGTGACTACTGAAACTGAAGTTATAGAAACACATCGTATTGACACCTTGTCTGCTCAAGCAGCAGAGCTCATTGCTCTGACCCAAGCCTGCATACGAGCCAAGAACCTGAAAGTAAACATATATACAGATTCACATTATGCATTCGGAGTCGTACACGACTTTGGAGTCCTCTGGCAAGAAAGAGGTTTCATGACCTCACATGGAGCCAAGATTCAGCATGGCCCCCTCATTCAAGCTCTTTTAGAAGCAATACATTTACCGACAGCTATTGCCATTATGAAGTGCAAAGCACATACGAAAGCCACTGACACCATTTCCCAGGGTAACGATCTAGCAGATCGAACAGCCAAGCTTACAGCTCAGACTCCAAACGTTCCAGTCAACACGACAAAGACAGATGTTCCAGTTCAGACGACTTGTATGACAGTTAAGGACCCTACACGAGATGTACTAGACATACAGACACATGCTACCCCAGACGAAATCAAGAAATGGTCTGAACAAGGATGGGTCCAGACAGATCAGGGATGGTTGACGAAGGGAAAAGCCACATGGTTTCTCCCCGACTCTATGGTTCAAGTCATTATTAACACAGCACATAGTCCAGCACATTTAGGAGAAAAAGCCATGTTAGACAGCATCCAGAACCTCTGGTTTAACAAGCATTTACGAGCAGCAGCGAAGCAGAAAGTGCGTACCTGCATGATCTGTTGTCAGTTCAATCCAGGTAAAGGTGTTCCGGTGGAACAAGGTGGATTCCATCCTCCTGACCACCCTTTTGAAGTCCTCCAGATGGATTATATCCAGATGGATCGATGTCGAGGTTTCAAGTATGTCCTCGTAGTTGTATGCGCTTTGTCCAGATGGACAGAAGCATATCCAGTCCCAGATTACACTGCCGCAACCACTGCCAGGCAGTTGGTTCGTGAGTTTTTCCCCCGCTATGGTTTGCCAAGGGTCGTGTATTCAGACAACGGCCAGCCATTCTCATCCGAACTCATGAAACAAGTATCTCTTCTTTTAGGGTACCAGTGGAAGTTCCACTGTGTACGACACCCCGAGGCAGCTGGCCTCGTCGAGAGACATAATCAGACTCTGAAAATCCGCATTGCAAAGGTTTGTGCCGAGAAAGGCGTAGATTGGATGGTAGCCCTGCCAGTCGCCCTTTTTTATATGAGAATGGTCGCTCACTCCCGTTCAGGTCTGTCACCTTTCGAGGTTGTATTCGGTCGTCCCCCGAACATGTGGGGTACCCCCATGCCACGTAAAATTACTGATGTTGACAGTAATATGCTGACAGATTACCTAGCTTCCTTGATGTCTGCACTACTCTCTTGTCGTTCACAGGTCGCGGCTGCCTTTCCAGACAACATTCAGGTGAAACCGCACGAGGTCATTCCAGGCGACCTCGTTCTAGTGAGGAACTTTGATCGTTCAAGTCCGCTGGAGCCCCGCTGGAAGGAGCCGAAGCTTGTTCTGATGACCACAAGGACCGCCGTAAAGCTAGAAGGAAGAAAAGGGTGGCTTCACTCCAGCCACATCAAGCGTTTTCATGGACCCCGTCCAAAGACTTTTTTCAAGGACTGCCCCGATACTGACTCTAAACTTCCCCTGTTAGAGAAAACTCCGCAGCAGGAGTATAAATATAAACTGAGGTCAAGCAAGTCAGACAGTTTAATTGTTTAAGTCCCTCTCGGGTGAAGCGGTTAGACAGGTTCCTGACATGTATGAGATAGACCCCCATAGTGAGAGAGTTAGACGAAACTCAAAGAAAATACGCTATTGTAAGAATCTGCGCAGCAGATGTATTATTACGTTATTGTTTATGTTATTTCTGAGTCTTACGATCACATGTATAAGTTATGTTTTACATGTATTTTTTCCTCCTCTTGATTCGCATGTACATCTTTCCTCTAATGATACAGTAGAGCACACATTTAGTGAACTACCCCCTCATGAGTTATCCTACCGACTTGCCATGCGCAACAATACTTTTATACGTATGTTACACTATTCACACCAGACCAGCAATGCCACTAATTGTTGGGTGTGTGGTCGACTCCCCCCTTTCCAGACACCGAAGGGAGTTCTGCCACTCTTTCCCTATCCGTTTTCACACAATGGTTCGTGTGGAGCATGGTTTACGTTAACATCATCCTTAGACGATAAGTCCCTTTTGAATAGAACATGTTTCCCAGACAAGGAAGGTCTTTCCCATAGGACAGGGTCTAGAAAATGAAGTATATGATCTAGGTAATTTTTCCTCCAATTTCATGATTTTGAATGTTCAGTCCGAGACTACTCCAGATTTGCCTGCTATAACAGTTCTACCAGTGAAAGGCGAATTATGTGTTAGAAAGAATGGTTCAGTACATCTAGGACACAGTGATTGTAATACTGTGGTCGAGTATAGTGACAGTGGGAGATCTACTTTCAAAGCCTCACGTCATTCATATTTTGTATGTGGTCAGACCGCATATGTACGTCTGCCCCTAGATTGGGATGGAACATGTTACATTGCCTTCCTACTGCCACCAGTTTTCCTAGCCCCATCCGATTATCACAGAAATACACATCTAGTACACATCAGACATAGAAGGGAGATCGAGTCCCCAATTGTCGATCAAACTGAAACTGCATTAGAACAGTATACAGACTTCAATAAAGGTTTCTTTTTCTTCATAGGACCTATCCAGAATAGTAAATTAATACGCAGGTTAACCAGAACCCTTGAAGCAGTAGTGAATGAGACTACTTCTGCCCTAGGTAACTTAACAGAAGAGCAATCTGCTATGAGATTTGTCGTTCTTCAGAACTGCCTTGTTCTTGACGTCATACTGGCCGATAGGGGCGGAGCTTGTAGAGTCATCGGATCTAGTTGTTGCATTTTCATTCCTAATAACGCACCGTCTGTATATTCAGCAATAACTAGACTTCATAAAATAGCCCATCAGCTACACCAGAATCCAGGCACCTGGACATGGTCCGGTTGGCTCTGGAGTATAATATCTGCCTGGGGATGGAAAGTACTGTCATTCCTAGGAGTAGTAATAATGATCATATTCAGTTGTTGTCTCTGTTTACAATGTGGCCCTGCGATTTGCGGCTTGTGCGCTACCTCTTGTATTCCAAGTCCAAAGTCCCATTCCCAGAAGATAAGAGACGAGCAAATGATGCTGTATGAACAGATAGATGGTCTCATGAATATTGATGTTTCCTGAGGGAAACGTAGGGAACAAGGAGGGAATGAGGAAAATTGAATTTTGCCCTGTCATGTGTCCCTACATGTTCCCCATCGTATGTTATATGTGCATGATCGATATGCATATTCACCCCCTTGACTGAATAAAGACGCAATTATAGTTGTGTCCAACGTTAGTATGCCAGTTATCCAGTCCCTCGTGAAAGCAGCGAGTTTTAGGCCTATGTTGCCAACGTCTTTACATTGTGCACGTTAACTCATCGAGTTGTCCCCGTTTCTAGGCCTCAAAGGGCCCGGACACCAGATCCGAGTCTCAAGTCTCCTGAAACCACTCCGAGGAGCGATGCAGCCCCTCCCGCATCCCTGACCCTTCACTTACTTTCTGCCAAGCAGCGCGGTGCCCGGCCTGGCCTGCCTGCCTGTCTGCCAAGAATATGTTATGCCCTAGTTATCAGTTCAGCTCCCCGGCTTCACATTCCTAAGCTAACGAACCGCATAAACATCTTCATCTATAGTCTAGTCTTTATGTCTCCATGCAAGAGAATTACTGAATTAGTATCCATAGAAGATTCATAGCACACGCAATACATGTAGAATATATGCATGCACCAGCCTTAGTGACAAGTAGCCTTTGCCCTGATGACTTTTAGATTCAAGCAACATGTTCTCCAAACACGAGATATCAGATATGCTATAGGTACATGTCGTCCTGACATCCCAGACTTTAGTCTCCTCTTCTAGTGCTAGAAGTCAGAGCCCCCAGCTCTCCCCAGTTACACGTCATGGCCCGTTTGCGCGCACCAGTAGGTTAAAGGTTCCAGCTGCCCAGGTAGCCCCCTCCATGTATCCACCCACTTATGACACTTCTGTGACGTTTACATCACATGTCTCCGTGCACACCCTGTGCACGCTTTCTTGTTACGCCCATGTGTTCTTATCTTTCGTTTGTCACTTGTTACGCCTACTGTATTCAATGCAATTGTACTGTTTTACTATATATACTGTATGATGTTAATGAGATGTTGCAGCTGCCATTCCCCTTTTCCTTGTGTCTGTCCCTTCCTGAACCTTTGCAGGTGATGGAACCCGATGGTCTATTGGCTCGAGCCATCTGATTAAAGCCTGTTCGACTCAGATACCACGGATCCTGCCTCTTATTTATTGAGCTATCTATTTCAGTTAATGCATAGAAAAATAGTACCGGTAATTATTTATTTATTTACCACAGTACGGGCTCCGGGAGCGTCGCAAGCTATGGGGGAAGGTGTGCCGGGCCATGTATCGGGAGTCTGGGGTCCGGCGCACCTACAACCAGGTGACGCACCGGTGGTCCGACATCCTGGACCGGGAGCAAGACCTGCTCGACCTGCTTGGAGTCGAGATCCCGGGACTTGGTGAGTAGTAGTAGCTAGTATATAATCACTACTTTGTTTTCTCCTGCTCTGTGTTATGATATTGCAATTTGTTTTTTCCAAGGAGCAAGAATGCTGCCGATTACATTGCAGGTAAATTATTTTTCAAAATCTTCTATGATTGCAGGTGCACGCCGGCTCAGTGGCGGTGCTATTATGCTTACTTGTTTTCAATTTTGTGCTCATTTGGACTTAGTGATTATGTATGAGTGTACTTTACAGAACTGCATAATGCTAGACATTAGAGACTCAAGTCCAGTCCTTCCTTTGTACTCCTGCCACTAGGAAGTGATAGTGGTGGTGATCATGACGGACTGTGTCTGTCACTTCGCGTGCTGAGGAGTGCTGCCTGCCAGTCCTAGTAGAACCTTTTTGTAGTTGGTTTAGTGAGTTACATAACTTTCCAAGTAGAGGGTCCGCGAATCCAGCAATCCCAATATCTTAGTAGACCACATCAGATGGGTCAATAAATTTAGTGCAATTGTTGTCTATTTCCCCCAAAATAATTTGTTATTTTTTTTTAAATGTTTGATTTGGTTGACAACAATCATCCATGTTTGTGTCTTTCTTTCATGTTCTACATCAGCTTCCCGCTTGGGCAAGAGGAAACAGGAGGAGGTAGTGGCGCCGGCGGAGCAGTAACAACACCAGGAAGGCCAGGATAAGTCCGCCAAGGGCTCCTCTGCTGGCCCCAGTAAGTTTTCCTGTTAATATTAATAATTATACTTCCCTATCTTTTACAGCACCTATTTTTTCCAAACGTTCCTCATTCTATTTTTTCCTAAATCGTCTTTGATCTTCTTGTAGACTGTTTCTAAATTCTTATCCTGCCTCTACTATGACTCTCTGTGGTACTACTAGATTATTATTAGTATGTCTGTGTAGCTAACTAAGCTTGCACAGTTGGCAAAAGGTGTTAAACAAAACTCCTATTCTATTCAGCAATAGCTCTATGCACTGAGTGCAGTCCTCTGGGTTGTCCATAATGTCTCTTGAAGTCTTCTAAATGTTTATGCTTTGACAATTCCCAACAATAAAATGTCAATGGCCACCAAGAATAAGATACTAGTTTACGTTTTGATTGGATAGGAGGACAATCCATACTACTACTGTTGCAGGGACTATTCTGCACAAACAGAAGTATGGTCAAGAAATAGGGCATTGGTTATTATAATAGGCACAGTTAGACTTTCCACATACCTCAGTCATAACAGAAGTTGAACCCCCAATCTCCTTACTGACTAGCTAGTGTGTCAGAGTCATTATTTAGCTCCAGAATGCAGCGATGATCCCCAATGATTATACAACCCAGAACATAAGACTACGGAGTCAGAGTCCCAACCTCTCAGAGCCACGGACTCATGCTTGCAAATTGCAAACCCTTTCGCTCACTCACTCATGACCAAAAACAGTCTATGTAAGTTTTAAAGCTTTATTAAAAGTAAAAACATTTATTAAAATCAACTTCATTTCATATAAGATAAACGGTGAAGGATTCAAAACTGAAAAGTGGCTGATTTCACACATTAATTGTGGGAGAGCCCTCACCTGGTTGGAACTTAAAGTCTTGGTGGGGATGAATTGTTGATGACTCCGTCCAACATGATATGATGATGATCTTGCTCTTGTTCTTAGAATGGAAGCTTGTCTGTTATGAGAAAAATGGTGCATGTTAAAAAGCAAGCATTCATCAGTTGTGCCAAAAAGTGTAGCATCACATGTTATGGCTTAGCATAAATAAAAACACCCTTCCCTGAAGAAAGGGAAATTTGTAGTTTAGACTAGAGTCACCAATTATTAAATTTTCTTATGTAGTACTAGTAACATTTTTTAATTCCTAGACAAAATAGGGAGTGGTGTATATGGCATCTAAAAATATGAAATGTATTTTCTAGGCTGAACATCGGCCCAGCCAAGCACCATTGCCGGGGCCAGCGCGGCGGTGGGCACTTCAGGGTCGGATGCGGTGCAACAGCCATCAGGAACTGCTGTGGGGGATGCCACGGGAGTGGCAGGCAGTGGTAAGCTATTATATTCCGTTACTTATTGAGATTGCAGACTGCAGAGTGGGCTCTCTGCAGCGGTGTATATGTTGTACAGTTCAAGTACACTGTACTGTTAAGAATACTTACAAATTTAGAACTAAGTTTTTGTCAACCATGTAGAAGACATTCACCCTTGACTTCTCATTAGCAATAGCATTAGTGGTGGGAGTTGACGAGTAACTAATGGCCTACTCTAAATTTGACTTCAACTCAGCTGTGAAAGTTTTATCGAGAAGCCAAGTCAGATCAGAGATGAACTTGATGGATGGGATGAACGAAAAGGGAAAGAAGGGACTGTAAGGAAGGACGAGCGAGTTAAGAGTAATGACTGGCAAAGAATGATACGTGTTTTTTAATGCTGCCCTAGGTGGCTGGGAATATGATGCATGGCCGGTTGAAGGATGAAGCAAGGATGGGTGGAAGGAGAAAGGAAAGAGAACTACCTGGGTGGGTGAAACAGAAACTGTATGTGTGCGCAATATATCCTTTGGTTCAAATTCAAATGCAAGTCAAGAATGGATGCATGGCTGGCGGTTTCCAAAATAAAACTAAAAGGTCGTTTTTCCGTGAGAAAAAGGAAGATTTGTCCAGTTGAGACATTTAGAAGAATGATTGACATTTACTTTGAATGGAAGGATGCCTGGATCATGGTACTCGGTGCAAGTTGACTGCGCTGGCATTATGCCGGCTTCCACAAGTTTACGTACCAATTTCGCTAAACAAGAGAGAAGAAGAAGAAGAATGGTGCACTGTCTGAGTCTAATGTAGTGAGTCCATATAGTGCTCGTAGAATTCCTGAAACTCCCACTAATGTTAGAGCAGAGGCCGATGAAGTGGAAGGTCGGTTAGATAGATACAGGCCACAAATGTTATGTACTGTGCTTGCAAGTTGCTAGTGCTACTGTGACACAACTTTCTGCTGAATTATTTTGTGTTAATCTTAAAGAGCATTGGTTACAGTATGTTTTTCTTTCTTCATATAGATGCTCCTTCCAAACTAACACGGAAGGAGCTGGATAGACGGGCACGGCAACGGAAGCTGGAGGCGATTGTCGCCGAATATCGGCGGCTGGTGGCCCAGGAGGAGGAGGACATGCAGTCTCAGTCGACATCTTCAACATCCATGACAGCTGCATCCTCCTCCGCTCACCCTGGGTCATCCAGTCAGCGCAAGCGTTCAGCGGTACGGAGCTGTGGTACCGCAGCCACCCGCCACCGCCAAGCAGCAAAAAAATCAGCTGCCCCCCACAGCAGGAGCAAGGCTTGTCTGCACGCTTGACCCTCAGGGTGTCCAACCTTGAGCAGGAGGTGGAGAGGCTAAAAACCCTGCTCAAAGACCTCCGCAGGGAGCGTCGGGACCACCTGGCCAAAGGACACTGCTGGCGGCGAAAGAGGAGGAGAGACTGTCCCTTGCCCCTTTTTTTAAAGACTTTTGGGGGGTGGGAATTGGGCGTTGGGGTTTTGGAACTTTTCTTCGGGACATTTCATGGACATTGGTTGGGGTTAGGGAGGGGGGGTGTCGGGTCTTGTGGGATAGTTTATTTTTGTTAGGGTGTAAATAATTATTTATTTTCAACTTAAACATAGCATACGTGTTTTTACTGTTTTTTGGGGGAGGCAGGGGGGGTTAACTCAACTGTACGTTTGTTTTCCTGAAACTTAACTGGCTGGTTGATTCAAATTGTCTAATCGCTCACATTTTTAGAAAAGTGCCGCTGACAGAGTTAGTGAATTCAATTGTCCTACTACTTTACTAGTACTACCGTCAGTCTCTCCTCTCCTCCTACTCCATTATTCTTACTCCCCCGAAATACTTATCTTACCTGTGATTAGTCACAGGGCTGGGTGCATGGCAAATGGAGATTAAGGTTGAATCCTGGACAGATGAAATGTCATCGTTGTGGTGGTGGTAGTAGTAGGGGTACACACTGGCAGTAGTAGCATATGAAAAAGAAGGAAATGAAACATTGAGTGGCCTGAGCGTAGCATTAGAACAGTACAATAGAGATAGTACAGTACACAGTAAGAACATATCCTCGGATTCCTTCACCATCCATGAAATTTATTTTCTGTTGCTTTGACCTTATCCTCCCCAGCAAGTGTGTGGAATTATTGTTGTAATTTAGTCACACCGCACTGAAAACCACACAGCCCGGGGGAAGAGGGTTAGGGGTTGAAAACTGGATGGGAATGTTTTTTTTTTGGGAAGGTTTTGTGGAGAGTGGAAGAAAAAAACACAGCATTGACAAACAACTAATGAAGAAAAACAAATCTTTGGATACGAAGATATCCATAAATCTTTTAAAGGACATAAAGGAAGTGCATGCATGAAGTTGTTTGCTAAATGGATGGTTCAGTTACGGAAAAGTAGTACTAACTACAACTTACTATGTAGTACTAAACTATTAGACATTACAGGGCTGCTGTAATTACACAATTTCACTCAGAGAGAATGACTTAGTAGTACATTACAATAGTTTTAAAAATAGCAAAGAAAGTTATGAAATAGCTGTAGGGATGAATTTGAAGCAGAGAGTCGCACTCATAGAAGTTCACAACAAGACGTTATTTAAAAGATAAGGAGAAGTGAAGAGGATACTGTAACTGTATGTTGTTGTCCTGTTCAATCTGGGAAGTTGCATGCATCCAGCCATTCCTCTTCTTCGCGGTACTCCTCCATTTCATCTGACGCTCCGTCGATCAATCTTGGTGGCCAGACACACTGTCCACTGCCTGCCTGGCGGATGCGGAATTGCGGATTGATGTTGTTCCCATGGTGGAAGGTAAAAGCCGGCCTGCAATTGTTGATGGAAAAACAGGAAGGGATATTAAAACAGCACTGAGAAAAAATGTAAGGTACGGTGTGTAGTGCAAAAATAACACTTTCAGAGGCACAGTGTTACATACAGGCATCATTTCTAAAGTGTGTACTCTGATTCTCCTTTTCAAGGATAGTAATTGCACACAGCAGGCCAGGGCCATGCAGACGGCCAAGGCAGGCACCACTGAGTGAACCACCCTGATGATATAGCATACCTCTTTGACACAGACAGACAAAGCATATCTAATTTTATGCAGCAAGCCACATAGCCACAATTTTACATGAACTGCTGTCTGGTTTCTGGCACACACTACACTGGCTCGACCACTCCCATACCACGACTAGACAGACATGTAGGTCTGCTGTGGTGTTTGTTGACTAGTTTACCTGTTGTTTGCCACTCACGAAACGGCCATATTTCTTCCGTAAACCGACAATGATGATGATCCATCCATCCCAGTGAGTGACTGTGTAAAGAATAAAGATAATATGTAACTTTAATCATCAAGACTCATCATCATCATGGTATGTTATTGGCAAACTCAATGTTGTCTACACACTGAGTCCAAGGACATTTTCCATACTGAAAAATGCAACGTAGTAGCTGGCCCCTGCAGCAGTAGTACAATTTGTATTAAACAAGGTAACAGAGTACATTTGAGTTACATTTGGTGCGTAAAAGATTAAATAATAATAACAGAACACAGATAGGATTCACTTCATGCACAGCAAACAAACAACAATTGCTTTCATCAGAGTCAGACAGCCAGTGTTGTCCACCACTGCATGCCATCTCATCATTCATTATCTGTTCCACTTTTCATCATCTTATTTAAGTGAAGGGCCACAGGGCAGCCTCTCGTGCCAATTTCAGAAGGTGCAGTCAGCATAGTGAGTCATTCCAGTCCCACTTCTTTTGAGGGGACTCGTGTACGGACTGAATCAACAGTTTCTAGATTCTGCGAAATCCGGCCATCTGCCTTGAGGGAAATGGATAGGGGGAGTCTGGAGGAGGAGGATAGAGGAGCATGACTAAGTTGTGAACTTCAGGAATGCAGACAGCGGCACCTTCAATATGGAAAATAAGACGAAGACAGGGTTGCTGATGGATTTGTTGTGATTAAAGTTTTGTTGTGCTAAAAGTTGCAAATCAAAGAAAGACACACAGAAATAAAAGTCAAAAAGGACGAAAACAAAAAGTACGTTTTTCAAGCCTCGTTGTCAGGGAAGTAGAGCTCTCCTCAAACTCTGTGAATTGAACATGGAGTAGGTCAGCTAACAGACACAAAATTAGACCTTCCCAGCAGTGCTCCCAGACCCCTAAACCCACTCCCAAAAATGTAGAACACCCACAAATAGCCCCCCAAAAACACGCAATACTGCTACCTTGCAGGCCGCCAAAGTAAGCCAATGGCCAAAATGTACCTCAGAAACAGGGCCTAATTCCCCTTCTTCTCAACCTACAACCAAACTGCTTTTTTGACACAAAATTAGACATTCCCAGCAGTGCTCCCAGACCCCTAAACCCACTCCAAAAATCTAGAACACCCCCAAATAGCCCCCCAAAAACACGCAATACTGCTACCTTGCAGGCCGCCAATGTAAGCCAATTGCAAAAATGCACCTCAGAAACAGGGCATAATTCCCCTTTCCCCTCAACCTACGACCAAACTGCTATTTTGACACAAAATCAAGCCTTCCCAGCAGTGCTCTCAGACCCCTAAACCAACTCCCAAAAATCTAGAACACCCCCAAATAGCCCCCCAAAAACATGCAATACTGCTACCTTGCAGGCCGCCAATGTAAGCCAATTGCAAAAATGCACCTCAGAAACAGGGCATAATTCCCCTTTCCCCTCAACCTACGACCAAACTGCTATTTTGACACAAAATCAAGCCTTCCCAGCAGTGCTCTCAGACCCCTAAACCAACTCCCAAAAATCTAGAACACCCCCAAATAGCCCCCCAAAAACATGCAATACTGCTACCTTGCAGGCCGCCAATGTAAGCCAATGGCAAAAATGCACCTCAGAAACGGGGCCTAATTCCCCTTTCCCCTCAACCTACGACGAAACTGCTATTTTGACACAAAATTAGACCTTTCACGCAGTGCTCCCAGACCCCCTAAACCCACTCCCAAAAATCTAGAACACCCCCAAAAGCCCCCCAAAAACACACAATACTGCTACCTTGCAGGCCGCCAATGTAAGCCAATGGCAAAAATGCACCTCAGAAACAGGGCATAATTCCCCTTTCCCCTCAACCTACGACCAAACTGCTATTTTGAAACAAAATTAGACCTTCCTAGTAGTGCTCCCAGACCCCTAAACCCACTCCCAAAAATCTAGAACACCCCCAAATAGCCCCTCAAAAAACACGCAATACAGCTACCTTGCAGGCCGCCAATGTAAGCCAATGGCAAAAATGCACCTAAGAAACAGGGCATAATTCCCCTTTCCCCTCAACCTACAACCAAATTGATATTTTGACACAAAATTAGACCTTCCCAGCAGTGCTCCCAGACCCCTAAACCCACTCCCGAAAATCTAGAACACCCCCAAATAGCCGCGCAAAAACACGCAATACTGCTACCTTGCAGGCCGCCATTGTAAGCCAATGGCTAAAATGCACCTCAGAACAAGGCTAATTCCCCTTTCCCCTAAACCTACGACCAAACTGCTATTTTGACGCAAAACTAGACCTTCCCAGCAGTTCTCCCAGACCCCTAAACCCACTCCCAACAATCTAGAACACCCCCAAATAGCTTCCCAAAAACATGCAATACAGCTACCTTGCAGGCCGTCAATGTAAGCCAATGGCAAAAATGCACCTCAGAAACGGGGCCTAATTCCCCTTTCCCCTCAACCTACGACGAAACTGCTATTTTGACACAAAATTAGACCTTCCCAGCAGTGCTCCCAGACCCCTAAACCCACTCCCAAAAATCTAGAACACCCCCAAATAGCTTCCCAAAAACATGCAATACAGCTACCTTGCAGGCCGTCAATGTAAGCCAATGGCAAAAATGCACCTCAGAAACAGGGCCTAATTCCCCTTTCCCCTCAACCTACGACCAAACTGCTATTTTGACACAAAATCAGACCTTCCCAGCAGTGCTCCCAGACCCCTAAACCAACTCCCAAAAATCTAGAACACCCCTAAATAGCCCCCCAAAAACATGCAATACAGCTACCTTGCAGGCCGCCAATGTCAAAAATGCACCTCAGAAACAGGGCATAATTCCCCTTTCCCCTCAACCTACAATCAAATTGATATTTTGACACAAAATTAGACCTTCCCAGCAGTGCTCCCAGACCCCTAAACCCACTCCCGAAAATCTAGAACACCCCCAAATAGCCGCGCAAAAACATGCAATACTGCTACCTTGCAGGCCGCCATTGTAAGCCAATGGCTAAAATGCACCTCAGAACAAGGCTAATTCCCCTTTCCCCTAAACCTACGACCAAACTGCTATTTTGACGCAAAATTAGACCTTCCCAGCAGTTCTCCCAGACCCCTAAACCCACTCCCAAAAATATAGAACACCCCCAAATAGCTTCCCAAAAACATGCAATACAGCTACCTTGCAGGCCGTCAATGTAACCCAATGGCAAAAATGCACCTCAGAAACAGGGCCTAATTCCCCTTTCCCCTCTACCTACGACCAAACTGCTATTTTGACACAAAATCAGACCTTCCCAACAGTGCTCCCAGACCCCTAAACCAACTCCCAAAAATCTAGAACACCCCTAAATAGCCCCCCAAAAACATGCAATACAGCTACCTTGCAGGCCGCCAATGTAAGCCAATGTCAAAAATGCACCTCAGAAACAGGGCATGATTCCCCTTTCCCCTCAACCTACAACCAAATTGATATTTTGACACAAAATTAGACCTTCCCAGCAGTGCTCCCAGACCCCTAAACCCACTCCCGAAAATCTAGAACACCCCCAAATAGCCGCGCAAATACACGCAATACTGCTACCTTGCAGGCCGCCATTGTAAGCCAATGGCTAAAATGCACCTCAGAACAAGGCTAATTCCCCTTTCCCCTAAACCTACGACCAAACTGCTATTTTGACACATAATTAAACCTTCCCAGCAGTTCTCCCAGACCCCTAAACCCACTCCCAAAAATCTAGAACACCCCCAAATAGCTTCCCAAAAACATGCAATACAGCTACCGTGCAGGCCGTCAATGTAAGCCAATGGCAAAAATGCACCTCAGAAACAGGGCCTAATTCCCCTTTCCCCTCTACCTACGACCAACCTGCTATTTTGACACAAAATCAGACCTTCCCAGCAGTGCTCCCAGACCCCTAAACCAACTCCCAAAAATCTAGAACACCCCCAAATAGCCCCCCAAAAACACGCAATACTGCTACCTTGCAGGCCGCCAATGTAAGCCATTGGCAAAAATGCACCTCAGAAACAGGGCATAATTCCCCTTTCCCCTCAACCTACAACCAAATTGATATTTTGACACAAAATTAGACCTTCCCAGCAGTGCTCCCAGACCCCTAAACCCACTCCCGAAAATCTAGAACACCCCCAAATAGCCCCCCAAAAACACGCAATACTGCTACCTTGCAGGCCGCCAATGTAAGCCAATGGCAAAAATGCACCTCAGAAACAGGGCATAATTCCCCTTTCCCCTCAACCTACGACCAAACTGCTATTTTGACACAAAATCAGACCTTCCCAGCAGTGCTCCCAGACCCCTAAACCAACTCCCAAAAATCTAGAACACCCCCAAATAGCCCCCCAAAAACATGCAATACTGCTACCTTGCAGGCCGCCAATGTAAGCCAATGGCAAAACTGCACCTCAGAAACAGGGCCTAATTCCCCTTTCCCCTCAACCTACGACGAAACTGCTATTTTGACACAAAATTAGACCTTCCCAGCAGTGCTCCCAGACCCCTAAACCCACTCCCAAAAAACTAGAACACCCCTAAATAGCCCCCCAAAAACATGCAATACAGCTGCCTTGCAGGCCGCCAATGTAAGCCAATGTCAAAAATGCACCTCAGAAACAGGGCCTAATTCCTCTTTCTCCTCAACCTACAACCAAACTGCTATTTTGACACAAAATTAGACCTTCCTAGCAGTGCTCTCAGACCCCTAAACCCACTCCCAAAAATCTAGAACACCCCCAAATAGCCGCACAAAAACACGCAATACTGCTACCTTGCAGGCCGCCATTGTAAGCCAATGGCTAAAATGCACCTCAGAACAAGGCTAATTCCCCTTTCCCCTAAACCTACGACCAAACTGCTATTTTGACGCAAAATTAGACCTTCCCAGCAGTTCTCCCAGACCCCTAAACCCACACCCAAAAATCTAGAACACCCACAAATAGCCCCCAAAATCATGCAATACAGCTACCTTGCAGGCCGCCAATGTAAACCAACGGCAAAAATGCACCTCAGAAACGACCTAATTCCCCTTTCCCCTCAACCTATGACCAAACTGCTATTTTGACACAACACTAGACCTTCCCAGCATTGCTCCCAGTCCCCTAAACCAACTCCCAAAAATCTAGAACACCCCCAAATAGCCCCCCAAAAACATGCAATACTGCTACCTTGCAGGCCGCCAACGTAAGCCAATGGCAAAAATGCACCTCAGAAACAGGGCCTAATTCCCATTTCCTCTCAACCTACGACGAAACTGCTATTTTGACACAAAATTAGACCTTCCCAGCAGTGCTCCCAGACCCCTAAACCCACTCCCAAAAATCTAGAACACCCCCAAATAGCTTCCCAAAAACATGCAATACAGCTACCTTGCAGGCCGTCAATGTAAGCCAATGGCGAAAATGCACCTCAGAAACAGGGCCTAATTCCCCTTTCCCCTCAACCTACGACCAAACTGCTATTTTGACACAAAATCAGACCTTCCCAGCAGTGCTCCCAGACCCCTAAACCAACTCCCAAAAAACTAGAACACCCCTAAATAGCCCCCCAAAAACATGCAATACAGCTGCCTTGCAGGCCGCCAATGTAAGCCAATGTCAAAAATGCACCTCAGAAACAGGGCCTAATTCCTCTTTCTCCTCAACCTACAACCAAACTGCTATTTTGACACAAAATTAGACCTTCCTAGCAGTGCTCTCAGACCCCTAAACCCACTCCCAAAAATCTAGAACACCCCCAAATAGCCGCACAAAAACACGCAATACTGCTACCTTGCAGGCCGCCATTGTAAGCCAATGGCTAAAATGCACCTCAGAACAAGGCTATTTCCCCTTTCCCCTAAACCTACGACCAAACTGCTATTTTGACGCAAAATTAGACCTTCCCAGCAGTTCTCCCAGACCCCTAAACCCACACCCAAAAATCTAGAACACCCACAAATAGCCCCCAAAAACATGCAATACAGCTACCTTGCAGGCCGCCAATGTAAACCAATGGCAAAAATGCACCTCAGAAACGACCTAATTCCCCTTTCCCCTCAACCTATGACCAAACTGCTATTTTGACACAACACTAGACCTTCCCAGCATTGCTCCCAGTCCCCTAAACTCACTCCCAAAAATCTAGAACACCCCACATTACCCTCCCAAAAACATGCATTACCGCGACCTCACACAGGCCTTAAAATAGTGCCAAAACGCACTCTGAAACTCGGCCCAAAACACCGCTTATCCACCATGGGTTTTATTCAAACCACTTGCAATTGAAACTAGACATTCCCAACTCTCATCCCAGCTAAACAAATCCACCAAGAACTACCTTCAACACACTCCAATCACACCGTGTAAACATGCAATAATCAAAAATGAACATGGGCGCCTATAGCAGCGGTTTCCCTTCCTCGACTTTGCCTAAACACACCCTTCCCATCAATCGATACCTCCCAAATTTCCTGCACAACCACCAATTCCCCCTCCCTACCACTCACAGAAGCCCCGTTCCCCTAGCTCATCTAGAA
Organism: Lissotriton helveticus; assembly: GCF_964261635.1. NCBI lineage: Eukaryota > Metazoa > Chordata > Amphibia > Caudata > Salamandridae > Lissotriton > Lissotriton helveticus. The sequence goes on along the minus strand of NC_136063.1, from coordinate 1,420,722,501 downwards.
CTCCCCAAACACACTTTCTCCTTGCGCCCCCAAACCGCCCTTTGGATAACATTGCAAATCGGGCCTTGACAAAAAAATTGCTGTTTTCAGCACTTCCACTACTTTTATCCTCTTGAAACTTACCTGGACACTTGTTCCAGCGATTCCCAAGAATCTCAGCAAGGCAGAACAAAATCGATCTACTGGAAGGTGTATGACTTTTCACCCAAACACACGTGCCTGCAAAACACGAAAAAAGGCCAAAATTCGGCCAATTCTGGACCAAGAAATGCCAAACCCCCCTAAAACCTTGCCAACATCATTATGAACAAGCTTGCATCGGGCCCTGAGCCCTAGACTCCGGGAATCCTATGAAATTCAACCCAAAAACCCTAGTAAACCGCACTGAACCCCCAAAAGAACCCTAAACCCTAAAGATAATTAGCACACAGCAGGCCAGGGCCATGCAGACGATCAAGGCAGGCACCACTGAGGGAAGCAACCTGATGTAGCATACCTAGGCTCTTTGACACAGACAGACAAAGCATATCTAATTGTATGCAGCAAGCCACATAGCCCCAATTTTACATGAACTGCTGTCTGGACTCTGCCTGGCATAACAACACTACACTGGCTCGACCACTCCATACCACGTTTAGACAGACATGTAGTTCTGCTGTAGTAGTTGTTGTTGACTGGTTTACCTGTTTGCCACTCACGAACTGGCCATAGTTCTTCCATAAACCGACGATGATGATCGATCCATCCCAGTGAGTGACTGTAAAGAAAAAATATATATTATTTAACTTTGATCATCAACACTCATCATCAATCATCATGGTATATTGGCAAACAGTGAGTCGAGGACATTTTGCATATTAGAAAATGCAACGTAGTGGCCCCTGCAGTTGAAGTACAATTTGAATTAAACAAGGTAAAAAAAAGCAGAGTAGACTTGAGTTACATTTAGTGTGTAAAAGATTAAATAATAACAGAAGACATATGATTCATTTCATGCACAACAAACAAACAGCAATTGCTTTCATCAGAGCCAGACAGTCATTGCTGTCCACTGCATGCCATCTTCTCATTATTCATTACCTGTTCCACTTTTTGTCCGCATCTTGTTCTGAAAGTGAAGGCCCACAGGGCAGCCTCTCCTGTCAATTTCAGAAGTAACTGTCAGCAATCAGCATGTAGTCAGTAATTCCAGTCCTACTTGAGGTGGACTCTTCTATGAAGACAAAGTTTCTTGATTCTGCGTAATCCAGCCATCTGCCTTGAGGGAAATGGATAGGGGGAGTCTCGAGGAGGAGGATAGAGGAGCATGACTGAGTTGTGAACTTGTGAACCTCCGGAATGCAGACTGTGGCACCTTCAAATCAATAAGGAAAAACCATGAAGACAGTGCTGCTGATAGACTTGTGATTAGGTGATTAGAGTTTTGTTGTGGTAAAAGTTGCAAAACAAAGAAAGACACACAGGAATAAAAGTGAATAAGGACGAAAAAAAAGGAAGTCATTTTCAGGCCCCAGTGTCAGGGAAGTAGAGCTCGTCCTCAAACACTGTGAATTGAGACAGGAGTAGGTCAGCTAACAGAGAAGAACTTCCGTCACCTAAGTCGGTGTGCTCTTCTTCCTGCGTTCGATTCACGTATTTTGTAATCTGGTGGTATGAAGTGCTGATTCATCTTGATCATTGTTAACCTCTCCACATTTTTGGGCGAGAGGTGGGAACTTTTTGAAGTGACAATGGCACCAGCAGCACTGAAAACTCGTTCCGAAGACACGCTTGCGAGTGGGCAAGACAAATAATTTATAGCCAGCCTGCTGAGCAGTGGCCAGTGAGGCCTTTTCCCATACCAATACACCAATGGGTCACGATCAATGTAGACCTCTGTTGGGTCATCCAGATAGGCCTGCACCATCCACTCAAGGGCCTCCGTGGGTGGTGCTCCACTTTGCGTAACATGTGTTTCCTTTGCATCAACACTGGAGCGATCAAACCCTTGCTGAGTTATCCAATCCGCTTCCGACAATATTATGACTGGGCATGTGCAGGTGATGATGACGAGGATACTGTTGCTGCTGTCGGTAATGGGTGTGAGGGAAAGTGACTGCCTTCGGCAACAGAAGTGGACCTTGACGCCGGATGGTCTGCTGCTTCAGTAGTACTTGTGGTGTTTCCTTCAATTTCCTGCCGCTATTTTTTTAACCGAGTGGCTGACACAGCTAGCCAATGTTTGTACTTTGAAACATCTTCTTCATCAAAAGGAATGAATACTTTGCTGGTCAGTGCCTTTTTGTACCGTGGATCCAGAATAGTGGCACAAATGTAATGTTGTTCTGAATGTATTTTTTTAAGCCTTTCATTGACAAGCAGTCGGCTTAATAAGCTCTCCGCCAACCGATATGCGTCTTGTTTGTGAACATCAGCTTGGAACGTTGAAGACACCGCCTTGCTCTAGCATGAACAACAATGGGATAGCTTTGCCCAAACTACAAACCTCCCTGCTGACTTCACGGGTGAAGACCTCAAAAGGACGAAGCATGTCTGTCAGGCTTTGAACTAGGTCCCATTCCTCTGGCTCTAGCCTCATGTCTTTAATAGGAGCAGACCGTATGTTAATGCTATTGACATACTCATTGATTACCTTGTACTGCTCAAACAGACATTCAAGCATGTAGAAGTTTGAGTTCCAACGTGTTGCCACCTCCTGGATGAGTCCTTTGACTGGCACTCCACGGCTACGTTGAATGATCCTCATCTCCTTCCGGGCCTTAAAAGAATGGCTGAAATGTGTGCAGATTCTTCGGCAGGTGGTCAGTAACTTGCTGACTGTGTTTTCTCTTTTCAAGAAATCTTGCACAACAATGTTAATGCAGTGCGCCAAACACGGCACTCTGAAGTAGCCACCATCATGCATGGCCTTAACTATATTACTGCCATTATCCGTGGAAACATAACCAATCACGCGACTTCTTGGCACCAGCCATTTAGAGACCTTACTCTTAAACTCATCCAAAATGTTTAATGAGGTATGAGATTTCTCCATGGCAAACATGGCTACTGTTGCATGTTTCCGACTTGCTTGAAAAATTGTGGCAGGGTCAACACCTGTAGACATCTTTTCCCTAACCCCTGCAAAAGAGACCCAGTGTGCAGTGATGCACATGTAATCCACGGCTTGGCAACTGGTCCACATGTCTGTTGTCAGGTGGATAGTGTGAACAGCACTCTTCTGCAAAGCTGACCCAATCACTTCCAGCACATCATCTTGTAGTGCTGGAACCACAACTCGGGCAAAATAGGACCGGCTAGGAACCTTCCATTTAGGGCAAACTGTTGCCACAAATTCTAGAAAACGCACCCCTTCCATGAAAGAAAAAGGGAGAAGGTCCAGCGCTAGCATTTTAGCCAGCTCTGCATTATACAGACGTGCCATTGGGTGGTTGCGTTCAAATGGCGCCTCCGACCAAAACATTCTTTTAATGGTAGTCTGGACCGTTTTCATATGTGATGATGATGATCCAGACTTCTTCAACCCAGTTAGGCTCATTGATGTACTTTTTCGCATTGGTGTCTCTCCCAGACTCTGTATGCCTGATACATGTTGCTGGGATGGAGGGTGTGGGCGCTACCACTGCAGTGCTGCTGCTAGGGGTACTGGGTGTACCAGAAAAAATGTCTGTCGCTTCTTCACTTCCCCCTGCACGATCAGTCCCTCGTCATCATCAGATGCAATATGAATGGATACATTTGGATTTGTTGTACGTGTGGTTTCCTGCATCTTCTTCATGTGCGCCTCCCAAATGATAGTGTAGGGTTTTTGGAGATGACCTCTCTGGCCTCCGGTACCATAGTTAGTACCAAGCTTACCCTGACTAACTACAGCTTTACAAATTGAACAAACGACCATGTTTTCCGCCTTTTTGCTAACACTAAAAAAGTCCCAAACTGGGGATTGGAGATGTCTGCTGCTGGTGGAGGTGCTACTTTCAATGCCAGATGAAGTGGAGGATGGGCGTGGCTGAATTTGACTCTGTTGTGCACTTGCAGCACCACTACTTGAGGTAATGGAGGTCAAGCTGGATGGAGGTCCCTGCCGGCCTTTCGGATGAGAAATTATGGAAGCTGTAGGTCGTGTTGGTGTAGTAGTTAACTGCATTGGTGGTGGTACCAGTGCCACGCCGCCCACATCATGCTCAGCAGCAATTCGGGATAGGGTAAAAATGTCTGTCTGCTGCATGCCAGCTGGGCCTGGAGTGACAACTATGATGACTGGGTCGTCGTAAGACTGTTCATCAGCAGCAGACTACAACACTTCTTCTTCGTCGTCATCACCCATAAGTGGAAGCCTTGCGGGAATCTTCCTTTTAGGCTTAGCTACCTTTTTCGGCTCATGGCGTGCCTCACTCTCAGACTGCATTGGTGGGTTCCAATCAAGATCATCAGAAGGAAGGGAGCTTGAAGAAGAACTTGTAGTAGCCCTCCTTGACCTTTTTCTTGCTGGGGATCTGGAAGACGATGGATCATCATCAGGAGGAATGACTTCCTCAGATGATACTTCCGCTTCAATCTCGATTTCCTGATGTGCCCCTACTTCTGGAGGAACAAGCATTGTGAGCAGTTGTGCCGCTTCATGCGCCTCTAGTTGCGCCTCTCCTTGCGCCTCTCCTTGCGCCTCCACTTGCGCCTCCACTTGCACCTCCACTTGCGCATGTACTTGTGCTTGTACTAGTTGCACCTGTGGTTGTCGTTGCAGCTGTGGTTGTTGAACACTCATCAGATGAGTTACACCCTGCGTTGATTGGATGCTACCTTCTTGCGATGAGCCAATATCACTGGTCGATGGTGATTGAACAATTAAAGTGGCTGCCTCTGCAGCACTCATGGCCTTGGACCTAAATTGGCGTGGTGGCACTGAGCCCAATGAAGCGGAGGTGCTGCTCCCAGCTTGGTCCCCGGCGGACCCCGCTGCTGCAGGCGTAGTTTTTTTTCCCAAAAAAAAGTGTCTGTAGGCACACCAGTCTCCTTGGTAAGTGGCGCCACTTGCTTCTTCTCCTCCTTACTGGCAGTGGCACTGGAAACTTTCTTAGTGGAGGAGCTACTGCCACCTTTCTTTGGGCCCATCTTCTTCAGATGTCAGAACAGCAGGCTGCAGTTGCACGAGTTGCAGAGTTGTCTCTGGCCACACGTGACGTCACGTGACGTTGTGCTGCACACACCGCAGCAGGACTTCTTCCTGGCACTGATGATGAACGATGACTGATTTGTGGTTGTCTTGTGCACCTAAAAGCAAAGGAAGCCAGAGGAACATCAGTTAAATAAATGTTGCATATGTCGTGCTTCAATTAATATTTGCAACTAGGCATTTATATTTACAACACACCCAAAAACGAAAAGACCCAAAATAAAAATTGCAATTCAAATAAAAAATGGATGTTTACATTAATAGAAGAGACACCCCACAGAAAGACTTGGCCCATGCACCACTGAGTACCCCTGGGCATAATGGATGAAAGCAAGGCTAACTGGGTGCAGGCCTGAGCACACTGCCTGGCTTCAAAATGGCCCCTTGACCCCACCACATGGCCAGGCCCTGCCTGTACCAGGCCTCAAATGACCCCCACCCACATGGCCAGGCCCCAACAACCCACCAAACAGTCGAAAAACACACAAAAAACACCCCAATCCAATGCCATCCATGCCCTCAATGATGTTTAAATTCAAGACACCCCACAGAAAGACTTGGCCCATGCACCACTGAGTACCCCTGGGCATAATGGATGAAAGCAAGGCAAACTGGGTGCTGGCCTGAGCACACTGCCTGGCTTCAAAATGGCCCCTTCACCCCCACCACATGACCAGGCCCTGCCTGTACCAGGCCTCAAAATGGCCACCACCCACATGGCCAGGCCCCAACAACCCACCAAAAAGTAACAAAAACACACAAAAAACACCCCAATCCAATGCCATCCATGCCCTCAATGATGTTTACATTCAAGACACCACACAGAAAGACTTGGCCCATGCACCACTGAGTACCCCTGGGCATAATGGATGAAAGCAAGGCAAACTGGGTGCAGGCCTGAGCACACTGCCTGGCTTCAAAATGGCCCCTTGACTCCCACCACATGGCCAGGCCCTGCCTGTACCAGGCCTCAAAATGGCCCCCACCCACATGGCCAGGCCCCAACAACGCCCCAAAAAGTACAAAAACGCACACAAATCGCCCCAATTCAATGCCATCCATGCCCTCAATGATGTTTAAATTCAAGACACCCTACAGAATGACTCGGTCCATGCACCACTCAGTACCCCTGGGCCTTCTGGCTAGTGTGGCTTTACAGACACCCCAAAATAAAAAAATAAAAAACACAAATAAAAGTGAGCTAAAATTCCATGACATAAATGAGATTTAAGTTCAACCAAACTCACAGAAACAGCTGTATCATGCAGCCATGACTAACCCTGGGCCTACTGGATACTGTGGCTACCCACAATATATATATTTTGTGAAAAAGTTTTTAGATTGTAGTTGCAGCAACTGCAATGCCCCAAACAAACAACACCAACTTACTTGTAAAATCTCAAATCGAAAAGTGTTGCAAACTCCAAAGTCCAAAAAGTCCTCAAATACAAATATCCAGCAGCAGCCACAAAAAGTAATCCTTCCAGCTCCAGATCCAAATGAAAAGTGACCAGGACATGGACAAAGCACTGGGAGGAGCCTGCTGGACAGGAACAGGAAGTTGGAGACTCTGGGGCACTTACTTCCTCCCACCCCCCCCACAAAAATGGACTCCTTGCACAAAAAAGTGCAGCCAAATGTCAATCTGAGGAGTTATTCTGATCAAAATCATCATTTTCAGAAGGTTTTGCTGCCTGCGGTGGATTTCTTGTGCAGAATTGCAATTTTGCAAGTTCGGGAAAGCGAGCTGTTCAAATCGTCCGCCGGAAGTCAGCTGCGCACCGCGCCTACGTGTTCGCAATTGTTTACTCCAGCGATGAGTGATCGCGGGCCCTTATGACGTACTCGCGTTGTCAAACTCTTGCTGTGCAAGATGGCGGGCCGCAATGACGTACTAGCGGACGAAAAACTCTTGCGCGATCACGCAGCAAGATCCAAAATGGCGCAGCACACACAAACTGGGAGAAAAACAACTCAGAGAACTCAGAATCACTGTAAGTCAATGGAGCGCGCGCGATATTGTATTTTCAAGCGCGACCAAGCAAAAAAATCCGCCAGCTTGCGAATTGCGGATTTTTGGGCAAATTTGTGCGATTCGCGGACCGCGAAATTGCCAAATATCCGCAAATTCTGCGAGTTGAACGGATTTCACCCCCATAGTTACCAAGAACTATTCTCTCCTTGGTAAGGGGAGATTCTAGTGGCACTGTGAGCTAGTTGGTACAAAAGGGCCAGCAGACCCGGTGGGGGTGATCAGAGTTCCACTGACACCAATCGTACAGTGTATGTTGTCTAAACGCACAGATGTATATTTTCTATATGAACTACAGAATAATGCTACTCCTCTATACACTACTCCACTGTACACAATTCTACTGTACAATACTCCACTCGACACCATTCCACTTTGTGCTATTACACTGTCTACATCTTCATTCTACATCAATCCATTCTACGCTATTACACTGTATGCAACTCTACTCTATGCATCAGCAGTGTACTCCACTCCACTGTATGCCACTCTGCTATATGATACTCCAGTATCTGCTATTCCACTCTACATCATTCCACTGTATGCCATGCCACTCTATGCTATTCCAATTTATGCCACACCACTGTACACTTCTCAACTTTATAACACTCCGGTGTATGGCACTCTACTCTACTTCATTCTGTGTTATTTGATTGGACTCCACTCCAACGTACGCCATTCCACTGTATGCTATTACACTCTGCCCCCATGCCACTATATGCCACTCAAGTCTACACCACTCCATTATATGCCACTCCACTGTATGCTACTCTACTATTCACTATTAGATTCTACCCCACTCCACTGTACAGTACTCTGCGCTACACCACTCCACTCTACGCTATTACACTGTTCACAACTCATCTCTATGCCAGTCCACTCTACCATATTACAGTGTAAACATCTCCACTCTATTCCTCTACAGTGTAAGCTACTTCATTGTATTCCACTCCTCTATACGTTACCCCAGTATATGCTACTTCACTCTAAGCCACTCCAGTATATACCACTCTCCTCTACCCACTCCATGCTATGATATTCCATTGGATGCCACTCTACTGTATGTTATTATACTCTATTCCATTCCAATGTATGTCACTCCAGTCTACACTACTTCACTGTACACCTCTGCACTGTACGCTTCTCTACCGTATGTTATTACATTTTACTCCACTCCACTGTATGCTACTACTTTTTACATTATTACAATCTATGCTAGTTCACTGTACCCCAATCCAGTCTTTGCTAATCCACTCTACACTATTCCACTGTATGCCACTCCACTGTACAACACTCCACTCTATGCCACTCCATTATACCCTCATCTACTCTGTATAACTCCACTCTACAAATCTCTAAGACACCTTACTCCACTCTACACTATACAACCCCAGTGTACTCCACTCCCCTAAACTCCACCCTTCTGCAGTTTATCCCACTCTATGCCAATGTACTATGCTCCACTCTACACCACTTCACTATCTGACACTTTACTCCCCTGTATGCAACTCCACTTCACAACACTGTACCAAACTCTATGCCACTCTATGACACTCTACTCCACTATACACTCATCCACTCTGTGCTGCTATACTATACTGTATGACACTCAACACCACTCCACTTAAGTTCCGCTATGATATTCCACTCTATCATATGACACAGCACTCCCCTCTATGGTACTCTCCTCCCCTGTAGTCTACAACACTCCAGTTGACGATATTCCACTCTATGGCACTCTACTTCATCCCACTCCATTCTAGAATCTCTACTCCACTTTATGACAGTCTACCACACCCTACTCTACTGTTTAACATGCCATCCCACTGTACAACTTGCTGATCCAGTCTACGATACATAAGTCCACTAAATGAGACACCATGCCACACTCTATACACCACATTACTACACTGTATGATACGCTGCTACACTCTTCTGGACTACACTCAAATCCAATGTACATTACTCCAGTCTATGACATTGACAATAGACTGTACATCACTATCCTCCACTGTACTGTACGACACTCCACATAAGAACTCTCCACTTGAGACACTGGACTATATGATTTGAAGCACTTTTTCTTATTGTAAAGAAATTTAAATTCAGCAAAACAGCCAAAGGTTAAAGCTGGTTAGGAAAACGTAATTTTCCCATACAAACCAAGTTTAAACTACACAAACGTAAAAAAATTCGAAAGTTATAGTTAGAACTTTCATTTACAATTTATCCACCAACATCACATTCTTATGAGCAGTGAACCTTGTTACACCCTCTTTACAGGTCAGTACTGAGAGATAGAGAGATAAGGAAAGAGAGTGAGAGAGAGTTAGACAAAGAAAGAATGAGATTAATTAATGGCTCACCATATAATGTGATCCTATATTAGCATTGAAGGATCCCAATGAAATCAGAAACCACAAGGCTCAAGGCCCCTGGTTATGAAATGTCACCAGAACACCAAGATGGCAAAAAAGCATCATATTACCTGTTATGCATTATGTATTGTTATGTTAAATGGGTATTTATAAACGCACAGCTACTCAATAGATTGTCCCAGTGCTGAGGTGTGAGAATAAACAGTTTGTCATGCAGTGTGACAACCATGGTTAGGTATTATTGCTGGAATAGCCAGGTTTTCAGTGATTTCCTAAACGCTAGGAGATCGTGCATCAATCTTAATTCCACCGGTAGATTGTTCCACAGTTGAGGCGCCTGAACTTGAAAGGAGCGCCCCCTTTCCTATCCCTATCGATATTATTTAGGGGCCTGTGCCAACTGAAGTGTTGAGGAGCTTAATGTATGGCGAGGGCAGTAGAACTGGGCTCTCTTCATGATGTATCCAGCACCTATGCCGTAAAGAGCCTTAAAAGCCAGAACCATGGCCTTAAAATGGATCCTCCTGCAGATTGGAAGCCAATGCAGGGATTGCAGACATGTTGACGTCCGTGCTCTTGGGCCCAGCAAGAGTACTGCTCTGGCTGCCACATTCTGGGCCACTTGCAGCCTTGACAATAGATACTCCGGCAGCCCCAGATACAGTATGTTCACATAGTCCAAACCTATCATAGTTTGGACTACCGCTTTTCTATGAGTGATGGGCAGGTGAGGTAGGAACTGCTTTATTATCTTCAACATGCCAAAGCAAGAGCCAGCCACTGCCTGAATCTGGGCCTGCATAGAGAGGTTCTCGTCCAGCTTCACCCTTAGATTTTTCACTGTTCTGACAGAAGTGGAAGGGGGAGACATATCAACTGACCACCAATTACGCCTTACACTGCTGGGGAAGGTGGCCAAAGAAAATGATCTCCACCTTTTCTGGATTACATTTAGGCTGATTAGTCTGTAGCCAGGAGAACACTTCGGTCAGGCAGGAATTAATCCTATCTCCTTTAAAATCCGAGTCTTTATCGCAGGTGAAGAGAAGCTGAGTCTCGTCTGCATACGACACAATTTCCGCTCCATGAGCCTCGGCCAAAGATGCTAGTGGTGCCATATATATATTAAAAAGGATGGGACTCAAGATTGAGCCCTGTGGAACTCCCACCACCAAAGGGGGAATGGGGCTGCAATAGGCGGAGACCAGACTATTTGATTGCGATCTTTTAGAAAGGAGGCCAACCAGTTGAATACCGTACCCCAAAATCCCGTTCCTGAAGTCTCTCCAGGAGTCGGTCATGGGGGACGGTATGAAAGGCCGCAGATAAGTCAAATAATATCAATGCGGCCTTGCCGCCTTTATCCAAAACTTCCTTTATGGCTTCGGACACCTCCAGCAGCGCCCTTTCAGTACTGAAGTTCGCCCTGAATCCAGACTGACTGTGGTGGAGAATAGAATTAGTTTCAACAAAAGCGGTAGAAAAAAAAGGATGCAAAGATATTGGCTGTAGTTGGAGGCCAATTCTGAGTCCAAAGGTGTTTTTTTTTGTAAGGGAACAATTTTCGCCCTTTTCCAACTATCAGGGACCCGGCCCGTCTGCAAAGTCAGGTTAAAGATCCGGTTAACCGCAGGATTGATAATCTCCGCTATTGATGCTATGATGCTGGCCGGGCAGGGGTCAGAGGGAGAGCCGGATTTAAGGCCTTTCATAATTTCTAATGATTTTTCCAAGAGAACCAACGGAAACTGATTCAAAGATGGTACTCAGACATGAATTAGGAAAAAGTCTGCCTCACCACTGTCGCTCAGCACAGGGGACGTTATCAGGAAAGTCTCCTAAATATTTTTAATCTTGTCATGGAAATATGTGGCCAAACTGTCCGTCCATGCCTCAGTAGGGATAAATGACTTGACTACCGCTATAGGTACCGCTATATATACTGACTATTCTGAAAATATCCTTATTTTTGTTCTTTGCTACTTGCTATTTTTCTGAATACATGTTTATTTTGGAGAACTTAGCTTGATAGCTTGAAAAAAATGTTTTATGAATGATACAGCTAGCAATACATTTTGAAAGAAATTAGAACATAAAGATTTTATTATCATTTCTTTCATGAATTGTTTGAGGAGCCAATAGAGGTTTGTGCCTGTTAATCAGTTGTAATAAACTGGATAATAATTTCCAAAATCCAAAGTTCTTTTTGTACTTTACTTGCACAGTATGTCATTTTAATTGTTCAATCTGACAGTGCAATAACATAAAGAAAAAACGACACATGTTTCGCCCGATTGGCCCGCCAGCTGAGGGCTTTTTCAAGACAAGAGAATCTTGATGAGGTCCTGAAACTGAATGAAAAGGTTGTGACGTGGTCTCTGAGGTCCCGTGAAAGTTAGGGTGAATAAATTATTAGTAAACCTAAGGCTGAGGACGATTGTATATTTTTGGGTGAAATCTCATGAAATTCTATGAACATGTGACAAAAGTACATTTTTGCAGACAAATTTCGTTTTCCAGTATCCAATGTCAATTTTTACCTGAAGGTACATCTTATGTTAAAAGGTTTCTCAAGAAAAGGGTCTGGTTCAAATCGAGAATGTTTTACTGTGAGATATTTTCTGGGGGAACCAATCTCCCAGGTATCCAGAGAAACTTTTTAAAGCAATATACACTCAGGTAAAAGAGAAATTGCATAAACTTGTGCAATGCGAAACCATGTGAATTTCAGATTTTTTTCAAATTTTGACAGCATATTTAAACTTTTTCCTAGGCCTAGATAAAACATTGAGCCAGTGTAATACTAGACCTGCAGTGTTAATTGCATAATCATGGATTTACCACATTTGCCACATAATATATTCTGACCCCCCAAATTGTTGTTTCCAGCTTAAATTTGTAACAATATATATATATATTTTTTTTTTTACCAAAGTCAGGATGCAAAGGTTTGTGTAAATGCATTGAGATTAAAATCACATTGAAGGGGTTAATAACTATTCGAAGAATTGTTGAGTTTCTTTTGTTTTTTTCTGTGGTGACCCCAGGATTATCCAGTACAAAACGTCTACTCGAGTGAGCAGATTTAGAGAACTTTCAAGGATCCTTTCCAGGCATTTTACATACATACATTTGTACACGTTTTAAGTGATTCAAATTCAGCTACACAAGCTTTGTTAATGACTCAGTGATGGTTTATTCTGTTAATGATAGTTTGTGAGCAGATACACTAATCTGAAGAACAATGAAGACCAGCATGGTCTAGTGCAATTTAACAAAGGTTACAGGTGACAAAGCACCACAATTAAAATCATATTAGAACGATGCTCTGAGACTTAATAATTGTAGACTTAAATTAGCAATTGTAAAACTGAATGTACATCTTGAACTATTTATATTCATTTAAAAGGCATTTATATTACCATTTAAGCACGGCAAGATTTGAATGAAAGAAATACTGCCCAATTCAAATTTTGATGGCAATCCAAGATCCTTTCATAGTTTGAGGAACAGTATAATCCAGATGGGACTCCAATTTTCTCTGCCATAATATCATTCCAGAATAAATAATGAACAACTGAATTGGGAGTCTTTTTTCATTTACATCCAATTTAAATTATGCCCATGATTTTCCTGAACGGGGCTTTCCAACCTGAAGGTAACACTGAAATATGTTCAACAGAATGGGGTCGAGTGCAAATTGATGGTTTATTTTCTGGAAATAAAATCGATTGCCCTGGGAACTCCCTGGGGTAAGACTTGGTCCTCACCATCACAAAACATAGTCAGTAGCCTTAATCTGATAAAGTAGCAGCAAACTTTCATGGTTAATTACAGACTTTGGGAACTGTTCATTAGAGCATATTGAGTACATAAACTGGACTCAGGGGCCTCATTTATGAGGCCGTGCGTCACTTTTATGCCGCCGGTGCGTCACTTTTTGTGACACACCAGCAGGGTAAAAAATGTGCCTTGTTGCACCATATTTACAAAGTGACCCATCTAGGTAGATGTGTCACTTTGTAAACCCCTGCGCTACATTATACCTACGCCAGGTATAATGTATGCAGGAGGGAGTTCTGACGCAAGAAAGGGTCATAGAAGTGATGCAGTGAAATCTATAAGATTTCACTGCGCCACTTCTAGGACACAAATGCGTCAATTTCATACGCCTGCCTCACAGCAGGCGTAAGACTGAAGCAGGTCCTTTCACATGGGGCTTGCCCCATGTGAAAGGACACATTGCTGGAGTTGCGTCACTTTTGTGACCCACTCCAGCAATGCGTCACTTTTGTGCCATACAGATACATCAGAAATACTGACGTATCTCTAACTCTTTGTGCCATGATGCGTCATACTGTAAATATGACGCATCATTTGTGTCGCAAGCAGGGCGCAGTGAAAAGTGGTGCATCACTGTTTTCACGGAGCGATGCGTCACTTTTCATAAATGAGGCACCAGTAGCCTAAGTATTCATGTATGCTATCAACGAACATCCAGGTGAAGATCTCAGCCTTCACCTCTTCTAGCTTGTTTAGGAAGTGTTCTCCACCACAAACGTGAAGATCTTTGAACATGTAATTGAAATTTTTTAGTACGGATGCAGGAGGGACTATAGAAACTGCCTGGAAAATGCTAACTGTCTACTCCAAATTAGGAGGAGTAAAAGGTAAATCAAGGCAGGGCTTAAAGAGGCGTATGCAAGAGCGCAAGGGCACATATACAAATGTGAAAACCAGTTGCTCTTTACAAAACTTACACCCACATCTACACTGTTAGTGATAAAGCATAAAGAGACTAAAATCTACTACAGTTGAGCCTTGGAGTAAGTCACACCCCAGACATGGCCACTCAGACCTACTGCAAGGAAATTTCATGTAAACTAATGGGACAGTAAATAACAATAACAACCCATAGCGAATACATGGAAGAATGGCAACATATATTTTATGAAATTTAAAATGAAAACACATAACGAGCAAAATGAAACGTAAAAAATATTTGACAACACGTTCAGTAAAAGGCTTTATTCACATTTAACACTTCTGCTAATGCAAAGGGTGAGAATTTAACAAACAAGACCTTACCACACCCATCAGCAAAACAATGTCAATCAGTCACACACAGACTGCCCAAAGTAGAAAGCAAGTCAAGTTAGTTACAATGGGTTAACCCAGTATCCCTCAGAACCCGGGCAGTCATGGGAAAAATACACAATTGGTTCGTCGGTGTATACAATTTCTTCAAATTACTCAGGTTATTCAAGAAACTTTTCGCAATTTAGACAAATTAATAATAATTAATCCAAACACAAACCATATGGGCTGTTTTAAGCACTTTTATAAATTGCATCATTTATAAATACCCTATTCAAATTTTTGTAAGGCTGTTCAAGGTATATAGTGACACATAATATGTGAAAAAGGTGACATTTGGTGCTCAGTGAAATTGTAAAGGTGTAATATATACAAAGGTGATTGAAAGGAGGGGGAGAGAATTGGCCAGAAATGTAGAGTATTTCAAGTAGTTTTGCGGACTGAAAGAATCTGTCTCATCACAAAATCCTCTGTCTGTAATGTCGACGTTTCAACCCTGGATCTGCACTGTTGGGAAGTCAGTGCGGGTCTTCATCAGGACTTGGGTAGGGGGTTAACAGCCTAAGTAAGCCCGGCCGGGCTCACGGGCTCTTTAAAAGAGGATCCGAGCACGTTAGCGGCAAAAGAAATTAGATGCCACTGCACCAGCGCGTCAACGAAGATTCATACTCTGACCCATAAGAATACTTCTTGGGTTTCAATTCCGATCTACCCTCAACAGTGCATGACTACCCTGGGAGTCAAACACCATGTTGACTCACCAACATTTACAATTTAGCATCAAAGAAGTAAGGAAATGGCAGGCTCCTACACCCCAGGTCGTTGAAAATGACACTGCTTGCGCCATATCCCGTGAGCCCGGCCAGGCTTAATTAGCTTATTCAACACTTAGCTGACAGCTGACTCGGACAGTGACAGACTTGGTGTGTCAGCTAGCACCAGCTGCCTATGCTCAACTGGTTGCTCAACAACCCTTGTACGCGTCTCGGCCAGCAGAGCGTCCTTGCGCCGCACGCTGAGCAGGCTTAAACAGGTCCTGCCTCTCTGTCACTGCAAAGAGCATCTGAGCGCGTTAGCGGCAAAAGAAATTAGATGCCACTACACCCGCGCGTCAATGAAGATTCATACTCTGACCCATAAGAATACTTCTTGGGTTTGATGCAATTTATAAAAGTGCTTAAAATACCCCATATGGTTTGTGTTTGGATTTATTATGATTAATTTGTCTAAATTGGAAATAGTTTCTTGAATAACCCAAGAAACTTGAAGAAATTGTATATGCCCGACATACCCAATTGTGTATTTTTTCATAGAAGAAAGCAAGTCACAATAATTATTCACTAAGTAGGTAAACGCCTTTGTCAGTCATCTTGCACCTGATTTTGGAAACAATTAGTTGAGTAGGAGTGAGAGAATGCATGTAACAAGCAGTGGACCAATATGTTTGGCATCTACAGGGACGCAATATTTGCTAGATAAGAACATATTTCCAGATGTGATCATAGATCTGATTACAGAATGGAAGCAAGAGCTCGCTTTAACTAAAGTATGCATATATCCAAATATGGGTGCACCAGAAGCAACTCAATATGTGGAAAAGATGGAACTGCATTCTCTGAATGTATATGCCAAATGGGTGGATTTTGTGATTGCAGCATGTGAAATGAGCATGGTCATTTCAGGATATTGAGCAAAGCATTGACAAGCGAGATATCCATACACTACTGGTAAGGTGCAATTGATCACAACAGCTGAACACCTGTAAGGGAGGGTGTTGCAAAGTACACATGCAGTGAGGAAAACAGTGTATACAAATGAGTACACTGAAAGTCATCATATCTGTCACACAATAGTGAGTGGACCTGTGAACTGTGCTGTATCTTAGATTACAATCATGGACCACTTGCAGAGGATCTCTTACAAAAGGACTTATTTAAAGGGAATTAATGCAGCGTGGTGCTGCAACCCATTTGGCTGCTCTGCCTTAATTCCGAAGCAAAGGTGTGCGTCATATCCAAAACAATATGATGGATCACTTTGCTCTCCCCTGCGCTGGTGCACAATTAGCTTCCATGCGCCAATGCAGGCATCCTTGCACCATGGTCAAGAGGACAGGTTATGTCAGTGTAATAAAGTCTGTTGTGTAAATTCCTCTTCATTAGGCTGTATTAGCATACCTGTCACTTACATTTCTGGTTCCAGATTAGGAAGATATACTCACTAAATTGTTCCTTCTCCATGTAAACCATAATGTGCAGTGTATGGCTTGTGATAACTCTGGTTCTATGACTGCTGGAACAATGAGGCTTAGCTTGCGCTGAGGTTTAGTGAAGTTTAGCAGGTTTCCTAATGTTCTCATGTATTAGATTCTATGATGAAATGCTGTACTTCTTTGGGGTGTGGCTGTAAATTGATGTATCCAATTTTTCTATCCATAGTTGTCCTCTGAATTTTGTACAGGTTCTGTTGTAAATTACATTTTGTTTCTTATAGCTGTAAAGAATGAAAGGATTTACATGTTTCTGTATTTGAAAATGGGTATACTTCTATGACTGTGCACTTTGGCAACATTTTAGGAGTCCTGGATAAGCAGGGGTTATTGGGTCCAGCTAGAATCAACAGTCTTGAATGCAGTCTTCTCTTTGGTACATGGTGCTAGAACAATCTACAAAGAAAGATTGGTAAGCTCAAATGTACAGAGGTACTGGGCTGCACCCAATCTATTGGGGGCCCAGCAGGTCAGATGACTCCTGTCTAGGCACTAGACAACTGGAGTAGCCGAGAAACATGGGGAATATTCCATCACCCCCAGGACCAACATCTTGGCCTCCTCTGTCTTAATGCCCTCCTGAACAGTTCTGATATGTATTAAAGTTTGCTTTTCACTGGAAAGCTATTCCCTGTAGACATAGACTGGGTGAGTGTCAAGGGAGGCAGAGCAGGATGTATTAAGAACCCTCTGCATTTCACTCAGGATTCCGCATTTCCTCTTTTGTTCAGGAGTCAGAGGATTACAAATGGTATGTGGTGGAGAAGTGGTAAGTCACACCAGCTTAGGTAATATTAGTCCCACTTTGAGCACCAAAGTCTATGGGATTCGGGGCCTGGAGACTCCTTACTACTACAGATTCCTCTGAGGAGCAGTTCTCCTCAGAGGAATCTGGTGACATAATCCACCACAACCAAGATATACTAGTTGCCTGAAGCGGGGGGGTCAAATAAACCAGTGGCATCTATGCCCTGTGTCTCAAATGACACACCAATCCCTGATAGAAGTACCAATATTACATTGGTCTGTCTTCTAGACTTGCCACTCACTTGGACAGCTGGATAGGTTCAGCAAAACCTCTCTGCATCCTGGAGTATCCCTGTTTATGCAGGCTCAGCAAGACGTCATTACATCTCAGCCCATCCCTGGCAGTGGCCAACAGTTCTAAGTTGTCCTTGGTCTTCTTAATGCCCAGGTACCCCACTAAAGGTAAAGACGTTCTTGTATGCTTGCAGGGCGAACCAACCCAAGTAGCTCTAGCAGTTACCCAGATGCCAACACTCCCTCTACATCTTTGGACTCATCATTTTCTACATCTGTAGCAAGGCAATGGGCACCATTGCCAGTGTCTCCTAAGGGCCTGCCCTAGTCCACACTATTGTATTCTTATCTGATCCCTCCGCTCCTGGAGAGGTATCAGCTCCTCCTAAGGATGACATATATCCTGTGCTTTCAACAACACAACTGACATTATCCATGCCATTTCTACTTCTATCCCTGGCATTAGTCAAGGTGCAATCAGGTCAATGCCCTGCAAACACCCAGCACAATGCTTTCTTGGCACCCCTACAACAACCATGGCCATCTTTTGGTTCATTGTAGCTCATGGCAAGCAGGTACTTCATGTAATCCACACTAGCTACCAGGCTATTACTAATGATACAAGGTAGATTTCATCTGGTTTGAGATATTTTCTTTCAACCGTAGTCTAATGAGTGACAGTATCTCTCAATGCATGAACTTCAGATTCATTGTACTTCACTGACAAACCCCATGACATTTAAGTGAATGTGCTTAAAAGCATGTGGATCTCTTCCCCTAATGTCCATAGTGACTGGGTGAAATGGCACTGGATCCTCACTGATACAATCCCTACTAATTGATGCTGAGGTTGAGATGTGCAGCAGACATAGTGTCCATTAATGGAAATACTTGTAGTGCTCCTCTTTTTGGCACCTAAAACAGGCTTTGTAGCATATGTAGGACGCGGAATGGGTGGTCAAAGAGGCCCCCAGTATCTTGTACTCAAGGGGGGGTTTTATCTGGCAAATTATGTAATCGTGCAATATATGTACTAATAGCAGGTACTGGAGCTGCCTACAGTCTGCTTGTACTGCTCCTATAGTTCAGAAAATGGTATAATCCTGCTGTCTCTCTAGCTGTATCCTACCATAGAGACACCCTGTAGGTCCCATTGTTATGCCTCTCAATAACCCACTTCCTACAGTGGAGTCTCCTGTGTCAACATGCCCTTCATGCCCGTCGTCTGTCGCCCGCTTCAATATTTTAATAACTACGACCAATGGGGCCGGCAACGGGGTCATCCCTACCCTTCCAGAGAGCATCAATACACAGGCCTCTGGGTCCATTGCCCATCTATCTGACCTCAACGAGGGCTCCTGTTGCATGGAGAAGGCCCAGTCATGGATTGCCCAATAGTACAATTGCAGGGGAGGGAGTGCGATTCTGCCCTCCAGGGGGTTTCTGGTCAGCATCACCAGGGCTATTTGTGGTGTTCCGGCATCCCACAGCAGTACTCTCATCATCTCATTGACGGAACTGAAAAACCCATCCCAGATCTTAAATGAGGTGTATGCAATGCATATGAACATTTTAGTAAGTAGATATTTTAATATAGGGCTGCCCTTCCCAGCAATGATATAAGAAGTTCCCTCCAGTGCCCTGCATTTGCCTTGAAATTCTGTAAAATTCTGGTTAGAATTTCCTTAAGGAATACTTCTCTGTCCATGGTCATGAAGAATCCAAGATAGATGAATCCTGATGGTTCCCATTTTGGAGGATAGCTCCAAACCCACCCCAGGTTCTGGTTGGACAAAGCAAATTCCACTTACTTATGCCTGTTTATATGGATACTGGTATACAACACAAACACCTCCAGGATCAGCAGTACTCTCAGTAAAGAGTGCTGCTGGTCAGCCAGATATAGCAAAATATCATCCGCATCTAGAAAGATAATATCTTCCCACTCTGGATCCCACTGTAACCCATGGAGAGGCGCATCTTTTCACATTCATATAGTCAACAGCATAATCTCCACCACAAGAGCAGTGAGAACAGTGGGCATCCCTGCCAGGACTCTGCTGTGAACACCCACTTAACAATCCTGGCCGTCGGATCAGTATATAGATATAAAGAAGCATAGCTCGTGACAAGTACCCTGGATCGAACCCCCTCTTGTGCAAAATCTCCATTATACAGGATCTTTCCAGGGAATAAAATGCCTTTTTGTCATCTAGGGTCAACAAGATGGCTGGATAATCTATATGTTCTCTATGTGCTAGGCACCCATCTAGCCTTATATGCTTCCCTTAGATCAACCTCTGAGTCCACGTACCTAGGTTTTCCTGGAAGTAAAGGCCTCTGGTCTTAGTAACGAGCGTCCTGGTATGCAAGTCTGTCACTTCCCATGGGTCAAACTTCCACTCTCCCCTCGGTCTGAAGTGCCTGTCTGTATGTGAGTGATTATGGGTGAGTGATCTGATATGCCTTACAAAATAAGGAAGTGTGTTTGAATCGATGCAAATGGCGGTGTGGTACCAGTAGATGGGTCTATTATGGACATTGAACAGATAGTGTTAGCCAAGAAGGAGAGTTTTAATGAACCAATGAATACTTGCTACCACAGATCTATTTTCTATTTTATAACAAACAAGCAGTGATTAAACAGTTAACTTAATGACAGCTCAGACTCACATGCAGGGAACTGCAAATAAAAAAGAAGGAAACACCAATATATCACAAAAGGATCTGGTTGCCATCTAAATGTGCTCCCAAAAAAGTAGCTCCTTGGCATTTGGGACATTTTTCTAATCAGAGAGTTGTTTGTTCCCATGCTGTGAGGTTACCTCTTCCCTCCTTTTCTAAGATACACCCTGTGTTCATGTGTCACAAATCAAGGCAGTAATTGATCAAGCATTTTCCCAAATAATCCTGTTCTCTTCCTCCTCCTAGTTTTTTTTCTGGTCATGAAAAGGTTGGGGTGGATGAAATATATGCTTTTCTAATTCAATGGGGCCACTTTTAGTCCTGGAACATTGGAAATGGTATAAAGCTTGTGGTCACTCATCAGAACCTGCTGAACATTCTCTGAAGATTCTCTTTAGCTTGTCATATCTCATCCTTCACCAGTTGACCACTTTCTTGCACAGGACTTTCAACACAATTCAGGTGGCTTTTCATTTCTTGTTTTTTTTTGCTGTGACGGTTTGCTGTGACACATGGTGCCCATAACTCATGGTGCTCTTCTATTCCTCTGACAGGTTTACCCTCTCTTTGCATTGCGTAGGTCCTGAACATCTTAAAAGCACTGGAGTAAACGTCCTTACTTTATTTTAAGCAAAATAATCAAAAGGCTATAAGTATACTCTATTGCAAGGTGACAGACTATCTTTACCACTAAAAATGTGGTCTGTTTGCTGAATTTAGATATGGGTGGACCTTTGGTTTAATCACTGTGGAGACTACCCTGTTGCCGCTGTTAATAAACTCCTCTGAAGGCCCTGTGGCGTAAGAGATGAGGAGGCAAACCTGTAATTCCACCGCCAGATTTAGATGGCAGAATTAAAAGTCAGTATTCCCTGCCCATCACAGCCAGGAATAGCCTGACTGTAAGAGGCAGTGAAAACTGCTTAATAATCCCCATGCCATTGAAGATGACTTCCATGACAAGGGAAGCATTTTGTTTTGCCTTTTCAAAACGAAAATCCTACTTCAGGATTTTCTTTTTGAAAATACAAAAGTAAACAATTTTGCACCTGGCTCAGTCATGTTGAAGGAAAATGCACCAAACTTCACAAGCATTGACAGGAACCGCTGTGACAGCAGTTCCTGCCAAAGCTTTAAGAAATAACCGCCTGCTTGACAGTCATTTCTCAATTTAGAGGGCGGCACCTCCATCAGGGAGACAGAGTAATCCATCTCACTAACAGAGAAACGGGCCATCTTCGACACCAAAATCGGGCCCTTAGTTCCTTGCATCTTTGTCACATTCTACCTCCCTTAGCACATCAGTCCCTTATTTCTATTCTTTTGGCGCTCCGTTGTATTACATTTATCTTTGTATTTCAAATTTATTGTTATAGTGCTTGTTCTGTGCATTTTTTTTGTTACATGTTTTTTCGTGAGTATTTGACTAATTTGTGAAAGTTGTTAATTGAATTCGTGACTTTTCCTCTTTGTGGGGAAAAGCTAAACTTATTAATTACCTAAAATATCTATTGGAACTAGAATCTAGCAGTCCTTACTGCATGCTGCCAATTGTGGGACCTATTTAATTGGTCCCTGGGCAGGCAGTTGTTTCTGGTCTCAGGCTGTATCCACATAGAGTGCTGATGTTATCCTTCAATGCTCAAAGCATATGTTTGAAACGGGTCATCAGCTACACACCTACACAACACTTTTCAAGAAGTGCCTAAATGCATGCAGGCAAGTACAGCACCATGTGGTGTATAGTGACGCTGGGTACCACAACAACATATAGCCACTGACACTTTAGAAACATGTTAAATTAATTTAATAGGGCTTGTATTATGATTGTTGGTTTGAAATATATAAACTATTTCATTTATTAATTACTTTTCTTTCATTGCAATATTGGTCCTCAAATGTATATATTTTATTATAAACACATCTTTTAGTGACTCCTTAAGGGACTCACTTCCAGCAAGACTGGTGAAAAAACAAGCTGGTATTATCATATGAATTCATTGGATACATTTTAGAAAAAATATTTCACAAAATAATTTTTTGTCATGTATTGTTTACCACTACCTAAAGAATGGGAAAAAACCTTGAATTTAATAACCTATCAAGTCAAGTCATAAGCTTTTATACGATTTGAGAAATACAAATCATACAAGCATAAAAACATATAAAAATAATTCATTATATACGTATTTGTTCAGAATACAAAGTGACTCAAATAATCTCGGGGATAATACGTAGAGAGGAAGAGAACATATAATGGCATACGCAGGGCAACAATGCATAGTTAAAGGTATAATATAAAGCCAATAAGTTAGAAAAGGTCATGCATGTACAGACAGGAATAATATAGTTGTCACACGAAGTGCTTTCCTGGCAGCTGTACGTTATAATGCAAAAATTCCAGTATAGCTCGGGGCAAACAATAATACAAAGTTAAAAATGTGATTTTGCTACAAAAGTTCCAGTATAGCTCGGGCTAGCAATAATACAAAGTTAAAATATGATATGCTGTTAAAACGTGTATGTACAGACAGGAATATATGAAATTATGGCAGCACTATGCTCTTCCTGGCAGCTGTACATTTCAGGATAAAAGTGGCAACAAAGAAACAGATGTCCACATTCTCTAGGGAGGATAATAGCTCTAGGGCACTCTTTGAGGATCGAATATTATATTTTAAAAGGATAGGTTTTAGGTACCTTACCCTTAAGTAGTGATAAAATTTGCAAAAAAGTAGAAAATGACAGCAGCTCTGGCGTGAGGTATTGTCACACGGGCATGGGGTCTCAGATCTTATTTTCTGATCTGGAAATGCGACGAGATGATGTAAAATGCCCAACCTAACTCGGGTTAGTACAAATTGATGGGAGGGACGGGGGACGTTCAGGAGGTAGGCTTGAAACCCCGGAGTTAGATTTAGTTCCTTATAGAACTTCACGGTGGCTAACTTGCCATACACCTTATCTCGCCCTTTCTTTTTAAAATTTAAAAATGTTTGTTTAATTTCTTTTTTGGGAATTGCGACCGCCAGTTCGGGGTCAAGGAGAACATCTATTTCAAATAAAGTTTTATACCGGAAGTAAATGTATTTCAACCAATGGATACGTGATGAGTAATCCAATCCTATACAATCAAGAATGATTTCTTGAGTGAATCGAGTCTCTGGCTTAGCCCAAATAGAACGCCACAATAAGAGTGGCCGAACGGCCCTCTAAGTCAGAAATAAGCTCGATCCCTACCTCCTCGTGAATTAGTTGGACAGAGGCAGAGGGGGGAACACATAACAATCTTTTTAAAAACTTGTTTTCATCTTTTTGGAGCGAAGGGCCCTCGATATGACCCCACACACCCGCCCCGTACAGTGCAGAAGAAACACAACGTATATTATATATGTTGGTCATGTCTGAAATACTTCTCGATCCAAGCTTGGATGCAAATCGGAATATGCTACTGGTGGTCCGCATCATTTTCAACCTTATGTTATCGAACTCGGGTATCCATGACCCGTCGCTGGCGTAGGTAATTCCCAAATAACAGAATGATTTAACGTATGTCATCTTGTCGCTTTCCAGGAAAAAACTGTGCTTCAGTTTATTTACAGAGTGCCCACACGACATTATGTAAGTCTTGGATTTATTCACGCGGAGCCTCCTGTTTTGGATAAACTGCGCGAATCTGTCAATCAGTCGCTGTAACCCGATCTGGGTACGGGATAAAAGAACAGCGTCGTCCGCATATAGTAAGATTGGGACAGGTTTGCCTCCAATCAGGGGAGCATCTGCTGCGATATCAGTCAGGATGCAATCAATGCGATTAATAAAAAGGGAAAATAAAAGAGGGGCCAGTACGCATCCCTGGCGGATACCACGTGAAACTTTGAAAAACGGCGTACATTCGCCTAGGGTGCCATAACGAACCTTACAAGAAAGTTTCTCGTAAAGCCTGGCCAGAAAATGGACTCTTTCCTTCGGTGCCCCTGACTCTAGCAAAACCTGCCAGAGAATGGCGTAGTCAACCAAGTCGAACGCGCTGCTCAGATCAGCAAAACATAAGAAAAGGTTACCTTTTTTAACTACAGTATATTTATTGATAATAAGGTCCAAATTTACGCATTGCTCCAGAGTGCCCATAACTTTCCTGAAGCCGTATTGCACTTTTGTTAAAATATTCATATCTGTGGCCCAAGTTTCTAGTCTTTTGAGCAAAATTCTGCTCATGACCTTTACTGAGGCGTCCAACAAAGAAATTGGACGGTAGTTGGAAGCCTCGGATTTACTGCCTTTTTTAAAAAGGGGAATAATAACTGATGGGCCCCAGGATGGAGGAATATTACCTTCTGCTGCACAGTAAAAAGTCCTCACCAAAATAGGAGCCCACAAGTTTGGTTCTGATTTTAAAAGATCGATGGGTACCCCATCAGGGCCCGGGGCCTTCCCCCCCTTGCTGTTGGAGAGCCCTTCGAGACCCTCCTCCAGGGTTACCTCCAAAGATAGAGGTATCCAGAAGGGGGGCTCGGTAGCTGGTACGATTAGGGGTGTCCCTTCTGGATTAAAAATATTAGTGAAGTGGATAATCCACTCGTTACATGAAACGTAGGA
The DNA here is from genome assembly GCF_964261635.1 of Lissotriton helveticus. Classification (NCBI taxonomy): domain Eukaryota; kingdom Metazoa; phylum Chordata; class Amphibia; order Caudata; family Salamandridae; genus Lissotriton; species Lissotriton helveticus. The sequence goes on along the minus strand of NC_136063.1, from coordinate 1,420,697,227 downwards.
AGTTATTTCCGGGCAACCGTCAGTGTTTAAAACGGGGCTATTAATTATTTCCCAATAAAGTTTGCAATTTTTGGTCTCGGCTGCTTCCTTCAACTTATCCCACGCTTCACATTGTAAAACCTTTTTCCTTTTAGAAATTGCCAATTTGTAGTTAACCCTTAATTGTTTTACACCATTGCTGTCTCGGGGTTTGATACCTAAAGCTTTTTTCAGTTCCCATAGGGCTACTGTACAGGGTTTATCAAACCATCCCGGTTTTATAACTCTTTTAAATGGGGATTTCTTAGTAAAAATGCCTTCAATGATGGCATTAATCTTGATAAATTGTGACATCAAGAGGTCTGGGTTGATTACATTTTTTAAACAGTAACTGATTTCAGTTTTGCAACCGACTATGACCTCCCTCTGTTTGGCCATAGAGCTGGTTCCGCACCATTTAATCCTCAGACCATTTGGTCTGATCGGAACTATTGCAGTAGAGCAAATTTCTCCAGTCGCTGATTTTGCACCCCGTCCCGATAGGGTAACGCAGATGCTGTTGTGATCACTGAGGCTTTCCTCTCTGATACAAAGATTTGAAAAGTCTCCTGTACTGGAGAACAAAATATGGTCAATGAATGTCCCAGCATCCCTCCCTGTAAAAGTGGGGCAGATATAATTCGAGCTGTTTTTGTTACAACTTAATAGGTGTAGGTCTAGTTTGATTAGCAGTTTATTTAGAATTGTGCCATATTGGCAATGTGGGAAATGAGGGGAATCCTCACCCTCACCCGCAATCCCCCGATAGTTGACCATCTCCGTTCCAAAGCCACATGGATTCCCTTTTGATAAATGACAGGGCTGCAGATTAAAATCCCCTGCCCATAGGATGTCTGCCCTTCTGTTTGCGATGCCCAAAACCCTTACAATTTCCTTTTCCAGAGGGAATAGAATATTCCCTCTGGATGCGTCAAAGATGTTATTGTAAAAATTGACAAGGACCAAATCATTTCCCTTACTGCATTCAACCCTCACTACCTGGCTATGGGTTCCCACAGTTGAGCTACTTCTGACTTTACAGTTACACAACTTGTTGGACAGGAGTAGCAGAAGGCCCCCCTTAGCCCTACCTGAGCTGGATTTGGTGGCGTTAAGGCAATGGGATGTATAGCCTTCTATATTTATATGCTCTTGGCACCAAGTTTCTTGAAGGAGGATTATATCAAATCCTTCCCCTATGAACTTTGCCCAGAACGGGGTGTTTAGTTTCCCTGCAATTCCGGCAATATTCAAGGAAATGAGGGTGAGGCCAGCAAACTCGGCTGGGCCATATGCAGCCTGCTTCAACCAAGAGGCACGAGCTATGGTCAAGTTATCCTCCCTGGCTCTCTCACATGGAGCAATCTTAAGAGCACCAAGGACCACGCCCACTTCATTACTATTACATGGAACGCCACTCCGCTGGTGCCCATCTACAGGCCCACAAATAGGAATCTGGTTGTTACAGGGGTAGGATTTGGGGGGGAGGGGTTCTAAGGGGCTACCTTCCTGGACAGAAACCTCCCGTATGGCCACATGTCCGGTAGAGGAAACGCGATCCATAAAAGGGGCTGCTCGATCGCTAGGATGGATTTGTTGCATACATGCATTTGACCCTACCTCCCTGTTGTCAAACTGGCTTGATGATAGTAAAACATGAAGTCAGTCGACCATCTCAAGGCAATCAAATCTGTTGTTGGTATGAATACCTTGCCACCCGTCACGCACAAAGTTGCCTTTGTTGGAAAACCAGGGGCGGGGTATCCATCCCCTGCTCCTGCTCTTTTGGGTAAGCCATGGACCTTCATAATTCCATAATTGGTCTGGAGGTAACACCCAGTTTGGTGGTGGGATTGGGTGATGATAATTATATACGGGGGGATAGAAAAAGGAAAGTCGGTGAGCGTCAATTCCCCCTTTCTTCTCCAGATCTGGCCACGAGCAAATATGATTCACGGTGGACGCATCTTCGCAAGTAACAATGACGCAATCCCCCTGGATACTCTTAGGGCTCGCCCCCACCCATGGAACTCTGCGCACAGATGATAATCTGCTGGTATTTGGGGGCTGTAATGGCCTATTGATACTAAGCCATTGAAGGATTTTGTTCATAAGGGACCAGGGTTGTTCGGTTGATTCTGCTGCTAATTCAGGTACCCCCGTAAGAATCACAGTAAATGGGGATACCTCGGTGACAAATGAACTGGGCGTTTAGGTCTGGACCCCCTCTTGCCCTCTGAAGGATGTGGTTTTGATGACACTGGGGGTTTAATTTGGGGTAGCTGCGAAGATACCTTAGCCGTGGTATGGTTGGCAGCTGTTGGTAGGACTGCAGGGGGTTTGGTTTGGGGAGGCTGCGAGTATACCTTTGCCGTGGTGTGATTGGCAGCTGTTAGTGGAACTACGGGGGAGGGAAGAGAGAAATTTTGCTGACTAGATGAAGATAACTGGCATGGGAATTTGGCTTGTGAATTAGATTTTACACAGTTATTTGGGGCTGATGGTGTGGGGGTAGAAAGCTCTTGTTTTAGACTGGGCTTTGGTCACTGCATGCGAGCTATCTGGGTTGGCTGGTATAACCCCAGGATTGACCACTATCGAGGCCCCCCCACGTTTGGCAATTCCCGCCCTGTTCTGGTTGGGTAGTTTAACAAGGAGTGTGGCGAGTTGCTTTTCAATTGCCATAATGCTCCGTTCCAGAGGTTGGAGATGGTGTTTTAATAAGTCCCTAAATCTGGCGAAAAGCTGCGAAGTATCACAGTCAGTCGGACTAAAGCCACCCTCTTGATCTGTGTCCAATGTAGAACATTGTAAATTAGATGAAGAAGGCTGTACAGAGTTATTACTATAGTGGGCATTCTGAGATGGTGGTACAGTGGATCCTTTCTTGTTTTTGGATGTGAGAGGGTGACTGGTGTTATTCCCCTTATTTAGGGGTTCTGGCTGCTTCGGAACAGCGCCTTCTCTAACCCCCTTGAGCCGGATTGCTTGTACAGGATCTTCATGCAGAATTCGCTCAAGATCCGGGGTAATCTCAAGGCTCCCTGTCGAGTCCGATTCCAACGACAGGTTGGTGACTGATAAATCAACAGCATTAGGGATAGCGTGAACTTGGGCTATAACTCCAGACTGTATTAGAATTGGGATAGGAGAATTTGATGGAGGCGGTGTTAGCGCAGTTGCTATGGGGCCCATCGAAGATCTCCGGGCAATCGCAAGGTCCTGAGACACCCTGCGTTCTAGCAAAGAAATGCTTAAATTAATAGCCTCGGTAGTTGTTGAAATAAACTTGTCAATAGGACCTGTAATCAGGGCAGTTTTACGTGCAGTCTTACTTCTTTAGCCCCTAGTCATTGTCAAAGAGTTCAAGATCTAGCTCCAAAGTACACAAATAACCAAAGTCAGTACCTTTGAAAGAAATAAGGGCAACTTCAGATAAGTAGGAGCCAAGGGGGGTGGCCCAGCCCAGCCCGGTACAGCCTGGAACAGCCTGAAACGGGCCCGCCCTTGGCCCGGGCTTCGCCCGGCGTCCCGCGAGGGAGGCTGTGCGCTACTTCTATGCGCCTCCTGGCGCTCCCGCTGGTGCCCGGCGCAGAGCCCGTTGGGGGATGTAGTTCCCCAGACCCCGCTCTCCGCTCCGCGGCAGTCCCCCGGGACCAGCGGGAGTCGTGCGGTGGGAGGCGGGGCTGCTCCTACGGCAATACGAGTGTGGCAGAAGTTTGCAGGCACCTGGTGGTGAGCAGTTAGGACAGCCAGGCGGGCTGCAGGTCATGACCCAAAAACAAGGCTTCCCCCGCTCTGCAGGCTGTGCGCTACTTTTATGCGCCTCCTGGCGCTTCTTGCTGGTGCTTGGTGCAGAGCCTGTCGGGGGACGTAGTTCCCCAGACCCCGCTCTCCGCTCTGCGGCAGTCCCCCGGGACCAGCGGGAGTCGTGCGGCGGGAGGCGGGGCTGCTCCTAAGGCAATACGAGCGTGGCAGAAGTTTGCAAGCACCTGGCGGTGAGCAGTTAGGACAGCCAGGCGGGTTGGAGGTCACGATTCAAAAACAAATGTCACCCAAGAGACTGTTTCCAATTATAAGTGCCCACATATAGACAGACCAATATCAATGTACATATGCATGAATTATAAGTAAGAGATAATCAGCGGAGATAATAAGTGTACGCATATAGCGGGCGCAGCAGTGGCCCGCTGAAGGCGTGCCAAAGGCAAGCCCGTCTGTGCCCGTCCGAGACCGGACTGCACCGTGCGCCAGAACCCCATGCTGAAATCTGAAGCTCACACCAAAGCTAACCTACTACATATTCGTCAAAGAGGTGAGCAAATGAGTTGTGTACCTTTTTCCCCCGTTGCAACTCCCTAAGACATCATTGCCCGAAATGTAATTACACCATCAACGCCAATGTATCCAACCTCTATTCCACGCTAGTTTCCCACTCTCGCAATATTGTGAAACCCAATAAGTGCTCTTTAAACTGTGTGCTGTTGAACACACAATAATTTCCCAAGCACAAATACGAATTTGAGGATTTTCTCGAACAACATAAGCCGGACTTAATGTTTCTCACTGAGACATGGCTTCATACCTCCTCAGACTCGACCTAAATACTGCTATACCTGATGGATACAACCTTCATAGATGTGACAGAGAAGGATAACGAGGTGGGGGAGTGGCCATTGTATACTGCTCCCATATTAACCCCTTCGACGCTCATGACAAGCCCAGCTCGTCATGGAGTTTCCATTGACTTCAATGGAAATTACATTCAAAGCCATAAAACACCTTAGCATCCAAGTGGTTAAAGCCACCTTCATTGACTTCCCCCAAATAAAAGAGGAAGTCCTTTAGTTCAAATTCAAATGTAACAATACTTGTGTTCTCAATGGTCTACTAATTTACAGACCACCAGGCCTAGAATCCCTTTTGCTGAATCAATTGCAACAGCCTTGGAGTCTTGTATGGAATACTCCAATTTTTCCATACTTGGGGATTTAAATTTTCAATCAGAGTTCAGTGATAGCCATTATACAAACAATTTAATCAATGTGCTCAATAGCTTAGGTTTTCAACAAATAGTTACGGAGTCCACACACAAAGGAAATCCTACTCTGGATGGTATTTTCCCAAACCACCCACAAATAAAATTTTAGGAGCACGTTGCCAGTAAATTGGACCGACTAAAAAGCTACATTCTTTGATATCGCTTTGACCAAACCATTCACCAGAGAACTTAGGAAAAATAAATCAGGTGGAGTACTGTAGCAGGGATCCTGTTCTCCTACAGAACTGTGCATAGAGACTTGGAACCTCAGTAAGTTAGGGTGTGCCAAAACTCACCTTAGTACCCAAAATCCCCTTACCTGACTAGCTACAGTGTCTTATTGGTCATTACAAACTCCCAATACTTAGACAAACCAGAACATGGACTTAGATTACCTCAGGTAACGTGGAACACATGAACACTCTTTCGTTATACAATCATTTCAATTCAAAACAGGGAGTAAATGAGGACGCAAGCATATTTGAAATGTTTATTTACTAATGAAGGGTTCTCAAAGGCAGTATCTTAGATAATACCAGCAAACATATTACAAGAAGCAAAGTAATCAGCATAGTTACTAGTGCATAGCATGCGAAAGGTGACAACATGCTAAAATGCTGAAAGGAATCGGGTTTAACAACACCTAATTCTCACCCTCCCTAATTAGCATATTATATTATATCTAAGAAGGTCTCATTGGGTTTTAGCAGGGCGGACCCATACCTCAAGATCCTAGTGGTAAGGGATCACATCATCTTCCACCAGCTGTCTGCATCCGAAGCACCATCAAGTGTGTCTGGGTGCGCTGCGTGAAGCAATATAAAACGTGCCTAAAGCCAGAATTTGGCTGCCGCTGCATGTATGTTATGTCTAGGAAGGTGCGAAGATCAGACCTCACAACAACCACTGTGTCGAGTTATCCTTGAAGGCTTCAGCACTCACTGTACAGACACAGTTCACTAAGCAAAGCTGATATCAGAGTAATGACATATTATTCTTGTGTGAATCAAAGCGCTCTACTAGGCTCAAAGCTAAAACAACAGTTTATGTGTCGTGTGCAAAAGCAACAGAAAGGAAAAATGGCGTTTAAACTTCTAATAAGCTCATGCTAACTTAACACAGCATATAGGCAAAGCGTATCTATATGACATCCCCCCATGATCCGAGCACAGACAAGATAAGATAAGGGCCTCATCTTTGAAGTGCAGAGTTCAAGAACGAAAGTCAGTTAAAATTTGAGGAAGTGAGAAAAAATATTTTCGTCACTCAATAAACCAAAATCTCACCATCTTGACAATTTGAGCAAAGTCAATAGGTCTGGGACATGAACATTTTAGATACAATTCCAAAACAAATCGAAAAAAGTTCAATGTCATCAAAGTCAATAGGTCTGGGACATGAAAATTTAGTCATAATTAAAAAAAAAATCGAAAAAAGTTCAATGTCATCAAAGTCAATAGGTCTGGGACATGAAAATGTAGTCATAATTTCAAAATAAATCGAAAAAAGTTCAATGTCAACAAAGGCCTCGATTGGTCTCAGCCCAGGACTGAATATGCAAAATAAGTGCCAACAGCTTCCAAAAGGAAGTCACTGTTATCATCCGAAAACAATTCAGCCATCCAATCTAATAGCGAGAAAGAACATTCATGCTCTTCAATTACCTGGGCCTCTAGCACCATCAGAGGACAACTCGGTGGGTTCTCAATGAAGCTGTGTGCCAAGAAATCTTGTGCCGCTGCAAATACATTCCATCGACCCAGTACTCCATGCATCGCTGCCAAGGCCATAATCCTTTCGTCGGAACAAAACAACTCGTGAGCAACTAAGGGACTCATGAGATGATTAAAATCCACGTCAGGAGAAACCATCTTGCAGAGACACAAATCCAGGGCCCAATCGAAATTGCAGCTCAGGCAATGAAAGACAGGCTGGGCACATGTAAAATAGGAAAATCGAAATGATAATCCATACGCTGCACTTAAGGTGGCAAGTGGCAGCGCGCCATAGTATTCAAGCATCCTGTTGCGAAACAGTGCCAGACGGGATTGAGCGTCTTGAAACACAGGACGGGCATCCATTTTTAATAAAACAAAATATCACCAGAACGCCTGCGGCCAACGCTAGTAAAACAGGAAAACCACCAAACAAGCTTGAAAAGATTGAATGAAAGAAAGCAGGAATGACTCCAAATATGTTTTCAAAGGAAGTCACAAGACCACTGCTAACTATTTTAAAAAAACGTGCGAGGTCTGAAGTGGAGGACGCGTTAAAGATTGTATGAATCAGTTCACTAAAATGCAATGGTAGGTCAGTATTTAATAAAGCCTGCACCTCTGTGCGGGTGTTGGCTATGTGAAGGACAAATGTTTCACAAGCTGAAGTCAGGGCAACTTCTTTCTGTGACAATAGGGCTCTTATTCTACTCATTCCATTGAACTCTGACTTCAAGGTTGGAATTCGCGGCCAGATGAAAACATCCAAGTTCCCATGTGGAGGAGGATACAAAACATTTTTACAGCAAACCACACGTTCAGTGACTGTTACCACATAAGCGATGCCTTTTTTTAACCCACAACAATCTTCATTATTTAAAAGTAAATAGCTGCCGTTTGCCAGTAATTTGAAAGTGGGGACGATTGCCGGAACGGGAGTACCCTTCAAAACACAGGCTAAATTAGGCTGTTCTTGGTTGCAAGAACCGTGCAACTGAATATGTCTACACATTAATGAGTGATCAGGCGTTTCTGTGCACTCTTCACCTTTTAGAAAAACCTCCCTCCCTTCTCTAAGACATCTAAATGGGAAAAGGGAACGACCAGGCTTCATGGAGGTATAAACTACCCAGCGGTTCGTATCTACCAATGGCATCATATTTTTTAAAATTTGTAAATTTAAATAAAGCAAATGGTAACATAATTAAACCATGGATAAGCCACGTCGCAGCCGTGTCCTCTGCCACAGAGAATTGCAAAGACTCCAACTTTTCAATGTGTAACATGAAAAAAGATGCATCTCTCATTGAAAGCAAACGCTGCATGTCCGTCAAATTAAAAGGGGCAAAGAGGGAGGAGACATTCATGTAATTCCAAGGCACTTTCCCGGCCTTAAGTGTGTGCAGGGTCTATGCAAACTGCATAATGGAACGCAATTGATTTTGACCATGGTATAACACAGACACTTCATTTTGCACAATATCAACAACAGACGATACAACATTATCCAATGTGTAAATGCGGGAAGAAAGCGTGTTAATGCTATTATCTACAACTGCAAGCACTTTCTCCAAGTTAGCTTGATCAATAGCCCTAAGGCGGGTAGCCGCCTCAATCTGTGACGTTTTCCAGATTTCATTATAAACCGCATATATCCATCGTTTTGATCTACCACTAGCCGGGCCTTTTATAAAATCATTTAAATCAACATCACCCGTTAGTTTAGATAGATGCAGTTTAACTGATGCCAAGGTAGAATGTTGGAGCCAATTCTGACATCATTTGCCTATGGAATAAGTGGTGACAGAATGGTCATTTTCAAAACGGGGATCGGTCCTTATTTGTTTGAAGCCATCAGCTAAACCCAGAAAACGATGTTGACAAGAATCAGCACCTCTGTGCCACAACAGCCAACCATTAGGATCCAAACTGGATATATTAAAGGACGAGTTTTGCAACAGAGTTTGCAATTCCCTAAAGGAAAATTTTGTAAAATTACCCCAACCTGAATATTCTTCTAAATCAGGGATGAAAGGAGTATTCAATTGTTTAGAAGAAGCCAATCCAAAGCATGTTGTTTGAGAAATGGTAGAGTTCAAAAATAACATATGATTTGGGATGAAGCATGCCCGGTGCAAAGCCTCAGCGCCTTGCACCTGCCAACTTTTAGAACCCCAACTTGATTTAAGGTCAATTTTTTCCTTCCACAACTCGTAGCCTCCAACAGCTAACTGGTCGAGAAGGACTTCGAATACAATAACTTAGTATCGGTAAGTCTAACCTTGGACATGGATTTTTCTGTCATTTTAAAATAAAATGAAGCGGGATTGGACTGATTAAAGTCGGTAAAATAAGTGTACTTTTTCAAAAATGTACTAGAACCTTGCAAAGGAGCCGGGCAATGCTCCCACTGTGTATAATTTACAGTATTTTTTCTGGAACTAGTTTTGTGTAAGAAGTGGTTGCCAAAATGTTGGAAGCAAAATAAATCACCATAATTAGCAGAATCTAAATATAAATCTTCAGCATCAAAGGCAGCATAATATTTCAATTCAGAAAACAATGCATCCACAGCCTGACCATCCCAATCATCAGAACGTATGTTTTGTTTCACCACATTCCCCATATTTACTCTAAGTACATTAGGGACATTAATAACCTCAGTTGGGCCATGTATTTGAAATTTAACATCATCCCATACAATCCCATCTAAGACAGGCCAAGCAGTGATATTAACAAAAGCCAAGTCTCTCTTCAGTCTGTGTGCAGAATGCGAGGAGGAAAGGGGTGCCAAAGTTCCATTGAGATGTCGAATGCATGTTCTCTCTTCGACATAGTGTCCATTGACGAGTCAGAAAAAATAAAACACAAAACCAATTGACATAAAAAGATAAACTGAAAAAAGCACTAGCCAAACATATGTCCAAGGAGGAATTAAAAAATGCTTTTTAAATAAACTTTTATATACTCCAATCCTAGAGGGTTTTCCTGAATTGTGCGAGACAGTGTCAAATGAAAATCTGGAACAGAATTTCTCACAATCGAAGGACAGGAGACTGCCGGTGTCGTACTAAGAAGAATCGTCCACTCTGTGTATCTTGACATTGTCAATTGAGATAAACCTGTTTTCCTTACGACCTTGAAGTGGTGGTAAAATGACTGTTCTTGTGCCCTTCACACCAAGCACAGGAACCGGAGTTTGTTAGGAGGGAACAAATTCTTTCTTGTTCTCGATCTTCTCCCGAACCAGTTCTCCAACTTGGGGTAGCCAGCCAACTACCGGGATCTGCAACGCATCATCCGATGTGCAGGGCAAATGTTCCTTTGCAAGATCGTCTCTTGTCTTTTGTAGAGTCTGTAAAACCTTGCAATGTTCATCTACGTCAAAGGAGGTAGCGCTAGCCACCCAGTCTAGACCTTCAAGGTCCGGTACATACATCTTGATACCAAAGAGCATTTCGTATGGGGTCCGCCCACCCAGAGAGCTGCTAGGGAGATTATTAAGAGCACGCTGCACGCCATTGAGGTGGGCCAGCCAGTTCCTGCCAGTGCCTATAACTCGAGCTGTCAATGATTGCTTTAAGTCACGGTTCATCCGTTCCACTACACTATTACCCTCAGTTCTGTATGGAGACGAAAACTTGACTTGGACCCCCATCGATATCATGGCATCCTTATACGCCTTAGAGGCGAAAGCCGGACCCTGATCTGAATGGAAGGTACCACAGGCAAAAATCCCTACAAAGACGCGCAAATCTCTTATGACAGTCCGTGAATCAGCGCAGCGGTGGAGCCAGACCCAGACAAAGCGTGTGCATGAATCAACTGCTACTAAGATATACTTATATGCAGTGTCAGAAGAAAAAGGACAAAGGTCCTTAGCTTTCAAAAAAATTTTGACAAAATAAAATATAGGCCATAATAGGGAACTATATTCGTCACTGCCCAGCCGGACAGGACATTTATTTTCAACAGTGTAAGACTTGTAGTTCTTAAAAGTAATAACAAGGCACAATCCTGTACCAAAGAATTTGGAGAACATACAAGAGATTCAGAAAGAAAATCAAAAAGAGTTTAAAAAAGGCAAAAGAAATGAGCATAAATTGGCCACTTTTAAGTCAGTGTCAAATTAAAGTAATGCCAAACAAGTGCCAGACACAACAGAGTTCAACATAATAGTTAGGTTGTGAAGGCACTCTACAAAGTCTACGTTTCGATCCCTTGTGCTCAGTTATATGGGACCATCATCAGGACTGACATATTTACAGCGTTTGCCTGTCAGGTTAAATTATTACAATTGAAAAACCGCCTGTAAGAAGGAGGAAGGGGGGAGAAAAAGAGAGAAAAGCAGATGGCTTAGCAAATTATCATGGAAGGGATACATTCAGTTATCAAGTAAAAAATGAGTAAAAATTAACAGTAGTCCTGATAGTCCTGGTGCGCTTAATGTGTCCTTCACATGTACTCGGAATCGACTTATTCGTGCTTAATATATTGTGTTACAGTAAGGAACCCTTATTGTATGAAGGCCGTCTGTCCCACCGACAGGATACCACATTGATACCTTGCTTTCCCCGACAGAAAAAAGTATCCGTTTAATCAAAACCGGTCCCCTGCTACCCATTGGGAAGTGTGGACCTCTCTACAATACTAGGATTCCCCTAAGGTAATCCCCACAATTCAGATACTGCACTGCATGGCCCCTCTCCCCTGTGGACCTTATTTAACGGGCTCCTTCTCTATTCCAGGCGGGCGCCGAATACCCGACCAACCTTATCGAATAAGGTTTTTTTAACCGTAAATCAGGGTAATTCCATAACTCGTAGAGCTTGCCAGCGAAGCCCCTAAAACACACCCCGTACCAGCCGGTGCACAGTGCATGACCAAACCACGGTTGTAAGTGCATGTTCGCGATTATAGTTTAAATCAAACAGGCGCAATGTAATTCATTTTTTGAAATTAATTTTCTAGCCCAAATATGAGGTATGAGACTTTTTCTTATCTGATTGAAAGGTCGTTGCACCAACAGTATTCACAAGTCACACCGCACGCTGTGAGGCCCTTGCGGTGTTCTTTCAGGATAAGGTCCAAAACATCTATAAGACCTTTCCATCTACAGGACCCCCAGTAGAGTCTCCGATTATCATCTCTGGAGATACTGCCCTGCACACGCTGCCCCTGTTGACATCTGAAGGGTTCGACATCTTAGCAAAGCAGGTGAAATCTGGGTCCCCCGCTGATCCTCTTAGTTCGGCTCTCTTCAGAGATGAGTCGTTCTTGGGCCGGACCGTGGTACACTCCTTGATCAACATCTTGCTGGAGTCGGGCACGGTCCCCCTTAGCTGGAAGCGGGCGGTGGTTTCTCCCATTCTAAAGAAACCCTCATTAGACCCAGATAAGCCCGAAAACCTATCTCTTTGCTTCCCTGGCCTACCAAAGTAATGGAGGCCCATGTCAACAAAGTTCTCTCGGCCCACCTTATCCAGGTTAACATCTTGGATCCCACCCAAAACGGCTTCCGTGCCTGCCACAGCACGGAGACCGCCCTTCTCTCCATGGCTGAACACCTGCGCACAGTGATGGATGCGGGGCAGACAGCGGCGCTCGTTTTATTAGATCTGAGCGCCGCGTTCGATACCGTGTCCCATCCTATCATGTTGCATCGCCTGGAGGAGATCGGGCTGGGTGGCTCTGCCCTCCAGTGGTTTCGCTCCTTCCTGAACGATCGTTTCTTTAGCGTTGCCCTGCCACCGTTCCAGTCCCAATTCCTTCCTCTGAGACAGGGGGTCCCGCAAGGCTCCTCGCTGAGTCCCACGTTGTTCAATCTATACGTGAGACCGCTGGCTGAGATCGTCAAGCAATGGGACATGACTATGGTCTCGTATGCTGATGATAGTCAGCTAGCGGTTACTATCAGCGGGGATGCGGACCGAGATGCCCCCAGGTTTCAGAGCGGACTTAGGGCGGTGGCAAGCTGGATGAAGAACAACTGTCTCCAGCTCAACGCGAAGAAAACCGAGATCATGATCGTTGGCAGGAGGGCGGAACTGTGGGGGGACAAGTGGTGGCCCGTTGAACTGGGGCCGGTCCCTCTCCCGGTCACTGAACTTAAGAATTTGGGAGTTTGGATGGACCCTGCTCTTAGTTATGAGGGCCATTCGAAGAAAATCGCGACCTGCTGTTTTGGTATCTTGCGGTCGCTGAGGCCCATTCTTAAGTTCTTTGACCGTGGCACCAGGCAGCTGATAGTCCAGGCCACGGTATTATCTCGCCTGGACTATGCTAGCTCGCTTTTGGTAGGGACCAATGTGGCTGAGACCATCCGCCTCCAACGCGTGCAGAATGCCGCGGCGAGAGCCATTGTTGGCCTACCCCGAACGAGTTCTGTCTCGGGAGTCTTGAGATCTCTGCACTGGCTCCCCATCAAATCACGCATCCAGTTTAAGGTGTTTTGCTTGGCGTTTAAGATCTTGAGGCGAGTAGGTCCGCCAATTCTTGCTGATCTCCTGTCGTGGTATGTTCCTTCCCGCGCTCTGAGATCGGGAAGTCAAGCGCTCGCTGTGGTCCCCCGATACAGGCTGTGTCGGGTTGGTGGTCGCTCTTTCCGGGTCAGGGCGGCTGAACTTTGGAATTCCCTCCCAGCGGACTTGCGGCTATTGGATGACCTTTTGGCCTTCCGCAAAGCATTGAAAACGTTCCTTTTTAAATAAATTCCCTTTTATCTGTGTTGTGTTTCTGCTAACTGTTGCACATTGCCTGCCATGCGCCAGGACGCCCCTTAGCTGGGGCAGCTGTGCGCAATACAAATGTGCATAACATAACATAACATAACATAACATAACATAACATAACATACACACCGACCGGTTATTGCCCTCCCCCCACAAATGTAACACAATATATTAAGCACGAATAAGTCGATTCCGAGTACATGTGAAGGACACATTAAGCGCACCAGGAGTATCAGGACTACTGTTAATTTTTACTCATTTTTTACTTGATAACTGAATGTATCCCTTCCATGATAATTTGCTAAGCCATCTGCTTTTCTCTCTTTTTCTCCCCCCTTCCTCCTTCTTACAGGCGGTTTTTCAATTGTAATAATTTAACCTGACAGGCAAACGCTGTAAATATGTCAGTCCTGATGATGGTCCCATATAACTGAGCACAAGGGATCGAAACGTCGACTTTGTAGAGTGCCTTCACAACCTAACTATTATGTTGAACTCTATTGTGTCTGGCACTTGTTTGGCATTACTTTAATTTGACACTGACTTAAAAGTGGCCAATTTATGCTCATTTCTTTTGCCTGTTTTAAACTCTTTTTGATTTTCTTTCTGAATCTCTTGTATGTTCTCCAAATTCTTTGGTACAGGATTGTGCCTTGTTATTACTTTTAAGAACTACAAGTCTTACACTGTTGAAAATAAATGTCCTGTCCGGCTGGGCAGTGACGAATATAGTTCCCTATTATGGCCTATATTTTATTTTGTCAAAACATTTTTGAAAGCTAAGGACCTTTGTCACTAATAACAGTAACTACCCACGGTCCTCAGCAAACTGTTCGGGTTCCCTTGTTGTATATAAAAAAAAAAGAAGAAAAAGGACAGCAGTGATCTAAATAAACGCACCCTAGAGGCTTATCAGATATGTACAACTGTGTCTGTGGCGGACGCGCAGCAGTTGAAGGCTTAATCTGCTGGCAAATGTCACATTGAAGGACATAATCGCGCGTCTGTTTGTACAGTCCCCGCCACCAGAAACGCTGTTGTAACTGAGATACAGTGGCCGAAACGCCCGCATGGGCAGACGCAACACCTTCATGTGCCGCTGTGATCAATGTATTCCTGCAGTCCGAGTTGGGAATCAACCTCTCCCCAACTTCAGGAATTTTCACATAAGGAACCTTATCGGGACTTAAGTGGTATGTGTACTTCAAAGGGAACCCCGCAGGATATTTACCTCCCTTCTCAGTGGTAGCAACAGCCGCCAAGATATCATCATCAATCTTACTTTTGGACCGTGTAACTGTGCAACTAAATATGTCGATACTGCAGATTTCTCTGCCTCATCAGCAAGCGAGTTGCCAACAGTTTGTACTCCCACTCACTGATGACCTAGAGTGTGAATTACAAACAAGAGCGGCAACTGCTCTTTAAGCTCAGCTACCCGGACCCAAATCATTTTATGTTTTATCGTGCTACCCTTGGAATCACGAAAGTCATTTTGAATCCAAAAGAACAAGTTTTCATTGTAAGACTGGACACAGTAATAGGAATCACTCACAATAAGTGTCGTCACTCTAGGATCTGCGTACTCCAATGCAAGCATCAGAGCACGAAGCTCTGCCAATTGTGCGGTGCAGTCCCCTAGAGTCTGCGTGTGCATGACTCTGGACTTGAACTCATCGTTCACCATGGCACCAACCACAATGGCACATACGGAAACATAGGCGTGTTTAGAGCCATGCGCAACCTGCGCCGAGCCATCAGTGTAAATGATGCAATGGAACTCCTCCAAAGGACGCATAGCTAAAGGAGCTGGATGAACGAATTCATACTGTAATTACTCCTGCGACCGTAAGGAGGCATCAAAAATAAACGTGACATCCGGGGACGTCAATGAAGCAGCCCATTGTATCCACCGAGGGTGCAAAGCTTTTGAATTAGGTACACTGGCTATCGTAACTGCCTCCAAGGCCGGACACGGGGTAACAACCAACATGCGTTTTCCCTGTGACAGAGCACGTTCCTTAAGAATCGCCATCTGTACAGCCGTCAAAACTTTCTCCACAGTGGAAAATCGCATTTCAGCCGATGTGTACAAGTGTGACTTGTAAGCAATAGGTACTGTGTCTCCTTCGTTAAAAGTCAGGTAAGTGAAACCCACCGTCCCAGGGATGATTCTTATCACCGAGTTGGTGTGGTTGTCATGAGTCAGTAAGAATTTAGAAGCGAGCAGATCAGCCTGCAAAGACTGCAGGATAGCTGAGTGCTCAGGCAGCCAGCATGATTTGGAAAAAGTAGGTTGTATCAAAGCATACAAAGGCTTGATACGCTGGGCATATTTAGGAATATATGTTCTCCCAAAGTTCAAGAATCCCAGCAAAGACTGTAATTTTTTCAGAGTTGTAGGAGCGCGCAGTTGTGTGCATTTCTCCAAGAAGTGAGGAGCCAATCCTCTACCTTCATTGTTGAGCTCGTAGCCCAGGAACAACACTGTATACTCTGCAATGTGCGATTTTGCAAAGTTGAATTTGTAACCCATGTCTGCAAAGCTACAAATTAAGCGGTCAACTCAACACAGATGTTCCCAAAGTTCGTCGTCTGTGAGATAAATGTCATCCACATACGAGCATGCATCAGGATTGATTCTCTCTAAGAGAGAGACAAAGCGGGCAGTAAAAATACCAGGACTATTCTTATAGCCCATAGGTAAACGCCGAAATTGTTTTTGGACACCGCCGCAAGTAAAGGAGGTCCATTGGGAACTCAGACCATCCAAATGGTGGGCATAAAAACCGTTGGAAATGTCAAGCGTGGTTTTAAACCGCTTACGCACGAGACTATCCACTAAAGCAGACGTGCGTATCCTGTACTGCACAGGTACGGCAATGCGAGTTTAAATGCCGGTAATCCAACACCAAACGATAGGATCCGTCAGGCTTGGTCACAGTAAAAAGAGGGTTATTCATGGGCGACACACGTGTTTCAATCACTCCTTGATACTCTAATTGTTCAAGGATTTCCGCAACGGAAGCCTTAGCTTCACGTCTAATGGGATATTGAGGTTGCGGCTGTGGCTGAGACCGCAAAGGAATCTCGTGGTGTGGGGAAAATGTATCCCACCCACAATGTGTACGGTACAGAGCAGGCGCCATAGCCTTAGCCCACTCTTCTGCAAAATTCAGCGCATGCTCCTTCGAGACTGTGTGCGCGAAACTAGGGAGGATTACCTCCTCCCCTCGCGGAGCTGCAAGCACAAAAGGTGGGGGCCAGTCAGCCTCCGCTAACAAAATGTCATAAGTAGTCATAAGATTTTCCCAAAATATCCCTTTTATGGTATGCTGTATGTCACCCTCTATCAATAGGACAATTTCATAAAGACTATCAGGGGGAGCAACTCTAGTGTCTGCTGTTTCCACTACAACATAACGGTCAGTCGCTGTCACCTTCAGTAGTGGACGCAGGGCCTCTCACACTATGGTAATCTCCGCCGCCCTGTCCAGCAAGGTCAGAGCCCATGTCAGATTCCGAAGCCGCGTTCTCACTATCTGTGGCATATCTCGCTGTTAAAGCGGCGAATTTCTTCTTTTGAAACTGGGGTCTCTTCGGTGTAAAGCCGACCTGCTTTCCTGCACTGTCTTTCGGGCGGGGCTGGTCGCGTCCCTGCTGGCCACCCCAACCTCTGCCGCCTCCTCCACCACCAGTCGCCGAGGCCGACGAATCCTGAAAAGAACGAGGAGAGCGTTGATCAGAAACCTGAAATCGATCAGGTGATTTAATCTTCGCACGATCGCGCAAGTCGTAAACACGTTCTGTGGGGGCAGGCAATAGAGACGCAGGAAGAGACTCCTGTTTCTGTTGCTTTCCCTGTTTTTGTTTTTTAGGCCAATTTAGTTTTTTTGTCTTGGGCTGGACATCAGTCTCCGACTTCTGTCCTTGGGGTTGGCTTTTCTCTTTAGTAGAAAATAGCTTGAGACCCCTACTATTGCGGCCCACGGTCTTATAAGCCGCCACAATAATCCTCGCTAACTGACGGGGTTTCTCGGCATCGGGAAGCGCATGCAAAGCATTGGCCACCTGAAAGTTCACTGCATCTCCCTTGACATTAGCAAGTACGAGATCGCAAACTACATCAAAGGAGCCACATAGGCGCAAACCCAATTCAACCGCAGCCTCAGGTCCGTGCTCGTCCGGAACACGCTTAAGGACCGTAGGCAGGACAGTCATAGACGGAGTGCCATAACACCTCGCATAGACCGCCGCAAATGTTCTACCCCAGGTCTCGCAGTCACCGATTTCAGGGGCCAAGTCTTTTGGTAATCTTATAGTCAGAATACTGTGTTTTTCACCAAGAGTCGTTTTAGGAAATACTGTTTCCAGCTGGTCAAATTTCTCGGCAAGCCAGAAAGGAAAATCATCCTTATCCAGGGGACGCTTGCCCATCAAGGCATTGACCATCACGGGACTGAGCTTCATGCCGCCCTGTCCTGCCGGAAGCTCCGCAACACCCGGGGCCCCGCCCGGGAGATTACGGGTAATGTATTGTACTAACGACCGAATAACGCTAATTGAGACTACATGTAGTCGTCTTAGCTCAACAACGGTACAGTTGCCGTGTTGAGTAGGAGGAGAAAATCCAGCCAAAACAAGCCAATTTGCGCCCGGAATGGACAAAGGACCTAATCTCAGAGCTGTTAAAGAGTGGGGGAGGGTGCAACCAAACCAAACGCGATGCTGCCAAGTATCTATAGGTACTTCCTGTGCCCTGTACGGAGTATATTCATTCAGCACAGGAGTGGGAGTGTACGTGTGGAACACACCTGAAGTTCCGCCCACAGCCGGGAATGTCACCCACGAGTAAAAGATTTCATAAGGGTAAGCTACCTCTGCACTCACCACCATTATTACGGCCATGCCATCCACGGGAACATTATATTGCTGCAAATGGTTGCGCACCGCAATGCGACTATGCTGCGGAATGTCCACCGCGGCCATAACGACACAGAAAGTAAAAATGACAAAGTAAACTTTGTAGCACAACTGGGTTGTAATCCAAAGAAACCGTTTTAGAAAGATTCAAGCTTGAAAAGACCTATTTCACAATTAGGTAGGTTTTTTCCGACACCACCGTATTCCGGAAATGGCAGTGAAGGGGTTAAGGATTGAAAGATTAACCACTCAAGCGTCATGTAACGAGACCACAGAAACGTTGGGCACCATGTAGCAGGGATCCTGTTCTCCTACAGAACTGTGCATAGAGACTTGGAACCTCAGTAAGTTAGGGTGTGCCAAAACTCACCTTAGTACCCAAAATCCCCTTACCTGACTAGCTACAGTGTCTTATTGGTCATTACAAACTCCCAATACTTAGACAAACCAGAACATGGACTTAGATTACCTCGGGTAACGTGGAACACATGAACACTCTTTCGTTATACAATCATTTCAATTCAAAACAGGGAGTAAATGAGGACGCAAGCATATTTGAAATGTTTATTTACTAATGCAGGTTTCTCAGAAGCAGTATCTTAGATAATACCAGCAAACATATTACAAGAAGCAAAGTAATCAGCATAGTTACTAGTCCATAGAATGCTAAAGGTGACAAAATGCTAAAATGCTGAAATGAATCGGGTTTAACAACACCTAATTCTCACCCTCCCTAATTAGCATAATATATTATATCTAAGAAGGTCTTATTGGGTTTTAGCAGGGCGGCCCCATACCTCAAGATCCTAGTGGTAAGGGATCACATCATCTTCCACAAGCTACCTGCATCCGAAGCACTATCAAGTGTGACTGGGTGCGCTGCGTGAAGCAATATAAAACGTGCCTAAAGCCAGAATTTGGCTGCATGTATGTTATGTCTAGGAAGGTGCGAAGATCAGACCTCACAACAACCACTGTGTCGAGTTATCCTTGAAGGCTTCAGCACTCACTGTACAGACACAGTTCACTAAGCAAAGCTGATATCAGAGTAACACCATATTATTCTCGTGTGAATCAAAGGGCTCTACTAGGCTTAAAGCTAAAACAACAGTTTATGTGTTGTGTACAAAAGCAACAGAAAGGAAAAATGGCGTTTAAACTTCTAATAAGCTCATGCTAACTTAACACAGCATATAGGCAAAGCGTATCTATATGACAGTACGACTTTGGAAGCAAATAAATACCCTGATCTTAAAACTACTTTATAAGCCCATGATCTACATATAGTTGCAGATCCGGACATAGCAGCCCTAAATTTTAATAACTGGATCGTTCAAGCTGCGCAGAAATTAGCCCCCAAAACTCTCAAAAATATCAATAAGAGAGCACCATCAGCTCCATGGTACACCACCAATTTAAAAGAACTAAAGAGGAAGTGTAGCGCTAAGGAACTCATCTGGAGGAGGAACTACTCCGATACTGATAAAACACAAAATAATCAGGTACTAGCAAAGTATAAGGAAGCAATAGTCCAATCAAAAACTACCTTCTTTACTGAGAAAGTTATGGCCTCCAAGAACACGGCCAGTGAACTTTTTAAAACCGTTTCTAATCTATCTAGTTTCAGTAATAGCAAACAATTTAACTCTACTAGCCAGTTTTCCAACAAACTGGCAGATTTCTTTCAGGATAAAGTAGTTAACATTTTTGAGGGGTTCTCCAACAACAAAACTGGAACAAAAACTCAAATATCCAATGACGATAAGGAAACCACGGAGATCTTCCTACATGAATTCCACGCTCTAACCTCAGATAAGGTAGAAAAGCTAATGTTATCAACTAAATCGGAATCCCCTTTGGATCCTTGTCCAGCCATGGTCTTTCATATGGCATCTCGCATAATTGGGAATAGATTAACACCCCTTCTCAATAACTGTTTGTCCAAAGGGCACTTACCCGACACATGGAAAAAATCCCTGGTCAGACCCATACTAAAAAAGCCAACCCTAGACCCTACCAATGGCAGCAGTTAACGGCCTATTTCGTGTCTATCATTTCCTTCTAAAATTTTGGAAAAAGCCCTCAATGAGAAAATGATATCCTACATAGAGACCAACGACAAACTTGACTCAGTGCAACACGGTTTCCGACCACGCCATAGCACAGAATCGGCATTCATTGCTGCCACTGAGGATATACGTATTCAACTTGATGGAAGGGGGAATGCCATACTGATCTTGCTTGACTTATCAGCCGCATTTGATACGGTTGATCACCACATTCTCATTCAATGCCTGGCCAAAATAGGAATTGTGAACAAAGCGTCTGATATCCTCCGGGCATACCTAACTGGTAGAGAGCATTCCAGTATGATGGAAGAACATAAATCGCTTCCCTACACATTGCCGTGTGGAGTTGCGCAGGCATCATCACTTTCTCCCACCTTGTTCAACATTTATGAAACCCCGCTAGTCAGACTCATATGGTCCCATGGTTTTAAAGCGGTATGCTACGCTGACAACACAATAGTTGTCTCCTTAACATCCAAACCTGAAGAAGTGGCAGTTAATTTTAGCAACTGCATGAGGCACATCATTTCCTGGATGTTGGACAACTGTTTAAAATTAAACACCGGAAAAACTGAAGTGGTCATGTTTGGAAGAGATACTTCCATCTGAAACTCTACCTGGTGGCCGGAAGTAGCAGGACCTTGCCCTAAGCCTGTTAAACAAGTAATAAACATTGGGATTAAGATAGACGACCAGCTCTCGCTATCTGAACAGGTTAACAACATTACTTCCTCCTGCTTTTTTACTTTAAAAAGTCCATAGAAAGATTTTACCTTTCATCCCCATGGCCCTCAAAAAGACAGTTATTATGGCCTAGATACTGTCTAAAATTGATTACTGTAACGCTCTCTATTTGAGACCAAAGAAGAGCGTGATATGCAAATTACAGACGCTACAAAATGCAGCGGCATGTTAACTTCTTAAATTCTGAAATGTAGCCCTGTAAGCCACGCCATTCGAGACCTGGACTGGTTACCAATCCAGGCAAGGATGCATTTTAAATCTATGTGCATTTTGCATAAGACTCTCCACAGGCTTGGCTGGCTCAGCCTTCCTTAACTCACATATCAGGCGCTACACACCACAACGCAAACTTAGATCTGCACCCGCCTCTCTGCTGCTTAATCTCAGGAAACAAACCAATCTGTTAATGTTCAGAAAGGCAATGAAAACATGGCTGTTCACTCACAAAGTTGAGCCGATTAACCCAACTCCTTTTACAGACACTGGACAGCTAGCACTAAGACGCACAGCAAACACGCGCTCTATAAAAACCCTCATTTCAATCATTTCATTTCATCAACACGGACAATCCTCTGTGCAGCTCCGAATATGACGTAAAAATATAATTTCAAATTTCAAGCTCATCCTTTAACAAAAAAGTAATTTTCATTAGTCACTGTTCAAAATGAAACAAGGTGCTTGGTCAGTCAGTGGTGGTTGTGTACACTCCTTGATACACTCTATAACAGAGGTCGTCACTTTTTTTTCTTATCGGAGCACTTATTAGGCAAAATATTTTAAAGTAGGGCCTGACGTACAGTCTTATTACATCTTGTTAGGGGTACTTTTTATTTTAAGCTCATAATCCACATTACATGTGAGATTTATAAAAGAACAAAATATCAAACACAAACAATGTAAGTGATGTGAGCCCTCACACTCTTCTTCCCCAATGAAGCCTCGCCTGCTGTATTAATAATACCTGTGGCCATAAGGAGCAACCTATGTATGTCCTCTGCGTCTTTCATCCCTTCCACAATCCCTGGCCATCATTTCAGTCATTAAACGTGCTCTCTGTTCCTTTCAGGAAAATGGAGTTCCCACTTATTGCACACCTCTTTGCTGAAAGTGTGCCCTCAGCCCTAATGCTAGCATGGATAAATACCCATATACCTCTTTTGTAAAGTAAAACAGTCATAATTGTAATGCAGTGGCCCCTCAAACTCCTGGACCCCAGTGCCACTGCACCTGCTTCATGACTCAGAGTTACTGCATTGTGAAGCAGAAGTCTCCTCTGCATCTTGTTAAAACATGGACCTCCATCTTGCCCCATCCATCCTTCTCCCATCTCACTGAGGGCTATGCTTAGTTGTCTCCTCTGTTTCAATTTTCCCTTCTTTTGGTCAGACGTACAAATCAGCAGTGGAGCAGCAAGGTTGTACTGGGCCCTAGTGCAAGGTTGTATAGTAAAAAAAGCCTGTATTGAGGTTTCATTGGGACCCCACACCCCTGGGCTCCAGTTCTATTCCACCTGCAGCACTATCATATGTCCTGTGCAAGCCCATTGTCATTTTCTCTATGTTAGCATGAGTACATTGAAGACTGCCCTCTGCTTTATGCATGTTACTATACAAACGTGTTTTGATTTGTGCCACATTGTACTTTCACAAAGAACTTGCCATTGTTTTTGTGTTCTGTTCTTTCCTGGGATTTAGTGTGCACACCATAGACATGGTCAAATAACAAAGCCCCTTGTTATTTGGTTCTGGTCAGGTCTCAGCACCAAGACAAACACACAAATCTAGCTGTTTTTTGGGATCACGTACTTTGTCGTATAGCTATGCACAGAATATATAACAACACACTTGCAGAGGGATCTTTTCAGGGAAGACATTGTGACAGCACCTGAGATGTCGAACTTTCATCCGCCCGCTGCCAACACCCAGAGATCTTCTGATATATAATCAGTTTGCTTCTGTAGAATGGGAGGGGGCTAGGCTACCATAGCTTATGTAATGACAGCTCCATTATTGATTTTTGTACTACTTACTATGCTGAACATATTTGTGTAAGGCATTTTCTTTCTCATTGTGGCACGTATACTGCATACTAGAGCACAATAGTTCAAATAAACGTAAACTTTTCTCGTGTCCCTGTCAGATCTTATTGTGGATTAGTACGAGTGTGAGTGAAAGGGTGTGTCCTGCAACTGCGATTCATGAGAGGGCCATGAGTGTTGTGTATTGGGGTGTCTAATCACTTGTTCCTCTGTGAGTGAGTAGGAGGACAAGTGAAACACTATAGCTAGTGGGTCCCCAGCTCATGGATACTCGAATGGTAGGATGACTCAGTCCCTGCCTACTAAGGTTCTATCATTCCCAAGCATAATTCTGTGACTCCGCACAATCCTTGCAACAAAACCAATAATATGTATTACGGTGCATACTCCGCTGAACAATCCCTCCTAGGCCTGAGGCCCAAAACAGGCTTTTTGCCACTTTGCTTTTAAACACTGTGTTGATAAAGTTGAAAAAGTCCCACATCTCTGCCTCCTGTTGCTTGGGCACATTGAGAGTGACATGGCCTCCAATGCTACCAAGAAAAAAATATCCCCATCCCATTTTTGTTAGCAATACAGCCATAATTGTGGGAAAGTTTACCTTCACACCATTGTCCCAGTGCCACTGCACCTGCTGCACTAATGGATATGTGGATGGACAAAAAAAGGAGCTCACATATCTTGCCACTTTCCTCTGCAACTCTCTCTGAGGAAGCTGTTTCTGTCCATTTGTACACGAAAATAATGAGTCCCCATATAGTGCCTCCTTAGTTTTGGCCATATGTTACCTGAAAGGAATGTATTTGTGTGCAACTGCCTAATCACCAAATGTAAAGGCTGGCAGGGAACAGGTATCAATCAATCAATCAAGGCATTTATAAAGCACGCTACTCACCCGTAGGTGTCTCAAGGCGCTGGGGGGGAGGGGGGTGCTGCTACTGCTCAAACAGCCAGGTCTTGAGTAGTCTCCTGAAGGTCAGAAGGTCTTCAGTCTGCCGTAGGAGGATGGGTAGGGCGTTCCAGGACTTGGCGGCGAGGTAGGAGAACGATCTGCCACCACTGGTCGTTCTTCGGATGCGGGGGACGGTGGTGAGGGCGAGGTCGGCAGATTGGAGCTGGCTGTTTGGGGTGTAGAAGGTAAGTCGACTGTTGAGGTATGTTGGTCAGGTGTTGTGGAGTGCCTTGTGTGCGTGGGTGAGGAGCTTGAATGTGATCCTTTTGTTGATGGGGAGCCAGTGCAGGTCTCTCAGGTGGGGTGTGATGTGGCTGTGGCGAGAGATGTCAAGGATCAGGCGAGCGGAGGCGTTCTGTATGTGTTGCAGTCGTTTCAGTAGTTTGGCTGAAGCTCCTGCGTAAAGGGCGTTTCCATAGTCCAGTCTACTGCTGACGAGAGCCTGGGTGGCCGTTCTTCTTGTGCCAGTGGGGATCCACTTGTTCATCTTCCGGAGCATGCGGAGGGTGTTGAAAAAGGAGGATGATATGGCTTGGTCATGGAGAGTGTTGAGTCGAGGATGAATCCCAGGTTGCGTGTGTGGTCGGTGGGTGTCGGTGCTGCACCAAGGGCAGTCGCCCATCAGGAGTCGTCCCAGGCTGAGGGGGTGGAGCCGAGGATGAGGACCTCCATCTTGTCCAAGTTCAGTTTCAGACGGCTGTTCTTCATCCATTCAGCAACGGCTTTCATTCCTTCCTGGAGATTGGTTTTGGCGGTGCGGGGGTCTTTGGGGAGGAAGAGGATCAGCTGTGTGTCGTCGGCCTAGGAGATGATGTTGAGGTTGTGCAGTCTGGCGACGCGGGTGAGCAGGGCCATGTAGATGTTGAACAGGGTCGGGCTGAGGGATGATCCTTGGGGTGATTTTGGATGCTTCGGATCGCAAGGGGGGAGGCGGACGCTCTGTGTTCTGTTAGTGAGGAAGGAGGTGGTCTAGTCAAGTGCTTTGAAACGAATTCCTGCGTCATGGAGGCGGTGGCAGACCGTGTCAGAAGTGGGTGAGAGGTCCAGGAGGATGATGGCCATGGTCTCACTGTTGTCCAGCAGGGCCCTGATGTCGTTGGTGACGGCGATGAGGGCCGTTTTGGTGCTGTAGTTGCTGTGGAACCCAGATTGGGATGGGTCCAGGATGTTGTTCTCCTCGAGGTAGTGGGTCAGCTGTTTGTTGACTGTCTTCTCGATGACCTTCGCCGGGAACGAGAGCAGGGAGATGGACCGGAAGTTCTTGAGGTCTGCCTTGGGTTTCTTGAGCAAGGGGGTGATTTCAGCGTGCTTCTAGCTCTCTGGGAAGGTCACGGTCTCGAAGGAGATGTTGATGGCCTTGCGGAGGTGGGGTGCGATGGTGGTACTGGCTTTGTTGAAGAAGTGGTGAGGGCATGGGTCTGACGGGGAGCCGGAGTGGATGGTGCTCATGATCTTGATGGTATCGTCATCATTGATGTTCGTCCATGCGAGCAGGGGGTCGCTGAGGGTGGCGGCCGTGGGGTCCGAGGTGTCATTGGCTGCCGTGGTGGTCTGGATGTCGAAGCTGTCGTGAATGTCTGTGATCTTGCGTGGAAGAAGGAGGCAAGGGAGTTGCACAGGTCTTGCGATGGTGGAATGTCATTGGTGTTGGAGAGTTCTTTCTAAATGTTGAAGAG
Source organism: Lissotriton helveticus (assembly GCF_964261635.1). Lineage (NCBI taxonomy): Eukaryota > Metazoa > Chordata > Amphibia > Caudata > Salamandridae > Lissotriton > Lissotriton helveticus. Next base: position 1,420,671,320 of record NC_136063.1, on the reverse strand, counting down.
CTTCTTGCTGTTGTGTGCGTTGTTGTCGAGGCTATCTTTGAAGGAGGTCTTTTTGGCAGATCTGATGAGGTGATGGTGTTGGTGTATGGCGTTCTTGCGGACTGCTTGGTTCTCCTGTGTCTGTTCGTGGCGCCATTTCTTCTCCAATGTTCAGCAGTTTTGTTTGGAGGTCGGGAGGTCCACGGTGAACCATCTGGCATTCCTGTTGGTGCATCTGTTGGAGGAGTTCTTGACCGGGGCGAGGGTGTTGGCGCAGTTGTCGATCCAGCATCTGAGGTTGCTGGCGGCGGTGCCCGGGTCGGTAGGGTCGCTGGGTGGGCTCTGGGCAAGGGTGGTGGTTCGTTGGTCTTCGGTGACTTTGCTCCAGCAGCGGCAGGGGATTTGCTGGGTGCGGTGGTGCATGGTGGGTTTCTGGAAGGTGAAGTGGATGCAGTGATGGTCAGTCCAGTGGAGTTCCGAGGTGTGGCTGAAGGAGACGTCGGAGCTTGCGGAGAAGATGGGATCCAGCATTTGGCAGGCGGAGTGGGTGGGTGTTGTCTTGAGCTGTCTGAGTCCGAGGTTGGCGAGGTTGTTGATCAGGGTGGTGGAGTTGGTGTCATTGTTGTTTTCAAGGTGGAAGTTCAGGTCTCCTAGGAGGATGTAGTCCATGGAGGCGAGGGCTTGCGTGCTGATGAAGTCGGCGATGAAGTCGCTGAACTGTGGTCGGGGTGCTGGTGGTCTGTAGATCAGGGTTCCTCTGAGAGTGGTGTTGGGGTAGATCTGGAAGTGTAGGTGGTCGGCGGTGTTGAGGGTGTCATCGGAGTTGGTAGAGACCTTGAGGGTGGACTTGTGGACAATGGCGATTTCTCCTCCCACTCCATTGGTGCACTTTCTGTGGGTGATCTAGTAGCCATCCGGAATGGCTATGGCGATGTCGGGTGCCGAGGAGTCGTTCATCCAGGTCTCTGTCAGGAAGGCGACGTCTGGGGATGATATGTCGAGCAGGTCCTAGAGTTTGACGGCCTGTTTGCGTGCGGAGCGGGTGTTCAGGAGTACAAAACGGAGGTGGTTGGGTCCTGTCCTGGTGGGCGGATTGGCGGCTCTGGTGCTAGTGAAGCTACAGTTCCGACAGGAGAAGGGTCCATGGGTGTGCTCTGGGGCGGCCTGAAAGCCGGTGTGCTGTCGTCTGGTGTTGAGTGCGTGGAGGGTGCTGGCATCGTCAGGGAGTCGGGCGTCATGGCGTTCGCGGGGGCCAGGGGTTCTGGCGTTGGGCGCTGTCCAGGCACGAACGGGAGCAGATGGGCTTGCCTTAGGCTCCCCTTCGGTGCGCCAGCCGCCATAAGAAGGGGAGGTGGGAGGGAGGGGCAGCTGGGAGGGGAGCGGGTGAATGGGTGAGCGGGGGTGCGTGGCCGCAGGTGGCGCAGCGGTGGGAAAACGGGAGGGGCGAAAGGGAAAACAGAAGGCAAAGGGGCACAAGGAAGGGGAATGAAAAAACGATCACAGAGCCAATTACCAAATACAGTGCAATTAGCAGGAAAGAACACAAAGGAAGGGGAATGAAAAAAAACAATCACAGAGCCAAATACCAAATACAGTGCAATTAGCAGACAGAAAAACAGAAGAACAGTAAAACAGAGTACAGTGTAGATATCAAAAGCAAACCTGCGGCCTCCAACTGGCCACCAGGAATGAGGCGCAGGTGGTAGCCTGCGGGTGGAGGCGGGCCTAGAACTCCAGTCAGCGGGAGCGGCAGCTGAGCACAGAGCACGGGCACAGACAGGTGGAGCTGCGCGGTGTGGGGAGCGACCTGCCTGGAAACAGGGTAATTTCATTTTTGGAGAGACTTGACGATTAATGATGACAAAATTATATTCATTTTGAGAGGAAATGTAAAGGTGCTGAGTTTTGGAAAATGTCTTTTTAACAAACATATAAAAAATGTTGCACCATGTACTGTCTGGTCACGTATTACTAATATGTATTTTTTCAAGTAATTGTTTTATATTAACCACTAAGGGATCTATTTACGAGGTAGTTTGTGCCACTCTTGCATCACGCACATTTCCACTAATTAATTTAGTTTGCATTCATGTTTCATTTAAGGTGTGCGCATCATTTTATATGCAGTTGACTAAAGGTGAAAAAACATTGGGGCATATTATCAAGAAACGGCCTTAAAATTATATTTATATGTATAGTTTCCTGCCGCTAAAGCGGCGATAATGGGCTTGATAATTTGCCCTTGTGAAATCCCATAGAAGCCCATGTTCTGGTGTGAACATGGGCTTCTACTGGAATTCTCAAGTGCATATTATCAAGCCCATTATCGCCAATTTAGCGGCAATAATTTTAACGCCATTTTTGATAATATGCCCCAAAGTTCTAGAAACAGCTTTGAAATTTAATTAAATTGAAATTAAAATATTTATAAAGCGCACGACTACCAGGCAGTTTCTTGGCGCTAGGGATGCTACCATAGGACGGTATTACGGCTTTACAACGCATGCTTTTACACCGCGTGCCATTACAACGCGGTTTTTTCAACGCAAGTCGTTACCACGACGTGCGTTGGAGGGGTGCGGACTTCGGAATTTTTTAATTTACTATTCTAACACCAGCCTACGTACAGTAGGGAAGGTGTTGGATAGTAAATTAAAAAATTCCTTGTCCTGCAGCGCCCTCCAGCGCAAGTCGTGGTAACGACTTGCGTTGGAAAAACCGTGTTGTAACGGCACGCGGTGTAACAGCCACGTCGTAAAGGCTGTTCCCCACATCGGACAGTGGGAGGGGCGGACGGCTAGTGTGGGAAGGCTTGGGCGTAGAGAAATGTTTTCAGTTCTCTTCGAAACTCCAGATATCGGGGGGAGGACCAGAGGGGTGGAGGAAGGGTATTCCAGAAAGCGGGCGCTAGCGTGGAAAATTTGACGCCTCCCGACTTCTTCTTAAAACGAGGGACAACCAATAGAGATTGCGAAGAAGAGCGCAACTCTCTGCTAGGAAGGTAAGCCTTGATTTCAGAGGAGATAAAGCCGGGGGCTGTCCCCGCCCTAGCCTGGAAAGTAATACAACCCATTTTGAACAGGACACGTTTCCGGATAGGCAACCAATGCAGAGCTTTGAGCTGCGGGGTGACTTGATGAGACTTGGAAAGATTGTAAGCAAGTCGGGCGGCCTGGTTCTGAACCAGTTGAAGTCTCCGAAGATTGTATGCGGGGACACCGGTATACAAAGCATTGCCGTAGTCTAAACCGGAGATGACCATAGCAGACAGGATAAGTTTAAGTGCGGAAAAGGGAAAAAAAAACGTGACACCTTTCGAATAGTGCGGAGAGTGAGGAAACACGAGGAAACTACTGAGCTAATCTGAGAGTGCAAGGTGAGGTGGGCATTTAGTTGTATCCCTAGAGTTTTGACCGAAAAGGAGGGGATAGGAGGAGAACCTAGGGAGGAAGGCCAAAACAAAGAATTCCAGGGACTGGAGGAACCACCTGTCAAAACCAACTCGGTTTTGTCAGGATTGAGTTTCAGATGGTTGTAGTTCATCCAGTCCCTGATGAAAAGCATAACAGAATGGAAATTATGAATAGAATCCGGAGAGGAGGATAAATTAAAAATAAGCTGGAGGTCATCAGCGTAGTTGTAGATCGTGACTTCCATCTGCTGAAGTGCCAAAATAAGAGGGGAAATGTACAAATTAAACAACAGAGGGGACAAAGAAGATCCTTGTGGGACTCCGCACTGAACCTTGTAATAGGGTGCAGAAAAGTTAGCCAGATGGACGGCCTGAGTGCGATCCCTCAGGAAGGAGGCCAGCCAAACCAAGGCGGTTCCCCTGATGCCAGCCGCCCGACACGGGAGAGAAGGATGGAGTGGTCCACCGTGTCGAAGGCGGCAGACAAATCAAGAAGAACCAAAGCTTGGGGTTGGTTGGTGTCTAGGCCCTCTCTGAGGTTGTCCATAACAGAGAGGACTCCGGACTCCGTGGAGTGCGCCAGGAGAAAACCGGCCTGGCGGGAGGCTAGACAACCATTCTCCTCCACAAAGACGCTAAGTATTCTGGTAACATGCCGTTTTAATATTTTGCCAAAGAAATGTAGAAGAGAGATGGGACAATAGTTTGCAAGTGAGGAAGGGTCTGCACCAGGCTTTTTTAGAATGGGAATAATTGTCGCAGATTTGTGAGATTGAGGGACAATGCCTTGGGCGAGAGAGTTATTGAGGAAAGTGAGAGGGGGGGAAGGACAGGCCAGATAGATTTGTCTTAGGATGTGTGCAGGGCAGATGTCAGATGGAGAGCCTGACTTTACCGTTGAGAGAAGGGACAGGAACGTTTCTTTAGTCAAAGGAGAAAAGTGGTCAATGTCTTTGCTATCAAAAAGCATATATAACCTTTGTTCTGGTGTCTTTTGAATGAATGTTGCAGACATTGAGAGGCAAGAGGTATAACAGCATGACAAGGACACTACCTGCCTTATTGCTAATAGTCCACATTCTTACAAGTTTGAATGCGAGGTTGTTTGAACCGAAGGTGTCATTATGATTATAGCTTGTCCATGTAAAGTAATGATGTTGGCAACCATTTTGAAACAAAAAAATTCATGTGATAACTATTGATTCTACAAAATGAAGTATTCCTTTGTTGGATTAAGTCAAGAGCTTAATTTGAGTTGGTGGTTGAAGGTGAGGCTAACTGACTCTTTTTTTGGGTGACCGCAATTTATTTTTCCTCATCAAACTTTGACCAAGAAAAAGAGAGAGAAAGGCAGAAACGGAGGAAAGTAGGGAGAGAAAGATGGAAAACCAGTGACAAAGGAAAAAGCAGGGATGAAAAAGAACCTCATAAACTGAGATTAAAAATGCAAGGCAAATTTATGGTGGATAGTTGAGCAACCCTCAAGTTTAGCCAGACTTGTGAGAAAAATATGGGCCCGGCACTTATCTTTTATAAATCAGCCACTGATTCCTGTTCACTTTTGTAAAAAATCACCATACTTTTACATCCTTATATAACCTGATAGAATAATATTGTTTCAGTCACTGCAAATTTTGTATAATGATGACAAATTGTCTTTGTCAGTCAGTCAGTAAATACTTTATTCGACTCTGACAAACCATAAAAGTTTGCATCACATACAGTACAGTACAGAACATAAATAAAAAGAATTAAAGTAATAAAATGGCAGCAGTGAATAATGCCAATCAACGTAATATTTACTGCAAATCCGTAATACACTTAAAATGAAGTTTAACATAGCATAAATTACATCTATGCTTTCCCATGTGAATTAGATAAGCAAGAGCCAACTCATCTGACCTAATTTCCGATGCTTTTAAAACTAGATGAAGAAACTGCCTCCTCTGTGAGGAAGAATAAAAAATGCAAAATAAGAGAACGTGCTTGGTGCTTTGATGTGCAGAGCCATTGAAGGGGCAAAAAGGGTGTCAGATAAACCAAGTGCCTTGGACAGGAAAAACTACCAGGAAGTGTAGTGATTTGAGATAAAACCTGGTCAGCAGGAATTTATGTCTCTCATTTAGGGTTTTCTGCAGATAGAGTTCGAGTTGTGAACTTGCGTATAGATATGGTCAGGGTGCTCTACTGCCACGTCTGTTCATCAAAAGAGCAGACTAGATATGGTTATAAAAATGCTCTTTCATGGTACATGGTAAATGGCTGGCAAGACCACCCGGGTCGGAGAAATATTCTAGGATACCCAGCTTTGTAAAGCTAAGTTTAGTAAACTTACGCCATGGGATATCTATGGAATTGGACATTGTCCCAGTCAGTCAGAACTGTTCTACAGACGTTGGCCTCTGGGGGTTTGCATACTCTAAGGCAAAGTAACAGGGGTTGTAATTTAGAGCGGTCTTCTAAAAATCCCCACGCATCTTCTTCATGACAGAAGGATGCAGGGTTTGATTGCCGCACTGCCATCAGTCTTCTCAGGAATATGTTTTCAATTGTTTGAAGAGAGATGCTGTTGACATAGTCCCAGACACCAACACCAAAGGAAGGAATAGACAAGCACTTACTATTAAAAACACAGAGTAGCTATTTTGCTGTCTTGTGCCCCAACCTTTAGAAAGTCTAAAAAGAGTATCCATCGATCTTCGGAATTGTTGGGTTCTAGTATTTAAAAGCTTCCAATTAAAATCAAAATCAACAGCCACATCTAAATGTGCAAAATGAGGGGTCCTTGTAATTTCTGTGCCATTTTTGGTTTCCAAAATTTTTGGACCACAATTCATTATGAACGATTTTGTTTGATTTACCCTCAGTCCCAGATTAATCATAAAACTGTTAAAAGCCTTCAGTAGGGATACTTAGCTGTTGGCTAGACTCGCTATAAGGACCACATCATCTGCGTATAGTAATATGGGAACATGCAGCAAATTCATCTTTTGGATGTCTTTCCTTATACTGCACAGAGAGTCCCCAAGGCCATTGATATATAATAAGAAAAAAGGGGTCAATACACAGCCATGTCTTACCCTGACTACAGAGGGAAGCTCTGCTGTCAAATCCCGTCCCCTGCTGTACCGAACTTTGGCTTTTGTGTGCACATGGAGCCCTTTGAAGCAAAGTTATAATTGCATTACCAATCCCTAGTTGCGTCATAATTGACCACAATTTGAGTGGAGCCACTGTTAAGTCCATGAAGGCCACATTGACACAGCCTTTTTCGGCCTTGTGTATATTTTTGTACAATAAGGGATAAGGACTCTTCAGTAGTTCCTAGACCAGGATAGAACCTAAACTGAACATCTGAAAGCACCCAGGTCTCTGCTACCTAATTTTCCAGTTTAGCCAGGATTATCATGCCCTGGATCTTCACCGTACTGTCAACAAAGAAATTGGGTGATAGACGGTGCTGGTTCTTATCTCCTATTTTAAAAATGAAGACAATGATACCATCCTACCATGTATTAACTAGAGAACCTATGATTGCAGATCGTATAACATTAGTGATTAGTGGGGCCAAAAAGTGCGGGTGGGATTTATATAGACCAGACAGGATTCTGTCTGGTCCTGGGGCGTTATCTTTGGAACTACCTTCTATGGCTAAAATAACATCTGAGACATCAATCGACGTACTGAGGGCTAAAGCAGCATTGACATCACAGGGGGCGTCAACTTCCAGCATCATGTTGGCTGTCTGATCACCCAGGCCAAAGACCTTTGAAGAATACTCCACCCAGTTTTTGGCTGATATAACAGTCTCCACTTTTTTACATTTTGTCTCCTAACAAATTAGGAAAATTAACAACCTGCCAAAATGCTCATTGGTCTTTCAGTTAATCTTGCTGCCATGTAGTTATTCAAGAATGAGTAAACCTGTATGACGTCTGAATGATTGCCATCATCCTGCAGAAACATGGCAACCTGGGCTTGATTGTTTTTTAAAAGATGTTTAAAGAAACTGTCTTTGTAGATTTTCTCCCACTTAATATCCTGGCCCTTAGTTTGACTAAATTCTACCCTATATTGCAATGCGCTGTGAGTATTCCTGCCCAAATCAATTTTTAGGTCCAATGTTAAGGGGTATGGCAGTGTTTAAATTGTGCTTGTGTTTGCCAGTGCTCAGCACAGGATCTTAATTGTTAACATCAGCACTTACTTACTCCATTATTTCTGCTTTGGGTGACCAAATAGTCAAAGTTAAAGTAGAGTGAGGTTTAATAGGGAGTGTTTATTGTGGTAGTGATGGCAGCTGCAGTCTGTAATCGGCTCACAGGATTGTCCTGAGCCCTGGCAATTATTAATTTACAAATTAAGCACTGGGTTATGGTCACCTATGCAGCTACTCAAAACTTTGCAGCCTTTGAAAACTTGGACCAACTCCTTTGAAATTAATGCATGATCAGTGATAGGACTTGAATATGGCCCCACAAACATTGGCATCTTCCTATGGTCTGTGCTACCGAGCTCTTGAGTGAATATCAGATTATTAGCTACAAAAACTCTATTCAATGTGTCCCTGTATGAGGTATGTCTAAAGTGTATGAGAGGTTGTTCTACCTTGTCACAGATGCCACATGACATCATAACTTTGAAGTCACATGTTTTGACATTAAAATCGGCCACTTAAAGAAATAAAAGTTCCTTCATATGATAATTTTTTTACCTGATGTAGGAATTCCTCCAAACCATCCACCACCTTGGTCACAGCAGTATTCAAAATGTTATAATAAAAATTATTAATAACAAATCAAATGGATTCGACTAGATGATTAGGAGAATCTGAAAATATGATCCCTTCCTCAAAATGGAAGGCAAATTCACGTAAACGGAAACAGAGAAAGGACTAACCCACCCTAAATAGACACATTGAAACAGACAGAGGACTAAGCACCACATCACTCTACAAACAGAAAGAAAGGACCAAGCACCCCTTGCTGCTTATAGAACGAGACATACGACTACGTCCCATAGAGGACGTATACAGTGTAAGATTTACAAGATTACCCTCAGACCTGAGCCATCATCAAACAATAGACAGCCGTATTGGACTGGCCGCATTGCAAATGGGTCAACCCAATGCTGAACCAGATATCATCCCTTCACAACCAAATCCAAAATCATACAGGTGAGATTACCCACTAGCTTCATCTCTTCTACCCAGGCAAGCACCACTGCCACACTTACGCCTCCTTGGGCTTAGCCCGAGTCTCCCCACCTATCACTCACCTCCAGCCTTACCCCCTACCCATTACCTCCCCCTCTTCCATCACTTGTAGAAATCTTCCCATCTTCATCCATGCCTACATAAGCTATGCCTTTTAGCTGGCCCAAATGACATTTACAAATAATTTCCTTCCCACAACTTCATCTACTAACACCCTTCTCAGTCACTCCCCTCACCTCCTCACCTTACCCCATAAGTATTGATGACATGATGAAACCTGCAGGACAACACACCTTTACCATTAACTACCCCCCCACCTCTCCAAAACAGCAGACAAAAGTTTCAAACAAAATGTATTAAAATCAAACCCGAGACCCCTATCTCGGACCCCTACTTAACAACTAACAAGGGACTTATAACAAATTATTTAATTTTTTATACGAAGAGACGAGCCCATATTTGCGATCTCCTCCACTAAGAAAACAGCACACGGTCTCAAGTTCTCGATCATCCCACCTCAATTCTAGAGAGCTGCAGCCACTATCACCATCTATCAAAATGAAATCATACTCATACAATCTTCAGACCGAAACTTACTCCTATTTGACAATATCTTTCCTCTAATTAAGGAAAAAGTCAGAAAATGCTATTCCGCCTCCCCCAACTCCCCCAATTTCAGAACACCACTGAACATCCATGCTAAAGCACCCCCAAATCAAACTCCTTTTATGACCCATGTCTTACATTCACACAGTCCAGTCGCAGCAGATACCCTAGGATACAATAACCTCACCCTAAACCCAACAGCACCCATTCCACACCTAGCACCCAAATAAGTTGCTTTCCTCCCACTCTCACTCCAACTACCCTGAACATCACCACAGCCCCAATCCCTCCGCACATCCATTCACCACATGCCCCTCCTCCTCCCCTCACTCATCCCATTCACTCTCCCCTAATTATCCAAGCGGACTTCACCATGCGGACCTAGGCTATCTTAACCCCCAAGCAACATACCGGACTCCCCCTCTCCCCCTACACCCATACCATACAATAAACACACAACCCACTCTGGACCCCAGACTTGATGAAAATATACTATCATTGCAACAAGTCAAAGAGGACCTCAAACTCCTACAAGACCTGATTCTCCATATACCGAAAATCAGAAGGCAGGTTTGTGATTCTTCCACATACGTCCATAGTAACTGCTCTCCACATCCACACCTAGTGCACTCACCCCACCAAATGCATCCACCTCCGATAATGTATCTGACCTCAAGATGGAGAACTGTCCCTTACCCCGATGCCACTTCCCGACCTCTACGTAGAAATGACACTTTATCATTCAATGATATACACTCCCTACTCCGCTCTTATGATCTCCCCTATCCCACCCAGGGTACAGTATGTTCGAACAACAACATTAATAAACTCTCTCTAATCCAAACCATCCCCTCTAATCCACACAGAGCCCCTAAACACAACCCTAGAGGAATATCCAAAGACAATCTTATGTGAGTCTCCCCACACAAGAACATCAAACTATCATCAAGCCACATCTCAAATGCATCCTTCTCAACTGAAGATCAGCTTTAAGACATGCAGCTGACATAGCAGACCTCATAGTCACTCATGAACAAGACCTGTTAATACTGACCGAAACCTGGTTAAATAAAACATCTATGCCTGTCCTAGACATTCTAGTACCCCCAAATCACAACATCATCAGACTAGACAGACCTGATAGACCAGGGGGGCGGTATTGCCTGCATTCACCGGAACAGTCTATTAGTGATGCGATCACATTCTCCACTACTATCATCATGTGAATACCTCTGCATTGACATCACAAGCAACAACAAACCAATCTGCTCATTGCACATATTCTCCCACCCTCCAGGTGACAACCTCATTTTCGTTGAACAATTCATGCATTTCGTGACTACAAACACTGGTCTACAGTCTGCCCAAATATTCCTCGAAGATCTCAATCTTCACTGGAATGAACTCAATGACCCCATAGTCAATATCCTCACAGACTTCCTCACTGACCTAAACCTTACAAATCTGCAACAGCCCCACACATGACAAGGGCTCCATCCTAGACTTGGTCATTTCCAATGCCGACTCCATTCATCTGAATGCGATCCTCCCCTGTGATTGGTCCGACCATAATTGCATCACATTCTTTATTAATGAATCAGTAAAAATACACTCAGCCCAACCCACAAAGCCCAAAATATGGAAAAGAAACCTAAAGAGTACCAGCACAGACTTACTCATTATCTAGTGCCAATCTCTTGCTGCCCCCTGCAGATCTATCCAATGTCCAAGCGTTGACATACCAATACTTTACTCTATGGCCACAGTAATAGACATAGTTGCCCCGCTACAATTGAAGAGGATATCCACACAAAATTCCAAACTTTTGTATTACGGCAAGACTCAATGAGGATAGATGTTCCCTAAGACTAACTGAACGCCAATGGAGATCATCTCCATCCCCTGACCACCTTAAGCTGCTAAGAGCTACCAGAAACTCCAATTACAGAAAAATCAGAAGATCATAAGCTTCCTTTTTAGGAACCAATTAGACCAAGTCAAAAATAGGCCCAAAAAACTATTGGAACTAATCAAAGCAGAATCTAAACCTTACCTTACCCCCCACACGTTTGTCCGAGCTCTCAACCCAGCTACGAAGACTTCGCCTCCTTCTTTACTGAGAATACAGAAAATATCAAAATGGACCTACTTAAGACCTTAATAACTCTAAATGGCACTCACAAGAGCACCCCTCCGCCCTCTCTTTCCTCCTCCAGCCCACTCCCTCCAAAGTTCACCATAAAAATTAACGCAGAATGGTCTTCCTTCAACCTTTACATAGAAGATGGAATATTAAAAGTGATCACACACTCAACCCTTCTAACCACTTCACCGATCCTCTTCCTGCCAATTAACTAAAAGAGTTGATACTGCTGCTTTTGCCTCTATGGACCAATAGTGTCAGTACCTCTCTGCTTCAAGGAATCAATCCTGAAAGCCTTAAATCTGGGCAGGTATCACCCATCATAAAGAAACCAACGGCAGGCCACAAGGACCTAAATAACTACAGCCCGATCTCTAACATCCCAACTCTGGCCAAACTCTGGGAAAAATGTGTACACAGCCAGCTGGGAAACTACATTAACCATTTCAACCTGCTCAACCAATACCAATCCGGCTCTCGCGCTGGGCACAGTACTTATTCGGCCATGACTCACATAATAGATGAAACATTAAAAATCCTTGATCAAAACGAAGCCTGTCTGCTAATCCTTCTTGATCTCTCTTCGGCATTGGACACAGACAAACATGATACTATTCTGGACCTTATGAAATATAGAATTAGCCTATCAGGATTAGTTCTCAATTGGTTCACTTCTTTCCTCCAAAATAGATACCAAAGGTTCAAGGTCAATCAATCCCTGTCAATAGCCGTCCCAGTCACTTTGGGAGTACCACTGGTTGCATTGCTCTCGCCTGCACTTTTCAACCTTTTCATAGAACCTCTGACTGAAATTCTCAGCTGCCCAGACATCCACTGTCATATGTACACTGACGATACTCAACTATACTTAAAGATCACCTCTCTAGGTTACATAGTAACTATCAATTCAACTCTTAAAAAAAACAGACCTGGCTGGCAGACAACCACTTGAAGCGAAACATCTTCAAGACTGAATTCCTTCTAATCACTCCACCCAACAAAACTACCAACATCGACGAATGGCTTAACTAACTTACAATGCTCAACTGCCAACCTCATATTGTTGATTCAGCAAAATCGCTGGGATTAATACTTGACAGAAATATAAACATGCAGAAACATATTAGTGCTGCAACAAAAGGGGCAGATGTTCAGACGAACAGCTCGAGAAAACTAAAATCATTCCTTCCGGCAAATGACTTCAAACTGTCAGTTCAAGCATTAATAATCCCAAGACTAGACTATGGGAGTGCAACGCTTTGTGGTCTTCCCAGAACATCAACAGCCCCTCTAAGAGCCTCACTCAATTCAGCGGCTAGGCTCATCATGGGCTCAAAAAAAATTGACATATTACCTCCGACCTTAGAGCTCTTAACTGGCTTCCTTTCTAAGTCAGAATTGAACTAAAAATCGCTTGCATGACTTACAAAGCCCTACATCACAATACTCTGAGATACTTGGCCCAAACATTTGTGCTCTCCTGTGAAAACAGATCCTTCAGAAGTACCAGCATTCTTCTGCTGAACCACAACGATTTTCCAAAAAGAAAACATACAACCGTGCCTTCTCTGGAATCGCTGCTCGGATTTGGAAAGCACTGCCCCCAGAAACCAGATGGTAAATTTCTTTTACCTCTTTTAAAAAAGAAGTAAAATCCTTACTTTTAAGTAAATCCTCATGAAAAATTGTACATATGGCCCACAACTGATATCGGTATTACAAGACTTAATTATGTATTCCTGTGTTCTTTTTGTTTTCTACTTTCAACCCATGTAAAGCGCTCTGATAGCCGCATGGGTCATGTTCGTGCTATATAAAACCTTCAAAATAAATAAATAAAATAAAAATGATGTAATCGTGACTACTCACACTATAATGCTTGTAAGGGCCACAGAAATAAAAGTAGCCAGAACCGCTTTCGCCCGGCCTGACTTCAAGGAAATAGCTGAAACATGATAGGTAGCATAACCGTCTATGTGGGGAGCATCTAAGAGCCAGGTGTCTTGGCAACAGATAATTGAGTATTGCTCCACTTTTCGTGCCCAGTCTCGATTTTTTTACTTGGAACGCAAACCCACCGCATTCCATGTGATTATACTCAAAGTCTTTTCCAGGGTGACTTTGTCATTATTCAGTTGACGGACGGGCATGGGAGAGATGGTGGGTTCATTAATATTCTCTGCTCATTGCGGTAGTCAAATTAATTGCTCTAATGATGACAGTGCTTCAAATCTGTTAGGGAGGGTAACAATACTTTGCAGAAGGTTAGTTGTTGCCTTATCTTCTACAGAGCCAGACTGCAGGACTCTTAATGATACCATATGATACCATATGATTGGGAATTATCTGACCATAGAAAAAGCCAAGAGGATGAGCTCTTAGTTGGAAGCTGTTTGTGAAGGGCAGTGGGGACAAAAGCTTGCACTAGGTCTGGTCTCCTGAAATGTATTATTACACAGTCACCCTTCTGAGGACTTTGCCAGCAGACCAATCCTGGAATTTCTCAAAACTATATCTTTTGTTAGCTCATTGGACTAATCCGAATATTTTCTCAGCCAGTATGCCACTTTGTTCAACATAGATTTGTGAGATTCAGAGTATGGGCACTCTACTTTTGGAATATTCTGTAGAACAATTATGTAAGTTGTACACTCCTAGGAATCTATGGACCAACATCATGTACCTCATTCCAGCTCATGCTGGGAATGTTCTGAGTGCCCCTCTGGTGATTTTCCTGTGACTCAAGGGCTACGCACTTCTTTTGGGGTTGTAAATTAGATGGCATTAGGCTGTCATGTGGAGGCTTACATGGGTTCATGGTTTCCTCACTCAGTCGATCAGGATGGATATGATTTGAGGCTTGTACCTTAGCCCTTTGAACATTCAGGCAACCTGAAATCTTTTCAAGTCTCTCCAATATGGCCATTCTATCTATTAGTTTCCCTTGGGCCAATTGCATAATATCGAACTACCTTTCCAAGGCAGTTAACATTGACATGACCGAGGAGCAAAATTGAGTTGCATTCTTGAAGCGGCTGAAGTGGTTATCCAGCTGGTCTAATGTGGACGCAAACTTTTTAAAGTCAGTCTTACCACAACGATTTCTCATGGGATTTTTACCCACATTTTTCTTGCCACTTGGGCCTTTGTTTACGAAGGAAGCGGGTTTGAACATGAAGTAAAAAGAGCTGACAGATGTTGTGTTAACCAGCTTCCGTCTGAGGTATTGTTTCGAGCACTTGGAGTATTTGTGGGTCTTCTACGACACATGGGTTAAGTGAGGTAGTTGCAGCAGGGGTTCTCCTAGAGTTGGATTATGGGTCCTCTAGGATTATATAATCTAGAGGAATCTGATGAGAAGTCTGTCTCTGCATGGGATGAGTGGAATGTATGATGTTACAACGCATACATTTACAACACAGTTTTTATATCGCAACATCCATTACAATGCATGATTTTACATTTTGCTCCACGTGCTTGGCCTTGGCTATTTATAATGGAGCTTATAAGTATGCTACTCTGTTACTTGTACATTTACACACTTACATAGAGCAGCTTGCCTTGCTGAATCATTATCTGACCATTCCGTTGTTTTGCTTTCTCATTTGTTAATGACATCCAGCTAATAGTTTGGTTGAGTCAATAGGTGTCCAGTTATGGTTTATATCTACATTAATACCTTTGTTCATTCAACAGTGGAGGAGCCATAATTTCCTTAAATTAAAATCTAAACTTTCACTTCCTTGTCATAAGGATTAAGCACATACAGTAGAATGTGTTGCTGCCTTTATCAATGTTGGTAACACTGGAAAATTTTGCTGTTCCTTCTCAAGGAGCACATGCTAAAGTAGTCAAGCACCCTACTTAAATTAGATTTTTGAAATCATGCCTGAATCTTGGTCAAATGACCACAAGCGCAGAATTTTGTGGAAAGATAATTTATTTTAGCAAGTCTAAGGAGCGTTGAGAGCACGCCAATGACTCACAATGACTCACACTTAATCAGCAAGAGCCTAATGTGCAAAATCATTTGTGGCTGCACAACCAGGAATTTCCAAACTCACTGTATTTGCAACCACAAATGGTATTTTTATGATGTGCAGAAGCTCTTTAGTGAGACAGATAAAGCCTTCCACCAACTCCTAAAAGTTCTGCTGAGACATTGTGATAAAGGAATATCCAACTTCTTTTGGGGGTCAGAAAGTTGTTTAACAACATTTTGTGAGGGTAACTGTGGTCCTAAACCACTGATCAGTTACCAACCCCCAAGTTGGGGCAGTAACTGCTTCACAATGGAGAAAATGGTCCCTTCGGACAGCTTCCCTCTTCAGAACCATGTCTGCATCTCCAAGGGGATCAGACAGTGGAACAAAGGACCAATGTCTTCCCCCCATAACTTCTCAATCAGGAAGTTTATATAGCATACCTGTCTCATTAATGGACATTTGCGGCTTTTAAAAAATAGTTTCTTGGGTAAGAATGCAAATGCTGGAATATAAATCTGCAGTTCGTTGTAGGCTACAATCCTTGCTTTGCAGCTGTAGAAAACGTTATGCTTCACCTTTTGCTTGACCGTGTTTCTTTGCTATATGTAGAACCAGTGATAAAGTGTTTGTGCTCCTCCTTTCAACATGGTACAATGGAATACTCATAATTGGTACATTTAACTAATCTATAGATCTCCAGTATATGGTGCAAAGCATACCAAGCACTTGTAAGTTATATGTCCCAAGTGGACTGCAGCACCCATCTGCAATCCATTACAGTGACAGTGTAAACATGATTTTATATCTTCTGCAGCAGAAGGACTGGATGTGCAGTTTCAAACAAAAAATACAACCATGCCACTATATCCCCTTTTGATAGGCCTAAACCATCCTTTTCAATATTTATAAGTCATCCGTAAGTAGGTCTTAGTGACGACGAGGCAAGGCACATGGCAGTGAAAAGTGAGACATGCACGATTTTAACACTACACATGCACATTCAGTGAGTCCGAAAATCTATTTTCACTGTAGCAAGGCTGGGTGTTCAATAGGGAAGCACTAAGCTGCAATATTGAATATTAATATTCTTAATTAGGAATGAAATTTGCTATAAAAACAATAAATAACAATTTTTATTCGATATTAAAATTCAATTTCAAGGGTGAGGTCAGAGTTTGTACATTTTTTAGAAAATTACCCTTTTCCTGCCTGAAGTTGTTGGAGGCTATTCTGCATTCCCACTTCTACCAATCAGTAATTAGCATTTGTGTAGGTGAAAATGATTGTGAAATGCCACCCATGAAGAATCAACAGGTTGACGTGAATGGGCAGAGATGACCTCTCTGAACCTGACAGAATATGCAGGGTGGGACTGTGAGAATCCTTTTTGACATTAAAGTATTAAATCCTGTTTGATTGTCGAATCCTGCTTGACAGGTCTGCTGTGTTTTTTTCATATAACACTTGGGGTGTACTTTAAAGAGGTCTCCACTGTCACAGGCAGATGTTAGTTGACATGCATTGTATTGTAATTGTAATTGCATTTATATAGCGCTTACTACCCCTGACGAGGTGTCAAAGTGCTTTTTCGGCAAGTAGCACGCACTTCTGAAACCGATAAAGGATTAGTGGTGAATTAGTATATGAAAGTAAATTGAGTGGTGGATACGTGTGTCAGTTATTTGTATTGAGATGGATAGTGGAGAGATAGGAGAGGGAAAAAGATTCGCATATATATAGCGCTTCCTACCCTCGCTTTTTTGGCAATTAGCACGCTACTTCGGAACCCATAAAGGATTAGTGGTGAATTAGTATAGTGAAATATGAACTTATTTTGAGCTGTGAACTTGTTAGTCTGTTATTTGGATTGAAAAGGATAGTGGAGGCATAGAAGATGGAAGGATTTAGTATTATTATTTTTTGGTAATGGGTTAAAGTTGTAGAGGCAAAAGAAGAGAGCTTTTATTGTGATGCCTATCGGAACAGTGGCAACTGGACCTGGACTGGACCCTGTTGTTGGGTTCTGCCTGACACCCAGTGAGTCCCTGAGCTCCTCCCCTGAGGTCCTGGGGGATGAAGAAGTGTACTCCTATGGTGGATTGGGACTTAAGGCACTAAAGAATTTGACCAGGATGAACCTGGTTGGTGTTTCCAACCATGGTCAGCGTCAGATTGTACATAGGTCCTGTTCTACTGCAACCATTGACTACCATAGGCACTTTGTGCTTCTTGATGCTATTTCTACTAAAACTTTAAATATTCATATCTCCGGTTCCCTGTATTGGATTTTTGTCATTTCCATGTCCTAGTGTTTATTACATTTTCTCTAGTTTTTTTTTAAATTTGCTTTGCAATTTGTATTGTTTCTGCATTTATTAATATTTTAGTATTTTACATACTGCCTCTAAGTTAAGCCTGTCTGTTCTGTGCCATTGCGACAAGGGTTTGAGCTTGAGTTAATGTAGTGACCTTTGTGATTCACCCTAGCAAAGAATGTGGTTATCTTGTTCTCACTGTATATTGATCCACTAATTCAAAAAATGTTGGCTTCGGAACAGATCACTCCAGTAGTACTTAATGGATATACTACGAAACTATTGGCATACGCCGACGATCTGGCAATTATAACCACAGACCCGCAACAATCAATGGTTGAGCTCTCTCAATTGGCCAAGGTCTTTGGTGTACATTCAGGCTATCGCCTGAATGAGGAAAAAACACAGATAATCTGCACGAATAACATCACTAAGGTGGACCAAAGATATATGGAATCAGCAGTATATTTGGGTGTTAAGGTGAATGCTAATGTGGATAAGATCATCGCCGATAATTATATACCCCTGATAGATCTGATTGAAAATGAGCTGGGAAGGATTGTTATCATGCATTTATCATTGATAGGCAGGGTAAACGTGCTTAAAATGACTATGTTCCCCAAGATCCTCTATCTGTTTCGCGCTATCCCTTTGTTACTGGAAGAGGGGATGATTACGAAAATAGAAACAGCATTTATGCGATTTATTTGGCAATATGGAAAAATTAGACGATCGATTGCTCATATGTCACTACCATTGGCGAGGGGTGGTTTGGCGATGCCCAACCTCAGGCTGTATCACTGGACGTGTCTATTGGTACAAATGAACATCTTGTTTCAGTATGACCCTGTAATATCAGAAGCTCTGCCCGCTAACATTGTACTTCCCTCCATCTTTGAGCTCTTATTGGGGAGAAAGGCTGTGGGTATATTAACGTGTGAAGTTGATCGTAGGTTTAATAAGAGAGCTAGATTTAAGGTTTTGTTGGGGGCTTGGGGGACTTGGAAGTCTGTTATGAAATACCTGAATATCCCTAAAATTAATCGAGATATTAATCTCTGGAACTGTAATCTCTTCCCTAACCTAGGGCAAAATAGAAATAGTCTACTTTGGAAGGAGCAGGGTGTAAAGTGTCTGGGGGATGTTATGAAAGGTAATGATATTCTGGGCTTCGATAGACTACAACTGAAATTTGGTATTCCAGCAAGTCAATGGCTATTATATAGCCAAATCTGCCAAACATTTCGTTCAATCAGGCCCAGAATCCCCCTCCCTCTGTCCAATCCTATAGTCGACTACCTGAGGAAGGGGGGCAGGAAAATTAGGATAGGGTATAATCTCCTTCTACAAGAGCTCAAGGACGATATGGAAAAAACTGAATCCTCTTTGGTTCAGAAACTTGGCGATCCCGATGTGGACCTAGATCTCGCCTTAGTCATGGGCAAAAAAATCTTCCGTTCCTCAAATCTGAGGGCTCAACATTATAAAACCCTTTTTAATTTATACTATACCCCCGCTAAATTGTTTAGCTGGGGAGTAAGAGATAATGACAGATGCCCTAGGTGCAACAGGAGTACAGCAGATCTACTCCATATGTTTTACCACTGCCCAAAGTTGACTCCAGTTCTTAGGGAGATACAGCTGTTTCTGGAGGGGCTGCTAGAACAAAACATTGTTCTATCCCCTACTGTGGTTTTATTAGGTACCGATGGTAAGCTGAGGGCAAATGGGGGACCAGAAGCCTTGGTTTTTATCTCAGTAGCTGTACTGCGGATATTAATTTCTGCTGGTTGGAAGGACACAACTGTACCCACCTTCCAGATGTGGCTAAATAGATTTTTAGGAATACATAATCAGACCCTCCAGCTTATCGCGATTTCGCGATTTGCAAAAAAATCGCGAAATCGCGCGATCTCCGCAAATGCCGCGATATTTGCCCTAAAGCCCGCGAAATTTGCCGTTTCCGCCCGTCGCCCCCGTTTCCGCCTTAAAAGAAGGCGCGAGGCACCCATTCAGTCATTTGCGGCGAGAGAAGACGGCGGCCGAGCGAAGGGAGAAGAAGACCAGCACCACACTAAGAGGGGGAGGAGAGAGCACGAAGCTGCAGCGACGACCGACACGAAGACTCTTCCAGAGACCGGGGCTCGGAGCAGGAGGGAAGCCGGCCGGCAAACAGACAGAAGACAGGTAAGTCCGTCCTACGCTGGTGGGGCCTCGCCGCACACATAGGGGAGAGCGCTGCCCTGGTGGGAGGGGGGCAGCGGAGATGTGGCCGACCGATGGAAGCTGTTAAACAGAGAACTCCTTTCTATTTCTTCAGTAATAGCCTCCGCTCGCGCAATTACTCACACGTCCAAGTTAAAATGTGATGCATGCTAAAAGCTCGTCACCTAAAATGAAACTAATAACGCCGCTCAGAACTAATCTTTTGTCAGGCTTCTCATGGCAAACGTTTCGCAGGCTTTTAAAGCATTCAGATCAAAATCTCTTTCAGCTTGAAATCATTCTGCGCCACAGCCTCTACTCAAGCACTTTCTGCAAAGACAAAAAGTATGCTTTTCTGCACAAGTGAAATTAAGCCTCTTTTGAGACACGACATGTCTGTGAGGTTTGATTCTTATGGAAACGATTAGCAACTCGGAAGGGTGGGGAACACAACATTTATGGTTTCCTTCTGATTAACCCCTTCTAGTGCTTTACTTACAGGCTGAGCTCTTGGGTAGGAATCCTATTTTTGGTTACTGAAAAATGCAGACAGCACACGTCTGGAAAACTGATTTCAGAGACGGGGCAGACTTGGGTGCTCAGTAATTAAGTACATAACGCTTGTTCGTGTGCCTGAGTGTCTAGCACCTTTTGCAGTATTACGCCTCAAATGATACTGTGTTCTTGTAACTGCACATTTGTCACTTTTTTCTTCCTGTGCACTTTTTACTACCTCATGTATTTTTGGCTGCTCACAATTCTCACTACCTCATGTATTCTGTGTGCTCACAATTGTTACTATTACCTTTTACTTTACTACCTCATGTGTTTTTGGTTGCTCAACATTCTCACTACGTCATGTATTCTGTGTGCTCACAATTGTTACTATTACCTTTTACTTTACTACCGCATGTGTTTTTGGTTGCTCAACATTTTTACTACCTCATGTATTCAGTTTGCTCACAATTGTCATTATTACCTTTACTACCTCATGTATTTTTGGTTGCTCACAATTTGTGTTCCATTTATGTTCCTTTTGTGAAGCGCTCTGACACCTTCGGGTAAAGTCCGCGCTATGAGTCACAGTGGGTATCAGGGTTGCAAAGGGATTTTCTTGCCAGGGAAAGCTCTGAGCATTTGCAATCCCTGCCATGCTAGGAAAGATACCAAGAATATTTCTCTAATTTTACGTGTGGGAAATTTTGTATGCACCTGGGAAAATGTTTGCGGATTTTTTAAAGTTTATCTTTATTGGCTGAGCTCTTCTGTGCACACTGCCAGAAGAACACCATCATGGCCCGATCACAAAATGTGATGTATGTCATTCCATTATTTGTTGTAACTGTTCTCTTTGCAGGGGATGGTGTTGGGGTGGGGGAGTGTGTGTGTGTGTGTGTGTGTGTGTGCGCGCGCACCCTGCTGCTGCCTGTGCTGTACCGGTTATGCAAGGGAAGCTTGCACTGCTGCTGTCTGTGCTGTATCTGCTCTGTGTGTGAGGGAAGCTTGCACTGCTGCTGTCTGTGCTGTATCTGCTCTGTGTGTGAGGGAAGCTTGCACTGCTGCTGTCTGTGCTGTATCTGCTCTGTGTGTGAGGGAAGCTTGCACTGCTGCTGTCTGTGCTGTATCTGCTCTGTGTGTGAGGGAAGCTTGCACTGCTGCTGTCTGTGCTGTATCTGCTCTGTGTGTGAGGGAAGCTTGCACTGCTGCTGTCTGTGCTGTATCTGCTCTGTGTGTGTGAGGAAACTTCAGTTTCAAGAGCCATTTGGCCCAGCTGCCGCAGCGCACTGGTAAGTTTGGTGTCCTGGGCACCTGGTGAGTATCCTAACTCTTTACTTGTGTTCTTTTGCAGAGCATCACTGGGAAGAATCTGCTTTTGCAAGAGCCAGAATTGGGTCAGCTGCCGCGGCGCACTGGTAAGTTTGGGGTTGTGGCCACCTCTGGGGAATTTCATAATTGTTTGTTTTTGGTTCTGGGGAATTGTTGTGTTCTCTGGACTGTACTGCATTTTTTTCCTGAATCTTGACCCTTTGGCCTGATTTTTTACTGTCACTGTTACTGATTTTTTTTGTCCTGAATCCTGACCCTTTGCCATTGATTTTTACTTGCCATTGGGCCAGGTGCCGCTGCACACTGGTAAGTTTGGGGTTGTGGGCACCTGGTGAGTTTCCTAACTCTTTACTTGGTTTCTGTTACAGTAGAGCATCACAGGGGAGAATCCGCTGTTGCAAGAGCCAGAATTGGGTCAGCTGCCACAGCGCACTGGTAAGTTTGGGGTTGTGGGCACCTGGTGAGTTTCCTAACTCTTTACTTGGTTTCTTTTGCAGAGCATCACTGGGAAGAATCTGCTGTTGCAAGAGCCATAATTGGGTCAGCTGCCACAGCGGACTGGTAAGTTTGGGGTTGTGGGCACCTCGGGGGAATTTCATCGTTGTTTATTTTGGTTTGGGGCAATTGCTGTTTTCTCTGTGGGACAAGGGACTGCAGCTTCAAGACTCATTGGCCCAGCTGCCGCAGCGCACTGGTAAGTTTGGGGTTGTGGGCACCAGGTGAGTTTCCTAACTCTTTACTTGGTTTCTTTTGCAGAGCATCACTGGGAAGAATCCGCTGTTGCAAGAGCCAGACTTGGGTCAGCTGCCGCAGCGCACTGGTAAGTTTGGGGTTGTGGGCACCTCTGGGGAATGTCATGATTGTTTGTTTTGCTTCGGGGGAATTGTTGTGTTCTCTGGACTGTACTGCATTTTTTTGCTGAATCTTGACCCTTTGGCATGATTTTTTACTGTCACTGATTTTTTTGGCCTGAATCCTGTCCCTTTGCCATTAATTTTTACTTGCCATTGGGCCAGGTGCCGCTGCGCACTGGTAAGTTTGGGGTTGTGGGCACCTGGTGAGTTTCCTAACTCTTTACTTGGTTTCTTTTGCAGAGCATCACTGGGAAGAATCTGCTGTTGCAAGAGCCATAATTGGGTCAGCTGCCACAGCGCACTGGTAAGTTTGGGGTTGTGGGCACCTCTGGGGAATGTCATAATTGTTTGTTTTGCTTCGGGGGAATTGTTGTGTTCTCTGGACTGTACTGCATTTTTTTGCTGAATCTTGACCCTTTGGCATGATTTTTTACTGTCACTGATTTTTTTGGCCTGAATCCTGTCCCTTTGCCATTAATTTTTACTTGCCATTGGGCCAGGTGCCGCTGCGCACTGGTAAGTTTGGGGTTGTGGGCACCTGGTGAGTTTCCTAACTCTTTACTTGGTTTCTTTTGCAGAGCATCACTGGGAAGAATCTGCTGTTGCAAGAGCCATAATTGGGTCAGCTGCCACAGCGCACTGGTAAGTTTGGGGTTGTGGGCACCTCGGGGGAATTTCATCGTTGTTTATTTTGGGGCAATTCTTTCTCTTTCTTTGCACGTGGCTGACTGGACACGTTTTGGTCGAATTTGCACCACCCATGTAACCGTTGGCATGTTACATTTTCTATTTTCGGGCACTTAATTTGAGCTTCAACAATTGCTATGGCTTTTTCCCCCTGCGCTTTTCACACTGTCTGTTTGCTCAACACCGTTCGGGGACTGGCATTTACCATTGCAGTTATGGCCCAACACGTTTGTCACTTTACTTGTGCCTCAGGGTTGCATGCATTTCTTATCGTTGAGCACCGGCGCTTTCTGAACTTTCCTTTCAACAATTGCCTTTCCCCCCTTTGAGGTGTCTTTAGTAATACCAACTATCTTTGTAGGTGAGTTAACTGACTGCGCCACAACCGGGAGATCTTCTGTTTTACAAGGGAGCCACAAGCCACCACAAGAAAAGCAGAATGGAGAAGTTTATGCAGGCTGCAAAGGGTGTGAAGCACAGATCACATCTGCCCACCCAGATAACCGCAGCAGACCGGGCCAGAGACTACAGCAATGTGATGCACGCTGATGGTGGGGTGCTGTTTTGCAGTGTGTGCAATGTGGCGGTGGACCACATCCGGAAACACACTGTGGATATGCATGTGCGGTCCCAAAAACATTTGAAGCGCTGTTCAGATGATCCTGACCTTCAATCTTCGCCGAAACGTGCACGCCAGATGACAGTGAACTCGCTATTCACCAAGAGTACAGCTGCCGGTGCCGCAAACCACGAAATGATAACTGAGTGGGTTAATGTCTGCACCGCGTTGAACATTCCGCTCAGCAAAACCGACCACCCTGTGTTGCGCAAGTTCCTGCACGAGCGAGTACGGAATGGTGGAGCGATACCTGGGAGTCATCAGCTGCAAGAACGGTATCTCCCAGAGAGATATACAAGTGCCAAGAACGAGCTGAAAGAGCTATTGAAAGATCAGAAGATTAGCGTTATCTTTGACGAAACACCAGATGTCGAAGGGCGGTGTGTTTTGAATGTGCTAGTTGGAGTAGTCTCTCCGCAGGGTGACCGTCAGATCCAAACCTACCTGGTGGACACAGTCTTCCTATCCCAGTGCAACCATGGGACTGTAGCGCAAGCTGTTGTAAAGGTGCTCACAGAGTACAGCATAGACTTCCAGAACGTTGTTTCCTTCAACACTGACAATGCGGCATACATGCTCAAGGCATTCAACACAGTGTTGAGGAATCTGTACCCAAACTCCATCCACATCACCTGCTTGGCACACATCATGAATCTTGTTGGGGAGTCATTTAGGAAGCCTTTTGTGGAGCTGAATGCTTTCCTGCTGTACTTCTCCCGCATCTTTTATATGGCTGGCAGCAGAAAGAGAAGGTACCTGCACCATCTTGCAGAGAACCATGGGATGAAGGCACGGGTGGCACCTGACCCTTGCAGTACCCGCTGGAATTCTTGGTTCGCCGCAGTCCAGTACCACTGCAAGCACTTTCAGGCCTATGCTGGGTTTGTGGAGTCAGAGATGCAACTCAGCAAGTCTCCCCCAGATTCCCTTGAAAATCTACAGAAGATTTTTAACACCGACCAAAGGGAGTGCATTAAAGTCCAATTGGACATTGTGGCAGAAAAATGCCAAAGCATTTTAAACCTGATGGAGCTATTCCAGAGTCAGACTCCAGTTACCATGAAGGTATACGATTATTTGGAGGACCTCCACATGAACTTAACCAACAATTCAGTCCTCACTGTGGAGTCACTAGAGCCGTTTGTACAGACCACTGCAGGGGCAAAACTAAGCCTGGCACAGAAAAAAAAAATTACAGCCCAGCTTAATGAAGCTTTTGAACATTCATTAGAAAAGGTGGCCAAATACATGGGGGAGGCCCAGCCAGGCATACAATTCTTGAAACAAGTGCGCCTCTTCAACCCTGCGCGACTCAGCATCCTGCCTAATGAGAAGAGTGCCTATTCAGCAATCCCTGGTTTCAGCGAAGTTCCCGATCAGGAGCTTCGCCTCTACTTTGACAATGTAGGGCCAGAAGCAGTGCAGGTGTCTGTTTCTGGACTTATTGACACCGACCTCTTTTGGCGTGGGCTGGCTGACCGTTTCCAGCTCTTTCCCAACTTGCAGCTGTGTATAAGGACTGCGTCACAAGCTCTGCAGATGCTGAAAGGAGCAACAGTATATACAAAATTATTCTCTCTTCCAGACGACGGTCCCTTTCAGAGCAATCAATCCGGGCATTATTGTTTTTACACTACAACCAGCAGCAGAATACTGGTCTTGATTTGGAGTGCTCCGAAGAACTTACCGTACTTGCCCAAGATTAACATGCCTTTTAATTAAAACAAATGGGCTGAATTGTAAATAAACAAAATGTACATAGCTCCATGTTGTCAAATAACTCAAACAGTAAGATATCTGTGTTTGGTGTTGCAAAAACCACAAAATAAAATGCCGCTAAATGCCGCTAAATTTCCATTTTTGTGCCGCTAAATTTTCATTTTTGTGCCGCTAAATTTGCCTATCCATGCCGCTATATCCTGGGGGGTCTGCATAATATAGAAGAATGCTTGTATGATTTTTAGGGAAAGAAAACCCGGGAACTGGGCAGAAAGATCTGGGCCCCCCTTAGGAAATGGAGGGAAGCTAGACGGTGACGTAGGGGAAAAAAAATAAATAAATAAAAATAAAAAAAGAGCTATGAGGAAACAAGTATATGTTTTACCCATTCCAGTGTATATATTTATTGAGCATGCCAGGTTATGAATTTTTCTCTTAACAACTGTGTGCTTTTTAATATCTGCCATTTTATTGTTGTTAATGTATTTACTCTGATTATGCAAATGTGATATATGTGTTTCGTTTTTACCTCACTCATCGTAACATCTCAATAAAGATGTTTAAAAAAAAAAAGCAAAGAATGTGGTTATTACTTGATATGGGCACCAATGCCCACCCCCAACTAATACCCTGATGCCCTGATTTCTCACAGCAGCTAATTACAAGGGGGTGCATATTGCAATCTGCCTAGTTAATATTAATTACGCGTATTGTTTTACGACCTCCACTAATGTGAATCTTTTGATGTGCCCTTTGGTACAAGTGTTCCACTGCATAATTACAAGCATGTCACAAAAAGCCGGTGCACAATTTATTACTAATACTTGTGGGCTTTCTGTATGCACATCAAGCCATAAGTCCTGTTTTAGAGTTTTAGCCTTGTTCACAGGGGTCATTATGGACAAGGGCTTTCCTGTCTGAGGCACCAGTCATCTCTCCCATTAAAAGATATGTTAATATCTGGTATCTAGGCCCTGCATCCTTCTGCATCTTCCTGGGGTTGACCATGCAGCTTGCAAAGGGAGGTTCTTAGGCCCTAAAAAATGGAATGGTCTTCTACCGCAGATCTGTCAGTTTCAGGATCACTGGGGCTACAACATAGTTCTGAAATACTTCTGCTTTTCAAGGCATCCCTTTCTATGTTCACACTACTAATTTCAATCTTACAAGGACTTTCTTTTATGTGCTTTCTTATGACCAAGAGGCTACATGTTGCAGTAAGCCAGCGCTTTACAAACTCTGAACTCAAACAATCTGTCACCGTGTTTGGGATTGCCTCTGTGAAAGATTATAATTGAAATGTAGAAGACTTTCATGGAAAGGTAATTATGGTTGTCTTAAGCATTCGTGAAAACATCACCTCGTAGGTAACGTTCACACCGCCAACTTCATTGAAACATTCAATACACAAGACGGAAAATTATTTACATACCTCCCAAGCACAAGGAAAAAGCTCCCAGAGTGTGGGAGAATATGAGATTTCTGGAAATGAACCTTTACTTGTGTGGCCTTTCACCAGAAATCACACAAGTGTCAACTATTCACCCATGCCGACAAAGCATCGCCCACAATGTTTCTGGACCTGTTTTAGTCATAGAAGCAAACACAATAGCAGACATGTCTACACTTGCAGTCAATTTGCCAGGTGTGCAACTTCCCCCTCTTTATCTTACGTGGGGGACACCAAACTTCAAGTCACCCTCTTCCAGATAATCGTATCAGTAAAGTATTTTATGTTGCGTTCCATGCGTGGATTTGATAGAGCGAAATGAGTTTCTGCATTGTTCGGCCACCATACAGAGAAAGGAAAGCGTAAGGGCCATATGTACGAATTCATTTTTCCGTAGAGATAGAATGGTAAAACCCTTTGACACATCTTGCCCCAAATGTCTTAAATGCAAAATGGATGTATGAAAAGAAGTTGCATGTATTAGGTTCTAGTAACGAATATTTGCATTTGATTTGTTTTAAATTATACGGCAGCGTGAGAATTTGCTTCCTATTTGTCAGGACAAAGTTAGATATCTTATTTAAACCAAAAACATTCAATTCAAATAAAACAGATTGTGTTAATGAATCTGTGATCGTGTGTACTCTTAATTACCTTCTGTTTCGGTTCAATTAATCAGATGAGAAATGTGGTGCAATGTGGTTTTGTACTGTAAGTTTACAAGTCACAATTGACAGAGTACAGTAATTAGCAGCATCTTAAAACACAACACTGGGAATTACTAAATTGAAACTCACTGACTCAGTCACTTTAACCATTAAAATGATTGAGGCTGAGCATGCTTGCATGTTTAATTATGCTCATTTAAAAAGGCTCTAAGAAAATCACGGTTACATTAAGTGAAAACCGTAGCCCACAATTGAAATCAAGAAAGATGTATCACACAAAAGGGTGCGAATTTAATTTAATTTAAATACATTAGTACATTAATTTCTCATAGAGGAGGTTTAATAAGAAGCCTTTTGAGGGAGAGCCCGACAAGAGATTGGGCAATACAAATGAGCCTAGGGGACTAGAGAATAGGGCAAATGAGTAGAGATGATTTAGAAGTGAAAGATTTTGGCCAAAGGGCTTGGGTAGTAATCTGATGCAAGGAAACAGGGTAATTCATAGGAATACAAAATGTTATTTTTGTAACTGAAACCACGAATTTTTTAATGGCCTCACTTCATACTATGAAACTTACAGGGTGCTTAGCATGAGTCAATCACTTGAAAAGCATTTCAACCTGATACCAGGGGTTAATGTATGGCTTGGTGCTGTGGGAGCTGCACATTGAGGGGCATATTTATGTTGGGTTGCCTTGTGCTTGCACCACGCAATGTGACGCAAGTTTGACATGAAACTAAAACGCGATTTATGAAGACACGCAAGACCACATTGTGTGGCCCTGAGTGGCTTTGTAAACCTGGAGTGACGCAACTAGGCGTAAATTGATGCATTGCTTTACTCTACACTGGTAAGGCATTCAATGGTCGTTATGTGAAGGTTCTCACGCAACTTCCAAAGTTTTTGATGCAGTCCCATATTCACTAAAATTTCTAGACCTGGGAATGCGCCAAAAAGATGTGCCTTCACAGGGGAGGGGCAACGAAGAAATAAGGGGGCAACGAGGAGAAATATATATTTTTCTCCTTGTTACTTGCTCTCTCTATGTGTGCTGTGAAAGAAAAATGTGCCTCTCTGGATTGTTTTTTGCAGGAAGGTGCCTCTGTCCGTACAAAAACAATCCTGCATGCAACATAGACACCCTTGCATCATGGTGCAAGGGTGCCTGTGTTGGCGCACGGCAACCAAAACTACACCAGTGCAGAGACAAAGGCAGGAATGCACAGTATTCTTTTAAATATGGCACATTCTTGCCCGCTCCCTGTCACGCAGTGAAGCACAGCAAGGTCACTTTCTGCGATTCACAACTTTTCCCCAAAATATGCCCCGAAAGTGACAGGGCTCCTGATCCACCAAACTCTTGCCTCTTTAAAATGTGGGTGTGAAATCTCTTGCGATTTGATGGTGGGACATACCTGGAACCATAATCAGAAACCTGTGATACAGTGCTGAGTGAAGGTTCGTGAAGTTACCTGAATCATATAGATTGATGCTGCACATGTTTTTGGGATACTGAAAAGGAACAGTTTCACATACCTACATACTTTCCCCCACAGCTTTATTGTGAGTTCTCTACGTGATACTAGTGGGCATGATGTAAAATCCTAAAGTGGACCCTTGTATAAGCAAACCTGAAAGGATTATGTTGATTAATGAGTGAATGCAAAAGAAGAAATAATGTGATATAGGTATAGTCTATAGACCTGGTAGTGCAAACTTGAATACAGTGTAACGCTGTGGGAAACTGTGTTGAAGACAGAAGCTGACCAGTAGAATATGTTAATTTATTACAGATTGGTTGATCCCGCGAGCATTGTGGTCCCGAGGCTGAGTTCCTCTCTCTCTTCTGCCTCACTGATCACTTTCTCTCCACCGTCCTCCTCCTCCCTTTCTCTCTCTCGAGAAGCCTCTCTGTCCCTGCTACGTTTAACCTCCGGGAGCTCAGGAAAGTGACAGGGACACGAGGAGCGTCGCGGGGCTTTACATACAGAACTCCAAGGTTTCCGGCCTAGCAGGTAAATGCCCGCTGGAATAAAATGCCTACCCTGCCCCGACCTAGGATTGTCTGGGCAGGTTGAGAGAAATACATGCTATTTAAATTCAACATAAAATGGAGAATATTCAATTTCATTATGGCAAATGTCCACTCCGTGACTAATGCTTTGAACGTGTAGAATCAATAGCAGGGTCTTTCTACCTCATCTTGGTACTGAAATGTGTTCGTACATGTGGCCACTTTAATTCTGTGGATATCTCTGTTTTGATAGAGAGTGTTTTTCAATAATATTAATTCAGGCTTTTGATTTAAATGAATGTCATGCATTTTCCTTTTATTTGCAGCATAGCCAAAGATATTTACATTTGAGACCAAAACCTCTAACCTTTGTTCCTTGGACGAGTGTTGACGATTTTTTTTTAGATAGATAGATAGATACTTTATTGTGCATGGTTATTTAAAACCTTTACAATATAAGAGAAAGAAAATTCGGTTAATAAAACATGTGTCAAACTTGAGCGTGTTAAAACGAAGGTTCCGTCCATTAAAAAAACATGGTGAGGTAGCAGCAACACGATTAAAATTAGATAAACATCATGTTGAGCGGCCTGTTTATCATAAAAAAGTTAAGCAATAGATTCTTCCTCGATGCCGGCCAAGGGGAAATATAATAAAGTGCCAATATGCAAGAGAGAATGGTTAATTTATAATATCAGTTCAGGGTGTCCCTGTTGTATAGTCAGTGATAGTCGATGTAAGGGAGTGTCAAGGTGTCGCTCTAGAGCTTGGTCTTCAGGGGTACCGTTGGGTTCATCCTTTAGTCCTTTTACGGTACTACTAGATTTTGTTAGTTTCCTTTAACGTTTTGAAGCGGGCCTCAGCAGTTTCAAGGAATTTTACCATTCGGCAGCTCAGTTGGATATCATCTCCTTTGAAGCAGGCGAGTACTGCTTGCCTGCAGGTCCGTATCTTACGGATGTTAAAAAGTGATCTCAAGAAGAAGCGTTGTTCTTGGATGAGTTTGCTACAGATAGTGATCAAATGGACTGTGTTTTCTTTGCCGTTCCCGCAAAGTCGGCATGTTGTTGGTAGGTGTGGCCGTAACCATGGAGGTAAGTGGGCCGCTGACGGCAGTAGCCCTAGGCGAAATTTCAGGAACTTCTCTTTTATTTTTTTTCGTAAAGCCTATCTGCAGATAAGTTTGAGGCGAGGGCGTGGTATACGATTGAACTGCAAGCCAGCTGTAAGTCCGCACTGATAAAGCGGCTTTGTCCTGCAGCAGTGATTCCTTCCGGACTGTCTTGTTGACCACCTTTTTGAAGACTGCTGTGGAGCCTGTAAGCCAAGGTCCTCGATGGCAGCCTCCAAATACTGCCTTGCTGGACAGGTTTCTTTATTTTGAAGTACCATCCACAGTAGCGCATTTAGGGTTTTCGGGTCTCCCCTGCTTACTTTATGCCAGGTTTTTATGTAGGCTCCTTTGCGTGCCAGCTCTTCTTTTTGTAACCAAAATTCTAATCTCATTTGGGCAGGCGATGTATACCTTGGAAGGCCGAAGATCATACGAAGCGCCTTTGCTACCGTTCTGTCTACTAAAGAAGTTTCCCTCCCTCTCATAGATTCGCTGCCGTAAGTGATGGCTGGGATTAACTTTGCCTGTATCACCTTTATGAGAGACAGTAAGCTTGGGCCAGAAACCGTGTTTTTTAAGTTTCTAAGTGCCACCGCAATGGTTAACCCTCTCCTTTTTATGGCTTCACATTGCGGCGTGTAATTGCCCTTGCGGTCTATGATGACCCCCAGATATCGATATTCACAGACCATTTCCAGCTTTCTGGATGACAAGAGCCAGTTTCGTATTGCTTTCTTTTTAGGAAGGTTAATGCATATAACTTGTGATTTTTCACGGTTGATGGTAAGCCTGTTAGCAGCGGAATATCTTGAGGTAATGTCCAGCAACCACTGCAGGCCAACAGGGGTCCGGCTGATGAGTAACGAGTCATCTGCATAAAATAAATTCGAGATCTGTGAGCCCCCTAGCTTTGGTGCATGCGAGTTGCATTCATTCAGCATCGTAGATAGCTCTCATAAAAAGATTAAAAAGTATTGGTGCAAGTACACAGCCCTGTTTTACTCCTGTGTTTGTTGGAATCTTCCATGTTAGGTAATCGCCCGTGCCCAGCCTAACTTGCACCCATGTCTCGCTGTGTAGGAGGATTAGTTGGTTTAAGAGCAATGGGTGAATGTTCAGCTTGTGTAACTTTTCCCACAGAAGGTTCCTATTGACGTGATCGAAAGCTGAGCTATAGTCAATATAGCACAGGTACGGTGGATGGTTCGCTTCTAGGGCTGCATCAATCAGTAGAGAAAGTGCTAGAATATTAGTAGAGGTACCCATACATTTGCAAAAACCTGTTTCATTGTATGGGATTGCTGAAAAGTCAGCTGCCCAAGGTGACAGTTCCTCTAGAAGGAGACCCGCAAAATATTTTGCCTCATTGTCGAGCAGGGCCACTAGCCGGTAATTTTTTGGATCGTTTTGGTCTCCCTTTTTGAAGATAGGTAAAATAATGGCTCCTCTCCATGATGATGGGATTATTGATGTCTGCAGAATCTTGTGGAACATTGGTTTGAGGGTAGCGGCCCAGTAATCCGGATCGTGTTTGAACAGTATGGGGGGAATCCCGTTTGGTCCCGGGGCCCCCTCGCGTCTTCCCTTTGAGATTCTGTTACAGAGCAGTGTACACTTAATTACAATTGTCTGATCTAGCTGCTGAGGGTCATATTGTTCACGGCAGAGCGTTAATCGATCATCGGTGTCTTTTATGAGTTTAGACATTCCTTGGATGTTAGTGTCAGTACAATTGAAGTGCGTGCTGAGAAAGGTTATCCAGTCATCTTCTGGGACATGAGAATTAATGCCTTGACTCTGCACCATGGACAGATTGTTGATCTTTCGCCAAAATTGGGCGCTGTTATTCGATTTGGCGTTGTGTAGCAGTTTGGCCCACCGGGACTCTTCTGCTTCTCGCTTAAGTCGCCAGACCAGCATCCTGTGGTTGCACTTTAGCAACCTCAGTTCTTCCTTGGCAGCAGGGTCTGTCCTTACCCTTCGTAACTTGTGGCCGATGAGTGTTTACATTTTTTAGATGAACATTGTTTATGAAAGTGTGATTATGAAACCGCGTTTGGTTCGCAGCATGCCCCCTCCTTCAAGCTGATTTTTCCTCTGTGTTTTTCCCATATTATTGCGTAATGTTTCTGCAAATTTCTCCCAGCTGACAATGAGGTCTGTTGTTTCGTTTTGGGCTTCACTGAGTACTGGCTTGGCCTAGAGCAGGAGACCCTGAGGATCATCTGTTCTGCACTTTAACCGCCTATTGTTTGCAGTGTAAACTAGTTCATGCCCAATGGCGCATGCTGGATTTAGAGTTGAAAAGGCCTCTAGTGTCACTTCTTGGGGTAAGTGATCACTAAAGTCTAATGAACCGATGTGGAAATCAGTTGTCGATTGAAACAGATTACCGGAGAGGAAGGTAAAATCAATTGTTGAGCTGGTCATTGTACTATGGAATGTTGCCACTTGGGGACGATCCCCTGGGAATCTCCCATTTAGTGCTCGAAGACCTAGTTCTTCTAATGTCGCTAGAAGTCGCTGCGCTGCTTTTGTGCTTCTTCCTTCTGAAGAATTATCTTAAGAGTATTGTTCCAATGCAAATAGGTCCTCGTCGGTGCTGGCTTCTGTGACCGGATTGATGAGCATGTTCTGATTAAAGTCGCCGCTAATAATCAGACTGTTTGTATTCTCTGCGGTTAATAGCTTTATGAGCTCTTCTTTCAATTGCTGGGCTCCTTGCTTCTTGCCTCGGGGATGTAGATAAAGGTTTATTAGAATTATCGCCTCGTTCTTTCCCTGTTCTCGAATGGAGATTCGTAGTACTTGCATTGCGTTCGGAGGGTCTAGTTTGTATGGTAGCGGCACTACTGTACGCAAGCTTCTTAATGAACTGTATGTAGCAAGGCCTCCTTTTTTGTGGCCAAATCTTGCGGTCTGTATTGGGTAAAGCCTGGGAGTGGTGGAGGAGAGTCTGACCAAGTTTCTTGCAATGCTATGAGGTCGAAACTTTGCTTGTAAAGTTTTAGTTCCGTGTCCATAAACTTATCTCCGAGGCCGTTGATGTTCCAGGAGCAGAATTTGAGGTTTTTAAAAGATTTCCCAGTAACGGACTTGTTTTGTCAACGTTTTTCCGACTTATGTTTAAGGTCCTGGACAACCATGTCCAGTCTGGGCTAGTTGCCTCTTTCACAGCATATTGCTTTCTAAAGCCTTGTTCTTTTCTTTCTAGACTGTCAGGGGTGTTGCTGCGAGCCCCTCGCAGTACAGAGAGCGACTGAGGGTCCTGGTTGGCCCGGTTTTGTACGTTCCATTGTAGGAAGTCACATACCAAGGGATATAGGTATCTAGGTTTTACAAATGGGCGAAGAATTATGCCCCAGCTATTGAGCTTCGCTTGTTCATTGAGCACTCTCTCAGCCAACTCCGTTGTGGCCCATATTGTTTTAGTAACTTCCACCCCTGGATGTTTCGGTGAGACTATGAATTCCACTGACTCCAGATCATTGATGGATAAGTTTGTTAAGCAGTCAATAGAGTTCAGCAAGCGTAGTATGTTGCCCCTATTTAGGATGTCAAAAGCGCCCCTTGATGTGTATTTCGGGATTAATAAAATTGTGGGGTTGCCTAAGTGCACCTTTTTCCTGTTAGGGCCGTTCGGTGAGGTTGTTGGAGTGATCTCGACCCTGATGGGTTCCGCTGCTGGCATTCTCTGGTCAGGGGCCTTTGGTTCATCTGCTCCTATTGAATCCTGGTTTGCGGAACTTTCTATTGATGTGGCCTCTGGGGGGCGGTCTGATTGTGCCCCATTGCCTACATTGGGGGGAGGTTTTTTGTTTCTTGTGGCGCTCAAGTTAATAATAATTTTTCCCCACGTTCGTTCGAACTCTCGCTAGCGTTAGGTTTTGTGACTTTTGCGCTACTACTCAGGGCGGGCCGTCTTCTTTTTTTGGAGTCGCCATGTTGGAAGTATTTCTTTTCCGATTCTTTTTCCTTTGGACTGTGTACCACTGATCCTGGTTGGGGAAGGGGCATGACTCCAGATCTGTGTCTGTTTCGCAGCTCATTTGAGCTGACTTATCAAGCATTGGGTCTGGAAACAAAATGCTGGTTTGGTTGTTCTTTACTATACCTTCAGCGAGGGTATTTAGCTTTTGTTTGCGGCCCTTCCTTCTTTGTTTTCTGCCCTGCTTTAGGGAGTGCCCGTGTTCCCGTGGGTCATCCTTTTGGAGGGGTTCCTGTGTAGCTACTGGGTCATTATTTGTTGGCGATAGGAGATCTCCTTCCCTGGGATGTCCGTTTGCTCTTGATAGTGTTGTATGCTCCTTTTCCCTTGCCCGCTGTTCTTCTTGTATTTGGTGTAGGAGCCCCTCAGTTGATGTCAGAATTCCCTCATTGTTTGTTTGCCGAGCACTGTTTTTCCTCTCAAGTTGTCCGGTTGATGAACTGTTTTTTACAGTCTCCCTGATGCCTGAGAGAAGGTTATCCATTGCTGTGGGGAGTGTAGCCAACTTGTCCACGATTTCTATGCTGGTACAGTTCGATTGTATGAGTGCTGTCTCCTCTTGTGCCCTTTTAACCAGACTGTTCAGTTCAGCTAGCTTGTTTTCAATGTTGGAGACAAAGACTGATAATGAGTGTAGAACTGTTAACTGGAGGTCCATCTTGTCTGATTGGTATTGGATGGTGTTAACGGACAGTTGCATTGTATGCAGGAGAGATTCCCATATGTCTACCTTAGCTTGCGGTGTTGTGTTCATGGTGCTAGGTTGTGAGGCATTGCAATTTGGGCTTGTTGCTGCCTCTTTTGGAACCACATGAGAGGGTACAGTATAAGAGGCGACCAATTCTTCCCACTCTTCTTGCGTGAGGTACGAGGTTTCTGGGTCTGTAGTTTTTTGTGGAATGGAGGCTGAACTGACCAGAACTGAAGGGGGGCCTCGGGGAGGAATTGGGGGTTGTTCAAGCTGTGCTGGATGATGGATGTGTGCCTGGGGCGCATGCGGGTCCTGTGCCGTGGTGAGCTTTCCGGTTAAAGAGTCCAGAGACTGCCCCTTTCTTTTGTCATCTTGGTCAGTGATCATGCCCGTTCGAATGCTAAGTTCTGGTTGCTCTTGCCTAAGATCTTGCATTGAGAGTGTGTTAATTTCGCACATGAGGTCCTGTGGTGGTCCGGGGATGCCTTGCCCTGCCATTGTTCCGGGGCCTATGTTCCACTTGTTCAGATTACTTGGTGCACTAGGTACTGATGCTGATGTTACGAGGGCATCTGGTATGACAGGTGTGCTGGGCATCTTAGGAGCCTTTTGTGTCCCTGGATTTTCCTCGACCTCTCTGGCGATGTTGTGTCAGTCTTCTGGGAACATTTTTGCTCAAGTTGGTTTTGTAGTGTCCTTCTGGGTCCAGTTTATTGTAGATCCAGTGCTCAGGGCACTCTGGGTAGGGTCTTGCTGCTCGCTCTTGTATGCCCTTGTTTTTGATTCTTGCGCCTGGTCCAAGATTGTGTCCAGGTCAAAATCGGAGCCCCGCTTTCTGATGCTCATAAGAGTCACCCCTCTGTGAAACTCATTGCAGTTTTCACTGTGATTTTCGGTCTGTGTGATGTCAGGGCATTCCCTGTTGTCGCTGTCTTCTTCTTCTCCGTCTTCTCCGTCTTCGTCATCTATCGCCTCTGCAGGGGGCTTTCTCTTCAACCCTCTCATTGGCTCTTTCATTAGCTCTGTCTGAATCTCTTGTTCCGATGCGTAGGAAACTGGTAGCTTCGGAGTTGGCAGGTTATTGGCCTTCCGGGTATTCAACCAAAGGACTGCGCCAGCCTCCTTTATGAATGAAACTTTTGTGTAAATTTTAGGTTGGTAGCTTGTCCCTTTAAGGTTTCGCGAACGTTCTGGGCTGGGATGACCTGGGAGAAAGGGGATCAGGGGGATCAGCCGCACGTTCCCTCCTCCTTCCTTTTCATCTTCCACTGCCCCTTTCTTCAATTCGTCTTTGCCGGCATTCATAGAGTCGATATTGGGTTTCTTATTGCCCTTATTTGCTCTCCTGGCTCTTTTGGTAGGGTTCAGGGGTACATGTGGATCCCTAGATCTCCCGGGTCTCATAATGATCTCCTGTCTTCCCCTGCTCCTACTCTTACTACTCTTCCTACTCCTGTGTTGATGATTCTACTTCTCCATAATGTGCCACCCCCATTTACGAGTGGTGGGTGGGTGTTAATGAAAGAAGCAGGGTCAGGAGATGAAGATGGGGGTGTCTTGTGTCACTTCTCTGGTTTGCCAGGTGTTTGTTCTGATATTCAGAGAGGGACCCTAGTATGAACGTAGCCAATGGGCATAGCTGGCAGTCCAGTAGTATCTCATGTGCATGTAATATAAACAGTATGAAATAGCCTATTAGTTACTGACCACTCAACTGGTTTGCATTGGATTGTAACATTTAGGTAGTGATTATTACCCCTATATGGGAGCAGTTAATGTGACTGGACCTGTGTTGTCTTTGTTTTAAAGTAGAACTTAGAATATGTCAGAATCCTCGCACTCGTGGTTATTTGAAAGTTCAAATCTGTTTTGCAAGTCTGTTGGTGCTCAATGAGATCTCCCTTCTGGGTCGTGGGAGCCTAATATATCAAATCACTGTAGCGCTGTTCCAGTAGGGAACAGCGTCCTCATTCGGCACTCAGTATAATAAAGTTCCTTAGAAAGTATTCCTTTCAGTATATTTTTATTCCAGTAATTTCATCCTTAATAAATCATAAATTCATCAATAAGATCATCATTTTTCAAGTAACAAAATCAAAACGCCCAATGCATTTCAGGCCAAATGCCCTTCTTCAGGGGCATGTCATTCTGTTGAGGAAAAAACAAAACTATAAAGAATGTCGTTTGAAAATGTTCTCAGTACAATACGATTCGAAAGGCTCTTTTTGAAACCTTATATCCCATCATATAAATGTATAAACACAGTGTCTGTATCTCCGTGTATAAAAGCATTCAAAAGCATTAAAAAACATAGTGATAGACCCAGTCATGAATCGTGTTCAGTCTTATTACCAGTGGAGTGTCTAAAAAATTCGTACAGTCTTTGTTTTAAACCCATGTGAGAAGTGCTTCCAAGTCATGTGTGATGACCATCGAGGTGTAGTTATCTTGTTATGGGGTAAAGTGCTTAGCTGTGCGAAACATGAAAAACTGTAAGAGACAGTGTGTAGTTCAGAGTTTTCATTAAGAGAGCAGCCTTTCACTCTCTGCAGGTCCTTTTATGGTATTTCTTTTGTCCATAGTACACTTGATTGATTGCTGAACTAGGACATTGAGAGAATATTTGTTTAAAGTGTGTGATCCTGAGCAGAGGTAGGTTGGAGGCAGGCATGATAAAGAAATCTGCTAAGATGGACCTTTGTAATCTCATCCTATACCTGATTATCATTGGGAGATGACTAGAAGCGGCAATAGTATGTAGTGTGTTAAGACCTGCAGTGGTGAATTAAACTTTTTTTCCCCATTCAGTTTCCATTAGGAATTTTATACAGTGCTGCAGCCAAAATGGCTGACCAGAGTTACACCAAATTTGGCGGAAAGCTAGATCTTTAACCAGAAAGCATGCTTTTTGTGATTTGACGTAAATCTGTTTACTAGTTTAAAACAAAGGTAGGCTCAAAATGTGTAGATATATTGACAGTTGATCCAGTGTGAGTACCATGAGAATGCATGTTAGGTATATAGAATGTTTAAATTGTCCAAAAGGGCTGTTTTCCATGTTGCCATTTTGCTCCTCTGGGAGCAAAACCGTCCTGTGGGAGCTTGCACTCTGAGTGGCTGTCCGCAACAGTTTGGGAATTTTTGTGGCCAGCCATTACCGAACGCAGAGACTCGGTCCCAGTGTCCTGAAAAAAAAGATAAAACACATGTAATAGGTTAGAGTAGAGGGTACCCTGAATCCCTGGGCCATGTGTGGTGGCTCGAGGTGGACCCCCTTTTGTCAAATACTTAAAAAATATATATTTGGGGTCACCTCAGCCCGCAGGAGTCCAGCGGAACTGGAAGAGATGCAACAAACTAAATATGAAAGCACAACCTTCGGGTTGTGCATAGCTCTTTACAGAGAGTGCCCTCTCAATGCACAATGAATTCCTCATATGTGGGAAGCCCCTATGATGTGCAGTCTGTAATCAATGCACAAGCTGGACATAGATCCCACTCCTGCCAGAGATATAAGCCTCATAAAGTGGTCAAGCTCCTTCTATGCACAGCCTGCGCTAAGCGGCCAGTCTGTGCATAGAGCCCGGTTCCTCCATACACTCAAGTTCTGTTAGGCGGGCAAACCCCTACTACACACAGTCAGTGCTGAGTGTGCAGACTGTTTGGAAAGCCCTCTTCTTACAGCCACCGAAGTCCCATTATGTGGGAAAGCCAGTATTACACATAGTCAGTGCTCAGTGTGTAGATTTTGTATAGAGTACACTCCCTCCAGAGATCCAAGCCCCATTAGATGGGCAAGCCCCTACTACGCACAGTCAGCACTCAGTGTGCAGACTGTGAGTATCCACTACTACGGGCACTCTGCACTGTGCATAAAGCCTACTCCCTCCAGACACCCAAGCTCAATTAGGTTAAGTGGCCACTACTAGGCAGAGGCTGCACTCTCCCTGCTTCTCTTCTTGGAATGCTCACTACCTCCACTTTCTCAAGTCTCCTTAAGTAGCCAAGAGCCTACTAAGTCCAGTTAGGTATGTTAATAACATTTTACTTTACATTAAAAAAAACAATTGAAATTCTTTAAAAAACTAAAGATTAAAGCGATGTTATAGTTAGGGACAATAATAATGTGTTACCTAACATAATGAAAACCATAGGTTTAAGTGACATATAGTTAGGTCTGTTAATAATATCTTACGTATATAAATACAACAATTTGAATTCACTGAAAACACCAAAAGTTAAAGTTATTTTATAGTTAGATGAAAATGTCATGTAATGAATTCAATTTTAAGTTAAATAAAAAACAGTAGAATTCACCAGCTAATTTTTTACTGAGCTAACTATACCTTATGCCTCCCCCATGCACTGCATATGACCTCACGTATTACATTACTCATGACATGTTCAATTACATCATTGATGGCATCACAGATGACATTATCTACTATACTGATGTTCAATTTACTCTGCACACCAGTACAGCTTTTAAAATATTTAAGCTAAGTACTAAATGGTGCAGAATATTGTAAAGTATAAATTCCATAAACATTTGTACTTATATAAAATAATTAGACTGCAGTCCACTCTCTCTAGAAACTAAACACCCATTAGTTGGCCAAGCCCCTAATATTCTTCACAATGTACACATATTTTCACTGAGAGTCCACAGCCTCCAGACACCCCTAAAAAACACAGTCTTCCCCCTGTGCAAAGCTCTTCACAGAGAGCCCACTCAGGTAGTCAAACTCCTACCATGTACAGCTTTCACCCCGGGCACAGCTCTCAATGTAGAATCAACTCCATCGAGCCAACCAAGTACCATTAGGTGGCCAAGCCCCTACTACACTTAGCTTTGGACGTGCACATAATTACATGAAGAACTCGCTCCCTCCTGACAAATAAATCCCATTTGGTTGCCAAGCCCTTACTATGCACAACCATCATCCTGTGCACAACTCTTCATGAAGAGCCCAGTACCTAAATAAGCTCAAATACTGTTAGGTGGTGTAAACTCTACTATGCCTAGCCTTTGTCCTGTGGAGAACTCTTCAAAAAGAGCCCCACACACACATGCAAGCCTCCTTAGAAGGCAAGCATCGTGCAAAAGATTACTTTATTTGCAGTATAGAAGCTATCGAAAATGTCATCTAGATGTAGCTCACTAATTACTTCAGAGTTTAGAAACGTATAGCTACATGCATATATAATTTATTCAAATCATTCAGACTATGTCAATATTTTTCATACATGTCCCTTTAGTTTTTATGTTCAAATTAATGGTGCTATCTGTAAAATATGGTTGGATCGAAAAAACAATAACATTTCATGAAATCATCATTTTCATCTAATATTAGTTTACCAGGAGAATATGTCGCATAAGTTAAATGTAATTCTTTCCTATACATTTATTATTCCAATCCTTGGTTACAGGAGGAATAGGCATTTAGTCAGATCATGTTAAGCCCCATATTCGGAAATAAAATTTCAATTCTGATTAGAAATCGACACACATGTAATTATATGTTGCTGTTGCTGCTGCTGCTGCTCAGTGGCAAATAGTAACTGGGGTTTCTCTCTCCTTCCCAGTGCCTTACTTCGCTAAGCTTACCTTGCTCACATCATGAGATGAAAATCGAGAATGTTCAATTCTTTCTTTAAGGAACCCGCCACACGTTTCACTGTCAAGCTCGTTCTACTGAATATAAAAACTCCAACTTTTATATATAGTGCTTTAGGGGTATACATTCTGTCATCATCCAAATGCTTTTGTTAGAAACAAGATATCATTCATATGGCCATGATACAAACATTGATAATTTGGTAATGCAATAATTCCAACAGAACTTTTGTTTTTTACTGTAGCACCTTGCTGTATTCAA
The DNA here is from genome assembly GCF_964261635.1 of Lissotriton helveticus. Classification (NCBI taxonomy): domain Eukaryota; kingdom Metazoa; phylum Chordata; class Amphibia; order Caudata; family Salamandridae; genus Lissotriton; species Lissotriton helveticus. Next base: position 1,420,629,948 of record NC_136063.1, on the reverse strand, counting down.
ACCCTTGGCCCCTGTACTGCCAGAAATGAGTAATTACACCACTCTATATATTACACTTCATTCTGTGTAAGATTCACCACATATAGGGGTGCATTTAATAATTTCTAGCGCAAAGCAGTGCAGCAACCAAAGTTGCTGCCCCTTGTTGTGCTTATGGGAAAATGTCTTGTGGATTATATCTAATAAGATATGGCACTGCTACTCTCGTCCCCGGCCCTGACACAAAATTAGGCTGCCTAGGGCCAAGCGCACATATTCACCACAATAAAAAAGGTGTGTGCATGATGTCTATTATAGATTTTGTTCCTAAAGGGCTACCCTTCCAGTAAAAACCACTATGCCTAGACAAAAGTTAAAACTTTCCATTTATTAACTGTTTGCTCTATAATACAGCACACATGCTCTGTTTGAAAACGTAGCAGAAATTAGAAGATTTCTCCAATTTAGTGCCTACATTAAGGACGCGTTGTGTTTTGGGTGCAAGGCCCTTTTTACTATTGTTAATATAGAAGTCCTTGGCTAAAAAAAGAAGTGCTGTAGCATAGGAACACCACTGTCCCATCTATCGGATGTTCCCTCGATGCAATTAAGCGCATAATTGCATTAAATGCTGTTTGTGTTATTCTACCGTCTACTTTTACATAACGTTTTTACCCTGGAAGGTACATGAGTTTATCTGTAGTTTTCACCGGTTTACATAACTTTTTGTAACTTTAAACTGGGGCACAGTGTTGATGAATCCGCTCAATTCGCTTATAGGGGGTTCACCCTGAATATCCACTCCAGAATACTATTTAGAGGACAAAATGTCCAAAAAATGTTGACAGGTAAGTAAGTTTAGATTGTATCTCAATGCATGCAATTCCCAGGGTTTTGGAAGTTGGATGTCACAGCCAACAATTGTTAACACAATAACTTTTTGAATACCGCGATTAGCATGCTGACAAGAGATGATTGTTCTTAGGTCAAACAGATGTGCATGGCTTGTATTTCCATGCACTTTCTTGAAGAAGTTGGTGTACTCCTTAGGAACAGTTATTTGGAGTGGTATTAATTATTGTTTGATGCATTGTTAGCAATTGTGATTTGAGCTTATTCATAGTAGCTGACCCATGCAATGCTCCTTATCATAGTATGTTGGCATACAAGCACACACCATGTACACATTGTTGCAAGTGTGCCTTAATGTCGGAATGATGACTGGAGATAATGGTGATGACAAGTAGTAAGGAGATATCTGTGTTCACTGTTAATACTGAGTAATGTAGGACAGCTTTCCCTGAGACGAAATGCCCAGCAAAGCCATGACAATCCCGATTACAGTTTAAATAGGACAGTGCTGAAAATGAGAGCTAAATTATTCTGGAATCTCCAACTTTTGTATGAGTACTATAAGAAATGAAATTCTCGAGGGACTTTGCAGAGATAAATTCAATGAAAATGATACAATTGGTGTGGTCACCCAGAAAGGGCCAGGAATGGGTGCTAAATTCCATGGCCTGGAGGAGAGACCACCAGAATCCCATCACTCAGACCCCTCGATCAGACGTTTAATCTCCTTGGGTGCTTGGTGTTTGGGTATTCCTGAAGACTTGGCTATAGGGCAGTAAGAGTTGACTGATAGTTGCTGTGGTGGTCAAACATACCCGGGAATATTGAGTGCAGAGGTAGATGGTGCAGAATATAACAAATGGCCATATTCAAGAAGATATATTTATCTTTAAATGTAGGTTTAAATCAAGAAATATATTTACTCATTCCTGCAGGAATTGACAAAGTGATGTTCCCAAATATATGCCAGCCGTGGGTGACATATCTCAATCAGATGACCCTTGGAGTCACTTATGTAACCTGGGAGGAAGGAAGCTGGTCCAGTCTTCCTTCGCAGAGAACAGGGCTGGTCTCAAGCAGCAGGGCAGACGTCTGAAAAACAAGGCTCGCCATAAAGCAGCAGGGCAGCCCTCTGGGGAACAAGGCAGTCCTTCCTCTGTAATGTCTGCCACTCCAGGAGGGTGCTGAAGAATCTCAGTGCAAAACTGGTCCATTTGTGTTTATAAAGAGCACAAAACATCAGGATCTCACCTTTTTTTTAAGAGGAGTGCAATCCGATGCCAGCCAAGGGTCCAGGACCTGGGGAACCACCACATCAGGAACAGGCACTCACTCTAGCCAAGGCCAACAGGGCTCAGGCAGGCACAGCTGCAGGTCCAAATCAGGCCATTTGCTGAAGATCAGCTGGGCAGTTGCAGGGAGACCTCTGGAACTTACTGTGTAACGGTAGCTCAGAACAGGATTTCAGCACACTGATTCTGGAGTCTCTCAGGTAGCATGGGATGAAGGGAGCAGGTCCAGTCTTTCTTGGCAGAGAGCTGGGCAAGCGTCAATCAGCAGGCAGGTCCTCTGGGGAACAAGGCAATTCTCAAACAGCAGGGCAGTCCTCTGGAGAACAAGGCAGTTCTTCCTCTGTAATGTCTGCAGGTCCAAGAGTGTACTGAAGAGTGACTCAGGTGGTCCAATGTTTCTACCTATATTTAGAGGGTAGGAAAGTTTCTAAGCTATCTCTATCTCCATATTGTTCAAGAAAGTTCTTCACTTTCCCGGCCAAGTCTCAAGGTTCACAACAGATGAGTGTTAGGCTTCTTTGTATGTGCTGGAGTAAAGCCCGTTCAAATGTAATTGGGGCAAGGAACAGGTCTGCTGCTAACCAACCTGACAGGATGACCCATTTTGCCCACACCTAGTTCTCTATTGTTCATTGTTTGGGCCCATTACGCATTCTCAATTGGGGAGCCATTAACAGGCCTAGACAGCTATGCATTCCTAGAAGGCCTTAGAAGCTTTTAGACAGGAATATGCCAACTTTCTCAGAGTGGCATTTTAAAAAATGAAATCTAAATTCCAACTTTTCTACCTATTCTTCAACCAAAAGTTAGTACTTAGCAAATTTAATAAGGTAACCCAATGATATCCAATGGGAGAGATAGGTCTTAAAATAGTAAAAAAGGAATTCAGGAGTTTTTCACTTCCAGGACATGTAAAATTAAAAAAAAAACAGATGTCCTATTTTTTAAATACAATGCACCCTCTCTTCTGGGGTATCCAGGGCCTTTCTTAGTGGTGACTTATATGTATTCAAAAGGAAGGTTTAAGCCTGACAAAACATTTATTTAAAGCAAACACAACGAGATGGTGGAAGGAGTGCTGAAACTTTTCAGACACTCACCCCCAGTCACAGATCTGTGTTGAATCCATCATCATTCTTTAGCTCACTTCCCCACCCCAGTTCAGTTTCAAATCAGTCTTGACCCTGAGCCTCATGGGAAAAGTCCAGCCTGAACTGCCAAGCCATGTCTTCTCTGGACCGGAAACAAGCATCCTGCAACCAGTTTTGGGGTAACAGCCCTCATCAGCCAGGCTAGCTTGAATCCAGTGGCAAAGTGATCAAGGAACCCAAGTCTGGCCATACCCTTCTAACTTAGGGCGAACAAAAACATATATTTAGCCAGGTTCAAATGGCAGTTTAAATCTGCACTGTAGTCTGCAATGGCAGGCCTTGGACATGTTTTAATTGGCTACTTCGGTGTGTTGCACAATGAGTCCTGCAGACCCACAAGTAGCATTTCATTTACAGACCCTGGGTACGTTTAGTACCACATACTAAGGACTTATAAGTAAATGAGATGTGCAAGCAGGTTTAGGCCAGTTTGACCATGTTTTAGGAGGAGTGAAAAAGCATTTTAGCATTGGTTAGCAATGGCAAATTGAACAGGGTGGTAAGGTCAACAAAAAACGAATTTTAGAACATAGTAGGGATGAAGGCAAAACATTTGAGGTGACCCTACATAGAGTGCCAAGTCTAAGAATGGTATATTATATAGGTAATATTCAGAGAAGAAACGACTATTGCATCATATTGTACATCGAATTTTCTCATGAATGAGTAAAATCAGATATATAAAATGGTGATTACGCAAATGATCCTTCATCGCCACTTGTTCCCTGGCACATTGTTATGTACACCAAAATCAGGGGTCAAATGATTTATTCAGCAAAACAAAACGACAGAATATCGTCGAGCAAACTAGCATGCAGACTGAGAATAGCCGGTCTATTGCAGCCAGAGTTAAAAGAGATGTGTTTGTATTCTGTACAGTTGCTATAACTTGAAAGATACACCACAAACTAAATTCCTTTTTTAACAGTTCTCACATATCGGAATAATCGCAGAGTGTACTTAACAAAGTCCAACTGTCTAAAAAAATAAAAAATTACATTCTAGATAATTCAACATTCTGCACAAATGTGGAATGATATCCAAAGTTAATTAAGTTTTCAAAAGTTCATTATTTTTTCTGAATTGGATCAACAATGATTTTCCAAAACTCTGAACTTCAAATAAATTAAAATACTTTTATACAGCGTGATACATGAAAGATAGACAAGATGCGAAGTTAGTTAAAATTGATGCAAATCACTTAAAATAAAGAACCTAATCACTACTGTATAATTCTTATAGTTGACAAAAGTTATGGCTAAGCTTCACATTCAGGAATTATTTTAACACAAATAACTTATGCGTTTCTTGGTGCAATTTACTCAACAAAACATTTTAAACATATTGTTCTTGAATTCAGCACTAAATTGCAGAGAGATTTTGCTAGAACATACTTTTGTAGAACCCCTGTCTTGCTATTTGATTCCAGGAGCAAGCCAGGAGCGCTTTGGGTTCATCGTTTGAATTCAAAAGTTGGTCAGAAATACCAGAATAAGTCGCACCAAACTCATAAAATAATCTTTTGAATGGGGTCCTGAGTTCCCAGACTGAGCGATGGATCAATGTGTATGATGATCTCTTGAAGGCACTTGTTCTGGTGGTATTGAAGGGTGGGGTGTTCTTCTGTGTGAGGAAATGGCGCCTCCTGAGTGTGTGTGATTAAAGTTCGAACCAATCGAGCGGTGCAAGAGGTGAGGAAAAACACCCTGAGCCCTCAGGATAGACCCTACGGTCCAAAAAACAAATGTATACCTGGCCTATGCACACGTCATTCCTCTCTCTACTTGCAATTAGTATACAGTAAGATATATTCAAGAGGCAGAATACATAAATTCTTTCAAACAATCACAGTCGTTTGGTGTTCTCTGTTTTTTATACAAACAGATTGCCCAGCCAATACGTGTTTCGTCGTGGGAATGTACCCTTCGACTTCTTCAGGGCTAAAAAACATAATCAGGTGTCAAGGATCATGAGATCCGAAAGTATTTAGATGTGACATACAATGATGAACAACATATTCACCATATAGTGGAACCGCTGTGGCTAGTAAAACCATAATCACATTGCAGTGCTACCACAACCCTCGTAATGTGCGAGTTCAACAGTTAAATATGTATACATGCTACCCCGTAATGGTAGGTTCAAGGCAAATTACAGCTGTCCGAGTCCGCATGAGATACATCGATCACAGTATTGCAAGCAAAGTGATATTCGTTATTCAATTCATTGACTAAGGCTATGTTTTGTGAGTATTATACTCTGACATTCGGAGAAAGTTTTTAGTACCAATTTTAAGAGAGGCGGGTTTTTTACAAGTTAGGCCCGCTCTCATTTACTTACAGATGTTAAGTAGTACTCGTGATATTTTCTGTGTGGCTAGCTTTTTGGTGGCTGCTGTTCGGAACAAATCTAAAAGATCAGCCACCCATAATAATCCTGTCTGATTCTATTAGTTTTTTAAAATGTTTTTATGGGTATTCATTGTACATTGTTTGCTGATTGTCATTATTTATTGTACATATATGAAATAATTTTAATCATGTATTTTATAATTTTAAATAATCGAATAAAGTGTTTTGACTGACTGACTGACTAAGGCTATCAATATTACAGAAATTGGTGGCAAAACCCAAATAAACGTATGTTAAAAGTGAAAAAGTCGAAGAACAATGAATGCCCGATAATGGAATGGGGGTAAAGGAAGGACCCAGACAAAGTTGTCCAAGCCCTCCATTTCCAGTGTTGCGGGTGAACGTTCATGTTTATATTCACCGTGTGTGATTCATGCTCTAGACATTACTTGGCAGCGACGGAAAGTATTCTACCTGCTTGGCTAGAAATAGTGTCTTTAACGTTCTAGAGAAAGGAGTAAACATGGAACACTAATGTGAGCATAGTGCTCTTGTATGTGGTTTAAAATCAATGGTACTGTGAGCTCGAGGGCAGGTGAGTAGAGAGCTCTCACCTCTCCACTGGTTTTAGTTCGGTCCTCGATGACCAAACTGATAGTCACCACTGCTGTGTGCAGTTCTCTCTTCAGATTATAGGGTGGAATCCAGGTCAATAAAATACAATACACTAAGTAACAGGACCTGACAAACGATATATCAAGGAGATATAAGATTCAGCTAGTCTCCTGCTCATGGATATGCCCGCGTCTCACCTTGTGTCAGCACAAAATACCCTGCAGATGATGTTAACTTGTCTTTCGATTATTTTCGGTTTCCATATATTTGTGATGTTCCCGACTAGTGCCCCTTTACGAGTGTCTGTAGAGTCAAAATAGTCTAGTTTAGGCCTGTCCTGGTATCTAGACCAACATTACCCCCATGCCACCCTCCATGTGAGGACATTGCTTTTACCTCAGCGAGTGCGCTGCTACTCTTCGTCCCGCTCTGTGAATCCCTTGGTAGCCCGGAAGTACTGGTCTAGTACTTCCCGTTCCTTAATAGGAACAGACCGAATCTAAAGTTAGAGCGCGAACCGAGAGTAGAATTCAGTTGCGCTAGTCCAAAAGGAAGTGGAGCCTAAGTGCCGATGTGCCTGATTCAAGAGAGAATTCTAATTTATCAGCTAAATGCGGGAAAACAAATATAGCTCAATAGGTGGCGAGATTGGGAGGATGGGCAAAATTGTGATATAGTGTGGTGAGAATATACTAGGGACATGCCCGTGGATGTGTTAAAAGAAGGCACAGCATAAGTGTAACCATAAGTGTCAATAAACATGATGTTCTCCAGCTGACAATACGGAAAAAATAAAATAAAAAGATTCTTTTTTTTTAAAAAGTCCGAATAACTCTCAAATTGGTGTGCGGGTAAACAAATAGGGACATAATGGATGTGCAAGAGTTTACAGACGATGAGTACTACATTATGCGGTTAATTTGTCCTGGCTTTGCGTATCACATCATGACATTAGGATCAAGATAGGTTTCAAATAAATCATATATATGTCTCATAGCTTCACATGTAAGAACACCGCAACAATCAAATCCTTTATTCATAATATTGGCAATCTGTAGGAGGGCTTTTCATTCTCATGTGCGGTGCCCCTGGCTAGTCAGTTAGTCAGTTCTGGATAGTGTCACAAGAGTATTTCAGTCCCCTAAAAAGTATTGCATCTCATGATCAGTGATTAGGCCCCTCTCAACCATTCTGAGGCGCATAATCCAAGTCGCCTCCTTGCATCTCAATCTCAGTTCCCTGTTGCCCCCCTTGTGATTTTGTGCAACCAAATCAATCCCGAAGAAGGAGAACGTTTTTAAGGTCCCTGTGATGTACAAGTCATGGCATGAGTGGCCATGGGATTCTTTCGTCACCCTGTTTTAGTGCTCTTGCATGCTCACCGATTCTTTCTTTCAATGTCCTGATCGTGCTCCCTACGAACATTTTGTGGCATTTGCACTCAATGAAGTAAACAACAAACTTCAAATTGCAATTAATGTTGTGTCGTATTGTGTAGCCTTGTTCGTCATGTCCAGTGAAACCCTTTTTATTGTCCGATGCCCATCTACACACTCGACAGGAGCCACACTTGTGAAAGCCCAAGGAGCGTTTGGTTAGCCCAATCAAATTCTTCCTCTCCTGTGGGACACTGGGGCTGAGAATGGTTTTCAAAGTCCTGCCCTTCCTGTATGTGGTCTGGTGTCTATTAGTAGTGAATCCTTCCACTGTTTTGTCAGCCTTCAGAATGCCCCAATGTGTGTGCATGCTTTTAGTTAGCAATCTTGTCAGGCCATTGAAATTTCTTATAAATCTGATGAGCTGTTTCGTGTTTGCGTCTCTGCCTTTGTTCATCAGTGTCTCTCTTCTAGATGTGTTTAGTATTGTATGTTCTGCTTTTAAGATCGTTCGTTGGTCATAACCCCTTATCTTAAATGTAGTCTTCATTTCTCCCAGGCACGAGAAAAACTGCTTGCCCTCGCTACAATTCCTCGTAGCTCTGGTGAACTCTCCATATGTATTGCTTGGATCTGGTGTGGAGGGTGTGCACTGTTGGCATGTAGAAGTGAATTGATGTTGGTTTGCAATGTAATTTACTCTGAAGTGTTATGTTCCTGACATACAGTTCTATATCTAGAAAGTCAATATGTGTCCTGCTGTGGTGAGAGGTGAAACTAATGCCCATGGTGTTGGAGTTCAGGTATTGACAAAACTCAATCAGTTTCTCTTCGGTACCTGACCACAGAAGTAAGCAATCGTCGATGTACCATCCCCAGTATATGATGTACTCATTCCAAGGACTTCCCCTCTAGCCCCAGATCCAAATATCCTCCATATTGCCCATAAAGAGGTTGGCAAAGGATGGGGAGAATTTTGAACCCATCGCAACCCCCTGTTTCTGTCTATACCATAGGCCATTAAAGAGAAAAAAGTTGTTCTGGAGGATTATGTCCAACATTGTTAACAACATCTCAGTATGTTTCCATTGTAGGGCTGGTATTTTGTCTAACTGAAGTTTGAACTTTTTGACCTAGATCCGGTTGAATACTGGTGTAGAGTGCGACTGAATCTAGTTTGACTAAAATCATGTGCTCTTCCCATGTTAAATCCGACAGGATGCTTAGAATATGTTTAGTGTCTCTTATGTGAGAGGGGAGGTTCTGTGCCATTGGTTGGAGGAAAAGGTCCACTTATTCCTCTAACCTCTCTGTGGGGCCCCCTATGGAAGATACTATTGGTCTTCCCAGAGGAAATGGAAGATCCTTGTGTACCTTGGGTAGGGTATATAGACAAGGGTAGGTAGGTCTGAATACTTTTAGATATAGATGTTCGCCTTCATCTAATAAACCTTCTGAGTGCCACTTTCTCAAGTGTTTATTGATCTTGAGTACAAGCGGACTTATAGGGATCATTTCTAGTCTTTCATAGCAGGTGTTGTCACTCAGTTGAGTGACTATTTCCTGATCATAGTCCTCCTTGTTCATGACCACCACATTATCCCCTTTGTCGGCATCTCTGATTATAATCTGGTCATCTGCAGTAAGTAGTTCATTAGCCTTACATTCCCCTCTACTCGGGTTGTCCAGATGCCTCTGTTTTTTCCTATGTCCTCTCTGGTGTATCCTGTCCAAGTACTCTGGTACTAGTTAGTAAAATGTATCAATGGTGTTCCCCCTGGCAATACCGGGGTCCATTTGGATTTTGTCCTTAGTCCGCTAGCTTTGCTGTAAACTGTGTCAATATCCAGGTCGCTCAAAAGCCTGTCCAAGTTAATGGGTGACTATAACTTCTGTGATGTTGTAATTATCTTGTATACTTTGTAAATCCGATACCAAATATGCAGGGATGTTTTTAATGCATTTATTAATTGTCTGATTATTCATGAAAAACGTTTTGAGTTTTAAACCTCTTACATATTTAAACAAATGAATCTTCAATTTGCAAAAATCAACATCCTCCACCCGGCTAAAGCAAAGTCCGGGATTTACAAAGAATCGATTAAACCATAGTCTTGTAGTATTTATCTTTACTCCTGGAATTCAGGAGTAAGTAGGAGCACTACACGAGTAAGTCACGCTTACTCATAGAAAAATGTGAATGAGTCCTTATTTACAAATATTATGCTATGATTAGTTGTACACTCCTAGCTTACTCTTGGAATGCATGAGTAAGTCAGGTGAGCCATAAGAGTATATCAAAACCAAATCTTTGTAATTATGTCCTATATGACCATTCCCAAATCATGTAATATCCGAGAAAATAGACAAAATGACCCAAATATGAAGAACCGAGTGCAGACAATTCAAATATGTGTTTTTAATTTGACTTTAGACTAATGTCTTCAAATACTTTGAGGAGATTATTGCAGTTGAAACAGAATGTGGTGTGAGACTGGGCTTGGACTTGGCTTGTTTGGGGTTAACCATTCATCTCACTGTGAAAATCACTGCAACATTTTTTCTGTCTGATTACAGGTGTGGCTATACTGATCACCTCAAAACAGTGAAAGCCTGCTTCTTTTAATCACTAGGAGCATGAAATACCTGGGTAATCTGAAAAGAATGTTGGTGCCTCAAGGACACAGCGTAACAACGCAAAAGTAGAATTATAGATTTCACTTAATTATGTTTTTTCTTAGAATTAATTATTTTAATTTATAACCATATAGTGAAAAGAGCAGGACAGGATAGGATAGATCAGATTACACAAGGTTCTTGTGCCTAGTCAGCTATCTCAAAAACAGTCCCAACCTGCTGTGGAGATTTTTAGCATAAAAATATGGGCCCTAATTGGGGCGTGGCCACTCATGCAGTGAAAATAGCATCTTGCTGCTGAAGCTCCGTCGGACGCCCAAGCTACTTCGCCTTATCCCCGACACACACAGCATCAACTTCCCCGTAACGTACAGGGTTGGAGTGCTGAATAATCGCCCTACATGGCAGCTTGACTCTGGGCCGGCGCTGTGACCTGGCCATCGAGATACGCCGTGAGACCCAGGGTACAGCGGAACCCTAGAGGTCGGGATCGGTGACCCTTTCCTGTGGCGTAGGGCCGGAGGAGGATGGTAGGCAGCCGCGGGCCGTGGAGGGAGTTACGGTGGGGCAGGGAGGCGGGGAGAGGGAGGGGCAGGGTGGAGAGGGCTAAAAACCGGCACCTGGATAATTACAGGTAAGTAAACAATTTGATTAATAAAACGAATTTCGTAGTGCGCACTGCATCGCATTTTGCGATGCAGTGCGCGCTACGAAATTCGTTTTATTATTTAAATTGTTTACTTACCTGTAATTATCCAGGTGCCGGTTTTTAGCCCTCTCCACCCTGCCCCGCCCCCTCCCCGCCTCCCTGCCCCACCGTAACTCCCTCCACGGCCCGCGGCTGATGGTAGGCCATCACCAGGTCAAGGTGAGAGGGAGCCTGCTGCGGAGGTGGTTGGGTCAGGCGCTGGGCGGCAGAGTGCGATACCCCCCCTGTGCAGAAGAAAACTTGGCTAGGGTGCAGATGGAACTAGCTGTACCCGACCCCAGTGCACATGCCTGCCGTTTCCGGGAAGCCTGGCGGGGACAGGGCCTGTGAAGAGCCAGGGAGGCGCCCATCCAGGCAGATGCAGGGAGCGCGGGGGCTTGAGACGGTGTCTGCCCTGCGCGCCAGTTCCTTCTGCCAGGGGCACGGCCCCTGCCACTCAGATTTGCCTCTTGGGAAACAACGAGCCTCTGCCCCGCCTCCAGGCCGGTGCTGTCCCAGGAGGCCAATATCGCCGATGTGTTCCGCTTCCACACAACAGTGGCACATGGTGTATCTCTCCCCTGGAACGACGACTAACCTTGGTCACCTGGCCCTCCTGCTGCTGTTGGCCTGCTGCTCCTCTCCTTCATCTTTGTCACAGAGGCCAGGGCTGCCACATACCCCTTCCGGAAATCACGTCGCCCACACATCGGCCCTGGATGGTCTGGGAGCTTGGGCCCTGGATCCTGCTACCATCTGGCTCCCCCTACTGACCTGCGGTGAAAACGCTACGACTTGTGTGACAGACTGCACCTTCCAGCTGCACTGATCCCGCACATGGGTCTATACTTGTGCATTTCCTGGGGCCACAAACCTGCCACTCTTCACTTTCAGGGGCCAGTTACATGGTGCGTTCTTGGGACTGGCAATCGCTCTCTGCGCTCAATGCTGCTGGATGGTCACACTGGGTAGATTTGGCATTCCTATGATACTTTGCCATGCCCGATCTTCCCACGATTGCTGTTGCAAAGTTGCCATGCGGTATGGGCCATAAAGACCCCAAACATAAGACTTTATCGTTTGAAAAACTTACGGGCAAGGCCCCTGAGGAAGGTCCCAACATGGCAGAGAGTGCACAGGGTTCAGAACACATAGAGGGCCCCTCAGCCCTATCCACAGCTGTGCTGCAGGAGATGAGGGCTAGCTTAAAAGCCCTTGATGAACGTTTCAACGCATTGGACAAAAGCCTAGCTGATTTGGGTTCGAAGATCCAGGTGCATGACTGGTGCCTGGATGTGGCGGAGGCTCGCATCTCCAATATTCATAATGGCACTGCACAATCCCGCAAAAGATTAGAGCACGTCAAGCGCATTCTCAAGGAAGTGGCACTTAAAAACGAGTTCCTTGAAGAGAGCTGCAGGTGCAACAATATTCGCATTTTGGGGGTTTCAGAGACCACAGCCACTGGCCGTATGGACCTCTTTGTCGAGAATTTCTTAGTTGCCCTGTTCGGAAGAGTGTCATTCACCTCCGGGTTTGTGATAGAGCATGCACATTGATCCTTGGAGCCTCGGCCTAATCCAGGTTGCCACCCTAGGCCCATCATTGCACGTGTCATGAACTTCCGAGACAGCGACTCAGCACTGCGCCTTCCAAGAGAGCGTGGGAACACTACTTGACAGAACTCAAAGTTTTCATTTTCCTCAAACTTCTCTGTCATGGTGCAGGAAGCAGGCCGCAAGTACAATGGAGTCAAAGCCACCCTACCGAATCTGGGGCTGAAATATGGCATGTTGTACCCCACAAGGCTGCGGGTAGATATTGGGGGCAGGGCTCGCATTTTTGACAATCCAACTGAGGTGCAGGAATTTTGTCATGCATTCAAACAAACAGTAAAACTGGGGCAAGAGGGGGGTCCCTCACCCCCACCACAGCGGCTCAGATGCAAGCATCAAACTCTTTTCTAGTTCTGGCACTGGTTAATTTTGATACACTAGTCCTTATCTGTTACTACACAACTATTTGGGGATAATACTTTACATACATCTGTAATTAAACACATAGCTGGTTGTCTGATGTGGTGTTGCCACCCCTCAGTGTGTACACCTTTGGGTTTGTTTTTGTTATTACAACTGTACTGTTTGAGAGAATTTTCAGTTCAATGTAAAGGCTATTGGTACTTCACTGTATATTTGATTTTATGGTTCTGCCTCGCTTGGAAGGGAGTGTGGTTGGGTGGGGGAGGGGGAGGTGCATTTCGCATTACTTCAATGTTTATCTTTGTTTGCAGCATTGGTTACTGTAACAATTTTCTCTATTTGCAGCTAATTGACAATGATAGGCTTGAAAAATCACACAGACGATGGCCAGGTTAGGTAAGGTGGACGGCCCTTCTGGCCTCTCTTTGATGTCCTGGAATGTTAGGGGCCCTAATGATAAGGAAAAGGAGGCGAGTTGTTCACTATTTATTGAGACACAACATGGACAGTGCCTATTTGCGGGAAACTCATCTACCCAAATCAGACTCGGCCCATTTTGCAGCTAGCTGGGGTGCACACAGTTATTTTGCTAATTACAGTAGCTATGCCAGAGGCGCAGCCATCCTTATCCACAAGCGGGTCCTGTTCAGCTCCAGGTCCATGACGGGAGACAGTGAGGGCAGATACATAATTGTCAAGGGATCGCTTATGGGGCATACCATGTCTCTGGTATGTGTTTATGGTCAAAATACAGACTTCCCCGATTTTTTCCATGGATTACATGCCCAATTAGGTAGGATCAAACCTTGCCTCCTGTTAGTAGGGGGAGACTTCAAATTCCTCCTTAACCCCAGCTTAGACAGCACCGCCATGTCCACAGACACAAAACTCAAAGCTCGCAGCACCCTGTTGGACCTTTGTGAACAGTTGTCAATGCTTGATATTTGGCACCAGCGCAATCCCACCCACACAAATTATACACACTACTCCGGCCAACACAACACTTGGACTAGAATAGACTATTGGTTTATTTCCCCTGGCATCGCAAGTTGGTACGGGACTCTCACGACATTGCCAAGGACATACCCCGAAGGCTTCGAGCGGCAGTGGCGGTTCCCGGGCTGTGCCCTCCATGATGATCTTTTTAACACAGAGGTACGCGAAGGCATAGAAGACTACTTTTCCTTAAATACTGGTTCAGTTGACACATGGACGGTTTTGTGGGAGAGCTTCAAAGCATATATAAGGGGAGTTTGTATAGCCAAACACGCAGGAGTTCTTAAGGATTTGCGAACCACTCTTGCACGTATTGAACGCAAACTTAGATACTGCAACGCTTCACTCTTCCGCTACGGGGCGGAGGGTCGGCGTTTGGCCCAATTAGTTGAATTTCGAGAGGCCACAGAACGCAAGCTTTTATATATGGGCAAGTTTCATACTGCTAGACAGTATGGAGAGGTAGAACGACCTGGCAGGGTATTGGCAGAGATGCTCCGCCCCCATACAGCAGAGCATACATCACTGAACTACATGCTCCCCCTGATCGGACACTCACTTCTACCTCAGTGATTCAGCATGAGTTCCTGAACTACTTCTCAGCCCTATACACTGCTAAAGCAGAGCGCGATCAGGCTGACCAAGAAGCATATCTGTCCGAGATTGCATTGGTATATCACGAGAAACACATGCAGGACTTCTTGGCAGAGCCTACCTCTGAGGCAAATGTCCTTGGTGCCATTGACGCCCTCTACGGCACATCTGCCCCTGGGCTAGATGGATTCATAGGGGATTTCTGTAAAGCATATTAAGACCTGCTAGTGCAACAGTTAATAGAAGTATATGCCGAAGCCCTTGAAACACAGATACTTCCTCCCATGCTTCGAGAGGCAGTCATTGTTCTACTCTCCTCCCGAAACCTGTCCTTATGCAGCTACTACCATCCCCTATCCTTATTAAACCTGGACTACAAAATCTTGGCCAAGATCATTGCCAACTGTCTATCGCAGTTAATGGAATTTATCATATCATCGGCCCAATCGGGCTTCGTCCTGCACCGCTCTACCTCACCAAACACTCTTTTCTATACTTCACAGAATGTATCCGGAGGTTCCCGGTTCCGCAATTCTATTAGATTCCTTAGAATGGCCCTTCTTCATCTTGATGATGCGCCATTTGGGCATGCCCATGGGTTTTATTGTCACCACTGCCTTGTTATACAGCCAGCCCACGGCTAGGCACTGCATGAACGGCACACTGTTCTGACCCTTTTCTCTTTCCTGTGGCACCAGACAGGGCTGCCCCTTGTCTCCCCTATTGTTTATTTTGGCTATGGATCCTTTAATTTGTCATTTCCAGGAAAGACATTTGCAGAGAGGCTTGCACTTCAACACCGGCCCCCTGTTGGTTTCCCTCTACGCCGATGACACTATTCTTTATGTTAGAGACCCCCAAGTAACTTTGGAGCTGCTCATTAGGGAAATCCTCAGATTTAGCTGTTTCTCGGGATTAGGCATCAACTGGCACGAGTCGGTGATCTTTCCCTTGACACCCTGTACTGCCCAATGGGACTGCAAATTTCGTTAGCATGGTGCAGGGACTCATTGAAATATCTGGGCATCCATATTCATTTGGACACTACCCAGATCATCCGCTTGAATTATGGACAAGCACTCTGTGCGCTAGAGACACAGGTTGATCGGTGGTTGCGTTTATCGCTATCTATTGCTGGACAAGTTGCGATACTCAATATGGTAGTGCTCCCTAAATTTCTATATCCTTTCAACAATATCCGAGTCCCCTTACGAATGTTTTTTTTTTTAACACTAGGCATTATATTCCTCTGCGCTGCCCCTTTCAAACGCCCCTTGGCGGCCTATAACAGGTGAAAAACAGGTTCAACGCACTTTTACCAAATTTGACCTCACCAAATTAGGAGATTTATATTCGGGGCACACATCTTCTCGGTAACCGACGACCCCCATTTACTAGATGTCTCCTTAATGGATAGTTTTGTGCTAGGCCGTCTTCGTTCGGCTCTACGCGCTACTCTGCATAACTATCCTGAAGAACCCGATTCCTTCCCGCCCCATACGTTGGTCATTGAAAATGATGCGGGTGCCCATCTGATTTCTAAGCTATACAAAGCTTGTGCTAGCTTGAAGCCGGTAAATGATGATAAGGTCTGCAAAGCTTGGGAGAACGATCTCAGCCACTCAATTATGGATGAGCAATGGGCGAAATGTTGCAAGGTAGCCGAGGGAGTCTCGCTTAATAGGCGGCATAAGCTTCTCCATTTTAAATTCCTACATCGTATTTACTTCACACTGGCAAAAGCACACAAACTGGACCCGTCCAGACCACACACTTGCCAGAAATGCAGTGCAACGTATGCAGATTTTGCACATCTCGCATGGACGTATCCTAAACTACAGACTTATTGGAAGCAGGTGCACACTATTTTAGGAGGCATGATTACCTACCTCTCATTCCTACACCAGAAGTACCTTTACTGGGCTATACAGTTAATTTCCCCAAAAAGTTCAGAAGGTTTTCATCTATAGGGCTTCTGCTGGCTAAAAGGGAAATAACAATAATGTGGGGCCGTAAAGCAGCTCCTAAGCTACAGAGTTGGCTGCGTAGCATGGCGTATGCAATACAAACTGCGAGATTTATGCAAACATTATGCCCAGCAAGTCTCGTCTTAAAGACATACGGGGACCCTATAGATCATACATTGAGACTTTACGGCAGTCCACAGATTCACAACTAGAACGGTGCATAATCCGGGAAGGAGTGGGGTGAGGGTCACATCGTGTGAGCAATGTTTATACACGTACTTTACAATATGCTTGAATTTATATGTATGTTATATCCTGAGATCAGAACGTGACTAGAAGGCCACAGGAGAGACCAGAAGCTGTAAAACTATTGGCAGTATAAATGTATCGTGAGGCTGACGCAATGTTATTGATAGCAATGTTGAATATCCACTACTAAACATGTTGTTGCTATTACGTGTATCCTACTGCTGTGACTGACAGTAACCCTTCCTTTCTGTTTATTGTGCTATACGGAAAATGGAAAATAAAGTAAAAATAAAAAAATAAAAATATGGGTCCTAATTCAGAGTTTGGTAAGAGTGTGATGGAGTACCCACCTGCCAGCCTCTAAATCAGCCCCATAGTCTTCTGGAGGTTTTCATATACTTGTCCAAGTATAAAGGTTAAGTAAATAACAGTTTGTGTCCTATGGGTCTCTGTTCTTTCTTCAGTCTTTCTTCTTCTCTCCATTCCTAATATTGGCTTGAATTTCACAATCATTGCTACTTTCTCCCTTCTGAAAACTGATAGTTTTCAGATGTTCGTTGTTTTCACATTGGAATTGTTGCTTATCATGCAGGCACCGATTCACATTCACAGCGTTCTGTATTTATGATAAATACAGAAGGCCATGAATGTGACTCAGTGCCTGAAAGAAATAATATTTGATGAATATTTTATGTGGTGTTCTGTATATCTTCATCAGTAAATGGCTTTCGAGAAATGGTGCCCATTGAGTTTGTTTTTCAATTTACTGAACTCTAACTGCTTGGAAGTAGACGATGTAACTCTTCTTCAACATTATGGTTTCTTAAATAAAAAAATAAAAAAAATGGTAAAAAGACACAATTGCCAACAGGAAAAAAAACTGAAAATAACACAGCTTTCATGATAAATCCTACTGAGGAAATGGGAAGTTTAGGCAAAGAAAACAGAATGGCTCTCATTACGAGTGGCACGAAAAGTGCCCTGAATTTTCCCATGCTCAAAGTTACCTACACTAGAAATTCCCTTAGAAATGCGGAAACACCAGGGAATGGTTAATTCTGGGGTCCAATCCTGTGTAATTCCAAATTGTCTCTTATTTTTTTGCACAATCCAGAGTTAAAATCTCAGGGTCCGATTCACAAAAATAATCTGAGACAAAATCCTAACTTTACGACTTTCGGTATTAACAAAAGGCAATTAGTAGTAGTAAAGTTAGGATTCCTTCCTTTACTACTACTCAACTGAGACAAAATCCTAACTTTACAACTTTCGGAATCAACAAAAGGCATTTAGTAGTAGTAAAGGTAGGATTCCTAACTTTACTACTACTAAACTGAGGCAAAATCCTAACTTTACGACTTTCGGTATTCACAAAAGGCATTTAGTAGTAGGAAAGTTAGGAATCCTAACTTTAAATGCCTTTTGTGAATACTGAAAGTCGTAAAGTTAGGATTTTGTCTCAGTTTAGTTGTAGTAAAGTTAGGAATCCTAACTTTACTACTGCTAAATGCCTTTTGTGGATACCTGAAAGTCGTAAAGGCCAAATCAACAATGACAGCCAAATTGATCTCAGGTATAGTGCAAATGGGTCTAGTTTTCATTCTATAAACTACCCTAACCCTTTATTCGGCAGAGAATCATTTCTATGGCTTGCCATGGTTGTCCCATGCCGGAATTCCAACCCAGCAGAATTTCATCACTATCCTGTGAGGGGTGGCGGATTGTTTTATACCAGACTGGATTCCGGATGAAACACACACACAGGTAAATGGGTAGTTAGATCACTTCAAGGTATCTGGCAGAACTGCATTAACCCAATGCTCTCTAGGATTAGTAGTGCTAGGTAGGAGTATAATTATATGTATTCATATAATCCATGCAGTAATCATAATAGTTGAATTATTCATCTTTTTCTCCAGTCTTGTAATGCGGGTTACTATGCTTTGTTCGAAATGTCACATGGTGCATTTCTTGTGTCTCTCTTTGGGCATGCCTTAGTTAATAAAAGGGTAGATCTGTTTCCATGATTTCCTTGGGGGAATTAGGGTTGTCATGGTCTGAGGTTGCAGACACCATCTGGTACCCTGTGAGGTTTAGGAGTCCAGTTGGTGCACTGTGTGCTAGCCAGTAAGTAAGTCAACATATTCCGATGGTATGAGTGGATGTAGTCCCAATAGTTTTGTTGCTTGTGTTGCTCAAGCACACAGTTTTCCTGAATTATTAGGAACTGTGTGACAATGAAATGCAAAGCGACATCCTTGTAATGGTGTATTTTTCCAGATTTGGTTTCCTCAAAATTATAATTTTTTCTCCAGGAAAGACAGACAAATGTGCTTTAGCATAGTATATTGCAGTAGATTTTACACTAAGCGCCCGATTCCAATCTTGTTCGGAAAGCAAACCAAATGACTCGTGTCCGCAATACTTACCATTTGACTCGTGTCAGGGGAGTCCGACCTAACAAGTACGATGCATTTGAATGCACATGGATACGATTCGGTCAGACTACCATTGACTTTAATTGGAGCCTATGTACAGAGGCTTCTATTGACAAAAAGACTGGTTGGGGATCATCGTGCGCCCTGTGGTGGGCACTCCCTGGTGCCTGCCAGACTGTGCATGGCCTGAAAGGGGGTACCCATGAGTACCCCCACTGGCATGATTCAAAGGGCTCTGAGTGAAGGGGGGCCTGCTATGGGCCCCCAAAGACCAATTCTGGCAGCCTTTTCAATCCGGGCAAAACAAATCGTAAAGGCTGTCCGAATCGTTCATCGTACTTGCTTACTTGGAAAACCTACTCCTTAGAGCTGTACGATTTTGCTCCGGAGGGCTCTATCTCTCTGTATGCCTTCCAGAACTGATTTGGCCAGCGCTACGGGTTTCCAGGCATCGTAGTTGGTCCTTTGGAATTGGGAAGGATTGGTCAGAAACAAGGGCTACAGGTCGGTTTGGGTATAACCAAATCTGATTAGGAGCCCCTCCAACCGAGATCAGGATCGGACCCTAAGTATTAGGCTAATGCAACCACCTCACCCTTCCACTATCTCAAAACAACAGATAATGTTTGTTCATGTTTGTGAAGGAACCTTATTTTGCTGCTTTTGTCGATTCACTTTGCCGTGTGCGACCTACTGCAAGGCTGTATAGTTAAACATTTCTCATGCTTGATAGCTGAGGAATACTGAAGTATCCCACCCATCCCTGTGAATCTACAAAAAGGGTTAAATTGGGTGGTTTTGGAAGATGCGCACCTTGAAATCACTGGATATTAAAATGAACTTGGTGATGTGGGTTTTGGTATTGGTCATCTTATTGAACTGTGTGTGAGGCCTCCTGAGGTAGGTGAGTTGAGAGGTATGTAGAAGTAGATGTGTGTCTTGGGTTGTAAATTAGTAGTGCATTTTGTTTACATTTTTGTGAGAGTTGTTGTGCCAGGGCCACATCTTTTGCCATCACCATTTTCATGCTGTAATTTCCAATTTTAAGAACATTCATGAGGAGTTTCAACTTATCTTCTCAAAGAATCGCTTTATGAATGTTGACTTTACAAAGGTTTTACTAAATGCTTACAAATACATTTCACTGCTCATACGCATTCTACTTTTCAGCTGTGAATCACCTAAATGTACAGATGGGGGGGCCTTACACAAACTGCATTTTGTAGTACACTTAGTAATACTGTATTAGTACCACTTGTGAACTACTAAATGCTATTCACAAACCAAAGGGCAGAGACCTACACCCCACCTATCTTCTATGAGGAGGTGTCCGCCCCTGTTTTGGAGGTCTCTACACACTTAGATATAGGTTTTATTAGGAAATGTGAGAGGAACCCGTAAGAGTGGCTGGAAAATAGGGATTACTTACTACTAAATTGGAGGGTATTGGGTGGTGGAAGTAAGAAGGGCTTAAGACGGGGGAAGGAAGGCCTAGAGAGGGACATGCAAAAACAACACCGACCCACATAAGACTAATGACCTTATTATGAGCTTGCGGTCCAACAGCCGTAGGACAGCGCTTGCCCCTTGCCACCAACCCACAGTGCTGGCAGTCCAAAGACCACTGTATTATGAGTTGATCACAGGGCCGTGTGTGTGGAGGCGGGGATATTGCAGTGGTGGTGAGTATTTTTCACAAACATATCAATGTCTGTCTGTGCATTTTGACTGCAGATGTGTAAGATGCACAAATATGCATAACATACGTGGAAAAATAACATATACCCATTGCCTGGGTTTTGCCTATATTTGGGCAGTCCTGGCAATGGGTATATGGTTCAAAACGGACTCACTTGGAGATTGCTGAAAACGGGGTCATAATCCTGAACATGAAGATCTTGCTGTGAAGGGAAGGCCAGGGGAAATGGATCCATGTTGGAATCTGCTTGGAAGAAGGAGAAAGGGGCGAGTATGCATCTCAAATACTTTGTCACTGCCACCTTGGAGCAGGGCAGTTGGACCACCACGGTCTGCTCGTGGAACAGGCAACTCCTAATACGGCGGTCCTGCTCCCCTGTATCGCCCTATGGTGGCTGCCTTTCCCTGAATGCGAACCTGGCAGTCTTACAGCGGTCTCAGAGGTTCAGCGCCGCTCTTCACAAATCATAATACAGCAGTCAGATCACTGAGATCATAGTGCTCGAAGCACCACTACAGATACAGAGGCCCATGGGACCGCCAAACTCGTAATATGGCCCTAAGACTGTTGTTCTTCACAAACTGCACTTCGATGGTTGCTACAGCTAAAAACAATACAAAGCTGTCATAAATGTACTGCTGCCTAGACGTGGACTATGTCCAGAACAACACCTTGCTACTCACAGGTACTTCAACACACTCCCTTAAAACATAACGTACGCTATGATTTAATATAATTCTGCACAGAATACAATGCTATATACAGAAAATTATTTTGAATTTTAAACTACACACACTCACCCACGCATATGTATTTACATATATATTTATGAAATTATGGGATTAGTTTAATTATTTCAAATTATATTTATAAATTACATTAATTTTTATATTGCTTTAGCTATTTATTAAGCATTTTATTTGATGAGTTAATGTGCTATAACATTTGAGTTCTTTTCAGTTATATATTGGTAATTCATATTTAAGGTTTATTTACAGTCTTGTTTTACATTGAATTTTTTAATATTTTTACCATAATTATCAAACTTCACTATTTTTCTCTATTCTCAATCAAAGAGTGTTCTCTGCCCCGGTGGTAGAGAGACATCGACTTTGCGTGAAAAGTTACTGATAGTTTCTTTATACTTGTAAATCCTATTCTAAAACTTTCAAATCTACGCATGCAAATGTGTCCTTGTGATTAGACCTCCTTCCCAATACATAGACAATACATACAGTAACACTCAACTCATTCCACTGAGAATCAGTCCAATCTGGGGACAAAAATACCTGTAAAATGAAGATAAATCTACCCAGAGAAGTCAGATAGAAAGGACTCTATTTCAAAATCGTTTATAGTTGCACTTAAGATAAAAGAAGTACATTTAAGCACCTTTATTAGTATTAGAAATAAGTTACTTAAACTAGTTGAAAGAAAAACCCCATAAACATCCAAACTCTGTGTGCCACTACTGTGGTCAACCTATAAGAATATTATTTTACAGACTGTAACGACCAAAAGAGATACTACTTCGGTCTCTTTTTCTGAATATGATTTTGCCCTTGCATGCACTCACGTTTTACACGCAGGAGAGACGGGTGCTGATTTTTAATTATCTGCAGTTTAGGACAATTATGGAAATACTAACAGCATTTTTGTCTCTGGCCTAATAATAATTTGAAAAATTGTACATCACAATGGTCAATTCATCGTAAACGCATTTGAGTTAAAAGTAACATTTGGCAAGCAGAAATAGGATTTTGGATTCCATGACTGCCATGGTAATGTAACCCCTAATTGTAAAATATATGCATAATGCATTACATTGATCCGTTTCTTAAGATAGCTGTATAAAACTATGATGCCAAATGCAATTAAAGCCCATTCACTTTATGATGCTGCCATTTTGCAATTTTTATTCTCTTATGCCTGTGTCATCGTTTTTACATTTGTGCGAATGAACATACACTTGAAGTTTTTTTGTGCATTGATTTACTTTCTTCAGAAACTCTCATGGGAGTAAAATCCTGCATACCCTAACGAGCACCCATTACCCCATATACCTTCGAAAGACGTTTGAAATGACGAGGGCTATCGCACAACATTGCACAGTGCACTCAAGGGAGAGCTGCTTGTAGAGGCTTCACCCAGATGGTTTTGATTAATAAGAGCTGGGAATTAATGGGCTGGTAATAAAAGCGAAATTACTTGGCAATCTGCAGGGAACATTCAACTGTGGTAACAGTCCTTCTTTACTTGTAAGTAATGATTCTTTCTTTTAAATGGCATTACCAGCACATAATACGGTCATCGCATTGTAAATAAAAGCTATGCCAGAGAAAAGCTAAGTGAAGATTAAAATGGGAATAAATAACATAAAAGGTGGCTCACAGGAAGTACAGCTAATAATACCTCTCTTTATGAGCTCAGGAGAGTGCATTAGCAAGATAGAATAGAACTAATATCCCACCCTTAGAGATCTTTTCAGTTAGGAAACATGTCTGAAAATGCAAGGGTTCTGCTTTTTCTTTGGTTTAGGGTGCACTAATGTCATGGATGTCCAATATAGTTGCAGATGGGACCGAGCTCTGCCATTTCTGCAGAATGACCACGGGCTATAAAATAATTTCCATTATATGTACGTTTGTCTTTTGGAAATGTTAGACATCTCTGACATCCATCTAAATCTCCTTTATTTACCTCTGTCTTTTATTGTATGTCGTAGACATGTTCCTCACATCTCACAAAAGTTATCAAAAGAAATTAAAGTTTTCACCTTTTCAATATTTGAAGTAAAATGTATATCGTTGTTAAAAATGTATACAATACAAATGTCGTTACACCTACATTGGATGTGTAGTTAATCTTTCTAAGAATGTCTCTGTGCATGTTAATGTATGCAAGTGTATCTTAGCTTTGACAAAAGGCAGCCTATACAGAGTCTTTGACACAATACATTGATAAATGTAACTTACACAATTTATATAGCTATCCACAGTTGATAATGTACACTCATGGATGGAAGGGGAAATAGTTTGCTCCAAATTTGCACACACGTACTAAACTTTTTAAATCATGGGGTTTATGAACGGTTGAGAGATGGATATAAAAGTCGTAAATTTTATGAGAGGATGATTCGTTTTTGTGCTGTCAAATATGTTGACGGAAATAGTGCATGATGACCTCACACAGGAGTATTAGCCAAGATATATAGCTATGCAATACTAGGCCTACTGGAGGTTAAGATTGTTGTTGTGGTGTGGTGGGGGAGAGCTGTTTTGGGTAGAGAGGGCCTTCCAGGTAAGGCTTGTGTCTCAGCTGATACTAGTATATGCCTTGGCATTGCATATTAACATTGGGAATATTGTGATGTGACTGTTGTCATCTGCATTCCCAGGGCATACTGCTTAGTACTTTCTGAACTCCACAAACATGTCCATGGTGCAACTGTACCTTATCTTGAAGAAACTTTTCCATGTTTTCCAAGACAAGTGTCTGGTTTTCAAACAACTTAGGGAGTCCTTCCTGATGGGTTTCATTGCACGGGGTCATTAATGTCACATACGTCACACACCGTCAATGTGCAGCTGTTTGAAAAAGTCAAATAGTTGGTTTATGACAGAAAGGGTTTTAATCTGGAAGGTTATAGGAGAGAGACTAGGGGGGTGGGGGCAAGATGGCTGCTGACAGAACTCACGGTTAGTCGGCGTCGGCCGTCCTTCTCACTGATGTCCCACTGAAAGAGTGGAATGCTTAAACCTTGATGGAAGTATGCCCTCTCGAGTACACATTTAAACCCTGCATGAATCTTCACAGCGTTCAACCTGTTCGTTTTTATTTCTGACGTCTGCAGCTCTCATCAGTCATCAGGAGCAGGTCGGCAGCGCTGGTTATAGTCCCGCATACAACTTTTGTTTATTTTAGAAGACTTTGGCAGCTTGGAATGGCTCCGAAGATCCTAAAAAACCAAAAAGACCTGGCTGCTGGGAAAGATGCTGGTAAGCCTCTTGCTAGCTAGACTGGGGAGGCTAACACCGCTGATTCTACCGGGAAACTAGGGCAGCCTCGGCGTGGCGGCCCGAAGAAGAAAATCGACGAGTTGAAAAGTCATGAAGGTGCTGTAGCCTCTGGGACACGGTTGCGGACAGCCAATGCAAGTGAAGGTACAACGAGGCAACCTACAAGGTACTGGAGGCTTTTGGAGGCTCAGGTGCTGCATCAGTGATACCTTCGGTGGGGGCGCAGGGTGCTCCTTTGATCCCTCCGATTAGCATTCTGTGCCTCGATGCAGATGCAGAACGCCAGCAGACGACCGCCCAGATGGATTTTCCGGGAGAGAGACTGGTGCATTCTGGGACAGGCAGTTCTGGAGTAAGGAACGGAGGAATTGGTGATGTGGGCCCCAGCAGCCTGTGCCAGCAAGAAGGAGTGCTTACTGTTGCTGCTCTAGGCGATGTTTCTCAGCTGCCGACCTTAACCACGATTGAAACAGACGGTGAGAAAGGGGAAGAGGAGAAAGCGGGGGATAAAGCTGGCTGTGACCCCATGAGCCCCATTAACCCCATTGTGAGTGGTAAACTTGCAGCATCTGTAGTGCTGGAGGCTAGCGATGAGGTCCCAGGCATGCATCAATTGGCAACACATCCTAACTCCTCTCAGAGCCTGGAGGCCAGCAAGAATCAGGATGATGTTGTATGTAATCCGGTGCATAATGGAGGGGTTGCTTTGTCCTGGGTTGATGCCACCGTGCTGTCCCCAGATGGGGATAAGTTCTTTTCCTTAAATGATGACACTGACACATCACAGGTTAGTGAGCAGGAGACATTGCAAGAAAGTGAAACTGACAAAGAGTCTCCGGGTACTTTGCCAAGGCATCATAGCAAACCCATGAGTTCAAGGCGGAGAGCAAGGACCAAAGGCAGATCCCCAGATTCGGCAACACAGCAGCTGGAGTGGGATCATTCGGCTTCCACTTTAACAGCATGGAATAGCAATACCCCTGAAGAGCTTGGTGATGGGGCCCACACCCACACTGGAATTATTATATACAACCTTAAAAACAATGCAGGGGGAGGCTAGGCAAGAGAGTAAAAGATCGCACCTCGCTACCAAGAAGCTTCAAGGGGCTATTAGGAAGACGAATAAACTATGTTCGGATATGGCAGATCGCATTGCTCAGGTGGAAAACCACACAGCATCTGTTGAGGAGGAAGTCGAGAAAATTCACATTTTTAAAGCTGCCCAGGAGAAACAAGCCCGTGAGATAGACTGGAAGCTGGAAGACTTTGAAAACCGGCAACGCCGTAATAATATTTGCCTTCTCGGATTGGAGGAGGGAATTGAAGGAGATAATGCTCTGACTTTTGTAGTGAAACTCTTGAGGGGTGCCTTTCCAGAATTGGTGCACTCGAATTGGGAGTTAGAAATACAACGTGCGCATCGATATCCAATGTTTAAAAGGGCCCAGTCCAATAACCAAGGCGCCCAGCCCAGAGCCCTGTTGATTTTTATAGGCAATTTTTTGCTAAGACAGGCAATTATGGATCGGGCCAGACCGGGCTCTAAAAGATCATTTGAGGGGCATACTTTTTTCGCTCAACCAGACTTTTGCCACACCACGGTCGAGCAGAGATGGAGACTGCGCCAATTGATTATCCCCTTCCAGACTACTGGTTGTGAAGCTTTCCTGCTTTTTCCGGCGCGACTTAAAGTCATACACAAGTGAAGAGTCAGGATGCTTTTTTCGGAAATTAGGGCCCAAGATTTTCTCACTGAAATTACAGATTCAAGAGCAGGAAAATCTCTTGGGAATGCTCTTAAAAGGGGGGTCACTGGAAAGAACTGAGATATGTTGCACTGGAATGAAATGATATTTGTGGTACTTTGGATTCTAACTGTTTTTTTTATTAATAGGTTACAATATTGGGTGTGTGGGTGATTGATTGTGTTGGGCATGTACTGGGTAGAGGTCGTTGGGCAGTGGGGGTATCTGGGGGGGCAGGCGCTGATGGTAAAGGAGTCGCAGCACTCATACCTAGGTCATGATTGACCTAGCTGCCTGTATGGGAGGTTGGGGGGGTGGGGTTTTGGGGGGTGTATTTGGGGGGAGCACAAGTCGGGGTTATGCAAGCAGTCAGCATTGCAAGGGGTCCCTTGTATGGGAAGACTCGGTGAGGAAGAGCACAGGTGGACACAAAAGAACTGCAGATGGTTAGTTAATGTCATTCAGGAAGCTACTGGCAAGACGAAATGCCAAACGAATGGCAAAAAAGATATTGTAAATAGGATCAGTGGCAATGGTGCTCAGAAGGTAAATGCTTGTGGTCTTAATGACTAGCTCAAGAGGAACAAGGTAGCAATGTGGCTAAAAACTCTACATGTGGATTTTGTGTGTATTCAGGAAACGCACATTGAGGGTTGTAGAGCACGTGTATTAGAACAGCTTGGCTATAAACTATTGGTTCATACAACGTAGGGTTCATGAACCCGGGGGGTGGCAATTTAAACCCGGAGGAATGATGTCACTGTGTGGAATTTTAGTTCGTGTACTGAACATCATCTACGCCATCTTGCAGACTCATGTATGAGCATACACGACAGCCATTTTTTTAGGTACAATGATCTCCCTGTTCACGATCGCCCGTCAGCACACTTCCCTGAACCTTGCAAGCCTTCCCCGCGCCTCCTGGCTGCCCCCGCGCTCACATGCACAAGTCATGAACCCCCCCCCATGACTCTGTCTCAGGGAATCACACCCCGCGCCTGACCAACACCTCCTTTCCGTCCATGATAACCCCTCCTTTGATGACCCCTTCCCCTGAGCCCGACTGCCTGTACGAACCGCTGGTCATCCCTTAGCCCGAGGATACAGTTTATTGCCCACTGCTGTATGCACTCGCCTCTCCTGAAAGAGACCACTATTGATCATGACGTCCCCACCCCCTGAGATTCGATCAGGCGCACACATTCCAAAGGAATCGGCAGAACACTCAGCTGCGTGATAACCCCCTCCCAATCATATGAGGGGAAAGGGCTTCTACTGTTGTCATGTGCTGGAATGGGCCGGAACTGGGGGGGTGCCGGGGATGTCGTTCTCATACTTCACAATGCCCTTGTTGTAATAAAGAGCGTTCACATGTCTTAACCCAGGGGATAAAAGACCAGGTCTCAGAGAGGTTGAGAGAGCACCTCGAGACGATACCTTGTTGTCTGATCTGATGTGTTCTACTCCGACGGAATAAACTTGTTTCCTGTCTTCCTGTCTCCAGCGCCTGCCTCTTTATTGAATAACTTCGTATGGTATTAGAGGCGTTTTACGCCGGGCAAATTTAACTTAGGAAACATCTACTGAAAGCGCCTGACCATTTTGAATTGATCTTTAACAATTGGCGCCCAACATGGGGCCCATCAGCGACACGTGGATCCAGTGGGAGAGGTCCCGACGACAGAGTGAACAACTGCAACGATCGGGAGAGCTCCTGTCCGATAGACCCTCGTCTGACAGCCGATCATCTGAACTTCACTGATTCCGAGCTGACCTCTCCCGAGTGATCTACGGTCCTGACTGGGAACCACCAGGAGTGCCGCGATAGCAACAAGAGAATAGAGGACAATCGGGCGCTGGAAGCGGAAGACGAGAAACTGTCCATGCGGTCCGGGTAAGGTCGTGACACACGACAAATTGCGAAATTGATTGATTGATTGTTTGAAAATACTAGTATTACTTATTGACTGTTTCTGAGAAATTCTCTATTTGCAAACAAGTACAGAATCGCCATACTCTGTTTAGTCTTTGCAGATAGTGAAGGGTAGGCAACGCAAGCCTTTAACACGTCGTGCCTATTTTTCTCCTCATTGATTGATTGATTGAATCGAGCATTGAATTGTTCGAAGTTGGTTCTCTTAAGGATCTTCTCTGCCTACAAACGGGGAAGAATAGGAATATTCTCTCTCCCTTTGCAGATAGTGAAAGGTAGGCAACGCAAGCCTTTAACACGTCGTGCCTATTTCATTCCTCATTGATTGATTGTTTGTCCAAACATTGACTGTTTGGAATTGGTTCTTTCTGGAGGTATTCTCTGTTTGCAAATAGCGTGGAATAGAATATTCTGTCCAGTCTTTGCAAATAGTGAAAAGATAGGTAGTGCAGGCTTTTGCCCCCCCCATTGTAATCCGTCATGCCTATCTTCTCCCCATTGGTTAATAGTTGGGTCAACCCGGACCGCTTATTAGAGATGAACCATCCAGCTCCACTGGAAGGCACCCCTAATAAGGACATGTTTACTAAGCAAGGACTAGTCGCTATAGCTTATAGTAAGTTATGGCATAAATATACAAAAAAGGATCCTGAAAGTCAGTGGCCACTGATAGGTTCTTTTGATGAAAATAAAATAAAAACACTAGAAGCAGCTGTAAAAATAAATAAGGCAACGCCCACTATGCTCGATAGTATTGGCATGTGGCGCAAAGAAGCAGAACATCGAAGGAAAAGAGAAGAAGCAAAAATAGTGAAAGAGTTACGAAAAGCAGCCCATCTGGCCGCAAAAGAACTAGATGAAGAAATAAGAAGAAGAGAGGAAGTTAAACAAACGCAAGAATCAGGACTGGCAGGCCAATGCCCTGTCAGGACCACCTCTGCGCTCTACCCGGAGATGCCCTCCAAATAGCGGGCAAATGACGAGTTACTGCTCGGTCCTCCAATTATCTACATGCCTCCTCCTTATGCTCCCAGCCAGCCTCTAGCACAACACTCACCAGTTCAAAGTGCAGGTGTGGGTGAACCTAGCGCTAGTGCCCCGGCTCTTACGGCCTTCGCACCAGCCGCATTGGTAACAACAGCAGATGAACATGAGACTAGCAGGCACCTAACAGCCAGACCAAATAGGTTGAGCAAAGATGAGCGGGATGGAATCGACAAGATAGCAAAAACATTCGTAGAACGGAAGGAGAGCGAAGAATATACGATGAATATGCACAATTCACATGCCGGTAGTCACAGACGGCATTTCATTTTACGGTTCAGCTACCACACCCTGAACGCATATGAGGATAGGTACCAGAATAAGGGTCCTGCTAAATTGACGGCTCTATATAGAAGGGTCGATGTTGGAGATGAAACTGAGAGCGATGTGACGGACCTCTTCATGCAAATGCTTGAGGTCTTCCGCCACCTCGTGGAACAGAAACCAGAGGTCAAGATCACAGTCCCTGAGATGATTGAGTCCTCATTAGAAGCAGCCAACACGATGATGCCTATCAGAGAAGCCACCCCCTATTGGGTTCCCCCAAGAGGTCAGGGAACAAACGATGATATCAACCACGCAGATGCAAAAGGGAGGGTTGTGTACAACTGGGTTTACCAACCATGGGATCGGCAAGATATTTTAACTTTTAGGCAAACCCTGCCCGATCTACGAAAGAACCCTACAGCATTTTATACAGAACTAGGCACAGCCTTGGGCTCAACCATAATGACTCTATCGGACATTGATTTGTTTTTCGGGTTGTGTCTGCCGGCTGATGTGTGGAAGCAAATCCGGAAAGCTGACCACACAGACCTGTTCGGACACACCTGGAAACAACTCGATGACCTAGATAGGCAGCGAGAGCCCGGAAAGAAACCTGTAAAAGACATACTGGAACTCCCCGACAAAATAGTACAGAAGCTAAAGACGTTGATCCCAGAAAAGAAGGTAGACTGGTCGGTAGTCACGGCTTGTCGTCAGAAACCTCAGGAAGATGTATCAGAATATTTCTCCCGATTTGAAACAGTGTTCTCCGACTACAGTGGCCAAGACATGACCACCGCAACCGGACAACACCTATTCGTGCAAAACTACGTAAAAGGGCTATCGCAAGAGGTCTCCCAAAAGTTACAGACGAGTGAGAGTAGTTGGGGAGCCTCCAAACCTGCAGCTATCCTTCAGATGGCTCAGTATTATGAACACCAAAAGAACGAGAACGAGAGGGCGAATGAGAAAAAGAAAAAGGACTTAAAAGAACGAGTGATGATTGCTCAATTGCATGAAGTGACTACAGGAAGGGAACGATATAGGGGAAACTACCAGTCGAATGCCCCTAGGAATTCGGCCCCTAGAGACCGCAACCCCACACCTGGTGCTCCACGAACCGACCTCGATGAGAACCAGTGTGCATTTTGCAAAGAATTTGGGCATTGGAATTCTCAATGCCTGGCCCATCGGGAAATGATTAAAAATAAAGAAACAAGGGACATGACAAATGGCTCCAAAACTGGAGGGCAGGGACGAGGGCAGACCCGCGACACCACCAATGACCGATCTGGCAGACCAAACACATTTGACCGCCCCGACAGAATCAGTGCCAACAGTCCGACTGCAACAATGCTCACGACTCTGCATAGGACTGCCAGGGGCAAGGGAGGGATCCAGTCGAGCTCTGTGTTGACCAGCAAGGTCCTTACGTCACTGCTAAGGTCCTGGGTACAAAGTCTCCATTTTTGGTAGACACTGGAGCAACACGTAGTGTATTATCAAAACGACTGATTCCAAGGGCACCCTTGTCTGGCTCACACATTACCTCGATAGGTTTCGATGGAACGCCCTCCACTAATCCCCTGTCTGTACCTATCTCCTTTGACCTAGGAAACAATCCCACTGACACAACATTTCTGCTCTCCTCCAACTCCCCTGACGCCATTATGGGTATTGATTTACTGAAACATTTCCGAGCTACTATTAGGTGTTCCCCGGATGGAGTCCGAGTCATCCTGTACGACAACCCGAGCATGTCCAGACCCTACCCCGCACGACATATGTACGCCATAACAGATGCTGACCTATCCTTGCTCGATACCCTACCCCTGTACCTATGGGACAGAAACGACTCGGATGTAGGACGAATGATGATCGATCCTGTACACATAACTGTTCGACCAGATGCAATACTCCCGAAACTCCCACAGTACCGGATATCGCCCGAAGGCGAGAAGGCATTGGTAGCGATTATTCAGTCCTTGGTGGATGCAGGAGTGGTAGAGGAAGTGGTTAGTAATGTCTGCAATAGCCCTATCCTACCCATTGTTAAGAAGCTAGGTGAGGGAGATGAGAAAGCGTACCGCTTCATCATCGACCTGCGAGAAGTCAACAAAGTGGTGGTACCACAGTACCCCGTAGTCTCAGACATCGCCACCATCCTGACTCTCATCCCGTCCACTGCCACCACCTTCACCGTTATTGATCTTAAAAATGCATTTTTCTCTATCCCCATCCATCCAGACAGCCGTTATCTCTTCGGCTTCACTTTAAAAAACCGTTCATACCGATTTTGTAGAGCTCCCCAGGGCTACACTGAAAGTCCCAGCATTTACAGCCAGGCCCTCAAAAGAAAGCTGGACGCCGTCCAGCTACCAGATGGAGTGGTGTTGATCCAATATGTTGACAATATCCTTTTGGCGGCCGACACCACTCCACTTGCAATCGCAGCCACTATCCCACTCTTGCACTTTCTTGCGGAGAATGGCCACAAAGTCTCCAAAAAGAAACTGCAGTTCTGCCAGCCCCAAGTAACATACCTAGGCCATCTCCTGTCCAAAGAAGGGAGGAAACTTACACCCGACCGAATCCAAACCATCCTAGACACCCCCATTCCAAAAACACAGAAGCAAGTCCGTTCATTAGTGGGCCTTACTTCTTTCTGCCGACAATGGTTACCAAATTTCAGTCTCATTATAAAACCCCTACTTTTCCTGTTGACCAAAGATGTTCCGTTCCCACTCCCGTGGACTCCCGAATGCCAAGCATCCTTTAAGGAGTTGCGGGATGCCCTTTGCTCGGCACCCGTTCTAGGAACACCAGATTACTCCAAGCCCTTCTCCCTCTTCACTCACGAAAGGGAGGGATGCGCATTGTCTGTTCTAAATCAGCCTATCGGCGCCAAACAACGCCCTTGTGCCTACTTCTCTGCCACTCTTGATCCAGTCGCCAGAGCTCTACCTGCCTGCCTTCGAGCAGTAGCCGCTGCTGCTGTCTCTATCCGCCAGAGTGAGGGAATTGTGCTTTCAAACTCCCTCACGGTATTAGTGCCCCATGCAGTTGACACCCTTTTGAACCAGACTAAGACTCAACACCTGACTAGCGCACGACTAACAGGGTACGAATTGACTCTACTTGCACCCCACATCACCCTGAAGAGATGCACGACATTGAACCCTGCTACACTGTTACCCTTGCCCGAAAATGACCCCGATGTGCCCCCTATACACGACTGTGTGACCCTCACGGACGAACAGACCAGGAGTAGAATTGACCTCCGAGACATTGCTTTCACAGATCCTGATGGAGAACTATGGGTAGATGGCTCTTGTATCAAACTCCCAGACGGCACCACCTCTGCTGCCTATGCGGTGACGACAGCTCGAACAGTTGTTGAAACAGCTCGCATCACACAACGATCCGCACAGGCAGCAGAGCTAATTGCCCTCACACAAGCATGTATCATTGCAGCAGGAACCACGGCAAACATTTACACGGACAGCCAGTACGCTTCGGGGTGGTTCATCATTTTGGGCTCCTATGGAGGGAAAGGGGATTCCTGACGTCCCACGGTACGCCCATCCTTCACGGAGATTTAGTCTCCGCCCTGATTGAAGCAGTTCTTCTCCCCAAACGATTAGCAGTGATCAAATGCCAAGCACACAAGAAGGTGACAGACCTAGTCGGACAGGGAAACGCACTGGCCGACACCACTGCCCGAACCACAGCTGAGAATAGGACAACGACACGCATGTATGTGACCAGGTCAAAAGCAGAAAAATGGACCGACGCTAGGGAAACAATCAGGGACATCCAATCGGCCAGCACACCACACGAACTGACTGAGTGGGCGCGGGTGGGTCTAAGGGACGATGAGGACTGCTGGCGGACAAAAGACACGAACAAATGGTTGCTGCCTGATGCATACTTGATCCCCATACTGACCATGGCACACTCCCCTGCACACATAGGTTCTGCCCCCATGATTGAACTCATCTCCAGAGTCTGGCACAACAACAAGATCCCCGACTCAGCCAAACGCCTGGTCCAGCAGTGCCTTATCTGCCTACAACACAACCCCGGGAAAGGAACTGTGGTACCCCGGGAGGGTTTGGGATCCCCGACCACCCCTTTGAGGTCCTTCAGATGGATTACATCCAATTAGAGAGGTGCCAAGGCTTGAAGTACGTATTGGTCATTGTATGTGCCTTCGGCAAATGGGTGGAAGCCTATCCGACCCGTGATAACACTTGCCATGACTACTGCCAAAGTACTACTGAAAGAGTTTTTTCCTCGCTACGGCCTTTGTCGAATTTTATGGAGCGACAATGGCCCCCACTTCGTAGCTGAAGTTATCCAACTAATCCTGAAGGGGTTGGGGGTAAAACAGAGGTTCCACGCAGTCTTCCACCCCCAATCCGCTGGCCTGGTTGAACGACACAACGCTACACTGAAACTGAAACTGTCAAAAATAGTGGCCACCACAGGACTTAAGTGGCCAGATGCCCTTCCACTGGCATTACTATCGATGCGCTCCACTCCCACTAAGCACCACTTGACCCCCTACGAAGTTGTGTTTGGGCGGCCTATGAACCTCTGGACTGCCCCCAAACCGACCTCCATTCACGACGTCCCCGACGTCCTGCTGTCAGATTATTTATGCAAATTAACTAAAACGTTGTCTGTCATTCATCAACAGGTGCAGCAGGTTATCCCCGATGCTTCCAGGGGTCCCGGTCACGATATCCAACCGGGGGACTACATCCTAATCCGGAACTTTCAACGAGCGAAGAGTCTGGAACCCCGGTGGACGGGCCCCTGGCAAGTACTGATCACCACTCGGACGGCTCTTCGAGTGGAGGGGAAAAAGAACTGGCTGCATGCGCACCACTGCAAGAAGGTTTCCTCGACCCTGGCCACTTCCAGATTCACACCGACCCGAAGACCACCCTCAGAGGCACTCTCATCTACCGACCCCCGGGACCACGCACACGATTCAGCGAGGACATCGCCGACTTCATCAGCCCGCATGCCCTCCCCTCCGCCGACTACATCCTCCTGGGGGACCTCAACTTCCACCTGGAGAACAACAGCGACCGTAACACCACCACCCTGCTTGACAACCTCGCCAACCTCGGACTCAAGCAGCTGGTGGCCACCCCCACCCACCTCGCCGGACACACACTCGACGCCGTCTTCTCATCCAGCAAAGACATCGCCTTCACCCACGCAACAGGACTCCACTGGACGGACCACAGCTGCGTCCACTTCACCTTCAAAAGAACGACGACCCACCACCACCAGCAACAGGTTGCCCGAAGAAGCTGGAACAAGACCTCTGCAACTCCCTCGCCTCCTACTTCCACAACAAGATCGCGGACATACACAACAGCTTCAGCATCCAACCGACGCACGCCACAGCCGCAGCAACGCCACCCACCACCACCCTCCGCGCCTGGACTCCAATCAGCACCAAAGACACCGTCCGCACAATGAACTCCGTCCACTCCGGATCGCCGACCGACCCCTGCCCTCACCACGTCTTCAACAAGGCCGACGTTGTCATCGCACCCCACCTGCGGGACATTATCAACACCTCCTTCGACACCGCCACCTTCCCTGAGAGCTGGAAGCACGCCGAACTCAGCGCTCTACTCAAGAAACCTACAGCGGACCCCACCGAACTCAAGAACTACCGTCCCATCTCACTCCTCCCGTTCCCGGCCAAAGTCATCGAAAAGACCGTCAACAAACAGCTGGCCGCCTTCCTCGAGACGAATGGATCCCTCGACCCCTCACAGTCTGGCTTTTCCGAGCCAACCACAGCACCGAAACCGCCCTCATCGCCGCCACCGATGACATCCGAACCCTGATGGACAACGGAGAAACAGCGGCCCTCATCCTCCTCGACCTCTCTGCGGCATTCGACACTGTCTGCCACCGCACCCTAGTGCAACGCCTCGGCAACATCGGAATCCAGGAGAAGGCACTGGAATGGATCACCTCCTTCCTCAACGGAAGAACACAGAGAGTCCGCCTACCACCGTACAAGTCAGAGGCCACCGAAGTCATCTGCGGCGTCCCTCAAGGATCCTCGTTGAGTCCCACCCTCTTCAACGTCTACATGAGCCCCCTCGCGGCCATTGCACGCCAACACAACCTCAACATAATCTCCTACGCCGACGACACCCAGCTGATCCTCTCCCTGACCAACGACCCAGCCGCCGCCAGAGCCAACCTGCTCGAAGGGATGAGAGATGTAGCCGAGTGGATGACGACCAGCCGCCTGAAACTGAACTCAGACAAGACGGAGGTCCTCATCCTGGGCTCCTCGCCCTCCGCCTGGGACGACTCCTGGTGGCCCCCCGCCCTGGGCACCGCACCCAAACCGACGGACCACGCACGCAACCTGGGATTCATCCTGTACTACTCCCTCTCCATGACCAGACAAGTCAACGCCGTCTCCTCGTCGTGCTTCAACATCCTGCGCATGCTACGGAAGATCTTCTGGTGGATCCCCACCGAGACCAGGAAGACTGTCACCCAGGCCCTCGTCACCAGCCGACTGGACTACGGCAACGCCCTCTACGCCGGAACCACCGCCAAGCTCCAGAAGAGACTCCAGCGGATCCAGAACGCCTCAGCCAGACTCATCCTCGACATCCCACGAAACAGCCACATCTCCGGACATCTGAGAGACCTGCACTGGCGCCCCGTCAACAAAAGAATCACCTTCCGTCTCCTCACCCACGCACACAAAGCCCTACACGACCAAGGCCCGATCTACCTCAACAACCGAATCAACTTCTACGCCCCCAACCGCAACCTCAGATCAACCAGCCACGTCCCCGCCGCCGTCCCCCGCATCCGAAGAGCGACAACAGGAGGAAGGTCCTTCTCCTACCTGGCCGCCAAGACCTGGAACTCCCTCCCGACCGACCTGCGCCTGACCCAAGACCACCTCTCCTTCAGGAAGAAGCTCAAGACCTGGCTGTTCGAGCAGTAACGGCACCCCCCCCCCCTCCTAGCGCCTTGAGACCCTACGGGTGAGTAGTGCGCTCTATAAATGTCTTGATTGATTGATTGACAGACAACGTCAGCACCCAAGAAGAGCTCCTGAACAAAGACCGACCATCACTGAACTGCTATCCTGATACCGAGGCACTTGAACTTGCAAAACACTCTGATCCCACTGTGCCATCTCGAGAAGGGTATTTCCTGCGTCGAAAGGAGGGAGCTTCGGCTAAGTAGGCCACTGACTAAGTTAAAAATCTTAGAACGGTGACCCAAAGCAACCAAGGGTTACCCGGAGAGAAGCTAAACAAAGTCTGTGGTTCTGCCCACTACCGAGCACCTTGAAGATGAGGATGATGGAAGCGCCAGATAAGAAGATGATGGAAGCGCCAGATAAGAAGACGCCGGAAGCAACAGGAAATACCCACTACAGGAACCCAAAGACTGACAATTTGCACAAATCAAAGACAATCGCTTTCTTTATTGTCTTCCTCTTCTGCCTCCTCCTCATGACTTCCTTCTGGATCTTGGAGGAAAGCACACCCGCTCACCAGATGTTGCCAACCACTGTCCAGCCAACCACCATGAAAGAGCACCACCTGATCACCCTTTCACCTCAGCTCCGAGAAAGGCGTAGGGAGTTCTGGAACAATTCCTTCGTACAACTGTTGCACCAGGACAACCTTGCTGCAAATGCCACAAACTGCTGGATCTGTGGGTTGCTCCCACATGCTACCGGACACTCCATCCCCTTCATCCCTTCTCCTTTCTCAGTTCACGGCTCCTGCCTTGCCTGGTTGATCCTCATGCAGGAAAGCCACAAGGAGAACGCCACTTCTGGTCAAACCGTGTCACACTTCTACTATGGGTTCTGGCTGAACAAAATAAAAAAGACGTCTGCTCCCTTTTGTCCTGCAATTTCAGGTTCAACTTTCCTTACGAACATCCCTGCCAAAGAAAGGGTCGAAATGCAAGTACTCCACAATCCAGCCAGACCCACCTTCTCCCACCTGCGGAAACAAACGGCTGCCACCCTGACCGTGGCCCTGTCTGTCATCAATGTCACAGGACTCGTATGCCTCGAAGGACAAGGAACGCAGCTGGTGGGTCACAGTTCTTGTCGCATCACCAAAACATTGGTCTCAGCTGACCCCCCCTCCTTTGTTGCTTCCCCGAATATGTACTTTGTTTGTGGCACCAAAGCTTACACTTGGCTCCCAAAAGGCTGGAGGGGTACGTGCTACATCGCCTTCATTCTTCCTCCCACGTATGTGGCTTCAGCCAACCACCACCGGCAAAAGCACGCCGGAGATGTTGAACAAGCCGACTCCACCGGAGCACAGTTCCTGGATGCAGCAAAGGGACTTGTTCCTCTGTGGGGACCAATGGCAAATAGCCGCGCTATCCGACACCTGACTCAGGCATTAGAAACAACCATTAACATCACCGCTGGCATCCTTGCTAACAACACGGCTGAGCTTCAGGCAGTCCGCCTGGTGGCTCTTCAAAACCGTCTTGTTCTAGATGTGGTTCTGGCCGACCGTGGAGGTGCATGCCGCATCATCGGCTCCAGCTGTTGCACCTACGTGCCAGATAACTCACCTTCAGTCTACAAAGCAATCGAACACCTCCACAGACTGTCCTCGGAGGTTCACCAGGAGCAGGAAGGATGGTCGCTTGGAGGCTGGTTCTGGGACACTTTGAAGAACTGGGGGTGGAGATTGTTCACGTTTTTATTGATACCAATCATGATACTATGTGGGTGTTGCTTAGGTATTCAATGTTTACCACCTTTATGTGCACTCATTTCCAACTGTATGTGCCCAAAGACTTTGAACTTTAAAACTGAGCACATGAGTCCCCTATACGAGATAGAGGTGCGTGGTCTCATGGGGATTGATCCGAACTGACAAGCTGGCGAGACATGTTAAAGGGAGGACTGTGGAATTTTAGTTTGTGTACTGAACATCATCTACGCCATCTTGCAGACTCACGTATGAGCATACACGACAGCCATTTTTTTAGGTACCATGATCTCCCTGTTCACGATCGCCCGTCAGCACACTTCCCTGAACCTTGCAAGCCTTCCCCGCGCCTCCTGGCTGCCCCCGCGCTCACATGCACAAGTCATGAACCCCCCCCCATGACTCTGTCTCAGGGAATCACACCCCGCGCCTGACCAACACCTCCTTTCCGTCCATGATAACCCCTCCTTTGATGACCCCTTCCCCTGAGCCCGACTGCCTGTACGAACCTCTGGTCATCCCTTAGCCCGAGGATACAGTTTATTGCCCACTGCTGTATGCACTCGCCTCTCCTGAAAGAGACCACTATTGATCATGACGTCCCCACCCACTGAGATTCGATCAGGCGCACACATTCCAAAGGAATCGGCAGAACACTCAGCTGCGTGATAACCCCCTCCCAATCATATGAGGGGAAAGGGCTTCCACTGTTGTCATGTGTTGGAATGGGCCGGAACTGGGGGGGTGCCGGGGATGTCGTTCTCATACTTCACAATGCCCTTGTTGTAATAAAGAGCGTTCACATGTCTTAACCCAGGGGATAAAAGACCAGGTCTCAGAGAGGTTGAGAGAGCACCTCGAGACGATAGCTTGTTGTCTGATCTGATGTGTTCTACTCCGACGGAATAAACTTGTTTCCTGTCTTCCTGTTCCCAGCGCCTGCCTCTTTATTGAATAAATTCGTATGGTATTAGAGGCGTTTTACGCCGGGCAAATTTAACTTAGGAAACATCTACTGAAAGCGCCTGACCATTTTGAATTGATCTTTAACAACTGTGCTTAGAAAATCTGCAGATAAATGGGGGCGGTGGGTTTTGGTGGAATGCTTGTTAAACCATTTTAAATTTACACTTGGTTCGGTATATGGGTCCACATGTGATGATGCAGAGATACTGGAATACTTAGATTCTAATTTGGCAACATGGCCTGCCCCGATAATCATCAGCGGGGACTTTAATATTAATGGTCTGGGGGTACGCTGGGACGACCCGCTTAGTAAATTTAAAGGGAAAAAAGGAAGGTCGGCTACGCCTTGTCTAACTAGGGGCCCGATTAGGATTGCGGTGAATCCGCATCCTCTGGGCTGGCGGAAGCCACCGCCGGCCCGGAGGATGCGGATTCACCGCTGCGGTCAGAGAAAAGACCCCCCGCCATATTAGGATGGCAGGGGGGTCATCTGCGGACGGGGAGACCGTCTGCCGCTTTTCCGCCGCGGTCCCACGGCGGAAAAGTGTCATATGGTGGCGGTGTCTATCAGACACCGCCAGCCATATTACGATGCATGGGGAAACATGCTTTTCCACGGCGGGTTTTCCGCCGTGGAAAAGCATGTGATCTTTGACATTTGGGGGCCCGTTGCGGGCCCCCAGGGTGTCGGGGGTAGGGGGTGCACATGTGGGGTACCCCCAGCATTTACATGAACAAAGCGGCTGGCACCGCGCCGTGCCTGCCGCTTTGTGCATGTAAATGTTAAACATGCATTTTTAACCTTGCGGCGGGTGCTGCTTCAATCAGCACCCGCCGCAAGGTTAAAGATACAGGATGTGACCACCAGGGTGACGGTCACATCCTAATTGCACTGGAGGGACCGCCGCTGCCCCTGCAGACGGTCCCTCCACCTCGGGGGTGGCGGACGGACGCAGGTCCGTCCGCCATCCTAATAGGCCCCTTAGTCTGTAATAACGGGCTAGTTGATACATGGTCCTACCCGAAACCTTTGGATGCAGGTAGCACATTCTTTTCTGAACCACACAAGGCTGTCTCCCGCCTGGATTACTTTTTTGTGTCTAATCAGTGTATTTCCCAGGCAGGGATTGAGAAGTTTCCCCGAACTATCTCAGATCACAATCCATTCATTTTGAAAATTAATTTTACAATGTTGGATAGAAGGAATGTTGGGTGGACCTTTGAACGGAGGTTATTATATGACCCCGATTACACTATATATGAAAGGGTGGATTAGGGAGTTTTGGGAACATAATCGAGGTTCTTCGAGGTTTGGAATTGTCTGGGATAAGTTCAAGGCTGCTGTAAGAGGGGAGACTATGAGCTATAGTTTGCGTCATCTGAAACGGGAGCGATTAAGGGATGCCGAAATAAGGCAGGAACTGGTTAAGCTCAAGGAAGCATTGGGGATGGCGATTATATTGGGTGAAGCGCTTGATGAACTATTGGTGAAATTAGCTATGAAAAAGGTGGAAGCAGGGGATCACTATGCCAAAAAAGCCGCTGAGATCTATATGGCTAAAAAAGAACAGAGCTATGAATTTAATGAGCGGGTGGGGCATATCTTGGTGTTAGAACCAGGCAAAAAGTTTCTGCTGGGTAGGTTTCTGAAATCTTTGATGGTAACAGGAGGGTTATTACGGAGCCTGCAGGTATTCGGGAGGCCTTTAGGCTTTATTATCATCAGTTGTATTCTGGCAGTGCAGGGGTGGCGTTGGAGGACATTCGGGAATATTTCGATGGAATTCCAAATCGGAAGGTAGATCGTAAAGACAGGGAAGAATTGGAGATGCCATTCTGTCAGGATGAAATAATGGGGGCTCTGCAAGATCTGCCCTCGGTTAAAGCTGTTGGCCCCGACCAAATCCCGCTTGAATTTTATAAAATCTTTAAGGATGACATAGGGTCTGATTATTAGATGTGATGACATTGGCACAAAAAGGGGGGCCTGATCCGGAATCATGGGCAGGAGCAGATGTTGTGATCTTTTTGAAAAAAGATAAACCAGCCAAAGAGCCAGGCTCATACCGTCCAATTACGCTCCTGAACAGTGATGTCAAGATATTTTCTAAAGTCCTGGCCATGCGCCTAAATGGAACATTACAAAAAAAAATCATCCTTCCCAACCTGGGTTTATTATGGGACGGGGGACAACACAACATATAGGATGGGTGATTACCCTTTTTGATGCAATGGAGATCTCAGGAGACCCTATGGCCCTTCTGCTCTTGGATGCGGAAAAGGCATTTGATAGGGTCTCCTGGGATTTCCTTTGGGAAGCAATGAGGTGGTTTGGCCTCGGAGAGGGGTTTATTCAATCGGTTCAAGTGATATATAGGGCCCCTACAGCTAGAATAAAGATAAATGGTAACTACACTCCTTTGTTTGATATACAACGTGGGACTCTGCAGGGATGCCCCTCGTCCCCTTTATTATTTGCTATTTATATGGACCCTCTAGTTCGTTTGTTTTTGGCTAACGGTAGAATCCTCCCTGTTATCTGTCGAGGGGTTGAAACAAAAGTTCAGCCATACGCGGATGATGTGGTCATAGTCTCTTCAGATCCTAAAATAGCGATGGAAGCGGTTGTGTCATTAGCCTCAGAGTTTGGTATACTCTCTGGGTATGCACTTAATGAATCAAAGACGCAAATAATTGCGAACCATTTAATTAACTTTGAGGATTCCCGGGTTACTGACTCGGCTGTATATCTTGGGATACGGATTTCTGCAGATCTTGGAACATTAGTGGCTAAAAATATAGAACCAGTTATTAGAATGGCTAGGCTGGATCTAGATAGGTTGAACAACCTTCACTTATCGTTGGTGGGGCGTTGCAATGTTATTAAAATGATTTTTTTGCCAAGATTTTTATATTTATTTAGAGCAATCCCTTTAGAGTATCAGAATTTTTGGCTTAAGACGTTAGAAGGTTTATTTAACAGGTTTCTTTGGGCACATGGCAAAACAAGGCGGGCACTACGTTTTCTGTCTTTGCCACGGGAAAGGGGGGGTTCTCGATTCCTGATTTTAAAAGTTACTACTGGGCTGCTGCTCTGCAATATATGGGGGTACTTATAGGGGAATATCCCCCTGATTTTGATGGGGAGATGAACTGCCCGATGTCTATAAATTGCTACTGGGTAAAAACGCGGGGAGGAGGTGCTTTCTTAAATTTTCGGAGCCCAGTTATTATAAAAGAACCAAGTTTAAGACTCTGATTGCTGCCTTTAAGATCTGGGGCACTCTGAAGAAAAAGATTGGTCTGGGCAGAGTCAATTATTATACGGTGCTATATAAAAACCCTGCATTTCCAGAAATATTTTCGGTTGAAATGATGGCAGGATGGGACGCCAAGGCTGTCCATAAGGTTGGGGATTTATTTGGAATAGATGGTTTTCGCCAATTTAGCGACATACAGATGGAGTTTTCGTTGGAGAATTGTAATTTTTTTAAAGTATTTACAAATTCGTAGCTTTTTTGTTAAGAAAACGTGGGGGCTTGCGGGTTTGATAGCAATGTTATCATTGATATAATGCAAGGAAGGAACAAGGGGGGCATTAAGGTGATATATGCAGAATTAATAAAGCTAAAGCAAGATGATTTAATAAAACAGGAGGCTGAGTGGGCGGAGCGAGTCGGAACTGCTCCGGGTGTACTCCTGAGGTCTTTAGAGTTGGGTCAGACGATTCTATGCTCCGCTGGGATTCAGGCACAGCATTATAGAACTGTGTTTTGGCTGTATTACACACCAGCCAGAATTGCACAGTGGGGCGTGTCATCAGGGATAACCTGCCCAAGATGCAGTGGGGTGGATGCGGATTTGGTTCATATGTTTGCATCCTGCCCCCGTCTGCAAGAGCTATTGAAACTGATTGAGGAATATCTAGATCGGTTACTCCGGGTGAAAATTAAGCTAACTCATGAATTAATTCTGTTAGGAGTTAGCAGTGTGACTCAAGTGGAAAACATATATCATTTTTTATTTGTCTCTATGGCTGTTTTAA
This sequence comes from Lissotriton helveticus, assembly GCF_964261635.1. Lineage (NCBI taxonomy): Eukaryota > Metazoa > Chordata > Amphibia > Caudata > Salamandridae > Lissotriton > Lissotriton helveticus. The sequence continues at coordinate 1,420,586,304 of NC_136063.1, read as the reverse complement.
GGATTAAAATTGCCGCTGCCTGGCTAGATCCTCTAACCCCTACATTTCAACAATGGCTATGATGGAAAGGGTAGGAAATCAAAAATATTGGGACAATGTATTTGGGCACCGTTAATAAAATGGAAAGAAAAAGAGTGATGGATATTGTTTGGGGATGAAGTTATGATAATATTCCTGTTTAAATGCTGTCTTGATGGTTTTCTTTCTTTTTCTGAAATATAATTCTGTGTTTTACGGATTAGAGTGTAGATCGTTGCTTATGAGTAAGATTTGGAGATCTTTTTCTTTGTTTTTATTGTTTTCTTTATTGATGGTTGTTTCTTCACTTTTTCTGTTGTACATATATGCTGATATGCTTGTGGAGGGGGAGAAAATATGAAAAACTCAAAGATTTAAAAAAAAAAAGAAAAAGGAGAGAGACTGGGGAATGAGGAAACTTCATTCTAACTAGGGCTTCCCTCTCCTTCAGAAGATTGATAAAGATCAGAGAAATACCTGTGTAGAAGGAGTGAGACGGGGAGTGAACTGACGTACCTGGACAAGCATCTATGGCTATGTATCTGGTACCGTGGCTCTGGGTTTGCAAGTCGTAAATGAACACTTGTAGGAATACTGCTGGTGAGTGTGAGGAAGTATTGAAGATGTCATCCTGCATGAGGCCAAAAAAACACTCATCCTCTTCAGCAGTGGTGGTTGCAGAGACAGCTGCTTGTAAGAGCATAGTGTTCTCTAGTGGGACTGCTTGCTGTCCAACATACTTGGATGCTACAGCATCATTTTCAGCTATGGTCCCCAGGAGCAACAAGAGAAAAAGTAAGTTGACAGTCAGACATTAAAGGCTGTGTAAAGGACCTTACCAGGATTGTCTCACATTAGCTATCAGTGACAAGCAACTCTTTAGAATAGTTGCATTACAGATTACCTAACCATATGGAGTCAATGATTGAGCAATACGTGGCACTACAAATGATATATGATGACATCTCACCTGTTATTTATACAGATGCCCTCTTTGAGGACATACCTCTTAATGTCAACGGCTGAACCGGATTCCTTGTACACAGTTGTAGATATGTTACTCTTGACTCAGCAGGAGGGGAGAGTAAGCAAATGTTGAGGTGCATGAGAATGGAAGCTGTGACAGGTGACACAAATGCTATGATTACGGATAAATGTACACAAGAGGAATGGCATATATATTTCACATGGAGCAAAGGCTCAAAGACCATACCTTAGAAATGTGAAATTATGATGAGAAAGCAAAAATCATGATGTACAGCACTAGAAGTCTAATAGTTACAGACTTACCTGATGGACAATAAAAGTTATTTAAATCTATTTCCTAGCTACATTGTCCCTGTAACCTGTATTTCTTTCAGTGAATTTCTATGTTTTTCTAATGTTATTTCTTAACTGTAACCTGTGAGAGTGAGTATGTGACTGAGTGCATGAGTGTCTTAGTGGTTGTGGGTGAGAGGGGATGTGTGAGTGCCTATAAGGGTCTGGGAGTGGCTGCATAGTTGCCTCACTGGGTGTTCGTTTGGATGCATGAATGTGTACATGAGTGTCTGAGGGGGTCTGTGAGTCAGTGCATGAGTGTTTATGTGCATCTGTGAGTGGTTACCTGAGTGCCTGATTGGGTCTGTGTGATTGTCTGAGTGGGTCTGTGAGTGGGTGCAAGAGACACTGAGTAAGTTTATGAGAGCGTACATTAGTATATAAGTTAGAGTGTGAATCTTAATGTCTCCGTTGTCTCATAAATACAGCTGTGAGGGACTTACTTGTAGCAACAATAAGGGTTCTTGGCTACCAATGCCGAACAGCAGCCACGGGGACTTCATTCCCTAACCAGTAGAGCATCAGGAGGCCCCTGTACAGAGTGGTTGAGGAAGGGGGGTTCTAATACAGTCTCAGTCGATAGTTTGGGAAACCCAATATATCCTTGGAGGCTTGGGCAGTACAATGAAAGGTAAAAGGAGCCTACAAGGGATTTGATTTGAAACACACTTTTGTTCGTATAAGATTATTCGGGGAGTTAGTCCTTATGGAACAAACACCAAAGTGTCATTAGACAACATCAATCAATGAAATGTCTTAGAAGAGACAACACGTGAGGACCTAGTAATTTGAAAATATGTATTTTTATATAATAAACACATATCAAAAGGAGTACAAACACGTAAAATCAATCAGCAAACACTCAGGGAAAGAAGTAAAATCAAATTAACCTAGCATCATGGGCAACAAATCTCATAATGAGAATATGTATTGCTCTACAGTAACAAAATTTCTTGGGAATAGAGGGTAGAGTCGATGTTTCGTTTTTTTTTGTCTGTAGTCCATCAGACCATCTTCAGAAAGGTAATTGAAGCTGAGAAAAAAAGACTCTTCTAAGGAATAGCGAAAACAGCCTAGTACCATGTACTTAATATATGGTCACTGCTGTTGTTAAAGTGCTGTAATATAGGAAAAGTATTTTACTTTTCTTTGTTAATTGGAAGGAGACGTCTGTTTCAAACAGGAAATGATCTTCCAAATGCTGTATGAACATACACGATCTTCTTCGAATTATGGGCGTAGCCTGGAAACCGGCGTTCCTCCAAGAATCAAAGCAGCAGGAGGAACACTCAGCAGCCAAGGGGAGTTCATCTCCACAACCGGTGGTATGCCATTAGGTCCCTCTGCAGGGTGTTTGACAAAGGGGGCATGGCCTCTGATGATATTTCAGCAATCTGGTTGAGGGGGACTTAGTGATCACAATAATAGGGGCATTTGGCCCCAACAATCCTCAGCAGCCAAGCTGACTTCATCCCACAACCAATAGTGTGCCAGGAGGCCCCTGTGCAGAGTGGTTCAGAAAGGGGGCAGGGCCTCAGACGCCATCTCAGCAATCCAGCTGTGGGAGACTCATTTATCATAACAATAGGGGTTCTTGGTCCCCAACGACCCTCAGCAGCCAAGGGGATATCACCCCCAAATAGCAGTGTACCAGGAGGGCCCTGTGTAGAGTGTTTGAGAAGGGGGCAGGGGCCTCAAATGACATGTAAGCAATCCATCTGCTGGGGACTTAGTTATTGCAACAGTAGGAGTTATTGACCCCCAACGACCCTCAGCAGCCTCTGATGAGTTCTCAGCAATTCCCAGCAAGCTCATTTCTGACCTTTATTTTTCCTCTTTCTGCTCGTTTCTCACCTTTATTCTGCTTCTTTCTGCTCATTTCTAACCTTCTTTTTGCTTCCTGCTGCATGTTTCTGACCTCTATTTTGCCTTTTTATTCTTATTCTTGACCGTTATTCTGCCTCTTTCGGCTCATTTCTAACCTTCATTTTGCCCCTTGCTGTTCGTTTCTGACCTATTTTGCCTCTCTCTGCTTGTTGCTGACCTTTATTCTGATTCTGTTTGCTCATTGCTGTCTTTTATTTTGCCTTTTTTGGCTCCTTTCTGATCTCTACTTTGCTTCTTTCTGCTTGTTGCTGGCCTTTATTGTCCCTCTTTCTGATTGCTTCTCATCCGTATTATGCCTCATTCTTCTTTTTGCTGGCCTTTATTTTGCCTCTTTCTGTTCATTGCTGACCTTTATTTTCCCTCTTTCTGCTTGTTGGTGACCTTTAATCTGCCTCTTTCTGCTTGTTTCTGACCTTTATTCGGCCTCTTGCTGCTCATTTCTGACCACTATGCTGCCCCTTTCTGCTCACTTCTGACCTTTATTCTGCCTCATGCTGCTCGTTACTGACCTCTATTTTGCCTCTTTCTACTCGTTGCTGACCTTTATTCTTCTCTTTCTGCTAATTTCTGACCTTCATTCTGACTCTTGCTGCTTGTTTCTGACCTTTATTTTGCATCTTTCAGCACACTTATGACCTTTATTTTGCCTCTTTCTACTCATTACTCACCTTTATTCACCCTCGTTCTGCTAGTTTCTCACTTTTGGTCACCCTCTTTCAGCTAGTTTCTCACCTATTTTTTACCTCTTTTTGCTCGTTGCTGTCCTTTATTTTGCCTCTTTTCTGCTCGATTCTCCTAACTTTTATCATCCCTCTCTCTGGTTGTTTCTGACTTCTATGCTGCCTCTTTCTGCTCATTTCTCACCTTGAACTTGCTTTTTTTTCTGCTTGTTTTTTACCTTTATTTTACCTAGTTCTGCTCTGCCCAGGTCTGCATGAGGAGTTTAAGGCTTCGCAGTCCCTGCTGGCTGACAGCCTTCTGCAGGACCCGTCATTTCTTTAACACACACACAGCTGCTAAACATGCATATCCTTGGGTTTAAAAGCATTTTGTCTGATTCCCTGCTCGCTTGACAGCGGGCAGGGAGAGAGATGAATGCCCAACTTCCAGCAAAAAAGAACATTTCTACGCTCTCACTTGCTGAAAACGGAGTGATTGCTGTGGCTTGGCAGGAACGGTTAAAGCTCACACCAAGCCATAGAAAACAGCTATGTCCCGGGATGGCCGGTCCCCAGGACCATGCAGGACCATGCAGCCCTCCACCTTTGATTCAGTGGGACCTGCCCTGGGGTGGTTGCGGTCTCAAGGGCTAAGAATGGCCTGGGAGGGGGGCTATGTGACCCCTTTCCCATTTTTAAAAAAACAATTTGGTCCTGGGGAGGTTGTTGTCCACGGGTCCTGGGGGGTCAAAGAGGACCCCCTATTGTGAAGTAAGTAGCCCGGGAGGTGGTGGTCCTCGGGACACATAGGAGTCCATGAGAACCCCCATTTCTTTTTAATTAGCCCCAGGGAGGTGCAGTCCCTGGGACACACAGGCCTGTAAGACCCCCCAATTCTTTTGAATTATTCCTGGGGAGGTACCAGTCCTCGGTCCGGCAGTTCCAGGCAGCCTCTCTGCAACACACTATAAGTCCCAGGGAGTTAGTGGTCCCTGGGGCACAAGAATGGGATCCCTGAGCGCCCCCTCCTTTCCATTTCACTTGTTTATGGGACTCTGCTCATGCTGAGTCCCAAAATGACTAGCAGCACTTCCTGATTTGAAGTGTTGGTAGCCAATCAGATCTCAGCATGAGATCGGGAGGGTTCACGTAGCCTTCACTTCTTTATACATAAAAATTTCAATTTCTTTATAATAACTCCACAACTTTCGAACAGATATACACTAAATTTAAAAAAGGCACTATTTGGGCTGTTGCTGTGACTAACCCTGGGCGTAGTTTGCGTAGTAGCGTTACGCGTAGCTACGCAAAGTGCACTTCGCACTAGGCGACCTACACAGTGCAGGATGCTTGTCCGCACTGTGCAATCAGTGCAAACTACATCTTGCACAGTGCAAGCGGTCGTTTTCTGCTGCTCGAGTAGATTTCTACTCGAGCTGCAGCTTTCTCAACGCGGACTGGTAGCTTCTCATCACAAGCGGTCGCAGGCATACGCGACCACTCGCCTCGCAATGAGAAACCTGACTTCCCCACGTCGAGAATCTCGCTGGGATGTCATTTTACTCGCTCGGGATCGCCAACTTGACGTTGAGGACATCGAACAAGCAAAAAATTACCGCTACGCTACGCGTGTTTGCTCTTTGCTACATGCAATTCGCGTAGTGCGAAGTAGCGCAAACTTCGCAAACTACGAGAGCATAGCGTAGTACTTCACCCAGAGTTAGCTGTGACTAAACTCCCTATGGGGATTAACAAGGGGAAACGTGTTTTGGGAACCTCACTTTTTCTCAGCCCCTACTTGAAGGATCACCCCAAAACTTTCAAGACCTTATCTGAAGTGAACGTCATACTAGTTTTGAAGGATTCATGAAACAGCAGCAAAGTTATTGGTAAAATTCACAACTAACCACTCACTTACAGTCAGCCATGCACCCACTGAATCATCCATACAGACACGTATACGCCCACCAATACACCTTGGTTTATATATATATATATATATATATATATATATATATATTACCTACTGGCGGTCGCCAGTAGGTAGTTATAGTTAGGACCTAGTTTCCATAGGAAATCGTCAACATTCTATTTGGATTAACTTTGGCCCTGGTGGATGAATCTTTGCGAATTTCTCAAAGAAGATGGCTCGGTCCGCTGCGCTCCTTCCCTGAAAATTTGGGGGGGATTGGTGAAGTGGGGGCTGAGATAAAAGGGGGGTCCCAAAACGTGTTTTCTCCATGTTATTTTCCATAGGACGTTTAGACACGGCTACAGGTCGAACGGCTGAATGGATTTATAAGAAATTTGGCAAAACTGTAGAGTCCGGCTCGCAGATTACGCTTTTTGTGGAATGGTGTAAATCTGTTCAGTAGTTGTTGAGAAAATGAAAGTTAAAGTCAATTATATATCTATAAGCGCGGACGGGTGCGCGTACTCAAGCGGCTGCGCGCGCGCAGAATTTTTTTTTGCTGCGTGACGTCTGTTAACGTTCGATTCGAAGGAAATCAGGAAGTGTTGACCGCCATTTTGTCACTGCGAGTAAATATATTGTCATTTCAAAGCGTTGGAACGTGGAAAGGGGAGAAGGTAGAGATTGTTTTGCTGCGTAGGTTTTCTCAGGGTGTGCAGTAAGGACCTTAAACGCGAAAATATATATATTTTCTTTTTCGAAAAAAGTTGCGGGGTGCGCGCGAGTAAATATATTCTCGTTTCAAAGCGTTAGAACATGGAAAGGGGAGAAGGTAGAGATTGTTTTGCTGCGTAGGTTCTCTCAGGGTGTGCAGTAAGGCCCTTAAAGGCGAAAATATATATATATATATTTTTTTTTAAAGTTGCGGGGTGCGCGCGATTAAATATATTCTCATTTCAAAGCGTTGGAACATGGAAAGGGGTGAAGGTAGAGATTGTTATGCTGCGTAGGTTTTCTCAGAGTGTGCAGTAAGGACCTTAAACGCGAAAATATATATATTTTTTTTTCTCGAAAAAAGTTGCGGGGTGCGCACAACTATTTACAAAAGTGTGAAAATGGAGATAAATCAGAAGTTTGAGTGCTTTGATATAAGGTGGCTCTGAAAAGAGCCCTTGTGTTAATTGAGTTGTTTCTGCATTTATAAGTAAGTACCGATGCAGAGTCTGATATAATATTGTTGGCAGCATTTTGAAAGGAAAGACAGGGGCCCATTTTCTGGTTAACAGGCGACCAGGCCAACTTTTCACGCCAGGCCCATTCCTGCAAAGTCGACCGCCAATTTTAGGAGATCTGCAACCACCGGCAGTCACTGGGTTGCAGGAGCAGATGGACTCAAGCCTGTCGGGCGAAGCATCGTTGCACCGCCACAGTGGACGAGACCCTGCTGGGTGAGTGGAGCGTCGCTGTACCGCAACAGTGGGCGAGTCCTTTGCTGGGCTCGTGGAGCGTCCCTATATCGCCACAGTGGACGAACCCTTTGCCGGGTGCGTGGATCGTTGTGGGTGCAGCTGAGGGGCCTCCACCTGGGGAGGCGGGAGAGGCTCGTCCGCGCAGCCTCTCCCTCCCAGTGCACCCCACGGCGTCTTGCTGACATTTGTTATGGCCGGACCAGGCGATGAAGAGAGGGGGGGGGTCTGAGGCATATGCAAGACATTCCCCCCTTGTGGCCTGCAAGGCGCTGAAAAAAGAAGAGAATGGGAAGACAACTACATCTCGGGTAGGGCCCATGCCTTCTCTGGCCGATGGCGGCCGGCCGCTCTTTGCCACGGCCCCAGGAACGGATCCCTTGGTTCATCCTGGGGACAGGCCTTGGCGAGTGGTGTCGCCTCCGGACTATTCGCGTAATGGTTCTCCACCCCAGGCCGTTGCCGACGGCTTTTGTAGACTTTCTGACGCTCAAAAACCCTACTAGAAAGCAGCCCAAAAGTAGCCCAACATTGCTACTTTGGGGAAGGAGGGACAGGGACGGCGTCAAGTAGACGGCGAAATGCATTGTGGGTTTGTTGCTGCGGCCGTTTGTCATGTAAATAGTTGTTTTAATATATTTTTGTTCAAGAATAAAAACGTTTTAACCTGTTATTTTGCTGTCGTGTGGTATATTTCTAATATTTGTCGCTCTGATGTCGTTTCCCCTCCCAAATGTAACATGTCATTGTAATCTACAGCCGGACATTCCGACAGGACATGAGAGCAAAAGGGGGGGGTCAGATCTGAAGTTGGGCAGGCGATAAGATCACGTTTTGCTATGTGGGGCTATCTATGTTCGTGATGGGGCCTAAAAGGGGGCAAGATGGCGTCGAGCTCGGTTTCTCTCACTAGTTTCATATTTCTCATGAGGGGTTGTTCCTAATGTTTCTATTTTAGCAAGGTCAAAAAGAGATCCTATCAGTGGCCTACTGATTTTGTTCGATTCCTTTTGTTTTCTCTAACGATTTTTAAGTTAAAGTTTGCTAGTACGATACAGCGGCTAGTCCGCATTTTATATATATGTCTTTTTTATTAGGGGTGTCCTCCGGTGAAGTCGGATGATCTACCTCTAATAAACGGTAAGTGTTCCTCTGAAGGAATGCGTCTTGAAAGTGACTGACTGTAATGTATGATATTTCACTCAGTGACTTTCAGGCCCATGCTGTTTCAAAACTGTGCATGTGTTTGAAGCAGGCGTAGGTATTGACGCAGCATAGAAACTACTAGGAACCAATTGGAAGTGTTGTTTTCAAGTCACATGACTCACATGCGCGTCTCAGGACGTGTACGCGGTGATAGTATCTGGTTGGAAGTAGCGGTCTAATTCAGGGAAGTTTCAAAACGTGAAAAGGAGTAAATCTAAACACATCCGGATTGAATATATCTTCTGAGTAGTATAAGTTCTATGATGGGTCTATGAAGAAATTTAATAAGTTACAATCGCGAAGTTTTCCCGAAATATATCGGCGGGTGCGCGCACACGGTCGCGCACGATGGAAAGCCAAAAACGGGGTGATAAACGCCCTTTATAATATGCTCCTGGAGCTGTTTTTGGTACAATGAGTTAGTTCTGAAAATAACTTTTTTTTTTTTTTTTTTAAACAACTGTTATGTTGTTTTTTAAATGAAATGAAGAAATTTATCTTTTCTCGGGGCATTTATGACTCTCAATTTTTAGTTTAGTAAGAATGAGGCTCTGCTCTCCGTACAGAAGAATTTCTCCACACTCGTTGCATTTCATGTGCACCTTTGCAAGATATGGTCTCAAGTCCATCACAGCACTCGATGGAGATACAGGTCGTCCACCAGAAGATGTGCTGGCCACCTCTGATGGTAATAGCGTGGCCAGGGCTCTTGTCGATGCCTTTGCAAATTCCACAGGGTGCACTTGTTTGACATGCCGCATCATGGTATGTATGGAAAAGGAATATTTTTTTCTTGGATTTCCTCTTGAGAGAACCGAATTGCATATCGTGCAGGTAACTTTTGGCGCATTTACTTTCATTAATTCTTCAGGATAAGTAAAAAATGTCCAAATAAAAGATTCCTTTTTTCTTTTTAAAGGTAGTCGCTCATTTCCTTCAGATTCGGAAGATGAATGCGGGGCGGCAGCCATTTCAGCAAAGTCTTCCGAAGGGTGTTGAACGTTGTTCTCTTTTGAGAGTACAAAAGATAGTGAGGGAAGTGGGTGGAGTCCTCCGTGTAAATTGCAGAATAGAAACTACTAAGAACCAATTGGAAGTGTTGTTTTCAAGTCACATGACTTCACATGCGCGTCTCAGGACGTGTACGCGGTGATAGTATCTAGTCACGTACGTCATTTGTAAGTAGCGGTCTAATTCAGCGAAGTTTCAAAACGTGCAAAGAAGTAAATTCAAACATATTCGGATTTAATATATCTTTTGAGCTCGATTCAAGCATACAATTGTTAAAGTATAAAACCTTTTATATATTTTTTTAAAATACCAAGGTGTGTACATTCGGTCACACACGAAAGTTTAAAAAGACATTCGGCTCCATTTAATGAAAATTTTCATAATATTAAAAAAAAAGCCTAGGTTTAGTCTGTTTGACGTATTATAAGTTCTTTGATGGGTCTATGAAAAAATTCAATAAGTTCAGATTGCAAAGTTTTCACGAAATATATAGGTGGGTGTGCGCACACGGTCGCGCACGAAAGCCTGGAAATGCGCTATCTATTTTATTGAGAACTGTTGCCGAGAGTGCGCACACCGGGTCGCGCACGGAAGTTTAGAAAGGCTATTTTTATTTACAGACAAATTTTAATGCGTTGAAAAAAAGGCAAGATACAGACTTTCTAATTCTGTATCGCTTTACAAGGAGTCTCTATGCAACTTGAACAGTGAAGAAAACGGCTTGTTTCCGAAAAAAATATTGCCAGAACTTTATGGACAAAAGTATAGGTTGTATACACGAGATATTTTTGAATTAGCATTTTAAAAACCAATGAAATTCACTGAAAAAACCATAGGTTTTACACACGTTATAGTTAGGAAGTAGCATTTACAAAACCTATGAAATTCACTGAAAAAACCATAGGTTTGACACCAGTTATAGGTAGCTGGAAAATTTACTGATATAAAACCAATGAACATCCACGTTATAGTTAGTTGGACTCACTATAACTTGCGCGTGTAATGCACTGCTGATGACGTCACATATTACATCACTCATGACATCACTGATAACACCATCCTTGTGACACAGTGACAGACCTCCTTTCACTGTAATCTAACCCTTGAAACGCATATTCAAAAATAGAAACTAAAATGTTCAAAAAAATGGAGATACTCATACCAGTTACAACAACCAATTCAATAATTCCACCATCTATATACACATGCACTAATTCACCAACAGTTCTATATAGTCACTCATACATATATTCACTAATCATATGTAGTGATACACCTACACATCCTGTTACACACCGACAGTCATCCAAAAGTTATTCACACACATACTCACGCATGCAAATAAACTATTGAACATCCATTTATTTGCATAAACAGCTATACACACACTACCACTTTACTTCTAAGGAAACTTACACATACTCTCTTAAAAATCACTTATAGAAACACATACTAATTTAAACAGGAACTCTTACAATACCTCACTCTCACATATAGTCACTTATATACATCAATATTCACATATACTACATTAAAACATATGTAGTTACTGATAAAGACACTAATAAGACAGTCATTCACTCACTAACACAGACATATGCACACTAATCCACCCATACAGTCCTGCACATATGCTGTCTTCAAAACACATACAAACAGAGACTCAGTCATTCTTGCATCTATGTACTAAGTAATACTCCCACCAAAGCATGCAAACACTCATACTGATACTAAGAAAAACATCTAATAACCTATATACATACACATGTATTTACTCATCAACCCATGCAGCCACTTATACACAAAGTGAAACACTAATACATATATTTAAATATTTAAGCATTACTCACTAATATATGTATTCACTAAGATATTCAATAATATATACATATATAACACATATTTATTTTTCAGAAAGACACACATTCACTGGATGGTGTCATCAGTGATGTCATGAGTGATGTAATATGTGACGTCATCAGCAGTGCATTACACGCGCAAGTTATAGTGAGTCCAACTAACTATAACGTGGAATTTCATTGGTTTTATATCAGTAAAATTTCCAGCTAACTCTAACTGGTGTCAAACCTATGGTTTTTTCAGTGAATTTCATAGGTTTTGTAAATGCTACTTCCTAACTATAACGTGTGTAAAACCTATGGTTTTTTCAGTGAATATATATATATATATATATTTAACATTCAGTGATGTAATTTGAGATGTCATCAGTGATGTCAATGACCATGTCATGAGTAATGTAATATGAAAGGTCATAAGCAGTTCATTGTGGGGGCATGAGTTAAAGTTAGCTCAGCTAACTATAACTGTTGAATTTCATTGGTTTTGCATGAGTGAAACATTAGCCTAACTATAACATCCCTGAAACTTTTGTTTTTTCAATGAATTTCCAAGGTTTTTTAAACAGTGGCCACGTTTGCAAAGTGGTGGAGAAAGGGGGCTGGCCTCAGACTAACTCTAAATAATCTCACTGTGTAGGACTTACAGGAGGTAACAGGAGGGCTTTTTGACCCCCAAAGTTCCTCAGGAATAAAGTGGACTTCATCCCCCAACTAGTAGTGCACCACGAGCTGTGTTTGAAGATTGGTGGAGAAAGGGGTCATGGCCTCTGAAGACCTCTTAGCAATTCCACTCTATGGGACTTACTGGAGATAACAGGAAGGGTAGTTGGTCCCTAGGGACATCTTTGGGTGCCAACTACTTCTCCTGTTACCTCTAATTAGTCTCAAACAGCAGGATTGCTGAACCCTCATAAGAGGCAATGCCCCCTTTCTACACCACTCTGGAAATGCGCCTCCTGGTGCACTACTAGTAGGAGGATGAAGTTCCCTTGGCTATTGAGGATTCTAGGGGGCTAACTATCCCTTCTGCTACCGCAAGCAAGTCCCACACTGCGGCTTTGCTGAGAGGTTTTTGGTGGTCACACCCCATTTTTCCTCCACTCTGCAAATACTAGTTTTTTTTTTTTTGCAGAGTTTTATATAGCGCGAACTAGACCCGAACCGAATCAGGTATCAGAGCGCTTTACATAGCACTAGTTACGTTACATGAGGACACACTTTCATTTTAGGCACGGGGAGATTAAGTGATTTGCCCAGAATCACAGGAGGTTTTTGGCGTCGTTACAGAGACTCGAACCCAGCTCCCCAGGTCCAAGGTCGAGCGCCTTAGCCGTTAGGCCAAATCCCCCAACTAGCTCCTCATGCTCCTTGGGAGCCAACTAGCCCTCCTGTTACCTCCAGTCAGACCCACATAGCTGTATTGCAGGGAGGTGGTCATAGGCCATGCCCCCTTTCTCCACCATTCTGCAAACATGCCTCCTGGGACATTGCTGCTTGGGGCCCTAAAGAGGCAAGGCAGCCACATCCCCCACCAGCATGCCAGGGGCGATTTCGGCCAGCTTTTTTTAATTTGTTGTATTTCCATTTTTTAGAAAGGCCCCCTTCCCTGGACCATTTTGGGCCCCAGGGACCCCTTACCTCAGGGCCTGCCCTTTTTGTTTATTTTCTTTATTTAAAAAATGGAGGGTCCCTATTTGAAAGTGAGGGATCTCATCCCTGAGGGCTAGCCCTTTTTTTACTAGATTTGTTTTAAAAGGGGGGCTGCATGGCTCCTCCTGGGCCATTTTCAGCCCCAGAGACCCCATCCCCATGGCCTCCCCCTTAAGTTATTTTTTACAAAAACAAGGGAGGACAGTTGTGCGGCCTGCCTTCAGGGCCGATTTCGACCCCAAGGACCCAATCACTGTGTACCTGGCCTGTAGTTGGGTGCCCTGGTCTCACCTAGGGCACTCACTTTTGGAATGCTGGGGACCACAGGGGAATCCTTAAGGGCTCTTGGGACCCTGCCGATTCCCACCTCCTGCGGGAGATGGCATTGCTGTGAGACCCAAAGAGTTGCTAATATGCAGCTCCCTGAATCTTAAAGCAATGTCCAACTCCCTGCTCGCTTGCCAGTGCGCAGGGAAACAGACATGTTCTGCTTTCAGCAAGCGAGAGTATTTTCTGCTCTCGCTTGCTGAAAGCAGAGTGTTTGCTATGACTTGGCGGGAGTGGTTTTCCTCCTAAGCCATAGCAAACTGCCATGTCATCGGGTGGGCAGCACAGAACATTGCTGGTTCAGGCCCTGGTGGGGGGGTTATGGTCCCCAGGGCCATCTAGGGCTCCAATGTTACCTTTAGCCCTGGGGAGGTGGTGGTTCCCGGGGCCGGGGACCCGTAAGGACCCCCTTCAATGTTGTGTTTGTGCCCCTGGGAGGTGGCGGTACCCATTTCTTTTGTTGATAATATATGTGCCTCCGGGAGGTGGCAGTCCTCAGGGAAGCAGGAGTGGCCGTAGGATCTCTCCCACATTTCATTAAAAAAAATGCCACGGGAAGGTGGCAGACCCTGGGCAGCGGGGGAGGCGGTAGGGCTTCCCTGGCATTTTCTAAAAAATAATCTATGTGCCCCGGAGAGGAGGCAGTCTGTGGGACAACAGGGGAGGCCATAGGGCTTCCCCCACATTTCACTTAAAAAACAGTGTGCCCTGGGCCGTGGCGGTCCCTGGGCCTTTACATATTCCCTAGAGGTGAACCCTATGAGCCCCTCTCCTCATGCCCCCAGGATTTCGGCCAATCAGGGACTTTAAAAAGAGATGACCAGGAGCCTGCCCGTCTTTGCTTTTAAAAAATGTGTGGGGTTACTGTAGAAACCCCTACCGTTTCTGGGGGTTAGGGTATTCCTACCCTGCCCCCTTTTCTTTAAGATGGCTGCCAACACTTCCTGGTTAGAGTGTTTGCAACCAATCAAATTTCAGTAGGATTCGCGAGTCCACTGCAAGGACTTGTGTCACCACAAGGAATCTATATTATTTAAGCGTTAATTGCTCTGAAACTACTGAAAAGATTTACACCAAATCACATAAAGCACACTTTATTGACCAAAACCTAGCTTTGTGCCAAATTTGGTTAAATTCTGTTCAGCATTTCAGGCTGTAGTCGTGTTCACAAAATAAAAAATCCCCCTAGACATAACATAGGGAAAAGCCCCCTGTTTTCTCAGCCCCCACTTGACAAATCACATGCAAACTTTAAACACAACAGTTGAACCAAACATTAAGTATTGTGAAAATGTTGTGGAGATTCACCAGGTAGCACCAGAGTTATTGGCAAATCATCTTGCAAAAACTGCACATGTGCGCTTGCACACACATGCATGCGCAGTTTTCGTAAGCTGACCAACCCAAGGGCAGCTTGGGAACGCCCTCAGTAGAGGTAAGTGAATATTTTTGGGGTTGTTGGGGAATGCGACTATGGAAATCTCTGCACACTCCGCTGGCGGAGCTGAGTTATGTGCCTGGGCTTACTATATACTGAACTCTTTTAGAACATTACTAACTGTATTTCTGAGTGTTTAGTTCTATAAATCTACATATAATGGGTAACATGGATTCCTTGTTGGGCATTTGAGTCAGCATTGAGTTCTTTCAGTAAGAATGGCAATGCCTTCATTAGGGGTATCTCCATAAGAGTTATATCTGTGCATGTGAGGCAAGCTGTGGATGGTAGAAACACTGTCTAAGAAGATGTAGTAAAAGCTTTGCCTTTTCATAACTACGTATGTTGTATGTCGATTTAGATTCCATATGAATTTTCTAATTTATGCCCTTATATGGGTACAATTTGCGTTGTCCATATATAGGCATCGAAATCAAGCCCTTATATAGGCATAGCGTATGCTGCCCAATTACAGGCACGGCTACTTCCATCCACTCACCTACGTCACAACGATTTCTTGGAAAACCAGACTCTGAAGCGGTTAGGGACATCCCCTTGCTTGAATATTGATTTCCCCAAGAACTCAGTTATTATGCTTGAACATCTGTTCTTTAGGGGTTCATTCATGACGTTCATATGCCCGACTTTACATCAAAGCTGGCATTCCTAAACACCTTCAAGGTATAAATATACCTTCACTTGCTATAGCAAAGCACAGTGTAGTTCCGTGCTGTTCGACTACCTATTTGCCCGACGCAGCTCGCTTCAGAAAGTGCCTAAGGAAGCCCACTCTCCAGCTGATGCACTGATCAGAAGCTGTAATCCTCTGCCGAGAAATCCAGCTCCAGTGTTTCTGACTCCCCTTGCGGGGTGTTGGGAAATCGAGTCCATGAAAGAGATACCAACCTCTCTCATTCTGAGGTATGGAATTGATTAGAACCTAGAGAAACCTTTGCCAATTCTTGACAAAAACTAAACCGATGCTAAAGACAAACACCTACTTCTTCCTCGTGCTAGACATAGGTTAGGTACACTGGGGTGGGCATATTTTAGAAGCACCAGTTGAGTATTTTAGCTTGTGTTATTTATGTATGTATTTTTACATGTCATAGCAACAAACAATGTTATTACAGTATTATTTCATATTACTGTTTACGCTGTACGCATTATACTTTGCATTCTGTTTAACGATTGTAGCAGTTCATCTCTCTTTATGAGAAAGAAGACTGTTCAATAAACCCCTTTTTATTGAAACACCCGTCTTTCTATTTCTATGCAAATCTGTAGAAACGAAGCATGCATGAATGACTGAGGAAAATAGTTATCTATTGTTTCCACAACTCTAAAGATATGTTTAGATTCTTGGGGAACCAAAGTTGTCATGTTTATGCGGTTGTCAGAAACTAATCCCTTCTTGTTTTTTCGAGAACGTTTCTAGTGACCTCTGAGTTAGCTGGCACTCACAATGAAGTTTAGTATACTCGATAGAGACATACTGACCTTAGTCCTATGTCAAATCTATAGTGTATATTATTCCAATGGTCAGAGCCTATTGGGAATATAGGAACTACACTACACTTACATGAGATGGTATGTTATGTTAGACAATCTTATAAAGCGCACTATCACCCCGCGCGTTTCCAGGCGCTGAATTAAGTTAGTACTCCAATTTTCGCACATATTACTATGAAGATATCAGCTATAAGTGGATGATGGCTGGTCTGAGTTACACCTTTGGAAAGAGCCATGTTTTAAGCTTCTTCCTGAAGTGTAAGAGGTGTTCTGTTTGTCTAAGATTAGACAGAAGTTCATTCTAGAGTCATGCAGGTGCAGAGCCGAATGCTCTTCCTCCAAACCTTGGTGTTCTAAACCTGGGCATGTTAACCAAGTTGGCTGCTGAAGAATGAAGGATTCTGGTCGGAGCATACCAAACAAATTTGCTCTGCAGTGAAATGGGCTCAAGTCCATGCAAGGCTTAAATACAATGCAGAGCGATTTAAACTGTATCATCTGTGTCATTGGGAGCCAGTGGAGCTCTTTGAGGGAAAGAGAGGATGATGATCTGCGTGGTCTCATTAAGACTAGCTTTGCAGCTATTGTCTGGATTCTCTGAAGTTTCTTAATCAAAAGTTTGGGGCACCCAATAACAGAGCATTGCAATAGTCTAACTGGCTCAGAATTACACTTCTCACCACAAGTGCTCTAGCTGAAGTCAGTAGCATTGAAAATATTTTCCGTAGTGCTCTGATTAGAGAAAAAGCCAGTCCCAACCATTTTATACACTTGGGTTTCTAGACGCAGTTTGTCATCAAATACCATCCCTAGATTGCTCACTGCCTTAGAGGGTATTAGTGGCTTATCTGTAGAGATAAAGCAAACTTCTTATGGGGCAACCCAGTAACCCTCAGAACCTGGGCAATACATTAATAATATCAACAATGGTCCTGTCGGGTATGAACACAATTGCTTTAAATTCTGTACCTATCTCCAAATATAATTATGACATAACTGTACTACTTATTATGCCACCTCGATCAAATCATTAAGTGCAAATCCAAACAAAAAGAAGGGTCAGTAAATGTTTTAATCATTGAATTACTTTTCATTCATGATTTGTTTTTCCTTTTCAACTGACACCTTGATATATGCATAAGAATTATTTACAAAATATGGCGCATCAATTCAAATCAGTGGAAAATGTGACATAAAGTGAAAAATTGTGACTCAGTGACATAACAATTAGTGATCTATATACATGTGAATAGGGGATATTGAAGGGGAGAAAAGTGTAAAGCCGGTCTCTGATTTAAGGTACTCCAATCCAACACGCTATATTAGTTAGCTGTGGTGTGTTGGACTCGGTTGACTGGTCCTTGTGGTATTTTGTCGACGTTTCGACCCTATAGACGCCTTATTTATGGGTCTCTGGCGGGTCTTCTTCAGGACGGGGGCAAAGGAAAGGATTTTGCGCCAGATGTCTTCATAAGTCGGACACCTCGGAGTTCTACTGGCTAGGGTCTCCTCTTCTATATTGATGAATCGGTTGTGAGCAGATTTTTGCCTTGGTAATTATCTTGATTCAATCCTGGCAAATGGCGGCGTTGCCTCGTTTTATGTAGATCGTTTGTCAATTACTTCCAACGATCATTAAGTAAGGGTCTCGATATCACCTCCGTTAGTATAAGGCACAATTCAATATCATGGTCTTTCTGTACTCAGGGTATCTGTTAATGATTTCGGCAATCGTGACTTGGAAATCTCATTGTCCCATCCGGGAGTCTGAAAACGGTCACGGTCCGTTAGGCTCTAACAATCCTTGAAGAGCACCGGGTGCAAGACCGTGAATATAACTACTTCCGTGGAAGTAATTGACAAACGATCTACATAAAATGAGGTAACGCCGCCATTTGCCAGGATTGAATAAATATAATTACCAAGGCAAAAATCTGCTCACAACCGATTCATCAATATAGAAGAGGAGACCCTAGCCAGTAGAACTCCGAGGTGTCCGACTTATGAAGATATCTGGCGCAAAATCCTTTCCCTTGCCCCCGTCCTGAAGAAGACCCGCCAGAGACCCATAAATAAGGCGTCTATAGGGTCGAAACGACGACAAAACACGACAAGGACCAGTCAACCGAGTCCAACACACCACAGCTAACTAATATAGCGTGTTGGATTGGAGTACCATTAAATCAGAGACCGGCTTTACAATTATATCCCCTATTCACATGTATATAGATCACTAATTGTTATGTCACTGAGTCACAATTTTTCACTTTATGTCACATTTTCCACTGATTTGAATTGATGCGCCGTATTTTGTAAATAATTCTTATGCATATATCAAGGTGTCAGTTGAAAAGAAAAAACAAATCATGAATGAAAAGTAATTCAATGATTAAAACATTTACTGACCCTTCTTTTTGTTTAGATTTGCACTTAATGATTTGATCGAGGTGGCATAATAAGTAGTACAGTTATGTCATAATTATATTTGGAGATAGGTACAGAATTTAAAGCAATTGTGTTCATACCCGACAGGACCATTGTTGATATTATATCTGTAGAGATAGGCCAGAAGTTGGCCGGGAGCGGAAGAGGTACTTTCTTTGCCGTACAGTACAGAATTTCTGTTTTACCTCCGTTAAACTGCAGGGAGTCATATTTGAGCCGTATTGCAGTTTTTTGCATACACTCATGAAAACTTTTGAGTAATGTTGATTGATTCCCCTCCAGTGAAAAAATAAGTTGCTTATCATCCACATAATTCAGCAGATTGACTTTGTATGATTTAATAATTGGAATCCACAGACTCATTTAAATATTGAACAGTATTGGACTGATTGCTGATCCTTGTGGGACGCCATATTGAATGTTACCAAATTTAGATGGGAGGTAAGGCCACTGCCTCTTGTCTGTCCGACAGGTATGACTGAAACCATTTTAATGCCATGCCCTCTATCCCAATTTCCATGAGCCTCCTCAAAAGGATTTTATGAATGACTGTATCCAATGCGGCATGCATAGCCAGTAAGATCAGTATATCTGATTGGCCTCTGTCTGCTTGCATTCTTAGTTCGTCCAAGAACGTCAATAATGCAGTCTCTGTTCAATGACCTGGACGAAAGCCAAATTGCACATCTTCTAGCCTGTGGTTAGTTTCTAGAAATTGTAAAAGAGTTTTGCTAACCAACTTAGATTCAACTCACTGTAAAACAATGAATGTATAAGTCAGCATACGCGCCTAAAAGTGTGCATGTACCTGTCTAAAACGTCTAACGTGATATCTTTTCTTTCATGCACATACAGTTTATCCTATAGCCTAGCCACTGACTACCTTAAGGCTGAGTTTAAAGTAGCACTAAGGCAGGTTAAAAGTTGTCAAGGACTTTGAAATCTCAAGTTGAAGTAGTTGTGGAACTGTACCAACAGACTGAAGTATTATAGTCTTGAGTCAGGTTAAAAGGGCTACATGTCTAGATGGTTTACTTGGTAATGCCAGTGGTTTACTACATATCATGATGAGTGTTTCAGTTCCTATCTGATTGGTATAGTTTTCAATATGAACTAAACTCTCTTAGTAGGTTGCTGGCTCTTTTCAGGCTGTTTGGCTCTCTAAATGTATATGCAATGAGGCATGGAATGTCAACTGGTCGTGTCAGTCAGTAATTATTTGTTTAAGTGAGTGTGAAATTGCCTTCATTAGTGCTATATACATAACAGCATTGTCTGTGCATGTGAGAGAAAGTGTACATGCTTGGAACTCTGAGAGAAAGTTATTGTAGCTCTACCCTTTCATGACTGCTTACATGCCATTGACCTTAATGTAGAACACTGGATATATGTCAGCACATGCCACTAAAAGTGTGCATGTACACGTGAAATATTTCAAACTACATACCTTTCCTTTCATAGACATACAATTTATCCTATGTACTAGCTACAGGCTAACATTAGAGTAATTTTTAAGTAGTAGTATGACAGGTTTAGAATTGTTGAAGGGTTTTAAAAACAAATCCTGCCTAGGTGTAGAGTTGTATGCACAAGCTCAGGTGAACTAGGCTTGAGACATGTTGAATGGGCTACATGTCTGTATGGTTCAATTTGTAATGTGAGACCTTTACTCCAGGTGAGGATAAGTGTCTTAGTTTCTATCCGGGCTTTTTTTTCTATATGTAGTGTAGTCTGCTAGTACATTGTTGTATTTGGTTCTATAAATCTGCATGTAAGTGGTGGCATGGATTGAGTTATTTAAGTGATAGTGCCACTGCCGTCTTTAGCTGTAAATACATATGTGTTCTATCTCTGGATATGAGTGAAGGTGTAGATGCTTGAAATTCAATTGCAGAGGATTTATTAGGACATTTGACGTTTCATAACTACTTACATGAGATCTAACTCAATGTTAAACACTGTATGTATAAGTTACCATATGCGCCTATAAGTGTGCATATACCTGTCAAAATCTTCTAACTATATATCTTTGCTTTTATTCGCATACAGTTTACTCTATGGCTAGCTACATTCTATTGTATGGATGATCTTTAGGTAGTAATACAGCAAGTTTGTCAAGGGGTTTGAAATAGCAAGTCGACCTAGTTGTAGAAATGTATACACAAGCTAAAGTATACTAGACTTGCAACGTAATCAAAGGTCCACTTGTCTCATTGGTTCACTTGGTAGTTTAAAAGTCCTACTATATATCTGAAAACGTATCTCAGGTATTTTCTGAGGTTTTTTTTCCTATACATACTAAACTTTCTTAGTACATTACTGACTATGTTCTGAGTGGTTTGCTCTGCAAATCTATATATAAGGGGTAGCATGGATTCTCTGTTGGTTATGTCAGTTACTAGTGAGTTGTTTCAGTCAGAATGTCACAGCCTTCATTATCAGTTTCTACATAAGAATAATATCTGTGCATATGAATCAAGCTGTAGATGGAAGGAAGACAGTCTGAGAGAATGTAGTAATAGCTTTGCCATTTCTTAAGTACTTAGATAACATTCAACTGAAAGAAGAATGCTGGATGTATAACTCAGCATATGTCCCTAAAGGTGTCCATGTACCTGTCAAAAAGGTCTAACAACATGTCTTTTATGCACATATATTTCATCCTGTGACCTAGCTACCGGCTACCTTTGGGGTGACTTTCAAGTAGTACAACAGCAGAATAACGCTTCTTAAATGGGTTATGTGTCTCAGTTCCTTTGTCAAGTTTTATCATTGTTCAAATATACTTGTTGTTTATGAGCAAATGGCAGCAATGCTATCTGCAAAATAGAAATAATGACAGTTGATTTCAATCTTGACCCAAAAAAAGAAAGTTGTTTGGTATACATAAACATCTGCTTTTGAGTAGTCTCACAAAACAAAGATCTGCTAAGTTTTTTAAGTCTCTATGTTGAAGCTTAGCTCAGCAGATAACTGACATATTTTTGAGGGGTATAGAGTTCATCACCAAGAAAAACTCTTATATTCTTACCTTCCAAGTAATTAGGATAGATCATCCAATAAGGGGATTTTTGGCATAACGTTCTTCTAAACCCTAGTGTTTTGAAGTACTTTTGAATGTTCAATTAAAGCTGCTATTAAAAACAAAACAAAATAATATTATATTGGTATACTATCTTCCCAAAAATACATTATTATGTTTTTCATAAGAAATAACAGTGTATTATAATCAGATACAAATACCACGTTCCATTTTTTACTCTCCTCTGCTTTAATACTACTTCACCCTACATGGTGGTCTGTATGTAGCGTCATCTTTGAGCAGTAGGGGAAAAACAATCAAAATGATTGAAGAAAAAAAATGCCTAGACCATCATTATAAATATGTGTAACTATGCTTTGTACTCATTACAATTTCTTAATTAGTTGTTTCATCTATATTAACTCGACTACTTAATAACATAGATTTGAAAACATTTTCTACTACTAATATACCTGGTACAGTACTGCAAACAAATATGTAGTCTAGCTGATTTTTGAAGATGTTTTTCAGAATATTATCTCCACTAAGACAAATAATAGGCAAAAGAGTAGGTATCAATACTGATACAATCCCATCCACTCCATTGTTTAAGGACATCACACCAAATAGGCCTAATGATGTCCTTAGAACATTGGCTGCTGAAACAACAAGTAAATATTTTGCAGTTTAGAAGACAATCTAGCTTTGAATTTAAGGTTGGTATCTTTACAAAGTGCCCATCCACCATTACACTTTAAAAACACAGTGTAGTGTCTAAATGTTATATTAGCTCCTTCATGAAAAATAATAGTCAGTGTTGTATAGGTTCTTCCTGAAATGGATATTTGACCTGGTGAAGTTTGTAATTTCCTTTTGTAATTTTGTTCTATCTAGTCCACAACATTGTAGCATTAAAAATTATATATTTCCCACTTCTTTGTATTTGCAATGTAAAGATGAATTCTCACATACAATTTGAGCTGGTCAAATTTTGATTTGCTGTTTTAATCAATGTGTCAAAAGACACTGTTTTGCAATCTGTGTAAAATACAGGAATCTATCTGCATGTATTTCTCTGGGAGAGATAAATGAACATTCTTCACAGTCATACCCTCATTTGTTACTTAGTCCAAATAAGTTATCAATATTTATTGCTACTGCTTCTAAGACTCCATGCATTACCACAATTAATTCTTTTTTTTTTTCCTCATTTGCCTTCAACCACCTTGATAGAACCAACCGCCTGTTCGTAACCTTACTGATTGAGCTCAGGAGTCTTTAGCATTCTTATATAGACTCGTGCAAGGGTACGTTTTGTAGGTCGGGAGGATGCTTCCCCTGCCGTTTAAGGGGGGTGAGGTTGGATTTACTCCAACTAGGTCTTAAACAAACCTGATGGACTTTATCGATAGCCTGGGAGCTTAAGGTAGTCCACGGAGTGCCTTTTGGATAGGACCCTAAAAAATAAAAAAACAAAAAATGGCACTCTACTTCCATTGAATCAACAGGTACCAATATGCGATTTCTTTTTTTTTTTACTGCATGGTCTAGTCATGTCCATGTTGCATACTTCATATAGTGAGGTTAACCAATCTAAGTGGTTTGGTGGAGCTGGATCTATCCAATACTTGCAGATTTGTCTCTTGGCCATTAAAATTGCGTAGAATAACAAAGATCTAGCAGGTCATATGATGTTACTATTAAGGTCAAAGATTATCAGGGGCAGGTCTATATGGATTGGTACTTTCAAAATACTCTCAAGGGTCTTCCACACATTTTCCCAAAAGGACAAGATGGAGGGGTAGTCTTTAAACATGTGTATGTCTGATGCTTCTGCCATTCCACATTTGTTACAGACTTACCCTTTCAAACAGTTTGATAGTCTAAGAGGTGATAGATACGCTCTGTGAGCAGTAAAGTGATGGTTCCGCTTCAACCAAGCAGGTTTAACTACTCTGAAAAGGGTTTTAAATGAATCCTGCCATAAGAGTTTGCTCCGTATATCCATCTCCTCTCCCCATAACTCATCTGCAAGCTTAAAAACCCCATCCACTTCCTCTTCAATTGCCCAATACCACACTGAGACCTCTCTTTATCTCACGGGTCTCACAACAAGCTGTTTTTCCAGGTTGCTACCCTTGCCAAATGATGTATTCCGACTAAGCTGGGCTTGTACCCAGCTTTTTAGCTGGATATATTTAAATCTATAGAGACCTGTCCCTCCTCTCTCTCTTAGATCTTCCAAGGAGACAAAAGTATCTTCATTCATCAGATTTCCCCACACTGTAATCCCAGCGTCTCTCAATGGTTTTATCAGACAATCCTGGAGGCACTCAGGTGCGTCTGGAGAGTCCCAAATTGGCGCTAAATTAGAAACATAGTAAAGCCCCACCTTTTTTCTTATTCTAGCCCAATTTTTGCTATCAACTGAAAAACCTTACGTTTGACCTTTTTGAAGAATTTTTGATCCCCAAACTTAAACATAAATCCTTCTTCTGGTAAACCAGCACCACTTAACATGGCCCGGAACATATCTCCTCCACCTATACTGGTAAGCATTTTCAGCAGCATTTGTGAGTGTGAGAGCTGGAAGGCCCAGGCATAATATTGCAGATCGGGCAGCGCCAGTCCCCCTTTCGCTCTCTTTCGTCTAAGCTTCTTCCAAGCTAACCTAATCGATCTGTACTTCCAGATAAAGGAGTTTACCTCTTGTTGGAATTTTTCTATCAGAGATTTGTCAAAAAACAGAGGGATTGTGTTAAAAAGAAATGTGAGCGTAGGCATGATTGTCATTTTAACCAAGTTAAACCTTCCTAAGATGGATAATGGGAGGTGAGCCCACAATTTCATCTGTTTCTGACATTCTTTAAAAACTCGATCTAAATTAAGTTCTGCAATTTTCCCTACATCATGTACTATTCTGACCCCCAAATACCTCATGGTGGAGCCGATCTGGAGTTGTGTGTCTCTAATGTTCCAAGCGATACAAAAGGGGATGATGGACGGAGCGTTTGAGCAAATCAAACACTCACCCCCAGTCAACTGATCTGGGTTTAATCCATCACCATTCTTTAGCCCACTCAGCCACTCCAGTTCAGACATGGCCATATGCAAATCAGTCTAACCCTGTGCCTCATGGGAACAGTCCAGCCCGAACTGCCAAGCCATGTCTTCCCTGGACCGGAAACAAGCATCCTGGGACCGGTTTCGGATTCATAATCCTCATCAGCCAGGCTATCTTGAATCCAGTGGCCAAGTGAGCAAGGGACTCACGTCTGAGCATACCCTGCCACACTTAGGGCGCACAAAGCGATACAAAAGGGGATGATGAGCAAATCAAACACTGACCCAGTCAACTGATCTGGTCTAAGTTGGCAAGATATGCTCAGACGTGAGTCCCTTGCTCACTTTGCCTCTGAATTCAAGCAAGCCCGGCTGAAGACGGCTGTAATGCCAGAAACCGGTCCTGGTAAGCTTGATTCCGGTCCAGGGAAGACATGGCTTGGCAGTTCGGGCTGGACTGTTCCCATGAGGCACAGGGGCAGACTGATTTGCATATGGCCATGTCTGAACTGGGGTGGCGGAGTGAGCTAAAGAACGGTGATGGATTAAACCCAGATCAGTTGACTGGGGGTGAGTGTTTGTATTGTCAACGCTCTGTCCATCATCCCCTTTGGTTTTTCTCTAATGTTCCAAGCCATTATTTTGGTTTTACTGACATTAATTTCATATCCAAAAACTTGTCCGAGTTCTTCTACCCATTTGATAACTGTCGGGAAAGATGTGCCCAGATCTGCCGTCAGTATCAGGATGTCATCCGCATACAGGGCCACCCTCTTCTCCCACTCTCTATATTTAAAAGAAGTAATGTTAGGATCTTCCCTAAGTAACTGTGCAAACGGTTCTATGTACATATTGAAGAGCAGCGGAGAGAGAGGGCAAACCTGTTGCGTACCCCTATTAATCTTAAACGCATCAGTCAGGATTCCATTGACCAGTAATCTAGCTGTCGGGGCCTGGCATAGAAACTTGATGGTACGACGAAATTTGTCCCCCAAATTAAATTTTGCCAAACCCTTTTTGGTCTAGGTGGAGAATACTATTGGCCACTGCCCCCAACCTATTTGCCAGAATGGAAGAAAAGAGTTTATAATCTGTATTTAACAGTGACATTGGTCGATATGACCCACAGCTAGTTGGATTTTTACCGGGTTTCAGGATCAATACCACTGTTGCCTTGTTTCCCGAACAAGGGGGATTTACTTCCTCCAATAATATCTTATTGTACAGTTGGGTCAATACTGGGATTATATTCTCTTGTAAAGATCAATATAATTCTCCTGGAAGCCCATCAGGCACAGCCGCTTTACCTCTTTTCCTCTCTGCTATGACCTTCCTCACCTCCTCTTCTGTGATTTCCCGTTCCAAATCTATTTTTTGGTTAGACGTGATAGATGGTAAAGTAACCCCCCTAACCAAAGCTTTACTTTAGTGCTGCCTTCTATGACGTTCTCTTTATATATATATCTTGGAAATAGGTTTGGAAGGCCATGCCAACATCTTTATTTGAGGAGCGACTTGATTGCTCATCGTCTAATTCTATTTCTTTTATGTGGTTTCGCAACTGGTCTGTTTTAACTTTCCAGTATAATAGGAGATTTTGCTTGCTTCCCATCTGCGCATAAGTCTCTCTTGGAGAATACCCTCCAACTGTTTTTTTAAATGATCTTGCTTATCCAGATCCTCTTTCAGGCTAATGCCGGATTGATTGTCCAATTTGTTCTCAATTCCCCTCATTTCTGCTTCTAAAGCCAAGGTCACTTCCCTATATTTCCTTTTTCTATAACTTGCTCTATTAGTGATACAGCCTGTCCAGAAGGCTTTCAGGGTATCCCAAACTAAAGTGATATTGGCTGTATCTAAGTTGTTCTCTAGGAAGTATTTGGTTTCAGTGAGAAGAAAGGTAGTCTCATCCTCCTCAAGCAATATAGTTTGGTCGAATGACCACGTTCTAATATGCTGTTGCTGTATATAATCCATACTTAAAAGTATTCCTGAATGATCAGAAAGATGCGATGGAAGGTGTTCAATCTCCTTGACTCGATCTTTTAGACTGTAACTAATCAAAGCATAGTCGATTCTTGACTTATGTCTGTATTTCAGGTTTCTAAAAGATACTTCTAATTGCTCTCTCGACCTTTCCCTCCATATATCACATAACCCTAATTGGGCCATTGTAGTCAAAAGTGAGTTCCTAGATCTAGAGGGAACTGCTGCCCTACAATTTGGCGATTTATTCAGTTTGGGATTTAACACAATGTTAAAGTCTCCAAACCATATTACTGGTTCTCGGAAAATCAAGAAGATGGGAGCGGATGGCAATGAGATATGAGGTATCATCTTGATGGGGTCCATAATATCCCACCAAGGTAAAAAGTATGCCCCTTAAGGAGATCTTCAAAATGAGCCATCTACCACTAAGATCTTCCCTATATTGTAGACTTTGGGCCCTAGCTTGTTTTTTAAAAAGGAACAGTACTTCTTTAATATTTGCCGTCTGGTCAGTGCAAAGCACCCACCCACTTCTGACTTTTTAACATTTCTTTTATATCTGTCCTAAGAAGATGGGTTTCCTGGATGACGATGACCTGCGCCGGGGAATCTCCTAAATACTGTTGAATTCTAGCTCATCTTCACTTCATGCGCAGTCCATTGACATTCCAGGACAAGAACTGAAGATTTGTCATGGTATTTCAAAGTTACACTTAGCGAATACTGTCTTAACTCTACGAGCACCAAAGCCTAGCCATGGCCATAACCAGCAACACACACAGCCCTCACATTGCTCCTGTTCTTCAAGATCAGTGATTCTAGCAGAGTCTTGACGAATGAGGTATTTTTAGTTTTTATCCCCTTGTGCCACCCTCCCCTCCATTGGGAAACTCCCCTTGGGAAACCCCCCATTACTCTGGTCAGATGTATGACCAGTTTTGGCGTCCATAGCCACCCCCACCCCTCCCCTCTATTCATATTGTGTCTTTGTATCAATATATCCGTGTATTAATGAAAACCAAAAGATCCCTAAAAACAAATACCAATAGTGAGAAATTGAAAATTAAAAGTGAAAATTAAGAGCCTACTCTCCCTTTTTTTAAAAATAAATGTTTAATTTTTAATATGTGTATATATGTATATATATATTCTTTTTCCTTTTCCTTAATTCTCATCTCATATTTTTATGTGTATGGTTTCCAATCTTAAACCAGGTGTCGGAGAGGAATCTCTACTCAGATGTGGCCTAGCCTTCGATGCAAAGGAAGGGGAACCAGGAAACCTAGTCTTTATCATCCCTTCCCAGAGGCCGCTTTACTAATAGACTCCAGCAACTCGTCTGCCTCATAGGTTGATCTGATGTTATACATCATATTGTTGAACATTATTTTCAAGAAAGCTGGAAATTTTAGTTGTACTACTGCACCGTCTTTCTTGAATTTTTCCATTCTTTGACACAATTCCCACTGTCGTTCAAGTGTGGCTCTAGAAAGGTCCGAACGCACCTCGAAGGAAAAATCTTTGCTTCTTAACGTCTTTGCCTTCAGGGCCAAGTTCAACATTTTCTCCTTAATAGCATAGGTAAGGAAATGAATAAGAATCTTCCTAGGTTTGGCTTTACTAGGATTGTGGCGAAATGGGTCCCTATGGATTCTTTGGATATCTCTTTCCAAAAGCTCTATTGACTCCTCAAGAGCTAGGGTCTCCTTCAACAGCGAAATGACAAAGGTCTTAATGTCTGCCCTTTCCTTACCCTCCGGAACATTCATGAGTCATAAGTTGTTTCTGCGAGAGTTGCTTTCAAGTGGCTCCACCTTATCTCGCAAAGCAGCTTCGTCCCTCTGTAGATTTTCTATTTTTCTCTCTGCCGACCCCAAATTCATCTTAAGCTCCTCAACCGAGCTCTCCATGGATTCAGTCCTTAAATTTAACAAATCATCCTTCCTTTCCAAAGTCTCACAAGCCGCTCGTATCTCAGTTTGGTTGTCTGCAGAAACCGCAAAGCCCCGTTTTATGTCTTCTTTTAATGAAGTAAATAGAGCTTCTATCATGACCCCTGAAGAACAGTTAACTTCAACTGCACCCATCTGGATATTAGGTTCCCCTCCATTCCCTCCCTGTGACTCAGCCTGCCTCTCCAAAGCTGCCTCAGATACCGTAGATTGCATGGAAGATAACCTAGAGGATATAGGAGTTGTAGGCGTAATGCCCGAAGGCATAGCACTATGACTGAGAGGGACCCCATTAGATTCCATTTTGCCTAAGAAGTTATCAACAGCCGAGCTGTAAGATTCAAAAACCTCTCCCTGTTTTGACACAACCAAAACCTCTGGTTGCACCCTGAAAAAGGAGGGTAAAGATGGAGGTAACTCTCACTTTATTGTATTGGGTAACACCTTTTTTTCCTACCTCCTTTTATGCTCCTTCCCGTCAATTAATAATTCTGGAAGGCTGTGCTGTGATCTGGGGTGGAGCTTTGACACCCTTTATTTTTTCTCCCTGAGAGTGTAACCCCAATAACTCTTTTAACCCGTTGTCCTGCTCTTTGGCACTGCCTTCTTTTCCAGCCTCGCTCGTCCCATGTTTACCTCTCTTCTTCCCACCCCTTTTGCTGGAGCCTGTTTTTGAGCTATCTAGTTTTTGTGCCCCCTTACAAATATTAGGGTGGAATTCTATCTCCTGGGTAGAGGAAGTCTTACCGCCAACGC
Organism: Lissotriton helveticus; assembly: GCF_964261635.1. Taxonomy (NCBI): domain Eukaryota; kingdom Metazoa; phylum Chordata; class Amphibia; order Caudata; family Salamandridae; genus Lissotriton; species Lissotriton helveticus. The sequence continues at coordinate 1,420,556,812 of NC_136063.1, read as the reverse complement.
TGATATTCCCCTCTCCCGAGCAGCCTTTCCCTTCTCCGCCATTCCTCCACCCAAAAAACCTGCTGATGCTGACACTGGCTCTGCTGCTGCCGGGTCTGCAGCGGCAGCGCCAGTGTCAGCATCAGCAGGTTTTTTGGGTGGATGACTGGCGGAGAAGGGAAAGGCTGCTCAGGAGAGGGGAATATCAGCGGGCTGCCGCTCTGCGACCACGTCTCAACTCCAGGGTGGCTGAGAACCAGCGCGGGAGGTGGAGCGAATGCACCAGGCGTGGGGCGATGGTCGATCGGGAGAGGGAGCTGCACACATCCAGAAGGCGACGGACAAATCTTTTCAAAGATCAAAAAGTACGGGAGGAAAAGGTGAGAGTCCTGCCGTGTCTCTCCGCTGCCGTCACTCCATTTCTCGCCCCCACAATTAATACTTGTGCATATTGTATATTGATAGTATACACTACACATATCCAAAAGATGTTGAAAGCCAGAAGCACTATGTATTTGACTTCTGTCACTAAGCAACCATTGAAATAAATGGCATAGTGCAGAATATAATCTTTCTCCTGGTTTTGCATGATGTTATTAAGAAGACATGGTAAATGAAAGATTGCACTGAAAACCACATTAGCATCACAGGTGCTATCATAACTGTTTTCTAAATGGAGTCCTAAAATGTCACCCTCACTTTTCACTGTTTTCTTCTTTATGCTTTAAACTTTGGCTGGGTTGTATTTCTTCTGTTGAAGTTCAATTGAGTGTTTTATATATTTCCATTTTGAACATAGTATATGTTTCTCATAGCTTGGATATTCACCTAAATGAGGAGCAGAGAGACTCCTTAAGAGATTGTACTCTTTTGCACAAGTTCCATCAGCACTAACTTTTTTGTCATCAAATTCAATCAAATACAGACCAAACAATATTTTACTCGAGACAATGCAACATATTCAATTCCTTCTTTAAACACACTACCACTGATGTTTACAAAAGCTCTGTCTATGCTTAAACCTTGAGATTTGTGGATAGTTACAGCATATGCTAGGGACACTGTGAACTGCTGTTGTACAATTCCTTTACAAGCAAAAAACACACAATGTAACAGCCAATCTGCTTTACTTCACTTAGCAGATCAAATTTCACCACAAAAAATTCTATCTGATTTTGAAAATTAACAAAATCAACAACTTTTTTGAATAGCGCCATTTAATAATCCTTTCTCAACATAAAAATTACGGCACACAATTACACAACAGTTTTTACACACATGTAAATACGTTTCTAATCCTACAGTCTTAGACAAAGACTTCTCTATATAATCCAATTTAGCTTATAGTTTTCTGATAAGTGGTATTGTTACTCCCTGGTGTTCCATTTTATCAATAGTTGTAATTTCCAGAATTTCATGACTTTCCTATTTTAGTAGTTCTTCATTAAAGTTGGAACAATCTTGCAGTGTAGGCATTAAACAAACTATGGATTTCTCATCAATATTCATATTACACATTAGTTGTGCTGTTGTCTTTTCAGATGTGAACTGTTTCTTTATTAGTCAAGTTTCCACAGCTTGTTTACCATGTTTTGTCAACATTCTAATTCCTATTTGTTTTAGGATATGTCCATATTCCTCATCAGCTGCTATTCTCATATTAGTAGTTCCTTTTATTCAAAGTTTAGCCAAATGTTTACATTTCCAATACTTCCCAAAGATGTCCTTGTAGCATCATGGAAAAGTGTTCTGAAAACAGATCCTTTAACAGGAGTGAGTTGCAGTATATCTCCAAACACAAATAAAAGCTTTCCTCCTAACAGCACATCGTACTCTGTTTTTAAAATCAGTTGCAATCTCAAGTGAACAAAGGCAAGCATTACGTTTGAAACCATGGCCACCTCATTGATGAATAAAAGTTTCAGTTTCTTCATTACTCTTGAGACTTCATGACAAGCTTTCCCAAATAGCTTCTGATATTCTATTTTATCATAATGTTCAATGGGTAGCAAAATTAATCGATATCAATTAATTCCTTTAATGTTGTTTGCTGCTAATCCATTTGGTACAGTTGCTACACAGGATATATTTGAATCTGTAGTCCTGTGTAGATAACTCATGAAAACTTTAATTAAGAAACTTCTCCGTGTGCCAGCTTGACCACTGTTAAAGGATGAACATAGACATTGTTTATTGTTATGAAGGAAGCCATGTTATAATTCTGCTTGCACTTGTAAATATATTTATTTTGTTCAGTTGTTCTTCTAACTGTTCAAAGTCAATAATATCTTGTTTTGCTTTCTGCATTGCAATTTCTACCTCATTCCTAGCTATTGCTGCTTCACTTTCAATAATTTGCTGTCCAAGTGGATCTTGAGTTAATATTCCAGAATTTTGGCTACTTTGTGAACTTTCTCTCGCTATTTCTTCTGCAATAGTTTCTTCTTGTTTAAGCTCTTCATTTAAGATTTTCAAATACATTAGAAAACTGAACACTAAATATTGTACAGCAAAATCTCCAAGTAATTATTTTTCAAATGGCCAAGGCTTGAGCAACGGGAGAAGTACTAAATTGAAAAATGCTCTCTTATCTGAAGTTTGGCATTTGAGTTTTTGATGGTTAATATGATTTTCTTTTGTATATTTGACTAAACATCCATCACATCCAATTACTCCATACTTGTCTTCATTTATTTTTTCTGTAACATTTCTTTTAAATCTTTAGTGTTGCAGTATTTCATACAGGCATACATTTTCCAGATATTAACTCCTTTTTGGATTGTATGTATCCAACATATTTGTTTTGACACTATCAGTGCCTTCATGCTGAAACTCTGCTAAGTATTTGATTTCTGGAAAACACATCAATACTCTGTGCTGGATAGGCCTAGGCTTACCCAAATGATTACTCTTGACATTGAGCATAATTTGACTGAGCTCAACCAATCAAAGCACTCCTAGGATTCTATTTCTCTATGGGAAAGCATTTTCAAGCTGAAGCTGTTCAAATTCTTGCTCAGTCTCTTTTCTGCAGACATTTCTTCCAACATCTCTTTCATCTCTGACTTCTCAGAGTTTGTAATGTAGGATGTGATGTAATGAGCAAAATCAATTGAGTTGTCTGCAACAAACTGAATATCCATGTTTACATTCCACATGTTCAAAATGACTGGATTCAAGTTATTAATATACTTTGAAGCTTCTATTCTCCTTAGGTTGTATGAGCTTTGGTATTTTTTCAGAGTTACTGTGTGTCTTACGGCTGAGAAAAGCTGTTTACTCTCGCTTGTGAAATGAGAGGTCGGTGGAATCGGACATCTTGTACAAAATGTACCTTTCCATCTATATTTTTAACTGCACTATTTTCCTCATCTATGCTATGATGCTAAAATTCAAGCTCACTCGATGCCCAATCTTTGAAAAAAGAGACTTCGTGAAATAAGGTAATATCCTCACAAGCTTCGCTTGCATACGAGGCTATTTTGAATCATAGGAAAAGGAGGTAATAAATGTCCCTAATCTTCACACCATAGGTATACAGCCCAGCCCTGAGGAAGAACCTCATTGACTACACAAAGGGTTTGGAAACGCGTCGGCGATTTGGCTGTTGAAAAGAGACGCAAAATAATATAGGGCAGCGTAAATCACACAACTAATATACCACAACCTCATTTGGTGTACTCGATTTAATTCTGTTTTTCTCGAAATATTGAATAAGTAACTGTTTTTGATTTTTCTTTATTTATGTCAGTTTGAATATACTGCAATATTGGAAATGTAAGAAATGTTGTTTACATTGTATCCCCAGTAGAAGGGATGTTTTTTCTCTCTCTGTATATTGCCGAAATGTGTAAATATTTTTGAAATGTTGAAAAAAATGACGATTGCATACCTTCTAGAAACTAAACAATGAAGGTTTACACCAGCTGAATAAACAAGTTTGGTAGTTTCAAAATCGAGCCCTGGCACTTTTCTTCTTTAATAACGTTTACTCTTGACATTGAGCATAATTTGACTGAGCTCAACCAATCAAAGCACTCCTAGGATTCTATTTCTCTATGGGAAAGCATTTTCAAGCTGAAGCTGTTCAAATTCTTGCTCAGTCTCTTTTCTGCAGACATTTCTTCCAACATCTCTTTCATCTCTGACTTCTCAGAGTTTGTAATGTAGGATGTGATGTAATGAGCAAAATCAATTGAGTTGTCTGCAACAAACTGAATATCCATGTTTACATTCCACATGTTCAAAATGACTGGATTCAAGTTATTAATATACTTTGAAGCTTCTATTCTCCTTAGGTTGTATGAGCTTTGGTATTTTTTCAGAGTTACTGTGTGTCTTACGGCTGAGAAAAGCTGTTTACTCTCGCTTGTGAAATGAGAGGTCGGTGGAATCGGACATCTTGTACAAAATGTACCTTTCCATCTATATTTTTAACTGCACTATTTTCCTCATCTATGCTATGATGCCCTACAACTTTTTCTCTCAAATTACTTTGTCCAAATTCTCTTGGGATGGAACATGTGACATAAAGTTCAGTGAAAGATAGAAGAGCCTCATCACTATCTGTTCCAAAAGTTAGTGTATCCTTTATCCATAATAGCATGTGCATATTAGGAGCACCTCTGGCTTGGTACTCATTTTTCCAAAAGAAATCCAAGAGGTGGATTACTTTTGTTGCAGAAAAACAACATCATAGCTTAAAACCTATGATTAAAATATCTGCAAACATTAGCAGGTCCCAAGGAACAAAGTACTCCAGCTGTTTTTACTTCAATGTTTTTTATATTTGAATTTGGTTCTCATAATAATTCAAGTAGATCATCCCATGCATACTCAGCACAACTGAGTGTTAGAAACCAAGTTGGTCTACCTAGGTTTCCTAACATGCATTTTATTTCACCACGACAGCAATAACAATATTTGTTGGTGCACACTGGCACTCTATCAAATTGATTAAGTAAGATTCCAAAATGTCATCCCTTATTTCAATTTTGTCAATGAATTCTCTTGCAGAAATATTTTGTGCGTGAACTCCAGTTTTTAATATATAATTCACTGCATATGGAAGTGCAGACAAATAACTCTCAAACAGAAGATGAAATATATAAGGAATGCACTGTTAAAATCTTGGGTCTTCATAGTAGATCTTGTTGACTGGTATTCAGATGCCGGAATCCGTACTGGTTGGTCATTAAATTTTCCACCTTCTCCAGTGGTAAATAGCTGTGGAAAACAGTGAACTTTTAAACTTTATTCCCATATACTCATGAGAGCTCCTTTTGCATCTTGCATTTGAACTAATTCAATGGTGTTACCAAAGACTTCTTTCAAATGTAGAGGATGCATGCTGTAATGTTCATAAATCTCCTCTGATCTAGACTTATCAACTTTTTGAATTTGGCCACTTGAAATTAATGTTTCATCCCTTACATATCTTGTATCTTCAAAAATATAAACATGTTTATAATAAACATAATTTTGTACCAGGTATAATGTTGCATTTCGAACTTTACTAATATCTACCAAGTCTTGCCAGATTTCTTTATTCTTTGTTGGAGCACCATTTACTAGAATAATCAGTGGCTGATTATCCTCTCTATCGACACCAGTAGTTTTAATATTCTTCCTTTAAGCCTTTTTGCAAATCTCTTGTTGGCAGCTTACTTTGTTTAGGATCCATACACACTATTGCCTGGAATTGGTCTACACACTGGATAGGGATAGACTCATAGGCCGTACACATACAAAGACCCTCGAATATGACAAATTGAAAGATCATAAGAACTAAATTGGAAAGGAAATCCAAATCGAGATTACAACAAGAATATACAGATTGTTTCATGATTTAAGACAGACTGAAACCACACCACGAGGAGTCTTGTATTGGACATTGATAATATATCACCACAAAGTTTGCAATCATTTATGTATTTTGTCACTGTTGTTTGTATGTGAGTAAGTGTGAGTATGTATGCTGTGATGAATGTTTATATCTGCACATAAGAGAAAAATGAGGGGTTCTATCTAGAACAACAACTTCAGTCAATATGTTGCACCTCAACAAACGCACGTTAATTGGTATTTAGCTGTATTTAATATGTTTTTTTTATGTGAAAGAAAACTGCAGAAAATTCAAAAAAGTATATATTTTTGTATAATGATGAATAAATTGATAAAAAATAATAAATATGTGAGAAGTCTATTGTGTCATAAGATGCATCCTATGTATAAATAACTGACTTAACTGCCAAAAGTGTTGAATGATATTCAGGTCATAATAAGAGGTTTTTCCCTGTGTTTTTGTACTATAGGGATAGACTCATAAACATTGTCAAGAGGTTTTATATACCAAGCCAACATAGCAGTTGAAGTGCATAACCAGGCTCAAGTGCACTAGGCCTGCAACCTTTTGAAAGGGATACATGTCTGGTGGGTTCACATGCCTGCGTCACAGATTTACTACATAGCTCGATAAATGTTGCAATTCCTACGTAGGATTTTTTTCTCTATATGTAGTGAGTTCTCCTGTTACATACCTGGCTCTGTTTCTAGCTCTTTTATTCCGTAAATCTACATGTAAAGAATGGTATTGATTCTTCGATTTGTCAGTCACTAATTAGTTTCATAGGTGAGTGTGTCACTGTTTCTATTTGTGCCACATACATAAGACTTGTGCGTGTGCATGTGAGTGAAACTGTAGCTGCTTGAAAGGCTGTGTGAGAGAATACGTTAGTACCTTTGACCTTTCATAGCTACTTCCATTAGATACTATTCAATATCAACCAGTGGATGTATAAGTCAGCATAAGCACCTAAAAGTCTCCATATACTCGTTAAAAACATCTAACTAGTCTTTGTTTTTAATCATATACAGTTTATCCTATGGCCTAGCTACAGCTGACCTTATGGATGACTTTTAAGTTGTACTACAGCACATTAATACTTGTCAAGGCGTTTGAAATACCAAGTCGACCTAGCATTAGAAGTGTATGCCCAGACTCAAGTGCACTAATCTTGTGACATTTTGAAAGGGCTAATTGTCTGCATAGTACACTTGGTAGTGTCAGACCCTTAGTACATTTCAGGTTGTTTTTATCGATATGTATTAAACTCTCTGTATATTGCTGCCTCTGTTTGTAGCTGTTTCACTCTGGAAATCTATTTGTAAGGGGTGGCAGGATTGTCTCTTGGGCGTGCCAGTCACTAATGAGTTGTTTAGGTGAGAGTGTCACTGCCCCCATGAGAGCTACTTATATAAGAGTTGTGGCTGTGAATGAGAGTGAAGGTTTAAGTTGTTGAGAGGATGTATTAGCAGATATGCCCTTTCATAAGTACTTATGTAATTTTCAACTCAATGTAGAAGACTAGATATATAAGTCAGCATATACATCTAAAAGAGCGCATATACCTGTCCAAAAAATTCTATCTACATATCTTTGCTTTAAGCACATAAAGCTTACCCTATATCCTAGCTACTGGCTACCTTATAAGTGACATTTAATTAGTACTACAGCAGATTAAGACTTGCTAAGGGGTTTGAAATACCAAGTTGACCTAGCAGTGGAAGTGCATGTCCAGGCTCAAGCGCACCTGGCCTGAAACATTTTGAAAGGTCTACTTGTCTGCATGGTTTACTTGCTAGTGTCAAACCTATACTACATATCTGGATAAGTGAGCTTTGGTATTATAGGATAGCCTACCTACAGGCTAACATATAGACCACTTATATGTACTAGTAGATCAGATTACACTTGCCAAAACTGTTTTACCTACCAGCTGAACTGAATTTACATACTCAGGTATTCTGTTGCCTGTTTCATTATCTAATTCCCTAACTGTGATACTGTTTAAATATATCTAATTCACAATGTCAACTTGCAGATCCGCTACACTCCTCTGATAAAGATTTTTTTTATTACTTTACATGTTTTTCATACATTATATATGTACATTATATATATAGTACATTTAAAAATCACTTGTAAAACGTTTTCTTTTCTTATATATACAAATATATATAAATAATCAATGTCCTTATTTTTAAAATACCTGTTAGTTTGATTTCTTGATTCTCGAGTTTCACCAGTTTCACTTCCAATTTCTTCATGCAGAGAACAATGAGTACTACTCTCTGTAAGAAAGAATCAGTAATAGCAATTTTTCCCTCTCTATTTCCAATGATATTGATATATACAGCAAATCACAACGTTCCCTGCATTTTTTCTTTTACTAATACTAGTTTGTATTGGTATTTTTTAAGCCTATATTAGTATTCTGATAAGAAGCCCAATCTGGTAGTGTCTGAAAATAGAGTTGTGACTCTATCGTGGCGCCCAGCGTGGCCCCCTGTGTAACTCCGCGATAGGTTCACAAATCCATACGGGAGTCTGTTACTTTAATATTTAAACCAGTGTATCTTTTCATTTGAATATCACATACAATTTGAGCACTAATTTAAAAAATACATTTATCATAGATATACACTTTAAAAATCATACTAAAAGCAAAATGCACCCCTTCTGCCATATTGTTATACCACAGTTGCCATTGCAACCTCCTTTGAAACACTCTACTGTACCAGTAGGTCATGAGTTCACTAAACTTTCTAACACCACCATACTAGCTTTGAGTTCAACTGTAGCAGGTGTGGTTGAGGATTTGAAAATGAAGGCATATCCAGTATACTGTAACTTTTCTAAAATATTTCCACAACCAATAACTGATGTTATTACTTTACCAATGGGATCACTACCTATTTTTATTTCAAAATTCATATACAGCAGCCAATCAAATAATTATTTTTCTTAAACCACATTCACTCCTCCATTTTAACAGATACTCATTCTACTGATTATCACATTCTGCTGCAGCTTTCTCCTCTATGTTATGGCTCCATCCTTCAAAATGGTTAGACTGTGGATTGTGGGTCACAGCTATGTCTTGTCCCCAATGTGGAAATTAAAGGGTTTGTCCACTGAGGTTTAGAGTGGCATCAAATTGCTGCTTTTGGTTGAGAGCATTGTACATTCCAAAATGTAGACCTGTTAATAGTGCACTGCAGTGGAAATGACCTAGGCACTGTTACTGGATTTGGTTTGGAAATTGCAATGAAAGAAACCTTTAGCAAATTAATGACACTTTAGACTCACACTGTTGTGGTGTACTCAAACATATGCAAAATGCAGAAAGGAAAGTGGTCAAACCAATGCTGCCCATAGATTGACAAAGCCAAGAAACATGTTAGATAGCTATTTCTGCATTCCTCAGAGATCATAACATGGGCTCTATCTACAACAACAATTTACATTTCAACATGCATTGAATTTACAGAAATAAGAAGAGTTCACTTTACAGATGAAGGCAACAGGGTGTTTCTTGTCAACATGAAACTCTGCATCCGGTCTTATATGTAGTTATCACATACTTAACCAAACAACAATAAGGACAATCCCTGCAGGGGAATCCAGACTCACTGCATCAGAGTGCCAGGAAATCAGGAAAAAAACATTAGGTTTTTAAAAAGAACCCTCACCCACCAACCTAATTGGTGGCATGCTTACATCATCGGGTTCCCACCTGGGAAGCCGAGTACAGCCCAGGTGTGCTTCGATGCCTGATTACAGCAGAGCGGGTGGATTTTTGTGAAGGGAATGAGATTGATGAGAAAGTATAATTGCCTCTAGGATCCTCCTTCAAAGTAGGACTGCTTTATTACTGAGGTCCCAGGGCATGATAAAAAAAGGACAAGGATGGATGTTTTTAAGACTAACTTGAACTATAATATCCTAGTGGTGATCTACATCTTTCAGCCTGTCTATGTAACTTAAATAGGCTTTCTTCAGGACCAAAGGGTGAAGTGAGGCCAAGTCAAAAAGCCTTGTGGGATATCAACACACACACTAAGGTGTGCTGTGAGTGCGGGGGTAATGCCGTTATTACTGTTCACACTGACACGTTTCAAATTTAGCATAGCTATTTAATGGTAGGGATCCAGCGCTGGACCAGACTAGGTTCTCATTCGGATGGATCGCTGTGATGAATGTGTGACTACAGGTGGCCACCCCCTGCCGGAATCCATGCTACCATTAAATAGCTACGCTTAAATTGAAATGTGTCGGTGTGAACCGCATGTGTGAGTCTGTGACTGCATTAATTTATATATGAGTATGTGTTTGAATGTATATTTTTTATTGACTTCTGCAAGGTTTACGACTCTACTGTGACATTACACGAGGGCTCGGACTGAGCACCATGATGGATTTGCAACTCCATGCATGTGGCACTTTTTACTTTATTTCAATTTTAATGACAATAACCAGTACTATATCCCTATGAGGTCAGGGTACTTCCACCACAAACTTTCCAGTTCACAACTTTTTCTCTGGAAAGACCCCCATTTCATAAAAGAGAGGTTGTTTGAAAATAAAATTGGCTTTGGTGGGTTCATAACTCCACCGCGACCTTACACAGAGGTCCGCACTAAGTGCTATGATAGGGTCGCAACTCCATCTACGTGGAAAAAATACAACTCATGAACAATGTCAAACATACCCTTATAAAATACCTATGGGATCAAGGTACTCCTACCCTGACCCCTTCTGTGTTTTCCAGCTGCTAAATCAATCCGACTCCGCTATATAAAATGGCAGCCTCAATATTCTTTTTTTTTTTTAAATATGAGAGGGGGCCTTGTGCCCCCATCCCAAACTTATTTTAACCACTGGGACCCCATCCCCCAGAGCCTTGCACAATACTGGGTGCCCTGGTCGCACCCAGTTTCACAAGTTTGGGACCACTGGGGGAGCTTGAAGGCTCCCGCGGTTCAACGCCGGCTCCCTGCCTTCTGTTGGAGCTGGCTTTTCTTTTGGACAGAGAGAGGTGCTCAACATGCAGCTCCCTCTGTCAAAAGCAATTCTGTTCCACTTCGTTCAAGTGAAAGCATTTTACATGCTCTTGCTTGTACTAAGCAGAGCAGTGCATGACGTGGTCGGTGACATGACTGGTGACATCACTGATGACATCTCAACAAACATCACTGATGACATCACTGATTACATCATCCAGTGACTGTGAGCATTTTTAAGAGTGTTGAATAAATATAACAAGGTGTATTGATGAATCAGTAGCTGTATGAGTGCCTGTATGGATGATTCAGTGGGTGTGTGACTGACTGTATAAGTGAGTGATTAGGTGTCCCAATGAATGTATGAGTGAGTGACTAGGTTTTGAGAATGTCTATATCAGTCTGTGAGATGCTATTTAAGTGGTAGTATAGGTTGATGAGTGGATATATCAGTGTCTGTATTTTATTTTTATTTATTTAGAAGGTTTTATATAGCGCTAGCTCCACCTCAGGGTATCAGAGCGCTTTACATCAGCAATGTAAGTACACAGTAAAAATCAATCATGGCAGTTGAACGAAACGGGTTATACAGGCGGTCAAACAGAAATAAAAATACAGGGAGTAATTTAGGAAACATAGTGAGTAGAAGTACATATAGGATGAGATAGAGAAGCAAGTTGCAGGAACCAGAATGGTATTGGAAATAGTAAATTTAACAGTATGCCAAGGAGGACTCATAAAACATAATAGGTAGCGGGTGGTAAAGTGAGGGGGAGGGGGGAGAGGGAGGCAACAAGAGAAAGGGGGTTGGGTGAGTGATGGGGGAAGGCAGAGCAGCCTAAGGAGGGAGGAGGTGAGGTAGTCAGAAAGGAAATCCGGGATTTAGGGGGCAGATGTACCAACACAAGTATTAGTCGCTGGGATTCGCAAAAAAAGCAGCGTTTGCGACTAAAAACTAGCAAAAACGTATGTAGTAGGGAAATCGCCTCACAAAATTAAGGAATCGCAAAATTTGCGATTCCTTAATTTTGCGTAAGCATTTAAGGAATCACAAAAAGCGATTCCTTTAATGCTATGCATCAAGCATTCAATTTTTGCGATTTCCCGCTAAGAAATCGCAAATTACCACCAACTTCAAGTTGGTGGTAATTTGTGAGTTCTTTCACAAATGCACATTTTTGCATTTGTGAAGGTGCCATATGGCACACATACATGCCCTTATGTGCCCACATGTTCATTTCAGGTGTGCATCAGGGTGTCCTTATGACACCCTTGCACCCATGAAATTATTCTCAATTTGCGATTCTCAAATTGCGAATCGCAAATTGAGAATGACTTCACATTCATTCCTATGGGCCTCCAGGCACATATAAATAAATGGGAAAGTATTCCTTAATTGCCATTTCACAATTTGCAAATCGCAATTAAGGAAAACTAAGAAATCGCTAAAAAATTGCGATTTTTTAACCTACATCCCTTTTTGCAATTCTCAAATAGCGATTCTCAAAAAATCTCTATTTGAGAATCGCAAACGGGGATTTTCATACATATGCCCCTTAGTCTCCCCAAAATGTAGTGAGCAAATTAATTTTAAGGTCTTTCTTTAATCTGGAATAGGAGGGGTTGCATCGAAGGTCTTTGGGGAGGGCATTCTAAGTGATTGGTGCCTTACCAGAGAAGGAGCAGGACTTCGAGGCAGGTTTTTTTAGTAGGGGGTATGAGAAGAAGAGTGTTGGTGCTTCTCAGTGTTCGGGCACAGGCAGCTTTTTTAAGGTAGGAAAAAGGTAGGATGGGGCTTCTGGTAAAGGACTTTGTGAGTAATACAGGCAATTTTATAGGAGGATCTGCCTTCGATGGGGAGCCCCTTGAGGGACTTGAGGGCAGGGGAGATGTGGTAAAAATATTTACAGTTTATTGTTAGTCTGGCAGCGAGGTTTAGAACGGATTTGATGGGGGCCAGGTGGATTTTGGGGGTTCCAGAGTGAAGGGCATTACCATAGTCGATTTTGAATAGAACAAGAGACTGGATAATTAATTTGAAGTCTTCAGCTGGGATAAGAGGTTTGATTTTTTTAAGATGCCGGAGAGTGAAGAGTGCACTTTTTGCTGAGTTCTTAACATGGGAATTTAGTGTGAGTTTATTGTTGATGGTGATGCCGAGTGATTTACTTCAATTGGCGAGGGAGAGAGAGCAGTTTAGCGTGTTAAGGTCGGCGATCCATGATTGAATGGTGAAAATGTTGTTTTTGGGAGAGAAGAGGATGATCTCAGTTTTGTTAGGGTTGAGTTTCAGATGATTGTTGTGGAACCAGGTTTGGATCTTGGTTAAGGTGCAGGATATCAGCATGGGATTTTATTTTATAGTACAATTGGGTGTCGTCAGCATATAGGTGGTAGTTGATTTTTTCATGTTTGAGCATCCGGGTAAGGGGTTCCATAAAGAGGTTAAAAAGAGCAGGAAAGAGGATCCTTGAGGGACACCAAGGGAGACAGAGGTTGGGCTAGAGAGGCAGTTTTAAATTTAAATGTGTTGGGTTCTATGTTGGATGTAGGAGGTGAACCAGTTAAGGACAATGCCACTGAGGCCAAAGCTATTTTTGAGCGTGTTGAGTAGGGTTGGGTGGTAAACTGTGTCAAATGCTGCGGAAAGGTCAAGAAGTATGAGTAGGTAGGTCTCGCCCTTGTCCAGTGCTAGGTGAATATCCTTGACTATGTTTAGAAGCGCATTTTCTGTGCTGCAACCTTTGCGGAAGCCAGATTGAAGGGGGACAATGACATGTTTGAGATCTTGGTTGAGTGCGGAAGGGAGAGGGTCTTTGGTGTGGGAGGAAGGTTTGATTTTGGCTAAAATGTTGAAGACATCCTGTTCAGAGGCATTATTTTTAAGCAGAAGGGAAATGGGTTCCGGAGGGGTAAGAGAAGGGAGGAGATGTAAGGGAGTCAGGGATGTGTTCAAGGGGAGTGGTAGAAGAGGTGTGGTAATCAGGGGAGGTTGAGGGGTGAGCGAGGGTAGAGTATCGAGGAAAGCACAGTCTATGTTTGCAATTTTTTCACAGAAAAATTTGGCAATTTCTCTTCACATTTGTTAATGGAGGCAACCAGGTTAAGGGGTGTAGGGCCGGTTTGATTTCTAATAATGTTGAACAGTTCTCTAGCTCTGTTTTTGCCACGAGAGAGTTGTAGACTAAAGAATGACGCTTTCTCGAAAAAGATGTGTTTTTTGTAGGAGAATCTTGCAGTTTTAAGGAGGGCAAGATGGGATGAGGAGCTGTGTTGTCTCCACGTTCTTTCCGCCAGTCTCAGCGAGCCTCTTTCTGTATTAAGGTCTAGGGTGAACCATGATTTAGAGGGGGGCTTTTTTTAATGTTTTAGTTTTCAGAGGGGCAAGTTGGTCTCACACCTCCGATACAGTTTTGTTGAAATACTCCTTGAGTTCATTAGCTTTTGAAGAGGGGTGGGTGACACTAAGTTGGGATTGGAGTTTAATGTTCCAGGAAGGAGAGGGAGTGGGAAGGAGGGAGGGGTTAAGTTTTTGGGAGTCAATGCATCAAATCCTGGGGGTGTGGGGGTAGGAGAGTAGAGGATTGGCGGGGTTGGAGGGGGAAAGGGAGATTTGGGGACAGTGGTAGGGTAGGACAGGGGATATTAAGATTTGGAAGGTTGTCAATATAGAGTGGAGAAGGGTAGAGGTAGGTGACCAGGCTAGCAAGATAACATTATATCACACATTATATACTGATTGACACTGATTCACACATTATAAGCTGATTGAAACAAGCGAGGTTAGAGGGTACTTGCAGAACATTAATCACACATTATATAGTGACAGCCTCACGCTATTACGGGGTAATTGTTCATCAGCGGGTTTTCAGTGGCCCCAAATGAGACACTGGGCTCAAGAGGTCTCAGCGTGGTGCGTGGAGCCACTGCTCGGACCTACCTATCAGTTTGCAGGCCTGGATCCAGGGGGCTACAGTGGGCCAATTCTGATGTCAGTCGGTCACGGCAGGAACCCGCAGCTAGGGACTTTGATTGTGTGGGTCCCGATCATCGGTCTCAGGCAGGGCGAGGACAGGGGAGGAGCTGCATGTTTCAGACAGCAGGTCTCATTCGGTTTAAGGCAACATCGGGGCCAATTAGGGGCGGACTTACCTCAGGGTCAGGGGGCTGTGATCATCGGCCCCAGGCAATGAGAGGGTTTGTGAGTTCCGGCAGGCCCCACTCTGCAGGTCTCGCACAGCCTCAAAGATACTTCTGGTCTTTTTTCAGCAGGCTCATCTAGGCCCTGATCATCAGCCCCCATACGGGGCAAGGACTGGGGAATTTTATTCAAGGACCGGAGTATTTTATTCAAGAACTGGGGAGTATCAGCAGGCCACAGTCATGAGGCCTCAACCTGCCTCAAGTAACGTTGGGGATTTTAGCGGGTTCAAGGCGCCTGCCTCGTAGGGACAAGGCAGTCAAGGCGCAACCCTCGATGTGCTCACTCAGGATGATCGATTGGGTGCCTGAGTACCTGTATGGGTACATGAGTGTATGTGTAGCTGGGTAAGAGTATGTGTGACTGCCTGCATGGATGAGTGAATGGGTGAGTCAGTGGTTGTATGGGTTAGTGAGTATGTAAGTGAGGGGGTGTATAGGTGACTGCGTATGTGTATGCCAGTGAGTGAATGAATGAATTAGTGGTATATGGGTGAGTAACTGGATATGTGAAAGGCAGTATAGGTGAATGTTGGAGTATATGAGTGACTGTGTGAGTGAGGGAT
This sequence comes from Lissotriton helveticus, assembly GCF_964261635.1. Taxonomy (NCBI): domain Eukaryota; kingdom Metazoa; phylum Chordata; class Amphibia; order Caudata; family Salamandridae; genus Lissotriton; species Lissotriton helveticus. The sequence continues at coordinate 1,420,541,222 of NC_136063.1, read as the reverse complement.
TGTGATAGTAGCAGTATGGGTGATTATGTGCTTGCATTAGTAGCTGTATAGGTGAGTGAGTATGTGTTAGTATCTGTATGAATAATTGACTAGGGGGTAGATGTATCAAGAAACCCGTTTGCGATTTCTTATTTGTGATTTTTTGCGAGTCGCAAATAAGGAATCGCAAAATGCGATGTATGTACTTTTTTGCGAATATTCTGCGATTTCTTAAAAATCGCAAAATATTCTGCGAATTTTTTGCGATTTCTTATTTTGCGAAATTCACAAAATAAGAAATCGCAGATAACGTGAATCTGCCAATGCAGGAACAGGCTGATGACATCACAGTCAGGAAGTCTGGTTGATTACCTGCACCTGTTTGCCTGAGCCACACCCAGTGGCAGTTGGAAGATTGTTTGGCAGCTGTGCAGACCTGCTTCACTGCATCATGGAGCCAGAAAGTTCTCAAGGAGGTTTTTCTGGAGAAAAAAGAAAGAGAAAGCAGAAATTTTCTGAAAAGGAACAGGAAACTTTAATAGAAGAGATGGCTTGCAACCATGAGGGGCTTTTTGGGAAACAAGCACTGAAAGTGCCAGAGGCTCGCAAAAGAAAAATTTGGTTAGAAATCCAGCAAAAAGTTAATTCTGTTGGAGTTACGCCACGTACCATCGAGGAACTGCGCAAAAGGTGGTATGAAATGCGCCTCTGGTCCAAAGCAAAACTTGCTGCAAGGATAAAGGGATCAAGCAAGACAGGCGGGGGAACATCCACTGCTGAGCAGCCCACTCCTCATGAGGAGCTTGTAGACGTAACTCTCTTGCCTGAGAGTGTTAGCGGGGTTGCACAAATTGACAGCTCTGAGCCTGGACAAGGAGCAGAAGGTAAGAAGCATGTATGTATGTATGTATGTGAAGTTGTGGGTCATGCATGTGGTTCATTTTAGTGCATGTACACAGTGGGATTGCAAGCAAGAGAGGTATCATGAGTCTTAGTCAGTGGAAATTCATGTTAGCAGTAGCTTTTGAAATTTCATTTGGTTTTTTTCCCTACTTTTTTTTTTAAATTAGGAACACTTTATTGAACTCAAACAGTAATCCACACAACCAGGGCCGTTTCTAGGTGTTTGGCCGCCCAAGGCGAGAATTTAAAAATGCCGCCCCCTCACTTTTACTACCATCACTCTCTCCCTCGGTCATCCAGGCTAGAGCGGCACACCCTCTACTGCCGAACCCTTCTATGTTACTCTCATTTACTATCAGGAAACACGATCACAACAGTCAGTCCTGCAAACAACCTCAACAAAAGGCCCAGGCCCGGCCGTTACGGTAGCCATACACTCACAGAACTGTGTACACAGATGCCCAATAAAGCCTTGTGTTTAAATACCACGAGTCATCAAGTGCACCTCATTTTCAAAACCATAAACAACAAAAATAGTAACTTGCATTGTTTAATCACCCAGTACCTGTACTCAGAACCCATCAGTGAACACAGACATCGGGGCTCACTCGGCCAGTACCTGTCCTCAATACCCATCAGTGAACACAGTTTTCAATGCTCACTGGGCCAACCCCTGACCTCAGTACCCCACAGTGAATACAGTTGCCAATGCTCCCTCGGTAGGTACCTGTCTTCAGTACCCATCAGTGAACACAGTCTTCAGGGCTCACTCAGTCAGTACCTGCTCTCTGCACCCCTCACTCAACACAGTCTCCAATGTTCAATTGGTCTGTATCAGTCCTGAGAGACACTCGGTGAGTACCAATAGTCAGTGCCAGTCCTTAAAACCCATCCCTATTGTGCCAGTCCTCAGTGCTCCTTGCTCAATGCCAGTCTCAGTTCCCCTCAGTGCCAGTCCTCAATGATCATCACAAATACTAGTCCTCGGACCCATTACCCCCTCCCCTTGTTAATAGTTGTCTTCGGTACTTCTTGTTCAGGGTCAGTCCTCATTAAGCACCAGTCCTCAGTATTGCTCTCTCAGTAACAGTCCTCAGTAGCCCTATGTGAGCACCAATCCTTAATGCCCTTTGTTCAGTGCCAGTCCTCATAATCCCGCTCCAGTGACAGTCCTCAGTGCCCCTCTGTTAGTAGCAGTCCTCAGGGCCAGTCTTCGGTACCCCTTGCTCAGTACCAGGCCTCAGTGCCCCTCTGTTAGCAGCAGTCCTCAGCGCCGGTCTTCGGTGCACCTCGCTCAGTACCAGTCCTCAGTGCCCCTCTATGAGTACCAATCCTCAAGACAGTCTGTGAGTACCAATCCCCGGTGCCAGTCCTCAGTGCCCTTCACTATCATTCAACCAGAGCCAGTCCTCAGTGCCTCTCTGTGGGAAGCACCCCTCAGCACCTCTCGCTCAGTGACAATACTCAGTAGTGTCCTTGCTTTCACGTCAACGGTGCCCCTTCCCTCTTGCATGGATCATTTAACTCTGTCCTCGTGCCCTTCTCATCGCACATGCCGATACCGGCACTCCCACCTTCACACGTCTGCTCTCGCTTCTCCCACGGTGCCTCCCGCTAACCCTGGAGCGCTCCCTGCTTTCTCCTTCTAGCTTTCACTTCTTCTCCTGTGCTCCCTTCTTATCCCTGCAACCTCGGTGTTCGATGCCTCTCTTCCAGGAGGCCTCCCTCCGCACCTGTCACTGCCCCTTGTGCATGGCTCCCTCCCTCTGACCCTCACATGTCACTCCGTGCGACTCTCCTCCCATGGGTCTATCTCTTCATCCCTCGCATCTCCTTCTGCACGTTTCCCTCAGCTCTTCTCACACCTCAGTTTGCAGTTGTTCCTTTGCACCTCTCCCCCTCTCTCCCTTTGGTCCTCCTCTGCACCGCTCCTGTCTGAACGCCACAGTCTTATCACCTCCCCTCCGGGTCCTCTCTCTTCATTATACTTCGCAGTGAATTGTTGCAGGACAGGGACGAGCAGTCTGGTGGAGATCAACAACGTGCAGCACTGATCTGCGGGACAGAAAAATCATGCAGAGCACACAGGGCAAGACATAGGAAGCTATTGTGCAGAAAAATCTACAAGCCAGCAAAAACGCATAACGAGGCATGACAGCACCATAGCCTGTCCCTGGGGATATGAACAGTGAAAATAAGAGCTGTTCACTGCAGCTTACCCACTTTTTGCATGGAAAAATTACAGACATTTCCAGGAAAACTATCCACACGTTGACAGCACCGCCCCTTATTTGTGTTCCTTCTTACGGGGCGTTCTGGCGATGCAACATGTTCTTCTTCTTTTTCATCTAGGAAGAGGAGGGGTTATTTTTGTTCAAAAGTTGGCGTATTTGAGCATGTATCCACTTTGCCGTTGGATTACCGAAATACATTTTGTTTAGATGCAAAATGTGCGTGTTTGAGAGATGTCTTGTATCACCAGTACTTTTTTCGAGGTTATGAATTGAGCGTGTTAAAGCACAGTTCCTCTTCTGACGCATTAGATAGTGGTAGTCAGCAGCGTGCATGCAGGGACATTTCTACATTTAGGCAAGACTAGGCGGCCGCCTAGCTTTACTTTCGTAGGTTCAAATTAAAAAAGAATTCCCCCTTTTGCCGCCCTAGCCATTTTGCCGCCCTAGGCGGCCGCCTAGTCTTGCCTAATGGTAGAAACGGCCCTGCACACAACAAACTCATATGTCTCTATCTACATCCACAGCCCATGCAGGACATTCCAGGGTGGAAAGTGAAGATAATCAGGCTTTGTTACAAGATGTTTCTGCCGCTGAAGAAAGTGCACATGAGGAAGTAGAAACCAATCCCATTGTCAGGCAAAAACGAAGACATGTGGCCCCTCTGCCTTATTTTGAAGAAGATGACGTGGAACCTGAAGGTTCAAGAGAGAGTGCACAGGAAGCAGATGTTAGACCAGTATATACAAAGCAATCTCAGGCACAGAGAAGAAGAGCCTATACAATGGAAAGGTCAAGGAGCAGCAGGGTTGTACTAGAGGAAAATCCTATTGTGTTTGCTGGTTTGGAGCAGGACATGTTGCACGTGCAGCACCAGCAGCACAAGGCCCTAAGCTCCATTAACAGCCAGCTTTGTAAATTGAATAAAAGTAATGCAGGCATGGGTGATGGTATGAGGGCAATAGCTTCATCTATGGATAGACTTTGTTTGGCCATAGAGCGCTCTGAAGAATCAAGGAACAGGGCAGCACGCCGTGCCCATGCAAGGATGCTTGGTTACTCAGAAGCAATAAACAGGCTGTGCATTGTCACTTCCAATTTCACTAGGCGTAGTGTTACTATGCAGCGCATGGTCACTGAGTGCACAAGGAGTGTTGCTAAAGGATTGGATAAAGTTACATCTGTAGTGGAATTACTACAAACTGCAAACTCAGGAGCAAGTGCACTTTTTGAAGCTGCTGACACTGAGGAGACATCAAGTAGGAGTAGCAGTAATCCTACACCTACATCTGACATTAGTCAGCGCAGGAGTGGAAGGAATGCAGCCTATGCCACAACAAGTAGAAGCATGGAATCTGCGCAGCGCTATACCAACAGGCAGCGCAGGAAATAATGTTTTTGGACATTCAGAAATTATAATTGAATATTAAACACTTGCATTACATTTCTAGAATATGTAAAAAGACCTGTGCAGTAACAGGTCAGGTATCACGATAGCTATATGCCTTCAATTTGTGAAATAAAAAGATTCTAGTAGGAAACATCATTTTTGTTTGGTATTTTTAAATCTTACCTAAAAGTAATTTTGTGTTATCTCAGTACGTCTTTTCCATCCTGCAGCAGCTCCAACTCCTGCAGCAGCACTTCTTGGGGGGTACTTCTTCATCATCAGATGTATCTGAGTCGCTCATTTCAATTTCAGTGCCTTTTCTCATGGCCACGTTATGTAACATGGCACGGCTAGTTACAATTTTACAGCACATTTCAGGATTATATTGTAAAGCACCTCCACTCTTGTGAATCCTACGAAAACGGCTTTTTAAAATTCCAAAAGTCCTTTCAATTACACCACGTGTTGAATGGTGTGCCTTATTATATCTCCTTTCATGTACATTTGTTGGATTAAGATAAGGGGTCATGATGAAATCACGCACAGCATAGGCACTGTCACCTGCATGATAAGAATTGATGAATGAGTGTTTAAAAAATAAGAAAAGTGAATTTTATAAAAATATTTACTGTAATGAAATTTTAATTACCTAGTGAAAACCCTCTCCAAATTGGCCAGCACTCAAATGTCTATGAAGTCCACTGTGCCTAAATATATAGGAGTCATGAGTGCTCCCTGGGTACTGTGCCACAATGTCAGTGAATATGTACTTTGCATTGCACACCATTTGAATGTTGATGGAATGGTAACATTTTCTATTTCTATACACATATTCTGTGGCAGCAGGTGGAGTGATGGCAATATGGGTGCCATCTATGCATCCAATTACATGTGGAAAAACTGCAATTTGATAGCAGTACTACCGGCAGTATTAACCAGCATGATAGAACATACTAAAAGAAACATCAAAGTCAAACAGGAGGAAGTTACGACGAATATTACCTCTATGAAGCAAGAGGAATTAAATAAAATTGGGAATGGTTTTTATAACCCTAAAGGGACAGAATCAAAAGAATCATTAAAATTTCCAGATAAAAGAATTAGTTTACCGGTCCACCAAATCATGGAGTTATCGGAGAACAAAGTCACATCTGTAGTTAACCATGAGGATCAAAGCGATAATCATACTGATTCAGACGGATTCACAACCATGACAAAACGACAAAAGAAAAAACTTCGTAAAGCAAGGAAAAAAGATAAACTGAAACTAAATCCTTCACTAAAGACAGACAACAATTCGATACCACCAACCACTGAAGATACGCGGAAAGGTAGAAATAACTACTTTCCAATCTTTGAAAAAAAATCAACAAAGGACCCAATACATCCAATATGCCAGCTAGTCAATGAAACACAAATTCCTAAGAGAAACGACAACGGAGTAACAGAAGGACAAATGGGTAATGATTCTCTAGATAACCCCCGTCAGATAATAAAACTGGATACAATTCTAAAAAAAGAAGAAAGAGTGCCAAGTAATTGTAATCCAGACAAAACGAACAGAAGCAGTCCAACAAATACAATTCAAATAATAACTCCTCACCAAATACATGGCACTTCTGAGGAAAAAAAGAGAAGGATTGGGCCCTTACAGTGTCGAAGCCAGCAAATGGTCCCACAAACACATCGGAATGGGACCAGTTACAAATTAAAAGTAGGGAAGGAAAAAAGTCAATTATCTATATACCCAAGCAACCTGAGAAAAAAAATGTCCCTACTGTACAAAGCCCAATAAATAGTGAAAACATTATATTCACACCCCAATTTCAATCTAGAGGTAGGCAAGATATACTTAACAGGGGGAATTTACTTAGACTTTTCAAATCAATACCGGCACTGACCAATATCGACAGTGACCATATCATCGCTGTCGAATTTTTGGATGGGAAACATAATAACCAAACCGCAACGCTAATAACATTAAGATCGCCAAAAATAGCTGACCAGATTTATAAACGAGCAAACAACATTTAAATCCTGGGGCATATTACTTACCAAAAAACTACCAGAGGTTTACCCCACTCCATTCATTGGAGAGGAAACAACACCAAAACATAAAAAGGTAGACATACAGACTATTTCAGTTCTAAAAAATGCTCTTGGTAGGTCCCCGACAAAAAATATATGTACCATACCACAAAACACCATAAATAGAAACCTAGAAATAAATGAAAAATGGGTAACTATGGCATTCCACAGTAACCAGAAACAATGATATGGTACCTTATCACAAATAGGAGACAAAAGTAATGACAGCGAAATAATAAGAGTATGCTCATGGAATATAAATGGACTGAGAGCTAAGATCTTAAATGCTCAGATAGACTCCATAGCGGGAAACCCCCACATTATAGTATTACAAGAAACTTGGGAAACTAACCCATTTATGTTACATGGATATGCTGGCTATTATGAGCACGCAAAAAAAGAGCGAAGGTTCGGACGAGCCAGTGGTGGACAGGCAATATTTATTTCTAATACATTACAAGTACAGCATGAACAAGTGATAGTAGACTGTAATAATATCTTGATAGTTAAATTAATATATACAAAATCTACCCAAAACCCTAATACACTATATCTGATTACAGTATATATTTTGCCTACAAATCGGAGCAGGGATGAAACTTGCAGAACCCTGAACAATGCCCTTATTAATATAATGATAGAGGATCCCCTAGCAGACTTCATGATTACCGGGCACTTTAATTTAAATCTTATGTCATCCCACACACGAGACGACATATTACAATCCCAAAACCATCAATGGCCAATTCCTGAGCAAGATCTAGGGATACACAATAATGCCGATGAGAATAGAAAGGGAAAGAAACTATTAATGGACATTAAAGCAATGGGACTCCGAATACTTAACGGTAGAATAAAAACAGACATTCCACCATTAAACAGTTACTTTGGGCATAACGGATGTTCAAGGATCGATTACACCATGACCTCGTTGCATATGTTCCACAATATTATCTCGTACCAACTAAAGAAGGTTAACGAAAGTGACCATGCTCAACAAATAATTATAATGAACATCGGACTAAATAGAAATAAGGAGTACCAATCCGCCCATGGGCATATTGGCACAACAAACTACAAAAAACTGTTTTGGAATGTGGAAAACAAAGAAATAATGAATGATGAAGTGGAAAGGATTTTGGAAGTATGCTTTAAGGACACAGTAGCAAAAACAGCGATAGAGCAATGGGAATACATCACGGGGAAGCTGACCACACCACAAACTAAAATAAATACTAAGAAGAACCAAAAATATAGAGAGCCACCCAGGGAAAATGAAAACCACTTAAATCTGCCTTATACAATAAGGACATTGAAGAAAGAACGAAACAGGATTGTCAGGCTACTAAAGAAACCAGGGATAAAAGCGGAAAATCTGGTAAAATTAAAGTCATTGAATCAAAATCTGAAGAAACTAATATGGGGTGAGAAAAATCAGGCAAAGCAAGCAACCTGGGCAAAAGTATTCCACGCTAGCAAGCAAAAGAAGTCTAGAGACATCTAGAAGATTATCAATAACCTTGCTAGACCTAACAAGCAGGTAATCTCATCACCACTAACTGAGCAGGAATGGGAGATCTTTCTGAAGAGACACTTAAATCAGGACACTTCACAGTTAACACCCCTAGAAAAGGGACATGGGTGCAAAAAAGATAAATCTCCTTTTAAGGATACGCCAATAGTTATAGAAATAGAAGAGATAATCAAACTTATAAAAAACCAGAAAAACGGCGCACCTGGACCAAATGGGATACCGTTTGCTCTCTTTAAAGAAAACCCAGAACTATGGGCGACCATATTAGAGAAACTATACACAGAAGTCATTAGAACTGGAACTATCCCTAAATCATGGCGAGGATCTCTAATAACTCCAATTTTTAAAAAAGGAGATTGGGCTCTTGCAGAAAACTATAGACTGATTACTTTGCAAGACACGGATGCCAAGCTATTTGCAAGAATTTTGTTAACAAAACTATCTGAATGGGTGAGGGAAACGACGAAATTGCCCTTAAACCAAACAGGCTTTATTCAAGGCCTAGGACCAACAACAAACATAATGGTTCTTGCACTCCTAATGGATCAATCAATCAGACTCAAACAACCCCTGTACCTATGTTTTATAGACTTTAAATCAGCATTTGATTGCGTCAAAAGAGATCTTCTGTGGAATAAACTGGAAAAAATGAATATTCCACGCCCCCTCCTCAAGCTGATTCGCCTTTTATATACAGAGACATGGGTAAGCGTGAGGATGGGGGATGGACGAACGTTATCAAAGGAGATTCCAGCAAAGGAAGGCCTGAAACAAGACTGTGTTTTAGCTCCCTTACTTTTTAATTTGTTTCTTGCGGACCTTATGGGAATATTGGATGACGAGAATGCGCATCCCCCGAAACTAGCTGATAAGCGCCTTACGAACCTAATGCATGCGGATGACGTCATACTATTGAGCCATACTAAAGTGGGACTGCAGCGTCTAATCAGGAGGACTCAAACATACTCGAAAGAGAATGGGATGGTCATAAACGAGACTAAAAAAAAGATTATGGTAGTGACCAAAAACAACAAGAGAAGATATAAAAGTAAATGGATTATGGATACAAAGGAGCTGGAGCAAGTAGAGGTATATAAATACCTGGGTGTGCTATTTGATGCGAAGGGTAGCTATCAACTGCAAAAAAGTGAGACTCAAAGAAAAGCAAACTCACTAACTGCAGCATTTAGAATTGTGCAAAAGTCACTTCCCAGCCTAACATATGGTCCTCTGCTGAATGTAATTGCCGCAAAACTCCTACCGACCATGACATATGGCAGTGAAGTGATAATGGGCAAGGATAGCGAAACCCTGAACAAGATCATAACCAGAGCCTATCGAGCCATATTCCATTTACCAGCAAATGCGTCCCCCGCCCAAGTAAGGCTGGAATTTGGACTGACCAACCAGCAATATGCAAGGCAAGGCCACTTTATAAAAGTATGGAACCAAATAAAAAATGACCATCAAAACGAAATATCGCAACTCTTATGGAGAGAAATAAATAAGGACACAAATTCTACTGCGTGGATCTACCTAAGGGAAGCAATAAAGGAATTTGCGATCACGCCAATATGGGAAAACAATATAATCAAATCATCGTTCAAGAAAATAGTTCCTAAAACTGCAAACCATCTATCCATCTTAAACGATAAAGCTATCCTCACCAAAAGAAAACAGGCATGGACGATAATTAATGGATATAAAAAGAAGGAAATCCAACAATACCTGGTAACACCATGGACAGAAAAAAACAAACAGCTCCTCCTTAAAGCTAGATTTGGATCTATGCCAGGATTATGTCACCTTCCCCCATGGGAGAGACTGAAAACTCAAAAGAAATGCAGACTGTGTAACAACGGTGAGGAAGATATGCTTCATCTTCTCTGTATCTGCCCTACGCTTTTACAGGAGAGGAAATCGTTACTAAAGTTTCACTTCAAAGTACGTGGCATAAGGACATGTAGACAGTCCTTGATCAATTGCATGACCTCGAACGACATTATTTTAAACGCTATCTTTGTAAAGTTTTTAATGATAGTTAAAACTAAATTAGATGTAATGCCTATTGTAGATATTTAGTTACTTACAAAATAACATTTTTTAAGTGTTTTTATTCGAGAACACAGTTTTTAGTCTTGCCTGAGATGTGTAATATTGTAAGATTTTAATCAATAATCACAATAAACTAAACCTTGAACATTGATAGAATTCCAATTTTGAATCTTGTATGTCTTGTTGGTTGTTGGAGAGGTAGATGTGATGTTGGAGCCTACTCATCATTGCTTCCAAAAAAACTTTTTAAAAGCGTGACAGCGCACTCTGAGACACACCTCCAACCTCTGCAATGACCCTTTGAAAAGAACCAGATGCCAAAAGGTGCAGGGAGCACAATACCTGTACATGCGTAGGAATTGATTGTGTACTGGCTGTTTCATGTTCCAAAAATGTCTTCAATTCTTCAATAAGGTCCAAAATAGTGTGTGGATTCAGTCTGTATTTCTCAAAAATGTCCTCTTCTGTTTGCTGGAAAAGCGTAATCCGCAGTCTGAAGATTCTCTCCTGCCTCTGTCTCCTCTGTGCAAGGGCTTGAATGCGCAGCCTCCTAGCTATCAGGTAAAGTCCAGCCATTGTGACAGTTGAAATTGCATTGTGGGGTCTTTTATAAACTTTCAATTTGGATACCACCTGACTGTTGATAGTGTTAATTGCCATTTCTTAATTTTGCGAATTTCATGTTTTCGCAATTTGCGATTTCTTAATACATCTCTTTGCGAATTCTAATTTTGCGATTTCTCTTTTTGCGAATTTCGCAAAATGTAAACCATGCAAAATAAGAAATCGCAACAAAATTCGCAGAATAACAACAATCACAATTAAGTAATCGCAAAAATTGCGATTACTTATTTTTGCGATGCGATTTGTTACATACATCGTGGATTTCTATTTTTTGTCGCAATCGCTGCATTTTTGCGATTCGCAACGTTTGCGACTAAAAAATAGCTTGATACATCTACCCCCTATGTGCATAATTTTAAAGGTGAGTAAATGGCTGTGTGAGTGACTCTAGGTGATTGAGTAGGTGTATGAGTAGCTCTACGAGTGATTGGCTGTGTGTGAGCGCCTGTATGGGTGTATGAGTGGATATATCAGTGGCTGTATTAGTGAGTGAGTTGAAGTATGAGTGGCTAAAGAAGGTTAACGAAAGTGACCATGCTCAACAAATAATTATAATGAACATCGGACTAAATAGAAATAAGGAGTACCAATCCGCCCATGGGCATATTGGCACAACAAACTACAAAAAACTGCTTTGGAATGTGGAAAACAAAGAAATAATGAATGATGAAGTGGAAAGGATTTTGGAAGTATGCTTTAAGGACACAGTAGCAAAAACAGCGATAGAGCAATGGGAATACATCACGGGGAAGCTGACCACACCACAAACTAAAATAAATACTAAGAAGAACCAAAAATATAGAGAGCCACCCAGGGAAAATGAAAACCACTTAAATCTGCCTTATACAATAAGGACATTGAAGAAAGAACGAAACAGGATTGTCAGGCTACTAAAGAAACCAGGGATAAAAGCGGAAAATCTGGTAAAATTAAAGTCATTGAATCAAAATCTGAAGAAACTAATATGGGGTGAGAAAAATCAGGCAAAGCAAGCAACCTGGGCAAAAGTATTCCACGCTAGCAAGCAAAAGAACTCTAGAGACATCTAGAAGATTATCAATAACCTTGCTAGACCTAACAAGCAGGTAATCCCATCACCACTAACTGAGCAGGAATGCGAGATCTTTCTGAGGAGACACTTAAATCAGGACACTTCACAGTTAACACCCCTAGAAAAGGGACATGGGTGCAAAAAAGATAAATCTCCTTTTAAGGATACGCCAATAGTTATAGAAATAGAAGAGATAATCAAACTTATAAAAAACCAGAAAAACGGCGCACCTGGACCAAATGGGATACCGTTTGCTCTCTTTAAAGAAAACCCAGAACTATGGGCGACCATATTAGAGAAACTATACACAGAAGTCATTAGAACTGGAACTATCCCTAAATCATGGCGAGGATCTCTAATAACTCCAATTTTTAAAAAAGGAGATTGGGCTCTTGCAGAAAACTATAGACTGATTACTTTGCAAGACACGGATGCCAAGCTATTTGCAAGAATTTTGTTAACAAAACTATCTGAATGGGTGAGGGAAACGACGAAATTGCCCTTAAACCAAACAGGCTTTATTCAAGGCCTAGGACCAACAACAAACATAATGGCTCTTGCACTACTAATGGATCAATCAATCAGACTCAAACAACCCCTGTACCTATGTTTTATAGACTTTAAATCAGCATTTGATTGCGTCAAAAGAGATCTTCTGTGGAATAAACTGGAAAAAATGAATATTCCACGCCCCCTCCTCAAGCTGATTCGCCTTTTATATACAGAGACATGGGTAAGCGTGAGGATGGGGGATGGACGAACGTTATCAAAGGAGATTCCAGCAAAGGAAGGCCTGAAACAAGACTGTGTTTTAGCTCCCTTACTTTTTAATTTGTTTCTTGCGGACCTTACGGGAATATTGGATGACGAGAATGCGCATCCCCCGAAACTAGCTGATAAGCGCCTTACGAACCTAATGTATGCGGATGACGTCATACTATTGAGCCATACTAAAGTGGGACTGCAGCGTCTAATCAGGAGGACTCAAACATACTCGAAAGAGAATGGAATGGTCATAAACGAGACTAAAAAAAGATTATGGTAGTGACCAAAAACAACAAGAGAAGATATAAAAGTAAATGGATTATGGATACAAAGGAGCTGGAGCAAGTAGAGGTATATAAATACCTGGGTGTGCTATTTGATGCGAAGGGTAGCTATCAACTGCAAAAAAGTGAGACTCAAAGAAAAGCAAACTCACTAACTGCAGCATTTAGAATTGTGCAAAAGTCACTTCCCAGCCTAACATATGGTCCTCTGCTGAATGTAATTGCCGCAAAACTCCTACCGACCATGACATATGGCAGTGAAGTGATAATGGGCAAGGATAGCGAAACCCTGAACAAGATCATAACCAGAGCCTATCGAGCCATATTCCATTTACCAGCAAATGCGTCCCCCGCCCAAGTAAGGCTGGAATTTGGACTGACCAACCAGCAATATGCAAGGCAAGGCCACTTTATAAAAGTATGGAACCAAATAAAAAATGACCATCAAAACGAAATATCGCAACTCTTATGGAGAGAAATAAATAAGGACACAAATTCTACTGCGTGGATCTACCTAAGGGAAGCAATAAAGGAATTTGCGATCACGCCAATATGGGAAAACAATATAATCAAATCATCGTTCAAGAAAATAGTTCATAAAACTGCAAACCATCTATCCATCTTAAACGATAAAGCTATCCTCACCAAAAGAAAACAGGCATGGACGATAATTAATGGATATAAAAAGAAGGAAATCCAACAATACCTGGTAACACCATGGACAGAAAAAAACAAACAGGTCCTCCTTAAAGCTAGATTTGGATCTATGCCAGGATTATGTCACCTTCCCCCATGGGAGAGACTGAAAACTCAAAAGAAATGCAGACTGTGTAACAACGGTGAGGAAGATATGCTTCATCTTCTTTGTATCTGCCCTACGCTTTTACAGGAGAGGAAATCGTTACTAAAGTTTCACTTCAAAGTAGGTGGCATAAGGACATGTAGACAGTCCTTGATCAATTGCATGACCTCGAACGACATTATTTTAAACGCTATCTTTGTAAAGTTTTTAATGATAGTTAAAACTAAATTAGATGTAATGCCTATTGTAGATATTTAGTTACTTACAAAATAACATTTTTTAAGTGTTTTTATTCGAGAACACAGTTTTTAGTCTTGCCTGAGATGTGTAATATTGTAAGATTTTAAATAATAATCACAATAAACTAAACCTTGAACATTGATAGAATTCCAATTTTGAATCTTGTATGTCTTGTTGGTTGTTGGAGAGGTAGATGTGATGTTGGAGCCTACTCATCATTGCTTCCAAAAAAACTTTTTAAAAGCGTGACAGCGCACTCTGAGACACACCTCCAACCTCTGCAATGACCCTTTGAAAAGAACCAGATGCCAAAAGGTGCAGGGAGCACAATACCTGTACATGCGTAGGAATTGATTGTGTACTGGCTGTTTCATGTTCCAAAAATGTCTTCAATTCTTCAATAAGGTCCAAAATAGTGTGTGGATTCAGTCTGTATTTCTCAAAAATGTCCTCTTCTGTTTGCTGGAAAAGCGTAATCCGCAGTCTGAAGATTCTCTCCTGCCTCTGTCTCCTCTGTGCAAGGGCTTGAATGCGCAGCCTCCTAGCTATCAGGTAAAGTCCAGCCATTGTGACAGTTGAAATTGCATTGTGGGGTCTTTTATAAACTTTCAATTTGGTTACCACCTGACTGTTGATAGTGTTAATTGCCATTTCTTAATTTTGCGAATTTCATGTTTTCGCAATTTGCGATTTCTTAATACATCTCTTTGCGAATTCTAATTTTGCGATTTCTCTTTTTGCGAATTTCGCAAAATGTAAACCATGCAAAATAAGAAATCGCAACAAAATTCGCAGAATAACAACAATCACAATTAAGTAATCGCAAAAATTGCGATTACTTATTTTTGCGATGCGATTTGTTACATACATCGTGGATTTCTATTTTTTTTCTCGCAATCGCTGCATTTTTGCGATTCGCAACGTTTGCGACTAAAAAATAGCTTGATACATCTACCCCCTATGTGCAGAATTTTAAAGGTGAGTAAATGGCTGTGTGAGTGACTCTAGGTGAGTGAGTAGGTGTATGAGTAGCTCTACGAGTGATTGACTGTGTGTGAGCGCCTGTATGGGTGTATGAGTGGATATATCAGTGGCTGTATTAGTGAGTGAGTTGAAGTATGAGTGGCTGTATGGGTGACTGAGTGCACGTGTGTGTAGACCTTTGACTCAGTGAGCGAGTATTTAAGTACCAGTATCGGTGGGGCAATGGTTTAAAAAATGGTAGTGTGGACATGGGAGTTGGTGTATGAAAGGTTACATAGGAGTGTGAGTGGGTACATCAGAGATTCTGTGGATGATGTAATCAGTGATGTCATTTGAGATGTCATGAGTGATGTCACTGACCATGTCATGAGTGATGCAATATGTGAGGTCATAAGCAGTGCATTCTGGGGGCACGAGTTATGGTTAGCTGAGCTAACTAGAACTGCTGAATTGCTCGTTTTTTAAAAATAGTATTTCCTAACTATAACTGTCCCTGTAACCTTTTGAATTTTCAGTGAATTCCTACAGTTTTTTTAAGGTAATTTAAAACTATTAAGTGCCTTGTTTATTTTCACCAAATATATATATATAAATGTATATGAATATATATATATATATATATATATTACCTACTGGCGGTCCCCAGTAGGTAGTTATAGTTAGGACCTATTATGCATAGGAAATCTGCCAAATTTCTATTGACAATAACTTTGGGGCCGATTGATGAATCTGAGCGAAATTTTCCAAACTTTTGGCCAGCTTAGTTCCACTCCTTCCCTGAAATTTTGGGGGTGATTGATCAAGCGGGGGCAGAGAAAAAAGGGGGTCCTAAAACATGTTTTCCCCATGCAATTTCCCTTAGGACCTTTAGCCACGGCTACAGCCCGAACGGCTGAACGGAATTACACCAAATTTGGCAAAGAGCTAGTCCTCAGTTCAGACTTGTGCCTTTTGCTTATTTGGTGTAAATCTGTTCAGTTGTTTCTGAGAAAATTACATTTAAAAGTACATATATATCTTTGGGCTCGGAGGGTAAGCGTACCCTACGCGGAGCCTGCACGCACCCTGCCGTGTACAAGATGCTTTTTAATTGCCTGTCAACACTCCAAATCAGGAAGTGTTGGCAGCCATCTTGTGCCTCGGTGGAACCAAGGCACAAGAAACCAAACATAAAACACAAAAAACGCGAAAAGGGTGCAGGGTAGACACACTCTGACCCACTTGAACTGCTCAGGGGGTCCCACAAGGAACCCCAGAGCCCCCCAAATTTATTTATTTTTAAAAATCGTGGGATGCACGTAGGTTCCACGCATCCTAGCGATATAAAAAAAGAAATGCGTTCTCCCGCGATAAATATGTTACTGTGCCCCCGGGGGGGGGCCAAATCCCGGGGGCATTATTGAAAAAATAGTGTGGGGAGTCCCAATCCCCCCACACTGCCCCGGGGACCGCCACCCCCGAGGCTCTAATTTGATATATGCTGGGGGCTCACAGGGCCCCCCTGCAGCCCCCGGGACCGCACCCCCTGGGGCTTCTTCAAAATGGGTGGAGGGCTCTCAGGCCCCCCCAGCCCCGGGGACCGCTACCCCCCAGGGCTTTAAAATGTTAACTGGGGAAGCTCTGAGGCCCCCAGCCCCGGGAACCGCCAACCCATGGGGCTCGATTTTAATGTATGTGGGGGGATTCTCCGGGCCCCCACAACCCCAGGGACCGCCACCCCCTGGGGCTTTTTTGAAATGGGTGGGGGGGGCTCTCAGGACCCCCCAGCCCCAGGGACCACCACCCCTGGGGCAAGAATTTAATGTATGTTGGGGGGCTATAGCGGCTCCCCCGCAGCCCCAGGGAAAAGGAATGCCGGTTCCTGCAGGATGCGGGGAGCCGGTTGGGACCGTGGGGGAATTGGGGAGCCCCCACGGTCCCCAACAGAGTGGGCCAGCCCCGGGGGATGGGGTCCCCGGGGCTATTAGTCGCCCAGAAGGGGGGCCCCCCTTCTTCTTTAAAAAAAATATTTTAAAAAAGGGATCGCGTCCAAAGGTCATGCCCCCTTATTGCACCACTCTGCAATCGCGCTCCCTGGCGCATTTGCAGAGGGGGAACAAATTCCCCTTGAATACTGGGGGTCCCTGGGGGCCAACTAGCCCACCAGGTACCTCCAGTATGTGCCAGGGGGCTGCCTTGCAGAGAGGTGTTCTGAGACCACGGCCCTTTTAACACCTCCCTGCAACGCAGCTCTGTGGCACTTACTGGAGGTAGCTGGTGGGCTAGTTGCACCCCAGGGACCCTCACGATTCAAGGGGAGTTAATCCCCCAATCTAAAATGCGCCACCGGGAGTGTTTGCACAGTGGTGAAGGGAGGGGGCGGGACCTGCGTTCACATGTGTGGAAACACATTGTGTGGCGTGGTTTAAGTTGGGGAATTAATTCCTTGTCAATAGTGAGGGTACCTGGGGACCAACTAGCCCACCAGGTACCCCCATTAAGCACCACGGAGATGCGTTGCAGAGTGTTGTAAAAAGGGGCGTGGCCTCAGAACACCTCACTGCAACGCAGCCCCCTGGCACATACTAGAGGTACCTGGTGGGCTAGTTGGCCCCCAGGTGACCTCAGGATTCAAGGTCACTTAATCCTGCAACTTAAAACGCACCACAGGGCGTGTTTGCACACATGTCACCTCAGGCCCCGCCCCTTCCTTCACCATTGTACAAATATTCCTGTAAAATCAGCCAAATTACGAATTCCGATTTACTCACCTGTTATCAGGAGAGAACCCAGTGCGGCATCTTTTAGCCCAGCACAGATCCTGAAAAGTAATTCTAAGCATACTTACAGTAACTTTTATTTCCTTCCATAGGAATCCATTGTGTGGTTTTCAGCAGAAAAGTTTGTGTTGATTTTTGAAACGTACAAATATTCCTGTAAAATCAGCCGAACTGCGAATTCCGATTTATTCACCTGTTATCAGGAGAGAACCCAGTGCTGCATCTTTTAGCACAGTACTGACCCTGAAAAGTAATTCTAAGCATACTTACCAGTAACTTGTATTTCCTTCCATAGGAATCCATTGTGTGGTTTTCAGCAGAAAAGTTTCTAAGTGTTGATTTTTGAAACGTACAAATATTCCTCTAAAATCAGCTGAACTACGAATTCCGATTTACTCACCTGTTATCGGGAGAGAACACAGTGTGGCATCTTTTAGCCCAGCACTGACCCTGAAAAGTAATTCTAAGCGTACTTACCAGTAACTTGTATTTTCTTCCATAGGAATCCATTGTGTGGTTTTCAGCACAAAAGTTTCTAGGTGTTGATTTTTGAAACGTACAACTATTCCTGTAAAATCAGCCGAACTACGAATTCTGATTTATTCACCTATTATCAGAAGAGAACCCAGTGCTGCATCTTTTAGCCCAGTAGTGACCCTGAAAAGTAATTCTAAGCGTACTTACCAGTAACTTGTATTTTCTTCCATAGGAATCCATTGTGTGGTTTTCAGCACAAAAGTTTCTAAGTGTTGATTTTTGAAACGTACAACTATTCCTGTAAAATCAGCCGAACTACGAATTCTGATTTATTTACCTGTTATCAAGAGAGAACCCAGTGCGGCATCTTTTAGCCCAGCACTGACCCTGAAAAGTAATTCTAAGCGTACCTACCAGTAACTTGTATTTCCTTCCATAGGAATCCATTGTGTGGTTTTCACCAGAAAATTTCTAAGTGTCTATTTTTGAAACGTACAATATTCCTCTAAAATCAGACGAACTATGAATTCCGATTTACTCACCTGTTATCAGGAGAGACCTCAGTGCTGCATCTTTCAGCCCACTACTGATACTGAAAAGTAATTCTAACCATACTTACAATAACTTGAATTTCCTTTCATAGGCTAACATTGACTGGATTCACTTGGAAATTCTTTTAAGTGTGGAGTTTTGGAACTTTAAAAAATTCCTCTAAAATCAGCCGAACTACGAATTCCCATTTACTCACCTGTTATCAGGAGAGACCTCAGTGCTGCATCTTTCAGCCCAGTACTGATCCTGAAAAGTAATTTTAACCGTACTTACCAGTAACTTGAATTTCCTTCCATAGGATATCATTGCCTGCTATATAAAATATATGTAAATTAAAAAAATATATAAAATAAAATTAAATAAATTACAATTTCAATATTTAAAAAAAAAAATCAATTTATATTAAAAATATGTAATGTAATTTAAAAAATTAAATATTTAAAAATAAATACTTTAAAACAATGTAGTAAATCTGTATAAAAATATAACAATTAATACAGTTAAAAATTATAATTTACAAAACCTTTGAAATTCACTGAAAAAACCATACGTTTTAGCCACGTTATAGTTAGGAATTAGCATTTAAAAAACCTTAGAAATTCAATGAAAAAAAATAGGTTCCAGCCACGTTATAGTTAGGAATGATCATTTAAAAAACCTTAGAAATTCACTGAAAAAACCATAGGTTTCACACGTTATAGTTAGCTAACATTTCACTCATACAAACCATTGAAATTCCCCCGTTATAGTTAGTAGAGATAACTATAACTCACGCACCTGCAATGCACTGCTGATGATGTCACATATTACATCACTCATGACATGGTCAGTGACATCACTCATGACATCACTGATGACATCTCAAATGACATCACTGATTACATCATCCTTGTGAAAGAGTGCATGGATACTGCGTGAGTGAATGGATAAGATTATGGATAGTACCTGAGTAAATGGATGAATGCATGAGTAGCAGCCATCTTCTCTCATGCCATTGTTATTACTGTCAACATTTCTCTACATACTTTAATTACTGCGTCAGTGACTTTTAGGTGTGAGATGACACATACAGACTAGTCTATAAACAGTAGACTAGCTCTGTTTCATATGGTATCCTCTCTAAATGTGTATAGAAGAAGGTCCATGGATGACTTTCTCTTTATCATACAGAACACTGGGGTTTTAAGCATTCTGTTGAACTGTTTTCAGAAGATCTCTATACAAACGAGACGTGTGGTTCTGGGACTGAAAGGTAAAATACCTCTCTCAGTATTTGGTCAGAAGTATGATATACTGTTTACTTTTCAATTTAGGATCCTCAGCTGCACTACACTATGGGCCTGATTCACAAACACAATCTGAGACAAAAGTCTAACTTTAAGACATTTGGTAGTCACAGAGGTAATTTACGAGTCACATCTTTTCATCCGTAGTCGGTCGCAATCTCTACTTTGGCAGTACTCTCCGCACCTGGGCCATACTCTCCAGCTAGAGCCGTACTGTCCAGCTTGGTTCGTACTTTCTGGCTCGGGCCAGAAAAGGTATAATCAGTGGGTCAGAATGCAAATTTTACAAAAAGGAACATTAGGAACGTGTGGTAAATGGTAGAGGAGGTCATGAAAATCAGTTAGGACAGGATAAAGGGTGTGGACGGACACAACATCATATCCCATTGTCTTAAACACTCTCTTTATCTACATGAACACTACTATTTGACATAAATTGGAAAAGAATACTATTACTATTACACCTGGTACAGTATGGAGAAGAAATATATTCACTACTTGCTTTTTAACAGTATTTTTCATAATGTTATGTCTATTAGGAAATATATTAATCAAAACACTGATTATGCATACTAATAGAATCAAATGCTTTCTGTTTCTTATTACAATCACCCCCAATGGGCCGGACGATGTTCTTGGAACTTTGGCTGCACAAATAATATATAAGAATTTGCTAGCGAGAAGGCAATCTAGCTTTGAAATCCAGGCTGGCATAATTGCAATGTGTCCATCCACGCTTACACTTTAAATATACAATATAGTATCCAGATGTTGTAGTACCTTCTTGATTAAATATAATAGCCACTGTTGCATAAGTTTGACTTGCTTTAAAGTTTGTAATTTTTGTTTGCAAATTTGTACTTCCAATGTAGACAACATGGCGGTTTTAATCTGTTATAAGTCACTGTTTTGTAGACTGGTATTTTTAAGTATAAGAATTGTTCTGAATCTATTTCAGTGATAGAATTAAATAAACAATGTTCACGGTTATGGTCCTATTTGTAACTTAGTCCAAATAAGTTATCAATATTTATTCCTTCGCCTTGTAACACTCCAAGCATAATCATTATAAATTCTTGTGTGTCCTGTATGATGAGAGTAAATGTCCCTGATCCACAACGTATATCCACAATATGTTGAATGCCAGAAGCAGTATGTATCTTAGTTCTGTCAGTAAGCAACTGTTGAAGTAAATAATGTAGTGCACAACAAAATCTTTTTTCACAGTTTTACATGATTTCATTAAGGAGGCGTGGTGAATGAAGGATTACATTTAGAACCACTTTAGCATAACAGTTGATACCTGAACTGTTTTCTAACTGGTATAATACAATATCGCCATCAGTTGCCAATTTCTTTTTCTTTACGCCTTCAACTTTCTCTTCAATGCTTTTTTATCTTGAACTTCAGTTGAATGTTTGATATATATTTCCATTTTGGACATAGTATACGTTTCAAATACTCATATATTGGGTATTTGCCTAAATGAGGAGCATACAGTCTTCTTAAACAATTGTACTCACTTATACAATTTGCATCAGCACTAACCTTTTTCTCATAAAACTCTATCAAATACAAACTAGACAATGTTCTTATTCAAGACAATGTAATTTATGCCATTCCCTATTTGAACACAGTACTTCCAATATTTACAAACTGTCTGAGCTCAAGCGATCCAAACATTCATATCATGCTATCTCTCTATGGGAAAGCATCTTCAAGCTAAGGCTGTACAATTTCTGGTTGAAACACTTTTCTGCACACATTGCTTCCCACATTTCTTTCATTTCTGACTTTTCAGATTTTGTAATACATGATGTGATATAATGAGCAACAACAATTGAGTTGTCTGCAACAGTCTGAATATCCATGTATGCATTCTACATTTTTAAAATGACTGGATTATGGACATTAATGTACTTTGAAGGTTCTGTACTTCTTAAGTTGTATGTTTTCTTGGAAGATTTCCCAGGTATTGTATGTCTTATTGCTGGCAAAAAACGATTTACTCTTCTGCTAGAAAGTATAGGTCGTGGGAATCCAAAACAACGTTTGTATTTCGGTCTGCAGTATTTTACACATCCAGGACTTTGAAACGTAGAAATTGTTGTCTCAATCTGTTTTCTCCTCCTTCTCTTGAAATGGCACATGTAATTTACTGTTCGATGAAAGACAAAACAGCTTCATTATTATAACATAACATATGTAATGATTGAAAGTCTGGCAGAAAAAATGTATAAATTGGCATACCCTTTCATTTTTCTACATTGATCACTGTCTACTTATTATACAGGATAGGCAGGTATGAACCTGTGTATTCAAATACTTCCATCAGTCCTATCTAGCAAACAGATTTGTATTTCTGGTACTAAAATGTGAAAAATGTGAAATACTTATGATAATATTTTCCTAGGAGTATGATAGGATGTATACTTTTTATCTTAGCATCATCAGCTGCAACATATATGTCAAACTATACATAGAACTAGATACATACCAAACACATGGTAGCAGTCACACATACAAATTTCACGCTATACACTTTCACTCTAAAGGTCACACCTCACTATGTACGACATACTTGCAGTGTACCATTGCAGAGACTTATATGGAGTAGGAAAAACGTAAATACATATAACAACATGTTTTAAAGCTCATTTTTCTCTAACACTTTCATTAGGGAAGCAGAGCTCACAATGCCAGGCCTAAGCCAAAATGTAAACTCCCATCATGCCACTCTTCGGAGTGTTTTATAAAGAGACAAGAAACCCTGAAGGTACGACGGACCTAGGGTGTATAATTGTATTACTCAAAGAAGGGTCCCTTCCAAAAGAAATTGTTGATGTGACATAGAATGTACAAAGAAAAACTATGTTTGCTTACTGCAAATGGAGACTTGAATCATTTATTAACAAACATACATTTAAAAATAAACAATGTCATGAAAGAAATTGGTGGGCAAATCATCATGAAAATTAAAAGATTTCCAGGTCTCAGGCATTGTTTATTTGAATGTCTTGTAACACAATACAAATTCTAAGCCATAGTACATAAAAGAGTCTTTGCTTTCTTATACAAGTAGAAAATCAAGTCAAGACACTGCGATCAATGACATTTCAATCCCAATTAAGATAAGGGGATCATCATCAGGACACAAGAATTAAGCCTGGGAACTATTCCTTCAAGGAATATCATTAAGCACCAACTAGTAACAGGATGGATAGATATACAGTAATGGCGCTGTCTGCTTAATGTCAAGAAAGGGCTTTATAGGGTCCTTAACAATGAGGGTTCTGCTGAGAATGGCAGGACTGGAGCGCAGGAGTACGTCAACTGCGACCAGGCATGCCAGATGTGACCTGAGTCGTGTGTCCCGCAGCCAACGATCGGGGTTTGTCAAAGAGGCATTCTACGTTTTCAGTTTAAAGAACACACCTGACTATCAGCGGCCTTCTCTGTGTACCTATTTAGAGACTTACATGTACTAGAATACAGGTTAATACATCTGGGGACATGCTTTAAATGTCTCTACCGGTTTCATTAGGAAGCAGAAGTCATAGTGTCAGGGCTAAGCCAAAATGAAAGGCTGACTCCTGTCATACCACTCTGGTGAATGCCAGTATATTTCTAGAGACGTCAATGACTGTGTCGGTGCCTTTCTAGAATACATTCAATCAAGCTTATATATACTAGACTACTCCTGTTTGACACCACATGCTTTTTAAATGTCTGTACAAAAAGTGTCATGAATTACTTTCTGCTCATTACACATTGCAGCTGAATATGAAGGTGTGTGTCCAAGTGTTTTCATGATGCCTGCCTCCCTAAGAGATCTGTTCTTCTGAGACTGAATGCTAAAGTAGCTCTGACAAGATTTGTGCAGGGGAATGATAGACTGTATAGTTTTGAAATTAGCATAATTTGCTGCAGCACACGTGTCAGACAACATGTACAAGTAGAGACATACCTGAGACAGGGTAGCAGTCAGACATTCAAACTTGACAGAGTACGCGTTAAGATTAAAAAACACACCTCACTATCTCAGGCCTACCTAAAGTGTACAGTTTCAGCGACTTATATGAACTAGGATACAGGTTAATACATCTGCCAACATGCTTTAAACCTCACTTTTCTCTAGCAGTTTCATTAGTGAGTCAGAGCTCACAATGCCAGGCATACACCAAAATGAAAGGCCAACTTCCGTCATGCCACTCTTGTGACTCTCAGCATCTTTCTAAACACCTCAATAAGTGCATCTGTTCCTTTTTGGGATAAGATGACACATGTTAAGAAGCCTATAGGACTACCTCTGTTTCACACCGCTTGCTCTCTAAATGTTTGTAAACAAAGCTGCATGGATAATTTTCTGTGAGCAAGGGACCCACGTCTGGGCTTTCCCTGCCAACTTAGGGGGAACAAAGCAAACACAAGGAGATGATGGACGGAGCACTGAAACCCCAGTCAGAGATCTGGGTTGAATCCATCATCGTTCTTTAGCTCACTTAGCCACCCCATTTCAGGCCTAGATGTCTGTACTGGGGTGAATGTTTGACATTGTGCAGCATTCTGTCCATCAATTGTTCTTTTTGCTTTTGTCACACTGAGTGGGACGGGTATGCCCAGACTGGGGTCCCGTGTGCTTCATGCCACTGGAGTCAGGCTA
Source organism: Lissotriton helveticus (assembly GCF_964261635.1). Classification (NCBI taxonomy): domain Eukaryota; kingdom Metazoa; phylum Chordata; class Amphibia; order Caudata; family Salamandridae; genus Lissotriton; species Lissotriton helveticus. The sequence goes on along the minus strand of NC_136063.1, from coordinate 1,420,516,555 downwards.
GCCTAGCTGATATGGGGTGATGCCCCGAAACCGTTCCCAGGAAGCTTTTTTCCAGTCCAAGGAGAACCTTGTCTGGCAGTTCGGGCTGGACTGTTCCTATGAGGAACAGGGTCAAGACTGAATTGAATATGGCTAGGTCTGAACTGGAATGGCATGAGGAGCAACTAAACAATGGATTTAGGCCCAGATCTCTGTACTGAGGTGAATGTTTCACATTGTGGAGCATTCTGTCCATTCATTGTTCTTTTTGCTTTTGTCACCCTGAGTGGGACGAATTTGCCTGGACGTGGGTCCCGTACTCTCCAAGCCACTGGAGGAAGCTAGCCTGGCTGATGAGGGGTGATGCCCATAAACCGGTCCCAGGATGCTCTTTTGCTGTCCAGGGAGGACCTGGCATGCAGTACATGCTAGACTGCTCCCATGGGTAAAATGGTCAAGACTGATTTGCATATGGCTTGGTCTGAACTGGAATGGCAAGGGGAGCAAAAAAGGATGGATTTAGGCCCAGATCTCTGTACTGGGTGAATGTTTGACATTGTTCAGCATTGTGTCCATCAACTGTTCTTTTTGCATTTGTCACCCTGAGTGGGACGAATATGCCCAGGCGTGGGTCCCGTACTCTCCATGCCACTGGAGTCAAGCTAGCCTGGCTGATGTGGGGTGATGCCCATAAACCAGTCCCAGGATGCTCTTTTACTGTCCAGGGAGGACCTGGCCTGCAGTACGTGCTGGACTGTTCCCATGGGTAAGAGGGTCAAAACTGATTTGCATATGGCTTGGTCTGAACTGGGATGGCAAGGGGAGCAAAAAAACGATTGATTTAGGCCCAGATCTCTGTACTGGGGTGAATGTTTGACGTTGTTTAGAATTGTGTCCATCAATTGTTCTTTTTGCATTTGTCACCCTGAGTGGGACGGGTATGCCAAGATGTCGTACCGTTCTCTCTATGCCGCTGGAATCAAGCTGGCCTGGCTAATGAGGGGTGATGCCCCAAATATAGTCCCAGGATGCTTTTTCCCAGTCAATGGAGGACCTGGCCTGACAGTTCGGGCTGGACTGTTCCCATGGGGAACAGGGTCAAGACAGATTTGCATATGGCTGTATCTGAACTGGAATGGCATGGGGAGCAAAACAACAATGGATTTAGGCCCAGATCTCTGTACAGGGGTGAATGTTTGACACTGTGCAGCATTCCGTCCATCATTTGTTCTTTTTGCATTTGTCACCCCGAGTAAGACATGTATGCCCAGATGCCTGTCCTGTGCTCTCGATGCTCCTGGAATCAAGCTAGCCTAACTAATGAGGGTTGATGCCCCGAAACCGGTCCCAGGATGCTTTTTTCCAGTTCAGGGAGGCCCAGGCCTTTCAGTTCGGGTTCAACTGTTCCCATTGGGAAAAGGGTCAAGACTGATTTGCATATGACTAGTTTCGAACTGGAATGGCATGGGAAGCACAAAAGCAATGCATTTAGGTCTGGATCGCTGTACCGGGGTGAATGTATAACATTGTGCAGCATTCTGTCCATTAATTTTTCTTTTTTTATTTTGTCGGCCCGAGTGGGACCGTCATGCCCAGACAAGGGTCCTCTGCTCTTCATACCATTGGAGTCAAGCTAGCCTGGTGAATGAGGGGTGGTGCCCCGCAACCGGTCCCAGGATGCTTTTTTCCAGTCTATGGAGGACCTGGTCTGGCAGCTCAGGCTGGACTGATCCCATGGGGAACAGGGTCAAGACTGATTTTTATATGGCTGGGTCTGAACTGGAATGGCATTGGTTGCAAAAAAAACGATGGATTTAGGCCCATATCTCTGTACTAGGGTGAATGTTTGACATTGTGCAGCATTCCATCCATCAATTGCTCTTTTTGCATTTGTCACCAGAGTGGGACATGTGTGCCCAGACGCCGTCCATTGCTCTCCATGCCACTGGGGTCAAGCTAGTCTAACTAATGAGGGGTGATGCCCCGAAACCAGTCCCAGTAGGCTTTTTTCCAGTCCAGGGACCACCTGACCTGGCAGTTCAGGCTGCACTGTTCCCATGGACAAAAGGGTCAAGACTGATTTGCAAATGGCTGGGTCTGAACTTTAAATGGCATGTGGAACAAAAAATGATGGATTTAGGCCCATATCTCTGTACTGGGGTAAATGTTTGACATTGTGCTGCATTCTGTCCATCAATTGTTCTTTTTGAATTTGTCACCCTGAGTGGGGCGGGTATGTCCAGACGTGGGTCCCATGCTCTCTATGCCACTGGAGTCAAGCTAGCCTGGCTGATAAGGGGTGATGCTCGAAAACCAGTCCCAGGGTGCTTTTTTCCAGTCCATTGAGGACCTGACCTGGCAGTTTGGGCTGGACTGTTCCAATGGGGAACAGTGTCAAGACTGATTTGCATATGACTGGGTCTGACTGAAATGGCATGGCATGGTGTGAATGTTGTGAATGTTTGACATTGTGCAGCATTCTGTCCCTCAATTGTTCTTTTTACTCTTGTGAATGTCAGCATCTTCCTAGAGACTTCACTGACTGTGCCAGTGCCTTTTAGAGACAAGATTAATACATTCAAACAAGTCTACACGTACTAGGCTACCCCTGTTTACATCACATGCTTACTAAATGTGTGTAAAGGAACCTGCATGAATCAGTTTCTACTCATAACACAGGGCACCCAAGTATAAAGGTGTGTGTTCAAGTGATTTCATTATGCATGCCTAACCAATAGAATAAAAAACTGTCTCTTCTGATAGGAACCATATTAGTGTCACCATGTTTCTAGACACCCCAATGATTGTCTCAATGCCTTTTTGGGGTATCATAAAACATGAACAGAACACTGTACATACAACACTACCTCTATTTCACTCCTTATACTGTGCAAATATGTGTGTGGAAGAAACTGCATGGATCTCTTTTTACATACTATACAGAGCAGTCAAAGTTGAAACTCTGTGTTAAATTGGTTTCTCAAGCCCTCTCTGCCTAACTGATCTTTGCTTATGAAACGGAATGCTAAGGTATCTCCTACAATATTTGTCTAGAGGTAAGATAGACCGAATATTTTTTTAAGTTATGATCAATACCTGCATCACATGTGTCAAATAAGACAGGCAACTACAAACAAACCTGAGACATGCTACCACTCAAAACATTCAAATTTTCAAACATATTTGCAACCTTCATTACTGTAGCATTGTATACAGTAGAATACAGGTTACTACATTTGGGAAAATTTTTTAAATCTCACATTTCTCTATTGCTTCTCAGCTTTTATAAATACTTCATCTAAAAGTTAAAACTCTAATTATAATCTCTGAAGCACTCCTACACTATACATCACACACCTTACACATTTATAACTCACCTCTGAAATCCTATTGTAGAGTATGAAGATATCAGAAATTCTTGAATAATTTTCTTTTCCACACAATAACTGTGATGCACCACTCTCAATAAGGAAAAATCCACAGAATAGAATGTAAGTAACAAATCAAAATACTCCTTTCAATCGTTTCTAAATCTAAAACGACTTTCTATGATAGTTGATTCACGACTCCACTGCGGTGCCCACTATGACCACCAGTGTAACGTTACAAAACTTACAAGAGTTCAAACAATATTTTCTATTAATACTACTATTATTTTTAAGAACATATCTCTTCTAAACATACTACTGATTTGGGAAAACTTAATTTACAAACATATACCCAACATATATCATTCCATTTTATATTTTAAAACAACACTTTACCCATAGTGATTCATCTTAGTTTCCATTATAACAATTTCTGCTATATTCACTGTACCAGTAGGTCAGAGGTTCACCATATTTTTTAAATACAGCACACTAGCTTCCACATCCACATAACAGGTGTGGGTGACTATTGCAAAATATTAGCTTGTCCAGTCCATTGTACCTTTCAAAGTTTTCTCCATAACTATTCAAAAAGATACTTGCTTTCGAAAGTACCATGCAACCTATTTTTAAGTACACAATATGAGCACCAAATGACTTATCTGCTTTTTATTAAACCAAATACTGTCCATAATTTTAGATACCTCTAATTATACCAACTGATTTACTCAGCTACAGACATCTTTTGATTCATTGCACACATCCCTTCAAAATGATTACAGTATGGATTGTAGAACACAGCTATATTTTCTGGGGCAAAGTATGCTGGACACAGAGGTATTGACATAGACCTGGGTTTGCAAAATGTGAATATTTAATGAGTTTCATAGAGAGGATTAAAGTGGCACCAATTGCTGCCTTTGATTAAAACCTTTTTGTGTTCCAAACCCCAACCTCATGATTTTGCACTGTGGTGTCAATGACCTAGGTACACTGACTTGGGATAGGATTGGAAATCCTAATAAAGGATATCTTTATACAGCTGGTGCCACTTTCCCTCACACTGTCTTTGTGTACTCTAATGTATACCAAAGACAGAAATGGAAGTGGTCAAATCAGTTCTGTCCACAGACTGACAAAGCCAGGATGAATGTTAATTAACATGTTTCTGCATACCTCAGAGGTCATAACATGGGCTCTATATACAACAACAACCTGCGTTTTGACATGGATAACATTTATAGAATTGATGGAGTTCACCTCACAGATGAAGGGAACAGGGTGTTTCCCAACAATGTCAACAATATGAAGCTGTGCATTTAGACTTGCCTGTAGCTGCAACAAAGTCATAATGAACACAACAGCTCTTCTTAGAGCCACCCTATAACCCAACAGTGAAAAATATATTAAAAAAAAATCTATACTTGAAAAATATTTTGTGGATTCTCGCACCCATCATGGATGTGCAAAGCAAAAGCACAAATTCAATGAACAGCCACACATTTCACTTTTTTAACTACATTTTTAAAATTAAACATAATACAATGTTTTCTAACTTTATACATTTTAAAGTCACTCTGAGTAGCTGTGCAGGTCCCTTTGTCCTAAAGCAATTCTGCTCTGCTTCATGTGAAGGACACCATAGTATGATATGGCGTGGCCTCAGATCACTCTCAGCAATCCAGCTGTGTGGGGCTTACTAGACATATCAGGAGGGTTATTTGGCCCCCAAGGACCCTCAGGAGGCAAGGGGACTTCATCCTCCAACCAAGAGGGTGCCAGGAGGGGTGTTTGCAGAGTGATGGAGAAAGGGGGCGTGGCCTGTGTCCACCTCTCAGCAACCCCACTATCTGGGTCTTACTGGAGGTATCAGGTAGGCTAGTTGGCCCCTAAGGACCACCAGCAGTGAATTGTGCTTTAATCCCCATCCAAGAGTGTGCCAGGGAGCGTGATTGCAAACTGGTGGTCAGAGGGGGCATGGCATGCTATGAGAACTTACAAATGCTGTTATGTGGGACTTACTGGAGGTAATAGGAGGGGTAGTTGGCCCCCATGGCTGTCCTTGTGGGCCAACTACCCCTCCTGTTACCTCTAGTAAGTCCCACACAGTGGGATTGCTAAGAGGTCTTTGGAGGCCATGCCCACTCTTTCTCCACCACTCTGAAAAATGCGCCTCCTGGCACACTAAGTGTTGGGAGATGAAGCCCACTTTACTCCTGAGGTACTTTGGGAACCAAGAAGCCATCCTGGTACCTCCTGTAAGTCCTACGCAGTGGAATTCCTGAGCGCTGGTTGGAGACTCAACACCCTTTTTCCATCACTCTGCAAAAGTGACTACCAGTTAAAGAAGAATCTGTAATGTGATAAGGCTCGCATTTGCAAGAGTTAGAGCTATTGGCGTTGTAAATGTAAATGTTTTTTTACTAATGTATTTGCAGTGGAGTGGAGTGGAGTGGATGTAGGTTGTGTGTAGTGGACTTATGTGATATGTTGTGCAGTGAAACTATGTGGATAGAAAGTATGTGGCATTTAGTGTATAGGAATTATGTAGAGTGGGATTATGTGTTATGGAGAAGAGTAATTATGTGGTATGGTAGTCTGTGTTGTGGAGTGGTAACCTCAGGTTTAGTCTTCCTCATTTCTATAGAAGCTAAACTATAAACTCAATGAGACAAAAAAACAAGGAACCACTGAGGAGCACTTGTGGACATCTCTTGCCTCCTTCTGCACCCCTGCTCCCTCTTTCTGCACCTCTCCTGCCTGTTTCTGCACATCTGATGCTTATTTCCGTACTTCTCTTGCTTCTTTCTGTACCTCTCTTGCTTCTTTCTGCACCCCTATTGTCCCTTTCTGCACTCATCTTCCCTCTTTGTACACCTCTCTTGTCTCTTTGCGCACCTTCTTTATTTTCTGTACCTGCCTTGCCTCTTTCTGTACCTCTGTTATCTCTTTCTGCACTTCTCTTGCCTCTTTCTGCACCTCTGTTGCTTCTTTCTGCAACTCTCTTGCCGCCTTCTGCACTTCTCGTTCCTCCTGATGCACCTCTGCTGCTTCTTTCTGTACTTCTTATGCCTCTTTCTGCACCTCTCTTGCTTCTTTCTGCACGCCTCTTGCTGAACCCTTCTTCCCTCTTTGTGCAACTCTCTTGCTTCTTTCTGCACCCCTCCTGCCTGTTTCTGAATCTCTGTTGCTTCTTTCTGCACTTTTCTTGATTCTTTCTACACCTCTCCTGCTTTTTTCTGCACCCCCTTGCCCCTTTATGCACTCGTCTTCCCTCTTTATACACCTCTCTTGTCTCTTTGTGCACCTCTCTTGTCATTTTCTGTACCTGTCTTGCCTGTTACTGCACATCACTTGCTTTTTTCTGCACCTTTCTTGTACCTTGCTGTACTCCTCTTCTATCTTTCTGTACCTCTCTTGCCTCTTTCTGCACCCCTGTTCCCTCTTTCTGTCCCTCTCATCCCTGTTTATGTACCTCTCTTGCCTCTTTTGGCACTTCTCTTGCCTCTTTCTATATTTCTCTTTCCTCCTTCTGCCCCTATTGCCTCTTTCCGCACCCTTCTTCCTTCTTTGTGCACCTCTCTTGCCTATTTGTGCACCTCTTGTGCCTCTTTCTGTAGCCCTATTGCCTCTTTCTGTACCTCTTTTGCTTCTTTCTGTACTTTTCTTGCTACTTTCTGCACTTCTCTTGCTCCTTGTGCAGCTCTGTTGCTTCTTTCTGCCCTTCTCTTGCTTCTTTCTGCACCTCTGTTGGTTTTTTCTGCACTGCTCTTGCTTCTTTCTGTACCTCTTGTGCCTGTTTCTGCAAATCTCTTGCCTCTTTCTGCACTTCTCTTGCTACTTGTGCAGCTCTGTTGCTTCTTTCTGCCCTTCTCCTGCTTCTTTCTGTACCTCTCTTGCTTCTTTCTGTACCTCTCTTGCTTCTTTATGCACCCCTCTGCCTCTTTCTGCATCCTTCTTCCCTCGTTCTGTACCTCTCTTGCCTCTTTCTGTACCCATGTTGCTTTTTCTGCACCTCTCTTGCCTGTTTCTGCAACTCGCTTGCTTCTTTCTGTAACTCGCTTGCCTCTTTCTGCAGTTCTCTTGCCTCCTTCTGCACTCTGTTGCTTCTTTCTGAACTTGTCTTGCCTCTTTCTGCAGCCCTTTTGTCTGTTTGTGCACCTCTGTTGGTTCTTTCTGCACTGCTCTTGCTTCTTTCTGCACCTTTCTTCCTCTTTCTGTCAATGTTCTACCTGTGTAGGCATAGTTAGAAATGAGCATTTAAAAAAACCTTAGAAATGCACTGCAAAAACCACAGGTTTCAGAGACATTTTAGTTAATCATTAACATTTGTATGTTGATTTTTATGTAACATGTCACTAAGTAAAAGCAGATACACACACATGCATACCGTCACAAACTTGGTGACACTTACAACAGTGATATGGTTAGGATTGCTTTTTTATATTTGGTACGTCTAATATTATGAGCAATCGATGAACAGTAAACCTTAAAGAGAAAAGTGAGGTTTAAGACATTTTGGGAGAAGGACTAGGGATTAGGGTACATTGTATGAGTCTGTGGAAAGATACAGTCAAAGTAGGCATTTTTCTGCACCTCTGTTGCTTCTTTCTGGACTTATCTTGCTTTTGTCTCCTCCTTTCTTCCTTTTTCATGACTTCTGTTGCTTCTTTCTGCACTTCTCTTGCTTCTTGCTGTGCCTTTCTTCCTCTTTCTGTACATGTTAGCATTTAAAAAACATAGAAGTTCACTGAAAGAAACACAGGTATCAGGGACCTTATAGTTAGGCTGATATTTAACTCATACACAACCAGAGAAATTCGGCTGTTAAAGTTAACTGAGCTAACTATAACTCGCACCCCTGCAATGTACTGCTGATGACGTCACATATTACATCACTCATGACATGGTAAGTGACATCACCGATGACATCTCAAATGACATCACTGATGACATCATTCGCTTAATACCTGATGCACCTCCTTGCATGCTAATATTAAACCTTTCATACACCTACTTTAAAATACAGACTATCATACACGAAACAATAGACACACTGATACCAGAAATTACATTCCCACTTACTGATTCATAGGTATACACACATTCACACACTCAGCTGTACAGTCACTCATACATGCAGTCACTCATCAATACAGCCACTGATATATGCACTTATACACCAATACAGGCACTCATATACTGCCACTCACCCACAGAGATACTCACATACCTAGTCAGTCACCCAAAGACTGAATTACACTGCAATGTACTCACCTATACAGTTATACACACACACCACCTCATTTGTTCATACAGATACTAACACATACGTACTCCCTTGTACAATCACTGACACAAGCACGCACTCATCCATTCAGCTACTCTCACAATCACTCACTGTCACATATAGTCACTTATCTACTCTAACACTCACATATACCGCCTTTCACATATGTAGGTATTGACATATATACCACTGACACATCCATTCACTCACCAACACAGCAATATGGACACTCACAAACCCATATAGCCCCTTGCAGATGCACTCTAGAACCAATACACCCACTGAAACAACCACTCACACATCCGTGCAGGGAGTCACCCACCCCCAACCCACCCACACAGACACTCAGGCACCCATACAGGTAATCAGACAACCAATCATTAACCCATTTAGACAGTCATGTAGCTACTCACCAACCCATGCATCTGCTTACACACCAACTGACAGACTGAGGATGTTTTCACGTCAGATTATCAGGCACAGCAGGACTTACATGTAAATGGGCCAGTTCCTCTGATGAAGGGGCTGAGAGGCCTTGAAAAGCATCAGGAACAAGAGAATAAAGTTACTGTTGAGCAAGCAAGATGCAATTTCATTTATGGTGTTCTGGCATCCTGCTGAGTGCGAGTCCTCAAAACAGGTAACCTTTTGATGGATGTATTTCGCGGTAGCCAGGCCGCAGAGAACTTGCCACTGTGAGCTTGAAATGGTGGGGCCTGCCGACGGAGGATGTTTTCACGTCAGATTATCAGGCACAGCAGGACTTACATGTAAGTTATCTGCTCTCTGACCCCGGAGGCCTACTGGGGTGTTTTAATGACTGTAAAGTGGTGGTGAATCAGTGGAACCCACTTGGGTAAAATATTGCGCTGACTATCAGTACTACAGGTACCAGCGCCACGATAAAAACCACACCTGTGAATATGTAACGCATGCCCTATAAAGTACCTCAGCAGCATTGTCCATTGTCTGCGCTAGTTCCTCTGATGAAGGGGCCAGGAGGCCTTGAAACCTGTTAGGAACAAGAGAATAAAGTTACTGTTGACTGAGCAAGCAAGATGTCATTTTATTTAAGGTGGTCTGCTATCTGGCTGAGTGCGAGTTCTCAAAACGGGGCAACCTTTCGATGGATGTATTTTGTGGTAGCCAGGGCGCAGAGAACTTGCCACCGTGAGTTTGTAGTGGGGGGGCCTGCCGACGGAGGATGTTTTCACTTCAGATTATCAGGCACAGCAGGACTTACATGTAAATGATCTGCTTTCTGAGCCCGGAGGCCCATTGGGGTGTTTTAATGACTGTCAAGTGGTGGCGAATCAACAGAACTCACTTGGGTAAAATATTGCGCTGACTATTAGTACTACAGGTACCAGCATGCCACGATAAAAAGCATACCTGTGAATATGTAATGCATGCACTGTAAAGTTCCTCAGCAGCATTTTCCGTTGTCTGCGCTAGTTCCTCTGATGAAGGGGCCTGGAGGCCTTGAAACGCATTAGGAACAAGAGAATAAAGTTACTGTGAACTGAGCAAGCAAGATGTCATTTTATTTATGGTGTTCTGCTATCTGGCTGAGTGCGAGTTCTCAAAACGGTGCAACCTTTTGATGGATGTATTTTGCGGTAGCCAGGCCGCAGAGAACTTGCCACCACGAGATTGAAATGGTAGGGCCTGTCGACGGAGGATATTTTCACTTCAGATTATCAAGCACAGCAGGACTTACATGTAAATTATCTGCTTTCTGAGCCCAGTGGCCCACTGTGGTGTTTTAATGACTTTCAAGTGGTGGCAAATCAACGGAACTCACTTGGGTAAAATATTGTGCTGACTTTCAATACTACAGGTACCAGAATGCCACGATAAAAACCACACCTGTGAATAGGTTATGCACGTGCTATAAAGTACCTCAGCAGCGTTGTCCGTTGTCTGCGCCAGTTCCTCTAATGAAGGGTCCGGGAGGCCTTGAAACGCGTTTGGAACAAGTGAGTACAGTTACTGTGGACGAAGCAAGCAAGATGTCATTTCATATATGGTGTTCTGCCATCCTGCTGAGTGCGAGTTCTCAAAACAGGGCAACTTTTTGATGGATGTATTTTGCAGTAGCCAGGCCGCATAGAACTTGCCAGAGCGGTGGGAAAAGGGGCATGGCCTCTGACCACCTCTCGGCACTCCCACTGTATGGGGCTTACAGGAGGTAGCAGGTGAGCTAGTTGGCCCTAAAAACCCTCAGCAGCGAAGGGGACTTCATTCCCCAACCAGGAGTGTGCCAGGAGGCACGTTTTCAAAGTAGTGCAGAGAGGAGGCAGGGCTTATGTTGAGTTGCGGCTTCATTTCTTTTTCTATTTTAGGAAGTGCGCTGTGTAGCCCCCACTCCCCTGATCCTTTTTTGTCCCTGAGGACCTCATCCCCCAGGGTCTGACCCATTTTCTTTTAAATAAAAAAGAGAGGGGCTGAGTGGCCCCCCTCTTGAGGCCGATTTCGGCCCCTGGGACCCCATCCCCTGGGGCTAGGTCTATCCTTTTGTAAATTGATACTTGTATAGCGCACTACTCACCCGCAAGGGTCTCAAGGCGCTTGTATGAATACCGCTGTGGAACCCATCCTGGCTTTCCCTGTGAGGTGTCCACTCCTGGGCACCCCCAAGGTGGAGGCCAGGCATCCTTAGCGTTGTGGGGGCCGTTGTGGAGATCAAGCAAGCTATTGCCCAGAGTTGCAGAGTGGGACTCCATGATTAGAATAGGCACCGAGGCGAGAATTATCAGGTCCGTGGAATTTTTGAGCCCAAGACCCGCCGAGGCGGGGAATTGAACCCTGGTCCCGAGCTAGAACTCTGCATCAGGGTCTGCCGCTCTAACCATTGAGCCACACTTCTCCCTTGGGGGACAAGGGGAGAGGGGCTGTGCAGCGCCCCTTCTCAGGGCAATTTCAGCACTGGGACCCCTCCTCCTGGGCATGGCCATTTCTGTTTTTAAAAAAATGTTTAAGGAGGGGGCACGCGGCTCCCCTCCTGAGGCTAATTTCAGCCCCCGGGACCCATCCTGGGGCCAGGCCTTAACTTTTTTTTTCACTGACAAAAATTAACAGTTACATAGATGCTATAGGTAGGAAATAGAATTAAAAGGCCTCGTAAATTGACTACAAAACCAAAGGTTACAGGGAAGTTATAGTTAGGTTCAGATTTTATACATATAAAAACATAAAAATTCAGTAGTTATAGGTATAGTTATCTCAAGCAACAATATCTCATGCCCTAAGGAAACTATAACTCATGTTGACAGTTTTTTAATCAAAACTTTTTGGGAAAATGTTGTAGTGATATTATCAGTGATGTAAAAGAAAATTCATAACTGATGTAATATGTTGGGTAAATATCAGTGCATGGTGAGGGTACGAGGTATGGTTCCCTTCCGGCATGAGGTATAGTTTATTAAGATAAGTATAACTGCTGAATTTCTATGGGTTTTTTTGCAGCCCCCTCTCCTTTGTTATTGTGGCCCTAGGAAGGGGGGTTGTGTGCCCCCTCTCCCATTTTTAATCCAGCCGGCCCAACCCAGTGGTGAGGCTGCGTGTCCCCCTTCCACTTTTTTTAATAAGCCTAATCACCGGGGGATGGGGTCCCAGGGCCAAAACCAGCCTAAGAAGGTGGGGCACATGTACCAGGCTGCCACCAAGTCTATCTGTATTGTTCCCCCAGGACCTGGCCCACCAAGGGGACATAAAAAAATGAGCATGGGAGACTGCACTTGTTTTTTGTTTAAATTTGCTGAGAATCCGCAGATCCTTCCCAAATTTGCGGCAGCATTTTTATAAAATTTCCATGGTCCTAGATGGGCTCCCCGTGGGACCCCACAACTAGGCCTAAAGTTTCAGGGTATTCCTACGCTGCCTCATTGTGTGTTTTTTCCCTTTTTTTGGGACTCAGCCGAGTCAGAGTGCCAAGATGGCTGGCACCACTTCCTGGTTGGCGCATAGATCCACGGGTCACCGAGGTAGATCCAAGGTGGGTCCAGGTCTTTAGATATATACAAAAATCTATTTCTTTATTAATTCCAAAACCGCTGAACAGATTTACTCCAAATTACAAAAAGGCACTATTTTTGGGACAAGGTTTACCTTTCTGCAAAATTTAGTGTAATTCCGTTCAGCGGTTCGGGTTACAGTCATTTCTAAAATCCCTATGGCAAATTGCATGGGGAAAATACATTTTGAGACCCTCCCCTTTTCTTTGAGCCCCAGACTGATAAGTCACTCCAAAACCTTCCAGAAAGCAGCTGAAGTGGGTGGCAAACTAGTTTTGAAAATTATGTAAAGATTTGTCAACAACTCATTAACTCACATATAAGTATATGTATGTTTCTGTGTATAAATACTGCAATTTCATAAAGGGACCCACTGGCAAGCTAATATCGCTCGAAGACTGACAGAGAAAAGAAAGCAGAAGAGGATACACAATTGCATAAATCTCTACATTCAGGCGTCTTCTCAGAATAAGGAAGGCTTCTATACCAAGGACAGACATTCATGATAATAAAAGAAAGTATGTTAATTTCACAGCCTGCTCATAAAGATAGTCTTAAAGGGAATCTTAGCAGTGCCAAGCACATGAATTAATATTTATGGTTACAAACGATTGCTGCTTACCGTTCATTACTTTGGAACATCTAATTTACAGACACATAAAGCTGCACTGGGAGTATATTTGTGATATTAACCGTTTGAAATCCCCCGGAGTCCATTTAAAAATAAAAAATCTTTTTCTGATTGTATAACATGCTAAAATGGTTTTTATTTGGGACCTGTACTTTTTATTCACTAGCAATGTTTATAAAAACAAATTATGCAAAAGTGTATCATTGTCAGATGAGTATCTCAAAGAGATTTAGTTTGAAGGTGAATTAAAGTTTCAGTTGATCAGGGCACTTCCGGATGCTTTGTGGTGGTAATAAAGGAGATATAGCCCTTTTCTGAATATCCATAATAGTTTATTCAGTATCATTTCTTCAGCAGGCAGTTCTATGTATTAGTTTTGTAGAACTTACTGGGATCTGTTAGTGAGAATATGTAAACCCCAGTTTCTAATATTGACACAAAGGACCCAATGCACGTGAACTAGGAGTGGGTGAAATTACATGGAATGCACTTGCATAAAAATTGTACTCAAGGGCATTCCATGCATACATAAGTCTTGTAATGTATAGTGGGAGTTTTGATTCAAATGAAAATGTCTTGTGATCATGGCACACAAGGTTCACAGTTCATTGTCTCCTCCTACCCTCCTCCTACCCTTCGCTGAAGGGAAAAACTAAAGCCAAACCTTATATAGACTTGCACCAGTGTAACGACATTTCTCTAAGGAAGCACACCCATCTTGGCATTGCTTTCATGACTAATATGTGTGTACAATAGTTGTAAGGTGCTTTCTTCACTCCAATTGTAGATGCACCATTGCAGGATACTCCTTTCTCTTCATGAAATAGGATAACAGGGGAGTGGATGTGGCATAACGGTCAGAGCTTCAGACTTTGGATTTAGGGAACGGGTACTAGTCTGAGCGTTGGCTCAGCATTGTGTGTTGCTGGGCACATCACTTCATCTCCCTGTGCTTACCAAAAATGAATGTGTCCTTGTGGAATGTAACTGGTGCTCATATAAAGCGCTCCAATACCTATGTGGAGAGATTGTGCTGAATAAAACTGCAAAAAATATTAGCAGAACGATTTATGTTGCATTCTCTCGGAAATATATCCAGTAAATAATCCAAGAAGAAAATGTAAAAGGATGTGTTATTGCTGTGAACGTATTCAAACGAAACATTTATTTTCACTTTTAGAGCATGTGATGCTGGCCTTGACAGTGTGTACTGAGGTGTAAGCACAGACAAAAGTATGTGTATATTGGATGCAACTGAAAAAAGGATTGTTTCAGTTCTGCAGTATTCATTTTCCAGGTGCCTTTGTAACCCCCCCCTCACCCCTCCCCCCATCCATTTCTGAAGCACTACTCGCTAACTACTTGGAAGCATGGTGTTCTATTCAAAAAGGTTATGTGAACATCTCTGCACTTGTAGATCCCCACCTACATCTAGGTGTATACCTCCTCCTGGATGGAACTCACTTTTTCTATGAAGAGGTAGTCTAGGGGTTGGAGAAATATTCTGTTCCACCTATGGAATTGCCAAACTTTCAGCCACTCCGTATTACTCATTAGTGCATAGTTCTGGCAAAAACCTGCCAATCGCCTTGTGGAGGAGTTTTTCTCATGCAAGGCTTCAGAATATGCGAGCTGGTGAGCACGAGTGAGATGTGAAATTCCCTAGCATAATTTTCTTTTATTTAAACACCCCCTCTGCCTGTACCGATCTCGTTATTGATGCGTTCCCCTTAACGTGGGTGGTTGCCAGCATTTGTGAGCGGTTGTGGTCAGAGGGCTGCCATTTGAGTAGATTTGCTGCAGCTTGATTAGTTTTTCTACTTATAGGGCAGCAAAATCAACTGCAATGGCCATTCTCTCATGCAATACATTATGCTGTTTGGGCTGAATTTCAGCGCTGCTCCCCCTACCAGTGCTAAATTGCAAAACAAGCATCGCAAGGTGCATATTTTACGACATTTGGCAGAATTCTGCAAAATCTTGTGGAGTTTTTCTGTAACTTCAAGAGTTCCGCCCACCCCAAGGACTTACTAGTCTCTACTCATCAAATAAGAGTGAGGAGGAGACTCCTATGACCAATTTTACGATTTTACAGTTAGTTTTAGTAACTTTCCAGCTGTTTCTGGAGATCTCCACAACTGGATGTAATAAGGAAATTCTTTCTTCAGATCCTCAAATTGCCCAAATGCACTGGCTTTAAGGTAACGCACATGTTCGAATATAGATTTAAGCAGATAAGAGAGAAAACACAGTCCCCTTTGTGCATCCCCATATGTATATTAGGGATTGTACAGAACTAGTATTAGTTATAGGAACTGGGGTTATTGAAAAGTGGAAAAAGACAAGGGTGTTTAGATTTAGCGACATCATGTTGGCGGGAGATATGAAAACTTGGGAGCTCTTAACTACCACCAATCATGCTATACCCCACAGGATATCCTTTTCCTATCTGCAAATTAGACATTTTATGCATTGTAATTGGGTTGAGAACAATTCATTTTCAGAACAAATTAGTAAAGCTTACTTCATAAGTGGTATAAGAGGGGTAAGGAATTGATATTTTCTGCTTTACCCAGAACTACAAGACAAAATGATACTTGCAGCACTGGCCAAAATCACAATCTTGATTGATTAGGAGATTAATACACGCCTCTGGGTTTGTTGAAATTTACTTGCTCATATAGCTATATGAGGTGCTTA
This sequence comes from Lissotriton helveticus, assembly GCF_964261635.1. Lineage (NCBI taxonomy): Eukaryota > Metazoa > Chordata > Amphibia > Caudata > Salamandridae > Lissotriton > Lissotriton helveticus. The sequence goes on along the minus strand of NC_136063.1, from coordinate 1,420,500,571 downwards.
TTTAAAAGAATGGCTTCCCCGGTAAATGGCAAAATTATAGTGCTCCTAGCCTTCTTTATATAACATACCCACAAAGATCAGCAGAATGTTTTGGGCGGGGTCACGAGCAGGGTGATTGGCTGCATATATGTTTCACTTGCCCCATTTTAAATGATTTCTGGCAATGAATATTCACAACTGTGTGTAAGCAAGGGCAGATCAAGATAACACCAGGAAACGTTAGAGACACTTTTGTATGTTGCCTCCAATAAAGTCGGCCTCTATGAGACTAAGGGAGTTTTTAGAAATCGCTTTGCTGGTCGGTCGGTCGCTCTCTAATTTTGTGGATGCGGGAAGCTGCTGAGGCACCTAACTTTGAATCATGGGTGAATAACATGCAATGGGTTAAAATGTGGGAGAAGCTGTATGATCAAAAAGTAGGGGCCATCATAAAAATAGGGGGATTTGGGGTGATGTGGAATAATGTGAAATAGTAAAGGAAAACTGATGATAGATATGTTGTGGTAAGGCTTTTTGTATTTAGGTTTATTCAAAATGTATTGATTAATTGAATTTACATGTTTTCCTTTTGTGGCTGATGATTAAAATAAAATGTTAAAGAAAGAATTTTCATAAAATTCATTTTTAATAAAAAAACGAAATGTTTTTTTCTAAAAATAAGTTTTGACACATTTTCCTAACTCCCATTTTATAGGAAAACCCCAATAACAAAAGACAACAAACCCGTACGAATACTTAACTTAGTGATATATTTAACTCAATTTACATTTTATTTTCGTAATTCTTGTTCCTTCTCCCCCCACTACCTTCTCCAGCATCATTTCTATTCCAAGTACCACAATTAATTTTGATTTGATTTACAAAATAGCTACTGATTTACAAAATATATCACTAAATTATTATTGTGTATATTGGAACATTATTTTAAAAACTATTTATTATATGTCAAGTTTAATCTGAGATGTTTCCTAATGTTCTTTATTTGTATATGTTTTTTTAAGTTTTAGTATTATTCCATGACTTCATTGAGTTCTATGGAAGTGTGTTTCAGTACCACTCATAAGCCATGACTGGTGCTTAACGTACTCAAAGGCTGGGCTTGAGTAAATTTAATTTAGGTCTGCCAGTAGTACAACAGAAGTGAACATGAGTGTGTATTTTTTTAATGGGAATTGCCTTTTTCATTTGTGGGTGTGAGTTTTTTTGGCATCTCCCGCCTTAACCGATTGTTTAATTTTATTAAACCTCACCCATTTTGTAATAATTATTTACCATTTCCCCACCACTCCCCATTGTCCCTTCCAAAGTTACTACTAAAACCTATACCTCATTGGGTGGAGGAGAGGCAGAATCAGACATCTTCAGCCAGAGATTTTTTAATTTCTTGCAGACTGTAAAATATTTCTTTATGTATTGCAGTTAAGGTGGAAGGGCAGACCTGAAAAGCCAGTAGAACAATGATGACATCAACATACTCCTGTGGGCTTATGCAAGATGTGATTGACACAGTCATAAGCCAGTGTGTGGTAATGCTTCAGCATTGCCTTCAGCATTACATCACATTTCCTGGTTTTAGAATGCTTGCTAGTTGTAGCCTGTAGAATGTTCTGGCACTTGAGAAGAATATGTGGGCAGGGCCAGTTGGGTGGCTGAGCTGTTCTTCTATGCTGATATTTAATAAACCCTTGTCAAGAATCCAAGGCCTCTTTACAACACTGGGGACGACTGGGAGCAGGACAACTCAACCCCATATCTCCTCTTTACCTTCACTGCTCCAAGGAGACAACCTATGCTTCTGTAATCTTTAATTAATGAGAGACACATTTTTGAAATCATGGATTTGTGTCCTTTGCTACAAGTTATCATTTATCATCCTCCGTGCTGGACTAAGCGAAAGAAGTGTCATCTCTCAGTCTTTGTGCTGGATTAAGAGAAAGAAGTGTGCATCATTTGACTTCGAGTCCTACAGTACATTTTCAGGACTCTACACTGGCTTCTACTCTGTGCATTTTTGGCTGGACCCCTGTGGACCTCTTCACATATTTGCCGGCATTGGTGAGCATTAACTATTTCTCTTATTGCACTTTTGCCAAAGGCATTGTGTTTGTTTGTTTTCAAACACGGCCGAGCGCTCGGGCTCTTACCTGCCCATTTAGTGTTGCTGCCTGAATGTCATTCTTAATTCCTATAACAGAACCTCCTCTCCTCCTAGAGTCCACCCTCAAGATTCCCCACTGAGCGTTCTGTTTTGTGTGAACTCATCACGCGGAAGTGACCTGGAAGTGACCTGCATGATAAGGTGTCTCCGTCACTGACTTGCACGTTGAACTGCAAGTCTAACACGCCCCTTCCTAGAGGTCATCCTTTGGGACGCCAACCTGTTACAAAGCTTTCGCGTCTCCCTGTGACACTGTCCATTGCCTAGGTTCTGCGCTGACGCACACATCAGGAATCTTCTTTTTGCTGCGTCAGTCACTAAGTACTGCTCTTCACTGACATGCACAGCTTTATTACTGCGTGTCGGAGTCTTGCACTGACGCACACAGCAGGAAAGCTTTGTTTTTTCTGCCAACCTTCACTGACATGCACAGCTTTGCTTCACAGAGTGTCTAGCCTACAAGCCCTACTACTCTCTGACATGCACAGTTTGCCTCACAGTTTGTCTCACTTCTTCAATTTCAGAAGTGTTTTTTTTTACTCCCCCTCTTGCTGACATGCACAGCACTAATTCCTAGCGTGTCTTCCAGGAGCAGTTCTTCCTGGCGTGATAAGCACAGCTTCTGCTCATGGTGTGTTGTTTTTGGCTTTTCTTCTCGTTGACACACACAGCTAGATTTCAAGCAAATGATCCTAGTATGTGTGCTACATCTTTTTTACCTTGCTGATGTGTACAACGTTTCTGAAACTGGTGTATATATCCAAACTTACAAGACTTAATTTTGACCTTCCTAAGTCTGGAGATCTATTAGTTATTTTTGTTGTTTTGTTTTTGTTTTTCTTGCCTTCATTCAGGGTTTCACCTTGTTGTTAAATACTTTTGTAACGTTTGTAGCCTTAACCATGCGGAATGTTAATGTTCCTCCTTTCTTTCTCCAGTCTCCTGGTGATCCACCTATTAACTGGTCCAAGTGGATAAAGGTATTTGAGAGGTATGCACAAGTTTGTGGCACTTCTCTCAGTGCTGAGAGGAGGGCAGCTTTATTATTGCACTGTCTTGGGTCAGAAGGCCAAGATGTTTTTGATCATCTTGCCGATGTACCTTACAATATTGCTGTCAACTTAAATGAACATGAAATGTGTTTGCACAAACTTAATCTACACTACTTTCCTAAAGTAAGCACTATACTAGAACGTTATCATTTTGGCGAGAGAATACAATGGGAAGGAGAATCAACTGAGAATTATGTCATGGATCTTACACGTTTGGCATATTCTTGCAATTCTGGCTCTTTGATAGATGAAAGAATCACAGACCAGTTTATGTTAGGTTGTAGGATGGAGAAAGTGCGTGATGAATTGTGGCTCAAAGATCAACCTAGTTTGGATGAAGTTTTGGTTGTTGCAAAACAAATTGAGCACTCTTTGGAATGTTTGAAGGTGATTAAGAAGGACCTCAACAAGGAAGGAACTTCTGTTAGCTCAGGTATCAGCTCTACTGCGAAAGTGAAACCTTCTTCTAAAAATGAGGGGACAAACATATTACACAATGACAAGGATACACGTAGAGCTCAGGGCAGAGGGAGAAAAGGTGTTTTAAATGTGACAAAGTAGGACATCTTGCAAATTATAAGTCATGTCCAGCACTAACCTGTGAGCACATATTGCAAAAAGAAGGGACAATTTTCGGCTGCCTGTAGGATGAAAGGACTCAGACAAATGGTGAGTGAAATTGAGTATGACGTGAGTGAAGATGCCCATGGTTTCGAGTGTAGACAGATTGCTCTCCAGGTTGGGGGTGAGAGCCCCTTAGATTTCATTGATGTGGAAGGTGAAAAGACCAAAGTCTTATTCAACTCTGGAACTAAAGTTTCCAAGTAGCCAACACATTTTGTGAGGACAAATTGAAAGAAAAAGTTGTTTTACTTAAGCCTGACGTTAGACCTTACGCTTTGTGGGGGTACTTTGTAGGGTTGATGGAATACAAGGGACTTTTTGCCTCAGGCAAAGTCTATGTGTCGTAAAAGGAAGAAAGTATTTAGAGTTTGTGGCATCAAAAGGATTTGGGGGTCGTGTTGGACCCCAACAGCTCATTCTCAAAGATAGAAAACCTATCAGACTCATAGGTTATGATACTACACTACGAGAGAGTTTAAAGGAAGATTAACTCCTATTTTTCAGTGGAAAACTAGGTTGTCTGAAAGGTTACTGCCACAAGATCAAACTTGTTCCAGGTTTAGTCCCCATTTCTAGCAAAGTGCGTAATGTTCCCTTTGCAGTGAAAGAAGAAATGTGTTGTGAATCGAAAAAACTCAAGTCTCAAGGCATCATTGAAGAGGTTGAAGTCGACTTCTTCGTTGGTTCCAGTCGTGGCTGCGAGGAAAGCTGATGGATCACAGATTATGGGGCCGATTATGATGGCGGACGGACCTGAGTCTGTCTGCCACCATAGAGTAGGAGGGACCGTCCGCAGGGGCTGCGGCGGGCCCTCCGTGCAGATTAGGATGTCATCGCCAGGGTGGCGGTCACATCCTCAATCTTTAACATTGCGGCGGGTGCAGCTTCAAGCTGCACCCGCCGCAATGTTAAAAATGCATACATTGCATTTGTATGCAGCAAGCGGCAGGCACCGCGCGGTGCCTGCCGATTACTGCATACAAATGCAGGGGGGTACTATAGGTACCCCCCCATGTGCACCTCCCACCCCCCCCCCTTCACCCTGGGGGCCCGCAACGGGCCCCCGCAGTGAAGCTCCGTATGCTTTTCCACGGCGGAAAACCCGGGCATCCTAATTTGGCTGACGGTGTCTAAGGGACACCGTCACCATATTAGTGCTTTTCCACCGCGGTTGTAAGCCAACCCCGGCGGAAAAGCTGCGGACAGAAACCAGGACCCACCAGCCATCCTAATGTGGCTGGTGGGTCCTGGTTTCTTTGGTGGGTCCGCAGAGGATTTTCCGCATCCTCCGGGCTGGCGGTGGCTTCCGCCGGCCCGGAGGATGCGGAAAATCCTCCATCATAATCGGCCCCTATGTGTGAACCTCAGACAACTTAGACATGTCTTAGTGGATAAATACCACATTCAAAATATATATGATTTACTGATGATGGTGGGTAAAGCAAAAATTTTCAGTATTAAAGATTTGACCTCTGTGTATCACCAAATTTTGTTGGAGGAATTATCTAAAGGCCTTACTGCATTTGTTATGCCTTTTGAGACCTTTAGGTATGTCAGCCTACTTTTTGGCATTGTGTCGGCGGCCTCTGCTTTTCAGCGTGCCATGGAGAATGTGTTACACAATGTACAGGGTGACTGTGTATATCGGGACAAAGTGGTTCAAAAGGGGGTGGTGATGGATGGAGCATCTCAACCAATCAAACACTCACACCCAGTCAACAGATCTGGGTTTAATCCATCACCCTTCTTTAGCCACTCTGCCACCCCAGTTCAGACATGGCCAAATGCAAATCAGTCTCACCCTGTGCCTCATGGGAACAGTCCAGCCCGAACTGCCAGGCCATGCCTTCCCCGGACCAGACTCAAGCTTCCTAGGACCGGTTTCTGGCATTCCAGCCGTCTTCAGCCAGGCTTGCTTGAATCTAGTGGCAAAGTGAGCAAGGGACTCACGTCTGAGCATACCCTGCCAACTCATGGCGAACAAAGCGGTACAAAAGGGGTGGTGATGGATGGAGCATCTGAACCAATCAAACACTCACACCCAGTCAACAGATCTGGGTTTAATCCATCACCATTCTTTAGCCCACAGTTTTTCCTGTTTTGTAGAAGGCATCCAGATACATTTTTGAACCTCCTTGGGTGAATAAGTTTCTCTCTGATAATCGTGTCAATACTGACACTGATGATTGGAAAAAGAAAGAAGATGTGAAATGCTGGGATAGCAAAATTCATTACAATTTGTGACATACCGTCAAGGACACGAAGGTTGCTGTGGGGGATTTTGTGATGATTAAAAAGCCTGGATGGTGTGTTACTGGATCTTATCTTTCTAAACGATTGAGTGTTATTACAATTTTTGATAATGCCATCAAAACATCCAATCATAGGATTTGGAATCTTGTGTGCAGAAGGAGGAAGTTGGGGAATGACCAGAGTGATGGTGAGTGTGTGAATGATGACGGAATCTGTAATGAGTAATGTTGTTTCTCCAAGGAAATCAAGGAGAAAAATCTGTGCTCCCCTATATTTAGGCGACTATGGTGTGTAAAAATGCAACTCCTTCTTTACACTAGTTTTCTTTATATTTGTTATGTGACATGCAATCTTCTTATGTTTTCTAGTTTTGTTTTTTAGCTATTGTTCTTATATGATTCTTTATTAGTGAGGGAGTTGTGTGGTAATGTGCTTCAGCATTGCCTCAGCATTACATCACATGTTCTGGTTCTAAATTGCTTGCTAGTCCTGGCCTGTAGAATGTTCTGGGACTTTAGCAGAATCTGTGGGATGAGCCATTTGGGTGGCTGAGTGGTTCTTCTATGCTAATACTTAATAAACCCATGTCAAGAATTCAAGGCCTCTTCTCATCATTAAAGAAGGAACCCACTTTTCAACACAGTGACTAGAGCTTCCAAGGTAAAAGAAGATAACTGCTAAGAAAGTTTACCCAAATTCCTTTGACATAAGTAAAGAATACAATAAATTTGCCATTAATTGTTCAGGCATCATACATGGCAAACCTAAAAAAGAAACTAAAGATGTTTAACTTCCTCAGTCCTATATTTTCAGATTTTTAATTAAGGATATTGTGGACCCATAGGGTAAGTGCAAATTGGCAGATGAAAGGGTACGTTATGAAAACATGGTTGTGTATGACTCTTGGTTCTGTGAACTGTTTTTGTGCTATACTAAAAATTGTACACTCTGGTCACACCAGACACAGTGGGTGCACAGAATCAGTTTCTTGATTTTGAATGGATACTGATATCATTAATCAATGTTAGGATGTCTGAATTATGCACAGTTATATTATGACAGGCAAAACTGCAATGGAATCTAAAGTGGACAGGGTGGGATTTGGCATGAACCACAGACATAACTTTCAAGTCTGCCCCATGTGTATAGATGTTTTATGGTATATACCCTGATAATTGTTTGGGCAAATCTACCATCCTCAAAATGTGACTAATTTGATTGCAGCAGTGCACAATTTTTTTTTCCTGATGTGTGTCTTTATTGCAAAAATTTTGTGAGTCGTTTAGCTTTTTGCATTAAAGGTGGAGGCAAAACCTGGGATGCTTTCTTTATTTTAAGTAGAAGTTATCTCCTGGTAAGGTTTAATTGCAAGAAAAGACAAATACAAATGTAGTTTGTGTTTTGAAGAGAACCCTTTATGCATGTAGGTTTAACTGCAGTATATAGTTGGAGGAAAAATACAATACTAAAACCAGGCAAATAATCCACTAATTGCACTCATGTCAGAATAGATACAAAGTACAAATATAAATACTAACATTATTTGCACCCCTTTTTTACACCCTGTTACCAGATGTAAATAAAGTTCTTAATGTGTGTAGTATGAGTAAATATTTGCCTTGCTGATTTCCCACATCCTTAAGACTAGGGAGCGGGGTGTGTATGTTGGACAGAGAAGATCTTGAAGAAGTGTAAAGCCACAACATGTTCCGAGCAATGGCCAACGCCATATAATTAGATGCACTCTCATTGTCAGAAAATTCAATCCACTGTCACACCTGAAGGACATAGTATCAGTTCTCTTACAATTATAGAAGTAACATGGAAAGGAAATTTGATCATGAATGATCTGCTACTAGGAAAATCTCCCGTTCGCCCACTACACACTGCTAACTATGTCTTGTAACAATATGAAGAGTGTGTTTTTAAGTTAGGCAGACCCACTTGCTTTGTCAAAAACTAAAAATACTATAATATAAGAAGTGGCTGTGCCTTTTGGCTTCAGCATCTCCCCAACGTGTCTCCGACATGTACAGTGTTGTCATCATTGAAGTAATTTCAGTTGTCAACAGTGATGTAATGAGTTTATATTTTTATTAACTTAATTTGTAAAGAGAATCAGATCCATGGCCCGCTATCAATTTTCAGATCTCCTAAACTAGTAGGGTATAAGTCTCTACATTGGTTTTACTTTAAACAGCAGGCTTTTTATAAAAGATATTCTATCCCAGTAATTAATAGTTCCACTCCCATAGCAGGTCTTTTTTCTGCTGCAGGAATTAAATATGTATCCACCATCAATCAAATTTGGATTAAGGCAGGGTTTTTGAAACTCTCGGATTTCCTGTGGAATGACAGGTGGTTGAACATTGAGGAAATAGCTTGCTTAACACATAGCAACTTTCTCCACCTATGGTCATATAATGCTTTAAAGAAGTTTTTTAGTAATCTGGACTTGGTCCAGACTAGCAATCAGAAAAACCTAGTCTATGACCTAGTAGAAGATATGGCTCATAAAAAACCTGGGGTTTGGAGAATGCGTCTTGCCTCGGTTAAGGGGATGGATTTGGAATCTAAAGCTATAACTAAATGGGGAAAATATGAGGAGTTGGAAATCAATGCAAATATGTGGTGTACAATAAATAAATTACATTTTAGCACGCTCAGGGGGGCCAATTGGCAAAGGATGCTTTTTCTTTTAGTAAATGGCTACTGTATAGAACCTCGAGCTTTATAGCTAAAGCCTATTCAAATGAATCAAGGCAGTGTCTTCGGTGCCACAATCATCCATCTGCCAATTGGAAACACATAATTTCACAGTGTCCCCGAGTCCAGAAATGTTGAATTGACATTTTCGACTACTTAACATCAGAAAGCATATTTGTTAGTGGTCCCAATGCCTTGCTTATAGTTCTTGGTTATGACCCAGATCTCTGCCTACCTGATAAAACGGTTAAACGTCTCTATATTGGCATGGCAGTTGCCAGGTCACTTTTGCTTCAAAGGTGGCGATCAGATTTAGTACCATCTAAATATGAATGGATCTGGAAAATGGAACAGGTCAAAAAAATAGGAACGGGTGGGCTGAAGAAATTTGGCAAGATCTGGGCAGAGTTTTTTAATGGGGATGCCTAAATTGAATTCCGTATTCTTATGGGGTTTACGCTCTAAGAAGGATAGTTCTGAGAATATGTTTAAAATGGATGGGATTAGGGGGCATTTGACGCTATTATAGGGCATAGGCGTTTTTAGCTATTGGATTTGATTCGCTGATGCTAATTTAAGAGTTCGACAAACTCCTGTTTAAATATTTATGTTATATTTTAATTCCTGCAAATTCGATGATATTGATGAATTTTGATGCATGTATGTCGACATTTGGATGTATGAATTTTAAGATGCTAATTTATGTAATATATGGATTTCAATAAAAAAATATAAAAAAAAAAAAGAAACTGTGAGGTAATGAGCATTGTAATCTCGAAGATCATGAGCATTGTATGGCGAGGGTGCGAGCTGTAGTTTATTGAGTTATGAATAACTAGTGAATTCTAGTGATTTTTTTCTGTTTAAAATGTTTTGTTTAAACTGCCATGTTTACCTAAATGTAATATCACTATAACCTTTCTCAGTTTTTAAACATAAATTAAAATTGTATTACCATTCATAACTATGCCAACCACACACCGTTCACAGCCTTTGGCCGTGCGTGGCATGAGGTTGGCTGCATGGCCTGGTCATAGGTCAAGTCTTAAGCCCATGTACCATCGGTCGACCAAACTCCCTTCATACACAAGAAGGGCTTTGAACTGCAGTAATAAACATGCACTCTATATGTTTCAATTTTCCATTTTCAGAGATTTTAGAGAACATTAGTTCAATATGAGTCACCCAAAAGATTATTCAAATGGAAAATCCAAATTACTTAACTTTTACCCTCACAAATGGCATTTGAGAAAATAATGCATCCTGGCAGTAACAAGAAAATTCCTCATCCACAAATTTAGAGTTTAGTGGGTTTGTGGAGCTTTCTGGGTGGCAGTATGTTCCAATGTTTTGCACAACCACAAATTCATAACTTTGCAAGTACTCAGTGTTTAATATTCCTGTTTTAGAAATGCCACTTTTAAAAAGTATACATGTCTCTGCCCTTACTGCTCTCTGTGCCTTGCAGCCTGTCTCCAATATACGTCTGGGATGGTAGACAGCTATACTTTGTGTATTCCCTCTAGACAGCCACAAACACAGTGGGTGTGATGGAGAACTCATCTGCATTCATCTACATTCTGATAGCTCTTCCTCTGCAGGAAGAGGGAGTGAGAACTGACACTTACACCTTAATAGGCAGTGTCCTGTGTCCCACACAAAGGGCTGATTACTCCTGGAGCCAGAGTTGGGATGAAATTGGGACCTGTGCACTTCAAGGGCTTGCTTTGAAGTCAACCTCACTTGAAAGGCACAACTGGGTATAAGCATTGGGGGTCTGACCCTAACAAGACAATATACTGCTGTACATGTAAAGAATGATGTAAAGAAAGATGTGATATATGTTACATGTGACCGGGACAGAAGAGGAATAAAAAGGTAGAAGCAATATGGATTAAGTCCTTTTAAAGAGAAAACAACACAGCCACATACGAGTTGGAAGCCTGATGTACTAATTTTCTATTCACAAAAAGGGGTCGACTTTCAGGGAACAGGAAGGAATTTTTTAAACCGGCATAAGTACTAAAAGGTAGGCTCACAAAATTCTGTATCATAGTGGGTCACAATTTGACCTACCTCAATGATAATAATTAGGCAGGGCACAAGTTGTGACCCACTACGATTGGGTGGTGTCACAGGCATGGTTGCTTTCTGAAGTCAGCAAACCACCATGTCTGTGATTGCTTTTAAATAAAGCAATCTTTTTCTTTAATAAAACACATTTCCCAGATGCGTTTGAAAAAAATGAAAAATTAAACAAACCCTTTTCAAGAGTATGCATGGACCACTGACTACTCCCCAAAAACATTTTTGTCGAAATTTCCTAAGAGAAAGTGGTCCCATTTGTGCAACATCGATATTAATTTTGAATTGGTATACCTATCAATTTTCTGAACACACTCCTTGCATGTTTACTTAATGTGAACTTAACCCATTTAAATATTCAGAATACCTTTTTTTCTAATTCCTAATTGGGTTTAATACATTACAAAAAGTGATTCAGATGTCGTAAAACCTGAGGCTTTGCAACTGTTAAAACACTTTGCAGATCAGCCTTAGGTTACACAAGCCATTGTTAAGAAGACTAGATATAAGAATGGCATGTAAGTCTGTGTCATAGACAGCAGATAGATCAGGGTGGATCAGCCCCCCTTGTTCTGAGGTCATGTGACATGACCAAAACAGCAGTTTCTGTAGTGTGCTGCAGGCAAACGCCTAACTAAATGGAATCAAACAAATCATTTTCTTTCAGACAGCTAGATAGTTGTGTATATAACTCTCATTACAGAGATTGAGTTGGAAATGGTAACTGGGAAATCGGGCAGCGGTAACTGGATCTGTACAGGGTTTCTTGAGTAGTGGCACAACCAGTGCTTTTTTCTACATATCTAATAAAACAGGTCTACTAAAGCAGGGAAGATGGTGATGCCAATTTCATGGTGTGGAGCAAAGCAAGAATGTTCTTCATATATGAAGTTGAGAACTGAGGTGGAGATGTGTCCAGATAAAAGACTGGTTGGAAACTACAGAAGGATAATGAATCCAGTGAGGAATGTTTTGGGAACCCATAATAGACCTTATAATCTTTATTCTGAATTTATCTGAAAGGTGGAAACGCTGGAGCAGAGTTCCTGAAACAGTGCTATAAAGTTATTACTAGCAAAGAGTTTTAGGAAGTCCTTGTCAAAAGAAAACATTTCATAGGAGAAATTATCAGCTGATTTTATCTTTGTGACAAAACAGGTGGTACACACAAACCTAATAATATTTATTGATCTTGTTCCAAGACTGTCATTTTTCCTTTAACTCCTTTCTAGTGGTTTGCAGTGGTGCTTAGCATTGCAAAGTTCATCTGTGAATGACAGCACTGAGGAACTTCTCTGATAACAACAAAAATGTTTATGTTGGTTAGTCATTTCCAGAACATTGGGAATCTAGTTATTGAAATTATTCAGAGCTGAGCGGACATTGACATATTGAAGTAGTGGAATCTCCAAAAGTGTTCTAGAAAGGTTAGATTGATTTATTTTTGGACCAAGATCTCGAAACAAAATAATTAACATTTTAGAAACGCTACTGTGATTATGTAAGTAAGAGGTAATCAGCGTCTGTGAGAAAGGAGAAACAACCTTTACAATGTGGTAATTACACTGCAATACCTTTACAACGCGGTTGTTACAACGACCGAGTTGTTAGTACCTGCTGCATATACATCGGAAGTCTTTACAATGAATTCCACTAGGGGGCGCTGAGTTATTGGAAATGAATTCCAATACCTTCCCTACTGTTGCGCAAACTGGAGTAGGAATAGCGAATAATACTAATACTAAGTCCAGTGCGCCCCCTAGTGGAAGTCGTTCTAAAGACTTGTGATGTAAATGTATTGTGTACTAACAAGACGTCGTTGTAGCGACCGCATTGTAATAGTCTGCAATGTAATAAATCACGTAGTAAAGTGCTATATTTGTGAGAAAGTTCAATATTAGATGGAGGAATGTGAGTCCCCAATAATTAATAATGCCACAAGTTCCCCCCCCTCCCGGTCCAGTTAGGTCTCAATGTTTTAAAAACCGAGCTTAGCCCTTGGGAGCAGTAGCAAAGAATGACAGGCTTAACGTTTTAGAAATGTGCGAAGCATTTAGCAATACCAAAACAGTTAAAAAAGAGAAAACACAATAATATGTAAATCCCACTCTAATGTATACAAATAGAGAACTAAATAGAGGTTTGAGCAAATATACACCAACATTTAAAAAATCGGATGCTGGGAACTGGAGATTCATTTTCAGAGGTTTTAAGTCAGAATAGCACCTAAACAGCACAAAGCAACAATTGTGGTTGTCTAGGTGTACTAGACTAGGTCAAAGTCAAAAGTTAAGTCTAACCAAGAGCTACTGCTGTTCGATTACAGGGACCAGGTTTGTCCTGATTGAAAATTAGCATTCTGACTTTGAAGTTTTTCTGGAGAAAGTGCTCACTGACAGGTCATTGGTGGATGGGGCTGGATGCAGGGTGAGAGGGACGGCTCCATGACAGTAGTCCAGTGAAGTTCAGGTTCTTTGTGTGAGCCTCAGCTCTAATGGGAAACTAGGCATGGTGGTTGTTGGCAGCGGGAAACCCCAAGCAGGCGATGTCTGGAATCTGTGTTCAGGAAAGTCTTGTCGGTATTCAGAGACTGTTCGATGTCAACTATGGTGAAGTAACTATGGTGAAGTTCTTCTATGTTTGGACTTAGAATCTTTTCTAGAAGTCAAAATCTTTTTGACGGGGAAACCATTCAGTTAAATCCAGCCTGAGATTCGAAGTCTGCAGCTGCAGCTTCTGTGTTATCCCAGTTTTGACTAGTTGTTTCGAGCAAAAGTTCTGAAAAAGTTTCTAAGTGTCAATTTTGCAGACTTGCGTATCAGAGGAGTACACTCTACTATTAGCCAAGGGTCCAGGACCTGGTTGGCACCACGTAGGAGTTAGGAATCAATCTTGCAGAAGTCAGCATCAGATTCCATGACAAATCAAGTTGGCTTCTTGCAGTTTTTGTGGCCCTTTCGCTTAGCATGAGGTCAGCCAACTGGCTCTTGAAGTCCACTTCTTTGTCCTGGGCACAAGAGGGAGCTGGCTCAGCCCTGGGGTCTCTCTTCACAGGTACAAGGGCAGATGTAGTCCATCTTCTGTCTTCCACAAGTCCAGATGTGTTCTGAAGAAGGTGTCTAGGTGTGACTGGTGGGGAGACTCAGTGACTAATAGGGAAAATGTTCCCCGGAGTGACCCTATCCACTTTCACATAATTTCATGGGACTTTGGTCTTATTTATTTATTTTGACGTTTATAGAGCGCACAGCTACCTCCGGCAGAGGTGTCCCAGCACAATGAGTCAGCATCGGATTCCATGAAAAATCAAGTTGGCTTCTTGCAGTTTTTGTGGCCCTTTCGCTTAGTGTGAGGTCAGCCAACTGGCTCTTGAAGTCCACTTCTTTGTCCTGGGCACAAGAGGGAGCTGGCTCAGCCCTGGGGTCTCTCTCCACAGGTACAAGGGCAGATGTAGTCCATCTTCTGTCTTCCAGACGTCCAGATGTGTTCTGAAGAAGGTTTCTAGGTGTGACTGGTGGGGAGACTCAGTGACTAATAGGGAAAATGTTCCTAAGAGTGACCCTATCCACATTCACATAATTCCATGGGACTTTGGTCTTATTTATTTATTTTGAAGTTTATAGTGCGCAAGGCTACCTCCGGTAGAGGTTTCCCAGCACTAGGAGCAGAGTAGAGGAGGAGGAATCAGGCTGCTAAATGTTACAGGTGCAAGAGAAGACTAAAAAACAGGTTTTTAAGTTTACGGAAGTCAGATTCCGAATTGGCCTTCCTTATGAACTCGGGTAGGGGGTTCCATAACTGAGACGTCATGAGGGCATGAACTACTGTCTTCCTGCAGTCCATTGGTAAAAAATGGAGGAATCTCCTTAGGGACTTCATTTTCCAGAAACAAGTAGAGGAGACATGACTAATCTGATTTTTGCATGAAAGGGCGGAGTAAAACTTGAACCCCAGGTTCTTTGCAGAGTGCACAGGGTGAGGTGGGAGGTTGAGCTCAGGTGGCCACCATAAATCCGAGTGAGGCAGAGATGGCTGATTGAAGAATAAGACTTCCGTTTTTGGTGTATTTAACCTCAGGCAGTTCTCCGTCATCCATACTGAAATATCAACCAGACAATGCCTGAGGTTAGAGAATGCTGCCTCGGATATATCCCTAAAGGAAAACACAAACTGGGTGTCATCAGCATGTGAGATGACACTCAACCCATGTTGTTAAATAAGCGGGGCCAGCGGGGAAAGCTAAACATTAAAAAGAGTCGGCTCAAGGCCGAGCTCTGGGGAACACCACAGACTATGGGGCGCGAAGAAGAGATGTGAGGATTCAGCAGTACTTTCTGGGACCGGTCTTCCAGGAAGGAGCCAAACCACAATAAAGTGGTCCCTGTCACTCCCAGTTGTCTTAGTCTGTCAAGCAGGATGATGTGTGATACAGTATCGAACGCTACCGACAGATCTAACAGCACAATAATAGCACAGTGGCCCTTGTCCAAGGTCTCTCGGACAGTCTCAGTTGGAGATGTTTGTTGGATTCAAGATGTTCGGATACCTGTTTCTGTACTTCCAATTCAGAATTTGGCCGGTGCTGGGAGGAGGGAGATAGGCCTGAAGTTTTTCAATTCAGTCGGATCTGTAGCTTCCTTCTTGAGCATAGGTTGAACAAGTGCAGTTTTCCAGACTGTAGGATTGATACCGGTGATCAAAGAAGAATTCCAGAGGAAATTGAGATTGGGGTTCAATAGTGGGGCCAGAAGTTTAAAAAGCCTAGCTGGACAAGGGTCTAGTAGAGAGCCGGATTTCGTTCTTTCCAACTGACTGAGGGAAGCCTCCAGGCTAAAAGGTCTGAATTCAGACTAGGTATGAAGAAGGGTATAGGAGGGAAGAGGTGAGATAGTAGGTTCACTTGTGTGAAAGGAGGAATGAATGGTTTGTATTTTGTCTTGAAAGAAAACTGAGAGGCCATCGCAGAGAGTGTCCGAAGGTACTATGTTGCTATGCGTTGACTAAGGTCTAGTAAAATCATGGACAATCTTAAAAATTGCTATTGCAGAATTTTTGGCATATTTCATTTGAACTGCGGTGTAGTCCCTAATGAACTGACACTTAGATCTATGAAAGTGTTTTAATGCTATTCTGTAAGCATTTTTGGACTCAGTATTGTAGGTTTTCCGCCAGATCCGCTCGAGCTTCTTGCATAAACTCTTCTCAATACGGAGTTCAGGAGTAAACCAGGGGGCCGTGGGTTTGTTTCTAGACAATGTCAAAGTTTTTATAGGGGCTATAGTATCAAGGGAGGATGTGACCCAGTTATTGAATAAAATGGCGTGACGGTTGGATCACTGAAATAATATCGAGGGACAGAATATCGACCAACAAAAATATCGTTGACAAAATATCGAGAGACAAAATATCGAGTTTCTATCTACAAACAGGTAAGTACAAAAATATTGAGTTAAAAATATCGTTTACAAAAATATAGTTGTAAAAAATATCGACTTTAATAAAAACAATGTTTAATTACATTAATATAAAAAATTAATTACTAAAATATACTTAACAATACTTAAAATAACTTTTAATAATTAAATAATTAATGAAAGTTAAAAAATAATATTTTTTTAATCATATTTCTTAAAACATATATATATATAGTAACAAAATTTAATTAAATAGTAACCAATATTATTAACGTACAAATACAAAAGAGTAAAAATTACTATTCCCACTCCAGTGGGTGCAACAGTAGGGAAAGCATTGGATAGCGTAGGGGTTCAAATTACTATTCCCACTCCAAAGAGTGCAACAGTGGATATATGACGCTACAACGCAACTTTTACAACGCACTACCATTACAACGTAAGTATTGGTAAGTATATAATAATTTTTTGAATTTAAATTATTTAAAATTATTTTAATATAATTTAATTTCATTTCATTTCATTAAATTATATTAATGTAAATTTAATTTTACTTTATTTTTACACTGTACCCCTGTACCCCAAAAACTCAAAACTGACCCTGAACCCTAAAAAAAAACCTTTACCCAAAAACCCAAAACTGACCCTGAACCCTAAAAATACCCCTTTACCCAAAAACTAAAAACTGACCCTGAACCCTAAAAATACCCCTTTACCCAAAAACTCAAAACTGACCCTGAACCCTAAAAATACCCCTTTACCCAAAAACTAAAAACTGACCCTGAACCCTAAAAATACCCCTTTACCGAAAAACTAAAAACTGACCCTGAACCCTAAAAATACCCCTTTACCCAAAAACTAAAAACTGACCCTGAACCCTAAAAATACCCCTTTACCCAAAAACTAAAAACTGACCCTGAACCCAAAAAATACCCCTTTACCCAAAAACTAAAAACTGACCCTGAACCCTAAAAATACCCCTTTACCCAAAAACCAAAAACTGACCCTGAACCCTAAAAATACCCCTTTAATTTAACATAATTAGCAATTAATCAATTAAATTAAATTAATTACCAATTACATTTTAATTAATTAACAAATATTTTTTAATTAACAATTAATTAAATATTACTACCAATTAATACATTTACATATTTCATTAATTATAATTAAATTACTTCCCACCCTATTCCCCTATAAACCCACAACCCGCTACAGGAAATACATTATTTTAATTTACATAATTAGCAATTAATCAATTAAATTAAATTAATTACCAATTACATTTTAAATAATTAACAAATATTATTTATTTACCAATTAATTAATTATTACTACCAATTAATAAATTTACATATTTAATTAATTATAATTAAATTACTTCCCACCCTATTCCCCTATAAACCCACAACCCGCTACAAAATAAAATTACACAATAATTAAAAAAAATCATTAATTAAAAATAATTATAACATAAAATGACACTTTTCACACATATTATAACATAAAAACACTATAAATAATTAAATATTATTTAAAAAACCATAATTTTTTACTATCTAGATTATATACTTGGATATTTTCACTTTCTATATTATTTACAGTCGATATTACTTCACTTACCTTAAAAACGATATTTTGGCTGTCTATATTCTGTCCTGTCGATATTTTGTCCAAACGATATTTACAACTCGATATTCTGTCCAAACGATATTTTGGAGTCGATATTATGTCTGTGCACCGGTTGGGTTTACCTGTCGGTTCTATAGGAGTTTTTTGAAGAACAGGACCTATTATATCAGGTGTAACTTTCCTCCAGTTCCTTCTATCTTCATAGGCAGGTTTCACCTGGTTCTTACACTTAGTCACAGACAAATTAAATGGTATCAGAATATGGTCTGACCACTTAAGGGACATAGGATCCTTAGTGGTAAGGGTTAGAATGTTGGTAAAAATAAGATCTAACATGTGGCCTGCTACGTGTGTAGACATGGAGACCTTTTGAATGAGATTTTGTCCTTTAAGAAAATCTGCCAATTGAGAGGCCAGTGTACACTATTCGCTATCCATGTGGACATTAAAGTCACCCAAGACTATAAAATTAGCATATTTCAGTGAGAGATCTGCGATAGCATAGAAAAGCTCCCAGGTCTCAGGAGGTTTAGAGTACGAGGGTCTGTAGACTAGTACTCCTGCGATAGATAAAGTGGGAGAGATTTTAATGCTAAAGGACATTGCTTCTATCAGACCTATTAGTTCAATTCTCTTGTGTGAGATCTCCCAGTTGTCGCGTGGAATCACAACCAACACATCCCACACTCTATTGCCGGCTCGATTGACTGTGGTTATATTGTAGCCAATGGGAATGGCCATCTTGATGTCAGTGTTGGAGCTGTCTTTCAACCAGGTTTCTGTAAGAAATATAAGATCCCAGTCCCCAGATTCTAGTGTTAGCCAGGCATCATCCGTGTCTTAAATAATACCACAGTGCACTGATCTGCAAAAATCTGCCAGACCGTTTTTTTTCCCTGGGCAGAGCTCTGGGCAAATCCCTTAGGTCTGTCTAGGGAATTGACAAACTCCCTCCCAAGCAGGCCCCCCTCCATTAAGATTGTCACTATTCTGGCTCCCTGAACAATGGACTGGCAGACCTAGGTGTGAATTACATCTGCCTGTAACAGAGAATGGCACTTTAAAGCTTTTGCAGTTAGTAAGCACATCGCCTAGGCCTCCTGTCAGGAGGAAGTCACACCTCCTCCCACCCATGGCCCTTTTTTCCCTATCCTGGGAGCTATCTACACCTCCTTGAAGGGGGCCAGTTCAGTTGGATTTTGTTTAACTATAAAGAATAAGTGTTTTAAGTATTTTTCTATCTAGTGCCAATCTGAACTTGGCCTTATTAAGTGTAATTAAGAATCTCAGGGTTTTCTATGGCACAGTCAGCCTTGCTATAGTGAAAAACGTGGCTGGGGCCTTTTTGACTTTGAGGACATGTAAAAGCATTAAATATATATGTCCTCCCTTTATATACTATGCACCCTGCCTTACGGCTGGTAAGGCCTACATTAAGGGTGACTTACTGTAGTTCAAAAGGAAGGTTTAGCCCTGCCTAGTGAAAGAGTGATTTCGACAGGTCATAATGGCAGATTTAAAACTGCTCAGCCAATGTACTATGGCAGACCTAGGGTTATGTTTTACATGGTCACTTTGGTGGTGTCACGATACGTGGTGCTGTCCACTAGTGTCGTTTAACTTACAGCCTCTGGGCACACAGTGTACTATTTACCAGGGGGGTGTTGGTACATTAAATGTGCCAATCAGGGATTCTAACCAATTCAACAAGTTTTTTGTGGTCAAAGCAAATGCACCGAGACATTGTTAGTGGGGTGTCAGTCTACAGAGTTAAAGAAACTACAACATCAGTCCAAAAATGGGAGTAAAGATGCAAAAAGAGGCCTTTTCATACAAGGATACTGTGCAAAGAGCTGGGCAAGCGGAAGGAAAAGGTGGGAGTGCCTGGAGGAATCAGTAGTTAGTGAAAATCGGGTCTAGGAGCTGATCAGTAATGTGAATAGAGGAAATAATTATTTTGTCCAAAGATACCCAAAGTATCTACCAGGGCTTTGATATAGGCAAAGAGGAGGTGGCCTAGCTGTTGTATTCAAGCAAATGTTAAATATCACTAAAGTTGACAATATCTCTATACAAGGTGATGAGGCCCTCTTTACTAGATGCAACCCTACAACATCTTCCTCCTGTAATTTCCTACTCCTACACAGGCCTCCACTGTGCAATGCAAAATTTCCAGATACACCTCTAGATGCAGTTTTAAACCTTATAGCATACACTTCAAACTATGCATTCCTAGTGACAACCCAATATGCCCCATTCCAAAAACAATCATCACTAACCCAGACACACTGAACCTAAATCAGATAGTCCACAAACCCACAGAGATCGCTGGACACATCTTGGATGCAAATCCAGAACTAGTTACCTTTCAGACAATACCTCCAGTTACATAATCAGACTATCATTTGCTTGTTTTCCAACCCGGGCAGTAGCCACAATGGAAATTTGAGGGCCGGGCCAGCACACATTTATCTTTGATCCCCCTCAACTGACTGAGGCAGGGAGCTGAGAAGGTGTTTGAGCAATAAATATGTGTTTACATTTTGTTTTCATCTTGTTACATTTGCTACATATTCCAAGACAGGTTAAATGTCAGGCTATGTCTTCTGAAAAATTGCTTTCTGTTCTTTAAGTGGAGCTGTTGTTTACTTTTCTTTCCCTGCCTCCAAATGGCAGGAATTTGTAAAGTAAACTATGTGACAATCTTGCTGGGGTACAGACAGGACCATTGGAATTATATGGTGGGGGCTAACTTATGCAGCAATGTTGACTAAATTGTGTGACAAGAAAGCATAAACGATGCAGCTTATTGTGGCACATTTTGAGATAGTTTTACTTCACTATGTTGTAATTACAGTTTCTGTTGGTATCCAAGGTACGGGAGGGTGCAACATAGTTTTTCTATTGTGTACAAGTCATTCAGTTTTATGTTTTTAACGTGGTATCAAGTATAGGTCTTAATCCATAGTTACCACTAGATTTCTTACTTTTCTTGACTTTGTCAGAGGGGCATCATATTCCTTAGGCCATACAGCACTAGGCTGGCATTTTGTCCCCATGGCAGGAGCTCTGTCTATGTGGTATTTAGTTTCAGAAGGTTATTCATCTTCCATGTATTAATGGCCCAAAGGCAGTCTCAAGTTGCAAAGGTCTTCCAGATCATCAAGTTTTAAATTCGGGTGTCATACTCATAGTTGTAGCAGCTGAGGTTGAATGTTTTAATCAGGTTTGGTAGGTGGGTTAGGCAGATGTTGATTAAAAGAAGATATATGATGGACCCTGCGGGATGCCACCGTTTTGTGTGTAAGGAGCTGATGTGAAAGGTAGCACCAATATTAGTTCTCTGTCACAGCTGAGAGGCTAAGAATTCAGTGAAAATTAGCTGAATTCTATTTTCACCTTTCATATAAGGCATGTCAAAGAAGAATTTGCTGCGTGAAGAGATTGCACAACTGTACAGGACCTTGAGCCATGCCGTTCTTAAGCCAATAACTTTTACAATATTTCTTATTCCTGATACATGAGTGGTTATCACTATCTAAACCTACCAGTCATTCAGAAGCAATGTCCAATCAGGAACCTCCTGATTCCAATATGGCATGGTTCTTTGATTACCCTTTTGTGCTGGAGCACAGTTATCGCATGTCAAGTATGAATTATATTTAACTGACATTACATTAGCCCACACTAGCTTTGTTTGAAATATAGCCTGGTGAGAAAATATATCATATAAAACACAACAGTTAGAAAGAGGGTCCAAGGGCAGAATTAACGACCAACATCTAGACACATGCCCCAAACAATAGTACTAACAACAAACAATGTCTAGGGGTCAAAGGGGAAAGGAACTCAACTGTGTGAACCACCCAAGACACAACTAATTACTAACAAAGTGGAAAGAACCCAATAAGTGTGTGTATGTGTGACAAATCAATAGACAAATCTCAAGGGTATGGGAAAAATATTCCCATCAGTTGCCACTCTGTACCGCCCTTTTACATCATGTGGGTTCTCCTTACCCAGGAGAAAATGTCCACAGCCTACAGATGTTGTCGTGGCTGGAACTTAACCATTGATGAATATGTGTACAAATGGGTGGTACAGGAAATTATATTGTGGGTGGGTAACTGAATAGCAGTGCAAAGTGAACGTGAAAAATAATAAAATTGGATAGGACTGAGTAGAAGATGAATTTTAATAATTTCTCTCAGTTCGTCCAAATCTTAAAAAATGTATGACATACCAACCTATTTAACATAATATCCGTTTGCAATAGGGGTCGACATGTTTCAGCATATGTGACAATTATGCCACTGCTTTCATCAGGACCAGAGTGTTTGCTACTGCACAAGTTGTGAGAATAAAAATAATTATATCACCTGTTGATTTCAGGTTGTTCTAATTTAATTAAATTAGAACAACCTGGAATCAACAGGTGATAGTTCAGCATCTGTAGGCTGTGGACATTTTCTCCTGGGTAAGGAGAACCCACATGATATAAAAGGGCGGTACAGAGTGGCAACTGATGGGAATATTTTTCCCATACCCTTGAGATTTGTCTATTGATTTGTCACACATACACACACTTATTGGGTTCTTTCCACTTTGTTAGTAATTAGTTGTGTCTCGGATGGTTCACACAGTTGAGTTCCTTTCCCTTTTGACCCCTAGACATTGTTTGTTGTTAGGAGAAAATATATCTGCTCTAGAGATCGGAATTTTTTTTACAGGAGCCTGAGGTTAATGTGCCAGTGGCAAAGGGTAGAAAATACCCTAACTAGCCTCTGAAATGACCCGATACAGTTTGCCATTTCACAAAGGGCTGCTATAACAGACTATATTTAAAAAATGTTTTATATCCTAGTTAAACTGGCCAGGCTCAACATGCTGAGGATTCATCTCTTTGAGCCAAATATTGTGGAAACTATAATCAAGGCATTTGAGGCTGAAAGCATTTGAATTATAATTGACCTCTTTACAAATCCCTGCAGAACATTGACTAATTTTTGGGAGTTTTGTATATTGTAATTTAAGATCTGTGTAATATGAATCGGCTTTTTGAAATGTATTGACTCCTTTGAAATTCTGCTTTACCTTTATCTAATTTATGGTCAATGGGAATGCTGGGTGAAAGTAATTTCTATGATTTAGCCAAAGTATGGTGCTTGCACGGCATTCCTTGTAAGAAAGGGTAGTGGGATCTATGCAAGCTACACCTCCATGGACTACCCTAGGCACCTTGGTGTTATAAATGTCTGGGCCTGGCAGGTTTCCGGGGGGTGCTGAAACAGCCCTGACTTAAATACCATAGCTAAACACATCATCAAAATTGGTCAAACTGCAAAGCAGAATCTTGAGGATTCCTTGTGTACTAGCAGCCTTTGAGAGCTTCTCCTTTCAGAGGTGATAGTTCAGTCACACAAGTGTGGTACTATTGCTACTGGGAGAAGTGTAGGAACGCTGTGTGGAAGGACATTTGTAGATCCCTATAGACTCCATCAGTGTGGACTGCTTTCATTTCTGTTTTGCTGTATAAATGTGCTACGCAATACAGAAAAACAATAAACAATAACAAAAACATTAAACAACAAATCAAACACAGGACTTTTGGGAAGCATTTCCCTTGCATGCTGACTTTGATTTTGGTGTTTTACTAGAAGCATTTTATTTTTCAGTACTGTGGATGACCGCACTGTGAAGGTAATGTGGTGGATGTCAATGGCTCGTTGTCTGCCCTGAAGCAGTTTAAACCCACCAATCCGTACAGCCTGATGTCCTGTCTAACAAGAATTGACAATGAGCTGCAGGGATATTACGCCCGCATTGCACTAACTCTTTGTTCCATGATAGTGCAGGACTACTTTAGCCCCAGAGGCACCAGGATAGCAGTCTTCAAGGATTGGGGAACAGCGAAAAGCACATTTGTCAAAGAAAGGTGGCAGATGCTTCTAATATCCATGCACAACCAAGAGGAATTTTCAGTAGACATACATATCTAGGGAGAAGAGGGTTAGAGAGAGAAGATCACAGTATTGAGAAGTACAAAGAAGATTGAGGCAAAGATGGGGAGACAATGAGAAAAGATTGAGAGAAAGAAAGGAGGGTAAGTAGAAAAGGCAAGAGAGAAAGAATGAGAGACAGGAAGATAGATGCAGCTGCAAATAGAACTGGATAGTGGGGAAAAGGCTGAGAGGGACAGTGAGGACAGATATTGGGACAGAATAGGAAAAGTAAAAGAGAGAGCCTAAAGGAGCAAAAAGAGAGGCAGGTACATGTAGAGAATTGGTGATTGGAGATTGTAAGTGGAGTGTATAGGTTATCATTATTTGGTCAATTCACTTAGTCCAATGTGACATCAAAGCACACTTCTACATTTTTTTTGAAAGTCATCAAAGTGTAAGATAAATCACCTTGCCTGTTGGTCTTTTAAATCCTAATAAGGTCTAACCATTGTTATTTGATCCACATTTCCTATTAAAATTTGATTAACAATGCCCCCCTTGTTATTTGTTACCATATGCTCTTAGTGAGAAGTGATCCCACTTTCTCTTTTGATGCATATCAGCAATGTCTATATTTTCTTCTATAGTCTCTGGAAAGGACAACCCACTTACTCAGTAGTTCAGGTTCTTTTAAGGAGGTGATTTGGCTTTTTGGTGTACATTTAAATATGTTACAGCCTGATTCATGTACATGCCGTTTTGCGTGTCCCTAATAGCGAATCATAGCGATTCGCTATTGAGGACACGCAAAACGGCATTCATGTAGGAATTGCTACTTAAATAGCGATTCCTACATGTTCTTTATTTGCGAGTAGCAATTTGCTACTCGCAAATACTCCCCATTCATTCCTATGGGCCAAGAGGCCCATAGGAATGAATGGGGATTTGCGAGTAGCAATTTGCTACTCGCAACTAAGATAGCGATTTTAAGGGTGCCAGGGGTGTCCAAAGGACACCCTGTAGCACCCCTATAATGCACTTTTGGACAGGTGTTGCGCACACACATGTCCAAAGGACATGTGTGTGTGCTACATGCAACTTTGAAAAATGCTTTTAAAAGCATTTTTCTGAGTTTTTGCTATTTACCGACAGGTCTGACCTGTCGGTAAATAGCGGCCCCAAAAGTTCAAAATCGCTATTTCTTGATGTTTCATGAATAGCATTTGAGGAATCTCTATTAGAGATTCCTTAAATGCTATTCCTCGCATATTTGCGACTTCTTAAATAGCGATTTTTGCATTTGGTATCATGAATACCAAATGCAAAAATCGCACTCGCAAAGGGCCAGATTCTCAGAATCTGGCCCTTTGCGAGTGCAATTTACCTACATGAATCAGGCGGATAGTCTCTTACCTGTTTCATAACATGAACTTTGACTTTTATCTGCACCAATAGAACATTTCTAGTACATTTCTAGAAATGGCAGGTTTCCATCCTTTCTCCATTCACCACTCAAAAAAGTGCATGCTCTTCTAAGTAATGTTAACCACATACTTGAAAATTCTTTTCCAGAAGTCATATGCATGTGATAGGGTAGAGAATGTCCATATTTATGCTGCTGCCTGTTAATTTACTGCTTCTCTGGAGTTGAAACTAGTGTCTTCAGCCAGGCCACAGTCCTCAAATGGAACCATATCAGGCTCACGCAATCACCTATTATTTACCATACCTGCCCGTCTTGCTGGTGAACGTCTAATGAAGGTCTCCTTTTGTACAACTCCTTGCACACAAATTGCCTTTAACAGAGAGGGGTTTATGTCTAAGTCAGAGGCTGCCACAAGTTCATGCAATTTTGACTGCTGCTTATGATAAAATATAATTGAACGTTCTATCTATTGTTGCAACCTTACACTGAAATTCGTTGTGGGACCTTTCCAACATCACTTGAAAAATAACATTTTAATTCTATTCTGTTTTCATCATTGTTGCAGCCATGCCATTTTTAAAACACACTGTTTAAAACTATTTTCCCTAAACCTTCTGGATGGATGTGGTCTAGGCTCTCTGTAAAGTCAGTTTAAATTAATGATAAGTTAAATTTAAATTTCACCACAGAATTGGGACAGAATTAGAAAATTCCCCACTTTACAAATCAGATGAAACTTCCTAGATTTACGTGAGGTATGGTTTATCCTTTTCGGACTTCCAAGTGAGATTATTTCATGAGGTAGAAGATCCCTGATAGGACATCCTCCAGAAAAACTTTTTTGAGTGTGGAGGCTGGACATCTACCACAAGAAAGTTGGAGGGAAGGCTCTGAGCTGAGGCCAGCTTATTTTTTTTTTTTAAAGCACTTGAGAAGCTTTGCAATGCACAAAGCTTTAAAAGTTTAGAAACCGTCCCACGGATCCCAAAGACCAGAGCCAGAGGAAGATCCTTCTCCTACCTCACAGCCAGGCCACAGTCCTCAAATGGAACCATCTCAGGCTCACGCAATCACCTATTATTTACCATACCTGCCTGTCTTGCTGGTGGATGTCTAATGAAGGTCTCCTTTTGTACAACACCTTGCACCCAACCTGCCTTTAACAAAGAGGGGTTTATGTCAAAGTCAGAGTCTGCCTCAAGTCCATGCAGTTGTGACTGCTGCTTATGATCAAATATAATTGAACTTTCTATCTTTTGTTGCAACCTTAGAGTGAAATTCATTGTGGGACTTTTCCAACATCACTTGTAAAATAACATTTTAATTCTATTCTGTGTTCATCATTGTTACAGCCATGCCATTTTTAAAACACACTGTTTAAATCTAGTTTCCCAAAACCTTCTGGATGGATGTGGTCTAGGCTCTCTGTAAAGTTAGTTTAAATTAGTGACAAGTTAAATTTAAATTTCACCACAGAATTGGGTCACAATTAGAAAATTCCCCACTTTACAAATCAGATGAAACTTCCTAGATTTACGTGAGGTAAGGTTTAACCTTTTGGGACTTCCAAGTGTGATTATTTCATGATGTAGATGATCCCTGATTGGACATCCTCCAGCAAAACATTTTTGAGTGTGGAGGCTGGACATCTACCACAAGGAAGTTGGAGGGAAGGCTCTGAGCTGAGGCCAGCTTATTTGTTTTTTTTTAAAAGCACTTGAGAAGCTTTGCATTGCACAAAGCTTTAAAAGTTTAGAAACCATCCCTCGGATCCCAAAGACCAGAGCCAGAGGAAGATCCTTCTCCTACCTCATCGCCAAGACCAGGAACACCCTATTTCTCCACCTCAGGCAATCCCCGTTGCTAACCAAATTCAGGAAGGATCTCAAGACCCGGTTCTTCGACTGAAGCCCTGCACCCAGACAGATAAGCAGTCCCCCTCTCGCCCCCTCAGTGCCTTGAGGACTGTACGCGTGAGTAGCCGCACTATATAAACCCTTTATTGATTGATTAATTTACTCAAATACTTCTTAACCCGAAAAGTCATAAAGACATTAGAATCACACATATTTTTAGTTGCCTCTGAGCCATTGATCAGTGGATGACATGGAGCCATCTCAAATTGAATGCTTTTAAAACAGAAATACTCACTTGTGGTGACTAAAAAACGTAAGACCCACTTGCCGCCTGGCCTGACGATCTAGGAACACTGCCTAAACTATCTAAGGAAGTAGGAAATCTCAGAATTACCATGAACTCCAAGCTATCAATGAATGCCCAAGTGAACAAATTAGCAAGCTCAAGCTTTGTTACCATGAAAACTCTGCGACACATTTCCCCCCACCTGGGATTTCTGCACGAGGTCCAGGCTACTATCTCTCTTGTTCTGTCGAAAATCGATTACGCGATTAGTGGCTACCACAAATCATATTTACTATGAAAAGTCTACAATTGATTCAGAACTCTTCTGCTAGACTACTCTTACACATAAAACCACAAGCCCACATCTACCCTTGAAGGCTCTGCATTTGTTACTGGTTGCAAGAAGATCTCACAAAGCGATTTATGGAACAGGACCACTCTTCATCAGGAATAAAATCACCATATACATTCAACAATTGGCATCTCACCTCAAAATCACACCAAACCAGCAATCAAGCAGTCAAATTATGTAACCCATTACCCCCAAACGTAAGATCCATGGATAACTACCTTATCTTCAGAAGACTGCTCAAAAGTTGGCTCTTCCCTACATAACCACTATATTCAAACATAAATATAATGCATATCCCTGTATATGGAACATTTATTTGAACTACACATCTGTACCTTAATATGTGTATTACTTTGTATAAACGTGTATAAAGATGTTTATAAACATATAGATATTAATTATTTCTGCTTAACAAAGGTTATTTTTTCTATGTTTATAGGTCACTACATAGTACGTTTTTATCCTAACTATTTTATCTACAATTGCTTCAATATTGAATCACACACAGAAAAAAAAACTTATTACACATACACACACACATATATATATATATATATATATATACATACATATATATATATATATATATATATATATATATATATATATATATATATATATATATATATATATATATATATCAAAACAAAACCCTTTCAGGCATAGAGTGATGCATAAATTATGCAAAAAAGTAGGAGAGAACTCTGTGTAGTTCTCAAGTTTAGGTGGAAAGCAGCCCCTGTTACAGCACTATCAACACCAGCGACACTCTAGATCTGCTCACCTCAAATGTCTGTTTTTCTATCAAAGTTTTTAAGCATAGGATTAGCACAGTGCTATCCATGCCGAGAGAGAAAATGACAAAGTCTTTTGCAATTCATACAGCAAAGTCTTTAGGCATAGGACTAGTACAGTGCTGTCCTTGCCGAGCTGTAAAATTACAAAAGCCATTTATCACTCCAGGCACAATATTACAGCTTTGAATTAGTAAAATACCAACTCAAGCCAACCTGAAATGAGTAAAAGCAACCCCTGACACAGTATTTCGCTCTAATTAGAGCTCTTCAGAGAGGTATAGCTTTGTCCAGACACAAGGGAGCACCCAGTATTAAGTCAAAACAGGCATAGAGTGACGCATAAATTATAAATTATAATTATAAATTATCTCTGTTGAGAGTGCTCTAACAGGGGCTGCTTTCCACCTAAACTTAAGAACTACCCAGACTTCTCTGCTTCTTTTTTGCATAATTTATGCGTCACTCTAAGAGGTGAAAAAAGAGGCAAAAGTGGTGCAAAAAAAGGTAGAAGAGGTGCACAAGGAGGCAAATAAGGGTCAGAAACAGGCAGGAGGGGTGCAAAAGGAAGGAAGAGAAGTGCATAAAGAAGTAACAGAGGTGCTGAAAGAGGCACACTGTTAGAGCTGGCATGTTTGGCATGGTTTTCCCCTATCTTTTTGCCTCTACCTCCTGTATTTTTGATGCTGTGCTGGATTTCGTTTTTACTGGCTTAGATGCTTTGGACACTCTGCCACTGCAAGTAAGTGCTCCCTATGTAAATTGCTATTCTGATTGGATATACATGTTTGGCATATTTGTATCACCAAGAAGTCCCTAGTAAAGTGCACTGGGTGTGCCAGAGCTGGTGATGACAAATGCTACTAGTGGGCCTGAAGCACTGATTGTGCCACCCACAGGAGTAGCTCTAAAATGGTGTCTCAGGACTGCCACTGCAGTGCCTGCGTGCAGTTTAGAAACTGCCATGTCCTCCTGGTCAGTGCCCCCACTGACCAGGCCTAACCCTTCCCTTTTTGTGCACATAAGTCACCCCTATGGAAGGCCCAAGGTACCCCCCTGGGCAGGGTGCGGTGTATGTAAACGGTAGATCATGTACTAGTGCAGGTGACATGCTCTGATAGTGAATGGCGGCCATTTTCGTTTTTAACTATTGTAAGGCTATCTTGCTCCATAGATTAACATGGGGGATGCTGGCTACAGTGGCTACCAGCATTTCTTCTCATAGGAACAAGATGGGACAAAAGTATCTAGTGTCCCTGAACTCATAATTTAATAACACTTCTTTTAGGAAAGGTTATTTTTAAATCCTGTGTTTGAGAACAGCACTTTTAGGGAAGTTGCTGTTCTCTTGTCTGACCCTTCTGTGTGTCTTGGCCTGTTTGTGGATTGACTGTCTGGTTTGAGAGTGACGGGGCTGGGGATGCCCCAGGAGGCAGGCTGAGTCAGCCCTAGGCTGAATGACTACATTTGCAACTGGAGTGGTGGGAGGAGTTAGCACCTGGGCCTGAATAGGGCTGTGCCTGCCTTCCACAATGCTGCCTCCACCTCCTGCTGGGCGGCTGGCGACCCTGTCCCTCACTCTGAAAGGAAACGAGAAGCCAGGAAAACAAAGTACTCAGGCAACCCCCAGAACTGGTTGAGACCGGGCTCAGGGCCCACTTGCACAAAGAGAAAAAAGACTTTTAGGGGTATAAGTACAGGACCCCTGACAACAGAAAATTAGATCATCCTGGAATCAAGAAGGAACCTCTGCCAAGGAGAAGCTGAAACTGAAGAAGGAAGACTGTCCTGCTGTTGCTCTGCTGGACTGACCTGCTGTTGCTTTGCTGCCAGGGAGAGGGGAAGGACTTTGCTGTTGCGCTGTGTCCCCTGTCTTGAAGTAATCTCCAAGGGCCTGAGAAGAGCTGGCACCCTGTTCTGAATGCACAGGAACAAAAGGACTTCACCCCCAGCTTCCCTGAACTGTTCTGAGAGAGTTCTGTCCTTCCTAGAGTGCTTGATCCAGTTGTGGGGCCTCTGGAAGTTGTGCTTTAATATCAATGTTAGAGAGGGAGCTACCCTTTTTGACTGGAAGTTGTACCTGTGCTGGGAAGCCTGAAACTAAGCTTGAGAGACTTTTGGAATTGAAAAGTGTTGCATCGCTCGCTTGCGGAGCGCATCCCCGACAGTGCGAGAAGATTCCCGCCGCTATGAAGGTAGAGATCGTCGCAGAGTCTGTTGCCGCTGCCAGAGCCGTCGCATCCTTCGTTTGCGGGACGCACCAGACCGGTGCGGGAAAGTCGAACATCGCTGCGAGTGTCGTCGCAGAGCCTGTCGTCGCTGGGTGAGATCGCCGAACCTCTTGCTTGCGGACCGCATCACGTCGCTGCGAGTGTCGTCGCAGAAACCATCATGTCAAGGAGCTGCGAGAGAGAAGATCACCGCTTGTCCGCACATCGTCGCCCCGGAGATCGTCGCAACTCCAGAGACCGTCACATCGTGCCTTGGCGAGAACATTCTTGCTACGGAACCTACTCACCGGAATCCATACAAGTGGCCTTCCTCCCCAAACAGACCGGATTCGTCGCAACAGGCCCGCTGCTGCAGCGGGGCTGTCGCATGGCCTCCCCAGGGTCTCAGGAGCAACGCATCGCTTGTTTTCCACCGCACCAGCTTCTGCTTTTGGAACTTTGTCGCAACTAAAAGGTACTGTGAGTAAACGTGACGCAACTGTGAACTTTTCACGCAACTGTGGAATATTTTATCGCAACCTAAAGAACTTTATCGCAAACCTTAAGAACTCTTTTTGAAACCATATTCTTGAACTGTGTATGTTGGATTTTTGTCATTTTGGTCTTGTGTAGTTTAGATTAAATACCTTTATTTTTCTAAACTGTTGTGGAGTCAGTTTGTGGTGTTTTCACTGTGTTACTCTGAGTGTTGGTACAAATACTTTACACATTGCCTCTGGTTAGCCTAGACTGCTCGTGCCAAGCTACCTAGAGGGTGAGCAGGGGTTATCTCAGAGGGTTTCCTTCTTGCCCTGACTAGAAGCAAGGGTCCCTATTTGGACAGTGGTACCTACCCCTGCCAACTAGAGACCCCCAGTTCTAACATTGTTGGTCAGCGGTGCGGATTGAACTTGTATTTGTACTAGACCCACAGTAATTGGTGTACATCACTAGTGAGTGCAGACCACTACGCCACCACATACTACTGGTTTTTGATCCTATTTTCAGTAACTCTTCAAAGCATCATGTCTGCGAAAGGAAAGGCACTCAGTGAGGGGGCAGAAGTAGAATTGGAGTTTGTCATTGGAGATTTGTATTCATACAAAGTTGAGCAACTTAGGAAATTCTGCCTTGGATTTGAGTGCCCCATAAAGAGCGCCTACAGAAAGGAGGAGCTGCAGAGAATCTTGAAGGCCCATTGGGAGGCACAAGAGGGAAATGGTTTTCAAGTCACAGATCTGCCAGTGGGCAGAGTAGGCTCAGGAGCTGGCAGCAAACATTCCAGCAGGGGCCTCACCCCAGAAGAGTTACAAGAAAATCAGAGAGTACGAGAATATGAGTTGGAAGTTCTGAAAATGAAAATGAAGCAATTGGAAATGGATAAAGAGAGAGAAAAGGCGGCGGAGGAGAGCAAAAGTGCCCGCGCCTTGGAGGAAAAGAAATAGCTTTTGGCTCATGAGTTGAGCATGAGAGAACTGGATCTTAAAGCCAAGGAGGTGGATGCCAGTTCAAATAGTGGCAGCGCACAGCCAGTGCAGGGGGGTAAAGTATATATTTCTTAAGACCTGGTTGAGAATTACCATAGGAGTGAGGATATTTATGCCTGGTTCACTTCATATGAGATTGCATTGAGGATGAATGGTGTGCCTGAACAGCATTGGGGGGTGGGCCTGTGGAAACATTTTGAGGCTTCTGGGAGGAGTGCTCTAGAGCCCTTAGAGATGGCAGGTGCCATGACCTACCCCAATATGAAGGAGGCCTTTTGTCTCAGGTATGGCCTTACTCCAGAGCAGTATAGACTGCAGTTTAGAAACTCCAAGAAGAGAGAGTCTGAGAATTGGATGGAATGTGTGAATCAGTACTCGCGTTCACTGGAAGGTTGGATGAAGGGCACTAAAGTAACTGATTTTAAGGGGTTGTTGCATTTAATCAGTTGGGAGCACTTGAGTAGTCTTTGTGTTCCAGAGCTGCGCCAGCATCTTTTAGACAGCAAGCTGACAGACCCCATTGAGCTTGCTAAGGAGGCGGACCGCTGGACCAGTACCAGGGTCCACAGAGCAATTGTTGGTACCACAGCCAAAGGTGGGCAGGGTCCCCAGCAGAAGAGTGGGGGGGACAAGGGTAACCAAAAGGAGTTCTCACAAGGGCCCCAAAATAGTTCCCAGGGAAAGGAATCCCAACCCCCCAAACCTAGACAGCCATTGCCCCCTAAGGGCAGGCGGGACAGTAGAGACAGAAGAAATAACCAAGGTCCCCCTACCTGCTATCACTGCAATGAGGTGGGCCACATCGCTCCAAGCTGTCCCAAGAAGAAGCTAGCACCCACTGGTGCTCCCGCCCCAGAGTTAGCAAGTGTAGCTTTGGGTGGGGATTTGGTTTCTAGTGACTGGGGGAGCTAGCAGTTATGACCCAAGTCTCTCTAGGAGACCAAGAGATGGTCCAGGAAACCGTACTGCCCTCTAACACTAAGAAGTATGGGCAGAAGGTGACCATCAATGGGAGGGAGGTTGAGGCTCTGAGAGACACAGGAGCCAGCGTGATATCCGTGAGGTGTCAGTGGGTGTCTGAAGAGCAAATCATCCCTGATGTACTCCGCCCTTTAGTGGCAGCTGACAGCTCAGTGCACCTCTGCAAGCTGGCACGTGTT
Organism: Lissotriton helveticus; assembly: GCF_964261635.1. NCBI lineage: Eukaryota > Metazoa > Chordata > Amphibia > Caudata > Salamandridae > Lissotriton > Lissotriton helveticus. Next base: position 1,420,467,134 of record NC_136063.1, on the reverse strand, counting down.
CCCTTTGAATGGGGGGGGGAGTCTCTGGTCTTTTGGAAGTAGTTGTCAGTGATGCCTTGCCTGTAGACTGTCTGTTAGGTAACGACCTGGAGAGTACTCCATGGAAGGATGTAGAACACAGAACTCATTTGGAAATGTTGGGTTTGCCTGCATGGATCTGTGTGACAACGCGTGCTACGCCAGCCAGTAGGGGTGACTCAGCAGAACTGGAGCCTGAAACAGTGGCCAGCGACCTGCCAGGAGAGGAAGAGGCAAGTGGCGTGGGAAACCCGCTCCAGCAGTTCCCACGGTCCAGGAAGGAGCAGAACCTGAGGGGGATGCCCTGGAACCTACAGGGGAACAGGTGGCCGAACTGAGAGACCTACCTGAGCTGACCCATTGGCAGCAAGAAGGTGGTCCCTCCAGGGAGGAGTTCTGCCAGGCGCAGAAAGAATGCCCTTCCCTCAGTGGTCTGCGGCAACAGGCTGTAGATCAGGCAGCAGGTGGAGCAGCCAGAGATCACTTTATCTACTGGGAAGATGACTTATTGTATAGTGAGCCTAAGTTTGCTGAGCCCGGTGCAGCCCGTGTGCTGGTGGTACCCGAGCGCTTCAGAAACTTCCTAATGGGTCTGGCTCATGACGTGCCTCTCGCAGGACATCTGGGGCAAGACAAGACCCTAAACCGGCTTGTCACCCACTTCCACTGGCCCCAGATGAAGAAGCAGGTTGGTTCCTTTTGTAGGTCTTGCCAAACCTGTCAAGCCAGTGGCAAGACTGGAATGAAGTTGAAGGCACCCCTCCAACCCTTCCCAGTGGTGAGCACCCCTTTCGAGCGGGTTGGCATAGACATAGTAGGGCCCCTGGACCCCAAGACAGCCTTAGGCAACAGGTTCATCCTGGTCTTGGTGGACCATGCCACCCGGTACCCGGAAGCAGTACCTCTCAGGACAATCACAGCACCCGTGGTGGGCCGTGCATTGATGGGGATCTTTTCCCGTGTGGGATTCCCCAGAGAGGTGGTCTCCGACCGGGGTACCAACTTCATCTCTAAGTACATGAAGTCTCTGTGGGAGGAGTGTGGGGTAACTTATAAGTTCACCACTCCTTACCACCCTCAAGGAAATGGGTTGGTTGAAAGGTTCAACCGGACCCTAAAAGGTATGATTATGGGCCTAGCGGAGCCCATGAGACGGAAGTGGGACGTCTTGTTACCATGCCTGTCATTTGCCTACAGTGAGGTGCCTCAGAATTTTTTAGGGTTCAGTCCCTTTGAACTCCTGTATGGCCACCCTGTTAGAGGACCTCTCTCACTGGTGAAGGAGGGTTGTGAAAAGTCCCGTGGGAAAACCCCCCAGGGTGTGTTCAGCTATGTGCTGGCCATCCGCAACCAGACACAACGCTTCAGGAAGCTCGCTCAGGCGAACCTGCAAGCAAGCCAGGAAGAAATGAAAAGATTGTACGACCAGAATACCACTCCGGTCGAATTTCAACCTGGGCAGAAAGTGTGGGTGATGGCGCCAGTGGAGCCTTGTGCACTCCAAGAGAAGTTGACTGGGCCATATGAGGTGGTGGAAAGTAAAAGTGAGGTAACCTACCTGGATAACCTCAGGACTCCCAGGCAACCCCTGAGAGTCTTGCATGTGAACTGCCTCAAGCCACACTTTGAGAGGTCTGAAGTGACAATGCTCATGGCTACGGATGCAGGAAGGGAAGAGGACAGTGATCCTCTCCCTGACCTCCTGGCAGTTAAGGAGCAAGATGGGTCAGTGGATGGTGTGGTCCTCTCGCCCACCCTGACCCCAGAGCAGCAGAGTGACTGTTGCCAAGTGTTGGGTCAGTTCTCCTCCCTGTTCTCCCTGATCCCAGGAGTCACCAACTGGTGCGTCCATGATGTGGACACTGGAGACAGTCTACCTGTGAAACAAAAATTTTACGGGGTAGCTGACAAGGTCAGGGCCAGCATCCAGGAAGAGGTTTCCAAGATGTTGGCGCTAGGGGTGATTGAGCCCTCCTGCAGCCCCTGGGCTAGCCCAGTGGTCTTGGTACCAAAAGCTGCTGCGCCAGGTGCCACTCCAGAACTCAGGTTTTGCGTGGACTACAGTGGGCTCAATGCGGTCACGAAGACTGACACACACCCCATCCCCAGAGCTGATGAGCTCTTGGATTGGTTGGGAGCTGCCCGGTACCTTAGTACATTTGATTTGACTTCTGGGTACTGGCAGATTGCCTTAACTGAGGGGGCCAAAGAGAGGTCAGCATTTTCAATGCCAGAGGGGCACTTCCAGTTCCAAGTCATGCCCTTTGGGTTGAAGAATGCCCCTGCCACGTTCCAGAGACTGGTCAACCAGGTAATGTCCGGGGTGGAGGAATTCAGCGCTGCATACCTGGATGACATTGCTGTGTTTAGCTGCACGTGGGAGGAACACTAGCAACACCTCTGTGAAGTGTTGAACGCTCTGCAAAGGGCAGGCCTCACTATCAAGGCCAGCAAGTGCCAGATAGGGCAGAGATCTGTGGTGTATTTGGGACACCAGGTGGGGAGCGGCCAGGTGGCACCCCTACAGGCATAAATTGATACCATTATGGCTTGGGAGCCCCCAAGACCCAGACAGAGGTGAGAGCCTTTTTAGGACTCACCGGGTATTACAGACGGTTTGTCAAGGGATATGGCACCATTGTCACCCCCTTGACAGAACTCACTTCTAGGAAGTTGCCCAAAAGAGTGGACTGGACTGAAGCCTGCCAGACTGCTTTTGAAACCCTGAAAACTGCCATGTGAACAGCACCGGTGCTCAAGGCACCTGACTTTTCCAGTGAGTTCATAGTACAGACAGACGCTTCAGAGCATGGTGTAGGAGCAGTACTCTCACAAGTCACTGAGGGGAATGGAGACCAGCCCGTAGCTTTCAATAGTAGGAGGCTACTCCCCAGGGAACGGAGGTGGAGTGAGTGCGATTGAAAGGGAAGCTTTTGCTGTGGTCTGGGCTCTGAAGAAGCTGAGGCCCTACCTGTTTGGGACTCACTTCCGTGTTCAGACCGACCACAGGCCTCTCAGATGGTTAATGCAAATGAGGGGTGAGAACCCAAAACTGTTAAGGTGGTCCATCTCCCTACAGGGAATGGATTTTACAGTGGAACACCGCCCTGGTACAGAGCACGCCAATGCTGATGGTCTGTCCAGGTTTTTCTGCCTTAATGAAGAGAACCCCCAAGAGGGTGGGTAGTTCTCCCCACTTTCAGCTGGAGGGGACACGTGTTAGACCTGGCATCTTTGGTGTGGTTTTCCCCTATGTTTTTGCCTCTACCTCCTGTATTTTTGATGCTGTGCTGGATTTCATTTTTGCTGGCTTAGATGCTTTGGACACTCTGCCACTGCTGATCAGTGCCAGAGTGTAAGTGTTCCCTATGTAAATTGCTATTCTGATTGGATATACATTTTTGGCATATTTGTATCACCATGAAGTTCCTAGTAAAGTGCACTGGGTGTGCCAGGGATGGTGATGACAAATGCTACTAGTGGGCCTGAAGCACTGATTGTGCCACCCACAGGAGTAGCTCTAAAATGGTGTCTCAGGACTGCCACTGCAGTGCCTACGTGCAGTTTAGAAACTGCCATGTCCTCCTGGTCAATGCCCCCACTGACCAGGCCTAACCCTTCCCTTTTTGTGCACATCAGTCACCCCTATGGAAGGCCCAAGGTACCCCCCTGGGCAGGGTGCAGTGTATGTAAAAGGTAGAGCATGTACTGATAGTGAATGGCGGCCATTTTCGTTTTTCACTATTGTAAGGCTATCTTGCTCCATAGATTAACATGGGGGATGCTGGCTACAGTGGCTACCAGCATTTCTTCTCATAGGAACATGATGGGACATAAGTATCTAGTATCCCTGAACTCAGAATTTAATAACACATCTTTTAGGAAAGGTTGTTTTTAAATCCTCTGTTTGAGAACAGCACTTTTAGAAAGTTGCTGTTCTCTTGTCTGACCCTTCTGTGTGCCTTGGCCTGTTTGTGGATTGATTGTCTGGTTTGAGAGTGACAGGGGCTGGGGATGCCCCAGGAGGGTGGCTGAGTCAGCCCTAGGCTGAATGACTGCATTTGCAACTGGAGTGGTAGGAGGAGTTAGCACCTGGGCCTGAATAGGGCTGTGCCTGCCTTCCACAATGCTGGCTCCACCTCCTGCTGGGCGGCTGACGACCATGTCCCTCTCTCTGAAAGGAAAGGAGAAGCCAGGAAAACAAAGTACTCAGGCAACCACCAGAACTGGTTCAGACTGGGCTCAGGGTCCACTTGCACAAAGAGAACAAAGACTTTTAGGGGTATAAGTACAGATCCCCTGACAACAGAAAATTAGATCATCCTGGAATCAAGAAGGAACCTCTGCCAAGGAGAAGCTGAAACTGAAGAAGGAAGACTGTCCTGCTGTTGCTCTGCTGGACTGACCTGCTGTTGCTTTGCTGCCAAGGAGAGGGGAAGGACTTTGCTGTTGTGCTGTGTCCCCTGTCTTGAAGGAATCTCCAAGGGCCTGAGAAGAGCTGGCTCCGTGTTCTGAAGTCTCAGGAACAAAAGGACTTCACCCCCAGCTTCCCTGAATTCTGCTGAGAGAGTTCTGTCCTTCCTAGAGTGCTTGATCCAGTTGTGGGGCCTCCGGAAGTTGTACCTGTGCTGGGAAGCTTGAAACTAAGCTTAAGAGACCTTTGCAATTGAAAAGTGTCGCATCGCTCTCTTGCTGGGCGCATCCCCGACAGTGCGAGAAGATTTCCGCCGCTACGAAGGTCGAGATCGTCGCAGGGTCTATTGCCTCTGCCAGAGCCGTCGCATTCTTTGTTTGCGGGATGCACCAGACCGGTGCGGGAAAGTCGAACATCGCTGCGAGTGTCGTCGCACAGCCTGTCGTCGCGGGGTCAGATCGCCGCACCGCTTGCTTGCGGACCGCATCACGTTGCTGCGAGTGTCGTTGCAGAAACCATCGCGTCGAGGAGCTGCGAGAGAGAAGATCACCGCTGGTCCGTGCATCGTCGCCCTGGAGATCATCGCAACTCCAGAGACCGGTGCATCGTGCCTTGGCGAGAACAAACTTCCTACGCACCGGAATCCATACAAGTGGCCTTCCTCCCCCATACAGACCGGATTCGTCGCAACACGCCCGCTGCTGCAGCGGGGCTGTCGCATCGCCTCCCCAGGGTCTCAGGAGCAACCCATCGCTTGTTTTCCACCGCACCAGCTTCTGCTTTTGGAACTTTGTCACAACTAAAAGGTACTGGGAGTAAACGTGACACAACTGTGAACTTTTCACGCAACTGTGGATTATTTTATCGCAACCCAAAGAACTTTATCGCAAACCTTAAGAACTCTTTTTGAAACCATATTCTTGAACTGTGTATGTTGGATTTTTGTTGTTTTGGTCTTGTGTAGTTTAGATTAAAAACCTTTATTTTTCTAAACTGTTGTGGAGTCAGTTTGTGGTGTTTTCACTGTGTTACTGTGAGTGTTGGTACAAATACTTTACACATTGCCTCTGGTTAGCCTAGACTGCTCGTGCCAAGCTACCTAGAGGGTGAGCAGGGGTTATCTCAGAGGGTTTCCTCCTTGCCCTGACTAGAAGCAAGGGTCCCTATTTGGACAGTGGTACTAACCCTGCCAACTAGAGACCCCCAGTTCTAACACACACAGGATGCAATAAGAGCATGAGAAGTGCAGAAATAACCAACAGAGATACCGAAAGAGTCACAAGTGGTGCAGAAACAGACAGGAAAGGTGCAAAAAGAAGGAACAGGGGTGCAGAAAGAAGCAAGAGAGGTGCAGAAAGAGGCAAGAGAAGTACAGAAACAGGCAAGAGAGATACAGAAAAAGGCTATAGAGGAGCAGAAAGAGGCTAGGGAGGTGTAGAAAGAAGCAAGAGAATTGAAGAAAGAGGCATGAGTGGTCCAGAAAGCAGCTAGTGAGGTACAGAAAGGCAAGAGAATTGTTCAAAGAAGCAACATAGCTGTAGAAAGAGCCAAGGTAAGTACAGAAAGAGACAAGTGAGGTACAGAAAGAAGCAAGAACAGTTCAGAATGAACCAACAGAAGTTCAAAAAGAGGCAAGAGGGGTACAGAAAGAGGTAGGTGAGGTGCACAAAGAGGAAAGAGAGGTACAGAAAGAGGCAGGAGGGGTGCAGAAAGAAGGAGGAAAAGTGCAGAAAGAGGCAAGAGAATGGCTGAAAGAAGCAACAGGGGTACAAAGAAGGAACAGAAATACAAAAAAGGCAAGTGGGGTGCAGAAAGAAGCAAGAGAAGTGCAGAAAGAACCAACAGAAATGCAAAAAGAGACAAGAGAGGTACAGAAAAAGGCAGGAGCGGTGCAGAAAGTAGGAAGAGAAGTACAGAAAGATGCAACAGAGGTGCTGAAAAAGGTACAAAGGGTGCAGAAAGAGCAAGAGAAGTACAGAAAAAAGCAACAGAGGTACAGAAAGACGCAAGAGAGGTACAAAACAGGCACGGAAATATGCAGAAAGAGGGAACAGGCTGCAGAAAGAGGCAAGTGAGGTGAAGAAAAAGGGGAGAGGGGTGCAGAAAGAGGCAAGAGGGGTACAGAAAGAAGCAAGTGAAGTGCAAAAAGAGGCAACAGAGGTGCAGAAAGAGAGAAGAGGGGTGAAGAAAGAGGCACAAGGGTTGCAGAAAGAAGCAAGAGAATTGCAGAAAGAAGCAACAAAGTTTCAAAAAGAGGCAAGAGGAGTGCAGAAAGAGGTAGGAAAGTTATAGAAAGAGGCAGGAGGTATATAGACAGAAGGAAGAGAAGTGCAGAAAGAAGCAACAGAGGTGCTGAAAAAGGCATGAAGGGTGCAGAAAGAGCAAGATAGGTATAGAAAAAGGTAGGAGATGTGCACAAAGAGGAAAGAGAGGTACAGAAAGAGGCAGGAGCAGTGCAGAAATGAGGAATAGAAGTGCAGAAAGAAGCAACAGAGGTGCTGAAAAAGGCACAAAGGGTGCAGAAAGATCAAGAGAAGTACAGCAAAAAGCAACAGAGGTACAGAAAGACGCAGGAGAGGTGCAGAAACAGGCAAGGAAATATGCAGAAAGAGGGAACAGGGTGCAGAAAGAGGCAAGTGAGGTAAAGAAAGAGGGGTGCAGAAAGAGGCAAGAGGGGTACAGAAAGAAGCAAGTGAAGTGCAGAAAGAGGCAAAAGAGATGCAGAAAGAGAGAAGAGGGGTGAAGAAAGAGGCACGAGGGGTGCAGAAAGAAGCAAGAGAATTGCAGAAAGAAGCAACAGAGTTGCAAATAGAGGCAAGAGTAGTGCAGAAAGAGGTAGGAAAGTTATAGAAAGAGGCAGGAGGGAATGCAGAACGAAGGAAGAGCATTACAGAAAGGAGCAAGAGAATTGCTGATAGAAGCAACAGAGCTGTAGAAAGAAGCAAGAGAAGAGCAGAAGCAGTAGAGTGGGGTGCAGATAAAAGCAAGAGCAGTGCAGAAAGAACCAATAGTGGTGTAATAAGAAGCAAGAATGGTACAGAAAAAGGTAAAAGGGGTGCACAAACAGGTAAGAGAGGTACGGAAGAGCAGGAGGGGTGCAGAAAGAAGGAAGAGAAGTACAGAAAGAAGCAACAGAGGTGCTGAAAGAGGCGCGGAGGGTTATAAAAATCAAGAGAAGTTCAGACATTACCAAGAGAGGTAAAGCAAGAGCGAAAAGAGGTGCAGAAACTGGCAGGTAAGGCGCAGAAAGAAAGAACAGGGGTGCAGAAAGAAGCAAGAGAGGTGCGGAAAGAGAAAAGAGGGTTGCAGAAGAAAGTGAGGTGTAGAAAAAGGCAACAGAGGTGCATAAAGATGCAATCGAGGTGTGGAAACATGCAAAAGAAGTACAGAAAGAGGCAAGAGAATTGCTAAAAGAAGCAGCAGAGGTGTTAATAAAAAGCAAGAGAAGTGCAGAAAGAGGCAAGTGAGATGCAGAAAGAGGCAAGGGGGTACAGAAAATGGCAAGAGAACAGCATAAAGAGGCAAGAGGGATGCAAATAAGGGAAGAAGGGTACAGAAAAAAGGAAGAGAGTTACAGAAAGAAGCAAGAGAAGTACAGAAAATGGCTAGAGAGGTGCAGAAAGAGGCAACCGAGGTTCAGAAGGAGGCAAGGGGTGTGCAGAAACAGGCAAGAGAAATGGACAAAGAGGCAAGAGAGGAGCAGAAAGAGGCAAGTGAAGTGTAGAAAGAAGCTAGAGAAGTGCAGAAAGAGGCAGAAGGGGTCCAGAAAGATACAAGTGAGGTGCAGAAAGAGGCAAGAGAATTGCTGAAAGAAGCAACAGAGGTGTAGAAAGAACCAAGAGAAGTGCAGAGAGAGTCACGTGCAGTCAAAAAGAAGCAGGGGCAGTGCAGAAAGAACCAATAGTAGTGCAAAAAGAGGCAAGAGGGGTATAGAAAGAGGTAGGAGAGATGCACAAAGAGGCAAGAGAGGTGCAGAAAGAGGCAGGAGGGGTGCAGAAAGAAGGAATACAAGTGTAGAAAGAAGCAACAGAGATGCAAAAAGGGAGAACACGGGGGAAAATGAGGTGAGAAGGGTGCAGAAAGAAGCAAGAGAGGTGTAGAAAGAAACAAAAGAAAAGCAGAAAGAAGGAACAGGGGTGCAGAGAAGAGGCAAGAGTGGTGCAGAAAGACAGAAGAAGGGTGCAAAAAGAAGCACGAGTTGTGCAGAAAGTATCAAGAGAGGAACATAAAGAAGCAAGAGTAGTGCAGAAAGATGCAACTTAGGTACAGAAAGAGGCCAGATGGGTGCCAAAAGAGGGAAGAGGGGTGCAGCAAGAGGCACGAGGGGTGCACAAAGAACCAAGAGAGGTGCAGAGAGAAGCAACAGAAGTGCAAAAAGAGAAAAGAGGGTTGCAGAACGAGGCATGAGGGGTGCAGAAAGAAGCAACAGAGGTGTGGAAAGAAGCAAGAGAAGTGCAGCAAGAGGCAAGTGAGATGCAGAAAGAGGCAAGAGAGGTCCATAAAATGGCAAGAGAACAGCTTAAAGAGGCAAGAGAGATGCAAAAACAAGAAGAAGGGTGCAGAAAGAAGCAAGAGAGGTGCAGAAAGAATCAGAGAAGTATAGAAAAGTACAAAGGAAGTGCAGTAAGAAGCAACACAGGTTCAGAAAGAGGCAAGTGATGTGCAGAAATAGGCAAGAGAAATACACAAAGAGGCAAGAGAGGAGCAGAAAGAGCAAGAGAGGTGTAGAAAGAAGCAATAAAAGTGCAGAAAGAGGCAGGAGGGTCCAGAAAGGAGCTAATGAGATGTAGAAAGAGGCAAGAGGATTGCTAAAAGCAGCGACAGAGGTGTAGATACAACCAAGAGCAGTGCAGAAAGAGGCAAGTGAGGTACAGAAACAAGTAAGAGCAGTACAGAAAGAGGCACGAAGGGTGCAGAATGAGCAGGAGAAGTGCAGAAAAAAGCAACAAAGGTACAGAAAGAGGCAAGAGAGGTACAGAAACAGGCAGGAGATATGCAGAAATAGGGAACAGTGTGCAGAAAGAGTCATAAGAGATGCAGAAAGAGGGGTGAGGGGTAAAGAAAGAGGCACAAGGGGTGCACAAAGAAGCAAGAGAGGTACAGAAAGAAGCAATGGAGGTACAGAAAGAGGGGAGAGGGGTAGAGAAAGAGACAAGAGAGGTGCAGAAAGAAGGAACAGAAGTGCAGAAAGAGGGAAGAGGGATGGAGAAAGAGGCAAAAGGGATGCAGAAAGAGGAAAGAGGGGTACAGAAAGAAGCAAGTGAGGTGTAGAAAGAGGCAACAGTGGTGTATAAAGCAGTAAGAGAGGTACAGAAATAAGCAAACAATGTGTAGAAAGAGGCAAGAGAATTGCTGAAAGTAGCAACAGAGGTGTGAAAAGAATAAGGAGAAGTGCAAAAAGAGGCAAGTGAGAAGCAGAAAGAGGCAAGTGTGGTATAGAAAGCGGCAAGAGAGGTGCAGAAAATGGCAAGAGAACAGCTTAAAGAGGCAAGAGGGATGCAAAAAAGGGAAGAAGGGTGCAGGAAGAAGCAAGAGAGGTGCAGAAAGAAGCAGAGGTTCAGACAGAGGCAAGAGGCCTGCAGAAACAGGCAAGAGAAATGCACAAAGATGCAAGAGAGGAGCAAAAAAAAGAGGCATGAGAGGTGTAGTAAGAAGTAAGAGATTTGCTGAAAGAAGCAATAGAGGTGTAGAAATAATCAAGAGAAGTGCTGAAAGAGGCAAGTGAGGTGCAGAAAGAAGCAAGAGCAGTGCAGAAAGAACCAACAAAAGTGCAAAAAGAGGCAAGAGGGGTATAGAAAGAGGTAGGAGAGGTGCACAAAGAGGCAAGAGAGGTACAGAAAGAGGAAGGAGGGATGCAGAAAGAAGAAATAGTAGTGTGTAAAAGTGGCAAGACAATTGCTGAAAGAAGCAACGGAGGTGTACAAAGAAGCAATAGAAATACAGAAACAGGTAAGTGGGGTGCAGAAAGAAGAATGAGCAGTACAGAAAGAACCAAGAGGGGAACAAAAAGAGGCAAGAGGGATACCAAAAAGGTAGGAGAAGTGCACAAAGAGGCAAGAGAGGTACAGAAAGAGGCAGGAGGGGTGCAGAAAGAGCAAGAGAAGTATAGAAAGAACCAACTGAGGTACAGAAAGAGGCAAGAGAGGAGCATAACCAGGCAGGAAATGTGTAGAAAGACGGAACAGGGGTCCAGAAATAGACAAGAGAGGTGCAGAAAGAGAAAAGAGGGGTGCAGAAAAAGGCACAGGGGTACAGAAAGAAGCTAGAGCAGTGCAGATTGAACCAACAGAGATGCAAAAAGAGGTAGGAGAAGTGCACAAATAGGCAAGAGAGGTACAGGAAGAGGCAGGAGTGGTGCAGAAACAGGCAAGAGAAGTTCAGAAAGAGGCAAGCAAATTGCTGAAAGAAGCAATAGATGTGTAGAAAGAAGCAAGAGAAGTGCAGAAAGAGGCAAGTGAGATGCAGAAATAGGCAAGAAAGGTGCAGAAAGAGGGACGGCAAGTGCAGAAAGAGACAACAGTGGTGCAGAAAGAAGCAAGACAGGTTCATAAAGATGGAAAGTGCAGAATAAACCAACAGGGGGTAGAAAGAGGCAAGAGAAAGGCAGAAAAAGCAACAGAGATTCAGAAGGAGGCAAGAGAACTACAGAATGAGGCAAGAGAGTTGTAGAAACAGGCAAAAAAAGAAGTACAGAAAGAGGGAACAAAGGTGCAGGCAGAGGCAAGAGAGGAGCAGAAACAGGTATAAGGGGTGCAGAAAGAAGCAAGAAGTCTAAAAGAACCAACAGATGTGCAAAAAGAGGCAAGTGAGGTACAGAAGGAGGCAAGAGAACTGCAGAGAGAGGCAAGAGAGTTGTAGAAACCGGCAACAGGGGTGTAGAAAGAGAGAAAAGGTGGGCAGACTGAGGCAAGAGAGGTGCATATAGAGGGAAGAGGGGTGTAGAAAAAGGCAAGAGGGATGCAGAAACTTTGAACAGAGGTGCAGGAATAAGTCAGAGCAGTGCAGAAAGAAGTAACAGAAGTGCAGAAAGAGGCAAGAGGGATACAGAAAGAGGCATGGAAAGTGCAGAATGAAGCAAAAGAGGTGCAGAAAGAACTAACAAAGGTGGAAAAAGAGGCAAGAGGGTGCCTAAGGGGTAGGAGAAGTGCAGAAAGAGGCAAGAGGGGTACAGAAAGAGGCAGGAAGAGTGAAGAAAGAGGAAGAGAACTGCAGAACGAAGCAACAGAGGTGCTGAAAGAGGCACGAAGGGTACAGAAGGAGATATTACAGGTGAAGAAAGAAGGAACAGAGGTATAGAAAGAGGCAAGAGTTGTACAGAAAGAGGCAAGAGAACTGTAGAAAGAGGCAAGCGAGTTGCACACAGAGGGAAAAGGGGTGCAGTAACAGAGAAAAGAGGTGCAGAAAGAAGCAACAGAAGTGCAGAAAGAGGGAAGATGGATGGAGAAAGAGGCGAGAAGGGTGCAGAAAGAGGCCAGAGAGGTGCAGAAAGAGAAAAGAGGGTTGCAGAAAGAGGCAAGAGGTGTGCAGAAAGAAGCAAGTGAGGTATAGAAAGAGGCAATAGAGGTGCATAAAGACACATGAGAGGTACAGAAACAAGCAAAATATGTGCAGAAAGAGGCAAGAGAACTGCTGTAAGAAGCAACAGAGGTGTGGAAAGAAACAAGAGAAGTGCAGAAAGAGGCAAGTGATGTGTAGAAAAAGGTAAGAGAGGTGCATAAAATTGCAAGAGAACAGCTTAAAGAGACAAGAGGGATGCAATAAAGAGAAAAGGGTACAGAAAGAAGCAAGAGAGGTACAGAAAGAGGCAGTGAAATGCAGAAAAGGGCAAGAGAGGTGCATTAAGAAGCAACAGAGGTTCAGAAAGGGGCAAGGGGGATACAGAAAAAGGTAGGAGAGGTACACAAAGAGGCAAGAGAGGAAAGGAGGAGAAGTGCAGAAAGAAGCAACAGAGGTGCTGTAAGAGGGGCAAAGGGTGCAGAAAGAGAAACAGACATGCAAAAAGAACTAAGAGGTACAGAAAGAGGCAAGAGAGGAGCTGAAACAGGCTAGAAAGGAGTAGAAGCAAGAGCAGTCTTAAAGAACCAACAGAGGTGCAAAAAGATGCATGTGAGGTACAGAATGAGGCAAGAAAACTGCAGAAAGAGGCAATAGAGTTAAAGAAGCAGGCACAAGGGGTGCAGAAAGAGGGAACAGGTAGGCAAACTGAGGCAGGAGAGGTGCTGAAAGAGGGAAGAGGGCTGTAGAAAAAGGTAAGCGGGATGCAGAAATTTGGAATAGATGTGCAGGAAGAAGCCGGAGCAGTGCAGAAAGAAGCAACAGAGGTGCAGAAAGAGGCAGAAGGGGTACAGAAAGAAGCAAAAGAGGGGCAGAAAGCGCTAACAGAGGTGGAAAAAGAGGCAAGAGGGGTGCAGCAAGAGGTAGGAGAGGTGCAGAAAGAGGCAGGAGGGGTGCAGAAAGAGGAAGAACACTTCGGAAAGAAGCAACAAAGGTGTTGAAAGAGGCACAAAGGGTGCAGAAAGAGATAAGACAGGTGAAGAAAGAAGGAACAGAGGTACGGAAAGAGGCAAGAGTGGTACAGAAAGTGGAAAGAGAGGTGTAGAAAGAGGCAAGAGAGGTGAAGAAAGAGGTAAGAGAGTTACAGAAAGATCCAAGTGAAGTGAAGAATGAGGCAGGAGAACTGCAGAAAGAGGCAATAGAGGTGCTAAAAGAGGCAAGTGCAGTGCAAAAAGAAGCAAGTTAAGTGCAGAAAGAAGCAACAGAAGTGCAGAAAGAGGGTAGAAGAGTGAAGAGAGATGCGCAAGAGTGGTACAGAAAAAAGCAGCCCAGGTGCAGAAAGAAACAAAAGAAGCATAGAAAGAAGGAACAGAGGTGCAGAAACAGGCAAAAAGGGTGCAGTAAGAGGGAAGAAGGATGCAGGAAGAGGCAAGAGGGGTACAGAAAGAAGCAAATGAGGTGCAGAAAGAGGCAATAGATGTGTAGAAAGAGAGAAGAAATGTGCAGAAAGTAGAAGAGATTTACAGAAAGAGGCAAGAGAAGTGCAGAAAAAGAAAGAAAGGTGCAAAAAGAAGCAACAGAAATGCAGAAAGAGGCAAGAGAGGCGCAAAAAGAAGAAAGAGTGGCTTGCACACCATTAGTACCAATTTAACACCACCATTTAGCAATAAGTAACAGGTGACCATTCTAGGTTTGCAAAGGACCTTCCACCACACTGTAACACTTCTCGCTGCATTTTTGGTAATGTTTGAGTCGTTTGAGCTAGAAACAAGGATTTTTTTGGTCACGTCTGCAGATTAGGGAGCAGATGATGAATTATATGGCTAATGCAAAAAATGCATAATTTTGCAAAAGTCGGTGCAGCCAAACATTCGCATAATTCCATTGGCCCTGCTCATACCTCTGACTAGGTCCACAAGTGCTCCTAAGTGAGTCCTTCTTTTTTTGTATCATTGAGTTCATAGTTAAGCTTTTATGGAAACAAGGAAGACTAAACCTGAGGCTACCATTCCACAATACAGACTACCATACCACATAATTACTCTCCATAACACATAATCCCACTCTACATAATTCCTATACTCTAACTACTACATACTTTCTATCCACATTATTTCACTGCACAACATCCACATAATTCCACTACACACAACGTACATCCACTCTACACCAAAAAACATCAGTAAACAACTTTTACATTTACGCCAATAGCTCTTACTCTTGCAAATGCTAGACCTCTTACACTGCAAACATTTGTTTAACTAGTAGTTGCATTTGCAGAGTGATGGAGAAAGGGTGCTGGGCCTCCGACCAGCGCTCTGGAATTCTGGTGCGAAGGACAAAGAGAAGGTGCAAGGAGGACTTCTTGGCCTCCAACGTCCCTCAGGAGTAAAGTGGACTTTATCCCCCATCCTGTAGTCTACCAGGAGGCACGTTTGCAGAGTGGTGGAGAACGGGGGCGTGGCCTCTGAAGACGTCCTATCAATCCAACTGTGTAGGACTTACTGGAGGTAACAAGAAGGGTAGCAGGGCCCCCAAGGACATTGTTGGGAGCCAACTACCTCATCTATTACCCCCAGTAAGTAGCACACAGCAGGATTGCTGAGCTCTCATACCAGACCACGCCCCCTTTTCCCACCACTCTGCAAACGTGCTTCCTGGCGTGCCCTTGGATAGTGATTGAAATCCCCTTCACTGCTGGGGATCCTTAGGGGCCATCTAGCCTAACTCTTACCTCCAGTATGCCCCACACAGTGGGATTGTTGAGAGGTGGACATAGGCCATGCCCCCTTTCTTCACCACTCTGCAAAAGTACCTCCTGGTGCACTCTTGATTGGGGGATGAAGTCCCCTTTCCTCGTTAGGGTCCCTGGGGGCCAACTAGCCTACCAGGTACCTCGAATAAGCCCTACACAGCTGAATTGCTGAGAGTGGTCCAAGCCATGCCCCCTTTTTATACCACTCTGCAAACGCGCTGTGCTCCTCCCCTGCCATAGCAAACAGCAATGTCCCAGGGATGGGCACCACGGGACATTGCAGGAGCCAGCCCTGGGGGTAGCGGTCCCCAGGGCCATCAAGGGCTCCAGGAGGGGTGCCGCGTGGCACCCCTCCAAATGTATACAAAGCCCTGGGGAGGTGGTGATCCCTGGGCCCTGGAGTCTGCGACGGACCACTGCATTTAAATAATTAGTACCCCTGGGAGGTGGTGGTCCCTGGGGCAGTGTGGGGGGCAGGAGTCCACCCACACTTCATTTTTTTAATTATTGCCCCGGGGAGGTGGCCGTCCCCGGGGCTTGGTGGGCCCGCGAGGCCCCAGCAAATAATTAAATAAAGCCCCGGGAAGTGACGGTCATCAGTGATGTCATTTGAGATGTCATCAGTGATGTCACTAACCATGTCATGAATGATGTAATATGTAACCTCATCAGCAGTGGATTGCGGGCGCGCGAGTTATAGTTAGTAGAACTGACTATAACATAGGAATTTCTATGGTTTTGTACAAGTGAAATGTCCAGCTAACTATAAACCCCTGAAACCTATGTTTTTTTCAGTGAATTTCTAAGGTTTGTTAAATGCTAATTCCTAACTATAAAATTTCTGAAACCTATTGTTTCTTCAGTGAGTTTCAAAGGATTTTTAAATGCTAATTCCTAACTATAACATGTCTGAAACCTATGGTTTTTTCAGTGAATTTCAAAGGTTTTGTAAATGACAATTTTTAAATGTATTAATTGTTATATAAATTGTTTTCATACTGATTTGCTACATTTTTTTAACTATTTATTTTTTAGATATTTTATTTTTTTAATTACGTTATAATTACATCATACATTACATTACAAAATATACTTTCTCAGAATGATTTACTTTAGTTTAAATACTTTGCAAATAGGCAATAGACTTGTAAGTACAGTAGTTAAAGTTGTTGCAATGGGCAGCACAATTTCAAACACAATGCAACATTGAGCTCAAAGTGAATTTCTAGTTAAATGCAATTAGTTACTTTATGGATGACTTTTCTAACCACAGGACTGGATCCTAGATTCAGTCCTGGGACATCTCCTGTAAACAGTTGATTAAAAGTGTTTTGGTTACAGTAGTGATTTTTAAGGAATATTATTGTATTTCAAAAGTTGGCACTTAGAAACTTTTTCACATAGAAACACCAATGTTATCCTATGGGAGGAAATTCACTTAGCAGGTAAGTAGTGCTATCGTTACTTTTTCTTACTCAGTGGTGGATCCTGGATCCAGCACTGGTGCATCTCCTGTAAACAGTTGAAAGAATGGGTTTAAGTCATACAGGTAATTTTTAAGAAATATTTGTAGTTCGTGAAAGTAGACACTTAGAAACTCTTCTGGTGAAAAACAGACAATGGATACCTATGGAAGGAAATACAAGTTACTGGTAAGTACGGTTAGAATTACTTTTCAGGGTCAGTACTGGGCTCAAAGATGCAGTACTGGGTTCTCCTCTCCTGGTAACAGGTGAGTAAATTGGAATTCATAGTTCGGCTGATTTTAGAGGAATATTTTAAAGTTTCAAAACACCACACTTAGAAGAATTCACAAGTAAAACCAGTCAATGTCAGCCTATGGAAAGAAATTCAAGTTACTGGTAAGTACGGTTAGAATTACTTTTCGTGATCAGTACTGGGCTCAAAGATGCAGCACTGAGGTCTCTCCTGATAACAGGTGAGTAAATCGGAATTCGTAGTTCTGCTGATTTTAGAGCAATATTTTAATGTTCCAAATCTCCACACTAGGGTCCAACTAGCCCACAAGGTACATCCAGTAAGCGCCATAGAGCTGCGTAGCAGAGAGATGTAAAAAGGGACACGGCCTAGACCACCTCTCTGCAACGCAGCGCAGTGGCGCTTACTGGAAGCACCTGGTGGGCTAGTTGGCCCCCAGGGTCCTTCAGAATTGAAGGGGAATTGTTTTCCCAACTTAAAACGCGCTACAGGGCGTGTTTGCACACATCACCTCAGGCCCCGTCCCCTCCCTTCACCACTGTGTAAATGTGCCCTGTGGCTGTTCTAAATTGGGAGATTAAGTCCACTCAAATCTTAAAGGTCCCTAGGGTCAAACTAGCCCACTAGGTACCTCCAATAAGCGCCACAGAGCTGCGTTGCAGAGAGGTGTAAAAAGGGGCGTGACATCTGAACACCTGTCTGCAACGCAGCTACCTGGAGCATACTGGAGATACCTGTTGGTCTCTTTGGCCCTCAGGGACCCTCAGTATTGAAAGAAAATTAATTCCCCAACTTAAAACGTGCCACAGGGCGCGTTTGCACAGTAGTGAAGGAAGGGGGCGTGGCCTGAGGTGACAAATGTGCAAACACGCCCTGTGGCGCGTTTTAAGTTGGGGAAAACATTCCCCTTCAATCCTGAGGGACCAAGGAGGCCAACTAGCCCACCAGGTGCTTCCAGTAAGCGCCATGATAACTTAAGTTGAGCCCCGGGGTGGTGGTCCCCAGGCAGGGGAATCTGTCACGGGCCCCCCAATTTAAATTTTTAGTGCCCTGGGGAAGTTGTGGTCCCCGGGGTGTGTGGGGGGGCTTGAGCCCCCCACACAAGGTATCTATATTAAAATAATAAATCCCTGGGGAGTGTGCCCCCCACAATCAAAACTTAAGTTGAGCCCCAGGGGTGGTGGTCCCCGGGGCGTGGGGGGGCCTTAGAGGCCCCCAACATTCAAGTATTAAGCCCCAGGGGTTGGCGGTTCCCAGGGCTGCGGGGGGCCATGCGCCCCCTGCAATTATTCATACTTTGCTCCGGGGGTGGCGGTCCTCGGAGCAGTGTGGGGGGATTGGGCCCCCCACACTTTATTTTGAACATGCCCCTGGGACTTTTTTTTAGCGTTATCATTTTCTTTTTATTGGCATGATCCGCGCATCCTGTGTGGATATCGCCGTTTTTAAAAAAAACAACATTTTTTAGGCCTTGGGGTTCCTTGTGGGACCCCCTGAGCAGACCTAGGGTGTGAGGGTGTTTCTAACCTGCCCCCTTTTTGCGTTTTTCGCATTTGTTTATTAGGTCTCTTGTGCCTCGGTTCTACAGAGGCACAAGATGGCTGCCAACACTTCCTTATTTGGAGTGTTGACAGCCAATTAGCATGCAGCTCGTGCACGGCAGGGTGCGCAGATCCTGCGCCGCAATAGATATATATGTGCTTTTAATTGTGATTTTCGCAGGAACTACTGAACGGATTTACACCATTTAAGCAAAAGGCACGAGTCTGAACCAAGGACTACCTCTTTGCCAAATTTGGTGTATTTCCGTTCATCAGTTCGGGCTGTAGCCGCGATGAACGGATCCTATGGAAAATTGCATGGGGAAAACACGTTTTGGGAACCCCCTTTTTTCTCAGCCGCTGCTTCACCAATCACCCCGAGACTTTCATGATAGGAGCGGACTGGAGCTGGCCATTCATTTTGAAAATTTCGCAAAGATTCGTCAACCGGCGCCAAACTTATTCCTAATAGAATGTTGCGGATTTCCTATGAAAAGTAGGTCCTAACTATAACTACCTATTGGCGACCGCCAGTAGGATATATATATATATATATATATATATATCCAACAAAACAAGTAGCCCTTGTGGGAGAGCCACCCGGCAGATATATTTTCTCTGTATTTGAATGGCAGACATGCAAGCAGGCATGCAGAAGGACCGGGGCATCCCCTCGATAAAAACCTGCCAGACGCGTTTCGGGATTGTGTTCCCTTCCTCAATGGCAAAATGATGCAAATATCACACAGCGTTCTCCAGCACCATTTTATTTCAAAAGATCCCGCCTTGTTGGGCGTGGCCACTGCAATGGCCTTGTGGGTCTCGTAGTGCTGGTAGGTTCCCTCAAGTGAGTCTGTGTAATTTAAAGCATCCATGAAAAGTCAGTGAAAACCCATGTGGGTGGATGCAGCGTCCGACTGACACTGCCTGTTCTGCTTTGTTGTGAGTCATTCGAAAAACTGCCTCCCGTGATACCAATGGCATTAGTCTTGCGCCACCTCGGGCCCGCTTTCATGCGGTGAGCATCTCCCGCGACCGGCTTGGCCGCATACATCCAACAAAACAAGTAGCCCTTGTGGGAGAGCCACCCGGCAGATATATTTTCTCTGTATTTGAATGGCAGACATGCAAGCAGGCATGCAGAAGGACCGGGGCATCCCCTCGATAAAAACCTGCCAGACGCGTTTCGGGATTGTGTTCCCTTCCTCAATGGCAAAATGATGCAAATATCACACAGCGTTCTCCAGCACCATTTTATTTCAAAAGATCCCGCCTTGTTGGGCGTGGCCACTGCAATGGCCTTGTGGGTCTCGTAGTGCTGGTAGGTTCCCTCAAGTGAGTCTGTGTAATTTAAAGCATCCGTGAAAAGTCAGTCCTTCTGCATGCCTGCTTGCATGTCTGCCATTCAAATACAGAGAAAATATATCTGCCGGGTGGCTCTCCCACAAGGGCTACTTGTTTTGTTGGATATATATATATATATATATATATATATATATATATATATATATATATATATATATATATATATATATATATATATATATATAAATATAAATATATATATATATATATATATATATATATATATATATATATATATATATATATATATATATATTCACTGAAAAAACCATAGGTTATAGACCATATATAGTTAGGAATTAGCATTTACAAAACCTTGAAAATTCACAGAAAAAACCATAGGTTATAGACCATATATAGTTAGGAATTAGCATTTAAAAAACCTTATTTTACTCACACAAAACCATTGAAATTCCATATATAGTTAGTTGCACTAACTATATATCGCGCACCCGCAATCCACTGCTGATCATGTCACATATTACATCATTCATGACATGGTCAGTGACATCACTGATGACATCTCAAATGACATCACTGATGACATCACTGATGACAACATCCAGTGACTGTATGTTTCTGTAAAGTTAAAATATGTCTTACATATTGAAGAATGAGTGGATGTATAAGTGTCTGGATGAAGGATTTAGTAGGTGCGTGACTGACTGTATGAGTAAGTGATTAAATGTGTCTCACTGAATGCATGGGTTAGTGACTAAACTGTCTTAATTTGTGCATCATTATGTCTGTTGTGATGTAAACTGCTGCATGTGTTGATCATTAGCTATACGAGAGGCTATATGTGTTATTGATTGGTTGCCCAAGTATTTGTATGGGAGATTGAGTTTGTGTAGGGGTGGCTGGGAGGTGTGTGACTCTGTGCATAGATGTGTGAGCAGTTGATTCACTAGGTGTATGAGTTCAAGAGTGCATGTGGAAACAGCTACATGGGCAGTTGACTGTGTGCATGAGTGTATTGATGAGTGAATGGATATCTCAATGCTACATGTCATAGTAAGTACATATGTAAAACACAGTACATGTGAGAGTTGGCATATATAAATAACTGTGCATGAGAGCCACTGAATGTGTGAGTGGTTGTATGGATCATTGTGAACTTGTATCAGGGATTGTATAAGAGAGTAAATATGTGTTAGTATATGTTTGAATAAGTAAGGTGTGTATAACTGTATAGTTGAAGAAATGGAGGTGAGATTGTTTCTTTGCATGACTGACTAGGTGTGTGAGTAACTCCATGGATGAGTGACAGTGTGTGAGTGTCTGTATACACTGAGTGTATCTAAGGTTATTTTAGAGTCTGAAGAGGTTTATCGTATTAGCACAAGAATGATGTCAAATGAGATGTCATCATTGATGTCATCAGTGATGTCATTTGAGATGTCATCAGTGATGTCATCAGTGATGTCACTGACCATGTCATGAATGATGTAATATGTGACATGATCAGCAGTGGATTGCGGGTGCGCGATATATAGTTAGTGCAACTAACTATATATGGAATTTCAATGGTTTTGTGTGAGTAAAATAAGGTTTTTTTAAATGCTAATTCCTAACTATATATGGTCTATAACCTATGGTTTTTTCAGTGAATTTTCAAGGTTTTGTAAATGCTAATTCCTAACTATATATGGTCTATAACCTATGGTTTTTTCAGTGAATTTCAATGGTTTTTTAATAGCAAATATCATAAGCTGTCGAATGTCAAGTACGTGGTAAGTAAAAACATTTTCGTGTTTATGCACACTGATCTGCTTTGAATGCTGCCCCCCACCCCTCATTTCTATTAGGAGTACTCTCTCTTTGCAGATAGTGAAGGGTAGTTAACGCAGGCCTTTGCCCCCGTTGTAATCCGTCGTGCCTGCTTCTCTCTCCATTTGATTGATTGTTCTCTTTGGTTCATTCTCTATTTACAAACAAGCACAGAGTCGCAATACTCTGTTTAGTCTTTGCAGATAGCGAAAAATCGTGTAAAAAAACAAAAGGAATCGAGCAAAATCAGTAGGCCACTAATGGGATCTCTTTTTGACCTCGCTAAAATAGAAACATTAGGAACAACCTGTTGAAAATAGCAATGTGTATGTACATAAGCGGCGTTCATTTGTGTTCACAGTACCCCTTGTTGATTGTTTGAATCGAGCATTGAATTGTTCGAAGTTGGTTCTCTTAAGGATCTTCTCTGCCTGCAAACGAGGAAGAATAGGAATATTCTCTCTCCCTTTGCAGATAGTGAAGGGTAGGTAACGCAAGCCTTTAACACGTCGTACCTATTTCATTCCTCATTGATTGATTGATTGTCCGAACATTGACTGTTTGGGAATTAGTTCTTTTTGGAGGTATTCCCTGTTTGCAAATAAACGTAGGAAAATCTTTGCAAGTAGTGAAAGGGTACGTAATGCGGACCTTTCTCCCCCGTTGTAATCTGTCATGCCTATCTACTCCCCACTGATTGATGCACCTGTTTCACCCGGACCATTTACTAGAGATAGGTCATCTGGCCCGACCAGAGAGCACCCCTAGTGAAAAGGACATATGCAATAATAACGAAGTGATCACTGTATCCTGTTAACAGAAACTTTAGCATGAAACAACCTGGAAAGAAAAGAATAGGAAAACGAAAATCAGTAGGCCACTGATGAACTTTTTATTAAATAACAAACGAAGAAACGATAACAATACGTAATGATAAAACCTATTATTGTCCTAGAAACAAGAAACGTTAGAAGTAAGCCCGTAATAAGAAACCTGAAAACATCGCCCCTCACTGCCCCAAAACGTGTCTGTCCCACCGCCTGCCACGGCCAAATAACGGCAAACTGGGAAAGATAGAAGTCAGCAGACATCCGCCCCATTCTAGAAACTTCCAAAGGACAACAGGTTTTCGGCTACGCCCAGCCGGAAGCAACACATATAAGGCGGGTCCTGCTGCCACGCCTCGGCCAGGAGATCATCACGTAGGGTGTAGCCGGAGGAGAGGCCGAGGCCAGCGGGACCCGGCCAGGGGGATTGACAACACTGGAGAGTTTCAGGGGGGGGAATGTCCGTGTCCTCGACCCTCCCCTCTCTCTCCCAGTCCGGCCGCGGTGGCCCTTGAGAGTTGCAGGTTGTCCCTCCACACTCTCTCCCGGTCCGGCCACCAACGGCCGGGGGCTGGGGCCGACGGGATCCGGCTGCAGCCGATGAGCCAAGGAACCCGTTCATGGGTCCAGAGCAAAGGGCGTCCGGCCGCCATCCACCGGAGGTGCGGCCCAAAGACGGACGGGACATTTCTTCTTTCTTTTATAATGGCTGCGACAACACTGGGGGGGATGTCTTGCACATGCCTCCGACCCCCCCCCCTCATCCTCATCGCCTGGTCCGGCCATAACAAATGTCAAGCGAGACGCTGTGGGGTGCACTGGGAGGGAGAGACGCTGCGAACAGGCCTCTCCCGCCTCCCCAGGTGGAGGCTTCCCAGCTGCACCCTCAGCACTCCAGGCGCCCGGAAAAGGGTTCTTCCACTGTGGCAATGCTGCAACGTCTCGCCCGGCAGGGTGGAGCCCGTCCGCTCATTTGACCCCGCGATCGCCAGTAGCTACCGAACTCTCAAAATGGCGGTCGACCTGGCAAGAGCGGGCCCAGCATAAAGAAATGGCCCGGTCACTGGTTGACTCCACCACCGTAGTCCTCCACGACCATGAAGATTCTAGAGGAGCCGCGGGAGTCTCCGACCCCCGCAGACACCCCCGATGGGGAATGACTGCCATGATCGCCCGTGGAGTGACGAAACTGTATCCGCGGGACGTCGGCGCTCCCATGCTGCCGCCAGCCTCAGTTTGAATGACTAGAATCCTGCAGACCTCAGTTCCGGTGAAAGCACAGTGTGACCCGGTAGGAAAAATTGTTGCACCCCCTCCCCTTTTTGACTGATAGTTCAAACCACTGATCCTTTCCTTTGCCCTTTTACCGGAACTATGGACTGCCTCCCCCTCTTTTACATTTTCTAGAGAAAACAAAACATTAACCACTACATTAGCATAGCAGTTGACACCAGAACTGTTTTCAAATTGAAAACCAACAACATCTTCAACAGAATCCTTTTTGTTTCTGCTGTGACCCTGCTACAGCACAGGCATTGTCCCCAGCAGTAATTCTGCAATGCCGGTAAGTATAGCTGTGGTGCCTACTGGACTCACTCACCCCCGCGGCGCCCCACGCCGTTATTTGCTGGGTGGCAACTTACTAGACATCACCTTCGTGACATCCAGATTTCAGCGCTTTCTGCTGCCTTGGAACTATTCGCACAACAGACCGCTACTGACAATCCACCCCCCGGGACGCCCCACGCCGGATACCCAAATCAGTGCGGCACCCAGGCAACATCTTCTGAATTTTCATAATTTGAAAGAACTAGTAACATGTCCTCATCAGGAATTTCCTCATGAAAAGTCAGCAATGATGATTCTTGTAACTCTATGGTCTCCAAACATTCGATAAATTCGCCATCAAGAGATTGATCAAAAAAATCATTCAAGTCATCTCCTCCTTGTGAGAATATTTCATTATTGGTGCTGTCAATTTCAATAAATGTATTGGATAATTCAAAAGAAATTGCCACGGTCTCTTCGTTGTTTAAATGTTTTTACTGTTTTTGTTTTGTTGTATATATTTATAAGTTATTAAAGTTTTATAATCCTACTACTTTGTTGGAGTGCTATATATTTTTAATATGACACATAATTGTAAAAACTTTGATGTACAAAGAGTCATCCCTGGAATCTTCCGCTTCAGGCTCGGTCCCCTCCCCAATCACAATACAGGATGGTTTTCAGATAGTAGGAACACGTGTGGTGTGACGGATCTCATCGGGTGTGGGCCTTGATCTACTATAACTCCTTTGAAGAGGGGTGATTCTTTACAGCTGGGGCCATAAACTACATCTGCAGGGCTAGCTGATAGCCTGGACAATCGGACACAGAGGAAGAGGAGTGTCAGAGGGTGCGGTAGTGAATAGGGCGAAAGGGAGGTGTCGGGCGGGCACAGAGTGTGATTCTCAGGGAAGAGCAGCGCAGATGGGGGGAGGTTTATTGCCGATGCATAAGACAGAGAGCGGGGGTGACCAGTGCCTGGGGAAGATGCTTGCGAGGGTGGGGAGCCATGCTACGAATCGACAGCGTGCAGAGAGTGGGTCTGGTCAAGGCATCTAAAATGGCTGCCATGCACGACAAAAGTGTGGCATTTCAAAAAAGGCAAGATGGCGCAGACAATGTTTTTCAACACTTCCTCATTTCCTTCGAATCGAACGTTAACAGACGTTGGTGCATATTACCAAAGTTAAGCGATATTTATCGCTAATGATGCTTAGCAACGAATTTTTTACCGCTAAGCATCGTCAGAAATTATCGAAGATAAACCTTGCTATTATCAAGGTTTATCGCAAATGCGATAAAAAACGGCCGCAATGCATGAATATCGCTAAAAAGTCAGCGATATTCATGCATTACCGAGCTAATGCTCTTAGCCATGTTATCCACCTCCCATTGGATAACATGGCTAAGAACTGCTCAGGGCAGGTGTTAGTTTTTGGAGATATTCGCGCTTAGCGCGAATATCTCCTAAAGTTGGTAATAGGAGATAGATATCTTGCATGTTGTAATGCAAGTTATTGTGGTATATGGAACTCATACCATAATCTCTCAGGAAAGCAGAAACTGATCCTTTTGGGACCGCCTGAGAAGGCCTAGGAGGTGAGGGGTACTCTACTTTGCCCCCTTTTCACGTTCCGAACTATTTTTTTTTACTCTCTTCTGTAATTACACAAAATGGCAGCGATAAGATGCATCAGAGACAGACAGTGAGAGAAAGGAGGCCGGAGATGAAGAAGAGATGTCAAATACACATTGGAGATAATATAGTGGGAGAAGGGAAGTAAATATGAGTAAACTTACCATGTAACATAAAAATGTTGCACTCTATACTATAAGTCTCATTTTATACTACAATCACTTCGCTACAACCACATAAATTAAAAATAAAAATGAATAATGTCTCAAACAATTTTTGATTTCTAAATATAAATTTATTCTTCTGAATTTTCAAAATTTGAAAGAACTAGTAACATGTCCTCATCAGGAATTTCCTCTTCAATCATCTCATCTGGAATCTCCTCATGAAAAGTCTGCAATGATGATTCTTGTAACTCTATGGTCTCCAAACATTCGATAAATTCGCCATCAACAGATTGATCAAAAAAATCATTCAAGTCATCTCCTCCTTGTGACAATATTTCATTATTGGTGCTCTCAATTTCAATAAATGTAGTGGATAATTCAAAAGAAATTGCCACGGTCTCTTCATTGTGAGCCATTTTATTTTGAAATTGCTTGCTGTAAATTGCAGAAAAAAATAATCACTTTCATTTATCGTTTTTAGTAATACATAATATAAAACTAACTTTATCAAGTATTTAGTATAACCGAAGGACTGTAAATAAATAACAGAAAACATTTTTCAAATTATCTTCAAGTGTACAACATAGTTCCCCTTACAAATTAACAACTCACCTTTTTAAAAGTAGGAGAAGTGTTAGTACTGTGTAAATCAAACACCAGCAATTGACCACCAAAAATTCCTCACAAATGTACCTCAGACAGTAGAATCACAAAATGGCTGTGGTTTCCTCTCATTTTAGATATATACATAACCAATTAACTTTCATCACACACAAATACAAAACCAAAGTAACATTTTAATTGGTTCTAAATTTCAACACTTTCAAATGTGTTTTCCCCATGCAATTTTCCATAGGACATTTAGATACGTCTACAGCCTGAATGGCTGAACGGAATTACACCAAACTTGGCAAAATGGTACATCAAACCTAAGAGGTCAGGGAGGATCTACTATGCCCCCTTATGGTCATTTGCCCCTTCGCTTTGGCCTCCTCTTGTCTCTCGATCCTACCGAGAGACAAGATGGCGGCCGCTACGGACTGTTTGGAATGTTTACAGACGCCGGAGAACCAATCAGCTTCGCAAAGCTCCGTAACGCGAAAAGTACGCGAAGCGGAGCGCTGTTACAGATATATATCTTTTTTTTAACGTTAATTTCTCAAAATCCACTGGAGCACATATATTGAGACCTAGCAAAGGCACATCGGGCTACCAGTCCCTACAATTTTGCCAAGTTTCGTGCAAATCCATTCAGCCGTTCGATTATGATTTTTTTTTTTTTTTTGCCCCGCGGGGCCCTTTTAAAACCTCCACAACAAACCTAGGGGGTCAGGGAGGATCTACTATGCCCCCTTATGGTCATTTGCCCCTTCGCTTTGGCCTCCTCTTGTCTCTCGATCCTACCGAGAGACAAGATGGCGGCCGCTACGGACTGTTTGGAATGTTTACAGACGCCGGAGAACCAATCAGCTTCGCTTCACAAAGCTCCGTAACGCGAAAAGTACACGAACTGGAGCGCTGCCTGGTCCGCTGTTACAGATATATATCTTTTTTTGAACGTTAATTTCTCAAAATCCACTGGAGCACATATATTGAGACCTAGCAAAGGCACATCAGGCTACCAGTCCCTACAATTTTGCAAGTTTCGTGCAAATCCATTCAGCCGTTCGGGCTAAAAGTGAGGCCAACCGCCCTATGGAAAACTCAATGTTAAAAACACGTTTTGGGACCCCCCTTTTTTCTCGCCCCCCCCCCCTTGACGAACCCCCCCCAAATTTTCAGGGGCTGCTCAGAAACAAAATGTTCCATTTTCCTGAAAATTTCAGCCAATTCCGTCCACAAACGCCAAAGTTATTAGACATAGAATTTTCAAAAATCCCATAGAGAAAAAATCCTAACTATATATACCTACTGGCGACCGCCAGTAGGTAATATATATATATATATATTCACTGAAAAAACCATAGGTTATAGACCATATATAGTTAGGATTTAGCATTTACAAAACCTTGAAAATTCACTGAAAAAACCATAGGTTATAGACCATATATCGTTAGGAATTAGCATTTAAAAAACCTTATTTTACCCACACAAAACCATTGAAATTCCATATATAGTTAGTTGCACTAACTATATATCGCGCACCCGCAATCCACTGCTGATGATGTCACATATTACATCATTCATGACATGGTCAGTGACATCACTGATGACATCACTGATGACATCTCAAATGACATCACTGATGACATGACTGATAACATCCAGTGATTTTTTGTTTCTGTAAAGTTTAAATATGTCTTACATATTGAAGAATGAGTGGATGTGTAAGTGTCTGGACGAAGGATTTAGTAGGTGCATGACTGACTGTATGACTGAGTGATTAAATGTGTCTCACTGAGTGCATGGGTTAGTGACTAAACTGTCTTAATTTGTGCATCATTATGTCTGTTGTTCTGTAAACTGCTGCATGTGTTGATCAGTAGCTATATGAGTAACTATATGGGTTATTGATTGATTGCCCAAGTATTTGTATGGGAGACTGAGTGTGTGTGTGGCTGGCTGGGAGGTGTATGACTCTGTGCAGATCAATGTGTACTTGTATCAATGATTGTATAACAAGGTAAGTATGTGTTAGTATATGTTTGAAAATGTAAGGTGCTCTATGTTTAACTGTATAGACAAGAAAATGGAAGTGTCATTGATTCTTTACAGGACTGACTAGGTGTGTGAGTAACTCCATGGATGAGTGGCAGACTGTGAGTGTCTGTATAGGTGTATGAGTGCATATGATAGTGTTGTAAAGATGAGTGATTGTATGTATGAATGATTGTATGGGTGAATGAGTAAAGGTGTGTGTAGACGTAGGAATCAGTGAGTGCGTATGTAGTAACTAGTATTGGTGTGTCAATGGTTTCAAAAATTATACTCTGTATTTAACACTGGGTGAAACAGAGGTTATATTCAAATGTGAGGAGATGCATTGTATTGTCACATGAATGATATCATCAGTGATGTGGTCATTGATGTCAAATGAGATGTCATCAGTGATGTCATCAGTGATGTCATTTGAGATGTCATCAGTGATGTCATCAGTGATGTCACTGACCATGTCATGAATAATGTAATATGTGACATCATCAGCAGTGGATTGCGGGTGCGCGATATATAGTTAGTGCAACTAACTATGGGGCCGATTATGATGGCGGATTTCCCGCATCCACCGGGCCGGCGGAAGCCACCGCCGGCCCGGAGGATGCGGGAAATCCGCCGGGGAGCCCTGCAAGACCCACCGCCATATTAGGATGGCTGGTGGGTCTTCCTATCTGTCCGCCACCTTTCCGCCGCGGGCGGATTGCGCCCGCGGCGGAAAAGCATTAACATGGCTGGCGGTGTCTATCAGACACCGCCAGCCATATTAGGATGACAGCGGAAAGATGCCTTTACACGGCGGCATTTCCGCCGTGTAAAGGCATACGGATTTGTGTTTGGGGGCCCGTTGCGGGCCCCCAGGGGTGAAGGGGGGTGGGGGGTGCACATGGGGGGTACCTATGGTACCCCCCTGCATTTGCCTGCACAAAGCGGCAGGCACCGCGAGGTGCCTGCCGCTTTGTGCATGCAAATGCACAACTTACTTTTTTAACATTGCGGCGGGTGCTGCTTCAAGCAGCACCCGTCGCAATGATAAAAATACAGGATGTGACCGCCAGGGTGGCGGTCACATCCTAATTAGCATGGAGGGACCGCCGCTGCCCCTGCGGACGGTCCCTCCTCCTCTAGGTTGGCGGACGGACGCAAGTCCGTCTGCCATCCTAATGAGCCCCTATGTATGGAATTTCAATGGTTTTGTGTGGGTAAAATAAGGTTTTTTAAATGCTAATTCCTAACGATATATGGTCTATAACCTATGGTTTTTTCAGTGAATTTTCAAGGTTTTGTAAATGCTAATTCCTAACTATATATGGTCTATAACCTATGGTTTTTTCAGTGAATTTTCAAGGTTTTGTAAATGCTAATTCCTAACTATATATGGTCTATAACCTATGGTTTTTTCAGTGAATTTCAATGGTTTTTTAATAGCAAATATCATAAGCTGTCGAATGTCAAGTACGTGGTAAGTAAAAACATTTTCGTGTTTATGCACACTGATCTGCTTTGAATGCTGCCCCCCCCCCCTCATTTCTATTAGGAGTACTCTCTCTTTGCAGATAGTGAAAGGTAGTTAACGCAGGCCTTTGCCCCCGTTGTAATACGTCGTGCCTGCTTCTCTCTCCATTTGATTGATTGTTATCCAAGCATTTACTGTTTTAGAATTGGTTCTCTTTGGTTCATTCTCTATTTACAAACAAACACAGAGTCGCAATAATCTGTTTAGTCTTTGCAGATAACGAAAAAACGTGTAAAAAAACAAAAGGAATCGAGCAAAATCAGTAGGCCACTAATGGGATCTCTTTTTGACCTCGCTAAAATAGAAACATTAAGAACAACCCCTCATGACAAATACGAAACTAGTGAGATGAACTGAACTCCACACCATGATGGCTGCAATACAGCTCGGCTCCGCCACCCACCCCGCCCAAAATAACGATAAAGAGCGGCTGCCATGATTGCTCGCGGAATGGCCACGACGGAGCTACGAAATGGTGGTGCTCTCATGCTAACGCCAGCTTCAGTCTGAAACATCCAGAAACACTGTAGACTACCAATCCGATCAGTTCCGGTAGCGCCCCAATGTAACCCGGTAGAGAAGAACTAGCCCTCCCCTCTTTGACTGATGGTTCTTGTTGCCTGTCCCTTCTGTTGTCATTTAACAGAACTATTTAGCCTGCTGAAAGGGGTTGTGTTCCGACCGCTGGTTGGTGGAGACATTTTGACTATATTCTGGACCTGCGTTGTCGCGTAATGCGTCATATGACGCGCCGCGTTAGCGCATCCGGAAGTCATCCGGGGCGCGATGCGCAGCGCGTAACGTAAGCATAACAGGTCATGTGACTTGTTAATAAAACTTTTCATTGGTTCATTTTACTTTTCTTATTCTAATGATGAAAGGCTTGGTCATATGACCTAAAAATTACGCTTTTTATTACTTCCGAACATTATTTTTTCTTAAATATATGTTATATTGTTCCAGGCTAATGTACTTTCACGGAAAATTTACAACTGTCCTGCAAGTAAAATATATTCTTTTTTCGAGAAAAAGGGCGTTTCTTCGTCCCATGACGGAGCCGTTGAGCAAAAGAGGGTCGACCTGCTGTCTTAGTCGCCGATACGCCTGAATATGAGATTCTTATCGATCACTTTATGTTGCAGGAGTAGAAAACACAACAGCCCTTGACCATTTATCTTTACTGCGTTCCTGCGTATTATACCTTTTACCCTTCATGTAATTGGTCTGCTTTATTTCACTTGCCTTTTAATGATTCTAAAACAGTGACTATTATTAAAAACTTTACCAATGTATATACTACTACCATGTTTTCTTTTAAAAACCTTTATTGTGAAAATTTCATTATACAAATACGAGCCTATAACCACGTGGGCCGGCCATGGAGCAAACTGTAATCGTATATGATGAGTAGACATTTACACTGTAGAGGAATGTAACGGGCGGGCCATTAGGTTGCAAGAACTAAGGTGTCTAACAGTTGCGGAATCGGTGGACGTACATTTTATAATTAAAATACGACAGGGCCAGTTACAATAAAATTATCTAGATATACATTTGCGGGCAAGTACCATGCGTGACGTTAATTCGAACTTTCAATAGTACAGTAATCAATAACACATCAGAACTTAATATCAATAGGGATGTCGAAATACTCAATCAATTCTCGTCCCCGCCCGCCATGTGCTTCAAAACTGCATAAGTATCTCGTGATTTCAAGGTTCTGCAACCAGTACACAACAAGGAGTTACGAGTCCCATTTATTCCGGCGCCATTTTGGGCGAGGACGGGCAGGTCCAGGATATAGTCAAAATGTCTCTACCAACCATCGACTATGATGATGTTCATATGCTGTATTTATAGAGTAACACTCATCTGTCCACATGAAATTAATTTGCCACAATCTAAACATGTCATTTTAATCTTTCCAAAGTTCTTCTAAATATTTGGGACCGTTTCCCTTGCCTCTGATGCTGTCAGTGCCACTTCTTTGATGAATGTACTGGCAGGTCGGGGGTTCTCCTCCAAATCTCTCTTTTATGCAGCACTATAATTAATTGGTGCCACCTCTCCATATGACGATGCATGGTATAGTTACCATAACTATATATTTTTTCGGTTCCTCTGGAGAGTACATCGTGGCAGATGAAGCGTATAACGTACCGGGCATTTACCTTTTTTTGCATGTAGAGGAAAGGAAAAAAAAAACGAGCGTCCGAGTTCTAAGGTGTCCCAGGGCCATTTTAGTGGACCAGGCCTAAATCCAAAGAACAGGCCGCCATTTAGAGAGTACAGTTGCAGCCGCCTGTCGCTGTAGCATCAAGAGCGGCCAAAACTCTGCTGAATGGCAACTGAAACGGTAAAGGGGCGCCCCACTACAGCAGACGAGCCTCCACCTAGGAAGGCCCGTTCATGCCGCCTCCCCCCCCCCCTTCGGGCACCCCACGCCGTTATTCGGAGCAGTATTGTAGGATGGCCACACCAGTGCAGCAACTTGCTAGACACCACCTCGGTGGTAACCGAATCTCAGCGCCTTGTGGTGTCTTCTATTCAGAAAACATTGTTGTGCTGCCTTCGACCTATTCGCCGCAAGTGCGCACGCAACTCAGCTGCATAGCTTGCTAGACACCACCTCGGTGCTAACCGAATCTCAGCGCCTTGTGGTGTCTTCTATTCCAAAAATATTGTTGCGCTGCCTTTGGCCCCATTCGCACATCGGTCCGCTACTGCCGCCATCTCACAGGCCAACGGGGCGCCCCACGCCGACTTTCAGCATTGTAGGATGGCCACACCAGTGCACCTTACTAGACACCACCTCGGTGCCATCCGGATCTTGGCATCTCAGCGCCTTGTGGTGTCTTCTATTCAGAAAATATTGTTGCGCTGCCTTTGGCCCCATTCGCACATCGGTCCGCTACTGACGCCATCTCACAGGCTAATGGGGCGCCCCACACCGAGTTTCAGCATTGTAGGATGGCCACACCAGTACAGCAACTTGCTAGACATCACCTCGGTGCCATCCGGATCTTGGCATCTCAGCGCCTTGTGGTGTCTTCTAGTCAGAAAATATTGTTGCGCTGCCTTTGGCCCCATTCGCACATCGGTCCGCTACTGACACCATCTCACAGGCCAACAGGGTGCCCCACGCCGACTTTTACCATTGTAGGATGGCCACACCAGTGCCACAACTTGCTAGACACCACCTCGGTGCCATCCGGATCTTGGCATCTCAGCGCCTTGTGGTGTCTTCTATTCCGAAAATATTGTTGCGCTGCCTTTGGCCCCATTCGCACATCGGTCCGCTACTGACGCCATCTCACAGGCCAACGGGGCGCCCCACGCCGACTTTCAACATTGTAGGATGGCCACACCAGTGCGGCAACTTACTAGACACCACCTCGGTGCCATCCGGATCTTGGCGCGTTGTGTTGCCTTCGGCCTATTCGCACATCGGTCCGCTACTGACGCAAACTCACAGGCCAACGGGGCGCCCCACGCCGACTTTCAGCATTGAAGGATGGCCACACCAGTGCTGCAACTTGCTGGACACCACCTCGGTGCCATCCGGATCTTGGCGCGTTGTGTTGCCTTCGGCCTATTCGCACATCGGTCCGCTACTGACGCCGCCTCACGTGCCAACGTATTTTCTCCGCATTTTATACCCTATGCCGCATAACAGGTCATGTGACTTGTTTATAAAACTTTTCATTGGTTCATTTTACTTTTGGTTTCCTAATGATGGAAGGCTTGATCATATGACCTAAAAATAACACTTTTCATTGGATGAAAACTTTTTTTTTTCCCAAACGATGAAAGCCCCACCTTGTTTCTGGATGTTTCACACTGAAGCTGGCGTCACCATGAAAGCACCACCATCTCGTGGCTCCGTCGTGGTCATTCCGCGAGCAATCATGGCAGCCGCTCCCCACCAGAAGCCTGCAGGAGTCGGGGGCCCCCAAAACTTTTGTTGAATCCTCAAGGCGGAGGGGACGCTTTCGAGAATGGGGTCCAAGACCTAGCAGACAAGCGTCTGATTTCCAAGGTGTCCCAGGGCCATTTCAGTGGACCAGGCCCAAAAAGAAAAGAGCCTGCCGCCATTTTGAGAGTCCTGTGGCAGCCGCCTATCGCTGCACCGCAAGAGTTGGCGCAACTCAGCTGAATTGCGGCTTTTGACACAGTGGACCAAAAGCGGACGGAATGGCAACTGAAACGGTAAAGGGGCGCCCCACTACAACAGACGAGACTCCACCTGGAGAGGCCCGTTCACGCCGCCTCCCCCCCCCCCGGGGCGCCCCACGCCGTTATTCGGAGCAGCATTGTAGGATACCAAAACCAGTGCGGCAACTTACTGGACATCACCTTGGTGCCATCGTTCTGCTGCCTTGGAACTATTCGCACAACAGTTTGCTACTGATGACCCCCCCCCACGACGCCCCACGCCGGATGCCGAAATAAGTGCGGCACCCAGGCAACATCACCTGGGTGCCGTCCAGAAATCTGGACGTTGTGCTGCGTTGGGACTATTCGCACAGCCGACCGCTACTTCGTTGTTTTTCCCTAAAAATGTTTATATGTTTTTACTGTTTTTGTTTTGTTGTATATATTTATAAGTTATTAAAGTTTTATAATCTTACTACTTTGTTGGAGTGCTATATATTTTTAATGTGACACATAATTGTAAAAACTTTGATGTACAAAGAGTCATCCCTGGAATCTTCCGCTTCAGGCTCGGTCCCCTCCCCAATCACAATACAGGATGGTTTTCAGATAGTAGGAACGCGTGTGCTGTGACGGATCTCATCGAGTGTGGGCCTTGATCTACTATAACTCCTTTGAAGAGGGGTGATTCTTTACAGCTGGGGCCATAAACTACATCTGCAGGGCTAGCTGATAGCCTAGGACCGGCCTGGACAATCGGACACAGAGGAAAAGGAGTGTCAGAGGGTGCGGTAGTGAATAGGGCGAAAGGGAGGTGTCGGGCGGGCACAGGGTGTGATTTTCAGGGAAGAGCAGCGCAGATGGGGGGAGGTTTATTACCCATGCATAAGACAGAGAACGAGGGTGACCAGTGCCTGGGGGAGATGCTTGCGAGGGTGGGGAGCCATGCTAAGGATCGACAGCGTGCAGAGAGTGGGTCTGGTCAAGGCATCTAAAATGACTGCCGTGCACGACAAAAGTGTGGCATTTGAAAAAAGGCAAGATGGCGCAGACAATGTTTTTCAACACTTCCTGATTTCCTTCGAATCGAACGTTAACAGGCGTTGGGGCATATTACCAAAGCTAAGCGATATTTATCCCTAACGATGCTTAGCAACGAATTGTTTACCGCTAAGCATCGTCAGAAATTATCGCAGATAAACCTTGCTATTATCAAGGTTTATCGCAAATGCCATAAAAAACGACCGCAATGCATTAATATCGCTGAAAACTCAGCGATATTCATGCATTACCGAGCTAATGCTCTTAGCCATGTTATCCACCTCCCATTGGATAACATGGCTAAGAACTGCTCAGGGCAGGTGGTAGCTTTTGGAGATATTCGCGCTTAGCGCGAATATCTCCAAAAGTTGGTAATAGGAGATAGCGATGTTAGCGACTGTTTCCAGTCGCTAACATCTTGACATGCCCACTTTGCATGTCATTAGTGATAAATATCACTGACATGCAAAGTGGGGCCCAAGATGGTCGCTATCTCCTACTAGCGGTCGCTAACTGGTGTTAGCAACAGCTAGGTAATACAGAGATAATTTTATTTCCGCGAAGCGGAGCGCTGTTACAGATATATATCTTTTTTTGAACGTTAATTTCTCAAAATCCACTGAAGCACATATATTGAGACCTAGCAAAGGCACATCGAGCTACCAGTCCCTACAATTTTGCCAAGTTTCGTGCAAATCCATTCAGCCGTTCGATTATTATTATTATTTATTTTTTTGCCCCGCGGGGCCCTTTTAAAACCTCCACATCAAACCTAGGGGGTCAGGGAGGATCTACTATGCCCCCTTATGGTCATTTGCCCCTTCGCTATGGCCTCCTCTTGTCTCTCGATCCTACCGAGAGACAAGATGGCGGCCGCTACGGACTGTTTGGGATGTTTACAGACGCCGGAGAACCAATCAGCTTCGCAAAGCTCCGTTACGCGAAAAGTACGCGAAGCGGAGCGCTGTTACAGATATATATCTTTTTTTGAACGTTCATTTCTCAAAATCCACTGAAGCACATATATTGAGACCTAGCAAAGGCACATCGAGCTACCAGTCCCTACAATTTTGCCAAGTTTCGTGCAAATCCATTCAGCCGTTCGATTATTATTATTATTATTTTTTTTGCCCCGCGGGGCCCTTTTAAAACCTCCACATCAAACCTAGAGGGTCAGGGAGGATCTACTATGCCCCCTTATGGTCATTTGCCCCTTCGCTTTGGCCTCCTCTTGTCTCTCGATCCTACCGAGAGACAAGATGGCGGCCGCTACGGACTGTTTGGAATGTTTACAGACGCCGGAGAACCAATCAGCTTCGCTTCACAAAGCTCCGTAACGCGTAAAGTCCGCGAACCGGAGCGCTGCCTGGTCCGCTGTTACAGATATATATCTTTTTTTGAACGTTAATTTCTCAAAATCCACTGGAGCACATATATTGAGACCTAGCAAAGGCACATCGGGCTACCAGTCCCTACAATTTTGCCAAGTTTCGTGCAAATCCATTCAGCCGTTCGGGCTAAAAGTGAGGCCAACCGCCCTATGGAAAACTCAATGTTAAAAACACGTTTTGGGACCCCCCTTTTTTCTCGGCCCCCCCTTGACGAACCCCCCCCCAAATTTTCAGGGGCAGCTCAGAAACAAAATGTTCCATTTTCCTGAAAATTTCAGCCAATTCCGTCCACAAACGCCAAAGTTATTAGACATAGAATTTTCAAAAATCCCATAGAGAAAAAATCCTAACTATATATACCTACTGGCGACCGCCAGTAGGTAATATATACACATATATCTATCTATCTATCTATCTATATATATATTCACTGAAAAAACCATAGGTTATAGACCATATATAGTTAGGAATTAGCATTTACAAAACCTTGAAAATTCACTAAAAAAACCATAGGTTATAGACCATATATAGTTAGGAATTAGCATTTACAAAACCTTGAAAATTCACTGAAAAAACCATAGGTTATAGACCATATATAGTTAGGAATTAGCATTTAAAAAACCTTATTTTACTCACACAAAACCATTGAAATTCCATATATAGTTAGTTGTACTAACTATATATCGCGCACCCGCAATCCACTGCTGATCATGTCACATATTACATAATTCATGACATGGTCAGTGACATCACTGATGACATCACTGATGACATCTCAAATGACATCACTGATGACATCACTGATGACATCTCAAATGACATCACTGATGACATCACTGATGACATCTCAAATGACATCACTGATGACATCTCAAATGACATCACTGATGACATCACTGATGACATCTCATTTGACATTATTGATCACATCACTGATGACATCATTCATGTGATAATACGATGAACCTCTTCAGACTCTAATATAACCTTAGATACAATCAGTGTAAACAGACACTCATAGACTGTCACTCATCCATGGAGTTACTCAGACACTTAGTCAGTCATACAAAGAATCAATCACACCTCCATTTCCTCAACTATACAGTTATACACACCTTACTTATTCAAACATATACTAAAACATATTTACTCACTTATACAATCCTGGATACAAGTTCACAATGATCCATACAGCCACTCACACATTCACTGGCTCTTACGCACAGTTATTTATATATGTCAACTCTCACATGTACTGTATTTTACATATGTACTTACTTTAACATGTAGCACTGAGATATCCATTCACTCACCAATACACTCATGCACACAGTCAACTGCCCATACAGCTGTTTCCACATGCACTTTTGAACCCATACATCTAGTCAATCAACTGCTCACACATCTATGCAGAGAGTCATACACTTCCCAGCCACCCACACACACACTCAGTCTCCCATACAAATGCTTGGGCAACCAATCAATAACCCATATAGTTAATCATATAGCTACTGATCAACACATGCAACAGTTTACAGAACAACAGACATAATGATGCACAAATTAAGACAGTTTAGTCACTAACCCATGCACTCAGTGAGACACATTTAATCAGTCACTCATACAGTCAGTCATGCCCCTACTAAATCCTTCATCCAGACACTTATACATCCACTCAAGACATATTTTAACTTTACAGAAAAATACAGTCACTGGATGTTGTCATCGGTGATGTCATCAGTGATGTCATTTGAGATGTCATCAGTGATGTCATCAGTGATGTCATTTGAGATGTCATCAGTGATGTCATCAGTGATGTCATTTGAGATGTCATCAGTGATGTCATCAGTGATGTCACTGACCATGTCATGAATGATGTAATATGTGACATGATCAGCAGTGGATTGCGGGTGCGCGATATATAGTTAGTACAACTAACTATATATGGAATTTCAATGGTTTTGTGTGAGTAAAATAAGGTTTTTTAAATGCTAATTCCTAACTATATATGGTCTATAACCTATGGTTTTTTCAGTGAATTTTCAAGGTTTTATAAATGCTAATTCCTAACTATATATGGTCTATAACCTTTGGTTTTTTTCAGTGAATTTTCAAGGTTTTGTAAATGCTAATTCCTAACTATATATGGTCTATAACCTATGGTTTTTTCAGTGAATTTTCAAGGTTTTGTAAATGCTAATTCCTAACTATATATGGTCTATAACCTATGGTTTTTTCAGTGAATTTCATTGGTTTTTTAAAAGCTAATATCTATAGCTGTAAAATGTATTCTTCTTTAAATCCAAAAATATATTTTATATGTTTATTAATAATTTTTTTTAAATATTTTTTTTGTTTCGCTCCCGGTTCGCGAACCGGGAAGCTTCCCGTTAGCTCAATTTGATGCCGCGACCCGGTCCGCGAACCGGTAAACGTTCCGTTTGCGCAACTGCCGCGTTAGAAATCAACATCGTGACGCGTCGCGGAAGCGCAACGTATCGCGTTGTCGCGTAATGCGTCTTATGACGCGCCGCGTTAGCGCACCCGGAAGTGCTCCGGTACGCGAACCGAGGCGCGAAGCGCAGCTCCCCGGAAGCGACCCGGGGTGCGTCGCGCAAGCGCGACGTATCGCGTTGCCGCGTAATGCGTCTTATGACGCGCCGCGTTAGCGCACCCGGAAGCGATCCGGGGCGCGTTCCGCAGCGCGTAACATAAGCGTGAGAGGTCATGTGACTTGTTAATAAAACTTTTCATTGGTTCATTTAACTTTTGGTTTCATAATCATGTAAGGCTAGGTCAGGTGACCTAAAAATAACACTTTTCATTGGTTTAGAACTATTGTTTTTCCCAAATGATGAAAACCCCTCCTTCTTTCCTCACTCTGACTTTCATCTTTGTGAGAGGAAGACCTTATTTCATACTAGAGCAATGGCTTCAATGGTAGCTTCAGCTGGTGGACCCCCACCACCACCACCACCTCCTCATGGGAAGAGAGGACCACCTCCCCATGTCATCACCAACACAGAGGAGGAAGAGGAAGAAATAGAGGAAGAGGAGAGAGAAGGACCACAGTTCTTGGAAGAGGTGCCCCGTGTTTCCCATAGGAAAGCCAGTTTCATTTGGCAGTTTTTTTCAATCCCTCCAGGCCAGAAGAAAGTGAATGCGAGGTATGTCACCTGCCTCATTTGCAAAGAAAAATTATCAAGAGGGACTGATAAAAAGTATAGCTATGGGAACTATACCATGCATAGGCACATGAACAGGTGGCATCCACTCAATTACAGCCGGGCGGAAATAGGAGACATGGAACAGAACCCAACAGCAACTCCTGTGGCCAGGTCAACTTCGTTGATTTCTTTGACAGCAGCAGAGGGACGGGAAACCGTGCCAAACATCCAGGATAATTTTGGGCATATGAAGTTTACTTGTCTGCACTGCGGTGCATTGATATCATGTGGCAACATGAGTATCAATTCAATAAACCTAGCTTACAACAATCATAATTGCCCTAACCGCCCCACACAGTAATTTTTTTTTTGCTCCTGTTGAGCCCTTTTCAATGCCTGTTTTTTGTTGTTTCCCCCCCCAAAAAACCAAAAAAAATATAAAATTGTTCAAAAAATACAAAAAAACCAAAAAATGTTCAAATAATAAAAAAATTAATATAAAACAACAAAAACATTAAAAAAAAGTTCTTTTCAGAACTACCTCCCCTTTCAAAAAATATTGCTAGAATGTTTAGCACTCTAGCAAGCTCTATTTCTTTTAGTTCGCTCCCAGTTCGCTTCCCGGTTCGCGAACCGGGAGCGAACCAAAAATAAAAAAATAAAAAAAAAAGAAGAGTAAGTATAAGGAAAGTAAACAGAGAGTGATGTTAAAAGAAAGACAGCTATAGAGAGTAAACCAGAGATACTGTTTAATAGATATATTTACCGAAGAAAAGACGGAAGAGGGTATAATTGTGGAAAACAAAATAGATAAGGAAGTGAAAGAAAAAAAAGAGAGTAGAACAATAACAAAGAAGAGTTTCTTGGAGAATGTGAGTGAATGTTCAAAATAAGATTAAAACATGGGGAATAACAGAGAGAAAAAATAGAAAACAGAAAACAAAAAATAACAGAAAAAGATTAATTGAAACAGCAAAGAAATGTAAATAACATAGAGCCATATCATCAACATAGGCAATAAAAGTTTTGCAGCTTTTATCGGCAGAAATATGTCACCAAAGCCGCTTTTGCGGCAGAAAACTGCCGCTAAAACCACTTTTGCACCAGTTTTCTGCCAATAAAAATAGCAATAATTTTATTGGCTGTGTTCATAATATGCCCCTTAGTGTGCTTCAACTACACAGAGAAAGCATTATGAACAAGTAGTGAAAAAGTGATCAGTCAAAGACACTAAGAGTAATAGAGACGGAGTGAGTGAACAAGAGTGAGGAACTATGAGAAGAGAGGGACTGAGAAAAGGAGTGGAAGGAGTTGAGTAAGTAGGTAAAAGAGAAAGGAATGAGGAAAGTAGCAAAGGCAGGAAACTGAGGGTTAAAGAAATAAAGCTGTGGAACTAATAGTAGGTGAATGTGATAGAAATGTAACGAAAAGAATACAAAACATTTACCTTATAATTGTCGTTAAATTACTCACTTTTTGTTTTTATACTTTCAATCTGTGAAAGAGAGAACAGACATTTGAAAAATATTAAAACATGTATTTAAAAATTACAAAAGACAAGGGGAAAGATTGAAGGACAAACAGTTTTTCAACAACTTTGACACTGACAGAAGCTTCTGCTTCTCCAGGCCCCCTACACAGTCCTAAAGATATACATTTTAAACTAACAGTATCTTGATGCAGATGAAGTGAGGCCTATCTTAAAACATGGTGCATCTTTTTAAATGATTGCTTCAGGATGCCAATAAGATGTGTCCTATCCAGAGGTTTGTTTGAGGTGAGACCTACTCAGGGTTCCAAATGAAATTTTGAGTTGTTTGAAGAGAACAGAGGACATAATACATGTGGAGGCCTACCAACGAAGTGATTAATGTCCACTGCACTCTTGAACAAATGTCAGACCTCCTCTGTCTCCAGGAACAGGCCTAAACCTCATCTACACAATGTGGTGTGTAATGTTAGGAAACACAGGTAATATAATTGAAAAACATGCAAATTCTTTTGCTCATTCCACAATCATATGACCTGTGTTTCCTTTGCTTAGGTATCTCATTGTGGAAATGTAGTCTATCATATGAAAGACTACGTAGAATATGAGCACTGTATGCAATAACTTTGACACTTACAGAAGCCTCTCCTTCTCCATCCCTCCTACACAGTTCTAAATGTACATCATAAATGGAAACAGTACAGAATTAATTATACATGTTAAATGGTTTATTTTTGCTGTTCTCAGAATGTATCAAATTTCACTAAAAACTGTGACTTGAAGGTATTCATCATATAACAGCGGGGAAAAAAAACACAATCAAAATGATTGTGTTTAAAAAACCCATACAACATAACAAATCAGAATTCAGAACTCCTTAAAGTTAACTTACTTTCCATGACGTCAAAGGATGTCCTATGAACAGCTTACACTCTGTTGTGCTGTTATTACTTTCAGCCCGCCACTTTCTGAAAGAAAACCTCCATCGTTTTGAAAAACATGTTACATACAATAAATGACTTCTTGCTCTCTACCACAAGTTTCCACAAGGCCAAATCTTTTCAGAGCCATTTATAACTCTTGGATTTCTTGTAAGCCAATCCTGTCATTTGGCATTTCCGCAACTTTCAGAATTAAAATGTTGAAGATCATTTTCACAATCCTGGACTAGTAATATCTTCCCCTTCTTCCTCAGTCATGTTCTACATTTCCTATGACACTGATACTGCTTACTATGAAGCAGACTTACACTACCTCTATGACTACTACAATTATTTAATTCTCTACATCACTTTTAATCACAAAGCAATGTAAAACAGTAGACAGCATTGCAGACTTACATTCCCTCTACTCTATGTTTTGATTGGCTGATTCAATTAGCTTATAAAAAGAAATAGTTTTTCTGAACTCATTCAAAGTGCACTTATTTCTCCATGACGTCCAGTCTTATGGTTAGAAGTTATGTCTCTGAACTACACTTATCCTCAAGGCCAAATCGTGTAGGAGCCATTAGAACTTCTTGAAATTCCTCAGAGCACATCCCGAGATTCTTTCCCTAAAATTTTGGTTTTAAAAACACCAGGTAAGAGTTTTTAAGGTCATACAGCAATTTTTTTTTGAAAATTAAAACAGAATCATTGCAGAATGACCAGCCATTTCTAGACTTTAAATAAGCTGTGTAATGTCCTGATGTTATTGAAGGACCGTCATGATATATAATTGCTGCAGTTACAAAAGTCCTTCCTGATATTGACAACTGCGAAGCCACAAAATTTTTAATTAAAGTTGTCAATTTTGTTCCATCAGGCCTACATCGTTGGAACATTAAAATGACATACTGGCCATATGTTTGTATAAATAATGTGGACATCATTTCAGATTTACATTGGCTACACTCCATGTTGTGATCAGCTGCTTTTACTAGCTTATTAAAGGAGACTGATTTACTGTCTGGCAAAGTTAAATATATAAATCTTTCTGAGTCTACACTAGTAGTACTTGATACCATACAGTTCTCGCAGTCATGCTGCCATTGATAAGAAAGCCCAAACAGCTGATCTACATCTACACCTTCAGCATGCAATACATCAAGCATATACATTAAAAACTCCTGACAATCTTGCTGAATATTTTGAGAGAATTGTGTTTGGCCTGAACATCTGTCTAACAGATTTCGAATTTCAGACACACTTTCTATGTTTGTTCTATCAGTGCTACATTTTTCTAAGACAGAATTTAACAAACTGCAAAATCTTTGATCAGAATTGACCACAATCTCTTCTTTTACATTTTCTAGAGAAAACAAAACATTAACCACTACATTAGCATAGCAGTTGACACCAGAACTGTTTTCAAATTGAAAACCAACAACATCTTCAACAGAATCCTTTTTGTTTCTGCTCATAATTTCAGGTTCATCGACTTTTCGTCTTTTTGCTACAACCTCCCTAGTATTGGTCACATTTCTTCGTTTCCGGCCTACCACACGTTTCTCAAACAAAGGATATTGAGGTAAATGTGGCGCATACTCTCTTCTTAACCTATTGTATTCCTTAACACAATCTAGATCCGCACAAATGTTTGTGACATCACACTCAATCAAGTACAATCCTGATAAAGTTCTAACTCGTGACAATGCCACAT
The DNA here is from genome assembly GCF_964261635.1 of Lissotriton helveticus. Taxonomy (NCBI): domain Eukaryota; kingdom Metazoa; phylum Chordata; class Amphibia; order Caudata; family Salamandridae; genus Lissotriton; species Lissotriton helveticus. The sequence goes on along the minus strand of NC_136063.1, from coordinate 1,420,423,826 downwards.
ATGCCATACCCTCCTTGAACACAGAACTGCCAATATTCACCAATGCACTGTCTACACTTAAACCTTGCGATTTATGGATTGTCACCGCATATGCCAAGCAAACAGGAAACTGCTTACGGCGAACATATAAGTCTTTTACAAGCAAAAATCTAGCAGAACAACGACCAATTAGCTGTACTTCCTCAATGCCATCAAATTTAATTTTAAAAAATTCAATTCCATCTCTATTTCTGTATTTCACAAAATCAACAACATTACCCATTGATCCATTTACCAGACCTCTTTCAACATGTAAATTCCTTCTTAAAATTATACGGCAGTTCAAGCACACATTCAGAGTCTTTTCAAAACCTGCAGTTTTAGATATACTCTTCTCTAATGAATCCAATTTTGTTTTCAGATTCTCAGACAAAATAATTGTTGATCCCATATGCTCTACTCTGTCAATAGCTTCCAGTTTCACAATCTCTTGCTTTTCTAAATGCAACATTTTGTTGTTGAATTTGGCACATTCTGCAAGAGTTGGCATCAAACATATTCCAGATTTCTTCTCAGTAATTTTCTGAAAAATATTCTCAGGCACAACATCTTGTTCTGGATATAAATTTGACAGTAATCGTGCATGTAAAGCTTCTTTCCCATGCTCGGTCACTTTTCCAATTCTAACATCTTGTAGAATAGTCTTGTAAACTTCATCCTTCGCCTGACGCATATTTTCATGCAGTTCAGCATAATTGAAGTTTAACCATATATTGACGTTGCCAATGCTGCCTAGGCACTTCCTGGTATCTTCATGCATGAGCATTTTGAACACAGGTTGCCCTTTCACTGGTGTCAGTTGCAGAAGATCTCCGAAAACAATGATGTGTTTGCCACCAAATAACACATCATACTCTGTTTTGAGAACTTCTTGCATTCTCAAATGCACAAAGGCAAGCATGACATTGGAAACCATGCTTACTTCGTCAATGATAAGAAGTTTCATTTTCCTCAAGATTCTTGAAACTTCAAAACAAGCATCTCCAGATAGCTTGTGATATTGTAATTTGTTGTCATGCTCCACTGGCAGCATCAGTAAACGATGTAAAGTAATCCCTTTAATGTTATGTGCTGCCAGTCCAGTTGGAGCGGTGACAACACAAGACAGCGATGACTCTGTCCTTTCCTGCAAATAACATGAAATTACTTTAATAAGGAAACTTTTTCCAGTTCCCGCTTCTCCACTCACGTACAGTCGGACAGGCTTCAACGACGTACATGAGCACTCTTTCTTGTCATGACTTAATCCATGATCAATTTGCATGGTAACTTCGTCATATATTTTCCTCTGCTCAACGTTGAGTTGTCTTTCCAACTCTTCTAAGTTAACGCATCCTCCTGAACATGTGCCATGGCTCTTTCCACTTCATTCATAGCAGTGGCAGCTTCATTTTCGATAACAGGTCCTCCTAGTGGATCCTGACTCAATGAAGCAGAACTCTGACTGTCCTGAGAACTGTCTCTGGCAATCTCGGCTGCAATCATTGCTTCCTGCTCAATTTCCGCATTCAACATTTCTACATCTTTGGGAAAAGCAGGACATTCTATGGTCTCCTTGGCGGCATTGAAAGAGTCTTCGTAACAGAGAAAATCTCCAAGCAGTTCCTCTTCTGCACGCCAAGGCTTGAAAAGTTGCAAAAGTGCTAAATAGAAAAACTCCTTTTTTTCAGGAGATTCGCCACTCAATTTTCGATGGTTTACCAAGTGGCATTTTCTTTGCTTGACCAGACATCCCTCACTTCCTATTACAGCATACACTCCTTTCTCAGTATCTTCTTTGATGTTCCTCTTGAATATGTAATTTTGAAGAACCTCATATAAACAAACATTCTCGAGGTGAATGCTTCGATTTGGATAATATGTATCCAACATGTTGGTCTTCAAAATGTCGGTACTGTTTGGCTCCTTTTCCGCCAAATACTCAATTTCCCGCACAGGTTTGAGAACTCGATTACGGGTTGCAGCAAGACAAAGACTCGCCCAAATGATACTCCTGGACTTGGCATAGAGACTTGCTGAAGACAACCGGTCAGAACATTCGTACGCTCCAATTTCTCGATGCGACAACATCTTCAGACTGAAACTGTACAACTTCTTGCTGAGGCTCTTTTCATGGGAAATGTCCTCCCACATATCCTTCAATTCTGTCTTCTCTTTTTTGGTGATGTAAGACGTCACATACCGAGCCACAGCCATACAGTTATCAGCCACAAACTGTATATCCATGTTAGCATTCCACATGGACAAAATCACCGGGTTGTAGTCGTTGATGTACTTGGACTCTTCGTTCCTCTTCAAATTGTATGTGTTTTTAGGTGATTTCTTCATCACATTATGTCGCAGCGAAGACATCAAACTGTTTACTCTTCCTTTAGAAATCACCGGTTGTGGAAAGCCGAAACGACATTTGGTGTAGAACTTGTCCTTGTTTCGGAATTTACGACGACAGTACTTTCCACATCGATGGCTTTGGAAACGCAGAACTTTTTCTCTTAGGCTTTTCTTCTCCTTTGCGTTTGGAACAGCACACGTAGAATACTCTTGTATAAAACTCATCACTGAGTCTTCTGGATCCGTTCCAAATTTAGGTGCATCCTTGATCCACAGCAACATATGTATATGAGGAGCACCTCTTGCTTGGTACTCCTTTCTCCAGAAGAAATCCAACACCTCTCCAAGAGGTGGATTCTTCTTATTCATGATGAAAGACATCATAGCTTCAAATCTATGATTGAAGTACCTACATACATTGACTGGATCCAAAGAGCACAGTTCTCCGGGTGTCTTGAATTCGATGTTTTCTACGTTAGCATTTGCCTCTCGTAGAAATTCAAGTAAGTCTTCCCAGCCATACTCGGCACAGCTCAGAGTGAGGAACCATGTGGGAGTTCCTAAGTTCCTCAGCATACATTTTAAATCACCATGACGACGGTACCAGTACTCATTAGTACCACGCTGACACGCCATGAGATTAATCAGGTGAGAATCCAAAATACTGTCTTGGACATTGACTTTATCCATAAAGTCACTTGCCGAGATGTTTTGCATGTGTATACCACTTTTCAAGATGTGGTTCACTGCATATGACAGTCCAGACAGATCGCTTTCAAACAGGAGATGAAACAAATAGGGAATGCATTGTCGAAACTTAGCATCTCCTGCATACAATCGCAAAGTCCGATATTCAGAAGCAGGAATTTGATGAGGTCGCTCATCATATCTTCCTCCCTGACCTGTTGGAAAAAGCTGTGGGAAACACCGAGCTTCCAAACTTTCCTCCCAAACACTAATGGGACTCCCTTTGGCTTGTTTCATTTGAAACAACTCAATAGCATTCCCCATGACTTCCTTGGAATGCAAAGGATGAACACTATAATGTTCATATATTTCTTCACTAGTAGAGGGTTCTACTTTCTCAATTTGACCAGCACACAAATCGCTATCCTCTTCCTCACTTACTTCCTCTTCTGCAACATATACATTCTTATAGTATTTATTATTTTTTTTCAAATACAATGTTGCCTTTTTAACTTTCCTAACATCCACTAAATCTTGCCATATTTTCTTATTCTTTGTCGGAACCCCATTAACTAAGATAACCAGAGGTTCCTCTTCCACTTTTTCTACTCCAATTGTGTTAATGTTTTTCTTCAAATCTAGAGGCAAATAAACAACTCTTCCCTTTAATCCTCTCTGTAAATCTGATGGAGGCAATTTCCCTGTCTTTGGCTCCATTCTTACAATAGCCTGAAAGGGATGGATACTTTGAATCAAAATAGATTCATAAGTATTTAAATCCTTCAATTCAGAAGGAATCTCAACCAATTCCAGATTATTATGAACTGCTCTAGCAGGCATCTGGTTTTGATTTAATTTGCAACAACAATAAGTACACACACGTTGATCCAATCCCAAATCAAAACAATTTTCTACCATCAAGTATGTTGTGAAATCCTTCCATTCACTATTATTTTCCCTTTCACTTTTTGCATATAAATCCACTAACTTAGTCTGATTCTTATAATAAGTGCGTCGACAACACACACAAGTGAAATTTGGCCTCTCACTTGATTTGACCTGAAACGTCGCAATTTCCCTCTGGAAATTATCTGTACTGGAAACCTGTACACTATCTTCCACATTACCCGCTTCTTCTTGGTCAATTTCAACATTCTCCTCTTTACTTCCAAAGTAACAAAACTCAAATTCTTCACATATATTCTTCACATCTATTTCAGAACCATGCAAAAGAGCAGCGCATAATTGTTTAAGCATAATTGCTGGACTCTTAGCATAATACAACATTCTAACTAATTTCCTCACTTTATTATGATGCACTGCTAGCATCCTGAAATGATGAAAAACACTCTGGCATACTCTCCTGGAAAGACAAGCCAGTGAATGACCATGCAAACCTGTCACTTCTCTCACTCTGCAAGGATCTAATTCTTGCAACAACCTCATTTTCTGCTTCAAACTTTTCTTATTAAATGACCGTGCAAAATCAAAAAGCAAATTGATGGAATCCTGTCGCACACTGCAAATACTACTACACTTCCAGGTGTACACAGGACCCTTAGCACGTCTTCCTAAAACCTCATTACCTAACACCTCTTCTGCCTCTGTTGTCACAAGTTTTTCTTTTTCAACTGGACAACCATCTTTCACTTCATAAGCACGACCACTAGTGTCAACTGCATGCACCAAATCATTATCCTGGAAATAACTCTCCTCATTAAAAAATGCCTCACAGCTTGAACTATGCATCCATTCTCCAGAAAAAACTTCACAAAAATTACTACGATTAACTATTCTCTTCCATCTACTATTTCTTTTGAAATCATAAATTGCCTTGTTTAGCTTCCTAATTCTATTGATTATCAAAATAAATAACTTACGTTTAATTTCAAATGCCTGATCAATAACTTTCTCAACTTTTTTTTTCTCTTATAAAAAAGCACTTTCTGTTGACCTTTCTTATTATTTTTTAACAAATTGCCAATTATCCTGTTGCGGAACATTCGTTTACGAATGTCCCTAAACTGTTGTTTCCTTCTACTATCATGCACAGAGTTATCTCTTGCTCTAGCAGTAACATTTTTGATTGGCCTTTCCTTTCCGTTTGAATTGCTTCTCTTTTTCTGGACTGAAACATTTTCTGTAGTAATATTTTTTTTACTACAAATATTTCTTATGAATGTTTTTGTACTCTTACCCGGTGCTTTCTTGGTGACTTGACGATTTTTTTTTGTAGAGGACTGCTGCTGTAAATGATGGACCTGCTGTCTTTGACGTTTTGTAGCCTTTCTCATTCTCTCCTTAGTTGGCATTCTCAAAATTTGAAATTATCTGCAGTTGAATCTGTGGTAAAATATAATAAAAAATTTTATTAACCACTATTACCAAACAGTAAATCAATAACAGTCAACAAAAACTTAACACACTACTTAACATTTTTACATATAATATTTTTTAGTGCTTTGGCAAATTTAGAATACAGAAATAGCAGAAAAGAAATGGAATTCTTCTTCATTTACCTGTCCTGTTTTATATGTGAATCTGATCTGATTTTATGAGCATATTTTAATATTTTATTGAAGACACTACACATAACCTGTTTTTGAAGGTGTGGTTAATTTAAAATTAAACAGTTTACATTTTTACTTTTCATTTATTGTAAATTTTAAAAATAAATGTTTATAGTTCCATAGGCTCAAGCAGGTCAGCTTCCCACCCTATGTCATATAATTCGGACAAATCTGCATCCTCATCACGTTCTTCTTCATCCTCAGGATTTAAATCATCCAAGGGATCAACATCCACTGATGTTTCAATTACGAGTTCAATGATGAGGTCGAAATCAACTGATTGCTGATTGTCGCTCATGTTGATGTTGTCTTTATCTTTAAAGAAAGATAACAACAATAAGATGTTGCAGAGTAAGAGACAAATCTCAGAGATTATAATAGTAAAATTGTTTAACAAGAGTAACATTTTGCAGCTATTATTTAGCCATGTCCAGCGATGCTGAGCAGGTGAAGCCTATGTCTAATTTTTCAGTGAACAGGACTAATCTCTTCTTAACCTTGGAAAAGCCTCACCGACTCTGTGTCCCCTGCACATACTTAAATGTAAAGGGGCAGATTTATGTTAAATGGCACATCCCCAGGCATGCACCAGTTAACGTGCACCACTGCTCTGCCACCCATGGTGTGCCGCATTTACAATCAGATAGGAAAAAGCTGCGTCAAAACCCTGCGCCTGCTTTAAGCAGGCATAGGTCTTGACGCAACATTGTGGAGATGGGGCACCCCTGAGCCTTGCTGGAGCTGCATCGCACTTGCGATACAACTCCAGCAATGCGCCACCTTTATGGCACAGATGCGTCACACATCTGTGCCATTTTTGCCCCATGCTGCGCCGCATTGTAAATGCAGCACACCATGGGTGGCGGAACAGTGGCGCAGGATGACTGGCACATCCCTGGTGATGCGCCAGTCATCATAAATCTATCCCTAAGCTTCTTATCTTGTTACAGATGAACCGCCATATGTATCATCAAACTATTTTGCATTTCCTAAATAGCGAATTTTAAGGGATAAATAGCGATTCTTTACCATTCCTAATTTGCGATGAGCAAATTGCTAATTGCAAATTACCCATTCATTTCCATGGGCCAGGAGGCCCATAGGAATGAAGGTGCAATTTGCGATTAGCAATTAGCTCATCACAAATTAGGAATTTTTCCAAAGGTGCAGGGGTGTCTCAAGAACACCCTGCTGCACCCCTGAAAAAGAAATTTGGGGGCATATGGCGCACATACATGCCCTAAGGGCATGTATGGGCGTCATATGGCACCTTTTGTTTTTTGGAAAAAAAGCTTTTTGAAAAGAATTCGCAAATTACCACCAACTAGAAGTTGGTGGTAGTTTGCAAATCCTTAATGGCATTTTTTGCATATTTTTTGTTTGATACATTGCATTTAAGGAATCGCAAAATTTGCAAATCCTTCAGTGCATTCGCAAAATAAGTAATAGCAAATTTTGCTATTCCTTATTTTGCATCAAACTTGTTTGATACATACCATTTGTCTAATTAGCATTCGCAAAGGCCGAAATTCGCAGAATTTTGACCTTTCTGAATGGTAATTAGCTTGATACATATGGCCCCAAGTGAGGCCTGTCTTGCAACATGGTGCATCTTTTGCATCACTGCTGCATCGGTTTCATGTGGCACGTTTTTTTTACACCATGACACATCTGCCTAAATGCATCAATTTGTAATTTTGTCGCCTCATAGCAAATCTTTTGCACCACCGCTGCATCACAAAAGTGACGCACAGTGGCGCAAAAGAGGCATACACCTATCATAAATCTGTCCCTAGCATTTTAAATGATTAATTCAGGATGACGATAAGGTGTGGCCTATCCAGAGGTTTGTTTAAGGTGAGGCCTACTCAGGATTGCAGATTAAAGTTACGCTTGATGAAGAATACAGAGGAGATAATACATGTAAAGGCCTACCAATGAAGTAAGTAATGTCCACTTTATTGCGCCAGTCATCATAAATGTATCCCTAAGCTTCTTATCTTGTTACAGATGAACCGCCATATGTATCATCAAACTATTTTGCATTTCCTAAATAGCGAATTTTAAGGAATAAATAGCGATTCTTTACCATTCCTAATTTGCAATGAGCAAATTGCTAATTGCAAATTACCCATTCATTTGCATGGGCCAGGAGGCCCATAGGAATGAAGGTGCAATTTGCGATTAGCAATTAGCTCATCGCAAATTAGGAATTTTTCCAAGGGTGCATGGGTGTCTCAAGAACACCCTGCTGCACCCCCTGAAAAAGAAATGTGGGGGCATATGGCGCACATACATGCCCTAAGGGCATGTATGGGCGTCATATGTCAGCTTTTGTTTTTTGGAAAAAAAGCTTTTTGAAAAGAATTCGCAAATTACCACCAACTAGAAGTTGGTGGTAATTTGCAAATCCTTAATGGCATTTTTTGCATATTTTTTGTTTGATACATTGCATTTAAGGAATCGCAAAATTTGCAAATCCTTCAATGCAATCGCAAAATAAGGAATAGCAAATTTTGAATTAAGGACATTTTAAGTCATTTCCCCATGTACAGTGTTTTCAAATTATGATTTGAAAATCGTTTTTAGGGAAAAGGAATGGTTTGTAAATTTATGACAAGGACATAATGGTGTATGCTTCTTTATAAGGCATTTCAGTGTCTCTGATGTCATTTTTCCCATATTACATTAAAAGACCTTTCCCCGTGGAGCACATTCCTTGTAAATATGCTCCCACCTGTGCATGGTAAATTTAGATTTTGACTGTTTGAGTTACATAGCCATGTTAAAAGTGACCCAAAAAAGTTGCAAAGGCTTAAAAAAAACACTTTCATGTGTCTTAAGGACATTTTAAGTCATTTCCCCGTGGGCAGTGTTTTGTAAGTGGCGCAAAAGAGGCATACACCTATCATAAATCTGTCCCTAGCATTTTAAATGATTAATTCAGGATGACGATAAGGTGTGGCCTATCCAGAGGTTTGTTTAAGGTGAGGCCTACTCAGGATTGCAGATTAAAGTTACGCTTGATGAAGAATACAGAGGAGATAATACATGTAAAGGCCTACCAATGAAGTAAGTAATGTCCACTTCATTGCGCCAGTCATCATAAATGTATCCCTAAGCTTCTTATCTTGTTACAGATGAACCGCCATATGTATCATCAAACTATTTTGCATTTCCTAAATAGCGAATTTTAAGGAATAAATAGCGATTCTTTACCATTCCTAATTTGCAATGAGCAAATTGCTAATTGCAAATTACCCATTCATTTCCATGGGCCAGGAGGCCCATAGGAATGAAGGTGCAATTTGCGATTAGCAATTAGCTCATCGCAAATTAGGAATTTTTCCAAGGGTGCAGGGGTGTCTCAAGAACACCCTGCTGCACCCCTCAAAAAGAAATTTGGGGGCATATGGCGCACATACATGCCCTAAGGGCATGTATGGGCGTCATATGGCACCTTTTGTTTTTTGGAAAAAAAGCTTTTTGAAAAGAATTCGCAAATTAACACCAACTAGAAGTTGGTGGTAATTTGCAAATCCTTAATTGCATTTTTTGCATATTTTTTGTTTGATACATTGCATTTAAAGAATCGCAAAATTTGCAAATCCTTCAGTGCAATCGCAAAATAAGGAATTGCAAATTTTGCTATTCCTTATTTTGCATCAAACTTGTTTGATACATACCATTTGTCTAATTAGCATTCGCAAAGGCTGAAATTCGCAGAATTTAGGCCTTTGCGAATGCTAATTAGCTTGATACATATAGCCCCAAGTGAGGCCTGTCTTGCAACATGGTGCATCTTTTGCATCACTGCTGCATCGGTTTCATGTGGCACGGTTTTTTTACACCATGACACATCTGCCTAAATGCATCAATTTGTAATTTTGTCGCCTCATAGGAAATCTTTTGCACCGCCGCTGCATCAGAAAAGTGACGCACAGTGTCGCAAAAGAGGCATACACCTATCATAAATCTATCCCTATCATTTTAAATGATTAATTCAGGATGACGATAAGGTGTGGCCTATCCAGAGGTTTGTTTAAGGTGAGGCCTACTCAGGATTTCAGATCAAAGTTACACTTGATGAACAATACAGAGGAGATAATACATGTAAAGGCCTACCAATGAAGTAAGTAATGTCCACTTCATTGTGCCAGTCATCATAAATCTATCCCTATGCTTCTTATCTTGTTAGAGATGAACTGCCATATGTATCATCAAACTATTTTGCATTTCCTAAATAGCGAATTTTAAGGAATAAATAGCGATTCTTTACCATTCCTAATTTGCAATGAGCAAATTGCTAATTGCAAATTACTCCTTCATTTCCATGGGCCAGGAGGCCCATAGGAATGAAGGTGCAATTTGCGATTAGCAATTAGCTCATCGCAAATTAGGAATTTTTCCAAGGGTGCATGGGTGTCTCAAGAACACCCTGCTGCACCCCCTGAAAAAGAAATTTGGGGGCATATGGCGCACATACATGCCCTAAGGGCATGTATGGGCGTCATATGGCACCTTTTGTTTTTTGGAAAAAAAGCTTTTTGAAAAGAATTCGCAAAATACCACCAACTAGAAGTTGGTGGTAATTTGCAAATCCTTAATGGCATTTTTTGCATATTTTTTGTTTGATACATTGCATTTAAGAAATCACAAAATTTGCAAATCCTTCAGTGCAATCGCAAAATAAAGAATAGCAAATTTTGCTATTCCTTATTTTGCATCAAACTTGTTTGATACATACCATTTGTCTAATTAGCATTCGCAAAGGCCAAAATTCACAGAACTTCGACCTTTGCAAATGCTAATTAGCTTCATACATATGGCCCCAAGTGAGGCCTGTCTTGCAACATGGTGCATCTTTTGCATCACTGCTGCATCAGTTTCATGTGGCACGGTGTTTTTTACACCATGACACATCTGCCTAAATGCATCAATTTGTAATTTTGTCGCCTCATAGCAAATCTTTTGCACCGCCGCTGCATCACAAAAGTGACGCACAGTGGCGCAAAAGAGGCATACACCTATCATAAATCTGTCCCTAGCATTTTAAATGATTAATTCAGGATAATGATAAGGTGTGCCCTATCCAGAGGTTTGTTTAAGGTGAGGCCTACTCAGGATTGCAGATGAAAGTTACGCTTGACGAAGAATACAGAGGAGATAATACATGTAAAGCTCTACCAATGAAGTAAGTGATGTCCACTTCATTGCGCCAGTCATCATAAATGTATCCCTAAGCTTCTTATCTTATTAGAGATGAACCGCCATATGTATCATCAAACTATTTTGCATTTCCAAAATAGCGAATTTTAAGGAATAAATAGCGATTCTTTACCATTCCTAATTTGCAATGAGCAAATTGCTAATTGCAAATTACCCATTCATTTCCATGGGCCAGGAGGCCCATAGGAATGAAGGTGCAATTTGCGATTAGCAATTAGCTCATCGCAAATTAGGAATTTTTCCAAAGGTGCAGGGGTGTCTCAAGAACACCCTGCTGCACCCCTGAAAAAGAAATTTGGGGGCATATGGCGCACATAAATTTTAACAACATTCCTTTATGTCAAAAACGATTTTCAAGTCATAATTTGAAAACACTGCACCCGGGGGGAAATGACTTAAAATGTCCTTAAGACACATGAACGTATTTTTTTAAAGCCTTTGCAAGTTTTTGGGTCACTTTTAACATGGCTATGTAACTCAAACAGTCAAAATCTAAATTTACCATGCACAGGTGGGACCATATTTACAAGGAATGTGCCCCACGGGGAAAAGTCTTTTAATGTAATATGGGAAAAATGACATCAGAGACACTGAAATGCCTTATAAAGAAGCATACACCATTATATCCTTGTCATAAATTTACAAACCATTCCTTTTCCCCAAAAACGATTTTCAAATCATAATTTGAAAACACTGCACATAGGGAAATGACTTAAAATGTCCTTAAGACACATGAAAGCGTTTTTTGATTGCCTTTCCAGCATGGTTGGGTCACTTTTAACATAGCTATGTAACACAAACATTCAAAATATAAATTTGCCATGCACAGGTGGGAGCATATTTACAAGGAATGTGCCCCACGGGGAAAGGTCTTTTAACCCCTTCGGGGCTAATGACGAGCTGGGCTCGTCATCGCGCTTACCTGTCCTGCGCGGATGACAAGGCCAGCTCGTCATCAGCCCCACCCTCGGGGGAAGCGCTGGCGCTCCCCCCGAGGCTCTCTGATCGTCGTTGTTTTGCTGGGGGCGGCAGTGGAAGAGCTTCCGCTGCCGCCCCCGCCCCCCCCCATGGTAATCCCTGATGACGTCAGCGCGCACAGCGCGCGCTGACATCATCAGGGATTCCCAGCGCTCGGGAAGCCATTTGCTTCCTGCGCGCTGGGAAAGAAGGTAGGTTTCTCGAGGCTGGTGGGGGTTTGGGGGCAGCGAAGAGGCATCAGGGGAGAGGAAAGAGATTTTCCTTTCCCCTGATGTCTCTTTGCAGGGCATTTCTGCCTCACGATCGCGCACAGCGTCGCGATGGTGCGGCGGAAATGCCCCCACTGGACACCAGGGATATACTTTTAGTTTTTAGGAAGTGACCCCTTGGGCAAGGGTCGCTTCCAGGCTGGCTGGCAATATGTTTTCGTTTTTCTGCCCCCCCTGGGGGGAAATCGGCCCGTTTTTTCGGCCGTTTTGCCCCCAGGGGGGGCAGAAATTCCCCACTAGCACCAGGGATATAGATTTTTACAAAGATGGCGGCCATTGATTTTGTTTACGTTTTTCTGTCCCCCCTGGGGGCAAATCGGCCCGTTTTTTTTGCCGTTTTGCCCCCAGGGGGGACAGAAAATGCCCACTAGACACCAGGGATGTAATTTTAGTTTTTAGGAAGCGACCCCTTGGGCAAGGGTCGCTTCCAGGTGGGGTCTGAGTATGTTTTCGTTTTTCTGCCCCCCCTGGGGGGAAATCGGCCCGTTTTTCGGCCGTTTTGCCCCCAGGGGGGGCAGAAATTACCCACTAGAACCAGGGATTTTTGTTGGGGCAATGTGTTTGTTTTGGGAAGCGACCCCTTGGGTAAGGGTCGCTTCCAGGTGGACATGATTGTGTTTTTGTTTTTCTGTCCACCCTGGGGGCAAATCGGCCTGTTTTTTTTGCCGTTTTGCCCCCAGGGGGGGCGGAAAATGCCCACTAACACAAAGTTTTTAGGAAGCGACCCCTTGGGCATGTTTGCTGGTGGTGTGTGTGGGGAGTGGTACTTGGCTGGATGGTGTGCGTGGAGCGGTGCTTGGCTGGCGGTGTGTGTGGAGTGGTACTTGGCTGTCGGTGTGCGCTGAGTGGTGTTTGGCTGGCAGTGTGCGTGGAGGGGTACTTGGCTATCTATGCACGGATTGGTGCTTGGCTGGCGGTGTGTGTGGAGTGGAGCTTGGCTGGTGGTGTGTGTAGAGTGGTACTTGGCTGTCTGTGCACGGAGTGGTGCTTGGCTGGCGGTGTGTGTGGAGTGGCGCTTGGCTGGTGGTGTGCCTGGAGTGCTACTTTGCTGTCTGTGCACGGAGTGCTGCTTGGCTGGTGGTGTGTGTGGAGTGGTGCTTGGCTGGTGGTGTGCGTGGAGTGCTACTTTGCTGTCTGTGCACGGAGTGCTGCTTGGCTGGTGGTGTGTGTGGAGTGGCGCTTGGCTGGTGGTGTGCGTGGAGTGCTACTTTGCTGTCTGTGCACGGAGTGCTGCTTGGCTGGCGGTGTGTGTGGAGTGGCGCTTGGCTGGTGGTGTGCGTGGAGTGCTACTTTGCTGTCTGTGCACGGAGTGCTGCTTGGCTGGCGGTGTGTGTGGAGTGGCGCTTGGCTGGTGGTGTGCGTGGAGTGCTACTTTGCTGTCTGTGCACGGAGTGCTGCTTGGCTGGCGGTGTGTGTGGAGTGGCGCTTGGCTGGCGGTGTGTGTGGAGTGGCGCTTGGCTGGATGGTGCTTGGCTGGCGGTGAGTGGTGCTTGGCTGGTGGTGCTTGTGGAGTGGCGCTTGGCAGGTGGTGTGCTTGGAGTGCTACTTTGCTGTCAGTGCACGGAGTGGTGCTTGGCTGGCGGTGTGTGTGGAGTGGCGCTTGGCTGTTAGTGTGCGTGGAGTGCTACTTTGCTGTCTGTGCACGGAGTGCTGCTTGGCTGGCGGTGTGTGTGGAGTGGCGCTTGGCTGGTGGTGTGCGTGGAGTGCTACTTTGCTGTCTGTGCACGGAGTGCTGCTTGGCTGGCGGTGTGTGTGGAGTGGCGCTTGGCTGGTGATGTGCGTGGAGTGCTACTTTGCTGTCTGTGCACGGAGTGCTGCTTGGCTGGCGGTGTGTGTGGAGTGGCGCTTGGCTGGATGGTGCTTGGCTGGCGGTGAGTGGTGCTTGGCTGGTGGTGCTTGTGGAGTGGCGCCTGGCAGGTGGTGTGCGTGGAGTGCTACTTTGCTGTCTGTGCACGGAGTGGTGCTTGGCTGGCGGTGTGTGTGGAGTGGCGCTTGGCTGTTAGTGTGCGTGGAGTGCTACTTTGCTGTCTGTGCACGGAGTGCTGCTTGGCTGGCGGTGTGTGTGGAGTGGCGCTTGGCTGGTGGTGTGCGTGGAGTGCTACTTTGCTGTCTGTGCACGGAGTGCTGCTTGGCTGGCGGTGTGTGTGGAGTGGCGCTTGGCTGGTGGTGTGCGTGGAGTGCTACTTTGCTGTCTGTGCACGGAGTGCTGCTTGGCTGGCGGTGTGTGTGGAGTGGCGCTTGGCTGGTGGTGTGCGTGGAGTGCTACTTTGCTGTCTGTGCACGGAGTGCTGCTTGGCTGGCGGTGTGTGTGGAGTGGCGCTTGGCTGGCGGTGTGTGTGGAGTGGCGCTTGGCTGGATGGTGCTTGGCTGGCGGTGAGTGGTGCTTGGCTGGTGGTGCTTGTGGAGTGGCGCTTGGCAGGTGGTGTGCGTGGAGTGCTACTTTGCTGTCAGTGCACGGAGTGGTGCTTGGCTGGCGGTGTGTGTGGAGTGGCGCTTGGCTGTAAGTGTGCGTGGAGTGCTACTTTGCTGTCTGTGCACGGAGTGCTGCTTGGCTGGTGGTGTGTGTGGAGTGGCGCTTGGCTGGTGGTGTGCGTGGAGTGCTACTTTGCTGTCTGTGCACGGAGTGCTGCTTGGCTGGAGGTGTGTGTTGAGTGGCGCTTGGCTGGTGGTGTGCGTGGAGTGCTGCTTGGCTGGAGGTGTGTGTTGAGTGGCGCTTGGCTGGTGGTGTGCGTGGAGTGCTACTTTGCTGTCTGTGCACGGAGTGCTGCTTGGCTGGCGGTGTGTGTGGAGTGGCGCTTGGCTGGTGGTGTGCTGGAGTGCTACTTTGCTGTCTGTGCACGGAGTGCTGCTTGGCTGGCGGTGTGTGTGGAGTGGTGTTTGGCTGGCGGTGTGTGGGGAGTGGTGTTTGGCTGGCGGTGTGTGGGGAGTGGTACTTGGCTGGATGGTGTGCGTGGAGTGGTACTTGGCTGTCGGTGTGCGCTGAGTGGGGTTTGGCTGGCGGTGTGCATGGTCTGGTGCTTGGATGGTGGTGTGGGTGGACTGGAACTCTGCTGGCGGTGTGTGAGTAGTTACTTTCTGTTGGTCACTACACACACTGCTAGTTGAGTGACACTCTACGCAGTCCATCATTTTCTGTAGTTGCTATGTCAGATATGTGGGCGTGTGAAAGTGATGGGCGGCTGGCGGTGTGAATGTTTTGTATGTGTCACACGTACAAAAGGTGTATGAATGTCCTTTCTGCCCCTGTGTGATATGGGTACTGGTAGTAACAAAAGACTGACTGGCACCAAAGTGGTCAGGCACTTTACAAAAATTCAAAAAATTATCCAGTGTCTTGATGTTAAACCTCATCTAATCTCATTTGGTCTAAGCCCTAATTGATGGCCCATCTGGCCGAATTTTAATTTGGGGGGCAAATTTGTGTGTTGTTTTTTTAATTGTTATATTGTTTGTGAAATGTGGTAGTAATTTTTTTTTCTTCTCTATTTTTGTCTTGTTCCAGGCTTTTGCTGTTTGGATTGTTGTAGGTTGCGTGTCTGTTTGCAGCTTGTGTAGTTGCTTGTGCTTGGTAAGTGAATGTATTTTGTACTACTTCTCCTTGATGTTTGTCTTTTTGAAAAAGGTTGTACTTCTAGCAGTTTGTGTGGCTCTGTGTTTTTTTTTCAGCATTAGTGTTTGATGTGCACTTTGTTTTCTAATGTCATTTATTTTTTTCTTTCTAGTGGGATTTCATTTCTTTTCGCTGTGTCTCAACAGAGTAGGTGCTGGTGAGTGTAGCTATATTTTGTAAGAGTGAAATTGTTTTGGATTGTATTTATCTTTTAGTGAAAGCCTTACCTTGTTTACTTCTTACTTTGCACAGTGTAGGTTGTTGTTCACTTGTGTGTGCAGTCTTCTTGCTTTGTAAGGATAATGGCTAGTCGCAGGATTACTGCTCAGCAGGTTCTTGGTTTGCTTTTTGAGTCTTCCTCGGACCATGGTTCAGAGTCTGAGTCCGATTCGGACTCCCAGGAAGCGGCAGAAGATTCAGGCAGTGAGTTTTCTCTTCGCATGGAATCATCATCATCGGATGATGACTCTTCTTCTAGTGCTGATGAAGGGCCTATGGTACAGGAGGACATTGTGTTGCCGGTAGTGGGCCAAGAGGCACCTGTGCTGCTGCCTAGGGCCGCAAGGTTTCCTTTCTTTTTACGTCGGCAAGAGGCATGTGGGCTGGAGCCTGCACCCAAAAGGCTTCACATTGCTGTGGTGCGCAAAGGGGCATCTGGTGCTTTTCGTCTTCCTGCTCGTGTAGTGCAGCAAGAGGCATCTGGGGCTGTTAGGCTTCCCATTGGTGTAGAGCGGCAAGAGGCATCTGGGCCTGCTGGGTTTCCCGGTGGTGTAGTGCAGCAAGAAGCATCTCAGGCTGCTGGGCTTCCCGTTGGTGTAGTGCAGGAAGAGCCCTCTGGGGATGCTACGTCTTCTGTTGGTGTTGTGCAGCCTGAAGTATCTGTGGCTGTTAGGCTTCCCGTTGGAGAACAGCAGCAAGATGTTTCGGTGCTGCAGGCTGGGGTGGCTGCTCCCCCCGTTGATAGGGATGGCCTCTGGGTTCCCCCTGGCTTGGTGCAGCCGGCATTGCCAGAGTTCACTGGTGTTCCTGGGTGTAGAGTGAATACAGAGAATTTTCTGCCAATTAATTTTTTTCAGTTGTTTTTTGACGATGTGTTTTTGCAAGAGATTGTTGAGCAAACCAATTTATATGCAGAACAATATTTGAGGGCCAACAGTGCCAGCCTTAAGCCCTATTGTAGAGCAATCCGGTGGACTCCCACCAATGTTGAAGAGATGAAGAAGTTTCTGGGATTAACTTTTTTGATGGGCTTGATAAGGAAGTCATCAATTACTTCATATTGGTCCACTAGTCCCTTGATGGTAACAGCTATATTTCCAGCAGTCATAAGTCGTGATCGGTATACGCTTCTTCTTCGGATGATGCATTTTGCTGATAATAGTTTAGCGTTGTCACGCGATCACCCTGATTGTGACCGTTTGTTTAAAATTCGGCCTGTCCTTGATCACTTTGTTGATCGTTTTTCTGAGATTTTTGTCCCTGGTAAAGAAATTGCAGTGGATGAGTCTTTGGTGTTGTTCAAGGGCCGCTTGGTTTTTAGGCAATACATTCCTAGTAAGAGGTCACGCTATGGAATCAAACTGTATATGCTGTGTGACAGTGAGACTGGATATGTCTACAATTTCAGGGTGTACACTGGTAAGGAGTCCCGCATTAACCCTCCTGGTTGTCCTTCTACTTTTGGAGTAACTGAGAAAATTGTGTGGGAACTAGGTAGAGGATTATTTAACAAAGGCCATCATTTATATGTAGATAACTTCTACACTGGTGTGCAGTTGTTCAAGGAGTTGGCCAAAGTGGGCACTGTTGCTTGTGGCACAATGCGCAGTAACCGTAAAGGTTTCCCAAAGGAACTTGTTTGCAAAAGGCTTGTGCGGGGACAGTCTACGGCATTGCGATGTGGGGAGCTTTTAGCTGTGAAGTATTCAGACAAGAGAGATGTGTACATGCTGACTACTATCCACGATGAAAGTACTGTACCTGTGCCTGTTTGGGGTCAGGGTGCTGAAGTGCGCAAACCTGTGTGCATTCTAGCTTACAATAAGTTCATGGGTGGTGTTGACAGAGTAGATCAGAGGTTGGAACCTTATGCTGCTCTTCGAAAGGCTTACGTTTGGTACAAGAAGTTGGCTATCCATCTGTTCCACTTGGCATCATTTAATGCTTTCGTTGTGTACCAGAAGTCTTGTCCTGGGACGAAGATGACTTTTCTTAAGTTTCAGGAGTCTATAAAAGGCAGCCTTGTACTTGTGCAGCAGGCAAGTGTTCCTAGATTTGGAGTGGTGGAGGAAGTGGCTAGATTGCAAGATCGCCACTTTCCTGAATCTATTCCTTCCACTACTGCTAGAGACTTTCCGACTAGAAGATGCAGAGTCTGTTGGCGAAGAGGCGTGCGGAAGGAGTCTCGTATATACTGTCCTGACTGTCCTTCTAAGCCTGCATTGTGTATGTCAGCTTGTTTTAAATCGTACCACACGCAAAAGAACTATTGGGAGTTTGATTGAGCTGTAAAGTGAATTGCTTGGTCTGCATTCTGTAAAACATTTTTAGTTTGTTTCAAGGATTGGCATTAGTGCAAAGTTTTTATTTTAAGAATTTGTGTTACCTGATTTGTAGGTATTTCCATTTGTTTAGTGTCATTTTCAAAAAAAGAATTCTAAATGTGTTTGTGGTGTGTGCCGGCTGGTGCTTGGCTGGCGGTGTGTGTGGAGTTGCGCTTGGCTGGCGGTGTGTGTGGAGTGGTGCTTGGCTGGCGGTGTGTGTGGAGTGGTGCTTGGCTGGTGGTGTGTGTGGAGTGGTGCTTGGCTGTCTGTGCACGGAGTGGTGCTTTGCTGGCGGTGTGTGTGGAGTGGCGCTTGGCTGGTGGTGTTCGTGGAGTGGTACTTGGCTGTCTGTGCATGGAGTGGTGTTTGGCTGATGGTGTGTGTGGAGTGGTGCTTGGCTGGCGGTGTGTGTGGAGTGGTGCTTGGCTGGCGGTGTGTGTGGAGTGGTGCTTGGCTGGCGGTGTGTGTGGAGTGGTGCTTGGCTGGCGGTGTGTGTGGAGTGGTGCTTGGCTGGCGGTGTGTGTGGAGTGCTGCTTGGCTGGCGGTGTGTGTGGAGTGGTGCTTGGCTGGCAGTGTGTGTGGAATGGTGCTTGGCTGGCAGTGTGTGTGGAGTGGCGCTTGGCTGGTGGTGTTTGTGGAGTGGTACTTGGCTGGAGGGTGTGCGTGGAGCGGTGTTTAGCTGTCTGTGCACGGAGTGGTGCTTGGCTGGCGGTGTGCGTGGAGAGGCGCTTGGCTGGTGGTGTGCGCTGAGTGTTTGGCTGGCGGTGTGCATGGTCTGGTGCTTGGCTGGTGGTGTGGGTGGACTGGCGCTCGGCTGGCGGTGTGTGAGTAGTTACTTTCTGTTGGTCACTGCACACACTGCTTGTTGAGTGACACTCCACGCAGTCCATCAATTTGTGTAGTTCCAGTGTCAGAAATGTGGGCGTGTGAAAGTGATGGGCCCTTGAATGGCGCTGTTTGCTGGTGTGAGTGTTGAAATGTGATGGGTCCGCGGCTGGCGGTGTGAATGTTTTGAATGTGTCACACGTACGAAAGGTGTATGAATGGCCTGTAAAGAGGTTGGTGCCTTGACGTGGCTTTACAGCTCACGAGCTGTGAGTCAGTGGTTCAGTTTATCATACTTGCAATTATACACAGTGTATTTCATTTTTGTGAAATTACTTGCGTATACAATTGTATGTACTGAATCATCACTCACCCTCGTGCCAAATCCAACCAGTATGTGTGTGTGCTTGCGGATTAGATGGGTGTGCAGTAATAATTGTTTTTTTTCTCTTTCTGCATTAGGGTGTACCTTGTCCCTTATTGTGATTGTTGTAATGTGTTGCTTTTATTCCAGATGGTGTCAGTGGTCTTGTTTGTATCAGGTATGAAAGGTGCGTGAATGGCCTGTAAAACGGTTGGTGCCTTGTCGTGGCTTTACAGCTCACGAGTTGCAAGTCACTGGTTCGGTTTTTATGCATTTATTTATTGACAGAGCATTTCATTTTTTTGAAATATCTTGTTAATAAAATTTTATATACTGAACCATCACTCGCCCTCGTGCCAAATCCAACCTGTATGTGTGTGTCTTTGAGGAATAGATAGCCGTGCTTGAATGTTTGTCTTTTGAGTAACTCTGTTAAGGTGAGGTACCCTTTTACTCGGGAGAACAAGGGGAACGCTGGGTGGTAGGACATTTTTGCCGGCACGGCGATCCCACGGCAAAATTTTTTGGAAAAGTGCTATTTTTACCTAATTAAGGTTTGCAAGGAGTTCTGGGTAGGAAAACATTGGGGGACCCACGCATGCCATACCTCCCTGGACTCCCCCGGGTGTCTACTTTTCAGAAATGTGTGGGTTTGGTAGGTTTCCCTAGATGGCTGTCTCGCACGGGGCCAGAAACCCAGGTAACCCCTCTTGCAAAAGCTGGAGAATTCATGTCCACCAGCTTTTGCAAGAGGGGTTACCCGGGTTTTTGGCCCCGTGCGAGACAGCCATCTAGGGAAACCTACCAAACCCACACATTTCTGAAAAGTAGACACCCGGGGGCTTCCAAGGAGGTATGGCTTGCGTGGATCCTCCAACGTTCCTTTACCCAGAATCCCTTGCAAACCTCATTTTTTGCTTGGAAAAAATCATTTTTTTTCACACGTTTTAGTGTGGGAAAGCATGGCATCACTGGGCTCACACAAATTACCTCCCACCCAGCGTTCCCCAAGGTCTCCCGATAAAAATGGTACCTCACTTGCGTGGGTAGGCATAGCGGCTGCTTTAGGAAAAGGCCCAATTCATACTGTGGAGACGAAAACATTACCTTTAGCCAAATAATCTTATTTTTTGAGGGGGTCACCTGAGCTTTTGGCCCGGGGCTTGGCAGGCATCTTTGGAAACTACCAAACCCAAACAGTTCTGAGAACTAGACACCCGGGGGAGTCCAGGGTGGTATGGCATGCGTGGGTCCCCCAATGTTTTCCTACCCAGAAACCCCTGCAAACCTGAAATTTTGGTCCAAAAACCAACTTTTCCATACTTTTTTGGGTGGGATCTCGCTGCCGGAACAAATGTCCTACCACCCAGCGTTTCCCTTGTTCTCCCGAGTAAAATGATACCTCACTTGTGTGGGTGGGCCAAAGGCAAGTGACTTAGGCTGGGGTGCTTAATTTGTAAAACGTAAATATGAGTAAAAACTACCTTTTTCAAAATTCATTTTTGGGGTGTTCTGCTTTGGGGCACCCACACAAGTGAGGTATCCTTTTACTCGGGAGAACAAGGGGAACGCAGGGTGGTATGACTTTTTTGCCGGCACGGCGATCCCACGCCAAAAAGTTTGGAAAAGTGCAATTTTTACCTAATTTTAAGGTTTGCAGAGAGTTCTGGGTAGGAAAACATTGGGGGACCCATGCATGCCATACCTCCCTGGACTCCCCCGGGTGTCTAGTTTTCAGAACTGTTTGGGTTTGCTACTTTGCAAAGAATACCACCGAGCCCCGGGCCACAAATTCAGATCCCCCCCCCCAAAATCAAGGTAGTTTTGCAATAAGGTAATGTAAATTCACCACCGTACGATTTGAACCGTTTCCTGTTGCAGCCACTATGTCTACCCACGCAAGTGAGGTACCGTTTTTTTCGGGAGACCTGGGGGCACGCTGGGTGAGTGGAAATTTGTTGATCCACGCAGATTCCAGAACTTTCCACCACAGAAATGTGAGGAAAATGTGTTTTTTTGGTCAAATATTTATGTTTTCAAGGGATTCTGGGTAACAAAACCTGGGGGTAGGCAGACGAGTCACCCCATCCTGAATTCCCCTGGGTGTCTAGTTTTCAAAAATGTATAGGTTTGCTAGGTTTCCTTAGGTGCTGGCAGAGCTACGGCGCAAAAACAAAAGGTAGTCTTTTTGTCCGAATCGTGCAAAATTTCACTGGGAAATTGAGGTGCGACCATGCTGCGTTTTGCGCTGTTTCATGTCGCAGCCACTATGCCTACCCACGCAAGTGAGGTACCATTTTTTTCGGGAGACCTGGGGGCACGCTGGGTGGGGGGAAATTTGTTGATCCACGCAGATTCCAGAACTTTCCACCACAGAAATGTGAGGAAAATGTGTTTTTTTGGTCACATTTTTATGTTTGTAAGGGATTCTGGGTAACAAAACCTGGGGGTAGGCAGACGAGTCACCCCATCCTGAATTGCCCTGGGTGTCTAGTGTTCAGAAATGTATAGGTTTGCTAGTTTTCCCTAGGTGCTGGCAGAGCTACGGCGCAAAAACAAAAGGTAGTCTTTTTGTCCGAATTGTGCAAAATTTCACTGGGAAATTGAGGTGCGACCATGCTGCGTTTTGCGCTGTTTCATGTCGCAGCCACTATGCCTACCCACGCAAGTGAGGTACCATTTTTTTCGGGAGACCTGGGGGCACGCTGGGTGGGTGGAAATTTGTTGATCCACGCAGATTCCAGAACTTTCCACCACAGAAATGTGAGGAAAATGTGTTTTTTTGGTCACATTTTTATGTTTGTAAGGGATTCTGGGTAACAAAACCTGGGGGTAGGCAGACGAGTCACCCCATCCTGAATTGCCCTGGGTGTCTAGTTTTCATAAATGTATAGGTTTGCTAGTTTTCCCTAGGTGCTGGCAGAGCTACGGCGCAAAAACAAAAGGTAGTCTTTTTGTCCGAATTGTGCAAAATTTCACTGGGAAATTGAGGTGCGACCATGCTGCGTTTTGCGCTGTTTCATGTCGCAGCCACTATGCCTACCCACGCAAGTGAGGTACCATTTTTTTCGGGAGACCTGGGGGCACGCTGGGTGGGTGGAAATTTGTTGATCCACGCAGGTTCCAGAACTTTCCACAACAGAAATGTGAGGAAAATGTGTTTTTTTGGTCAAATTTTTATGTTTGTAAGGGATTCTGGGTAACAAAACCTGGGGGTAGGCAGACGAGTCACCCCATCCTGAATTGCCCTGGGTGTCTAGTTTTCAGAAATGTATAGGTTTGCTAGGTTTCCCTAGGTGCTGGCAGAGCTACGGCGCAAAAACAAAAGGTAGTCTTTTTGTCCGAATCGTGCAAAATTTCACTGGGAAATTGAGGTGCGACCATGCTGCGTTTTGCGCTGTTTCATGTCGCAGCCACTATGCCTACCCACGCAAGTGAGGTACCATTTTTTTCGGGAGACCTGGGGGCACACTGGATGGATGGAAATTTGTTGATCCACGCAGATTCCAGAACTTTCCACCACAGAAATGTGAGGAAAATGTGTTTTTTTGGTTAAATTGTTTTGTTTGAAAGGGATTCTGGGTAACAAAACCTGGGGGTAGGCAGACGAGTCACCCCATCCTGAATTGCCCTGGGTGTCTAGTTTTCAGAAATGTATAGGTTTGCTAGGTTTCCCTAGGTGCTGGCAGAGCTACGGCGCAAAAACAAAAGGTAGTCTTTTTGTCTGAATCGTGCTAAATTTCACTGGGAAATTGAGGTGCGAGCATGCTGCGTTTTGCGCTGTTTCATGTCGCAGCCACTATGCCTACCCACGCAAGTGAGGTACCATTTTTTTCGGGAGACCTGGGGGCACACTGGATGGATGGAAATTTGTTGATCCACGCAGATTCCAGAACTTTCCACCACAGAAATGTGAGGAAAATGTGTTTTTTTGGTCAAATTTTTTTGTTTGAAAGGGATTCTGGGTAACAAAACCTGGGGGTAGGCAGACGAGTCACCCCATCCTGAATTGCCCTGGGTGTCTAGTTTTCAGAAATGTATAGGTTTGCTAGGTTTCCCTAGGTGCTGGCAGAGCTACGGCGCAAAAACAAAAGGTAGTCTTTTTGTCCGAATTGTGCAAAATTTCACTGGGAAATTGAGGTGCGACCATGCTGCGTTTTGCGCTGTTTCATGTCGCAGCCACTATGCCTACCCACGCAAGTGAGGTACCATTTTTTTCGGGAGACCTGGGGGCACACTGGGTGGGTGGAAATTTGTTGATCCACGCAGATTCCAGAACTTTCCACCACAGAAATGTGAGGAAAATGTGTTTTTTTGGTCAAATTTTTATGTTTGTAAGGGATTCTGGGTAACAAAACCTGGGGGTAGGCAGACGAGTCACCCCATCCTGAATTGCCCTGGGTGTCTAGTTTTCAGAAATGTATAGGTTTGCTAGGTTTCCCTAGGTGCTGGTTGAGCTACGGCTCAAAAACAAAAGGTAGTCTCTTTGTCCAATGAGCTTAAGATTTCACTGGGAAATTGAGGAGCGACCACGTTGCATTTTGTGCCGTTTCCCGTCGTAGGCACAAGGCCGACCCACACAAGTGAGGTACCATTGTTTTTGGGAGACCTGGGGGCACGCTGGGTGGGTGGAAATTTGTTGATCCACGCAGATTCTAGAACTTTCCACCACAGAAATGTGAGGAAAATGTGTTTTTTTTGTCAAAATCTGAGCTTTGCAAGGGATTCTGGGTAACAAAACCTGGTGGTAGGCAGTCGAGTCATCCCATCCTGAATTCCCCTGGGTGTCTACTTTTCAAAAATGTATAGGTTTGCTAGGTTTCCCTAGGTGCCGGAAGAACTAGGGTGCAAAAACTACAGGTAGGCACTTTGCCAAAAAAGGGTCAATTTGTAACTGCAAAATTTAGGTGTGACCACGTTGCATTTTGCGCCTTTTCCTGTCGCAGGCACAAGGCCGACCCACACAAGTGAGGTACCGTTTTTATCGGGACACTTGGGGTAATTCAGATTTGTAAATCAACTGTTATTACCAATTGAGCTTTCTTGCATTTCTCCCTTTGAATGAAAGATATTGTGTAGAAAAAAAAACTTTATGAAAAATGACCAATAATTCTCATGCTAGTATGAGTATTCCCAACTTTGAAAATGTGCAATTATATACTGTTTCTGAACTCTATAATTTGTACCCAATTCATACATACATAGGTATCTTTCATGCCGATTATTCCATGTGTACATTTTCCAAGACAAAGTGCACTATACCCAGTAAATGAAAAAATACCATTGCAAGTTGCTGCTCAGTTTTTGGATCTGGGTTCGTCGGGTTCTTGGTGAAACTACAAGTCCCATATATCCCCACAACCAGGAAGGTCTAACAGATGTAACGGTATATTGCTTTCCAAGAGCTGTCAAAATTAGAGAAAGTTATAGGTGAAAACGTTGAGACAAAAGGCCGTTGTTTTCAACAAATTTTCAAATATTCCAATATCTAACTGTTAGTTTCTATAACGAAACCTTCATGGATTTAGACAAATGACCCCTTTCTGAATTCAGAATTTTGTCTATTTTTCGGAAATGTAAAGCTTTCCAGGATCCATTATTGCTTTCAAACTCATTTCTACCATTAACTGGAAGGAGGTGGAAAGCTCTAAAAATAGCAAAAATAGGCTATGTCCCAGAAAAATGCCAAAACTGAGTGAAAAATTTCGGTTCTCTGACAAAACACTGTCATTCCCTAAAAGCTGAAAAAATGGAGAATTCAGCCCCACAACCCCTTTTTTGATACCATATTCAGGGAAAAAGCCAGAGGCTTTCATTTGCAGCCCGTTTTTCCCATTTTTCTGAAAAAAACAAAAAAAACACTATATTTTGGTTAATTTCTGGGCCCCCTCCAAGGGAATCCACAAACCCTGGGCGCCTTTAGAATCCCCATGATGTTGGAAGAAAAGGACGCAAATTTGGCGCGGATCCCTTATGTGGTCAAAAAGTTACAAGGGCCTAAGCACGCACTACCCCAAAACACCAAAAAAAGCCTTAGCACAGGAGGGGGAAAAGGCCTAGCAGCGAAGGGGTTAATGTAATATGGGAAAAATGACATCAGAGACACTGAAATGCCTTATAAAGAAGCATACACCATTATATCCTTGTCATAAATTTACAAACCATTCCTTTTCCCCAAAAACGATTTTCAAATCATAATTTGAAAACACTGCACATAGGGAAATGACTTAAAATGTCCTTAAGACACATAAAAGCGTTTTTTGATTGCCTTTGCAGCATGGTTGGGTCACTTTTAACATAGCTATGTAACACAATCATTCAAAATCTAAATTTGCCATGCACAGGTGGGAGCATATTTACAAGCAATATGCTCCACAGAGAAAGGTCTTACATTAAAATGGGAAAAATAACACCAGAGACACTCAATTGCCTTATAATGAAGCATACACCATTATGTCCTTGTCATAAATATTATAACCATTCATTTTCCTCAAAAACGATTTTCAAATCATAATTTGAAAAGACTCCACAGCTCCTATGCACAATAACACCCTGTCAGTACTAATACTTCACATTTTCTCCAATTACATTTTCTCAAAGAAACAAAATCTATTTGTAAAACACTTGAGACAAAGCAACATTTGAAGAACACAACTTTCTTCATAATTTTCTCCTTAAAGCACACTATTCTCTATCTAAATTAAATAAATCTTTTCTCACCTTAGCAAATACTTTGAGTTTCAAAACAGTCTCAGAAACACACCAACTTGTCTTCAGCAGAGCAAAAGGTATGCACTCCAGAGTCTGCAGCTATCAAAAGCACAGAAATGCTGTAATTCTTCACACATATCTCTCATGTCACCCAATCAAAACTCTTCCCTCACTTTTTTCAAATCAAAACCCTTCCCCCCTCTGCCATTTCATACCTTTTCTGCGTGGCAACCACCTCTTGGAAGACCTCTGGTGTTTGCAAGTTCACACAACAATGTTGCAATTGAACTCTGAACTCTCAGTGCACCTCATATCCAGTGCATTCTTTCATTTAATGATTTTTTCTTGACCACTCAAAATACATCTTTCAAACAACTCATCCATGCACCCTAACTTTCTGTTTTCAGCAATCAAAATCCACCAATCACTGTTACTGCTTCATTAACACAGAAACTCCACAGTTTTTTTCATTTTAAACTCTTATTTTTTCAACTTCCATTTCATTGCCACACTTCATCTGACTGCAGGAGAAGCTTCTCTCACCATGTTTTCTGTCTGGATTGTTGGACATAGTTACATCTATTGGGCTCAGAGGTATGCTGAGAACAGGAATTTACCTAACCTCAATCTACAAGATGTGGAAATTAAGTGGTTTGGCCACAGAGGATTAAAATGTCACCAATTGATACCATTGGTGAAAACCTTTATGCATTTGCCAAAACCTGACCTGTTAATTGTGCACTGTGGAGGTAATGATTTGGGCACTTTGACTGGGGTAGGTCTGGAAATGCTTTTAAAGGACACCTTTGAGCAATTGATGGCACTTTTTCCTCAGACTGCCTTGGTATATTCAAATATATGCCAAAGACTGAAATGGAGGTGGCCAAACCAATTTTGTCCACAAATTGAGAAGTCGAGGAAGCATGTAAACAAATCTGTTTCAGCTTACATGAGAGACCATGGAATGGGCTCCCTGTACAACAATAACTTGCGTTACTACATGCAAGATATCTACAGAGGAGATGGAGTTCACTTCTCAGATGAGGGCAACAGAATTTTCATTCTGAATTTAAGACTGTGCATTGGTACCTACTTATAAGTACCTAAATGTACCATAAACCCAAAAGCTCTTCTCAGAGCTACCCTACATCTGATCACTCACAATTATTATTTTACTCTAACATTTTTCACTAATTTTCAACAAAGTACGCTCCCTGGGGCGCTACCCGGTACGCAAACCGGGAGCTAACCTCGCTAAATTTAATTTTTTTTTTTTTTTTTCGCACATATGGGCCTTTTCAGCCACCCTCAGAAAACCTAGGGGGTCAAGATAAGTCTACCGTGCCCCCTTCTACCCATTCTGAACATTATTTGCCCTCCATCTTGTATCTTAATTCGACCGAAACAAAAAATGGTGGACTCCCGTAACGCTTAAGGTTTGCGAACCGGGGCGCTCACCAGTTCGCGTACCGGGTCGCTCCCTGGGAAGCGCACCATCAAAAAAGGTGGGAAAGTAGTTTACAGAAAAGCGACTGGAGACAATTTCACCAAATATAGATTAGCTCATACTACATACCAATGCCTACCATTTTCACAAATTTGATTGAAATTCCATTTAACCATTTAGCCTGTAGACCTCTCTAAATACCCTGAGGTAAATTACTTCACAAACACATCTGAAGTGTTGGAATTGACAACCAATTAAAATGTTACTTTCATTTTCTACTTTTTTTACCTGACATTTGATTGGCTATGTACCTGAATATATATAAAGGAAGAGAGAGAAACACAGCCATTTTGACTACTACTTCCTGAACTACATTGCAAGATCATTTTCACTCACAACTTAAACTTCTTTTTAGAAGGTGAGATATTATTTTATAAATTTGAAAACATTTTCAGATAGTTATATACTATCCCTCTGTAAGAGTTAGACATTGAGAAAGGCTTCTTTATTATAATTATGGATTGATTTAGGTTTCTGTGGTATAATTATGAATTTACTTAGGCTTCTTCACAGGCACTTTTTAATAGTACTACTTCACGCCTGAAACCATACAGTGCCCATAGATTACTTCTCTGTTATAAACTCACAAGTACCTGTCTGAACTTAAACCCAACAGTGCCCTATCTCTACTGATATATTTATTTTTTATGCAAATTACAGCAATAAAATAGAAGGTGAGCAGAATGTTTCCTTCGAAATTGTTCTGGAGAACAACACAGAAAAAGATATTGAGGACAATGATGACTCAGATTTCATGGATGAATCACGGGACCATGAATTAGTTCAATGTGTAGAATCTGTGGATCATTTACTTCATTATGATGACGGTCAAATGTGGGAACTTATGTTCACTCAACAAGAGGACATATCGGACAGTCAAATGCTAGACGTTCTATTAAATTTTGAAAAACAATCCGAAAAATAAAATTGTATGTAATATTAAAAAATTGTTTGAGTCTTTAATCATTTTTATATGTAATTCATAAACTAGTTAAATGTTAGAAATGTTATTAAATTTTCAAACACAATCACAATAATAAATAATTGATTAAAAAATAAAAAAAAATTAAAAAATAATCAACAAAACCAACAATCAATTAACATACAGTATTTGAAAAGTCTATCATTCTTTTTTCCTTATAGTACGCTGCCCAGAACGCTTCCCGGTTCGCGAACCGGGCGCTACCCACGCAAAAAAAACAACAAAAAAATTTTTTTTTTTTTGCCCCGCGGGGCCCTTTTAAAGCCTCCACATTAAACCTAGGGGGTCAGGGAGGATCTACTATGCCCCCTTATGGTCATTTCCCCCTTTGTTTTGGCCTCCTCTTGTCTCTCGATCCTACCGAGAGACAAGATGGCGGCCGCTCCGGACTGTTTAGAATGTTTACAGACACCGGAGAGCCAATCAGCTTCGCTTCGCGAAGTTCCGTTACGCGTAAAGTCCGCGAACCGGAGCGCTGCCCAGAGCGCGCTTACAGATATATATCTTTTTTTAAACGTTAATTTCTCAAAATCCACTGCAGCACATATATTGAGACCTAGCAAAGGCACATCGGGCCTAATATATATATATATATATATATTACCTACTGGCGGTCGCCAGTAGGTATATATAGTTAGGATTTTTTCCCTATGGGATTTTTGAAAATTCTATGTCTAATAACTTTGGCGTTTGTGGACGGAATTGGCTGAAATTTTCAGGAAAATGGCACATTTTGTTTCTGAGCAGCCCTTGAAAATTTGGGGGGGGTTCGTCAAGGGGGGGGCGAGAAAAAAGGGGGGTCCCAAAACGTGTTTTTAACATTGAGTTTTCCATAGGGCGGTTGGCCTCACTTTTAGCCCGAACGGCTGAATGGATTTCCACAAAACTTGGCAAAATTGTAGGGACTGGTAGCCCGATGTGCCTTTTCTAGGTCTCAATATATGTGCTTCAGTGGATTTTGAGAAATTAACGTTCAAAAAAAGATATATATCTGTAACAGCGGACCGGGCAGCGCTCCGGTTCGCGGACTTTTCGCGGTACGGAGCTTTGTGAAGCGAAGCTGATTGGTTCTCCGGCGTCTGTGAACATTCCAAACAGTCCGTAGCGGCCGCCATCTTGTCTCTCGGTAGGATCGAGAGACAAGAGGAGGCCAAAGCGTAGGGGCAAATGACCATAAGGGGGCATAGTAGATCCTCGCTGACCCCCTAGGTTTGATGTGGAGGTTTTAAAAGGGCCCCGCGGGGCAAAAAAATAAAATAATAATAATAATCGAACGGCTGAATGGATTTGCACGAAACTTGGTAAAATATTAGGGACTGGTAGCCCGATGTGCCTTTGCTAGGTCTCAATATATGTGCTCCAGTGGATTTTGAGAAATTAACGTAAAAAAAAGACATATATCTGTAACAGCGCTCCGCTTCGCGTAACGGAGGTTTGCGAAGCTGATTGGTTCTCCGGCGTCTGTAAACATTGCAAACAGTCCGTAGCGGCCGCCATCTTGTCTCTCGGTAGGATCGAGAGACAAGAGGAGGCCAAAGCGAAGGGGCAAATGACCATAAGGGGGCATAGTAGATCCTCCTTGACCTCTTAGGTTTGATGTGGAGGTTTTCAAAGGGCCCCGCGGGGCAAAAAAAAAAATAATAATAATAATCGAACGGCTGAATGGATTTGCACGAAACTTGGCAAAATTGTAGGGACTGGTAGCTCGATGTGCCTTTGCTAGGTCTCAATATATGTGCTTCAGTGGATTTTGAGAAATTAACGTTCAAAAACAAGATATATATCTGTAACAGCGCTCCGCTTCGCGGACATAAAATTATCTCTGTATTACCTAGCTGTTGCTAACACCAGTTAGCGACGGCTAGTAGGAGATAGCGACCATCTTGGGCCTCACTTTGCATGTGAGTGATATTTATCACTAATGACATGCAAAGTGGGCATGCCAAGATGTTAGCGACTGGAAACAGTCGCTAACATCGCTATCTCCTATTACCAACTTTTGGAAATATTCGCGCTAAGCGCGAATATCTCCAAAAGCTACCACCTGCCCTGAGCAGTTCTTAGCCATGTTATCCAATGGGAGGTGGATAACATGGCTAAGAGCATTAGCTCGGTATTGCATGAATATCGCTGAGTTTTCAGCGATATTAATGCATTGCGGTCGTTTTTTATCGTATTTGCGATAAACCTTGATAATAGCAAGGTTTATCTGCGATAATTTCTGAAGATGCTTAGCGGTAAAAAATTCGTTGCTAAGCATCGTTAGGGATAAATATCGCTTAACTTTGGTAATATGCCCCAACGTCTGTTAACGTTCGATTCGAAGGAAATCAGGAAGTGTTGAAAAACATTGTCTGCGCCATCTTGCCTTTTTTCAAATGCCACACTTTTGTCGTGCACGGCAGTCATTTTAGATGCCTTGACCAGACCCACCCTCTGCACGCTGTCGATCCTTAGCATGGCTCCCCACCCTCGCAAGCATCTCCCCCAGGCAGTGGTCACCCCCGCTCTCTGTCTTATGCATGGGTAATAAACCACCCCCCATCTGCACTGCTCTTCACTGAGAATCACACCCTGTGCCCGCCCGACACCTCCCTTTCGCCCTATTCACTACCGCACCCTCTGACACTCCTTTTCCTCTGTGTCCGATTGTCCAGGCCGGTCCTAGGGTATCAGCTAGCCCTGCAGATGTAGTTTATGGCCCCAGCTGTAAAGAATCACCCCTCTTCAAAGGAGTTATAGTAGATCAAGGCCCACACTCGATGAGATCCGTCACAGCAGACGCGTTCCTATTATCTGAAAACCATCCTGTATTGTGATTGGGGAGGGGACCGAGCCTGAAGCGGAAGATTCCAGGGATGACTCTTTGTACATCAAAGTTTTTACAATTATGTGTCACATTAAAAATATATAGCACTCCAACAAAGTAGTAAGATTATAAAACTTTAATAACTTATAAATATATACAAGAAAACAAAAACAGTAATAACATATAAACATTTTTAGGGAAAAACAACGAAGTAGCGGTTGGCTGTGCGAATAGTCCCAACGCAGCACAACGTCCAGATTTCACTGATATCGGCATCCGGCGCGGGGCGTCGCGGGGGGTGGGTCATCAGTAGCAAACTGTTGTGCGAATAGTTCCAAGGCAGCAGAACGATGGCACCAAGGTGATGTCCAGTAAGTTGCCGCACTGGTTTTGGTATCCTACAATGCTGCTCCGAATAACGGCGTGGGGCGCCCCGGGGGAGGCGGCGTGAACGGGTCTCTCCAGGTGGAGTCTCGTCTGTTGTAGTGGGGCGCCCCTTTACCGTTTCAGTTGCCATTCCGTCCGCTTTTGGTCCACTGTGTCAAAAGCCGCAATTCAGCTGAGTTGCGCCCACTCTTGCGGTGCAGCGATAGGCGGCTGTCACAGGACTCTCAAAATGGCGGCAGGCTGTTTCCTTTTTGGGCCTGGTCCACTGAAATGGCCCTGGGACACCTTGGAAATCGGACGCTTGTCTGCTAGGTCTTGGACCCCATTCTCGAAAGCGTCCCCTCCGCCTTGAGGATTCATCAAAAGTTTTGGGGGCCCCCGACTCCTGCAGGCTTCTGGTGGGGAGCGGCTGCCATGATTGCTCGCGGAATGACTACGACGGAGCCACGAGATGGTGGTGCTTTCATGGTGACGCCAGCTTCAGTCTGAAACATCCAGAAACAAGGTGGGGCTTTCATCGTTTGGGGGAAAAAAAAAGTTTTCATCCAATGAAAAGTGTTGTTTTTAGGTCATATGATCAAGCCTTCCATCATTAGGAAACCAAAAGTAAAATGAACCAATGAAAAGTTTTATAAACAAGTCACATGACCTGTTATGCGGCATAGGGTATAAAATGCGGAGAAAATACGTTGGCACGTGAGGCGGCGTCAGTAGCGGACCGATGTGCGAATAGGCCGAAGGCAACACAATGCGCCAAGATCCGGATGGCACCGAGGTGGTGTCCAGCAAGTTGCAGCACTGGTGTGGCCATCCTACAATGCTGAAAGTCGGCGTGGGGCGCCCTGTTGGCCTGTGAGTTCGCGTCAGTAGCGGACCGATGTGCGAATAGGCCGAAGGCAGCACAACGCGCCAAGATCCGGATGGCACCGAGGTGGTGTCTAGCAAGTTGTCGCACTGGTGTGGCCATCCTACAATGTTGAAAGTCGGCGTGGGGCGCCCTGTTGGCCTGTGAGATGGCATCAGTAGCGGACCGATGTGCGAATGGGGCCAAAGGCAGCGCAACAATATTTTCTGAATAGAAGACACCACAAGGCGCTGAGATGCCAAGATCCGGATGGCACCGAGGTGGTGTCTAGCAAGTTGTGGCACTGGTGTGGCAATCCTACAATGGTAAAAGTCGGCGTGGGGCGCCCTGTTGGCCTGTGAGATGGCGTCAGTAGCGTACCGATGTGCGAATGGGGCCAAAGGCAGCGCCACAATATTTTCTGACTAGAAGACACCACAAGGCGCTGAGATGCCAAGATCCGGATGGCACCGAGGTGGTGTCTAGCAAGTTGCCGCACTGGTGTGGCCATCCTACAATGTTGAAAGTCGGCGTGGGGCGCCCCGTTGGCCTGTGAGATGGCGTCAGTAGCGGACCGATGTGCGAATGGGGCCAAAGGCAGCGCAACAATATTTTCTGAATAGAAGACACCACAAGGCGTTGAGATGCCAAGATCCGGATGGCACCGAGGTGGTGTCTAGCAAGTTGTGGCACTGGTGTGGCCATCCTACAATGGTAAAAGTCGGCGTGGGGCGCCCTGTTGGCCTGTGAGATGGTGTCAGTAGCGGACCGATGTGCGAATGGGGCCAAAGGCAGCGCAACAATATTTTCTGTATGGAAGATACCACTAGGCGTTGAGATGCCAAGATCCGGATGGCACCGAGGTGGTGTCCAGCAAGTTGCCGCACTGGTGTGGCCATCCTACAATGCTGCGCCGAAAGTCGGCATGGGGTGCCCCGTTGGCCTGTGAGGTAACGTCAGTAGCGGACCGATGTGTGAATAGGCCGGAACCAGCACAAGGCGCCAAGATCCGGATGGCACCGTGGTGGTTTCATAGTTGAGAGGCACTTCATCTGCAGTGGGGCGCCGAGATCCGGATGGATCCGAGGTGATGTCTAGCAAGTTGCTGTACTGGTGTGGTCATCCTACAATGCTGAAACTCGGCGTGGGGCGCCCCATTAGCCTGTGAGATGGCATCAGTAGCGGACCGATGTGCGAATGGGGCCAAAGGCAGCGCAACAATATTTTCTGAAGAGAAGACACCACAAGGCGCTGAGATTCGGTTACCACCGAGGTGATGTCTAGCAAGTTGCCGCACTGGTGTGGCCATCCTACAATGCTGCTCCGAATAACGGCGTGGAGTGCCCGAAGGGGGGGGGGGAGGCGGCGTGAACGGGCCTTCCTAGGTGGAGGCTCGTCTGCTGTAGTGGGGCGCCCCTTTACCGTTTCAGTTGCCATTCAGCTGAGTTTCGGCTGCTCTTGATGCTACAGCGACAGGCGGCTGCAACAGGACTCTCAAAATGGCGGCTTGTTCTTTGGATTTGGGCCTGGTCTACTAAAATGGCCCTGGGACACTTAAGAACTCGGACGCTCGATTTTTTTTTTTCCTTTCCTGTACATGCAAAAAAAGGTAAATTCCCGGTACGTTACACGCTTCATCTGCCACGATGTACTCTCCAGAGGAACCGAAAAAAAATATAGTTATGGTAACTATACCATGCATCGTCATATGGAGAGGTGGCACCAATTAATTATAGTGCTGCATAAAAGAGAGATTTGGAGGAGAACCCCCGACCTGCCAGTACATTCATCAAAGAAGTGGCACTGACAGCATCAGAGGCAAGGGAAATGGTCCCAAATATTTAGAACTTTGGAAAGATTAAAATGACATGTTTAGATTGTGGCAAATTAATTTCATGTGGACAGATGAGTGTTACTCTAATAAATACAGCATATGAACATCATCATAGTCGATGGTTGGTAGAGACATTTTGACTATATCCTGGACCTGCCCGTCCTCGCCTAAAATGGCGCCGGAATAAATGGGACTCGTAACTCCTTGTTGTGTACTGGTTGCAGAACCTTGAAATCACGAGATACGTATGCAGTTTTGAAGCATATGGCGGGCGGGGACGAGAATTGATTGAATATTTCGACATCCCTATTGATATTAAGTTCTGATGTGTTATTGATTACTGTACTATTGAAAGTTCGAATTAACGTCACCCATGGTACTTGCCCGCAAATGTATATCTAGATAATTTTATTGTAACTGGCCCTGTCGTATTTTAATTATAAAATGTACGTCCACCGATTCCGCAACTGTTAGACACCTTAGTTCTTGCAACCTAATGGCCCGCCCGTTACGTTCCTCTACAGTGTAAATGTCTACTCATCATATACGATTACAGTTTGCTCCGTGGCCGGCCCACGTGGTTATAGGCTCGTATTTGTATAATGAAATTTTCACAATAAAGGTTTTTAAAAGAAAACATGGTAGTAGTATATACATTGGTAAAGTTTTTAATAATAGTCACTGCTTTAGAATCATTAAAAGGCAAGTGAAATAAAGCAGACCAATTACATGAAGGGTAAAAGGTATAATACGCAG
Source organism: Lissotriton helveticus (assembly GCF_964261635.1). Classification (NCBI taxonomy): domain Eukaryota; kingdom Metazoa; phylum Chordata; class Amphibia; order Caudata; family Salamandridae; genus Lissotriton; species Lissotriton helveticus. Next base: position 1,420,388,551 of record NC_136063.1, on the reverse strand, counting down.
GAACGCAGTAAAGATAAATGGTCAAGGGCTGTTGTGTTTTCTACTCCTGCAACATAAAGTGATCGATAAGAATCTCATATTCAGGCGTATCGGCGACTAAGACAGCAGGTCGACCCTCTTTTGCTCAACGGCTCCGTCATGGGACGAAGAAACGCTCTTTTTCTCGAAAAAAGAATATATTTTACTTGCAGGACAGTTGTAAATTTTCCGGGAAAGTACATTAGCCTGGAACATTATAACATATATTTAAGAAAAAATAATGTTCGGAAGTAATAAAAAGCGTAATTTTTAGGTCATATGACCAAGCCTTTCATCATTAGAATAAGAAAAGTAAAATGAACCAATGAAAAGTTTTATTAACAAGTCACATGACTTGTTATGCTTACGTTACGTGCTGCGCGTCGCGCCCCGGATGACTTCCGGATGCGCTAACGCGGCGCGTCATATGACGCATTACGCGACAACGCAGGTCCAGAATATAGTCAAAATGTCTCCACCAACCAGCGGTCGGAACACAACCCCTTTCAGCAGGCTAAATAGTTCTGTTAAATGACAACAGAAGGGACAGGCAACAAGAACCATCAGTCAAAGAGGGGAGGGCTAGTTCTTCTCTACCAGGTTACATTGGGGCGCTACCGGAACTGATCGAATTGGTAGTCTACAGTGTTTCTGGATGTTTCAGACTGAAGCTGGGGTTAGCATGAGAGCACCACCATTTCGTAGCTCCGTCGTGGCCATTCCGCAACCAATGATGGCAGCCGCTCTTTATCGTTATTTTGGGCGGGGTGGGTGGCGGAGCCGAGCTGTTTTGCAGCCATCATTGTGTGGAGTTCAGTTCATCTCACTAGTTTTGTATTTGTCATGAGGGGTTGTTCCTAATGTTTCTATTTTAGCGAGGTCAAAAAGAGATCCCATTAGTGGCCTACTGATTTTGCTCGAATCCTTTTCTTTTTTTTTACACGATTTTTCGTTATCTGCAAAGACTAAACAGAGTATTGCGACTCTCTGTTTGTTTGTAAATAGAGAATGAACCAAAGAGAACCAATTCTAAAACAGTAAATGCTTGGATAACAATCAATCAAATGGAGAGAGAAGCAGGCACGACGTATTACAACGGGGGCAAAGGCCTGCGTTAACTACCTTTCACTATCTGCAAAGAGAGAGTACTCCTAATAGAAATGAGGGGGGGGGGCACCATTCAAAGCAGATCAGTGTGCATAAACACGAAAATGTTTTCACTTACCGCGTACTTGACATTCAACAGCTTATGATATTTGCTATTAAAAAACCATTGAAATTCACTGAAAAAACCATAGGTTATAGACCATATATAGTTAGGAATTAGCATTTACAAAACCTTGAAAATTCACTTAAAAAACCATAGGTTATAGACCATATATAGTTAGGAATTAGCATTTAAAAAACCTTATTTTACTCACACAAAACCATTGAAATTCCATATATAGTTAGTTGCACTAACTATATATCGTGCACCCGCAATCCACTGCTGATGATGTCACATATTACATCATTCATGACATGGTCATGGTCATGACAGTCCCAGGGGAGCGGGCGGCCACTAGCCACGGACCTGTGAAGCCCTGTGTGGCTCGGAGCACTTACCCTCCACTGTAGCGGGACCCTGCCAGCTGTGTCCCCCCGCCGCCGCAGCCCCTGACATCGCGCTGCGGCAGCCGTGCGGGGGAGACTACAATCCCCAGCCTGATTTGCGGCAGGAAGCCGCGGGATACCACTTCCGCGCCAGGAGGCGCTACAAAGTCCCCCAGCAGTCCCAGGGGAGCGGGCGGCCACTAGCCACGGACCTGTGAAGCCCTGTGTGGCTCGGAGCACTTACCCTCCACTGTAGCGGGACCCTGCCAGCTGTCTCCCCCCGCCGCCGCAGCCCCTGACATCGCGCTGCGGCAGCCGTGCGGGGGAGACTACAATCCCCAGCCTGATTTGCGGCAGGAAGCCGCGGGATACCACTTCCGCGCCAGGAGGCGCTACAAAGTCCCCCAGCAGTCCCAGGGGAGCGGGCGGCCACTAGCCACGGACCTGTGAAGCCCTGTGTGGCTCGGAGCACTTACCCTCCACTGTAGCGGGACCCTGCCAGCTGTCTCCCCCCGCCGCCGCAGCCCCTGACATCGCGCTGCGGCAGCCGTGCGGGGGAGACTACAATCCCCAGCCTGATTTGCGGCAGGAAGCCGCGGGATACCACTTCCGCGCCAGGAGGCGCTACAAAGTCCCCCAGCAGTCCCAGGGGAGCGGGCGGCCACTAGCCACGGACCTGTGAAGCCCTGTGTGGCTCGGAGCACTTACCCTCCACTGTAGCGGGACCCTGCCAGCTGTCTCCCCCCGCCGCCGCAGCCCCTGACATCGCGCTGCGGCAGCCGTGCGGGGGAGACTACAATCCCCAGCCTGATTTGCGGCAGGAAGCCGCGGGATACCACTTCCGCGCCAGGAGGCGCTACAAAGTCCCCCAGCAGTCCCAGGGGAGCGGGCGGCCACTAGCCACGGACCTGTGAAGCCCTGTGTGGCTCGGAGCACTTACCCTCCACTGTAGCGGGACCCTGCCAGCTGTCTCCCCCCGCCGCCGCAGCCCCTAACATCGCGCTGCGGCAGCCGTGCGGGGGAGACTACAATCCCCAGCCTGATTTGCGGCAGGAAGCCGCGGGATACCACTTCCGCGCCAGGAGGCGCTACAAAGTCCCCCAACAGTCCCGCGTCGCAGGAGCGCGCGGGAGCGCCGGGCTAAGCCCGGGCAAAGGGCGGGCCCTCTGTGGCCCTCAGAGGCACGAGGAGGACGGGACGGGCCACGTTTCCTGGCCCCATAGCAATAGAAGGTACAGTTATAGATACCATGTACATGACTATTCGCGGACATTCCTGGTTTTTATTTATTTTTATTTTTCAGTGTCATATAAGGGGGCATACCAAACTCCCATAGCACTACCAGAGAATGGAACATCTTTTTCAGAGTTATGCATCACCCACCAATACCTGCGAAATTGATATTGATGACCGTTCCCAATTGTTATCCCCGTCACACACCCCAGCTAGCTTGCCAATCTTGTCCTACTGGGAGGAATTAAATGCTCTGTGTGGGACTAAGTTCATCCCAATAACATCCCCCCCGTAAAAGGCCTTACTACTAACGCTCCCTCTGATAGAACTTGTGAACCTCCCCTACCACCCAATGAGGATAACATTCAGGCCACTGTGGTGTTGCCGGCCCAAAGTATGAAAAGGAAACATGACGGGACAAATGATTGCGAGCTCCAACCTAAAAATCAAAAACTCTGTATCGATCCCCCAACGCCTGCCACAAACTCCATCATACCCAGGGGGGTCGCTGAACGCTTGGATGATCCTCTATTGCAATTAATGCCTCAGCTTGAACAATTGTTAAAATCTGTAATGGCACCCCTGCTAGAACGAATTACTTCTTTAGGGGATAGGCTGACAAGTATAGAGATGGCTATTAAGACTAACTCTTCATCTGTTATAAATATGGCAATACCCAATTGTACCACTTCACCTACTGTACCTGCAGGCCCTATGCTGACGGACATAACAAAATCTGCTTCCGTTGATAGACAACTTCCCAGCATGCTACCCCTAATTGATACTAGAACTGGCCGTAATCCCTTGAACAACTCAAAAATAAATGTCAGGACTACTAAACAGCCCCCTAAGTGCCAACCTCCACTGGTCACTAAAATTGTCCCCAAACCCTTATTAACAAACTACCCAGCCGCTAGAGCAGAGCCAAACAGAGCAGCACATATAGACCTGCCCCCGGAAGCCGCCCCCTTTGTGCTAGTTCTCTCTGGAGTACCAGCTCCCTCACGCAGGAAACCCGAGAGATACCAGGACCTATTACACAAGGTCACCTTCTGGCTAGATAAAAATAGACCACTGCCACCCAATAAGGATGGAGGTATACTGAGTGCCAGAAGGGTGGGCTGGTTAGGCTCTCTACCTAAGGACATTCCCGGGGACCTAATCCTTGTTAAATTTAGGAATAGGAACACTGTCCCCTATTTACGATCCTGCCAGCCCCACAAAGGTGACGGCCCCATCTCCATTTGGGATTTGTATGATTTTTATCCATGTACCTCATACTGCTCCCCTCGAAGATCTACAGTATAAACACTGTAATGCTTGAGTAATGAAGTTTACTCTTCAAACTAGTATTCTGATAACTTGCACGAAGAGCCAGTAGCTGAGTGACAATTTTACCAACATATATTTCCTGGGTAGCATTCTTGAATTGACTTTTATTAATTGTATTAACGTGTACTTAAACGTCTTTTACTGTCATTTATTTGTTTTTAAACAAGACTCTTGAAAATTCTAACTGTATGTATAAATTTGTATATATTAGATATGTGTTTTGTGTATGTATTTTATATGCTTGTCTTTTATGAAGGAAAACTTCGAAATAAAGACGTTAAACTGGAACTGGACATGGTCAGTGACATCACTGATGACATCACTGATGACATCTCAAATGACATCACTGATGACATCACTGATGACATCTCATTTGACATCAATGACCACATCACTGATGATATCATTCATGTGACAATACAAGGCATCTCCTCACATTTTAATATAACCTCTGTTTCACCCAGTGTTAAATACAGAGTATAATTTTTGAAACCATTGACACACCAATACTAGTTACTACATACGCACTCACTGATTCCTACGTCTACACACACATTCACTCATTCACCCATACAATCATTCATACATACAATCACTCATCTTTACAACACTATCATATGCACTCATACACCTATACAGACACTCACACTCTGCCACTCATCCATGGAGTTACTCACACACCTAGTCAGTCCTGTAAAGAATCAATCACACTTCCATTTTCTTGTCTATACAGTTAAACATAGAGCACCTTACATTTTCAAACATATACTAACACATACTTACTTTCTTATACAATCATTGATACAAGTACACATTGACCTGCACAGAGTCACACACCTCCCAGCCAGCCACACACACACTCAGTCTCCCATACAAATACTTGGACAATCAATCAATAACCCATATAGTTAATCATATAGCTACTGATCAACACATGCAGCAGTTTACAGAACAACAGACATAATGATGCACAAATTAAGACAGTTTAGTCACTAACCCATGCACTCAGTGAGACACATTTAATCACTCACTCATACATTCAGTCATGCACCTACTAAATCCTTCGTCCAGACACTTATACATCTACTCATTCTTCAATATGTAAAACATATTTAAACTTTACAGAAACACACAGTCACTGGATGATGTCATCAGTGATGTCATCAGTGATGTCATTTGAGATGTCATCAGTGATGTCATCAGTGATGTCACTGACCATGTCATGAATGATGTAATATGTGACATCATCAGCAGTGGATTGCGGGTGCGCGATATATAGTTAGTGCAACTAACTATATATGGAATTTCAATGGTTTTGTGTGAGTAAAATAAGGTTTTTTAAATGCTAATTCCTAACTATATATGGTCTATAACCTATGGTTTTTTCAGTGAATATATATATATATATATATTTGTATATATAGATATAGATATAGATATATATATTACCTACTGGCGGTCGCCAGTAGGTATATATAGTTAGGATTTTTTTGAATAGGGATTTCTGAAAATTCTATGTTGAATAACTTTGGCGTTGATGGACGGAATTGGCTGAAATTTTCAGGAAAATGGCACATTCTGTTTCTGAGCGTCCCCTGAAAGTTTGGAGGGGTTTCGTCAAGCGGGGGCCGAGAAAAAAGGGGGGTCCCAAAACGTGTTTTTAACATTGAGTTTTCCATAGGGCGGTTGGACTCACTTTTAGCTCGAACGGCTGAATGGATTTCCACAAAACTTGGCAAAATTGTAGGGACTGGTAGCCCGATGTGCCTTTGCTATGTCTCAAGATATATGCTCCAGTGGTTTTTACGAAAATTAACTTTGAAAAATATATATTGGGCTACATTGGGCTATATATATGTTAGAGCCCAAATGTAGCCCAATGTAGCCCAATGTAGCCCAAAGATGGCCACCAGAGACAAAAAAAACAAATGTAGCCCAAATATCAGCCAGATCTAGCCCAACTATAGCCCAGTGACAGAATGTCCCAGAGTGTTCTAAAGAACAACTAGAGCGCTAACAGTCTTACTTATGATAAAAGTATGGCACACCTGAAGTCATCTTGATTGGAATAAAGTGTTAACACTTAAAACATTTAATTTGCAAAGGAACAAAATGAGGGGTTTCATTTTGCCATAGAAATGTTATATATTACCTACTGGCGGTCGCCAGTAGGTATATATAGTTAGGATTTTTTTGAATAGGGATTTCTGAAAATTCTATGTTGAATAAATTTGGCGTTGATGGACGGAATTGACTGAAATTTTCAGGAAAATGGCACATTTTGTTTCTGAGCGTCCCCTGAACGTTTGGGGGGGGTTTCGTCAAGCGGGGGCAGAGAAAAAAGGGGGGTCCCAAAACGTGTTTTTAACATTGAGTTTTCCATAGGGCGGTTGGACTCACTTTTAGCTCGAACGGCTGAATGGATTTCCACAAAACTTGGCAAAATTGTAGGGACTGGTAGCCCGATGTGCCTTTGCTATGTCTCAAGATATATGCTCCAGTGGATTTTGAGAAACTAACGTTCAAAAAAATATATATATCTGTGACAGCGTCCCGGTTAGCGCCCCGGTTCGCGTACCAGACGCGTAACGGAACTTCGCGAGGAGAAGCGGATTGGCTCTCCGGTGACTCTCAACATTCTAAACAGTCCAGAGCGGCCGCCATCTTGTCTCTCGGTAGGATCAAGAGACAAGAGGTGGAAATAAACAAAGGGGGAAATGAATGAAAGAGGCAAGGTAGACCCCTCCTGACCCCCTAGGATTAATGTGGGGGCTATTAAAGGGCCCCGCGGGGCAAAAAAATAAAATACATATTTTTTCGATTTTTCGCGGTGGAAGCTCACCAGTAGCGTAACGGGAGTCCGCCATCTTGTGTTTCGGACGAATTTAGTCACAAGATGGAGGATAAACAATGTTGGGAAAGGGTATAAGGGGGCACGGGAGACATATCCTGACCCCCTAGGTTTTCTGAGGGTGGCTGAGGAGGCCCATATATGTAAAAAAAGAAGAATACATTTTACAGCTTTTGATATTTGCTATTAAAAAACCATTGAAATTCACTGAAAAAACCATAGGTTATAGACCATATATAGTTAGGAATTAGCATTTACAAAACCTTGAAAATTCACTGAAAAAACCAAAGGTTATAGACCATATATAGTTAGGAACTAGCTTTTACAAAACCTTATTTTACTCACACAAAACCATTGAAATTCGCATATGTAGTTAGTTGCACTAACTATATATCGCGCACCCGCAATCCACTGCTGATCATGTCACATATTACATCATTCATGACATGGTCAGTGACATCACTGTTGCCACTTCTCGTGTAAAATCTGGACCGGATTACTAAACTCCTCCTTTAGCTACAAATAAAGGCATCACAATAATGTCTCTTTGAAAAACAGATATCACACATTTCTGCCCATTTAAATAAAGTCAATGTAAGCATATTCGCCAGCCCAGTCTTTTTCTTTTCTCCTTTTAAAAACCTTTGTCTCCAAGAACATGCTGCTTGACGAGTTTTATATATATATATATATATATATATATATATATATATATATATATATATATATATATATATATATATATATATATATATATATATATATATATATATATATATGTATATATATATATATATATATATATTAGAAATAACATCACAAGTGCAGCAACACTTGAATGTCTGAGTTTATTAAATACAACTCAAACCTACATATATTATCTCTTCCTTATACATATATACCTTCCATGTACCTATGTATCTTTATATTTATTAATGTACTTCTAATTCAGCATCTCCAATGCACTACCCTATATCTCACACTATACCTCTCTCAATATATCCTCTACCTTCACTGTCTGACTTATCCCAAACATCATTATAGTACTCTCTCCAATGAACCACCCTATTTCTCACCCTATACCCCTCTCAATATATCCTATACCTCCACTCTCTGACTCATCCCAAACCCGATTCTACTAGTATGATCCTCAAAATAACCCATTCTAGACTCTTCTCTCCCCTGCCCATCCTTGTATCATCTCAAACCGCTTTTGCTATTCAGATCTCCCATTCAACTACTGTGATCCCCAAAATAACCCTTTCTTGACTCTTCTCTCCCCTATAACTCCTTGCATCACCTCAACACCCTTTTACTTTTCTAATCTCCCAAACAAGCCTATCTAAACCCTTCCCTCTGACTCCCCCTTCCACCTCCCCTTTACTCATCCCAAACATCCACCTACTGCTATGCTCTCTGGACCCTTCCCTCTTCTATCTCTCCACTATACTTTTCAATACAACTGCCAGAATCACATATCCATCACTCAAATAATTTCATATTTCCCTATACTAATTCCCCACTAACCCTGTTGGGGTTCCAGAGTAAAGTGCTACCTGCCAAAAAGCACTTCAACACCTTATCAGGTACTGCAAGCACTATATTAATGCAAACACTTTCCTCTTCTATCCCTCCACTCTCCTTTTTCAATCCAAATGCAAAATTCACATGTTCACCTCTCAAATTAATTTCATATCCCCCTATACTAACTCACCACTAATCCTTTTTCGGTTCGGAGTAGCATACTACTTGCCGAAAAGCACTTTGTCACCTCATCAGGGAAAGACAGCCTATACAAATGCAATTACAATAACAATATAATGGCTACCAGAAACGATGATATATGACTCCTATACTTTGTAACCCTTATTGTCTTATGTAACACATCCTGTCTGTTGCTTTGCACACATTTGGTTTATTGCCAATGTATGATGTGTATAATGTGTGCTTGTGAAGTAAATCGCTCTGACACCCTACGTTGGGATGCGCAGCACTATTAAAAAATGTTTTAAAAAAATAGTAACTACTATTTACATTGAAATTTGTGTAACTACACAGACAAATACATCTGATATACTTTGAGGGTATGCTTAGCGCATATATAAAGGACTAGAATAATGTTAAAAGCCTGTTTCAAATTCGTAGTTTCTCTCAAGTACTTGAGATTATGATAACCTGTGAGATTTTGTTTCCCTCCTTTGCATTGGCATCTTGTTGATAGGCTCCATATAGCCCCCAGCAAGGATCATAGTTGAAAAAGAGGTGGGTCAATGCTCCCATAAATTCGGCCTTTGTTTTGGGCCCAGCTAAAATTGAAAATAGGAAAAAGTCCCTTCACTGCCTGCCCTGGCTCTTTGGAACAGAAAGGTGACAACTTGCAGACTCCGCTGAACTAGTCTCATTGGTGACAAATTACATTGGGACAAATTCAGCATATTTCACGCGGTCCACCCTAGAGAACAGTTTGTACTCAATACTGTGTATCCGTCTGTACCCCTCATTTCCTTCCCTGCCCTATGTGGAGAAGCAGCAGACTAAGTAAGAAACGTGACCCTGTATGGCATTAATGGAGAAAGTGTGGCTTAAACTTTACGTTAGGGTTGAGAGAACCATGGTTCCCATCGTTGCAGACCGGTTTGTCTTTGGCAACACAAGGAGTGGCACCAAAGAAATAATTCAACAAGAAAGAAGAGGGTTGTGCCAATAAAAACACTAAAGTGCCTTGACGGAGCACATCCCGCTTGAGAAATTACTTGTGGATAAAGAATACAACCGGACTGGAGTCCAACTGCTCCAGAACCTCACAGGAATGCTCCCTTTCTGCCGTTTGGTACTGGAAATTTAAACGAGGTTAAAAAATTTAAATATGAAAACCATGAACAAATTAAAACTGTATTAGATGGCAGGCAAATTGTCATTTGCAGTCAAGGCTAAAACAATAGTGAAGGAGCGGATTCGGCCACTTCTAGAACATTCAAGTAAATAAATGGCACAGTAACTATAGCAGGTATAACTATTGTAGACCTTGCAATGTGGAATGCACCCAATCCCACTTGCAACAGCTAAAAAGGTTTAATTTTTCTCTTGACCGTATTCCGCCAGCGGGAGGGAGTAAATACCTCGTCCAGAATGAAGGAGGGACCGCCCCTCAAATTTAGAGATGACTAGCAAGCAGGAGGTAATTTATAACGTATTGGCAGAAACCGCCATCACAGTGGTTCCTGTCAATGACTTCAGCTGTTAGGTGCGGGGCCGCATCAGCATGATGGAACCCTGCACCCAACAATATTCTTTTTTATTTTTTCAAAAATAAAATCATTGAAAAAAAAAATTCTCCTCCTTTTGCCATGGGAGTTATCTTCCGTGGCAAGAAGTGCAGTAGTTGCTTTTCACTGTGCCTCACTGCCAGGGTTTACCTGGCGGTGGCAGACAGTAAAATAAGCATTTGCAATGCAATCGTTCTCATCTTTGGGACCTTATATGTATTTAGCTATGCAGCACATTAGCCTGAGTGCTGAAATATCTACTGTTCTTTAACATGGAGATAAAGTAAGCACCAAACAGCATGACACGCCAGGTAAGGGAACACATGCAGAGAAATATTGCCTTTCAGCGGGAAATGGTATAGTCCAAAGCTCTGTTTTTAATATAAAATCAGGGCCTTCGGTGGTCATATCACTGAAAATACAAGATTTGATAAAAATATTATTGTCTACGGTTGCTCATGGAAGACAATTTCTATGGACTGGAATTCAGAGAATGCTAAAGTGATTCTGGTATTTTACTGACCTCTACTGGTCGTTTTCTATCAAGAAAGTTAAATAGAGGCAGTTGCCAGAAAATTTTAAAAAGAAAGTACCTCAGCAGAAAGCAATTCTGGTATTTTACTGACCTCTGCTGGTCGTTTTCTATCAAGACAGTTAAATAGAGGCAGTTGAACAGAAATAAAAATCCCAAAGCGAAAGCAGACAAGTACTGGAGCTGATCTCCAGAGCCCACAAAGTACATACCCATATAAGTATATACTAAGTATATACTAAGGTATATAAAAGAAGTCTTGAATGCTTGACCTAAAAATGGCTACATGTCTGCCTATACTGATTGGGTGGGCGGACATCTGGTCAATTCTTCTATGGAGTTAGGGCTGTCGAATAGGTCTGACTATGGCAGTGATGCAGTAGCTGCCACAGTAGCCAAACCAAAGGTCCACCCGCTTTTAAATCAGGCAAGCAGACCTTCATGGTGGCTGTGTGTATACTCTGAAGCCATTGGGGTAGAGTATGCATACGCCCAACGTATAAATGAGGCCCTAAAAAAAACATTTTTCATGCTGCAATAGCCAGAACAACCAACTGCCTAATTTGGTTCAATGGGAGGTCTTAATTCAATTGGCGCTGTAGTTTCGAATACATCACTTCTTCACATTATATCAAAAACTATTTTTCTAGGTTGGGCTATGTAGTGTCCATCTCGATTGTAGTAAATTACAGTTGTGTCATGATGGGTTAGGCTGTTACTTATTACTCACGAAGTACCACCCTCAGCTTGCTTTATACATTACGACGGCCTATGAAATGAAGTAAGGGAAAAGCTTTATGAAAAGGCAAGCAGTGCATTATGGAAAATGTTTCTGTTGCCAGTCCTGCTTAACCAAATACTCTCAGTAACTACAAATACCTGATTACTTTCACCAGTGCGCTATTAGCCTAGGTTGTTTCGTATAAAAATGTAACCTGCGATTTTAAATCAAAGTGTGCATGAGAATCAAATTCATTGATTAATGAAAGTTTAATCCACAAGCCTAATAAATTGGTCTTAAGTGAGAAACCTTAAGCAAACTTCAAAGATCGGATTACTAGCAAAATGAATAAATACGAGTTCTCAGGATGGGATATTAAAGTTAATACAGTCCTCACATTAAAGGACAGCTTAAAATCCAATTCACACAATATTGCAAAAGCTCATTTCATGATAAGGACTTTAAAAGGACCCAAGTGGAAACATTTCAGCATATTTCAAGCGATGATCGTAAGCAGTGAAGGTTAATACAGCATCCCTATTTATTTATTATAGTAAATTGATATTCCTGGAGCCTCAGCTCATGATTAACTTTTTCAAAAAGATAGGTGTAGATTGAAGACATGCACATGGTATAACTGGAAATACAAATATGTTTAACCCGGTTTAAAAATTCTAAATGTAAGTTATTAGCAGACTTTAGTGCAAAACATCAGAAAGAAGGTTATTTGGTTGTTTTCATATATTATCACATTTTGTCAACAGTCTTTAGAATGACAAAAATATGAAGGCGCCTATTTACAAGGAGCTTGTGACACATGTGCATCAAAAATATTGACTCATTGGCAGCGCAATCACTGCTCCATATTTACAATGTGATGTATCTGTGAGGATGCGTCGCTTTTTTAACCCCTTCGCTGCAGCGGCAATTCCGCCGCAGCGCTAGGAGAGTGGGGGGCCGCGCGGCGCTCCCATGCTCGTGACGGAACGTCTCCGTCACGAGCCTCGGGTGCGCTGTGCTGATGACGGAGCGGTTCCGTCACAGCCCTGCCCGCTCAACAGAAGGTCCAGCACAGAGCAGAATCCACGCCGCGCAGGCACGCCGAGCGGGCCGTGACGGAACCACTCCATCATCAGCACAGCGCGTCCGTGGCTGGTGACGGAGCGGTTCCGTCACCAGCATGGGAGGGGTTAAATCCCTGCGACAAAAGGAGCTTGTGTCGAAATTGCCTGCATTACGTGAGTATTAATATATGCAAGATAGAAGTTCCATCGTAATTCCTGCATCAAAGTGATGCATTGATATTGATGACATTTTTGAAAAGCGACGCAGTACTGCAAAAGTGGCGCAGCATTGTGGTAATGTCAAAATTCCTGTGCCAGTGAAACTCACTAGGATGAAATAACGCATCCACTTGGCTTTATAAAGAGACGCTGGATAAGATAGTTTTGCAACCAGAACTACATCATGAAGGTAGTTTTTTGCAGCTAGGAGTCACGTGGAAATGACAACCACCATCCACCCATCCCACCCCACTCCCCCCACCACCATGAAGACAATGTAGGCGATGGGAACCACTCTGATAGGACTCAGGGAGGAGGAGGTGATTACTTTTTACAGACTGAGGAGTCAGTTCATTGTAGACCTGCTACATCTCATTGCCCCAAGGCTACAGACAACAGCTCACAGGATACCACCATCACTCCACAGGTGATGCTCATGGCGGTACTACATATGCTGGCATTGGGGTCCTTCCAGACAACAACGGCGCCAGAGTGGATGGAATCTCCTGACCATCTTTTTCCTCATTCCTTCCCACTGTCCTGGATGCCACCCTGCTACTTTCTCTTCCCCAAAGCCCATCGCTGGGTTCCCACATGTGCTGGATCCCATGGACTGCACACGTGCAACTGGTCCCTTCTGCAGCCACACACATCTCCTCAGGAACCGGAAGTACACACACTCCAAAATGTCCAGGCCATTGTGGGCCATCGGGGCCTCTTCACCAACGTGCTGTGCAAATTCCCTGGATGTGTGCATGCATGATACCTACTTATTCAGGCACAGCATCATCAATGACCGATTCCGGAAAAGACAATATGGGAATGGCCTACTTGTAGTTAAGCTAAACCCTAATGCCTAACACACCCACCAACAGGTGGAAATGGATGACACCATATCCATGAATGTGTTTGGTGACGCAGATAGGAACTGAAGTAAGAAGGATGTGGCTCCTACATGCACCATGTATCATGGTACATGTGTCAAGCAAACACACAAGCTAACAATGTCAAGGTCGGCTTTAGGGTGTGTGAATGCTGTGGATGCACTGGGCTTTGACCTGGAGGAGGGACACTTTCCTCAGGGGGGGGGGGTCTCTGTGTTTATCAATTACTTACAATGTAAGCACCTGCTGCACAGTACCTTGTGCATCCAGCTTTCAGGCAGCAGTAAAAATGTCAACATAACTTTCGTGATTAATGTTTCTGCTAGAGAGAGAGAGAGATGAGAATTATGTCTACCTATAGTTTTGAGGGATCACTGACAAAATATCGAAGGTAAAAAAATCGGCCTACAAAATATCAGAGCAATAATATCTATGTCAAGAATATCGACATCCTATCTACAACATGGTTAGTACAAAAATATTGAAAAAAAATATTGATGTCAAAAATATAGTTATTAAAAAAGATCGTTTTTTAAATTAAAAAAAATGTAAAAAAAACTAAATAATACTTATAAATATAATAAACATAGTTACAAATATTTTATGTTTAAAATTAATAAGTAATATATATATAATTTAATAAAAAAATAATTAAACATATACATATAGAGTCCAAATTACGATCCGGTAATATCCCCTACGATTCACCGTTCAGAGCGTCTTTCCCGTACGATTCGTACACCTACAACGTCCCCGTAGGTACGATGAAGTACGATCCTAACCCAAAGCATATCTACGTACGAATTGTACCAAACACCATACGAACCAAAAATACATACGATTCATATGCAGGTCACGCTCTACGTGCCGTCCATACGTAAACAGGCAGCAGTTTCTGGCCCAGCAAGTACGATTTGTCTCGGCGACACTCTGTATGACCCTATTGCTACGGGAGCTGAAAACTACCGTAAAAGCTGAGTCCGGTCCGAACCGCACCCCGGTACGAGACAGACACGCCATGAACCCCATAGACCGTGTCATCCCAGTCCTGTACGCCTACAACCTGGTGCACAGAAACCGATGACGGCGCAGACGGTGAGTACAACGTAAGGCAACAACGGAAGTGTACATGTACGGTGCGTTACACGCTCGCGTATATCACCATTCGATTAGTGATACGAGCCTCACACACACCATTAATGTTGAGGGACGGTGCGTCACACGCTCGCGAATGTCACCATTGCAATAGTGATACGAGCCGCACACATGCCTTTAATGTTGGGGGACGGTGCGTCACACGCTCGCGAATGTTACCATTGCAATAGTGATACGAGCCGCATACACGCCATTAATGTTGGGGGATGGTGCATCATACGCTCGCGAATGGCGCCATTGCAATAGTGATAAGAGCCGCACACACGCCATTAACGTTGGGGGACGGTGCGTCACACGCTCGTGTATATCACCATTGCAATAGTGATACGAGACACACACACGACATTAAAGTTGGGGTACGTTGTGCACATCTGAGAGATGTGTAGATAGGACTCCCAGTAGTGCCCAGACATAGGATGGGTGGGTGGATATGACTCCCAGCAGTGCCCAGACATAGGAGGAGGGTGTGCGTAGGACTCCCAGCAGTGCCCAGACATGACAGGGATGGGTGGATATGACTCCCAGCAGTGCCCAGACATAGGAGGGGGGTGTGCATAAGACTCCCAGCAGTGCCCAGACATGACAGGGGTGGGTGGATATGACTCCCAGCAGTGCCCAGACATAGGAGGGGGGTGTGCGAGGGACTCCCAGCAGTGCCCAGACTGACAGGGGTGGCTGGATATGACTCCCAGCAGTGCCCAGACAAAGGGGGGGGATATGACTCCCAGCAGTGCCCAGACATGACAGGGGTGGGTGGATATGACTCCCAGCAGTGCCCAGACATAGGAGGGGGATGTGCGTAGGACTCCCAGCAGTGCCCAGACATGACAGGGGTGGGTGGATATGACTCCCAGCAGTGCCCAGACATAGGGGAGGGGTGTGCGTAGGACTCCCAGCAGTGCCCAGACATGACAGTGGTGGCTGGATATGACTCCCAGTAGTGCCCAGACATAGGAGGGGTGGCTGTATATGACTCCCAGCAGTGCCCAGACATAGGAGGGGTTGTGCGTAGGACTCCCATCAGTGCCCAGACATAGGAGGGGGATGTGCGTAGGACTCCCAGCAGTGCCCAGACATGACAGTGGTGGCTGGATATGACTCCCAGTAGTGCCCAGACATAGGAGGGGTGGCTGGATATGACTCCCAGCAGTGCCCAGACATAGGAGGGGGTGTGCGTAGGACTCCCAGCAGTGCCCAGACATGACAGGGGTGGGTGGATATGACTCCCAGCAGTGCCCAGACATAGGAGGGGGTGTGCGTAGGACTCCCAATAGTGCCCAGACATGACAGGGGTGGCTGAATATGACTCCCAGCAGTGCCTAGACATAGGAGAGGTGGCTGGATATGACTCCCAGCAGTGCTGAGACATAGGAGGGGGTGTGCGTAGGACTCCCAGCAGTGCCCAGACATTGGAGGAGGGTGTGTGTAGGACTCCCAGCAGTGCCCAGATATACGAGGAAGGTGTGAGTAGGACTCCCAGAAGTGCACAGACATGGGAGGGGGGTGTAGATAGGACTCCCAGCAGTGCCCAGACATAGGAGGGGTGTGTGTGTAGGACTCCCAGCAGTGCCCAGACATAGGAGGGGGTGTAGATAGGACTCCCAGCAGTGCCCAGACATAGGAGGGGGGTGTGCGTAGGACTCCCAGCAGTGCCCAGACATGACAGGGGTGGCTGGATATAACTCCCAGCAGTGCCCAGACATGACAGGGGTGGGTGGATATGACTCTCATCAGTGCCCTGACATAGGAGGTGTGGCTGGATATGACTCCCAGCAGTGCCCAGACATAGGAGGAGGTGTACGTAGGACTCCCAGCAGCGCCCAGACATAGGAGGGGGGTGTGCGTAGGACTCTCAGCAGTGCACAGACATAGGAGGAGGGTGTGCGTAGGACTCCCAGCAGTGCCCAGACAAAGGAGGAGGGTGTGCGTAGGACTCCCAGCAGTGCCCAGACATGACAGGGGTGGGTGGATATGACTCCCAGCAGTTCCCAGACAAAGGAGGGTGGTGTGTGTAGGACTCCCAGCAGTGCCCAGACATGACATGGGTGGGTAGCTATGACTAACAGCAGTGCCCAGACATATGAGGGGGGTGTGCGTAGTACTCCCAGCAGACCCAGACATGACAGGGGTGGCTGGATATGACTCCTAGCAGTGCCCAGACATAGGAAGGGGGTGTGTGTAGGACTCCCAGCAGTGCCCAGACATAGAAGGGGGTGTGCGTAGGACTCTTAGCAGTGCCCAGACATAGGAGGAGGGTGTGTGTTGGACTCCCAGCAGTGCCCAGACATAGGAGGAGGGTGTGTGTAGGACTCCCAGCAGTGCCCAGACATGACAGGGGTGGGTGGATATGACTCCCAGCAGTGCCCAGACAGAGGAGGGGGTGCGCGTAGGACTCCCAGTAGTGCCCAGACATGACAGGGGTGGGTAGGTATGACTCCCAGCAGTGCCCAGACATAACAGTGGTGGATGAATATGACTCCCAGCAGTGCCCAGATATAGGAGGGGTGGCTGGATATCACTCCCAGCAGTACCCAGACATAGGAGGAGGGTGTGCGTAGGACTCCCAGCAGTGCCCAGACAAAGGAGGGGGGTGTCGATAGGACTCCAGCAGTGCCCAGACATAGGAGGGGGGTGTGCGTAGGACTCCCAGCAGTGCCCAGACATGACAGCGGTGGCTGGATATGACTCCCAGCAGTGCCCAGACATGACAGGGGTGGGTGGATATGACTCCCAGCAGTGCCCGGACATAGGAGGGGTGGCTGGATATGACTCCTAGCAGTGCCGAGACATAGGAGGGGCGTTGTGCGTAGGACTCCCAGCAGTGCCCAGACATAGGAGGGGGGTGTGCGTAGGACTCCCAGCAGTGCCCAGACATGGGAGGGCGGTGTGCGTAGGACTCCCAGCAGTGCCCAGAAATAGTAGGAGGGTGTGCATAGGACTCCCAGAAGTGCCCAGAGATAGGAGGGGGTGTAGATAGGACTCCCAGCAGTGCCCAGACATAGGAGGGGTGTGTGCATAGGCCTCCCAGCAGTGCCCGGACATGACAGGGGTGGCTGGATATGACTCTCAGCAGTGCCCAGATATGACAGGAGTGGGTGGATATGACTTCCAGCAGTGCCCATACATAGGAGGGGTGGCTATATATGACTCCCAGCAGTTCCCAGACATAGGAGGGGGGTGTGCGTAGGACTCCCAGCAGTGCCCAGACATGGGAGGGGGGTGTGCGTAGAACTCTCAGCAGTGCCCAGACATAGGAGGAGGGTGTGCGTAGGACTCCCCACAATGCCCAGACATAGGCGGGGGTATGCACAGGACTCCCAGCAGTGCCCAGACATGACAGGGGTGGCTGGATATGACTCCCAGCAGTGCCCAGACATAGGAGGGGTGGCTGGATATGACTCCCAGCAGTGCCCAGACCTAGGAGGAGGGTGTGCGTAGGACTCCCAGCAGTGCCCAGACATGGGAGGGGGTGTGCGTAGGACTCCCAGCAGTGCCCTGACATAGGAGGGGGTGTGCGTAGGACTCCCAGCAGTGCCCAGACATAGGAGGGGGTGTGCGTAGGACTCCCAGCAGTGCCCAGACATGACAGGGGTGGCTGGATATGACTCCCAGCAGTGCCCAGACATGACAGGGGTGGGTGGATATGACTCTCATCAGTGCCCTGACATAGGAGGTGTGGCTGGATATGACTCCCAGCAGTGCCCAGACATAGGAGGGGTGGCTGGATAGGACTCCCAGCAGTGCCTAGACATAAGAGGGGGGTGTGCGTAGGACTTCCAGCAGTGCCCAGAAATAGGAGGAGGGTGTGCGTAGGACTCCCAGCTGTGCTCAGACATGACAGGGTTGGCTGGATATGACTCCCAGCAGTGCCCAGACATAGGAGGGGGTGTAGATAGGACTCCCAGCAGTGCGCAGACATAGGAGGGGGTGTGCGTAGGACTCCCAGCAGTGCCCAGACATAGGAGGAGGGTGTGCGTAGGACTCCCAGCAGTGCCCAGACATAGGAGGAGGATGTGCGTAGGACTCCCAGCAGTGGCCAGACATAGGAGGGGTGTGTGCGTAGGACTCCCAGCAGTGCCCAGACATGACAGGGGTGGCTGGATATGACTCCCAGCAGTGCCCAGACATAGGGGTGTGCATTTCCACCATCATCCAAAAACTATATGCCTGTATGTGTACATCCCTAACCTGTTACACTCATGATAGTTGCATATCAAAACATCACTCACAGCAGTGACCTACTCCACAGAGGGTCGTATCCTGTCACACACTGCGTGACACACCACATGTGGGTTCTTTGTCAGATCCCACATGCATATCCACCCATGGAGATTGCAGGCACCCACACACCCCTCCATCATGACTCAATTGTGTCTAGTCATGTAACAGACCACCAAACAAATAAAGCACAAATGGACAAATGAAGTGTCATGTACATCACGTCCATGATGTAAATGTCCAGGTGGGGAAACATGTCCTCCCTCATGGAAGGAACCGGGTTGAAAACCCTTAGATACAAAGCACCTAAATGTGAGTTCTGTGCACAAATTCCCGGCATTACAATTAGAAACATAAGGTCAAGGCTGATAACATTTTCATGCATAGTGTTAAAAAAGCATGATTGTTTCCCTGAAGGCATCACTGCATACTACAAACCCAAGCACAGTGAGCATGGCACAGACCAATTTTCAGAACTCATTTGTGAGCACATATGGCCATTGCTGAAGGGAATGTACAAATATAGAGGAAATATACACGAAAGTCATCACAACAATTGTGCAAATGTCTGTAGTGAAGATATCATGTGTCACTCAGGAAGGAACACTCTTTGGGACTTTGTCTGTATGCAAACTGAACACGCACAAACACAGAGTAATTGATACAACATTGTGATGGCACATAGATAACATGGTCCAAATCATCACCACCATGAAATAGATATCTTTCACATTCCATACACATTAACATGACAACAACTCCTAGACAGCCAGCCCCCAAAGCAAATACCGGCCGAATGCCAATTTTCAGAAAGAAAAATAAAATGCTTAATTCAGTTCCAAAGCAAAAAAAAGATGCAAATTAGTCCACGATATAACAAGGCCAATAGGCCAGTCTACAAAATAAATCCTGTTTGGGGACATAGAGGAGTATCACAACCCCAAACTTGCCTGCACACGGATGAATCAAAGGGTCGGTGACCCGTGGGGGGCATCATCAATGACAGGGACAAGCACCACAGGGACAGTAGAGGGGAGGGTGGGTGTTGTGGGAGCAGGGGGGGAGGAATCAGCCTCAGTGGGGAGTGCAGCAGCAAAGGTGGTTTCATATAAACTGCTGCACACAGCTGCCAGCTCCGACAGACTACTACCTGCACCCGGGGACGAAATGGGAGTGGAGGTAGAGGGCTCTGTGTCTGGTGGAATATGTGTGTGGCTGCGTGCGTGCGTGATGTCTGTCCCTTCTCCCTGTGGGTGTGCCTACATCCCCCTGAGATTGGATGCCTGGAACTCTGCGCTTTGACTTCTGTGTGGGTGTGCTGGGTATCTCTGTTGGGGTGTGTGATCTGGTGCGTCTGCGTGTATGGTGGACAGGTATGGGAGGGGGGATGTGGATGGGCCTGAAGGAGAGGGGGTGGGATGCTGCAGGAGTGCAAGTGCTGCTGTCAGTGTAGAGTCTATGGACGACAAACTCCAACGTTGATCAGACATGTCAGATGACATGCCCTCCATGAATGACAACAACTGTGTCAAGATATGTGTTTGTCCATGGAGGACAGTCAGCATGGACGTCTGACCAACGTGAATCTGCCGGAGTAGGTCCACAGACTCGGCACTGAGGGCAGCAGGGGAGACAGGGGCAGGGGCTGCGGTGCCGGGGACGAAGGAGACATGGGGGCAGCACGGACCAAAGGGACCCTACCGACTGGGAGGGTGGAGATGGGTGTGGAGGAGGAGGGGACAGACATAGTGGTGGCAGATGCAGTTGCTGCGTATTCCCCCTCCTCCTGGGAGTCTGAAGCTGAGCCGTCCACATGATATGAAGTGTCTTGCTCCATGGGTCCGGCCGCCTGACTCCCCTCACCCTCAGTGCCACTGCCTCCCTCTGACTCCTCAAAGCAGGTGGCACTGTGGCTGGGTCCCTCTGCCTGGTCTGTGCTTGTGTCTCCTCCCGTTTCGGTTGATGATGCTGTCGGCAAGGAGAAAGCCAAAAAATATATCAGTCACCTGTACACATCAGACACATGAGCACAAAATCATTTGGGCACATTTCAATTTGTGGCATGCATCATGAGTAACATGCCACATAACTCTGCTGCACATATTTAAGACTAGTACTGTGCAGTTGTAATAGACACAACGCTCCTTGGATACAAAGATACAAGTAACAGACGAGGCCACAACTTGAATGAGAGTCACAATGATGAGCCACTGTATGTCAACAGATCTGTTTTTTCCATCACCGTTCTGTTGCCCACTCTGCCACCCCAGTATAGACATGGTCATGTTCAAATCAGTCTGACCCTGTGCCACATGGGAACAGTCCTGGCCGAACTGCCAAGTAATGCCATCCCAGGACTGGAAACAAGATTTCTAGGACTGATCACGGGCATCACAGCCGTCTTCAGCCAGGCTTGCGTGAAACTCAGATCTGTATTCAAGCAAGCATGGCTTAAGATGGCTATAATGCCAGAAAGCAGTCCCAGGAAGCTTGTTTCCAGTCCAGGCAAGGCATGTCTTGGCATATCTGGCTGGACTGTTCCCATGACGTACATGGTCAGACTGATTTGCACATGACCATGTTTGGACTTGGGGTGCAGAGTGGGCAACATAACGGTGATGGATAAAACCCTGACCTGTTGACTGGGTGTGAGTGTATGATTGGTACAGATGCTGCCTCCATCACCACCCCCTTTTGTGACACTCCTCACAGGGGCATCTATCAGCAGATCATACAGTTGGTAGTACATAACATACACTGGCTGTGAAGTGAAGTGGCCCACATGTCCAAAATCCTGGCAATGCCTAAGTTAATGTGCCTGCAATTGTGTATATAAAAATAATTGCTGCATTGTTGACACACCCTCAACCACATGGAAAATGTGAACACTAGTCTGCACACCAAGAAAAAACAGCGTTGCACCACCAATACCAACATGTTGCACAAATCTATGAGTAACAAACATCTCTGTGAGCTAACAACATAGCCTGTAAAGCCCCCAATGACAGCATTCTCCAGCATCACAGGGTAAGTGCATAGTGATGAATTCACATCAGAAATTACATACACAGCTCACCACTGTCAAGGCTAAACAGGCAGGTTCTCCTCCTCACTGAATGCAGGGCCCTCTCCATGGTCAGCAAAATCAGAGTACAGGGAATGCAGAGACAGCAGGAGTGTGGTCCACTCCAATGTTGTGCAGGCAAGTGCCATCTCCCAGACACATGCAGCCTTAAATCAGTGATGCTGAGGGGCTTTCAGTATCATGAGTACAGTGTGATAGGCCAGATTACTTAGCATCCTATGTTTCATCCAATCCCATTCCACATAAGGCCTCGAGACACATTTGCATGGTTTAAAAATTGAGCTTTAGCTCAACAACAAATTTTGCAACATTGTATAGTTTTGCCCAACTGAATTTTGCAAGACACCTGTAGCACACACTCAAATCTCTGTTTCTTTGACAACTAGCCTGCATTCTGGGCATTCTACTCGTCCCCTAGGTGTTCCCTATGTATTTCCTGAGATCCTCACACAAGTACGGTGCGTTTTTCGTCGCGAATGCCACATATTCAATAGTGAAACGATGCGCACACACACACACACGCAATGGCGTGGTACGGTCCGCTCGCGTATGGCACCATTGCAATGGTGAAATGTCCCACACACACACGCCCGTACTCTAGGGGTACACCTCGCTCGTTTATGGCACCATTATAATGGTGAAACGTCCTGCACACACGCCCACACTCTGGGGGTACGCCTCGCTCGTGTATGGCACCATTACTATGGTAAAATGTCCCGCACACATGCACGCATTCTGGGGGTATGCCTCGCTCGCGTATGGCACCATTACAATGGTGAAACATCTCGCACACACGCACCCACTCTAGGGGTACGCCTCGCTCGCGTATGGCACCATTACAATGGTGAAATGTCCCGCACACACGCATGCACTCTGGGGGTACGCCTCGCTCGCGTATGGCACCATTACAATGGTGAAACATCCTGCACACCCGCACTCTGGGGGTAAGCCTCGCTCGCGTATGGCACCATTACAATGGTGAAACGCCCGCACACACGCATGCACTCTGGTGGTATGCTTCGCTCGCGTATGGCACCATTACAATGGTGAAATGTCCTGCACACACGCATGCACTCGGGGGTACGATGCGTTACACACAGTTTGTTTCACACGCCCATGTGAATGCAGGTGTACGGTGCATTTTACACAGTGCGTTTCACACGCTGGAGTCAAAGCAGGGGGATGGTACATTGCACACGGGCACGTATGGATAGTGATATGAGGCGCACACATGGCAGGGATGTAGCATTACGGTTAACACAAGGATGTCTATTAAGTTCTTGTCATTGCATACTGACATGAGCTAGGCCCTATGTGTGGCAGGCACTGATATAGCACAGCATATCATTTTTTGTTGCAGAATTGTTGTGTGATGTCCTGGTGACACATGTGATGTGTGATGGGGCACTATGTGTTACACATCAACTTTCCACTTGTCCCCTGTGTATCATCATGCACATGATGTCATGCACATAAGCACTGGGATTGCACAGTCATCACTTCCGGAACCTGTCACATGATGGCAGGGACCGTGGCAATTTCTCAGTTGTCATTTTGACTCTAATCACATCCCTATGTAATAATGTACTGTGTGTGTAATTCTTAATGCAGATTTTTAAGTGTGGGGTCCGTGTAATTCATCTGTGCATCGGTAATGGGTCTGTGTTGTGACTTAAATGGTTTTGCATGTACGCACACCATGGCACATGTGCCTTTTCAAGGTATTTTTGTGTGTGATGGCACCATACATCAATGATCCACATGCATACATGTCTGCATCTTGACAATTGCTGTGGTCTTGCATGGTCACATACACACCTCATTAGCAAGTTGTATGATATGTCCAATAGACATTCCATGTGACCTGGGTCTGTGCCTTGCAGTCAGCTGTCTGTATGGGATGACAAACTTCTAATGCAGGTCTGGTGATGTGTGTCACTCCAGTGATATCTTGCTCTGCTCACTTAGAGCAGCCCTGCACTGTTTTGTGTGCATGTAAAGTGTATTACTATTGCTACAGATGTATCTTGGTAATTTTTAAAGTGCCATGAAACTGCCACATGTGTCCAGGATGTTTTGCTTACACCAGAACCCATAGTACCTTGATGTGCAGTAACAAGGTTGCATGTGCTATGTACATTGGAAGAATATTTGGATGACAGTTGTTCTGCATTCTTCTAAAATATGTCCGGCAGGGCACCGCCTCTCCCAAGGCCTTTTCCTGACTTAGAGAGCATGAGGGAACGTAATTGCATCTAACGATACAGATTCACTCGAGATTTGATTCAGGACTTGAAGGACAGGCTGGAACCACATCTCCAACTGCGACACAGGTATCCAACTGCGCTAACACCAAAGCTAAAGGTGATGGCAGCCCTACATTTTTTTGCCACAGGTACATTTCAATTTACTATTGCAGATGTGGGGGGTATGTCTCAGACCATGTTCAGCCGTGTACTAAGTGATGTCTTAGCTGCCATGTTAGAGCACATTGATGAATTCATCAAATTTCCAAACCCTGAAGAGTTGAGAGATGTCAAGGGTGAATTCTATGCCCTGGGAGGGATGCCACATGTCATTGGGTCCATTGATGGTACACATGTGGCTTTGGTGCCACCACAGGCTCAGGAGCAGGCTTACCGTAATAGGAAGCATTACCACTCAATTAATGCCCTTGTGGTGTGTCCTGCTAACATGCTGATTTCCCATGTTTGTGCACATTTTCCAGGATCGTGCCATGATGCTTTCATCATGAGGCGTAGCAGGGTACCACAGATGATGCTGCAGCTGCGCAACGATCGGGCATGTCTTGTTGGTGGGTATTCTCTGTTTGTCCTGTATGTTTACCTTTTGAAATTGCTCTGACAAAATTGCTTTACCCTACATTTCAACACACTGTATATTTTTAGGAGATGCAGGATATCCCAACATGCCGTGGCTCATGACACCGCTCCGCAACCCAAGGACAGCTGCAGACCATCGGTACAACAATGCACACGGGCAGACCAGGCGTGTGATTGAGCGAACGTTTGGACTCTGAGGAGCAGATTCCGGTGCCTTGATAAGACCGGCGGATCCCTCCCATACTCCCCAGTCAAGGTGTGTTGTAGTGTAGTTCCTATCATCCCAATAGGCTCTGCGCATTGGAATAATACCTACAGCAGTAAAGGCCTAGGCCAGACGTTAACTAGGTCTACTACTGTCGATACTAGACTTAAAGTTTTGGGTTTGCCAGCTTAGCTCAGAGTTCACTAGAAACTTTCTCGAATGTTCAAGGAGGACTTAACTTCCCTGATTAGACAAGAAGGGATTTAGTTTCTGACAACCATAGAACATGACAACTTTGCTCTCCCCTAATCAAGAGTAAATCTCGAGAGTCGTGTGAACAAAAGGCAATTTATTTTACTCAGTCAGTACGTGCATTCTTAGTCTCATCAGAATGTAGAGAAAAGGAAGAGATGGGCGTGTTCAATAAAAAGGTGTTATTTATTGATCAGTCTCTTTTCTCATACAAGAGAAATGGATCGATATTATTGCAATACTTATAGCTAAGTAAAGTGCATACATTAAAAGCAATAGTATAAAATAATACTATAAAAACATTGATATGGTTTCTAAGCCATAAGATGTTTTAAAATGAATAAAATATATTACATACACATATACATTTGACTAAACGTGCTCAACTGGTGTTTCTAGATACGCCTACCCCGTGTACCTGACCTAAGCCTAATACGTGGGCGGGAATAGAAAGTTACAGTTTAAGTTAAGTTTGTTTTTGCCAAGTGAATAACTAAAGAATTCTCTGTGAGGGGTTATTCAGTTCTGTACCTGGAAGTTAGGATGAATGAGGAATGGTATCTCTCTCTCTGGTCTCGATATTCCAGGCTGCCTGCGAGGGCTACCCAGAAACGCCGGTGCTGGATTCTCGGCAGGAGAAAGCAGCACGTCTCTCAGCGCGTCAGGAAGGCGGGGCTGCTGCCAGCGGGGTCTGCTCTGCTCTTGGCTTCGGCAAGTATGGCTGCTCCGTCTCGTCACCACGCGTGCCTTTGCATAGGGCAAGATCGGTAATATTTATACCTTTAAGGTGCCGAGATTGACGTAAGGATGGACATAGATACGTCAATAAGGATGTCATACGACTTGCTCGTTAGCACATTCTTTTACTGAAGTTCTCGGTGAAATCAAAACAATGGCCGCAGGGTTTTGCCCAGGTTGTCATAGGTTTGATTTGTTATGAGAACTCCGTATGCCTTATCAGGGGCTGGAGGAATATCGCTTGTCTAATTAGATCGCAAGCGTTATGACCTAATCAGATAACACGTTCCTGTGCCGTAGTGTGACTGCGTCAGATAACGGTATCTGCATCATGGGGGTTTTCTGCCTCATGGGCTGACTGCTAGTTAACTTGTTGGTTTGTTTAACTAGAATAGGGTCAGGAATAGGGACATGCAGACATATATATTGTATGCACTCAAGCTATGGAATAATGCTAAAGTAATCACGCATTTGTATACATTATTGCTTATTTGGTATATGAGAATTACACATGAAATGGTTTCTTAAATACAGAAAAAAGTTTCGAGACCATTCCATCACAGAATAAAATATTTGTGAACATACCAGTGGGCAGCTAAAGTCTATAAAGTATCTAAAAATAGAAAGCTTAGTTCTTTAGGAATAGTTTCTTACTTTAAGCAGAAGATAAGTGTCCCGAAAAACCGAAAAAATGAATTGGGGCTTCTGAAAGAGTTGCTGTCCGTGAACTGGAGTGAAAAATAGTTCATGTGACTTTATTATTTAAAGTTGAAGGCCGAATTCAGGGAACGCCGTGTGCGAGCTTGCTCAAAAGTCTTTATTTCTGTTCGGGTGAGAACATCATATCATTTAGGCTTTCGAAAAAACTGTCAACAGCTTCCTGGGAAAGTTCTACTAACTCGGAAATAGGTGTAATCATGCATTCTTGTGCATGATTGTCTTCATTGACATTCTGATTCGCATTGCTGACAGAAGGTCGTACCTGTTCGATGCTGCTTTCATCTTGAACTTCACTACCCATCAATCGCAGTGGTGAAGCTTCCACGAATGCCGTCATCAGGATTGGTAGCCTTTGAGGGCAGCACAAAGCATGAACCTTGATCGGGCTCAACAATGTTTCTGCATCCATCGGCGCATCCGATTGTAGCGTCAGACATGTGTCTAACACGCATTCTTCTCCGCATAGCAGACACCTCAATACAGGTAAAACACATCTTTGCCACATTGGTCGAAATGATAGAAACCAAGTCATGTTCAGGTCTCTAAGCCGGGAGAGTCCCAGGATTTTTGATATCCGGTCCCGGTATCCAATGGCTAGGATTGTTTCTTCTCTTGTCGCCAGAGTTTTGTCTGTGACATGGGTTGCCATAACGAAAAATAAGGACTAAGAATAGGATTCCTGCAATTAGTCCCAAGATCAGGGGAAGTCCGCCAAAAATCGAATGGACGAAATCTGGAAAAATACCCAGTATGGCTTTGAATGGTGTTAATGCCATGGGAATTAGTTGATAATAATGTATGTATCTCTGCAGTCGTCCTTGCGACTTGTAGATCATACGTTTCTTTTGATGACGAGAGCCTGGTAGGCGTCTGAAGAAGCACTGTTTTCATTCTGCTTAAAGTATCTATTCGAATAGAAGTAATTTTCAAATCGGGCCATGCCCTTGCCTCCCTGTCTGGGAAGGAGCTGGGGAACAACGAGCGTCCACAGCACTTGACCTTCGCAGTGGTAGTTACTAGATAAGGAGTCCCGGGCATAAGACTACAACATCTGCGGTCTACAATTAGAATGTAACTCCCATTATAGAGTCTTTGAAAGAATGGTTCTATTTCTGTTGCAGGTGCGCCTTGCTGGTGACATGAAAGGTTGTATGAATTCCCTTCACAGGCTCCATGCAAACTAATTCCGTTACACAGAAGTGTGCCACTTAGTGACATCGCACAATTGTTGCCACTAAGAAACACTTTCTGTCCTTTATTACTGACACATGCATGTGAATAGGGCAGGTTCCATGTTGTTTTAAGGTACCCCTTTCCCAATTTCTCGTACATGCCAGCCTGTATATATTTTTGGCAGTATTGAAACCTGAAGGTTGAGATTGGAATATTTATTATCCCATGTATTATCCATTCACTGACAGGTCGTTCCGACATTGTCACTGGTAATCTTTCGAGTTTTTCAATGCTCAAGATTGTATAATCAGCACCCTTTTGTGCCATACTGATTTGTCTATCAGTAAGGTTAAAGATTTGGAATAATGACGTTGTGTTGATTAGACGCCAAGGCACATAGCCTGAACGCAGATTTTGTAACGTCCAGCCAAGCTATACAATAGAACGCAATTGTGACTGACCGTGTTGTAATAACAGTAAGTCTTGCGATAATATATCGATTGCTGAAGACACAATGCTGTCCAAAGAAAAAATTCTGGAGGACAGAGTCATTAACCCATTGTCCACTACAGAAAGTGATTTTTCCAAATTAATACGGTCAATTTCCCGTATTCTCTCTGCTGTTTCAATTTGAGTAACCTTCCAGGCCTCATTGTATGCTGCATATACAGAGGCTGCTATGAAACGCTTTTGACGCTGTTTGCGTGGTCCCATAGTGAAATCACGCAAGTCAGCACCATCAGTAAGTAAAGTTAGGTGTTGCTTAATTTCTGCCAGTGTGGAAGTTTGTAGCCATTGAAGGCATAATTTGCCCACACTGTAGGTGGTTATTATCCCTGGGTGATGTCTTTGAGGATATCTAGGGTCTGGCCTGGTCATTTTGAACCCCTGCGTTTTGTTCAGGAATCTGTCTTGACAGTTATTAGTATCTGTGGGCCAGATCAACCACTGTTTCCAATCAGGATGTGTTCTGTTTTGGTTTAATATATGGTTTACGTCTATCTCTTCATCTGTATCAGAGTTATTGCTAAACATTATTGGCTTTGGAATAGACGGTTTATTTAAATCTTTGATTTTGGCTAAGCCAAGACAGGTGGTCTGTTGAACAGTGTCATTTAAAAATATCATTTGTTCTGGGATCATGCAGGCTCTAAACAAAGCTTCTATACCCTGTACTTGCCAATCTTTTGTACCCCAAACACTTTTCAATTCAACATTTTTGTCCCAATAATCAAATCCAAAGGTATTCATTTTTTCAAAGAATGAGTCTGAATATAACAATTTTGTGTTGGTTATCATGGTCTTGGTCCCTGTCTTATTTGATAATTTAAAATAAAATGCTTCAGCATTACTTGTGTTAAAACCTGAAAAATATGAATATTTGTCGTAAACGGTTCTTGAGCTCCCTTTTGGAGGTGTTGCACAATGTTCCCATTGATTATAGTTTAAAACATTTCTAGGTTGTGCAGATCTATGTAAAAAATGGTTACCATAGTGGTTGTAACAGTACATACTATCATAATTGGTAGAACCCTGCAAATAATCATGTTTGGTAAATTTAGCAGACATTTACTAAATCAGACATCATATTATTAATGCTTTCGAAGTCCCAATCATCAGCAAATGAGTTTGGTTTTACAAAATCACTCAAGGAGATCTTAATTTGGTGTGGATATTTCAGGATCTCGACCGGACCATAAATTTCATAGTCAGTGTTGTCCCAGGCTACCCCACCAGGTATCGGATTGGCTGTGAAGTTGGCTGAAGAAAGTTCTCTTTTCTCGACGTGTGAAGATGTGTGTGGTTTGAGGATCAAGTTGATTTTCTGACTTGCTGTGTCCATTTTTGCATATTTTCCCTCAATAAAGCGTCCCAATGTTAGTATCATGATGAGCCAAAGTATGAGGATAAATGCACCAAAACCCACCCAAAATTCAATCCATGGAGAAATCAGATATGTTTCTTTCAGTTGTTTCAAAAGTTCTTTGGCTTTATCTTTAAAGGTTTTTGATGATGGCTGTGTCTTTGATTCACTGAAGCCTTCAGAGGAATCATCGAAGTTTATGAAGTAGCCAGATGCTGTTCTGTCAATTGTTCCAATTGCTTCAGGATTACTGTTTCTTGCATTTTCACTTGGTACTTCATTATAGATTGGTGTTTCTCTGCTAAATGTTTTTATTTGGGTTTTCAGAGGTCTGAGTTCTATTGCATTGTTGCATAGTCCTTGTTGTTCTTCTGTAGGCGTTTCGAATGTGATGAGCCTCTTCGTTAGGACCTCTGTACTGGTAGCAAACCTTGGTGTTCTGCTACTTATTGGGAGTCCACTTGGCCTACTGTTTGTTATCGGCCACATGTTGTGGTTTTACCAGGTCGATGGATACAACTCGGTTCTCCTTTTTACCAGCAAGTGGCGGTAGTACAACTGATCTTGTCCCGTTGACAGACAAGACAGGAACTGCTTTTCTGTAAGAAGGCCCAAATTCCTTCTTTACCGCGATCTTCTCCCTGACTAGATCCCCGACTTTAGGAATCCAGACAGGTCTTGCTGGGACAGGTGGTGGTTCTTCAGTGGTTGTTGGCTGTTGTTTCAACTTTATGTTGCTCAGGTCTTTTCTTGTTTTGTTTAAGTCCTGCAAAATAGCCAAACGGTCTTTGATATCAAAGCTTTTTTCTTTCACCACTGAAGTCTGACTGTCAAGGTCAGAGATAATCATCCTAGTTCCGAATAATAATTCGTACAGACTGAATCCCTTCAGAGAATTTCTTGGCAAGTTATTGAGACTACGTTGGACACTTATTAGATGTTTGACCCACCCAGCTCCCGTACCTAATATCCTTTCCGTTATAGATTGCTTTATGCCTTGGTTTTATCTTTACACCATCCCGTACCCTCAGGAAGGAAGTGAGAAGATTCCCGCTGGGCTATGCTCATTTGGCCATGTTTCCCCCCATGCTTGAGGGCTAGAGTGGAGACAATGGTCAAACATAGCATGCTCTTAGCGTATATGCCATTTAGACTCGCAAATCTTTGTATAACAGTCCGGACGTCAGCCGAGTGCTGGTGATCTACATTATAAGTGGAACTAGCCTGTATAAGTTAATCGCAACCCTTCCTTTTTACTCCTGCTTTTTCCTGGAGTAAACCGACGAGGTATTAAACTGTTTCTCTCCCCACTGCGATCTCTGTTGCAGTTTGGGCAGTTTTTTACAAACATGGTGTGACGCAGGCTCATGCCTGGCCACCAGTACCGTGATTGTAATTCTTCCTGAGAATCTTTTAGTTTGAGGTGTCTGAGACCCTCGCCCATATGTGCGTCTGCGATTAAAAAGTTTCTCCTGTCCATGTTTGGAATCACTCTATCCCCCACTCCAGGGATTCGAGCAAAAGGGACGGGGTTTGCATCGATTATGTATGTATAATTGAGTGGATAGTTGATCGGTAACGCTGAGCAGTCGCCTTTTGATGACGTTTTCACTGCCAGCACTGTTTCACCGTCAATGTATTCTAATGTACGCTTTTTTCGATCTACGGGAGCCGTTTTAGTTGCTGCCGCTGTGGCTGTTTCAGCCAATGAATTCCCTGCAACGTGAACGCCATCACGCTGATGACTCAGTGAGTGTGTCACGTGAGTCTTTGGTAGTTCTTTTTGTAAAAGAGCTATTTGTTCCCAAAGCAGTTTCTGCTTTATTGGTGCATCTGTGTCATCTTTGTAACCGTTTTGAATCCATGTCTGCTTGTAGGGATCTCAAAATTTCTGTGTGTATTTGAGTCCAATTGGATCTTTTAAAATCTGGTTTTATCAGATCATAAAGGGGTTTGACCCTTTCTGCGTAATTTGCAATGTATGTTCTTCCGAAATTTAGGAAGCCTAGAATCGACTGTAAGTTTTTTAGTGTTCTAGGTGCTTGGATTACGGCACATTTCTCTAGGAAATTGTCAGCCAGGCTTTTGCCTTCACTTGATAACTCATATCCTAAGAATAGGACTGTCAGATGGGCAATTCTGGATTTTTTAAAATTGAATTTGTAACCCTCTGCTGCGAACCCAAGTATTATGGTGTTCACTCTCTTCAAGTGAGTCTCCAAGTCATCATCTGTTAAGTAAATGTCATCGACATAAGATAATGCTTCATCATCATATAGTTGTAGTAATTCTGTTACTCTCGCTGAGAATACCCCCGGGCTGTTCTTGTACCCCTGGGCTAACCGACAGAATTGTTTTTGAGTGCCATTTATTGAGAATGCAGTTAAATATCTGCTCTCTGGTGCTATGTTTTGACAAAAGAATCCATTAGAGATGTCCAAGGTTGTTTTGTATTTTTTGCGCACTATGTTATTCATTAGTGCAGCACTGTGTGAGTTTTGCACTGCAAAAGTTTTGCAACATGTGTTAAGGTGTCGGTAATCCAAAACTAGACGATATGAATTGTCTGGTTTGGAGACCGGAAACAAAGGGTTGTTCATTTGTGAGGTGCAAGTTTCAATCACCCCCTGGTATTCTAGCTGATCTAGTATTTCATTTACCTGTTTTTTAGCTTCTTGCTTAATTGGGTACTGCCTTTGTGCAGTTGGTTGTGATTTTAACTGGATTTTGTGAGGAGGAGAGTCCTCATCCCATCCTACATGATTTTTATATAAGGCAGGAGCTAGAGCCACTGCCCACTTTCTAGCAAGTGTGTATTTTTTATGAATTGGAATTTGATTTGAGAAGGCAGGCATAATTACTTCTTCGCCATGAGGGCACTCCCTGACAAACTCTGGTGGCCAGTCTTTTTCAGCTAGAAGGATATCATAGCCCTTGGAGAGATTATCCCAAAATAGTCCCCTTATTTTCCTAGTCTTATCCCCCTCTATACGCAATGTTATTTCGTATATTTTGTGAGGTTTGCTAACTCTGGTGTCCGCAGTTTCCACTTGAAGATATTCATTCGTGTCCACTGTCTCCAGATGATTCATAAGGACTTTGCGAGCTATGCTCACTTCTGCTGCGCTGTCTAGCATTGTCTGAGCCCACTCTCCGTTTTTCAGTTGTGTCCTCAGTATTCTCGGCATTGTTAACTACCTTGATACTGGCTACCTTCTTTTTTGGAAATTGTAATTTCTTTTTTAGTTGAGCAGGTTCCTTGTCTTTGGACTTGGCGTGCTCTTCTCTTTGTTCTGATCGTCCTCTTCTTTCCGATTTCTGCGAGGAAGTCTGAAAAGATTGAGAGGGACGTGTATCAATGTCTTGATATCTATCAGGCTTTTTTATATTATCCCTATTTCTAAGGTTATATCTTTTCCCAGAGGGGTCACTCTGGGGTGACCTGTGTCTTTGGTTCGGAGATTTCTCTCTTCGCCTAGGAGACCTTCCTCTGGACTGGAATTTCTTTTCTTGGATTGTTTGTTTCCATCCCAGTTCTTTTTTGGTGAATTATTATTAAAAAATATTTTTTCTGGACTTTCAGTCAGTTGTGGTTTTACTGGTATTCCACCTAAACTATCTCTACCTAGTTCCTCATAGGATTTTTCTATGATTCTGGCAATTTCAGCTGGTTGGTCTGCTATATCTGTCTCTTTTAACCTCTGGCGGATCGCCACGTTTGCTGCTTCTCCCTTTATGTTGGCTAATAATATAGCCGAGACCTGCTTGAAGTCTTTTAGTAATTTCATACCAAGAGTTAAAGCGGGTTCAGGTCCATATTCATCTTGAATTTTGAAGTTTTAGCACATCTGGTATTACCGAAATGGATGGAATACCATGCGTTTTTGTGTAGATGGAAGCAAAGACTGTACCCCAAGTGTCACAGTCCTCAATGTGTGGTGCGATTCCCATTGGAAGGCAGATAGTCAGAATCCTGTGCTTTTCTAGCGGGGTGGTGTCAGGAAACACCGCCTCTATTTGGGTGATTTTTTGCGCTAGCCAGAATGGTATTTGTTCCCGTTTAGCCGGTACTTTACCTAGGCAGGATTGGATGTTCTGTGGTGTAATTTTATTTGTGTTCCCCTGGTGAGGGGTCAGCTGTGGAAGTTTAATCGCTGGCTGAATTGTTGATGTCCGCATCACATACTGAACCAATTGTCTATGAATTTGTATTAATTGTTTTAGCTGTGTTAACAGCTCTGCTGCAGACATCCCATTGATGTCTGGATGTGGTGTGTATCCGGCTAGGACCGGCCACGTTGCTCCTGGTCTACCTAAAGGACCGAGCCTGGTGATGTGATTGTTATGTTTTAGGGCGCCATCAAATAAGAGCAAATGCTCTTGAAATTTGAGTGGTACTTCCACCTCCTCGAAAGGAGTGTACTCATTAGGAGGTTCCTCTATTTTGTAATAGTGGAAGTACTTTGTTACAGCATTTGCTGCTGGAAAATGTATCCATGAATAGTATACCTCTGTCTGCCGATATTCGTGTGCCTCAATTACGAATATGACTGTGCCACCTCTAGGTGTCAGTCCATTTTCTATAAGTTTCAGGGTTATAGATCTCCTTTTGATGACCGGGATGAGTATTATATCCCCGTCCGCATCTAGTGCTGCAGCATCAGCCGCTGCGAGTTCAGCTGCTAATCTAACTGCCTCTCTTTCTTCTTCATTGTCTGACATTTTACTGTCCTGAAGGTTATTTCTTTTGTTTGCAGATCAGGTTTCTTATGGAAACAAAGATTAGATGCACAATATTTTGGAACAGTGTATCCTTCAATGTTAACTATACCAAGACCCATACATAGGAGTTCCCTCCTGCGAGGTCTGGTGGATATAACCTTTCACCCACTCCAGACGTCTTTGGAGTATTTGGGAAAAGGGGTCTGAGTGAGAAAGCACGACTGAGTTACTCTAAATGTCTTACGTTAGTTTTATCGCCCTTTCCAAACACGTTGGGCGCCATGTAGTGTAGTTCCTATCATCCCAATAGGCTCTGCGCATTGGAATAATACCTACAGCAGTAAAGGCCTAGGCCAGACGTTAACTAGGTCTACTACTGTCGATACTAGACTTAAAGTTTTGGGTTTGCCAGCTTAGCTCAGAGTTCACTAGAAACTTTCTCGAATGTTCAAGGAGGACTTAACTTCCCTGATTAGACAAGAAGGGATTTAGTTTCTGACAACCATAGAACATGACAACTTTGCTCTCCCCTAATCAAGAGTAAATCTCGAGAGTCGTGTGAACAAAAGGCAATTTATTTTACTCAGTCAGTACGTGCATTCTTAGTCTCATCAGAATGTAGAGAAAAGGAAGAGACGGGCGTGTTCAATAAAAAGGTGTTATTTATTGATCAGTCTCTTTTCTCATACAAGAGAAATGGATCGATATTATTGCAATACTTATAGCTAAGTAAAGTGCATACAGTAAAAGCAATAGTATAAAATAATACTATAAAAACATTGATATGGTTTCTAAGCCATAAGATGTTTTAAAATGAATAAAATATATTACATACACATATACATTTGACTAAACGTGCTCAACTGGTGTTTCTAGATACGCCTACCCCGTGTACCTGACCTAAGCCTAATACGTGGGCGGGAATAGAAAGT
Source organism: Lissotriton helveticus (assembly GCF_964261635.1). NCBI lineage: Eukaryota > Metazoa > Chordata > Amphibia > Caudata > Salamandridae > Lissotriton > Lissotriton helveticus. Next base: position 1,420,352,931 of record NC_136063.1, on the reverse strand, counting down.
TACAGTTTAAGTTAAGTTTGTTTTTGCCAAGTGAATAACTAAAGAATTCTCTGTGAGGGGTTATTCAGTTCTGTACCTGGAAGTTAGGATGAATGAGGAATGGTATCTCTCTCTCTGGTCTCGATATTCCAGGCTGCCTGCGAGGGCTACCCAGAAACGCCGGTGCTGGATTCTCGGCAGGAGAAAGCAGCGCGTCTCTCAGCGCGTCAGGAAGGCGGGGCTGCTGCCAGCGGGGTCTGCTCTGCTCTTGGCTTCGGCAAGTATGGCTGCTCCGTCTCGTCACCACGCGTGCGTTTGCATAGGGCAAGATCGGTAATATTTATACCTTTAAGGTGCCGAGATTGACGTAAGGATGGACATAGATACGTCAATAAGGATGTCATACGACTTGCTCGTTAGCACATTCTTTTACTGAAGTTCTCGGTGAAATCAAAACAATGGCCGCAGGGTTTTGCCCAGGTTGTCATAGGTTTGATTTGTTATGAGAACTCCGTATGCCTTATCAGGGGCTGGAGGAATATCGCTTGTCTAATTAGATCGCAAGCGTTATGACCTAATCAGATAACACGTTCCTGTGCCGTAGTGTGACTGCGTCAGATAACGGTATCTGCATCATGGGGGTTTTCTGCCTCATGGGCTGACTGCTAGTTAACTTGTTGGTTTGTTTAACTAGAATAGGGTCAGGAATAGGGGGATCGTTTCAGAACCTATAGGAATACATGACAGTGTAACATCTTCATTGTGTGCTGCATGCTGCACAACATGGCAGTTGAGAAGGCTGTGCCACTCATCCTGGATCCTGATGAGCTGGAACATCCACCCGTTGAGGATGAAGGGCTTGGGCACGATGCAAGTGATGAGGAGGAGGAGGGGTTTATCCGGAGTCAGCTCATACGCAACTTCTTCTCTTAATGGTGAGTCACTTGGTAGTCGTGTGCAAGCTTGGGGCATGGAGTGGCATGTGTTGCATACTGTGTGTCCAGCTGACTGTAAGTCAATGAAATTTGATGTTTGTTGTGATGTGTCACACAAGTTATGATGTAATGACACACGCATATGTGCAATGAGTGATTTTGTAATGTACATATGTACTACATTGTGAAGTATTTTCACATGACCATGTCTGTATGCAAATATTATTAATGTGTAAGTATGGGCGAATCCGGCGTACGCGAACTTGCGTATTTACGGATTCGCAATCCGCAAAATCCGTGAACTGTCGCGAATTTGCGGATTTTTGTGGGTTTTTTTGTTCGCAAGGGTTTCTGCCAGTTCGCGAGGTTTGTGTACCAGTTCGCAATTGCAAACTTACTTGTCGGCTCGCAACGGCCGCGACTATGTTGTTTCTACGTCTGGTTCATCATCACAGGTTCACAGCACCCTCTGTTTCACCACTGCCACCCTCTGGTACACCCATGCCACCCTCTGGTACATCACTGCCACCCTCTGGTTGGTTTATCACTGTAGATTATGGGGGTGAAAAAAAGCAAGCACACCTGCCCTGCTTCAACTGCCATGAATTAATTTGGGGTTGATTAATGTGTCACTGCTTCCTTCCTTATTTGTAATTTGCTTTCTGTTGCAGTGCAATTTTTTTCACAGGACCTTTATGGCCTACTTGTAGCTATTCTATTAGCCTGCTGTGAGGGTCAGAGCAGGGTCATAGAATAGTTGCAAATAGGCAACTGAACTCTGGAGGGGCCCCTCAGGAAGCACTTGAGTGAATGGTTACTAATGTTAAGATTGAACTTTTGCACCTGCTGAGTGCTTTCAGTTTTGCAAAAATCGTTTTTCTGCAATTTCGCGCGATTTGCGGGGCGCGAATCCGTGCGAGATCGATTTCGGAAGCCGCAAATTCGTGCGAATACACGATTTGTTTTTTTTGCGGCGTGTTTGTTCGCGTGATTTTTTGCGTGTTCGCAAGCCGCTTGTAGCGCAACGTTTGCGAAGTTACCTTAGCGGTCGTACATGGGCGCGGCCATCTTGTTTGCGTGACGTAATTCAGTTTCCGGGCGCCATGTGTAATCTCGCAAAGTGTGCGGCTCGCTAGTACAATTTCGCGTGTGATCGCGAGGAAAATCTCGCGCGAACTTACCCACGCGGTCGTGAACGGGCGCGGCCATCTTGTTTCTCATTCATTGCTATGGTTCTGGGCATGCTCTCTGTATCCTCCTCTCTGAATCTCTGCCATCCTTTGCTTGTTTGAAGTTTTTTTTAATCTATTTTACTTATTATCTATCCCTCTATTTTTCTAGCTCTATATTTTTGTGTTTTCTGCTACTTTTTGTTAATTTTAAACTACTTTTTTAAACACTTTTCTTTTCTTCTTCCCTGTTCTATTTCTTTTTTATTATTTTGCTTCCTTTCTGCCCAGACCATGGCAAAGGGAGCCGGGAAGAAGCCCGCGAAGGGGAAGGGTCCCGCACCCCGTGCCCGGCTCCCGTGCGGGCGTTTGAGGGGGGAGACAGTTGTAGCTCGGGAGATTTTTAGTGCGGAGGAGGTGGCCGCACTAGTCTTTCACGTCCAGCGCCGCCTCCCCAAGACCATCATGGGAGGCGGTAAGATCGCTACTGGCTACGGGATCCGGGAGCGCCGGAAGCGGTGGGAGAAGGTGTGCCGGGCCATGTTTGAACACTCTGGGGTCCGGCGCACCTATAACCAGGCCACCCACCGCTGGACGGATCTCATGGACCGGGAACGCGACTTGCTGGACGTGCTCGGCGTAGAGATCCCCGGGCTTGGTGAGTAGTAGTAGCTATTTCTAGCTATTTCATCACTACTCTGTTTTCTCCCGCTCTGTGTGTTATTATATTGCAAATTTTTGTTTTTTACCAAGAGCAATAAACTTGCGCCGGAATGCCCCCTGATGGCGCAGGGCGTTACAACGTGATGCATCTCCCATATGCGTCACGTTGTTAATATACGCCGCACCATGGCGCCTCTTTTGTTCTGCTGCTGCGTCACAAAAGTCACGCAACAATGGAGCAAAAGAGCCGCAAGGGGCTTCTAAATCAGCCCCTACAGACTCAAATCCAGTCCTTCCTTTGTACACATGGCGATAAGAAGAAATAGTGGTGGTGGATTAATAGTTTGAGTATTCACTGATCTGCAATCACGATGGACTTTGTCTGTCACTTCGCGTGCTGCGGACTGCAGCTTGCCAGGCCTAGGCGAACCTTTTTAGTAGTTTGTTTAGTGAGTTACATAAGAACTTTCCAAGTCGACGGTCCGCAAATCAAGCAATACTAACAACGTAGTAGACCACATGAGATCGGTCAATATATCCCGTGGAATAGTTGTCTATTTGCTATTTCGCCAAAATATTTTGTTATTGTTCTTTTGAAATGTTTGATTTGGTTGACAAATGTCATCCATGTTTTCTGGTCTTTCTTTCTTTCATGTTGTACATCAGCTCCCCCCAGGGGCAAGAGGGCATTGGAGGAGGCTGCTGCTGCTGCTGTAGAAGGCCAGGATTGGCCAGGCGAGGGCAGTGGCCCCAGTAAGTTTTCATTTTAATATAGAGTACCTATTTTTTCCTAGCGTTCCTCATTCGATTTTTTATAAATCGTCTTTGATCTTCTTCTAGACTGTATCGAAATTCTTATCCTGCCTCGACTATGACTCCCTGTGGTATTACTAAATTATTCTCATTAGTCTGTCTGTGTAGCTAACTAAGATTGCACATTTGGCAATTCCATTGGACTCCCATTCTAGTCAGCAATAGCTCTATGCACTGAGCCTTCCCTGGAAAAAGGAACATTTTTACTTTAGATTAGACAGTCACAAATTATTACATTGTTTTCTGTTTTTTTTCACATTTCTTTATTCCTAGACCAAATATTATATAGTAGTGAGTGGTGTATTCTAACATTCCTAAATGTACTTTGTAGGTGGAACATCTGGTGGCGGGGCCGGCGCGGAGTGGTGGTGGTGGATGAGGACTCGGAGGACATTTCTGGGGAGGAGGCGGTGCAAGTGCCGGACGACACCAATGTGCCTGTGAGGGTTCACACGGTGGTGGAGGGCAGAGGTAAGCTATATATTCCTTACTTATTGACATTGAAGACTGCAGAGTGTGCTTTCTGCACGGGTGTATCAACCAGGTAGTAGCCTCCTCTAAATGTACTTCGACTTAGCTGTGAAGTTTTTGGCGAGAAGAATCCCAATCAGATCTGAGATGAACTTGATGGATGGGATGAACGAAAAGCAGTATTTTATGTGCATATGTCTGTGGTTACTGCTTTTGTCACAGAGATTCTTATGTTAGTGTGCACATAAAAAAATGAAAAGCGAAAGAAGGGTGTAAGTAAGTGTGGAAGGACGAGAAATTTAATGATGACTGGCAAAGAAGAATGATATGTGTTTGCTTGGTCCCCAAGGTGGCTGAGAAGAATATGGTATGGTGCATGGCTGGGTGAATGATGAAGCAAGAATGGGTGGAAGGAGAACAGCCTTGGTGGGTGAAACAGAAACTGTATGTGTGCATATACTTAGAATGGATGGATGCCTGGATCATGGTACTATCTGACTCTTAGATAGATAGCATATGTGTATCTAGAGAGAGTAGACGGTCACTGGATGAACTAAGTCAGGGGTCTCCAAACCGGTCCTGGAGGGCCAGATACATGCCAGATTTTTAAAATAACTACATGTATCTCAATGGGGATATCCAAAAAATCTGGCATGGATCCGGCCCTCCAGGACCGGTTTGGAGACCCCTGAACTAAGTGTTACTTTGAAGAGCATGTAACACCGCACCCGCACGTCCGTTTCAGTGTAGGAAAGGCAAGGAAAAGAAGTTGTAATTTTGTCCAAATACTACCATGAATAGTAGCAGTAGTTTGTATGCAACTGCAAGCACAGCATATATCCGGTTATTACGGTGGACCCTCCCTACCTCTCTTAATAATTTTAGTTTAGTAGTAGTACGTCATTCATGTGTGGGTGTATCACTGTTCACTCAAAAAAGCAAAGCACCTAAAGTCATCCCATATGTAATCAAATACATCCCATGTGAAGTGATAGATAATCCGATTATTTAGTTTCTTCTTTTTCCTTCTCTAGTACTCATTTGCACTGTAGGGTGAAAGTTAAATTAATTAAGCAGTAGCCCTTTTAATAGAGTATTCTCAGTGCCACCTGTAATGGAAAAATATGAGCTTCACCACCTGCTTGTACTGTACCGGTACAGTAACGCAAGTCTGTCTCACTCATCATGGTGTGCGTCTGTTTTTCTCGGGTGCAAGTTCACTGTGCTGGCATTATGCCGCCTTGCAGAAGATAACCTACCAATTTTCATAAACAAGAGAGAAGAAGAAGAATAAGACTGGTGTACTACTGTCATAGTCGACTATAATGGAAGTCCATAGTGCTCGTAGAATTTGTTCCTTAAACTCACACTAATGTTAGAGCAAGCCAAGGATGAAGAAGTGGGAGGTTAGATAGATACTGGCCTCAATAGTTATGTACTGTGCTTTCAAGTTGCTACTTGTACTGTGACACAACTTTCTGCTCAATCATTTTGTGTTAATTTTAAGAGCATTGGTTACAGACTATGTCTTTCTTTCTTTATATAGTTGCTCCTTCCAAATCCAACAAAACATCAAGGAAGGAGCAGGCTCGAATGGCCCGGCAACGGAGGCTGGATGCCACTGTTGCAGAATATCGGCGGCTGCTGGCCCTGGAGGAGGAGGACACGCAGTCTACTAGTACATCTACTGCGACAGCTGCATCCTCCTCTGGGCCCACACGGGCTGCCAGCCAGCGCAGTGCTCCAGCGGTACGGAGCCGGGCTACCAAAGCCAACCGCCACCGCCGAGCAGCAAAGACATCAGCTGCCCCCCACAGGAGTTGCAAGGCATGCCAGCGCCGCTTATCCCTCAGAGTGTCCTACCTGGAGCAGGAGGTCTTAAACTATAAGAACTTAGTGGAGGGCCTCCGCTTCGACCATGCCACCCTCCGCAAGGAGTATGATGCCCTGGCCGCTACAGTGAACAGCATCCTGCCGTAGTGTCCCTTGCCCCTTTTTTAGAGACTTTTGGGGGGTGGGATTTGGGAGTTGGGTTCTTTTTGGGACTTTTGAAAGACAATCGTTGGGGTTAGGGAGGGTCTTGAGGGAGATTATTTTGTTTGGGCTATACAAATATACTTTTTGAAACTTTATCTGAGCATACCTGTTTTTTACTGCTTTTGAGTCTGGTGGGTGGTGGTTTAACAGTAAGTTTGTTTTCCTGAAACCTAAGTCTGTGTCATTTTCTTCCTTTAAGTGTAAATGGCTAAATGTTTTCAACACTAAGTGCCTCTCACAGAGTAAGTGATCCCCCCTTTCCCACCATGGATTTTCTTCAAATCACTTGCAATAAAAATTACACATTCCCACGAGTGCTCTAAAACCCCAGAACTCAGTTGCAAAAATCAAGAACACCCCGAAACACATGCAATCCTGCTGCTAGGGCTAACCCTAACGAACCCTAAGTTACAAAAAGTGCCAAAACCTTTTTCCTCATGGATGTTGTTTAAACCAGTTTTATCCGGTATTAGACCTTCCCAGCAATGGCCCCAGAGCCGTCAACCCAAGGCGAAAACATGTAGAAGACCCCCAAACAGCCAAAAAGCAAAAGTACAAAAATGTGGACTTAGTCACTTTTCTGAACATTTGCAAAATCACTCAGCGCGCGCTCTGCAGCTAGGCCCTAACTCCCCTCTGCCTCCATGGATTTCCTTCAAACCTCTTGCTATCTAAACTATCCATACCCAGTAGTGCTCCCAGACCCCGAAACCCACCCACAAACACCAGGAAGCCCCCCAAACAGGCCCCCAAAAACGCTACATTGAGCGAAAAGTCAGAAAATGCAAAACCTTTTTCCTCATGGATGTTGTTTAAACCAGTTTTATCCGGTATTAGACCTTCCCAGCAATGGCCTCAGAGCCGTCAACCCAGGCGAAAACAAGTAGAAGACCCCCAAACAGCCAAAAAGCAAAAGTACAGGTGATTAAAGTTTTAATTATATTAACTTGTGCAAAACAAAGAAAGACAGAAACACAGGAATAAAAGTGAATAAGTACGAAAAAGAAAATTTCTGAATTCATTGGCTCATTTTCAGGGCTTTGTGTCAGGGAAGAAGAGTTCGTCCTCATACTCTGCAAATTCAGACAGGAGTAGGTCAGTGTCACCTAACACAGAAGAAATTCCCTCATCTACGTTGCTGTCCGCCTCGTCTTCTTCCATCGTGCAATCTGGTACTTTGAAATCTGGTGGTATGAGGTGCTCATTCATCTTGATCATTGTCAATATCTCCACATTTTTGGGCGAGAGGTGGGTCCGTTTGCAAGTTACAATGCCACCAGCAGCACTGAAAACACGTTCAGAAGACACGCTTGCGAGTGGGCAAGACAAGTAATGTATAGCCAGGCGGGTGATCTCTGGCCACAATTCTTTTTTCCCATGCCAATACGCCAATGGGTCAGCATTAACATAGACCTCTTTTGAGTCATTCAGATAGTCCTGCACCATCGACTCAAAGTTCTCCACGGTTCCTCCACTTTACTGAATTTTTGCTCGGCCCTTTTGAGAACCATAACCAATCTCAGCTAGCCAATCCTCTTCATCACCCGATATTTCTGTTGTGTCTGGTGCAGATGATGTGGTTGCCGGTGTCTTTAACGGCTGAGAGGTCACTTCTGCCACAGCCACAGGTGCAGAAGTGGAGTCTTTTGACTGGGGATGGCTTGCTGATGCTGATGTACTGCCTTTTCCTTAAATTTGCTTCCGTTTTCTTTCAAACCTGATGGCTGACAAGGCTAGCCAACGTTTGTACTTTGTAACATCTTCATCACTAAAAGGAAATAATGCACAGCCTGCCAGCGCCTTTTTGTAGCGTGAATGCAGAATAGTAGCACAAATGTAATGCTGTTCTGAGTGGATCTTTTGAAGACGTTCATCGCCAAGCAGGCGCTCTAATAATTTCTCCGTCAAAACAAAAGCTTCTTGCTTTTCTTCATCTTTTTGAAACTTTGAAGACACCGCCTTCAGTTTGTGCTCCAGCATGCGCAACAATGGGATAGCTTTTCCCAAATTACAGTCCTCCCTGCTGACTGCACGAAGACCTCAAAAGGACGAAGCATGTCTGTCAGGCTTTTAACTAGCTCCCATTCCGCCGCATTTAACCTCAGGTCCTCCTTCACAGCTGTACCCAGTGTTAAGAAATACTGATTGAGTACTGTAAACTGCTCATACAGATGCTCAAGCATGTAGAAGGTTGAGTTCCAACGTGTTTGCACCTCCTGGATGAGTGCTTTCACTGGCATTCGACGTTCATGTAGCAGGCGCCTCAGATGCTTCCGGGCCTTAAAAGAATGGCTGAAATGGTTGCACATTTTTCGGCAGGTGACCACTAACTGGCATGCTGGACTGTCTTTATCCAAGAATTTTTTAACAACCAGGTTTATACAGTGCGCCAAACACGGCACTCTGAAATAGTCACCCAGTTCCATGGCCTTAACTACATTGGCGTCATTATCCGTGGAAACATAACCAATGCCGCGTTTTTTTGGAGACAGCCAGTGCAAGACCTTTGTGTTGAACTAATTCAAAATGTTTTGTGCTGTATGACGTTTCTCCAAGCCAAACATGGCTAGTGTTGCATGTTTCCGAGCAGCTTTAACCGCTTCAGCGCTACCGCGTTTACCTGCTGTGCGCGCAAAGAGAAGCAAATGGCTTGTTTGTGACAAAGCCAGCTCGTCATGAGCGCAGGGCAGGTAACGCCCATGACGAGCTGGCTTTGTCATTAGCGTCGAAGTGGTTAAAAACTTGGTCCAGGTCAGCACCTGCGTTTAGCTTTGCTTTAACCCCTGAAAAAGAGACCCAGTGTGCAGTGATGCACATGTAATCAGTGCCTGCGCCACTGGTCCACATGTCTGTTGTCAGATGTATAGTGTGAACAGCACTCTTCTGCAAAGCTGCCCCAATCACCTCCAGCACATCTTCATGTAGTGCTGGAACCGCAACTCGGGCAAAATAGTACCGGCTAGGAACCTTCCATTTAGGGCAGAGCGCTGCCACTAATTCTAGAAAACCAACCCCTTCTACAAAAGAAAAAGGGAGAAGATCCAGCGCTAGCATTTTAGCCAGCTTAGTGTTATTCAGACGCACCATTGGGTGATTGCGGTCATATGGCGCGTCTGAAAACAACATTGTTTTAATGTTGCCCTGGACCATTTTACGGGATGATAATGATGACGTCTTCGACCCAGTTACGCTCGCTGATGAACTTTTTCGCATTGGTGTCTCACTCTGTCCCACACTCTTAGTGTGGCTCACAGGGGGTGTGCTGACAGGGGTACTGGGTGTAAGTGAAGTGTGTGACACTTCTTCCTCCTCGTCATCATCAGATGGAACATCAACGTTTTCTCGACTTGCAATTCGGGCTTCCTTGATCTCCTTTAGGTGCGCCAACCATTGGACAGTGTGCTGTCTCTTAAGATGACCTCTCTGGCCTCCAGTCCCATAGTTGGTACCAAGCTTACCATGACTAACTGCAAGCTTACAAATGCTACAAAAGGCTATGTTTTCCCTTTTTGGGCAAACACTAAAGAAGTCCCAAACTGCAGACTTCAAATGTCTGTGGGGGCCGGAGGAGGCGATACTGGTGGTGGTCGTGCTGCTAATGCCAGATGAAGTGGAGGATGTGTATTGCTGAACTTTACTACGTTGTGCACTTTCACCACCACTAATTGAGGTCGAGGTGGATGGAGGTCCCTTCTGGCGAGTAAGAAATATGGAAGCGGTAGGTTGTGGTGTACTAGTTAACATCATTGATTGTGGTGTTCCCATTGCCTCCTCGTCGACTTCATCATCACGCTCAGCAGCTTGTCGGGCTAGGGTCAAAATGTCTGTTTGCTGCATGCCCGCTGGGGCTTCAGTGACGTTAGTGATGATGACTGCGTCGTCGTCGTGAGAGTCTTCAGCAGGAGGAGTATACGCCACTTCTTGTTGAGCGTCATCACACTCCATAACTATGAGAGTTTCGACGACCTTCCTTTTTCGCTTAGCTACCTTTGTCAGATCATGGTGTGCCTCCTCAACCTCACTCTCAGACGGCAGTGGTGCTGGTTCCCAAGTAAGATCCATATCATCAGAAGGAGGTGGGCTTGAAGAAGATGTAGACACCAACACCCTTGATCTTTTCCTTGCTCGGGATGTGGAAGACAATGAATGATCATCAGGAGGAGTGGCTTCCTCGAATGATACCTCGGCTTGATTGTCGATTTCCAGATGTGCCCCTACTTCTGGAGGAACAACTATTGAGGCTACTTGTTGTGCCCCTCCATGCACCTCTGCTTGCTCCTCTCCTTGCGCCGCCTCTCCTTCCACATGTACTTGGGCTTGTACTTGCACATGTGATTGTTGTTGCGGCTGTGGTTGTTCAACACTCGTCAGATGAGTTACAACAACCTGTGTTGATTGAGGGACATTGCTGCTACTTTCTTGCGATGAGCCAACATCACTGGTCGATGGTGATTGAACAACTATACTGGCGGCCTCTGCACCACTCAAGGGCTTGGACCTAAGTTGGCGTGGTGGTGGTGGCACTGAGCCCAATGGAGCGGGGGTGCTGCTCCCAGCTTGGTCCCCAGCAGATCCTGCTGCTGCTGTACTTTTTTTTTTTATTCCCCAAAAATGTGGCGGGCGGCACACCAGTCTGCTTGGTAACTTGCTTCTTCTGCTCTTTTCTGGCATCTTTCTTGCTAGAGGAGCTACGGGGAACTTTTTTTGGGGCCATCTTCTTCAGATGTCACTCTGAACAGCAGGCCGCAGTTGCACAAGTTGCAGAGTTGTCTGTGGCCACACGTGACGTTGTGCTGCACACACCGCAGCAGGACTTCTTCCTGGCACTGGTGGTTCTCTTGTGCACCTACAAGCAATGGAAGACAGAGGAACATCAGTTATACACCCCAAAAAGTCAAAAAAACACACAAAATTCTGCACAATCCCAGCCCATCCATGGCCTCAATGGTGTTTAAATTCAAGAAGACACCCCACAGAAAGACTAGGGCCGTGCACCACTCACTAACCCTGGGCAAAAGGCCCCACCAGAAGCCCCAAAAAAATCGACAAAAACCACAAAATTCAGCACAATCCCAGCCCATCCATGGCCTCAATGGCGTTTAAATTCAAGAAGACACCCCACAGAAAGACTAGGCCCATGCACCACTCACTACCCCTGGGCAAAAGGCCCCACCAGCAGCCCCCAAAAAACGACAAAAAACACACAAAATTCTGCACAATCCCAGCCCATCCATGGCCTCAATGGAGTTTAAATTCAAGAAGGCACCCCACAGAAAGACTAGGCCCATGCACCACTCACTACCCCTGGGCATAATGGATGAAAGCTAGGCAAAATGGGAGCAGGCCTCAGACACTGCCTCTCTTCAAAATGGCCCCTTGAACCCCAAGCACATGTTGCCTGTACCAGCACTCAAGATGGCCACCATCACCACCCACATGGCCAGTCCACATCAACAGTACACCCCAAAAAAAAAGAAAAACACACAAAAATCACCACAATCCAATGCCATCCAGGATGCTTACATTAAAGAGAGTGAGACCCCACAGGCAGACTCAGTCCATGCACCACTACCCCTCGGCAAAAGGCCCCACCAGCAGCCCCAAAAAATCGACAAAAAACACAAAATTCTGTACAATCCCAGCCCATCCATGGCCTCAATGGTGTTTAAATTCAAGAAGACACCCCACAGAAAGACTAGGCCCATGCACCCCTCACTACCCCTGGGCAAAAGGCCCCACCAGCAGCCCCAAAAAAACGACAAAAACAAACAAAATTCTGCACAATCCCAGCCCATCCATGGCCCCAATGGTGTTTAAATTCAAGAAGACACCCCACAGAAAGACTAGGCCCATGCACCACTCACTACCCCTGGGCATAATGGATGAAAGCTAGGCAAAATGGGTGCAGGCCTCAGAAACTGCCTCTCTTCAAAATGGCCCCTTGAACCCCAAGCACATGTTGCCTGTACCAGCACTCAAGATGGCCACCACCACCACCCACATGGCCAGTCCACATCAACAGTACACTCCCAAAAAAAATGAAAAACACACAAAAATCACCACAATCCAATGCCATCCAGGATATTTACATTAAAGAGAGTGAGACCCCACAGGCAGACTCAGTCCATGCACCACTACCCCTGGGCAAAAGGCCCCAACAGCAGCCCCCAAAAATCGACAAAAAACACAAAATTCTGTACAATCCCAGCCCATCCATGGCCTCAATGGTGTTTAAATTCAAGAAGACACCCCACAGAAAGACTAGGCCCATGCACCCCTCACTACCCCTGGGCAAAAGGCCCCACCAGCAGCCCCAAAAAAACGACAAAAACACACAAAATTCTGCACAATCCCAGCCCATCCATGGCCTCAATGGTGTTTAAATTCAAGAAGACACCCCACAGAAAGACTAGGCCCATGCACCACTCACTACCCCTGGGCATAATGGATGAAAGCTAGGCAAAATGGGTGCAGGCCTCAGAAACTGCCTCTCTTCAAAATGGTCCCTTGAACCCCAAGCACATGTTGCCTGTACCAGCACTCAAGATGGCCACCACCACCACCCACATGGCCAGTCCACATCAACAGTACACCCCCAAAAAAAATGAAAAACACACAAAAATCACCACAATCCAATGCCATCCAGGATGTTTACATTAAAGAGAGTGAGACCCCACAGGCAGACTCAGTCCATGCACCACTACCCCTGGGCAAAAGGCCCCACCAGCAGCCCCAAAAAAATCGACAAAAAACACAAAATTCAGCACAATCCCAGCCCATCCATGGCCTCAATGGTGTTTAAAATCAAGAAGACACCCCACAGAAAGACTAGGCCCATGCACCACTCACTACCCCTGGGCAAAAGGTCCCACCAGCAGCCCCAAAAAAACGACAAAAAACACACAAAATTCTGCACAATCCCAGCCCATCCATGGCCTCAATGGTGTTTAAATTCAAGAAGACACCCCACAGAAATACTAGGCCCATGCACCACTCACTACCCCTGGGCATAATGGATGAAAGCTAGGCAAAATGGGTGCAGGCCTCAGACACTGCCTCTCTTCAAAATGGCCCCTTGAACCCCAAGCACATGTTGCCTGTACCAGCACTCAAGATGGCCACCACCACCACCCACATGGCCAGTCCACATCAACAGTACACCCCCAAAAAAAAATGAAAAACACACAAAAATCACCACAATCCAATGCCATCCAGGATGTTTACATTAAAGAGAGTGAGACCCCACAGGCAGACTCAGTCCATGCACCACTACCCCTGGGCAAAAGGCCCCACCAGCAGCCCCAAACAAATCGACAAAAACCACAAAATTCAGCACAATCCCAGCCCATCCATGGCCTCAATGGTGTTTAAAATCAAGAAGACACCCCACAGAAAGACTAGGCCCATGCACCACTCACTACCCCTGGGCAAAAGGCCCCACCAGCAGCCCCCAAAAAATGACAAAAAACACACAAAATTCTGCACAATCCCAGCCCATCCATGGCCTCAATGGTGTTTACATTCAAGAAGACCCCCCACAGAAAGACTAGGCCCATGCACCACTCACTACCCCTGGGCATAATGGATGAAAGCTAGGCAAAATGGGTGCAGGCCTCAGACACTGCCTCTCTTCAAAATGGCCCCTTGAACCCCAAGCACATGTTGCCTGTACCAGCACTCAAGATGGCCACCACCACCACCCACATGGCCAGTCCACATCAACAGTACACCCCAAAAAAACGAAAAACACACAAAAATCACCACAATCCAATGCCATCCAGGATGTTTACATTAAAGAGAGTGAGACCCCACAGGCAGACTCAGTCCATGCACCACTACCCCTGGGCAAAAGGCCCCAACAGCAGCCCCCAAAAATCGACAAAAAACACAAAAATCAGCACAATCCCAGCCCATCCATGGCCTCAATGATGTTTAAATTCAACAAAACAGTTGTATCATGCACCCATAACCAACCCTGGTCCTACTGGATACTGTGGCTACCCACAATATACTTTATTTAATGTTCTGAAAAAGTTCCAAAATTGTAGTTGCAGCAACTGTAATGCCCCAAACAAACTTACTTGTGAAAGTTGATTTCTAATCCAAATGTGATCCAAAGAAAGTCTGAAAGGCCTCAAATCCAAATATCCAGCAGCACCCACAAAAAGTAATCCTTCCAGGTCAAGGTCCAAATGAAAGTGACCAGCACATGAAGAAAGCACTGGGAGGAGCCTGCTGGACAGGAACAGGAAGCTGGAGACTGTGGGGTACTTCCTTCCTCCCCCCCCCCCAAATAATGGACTCCTTGCAAAAAAAAGTGCAGGCAAATGTCAACCTGAGGAGTGATTCTGATAAAAATCATCATTTTCTGAAGGTTTATGCTGTTTGCTGGTGGATTTCTTGTGCAGAATTGCAAAATCTCTATTCCGCAAGTGCGAGATTGTTCCTGCCCGCCGCACCTACATGTTCGCAATTGCGAACTCTCGCGATGCGTGCTGTGCAAGGTGGTGGCAAGCCGCGATTACTTATTCGCGGGCGCCAAACTCCCGCGGGATTCCGCAGCAAGATCCAAAATGGCACAGCACTCGCAAAATATCGAGAAAAACAACTCTGCAAACACTGAATGATGGAAAGTGAACGGCGCGTGCCACGCCGCGCGCCGCAATATTGTATCACCAAGCAAAAAAATCCGCCGCGTGCGGATTTGCGGATTTTCGGCAAATTCGCGAGAGTTCGCGGATTGCGAATTTGTCGAAAATCCACAAAATCCGCGAGCGGAACGGATTTTACGCCCATGCTTATTAATGTGTCTCCTTGTGTGCCTGCCTTTCCCAGGTCGCTCTGCCTGTTGTCTGTTCGTGTCATCTTGGTTCTCCTGCTATTGATCATGATTATTGCAACTTGTGTCGAATCACCATTCCATGCACAGACCTGTGGAAATGTCAGTTTTGGTAAGATATCTTAACATATTTTAGTTGGGTTGGTATGCCATGGGAATGTGTGGTAACTGTTACTATGCTTGTTGTTGAAGCATCCATGCATGTGTCATTAACATGGATCAAGATGCCTGTTGCAAAACTCCCATTACTGGACAATTACCCTTCTTCTCAGTCATCTGTTGTTGATTGATGACTCTGGACAATGCATCAATGTGTGTAAACCATGGTCCTGAGACATTGCGGATGTGACCGGTTTACATTGTGTGTGACATCACAACCACAGGCTCTGTGTGGATTTGCAAACTCACTGTGTGCAGCAGGATGTGTTTGGCTCATCACATTGATGTTGTTGGCCAGTACAGTTAGGTTTACCTATTGCCATGTTGTGAAGGTTTGGACTACTGTAGGTCCCACATGTTCTGACAATTGTCCAGTGAGTGTGTTCGTATGGATGCATTGCCCCCTGTGCCAGTGTATAATGTCACTATCAGGTCGCAACATCTGTGCCGGTGGAGACCACTGCATTGCAAGCCTTCTTGGTAACTTTATGTCAACTTTCTATTCCCATTATTCCAGAAATGTTGAACTGATGACGTAGGAACGTAGAGGTGTTGGTAATGTTAACACTTCCGTTACACCAGTCGGTTGCCGTTAATTGCAGACAAGTCTTGTGCCGTGCTGCATATCATGGTCACGGTAGGGGTGGTTTACTGGGTTCGTTCCTCATTATTCTCTGTAGAGTTTGCTCACACCTGCTTGTCATGTTTGGCATTGTAAGGCACAGTTTAATGAGTCAATGCTTGGCTGTTGCTAGGCTTCCTTGTGTTTGGATAATCCCCTTCCTCGTTGCTTCAGCTTAGTACGACTCTAGCAGGTGATGTGTATATTACAATCATGAGCCTCACTGATTCCCATGGCTGACTACAGTAATTTGATTATTGTGAGTAGCACTGCTACACTTTCAATTCACTGTATTATTTTGAGCCACATTCATAAACTGTGAGTAAGTTTGGGAGCACATCGTTCTAATTGCATTGAATCAGCCTAGTGAGCGTTAGACCCCCTTCATTTTGGATACAAACACTGCTACCTTTTATGTGTCTGTGTTAAAAACTGTGATGTACTATCAGTTCTAAACATGTGCAGACAAATTGGATACAGTGGCTGTGGTTAATGTAAACAGGTGTAACAGTTACAGAATAGGTCCTTAGTATCATGTGAATCTGTGCCAAGACTAGTTGCATTGTAATGCGTGTTTACCTTTGATTCAGATCTCCCTCCCTGATGTTCCCATTCTCTCCTTCCCTCGCCTGATCTCCCTTTTGAGTCTGTCAATCCTTCTCAGACCAAGGGGCTATCTGGAGATGGACCCCTTTAGGCATCGCATAAATCTGAGGATCAAAGGTACCGACAGTCCCTGGCAGTCGTGTGGAGATTGTTTCACCAGCATTACAGGTACACTCATTGCATGACAGTTCTTTTCCTCTGAGCAATGCTACGGGCCATGTACATTGCCTGAAGCAGCATGGCCTCACAACAAAATTGCAGCATTTATGTATGAAATGTTTTCAAAAGTGTAGATTGTGCCCCATTACTGTCACCGCAGATCTCTTGCCAGTCTGCATGGGTCATCTATGGTATACTTTACAATGAATCTGCATATGTGGTTATGTGTACGGGTTCAACAAGTATGGTGTTTGTAATAGGTCTTGGTCCATAGTGTGATTCACATACATGGTTGTGTATGTATTCTTTGAGCTTAATACCCACAACGGACATGCAACACTTGCTGATGCTGTTTGTCCCGTGCCCTGCTTGGCCTTCTGGTGCCTGGTCCTGTGGCCGTCATATTTGGTGATTGTTTTCACAATTTGTAGCAGTGACCCATGAGCAACCAGACACTCCTTCATTTCTATACACATGTAACATGCTGCTATGCAAATATCCTTGTCTTTGTGTGCCACTTTTACATGGTGTCTCACACCTTCAGCCATCATGTGTTCAGACATTCCTGATGCTGCTTCCCCAGTGACACTGCAACACCCAGTGCCCATATTGTGCCACACACATGCCTCCAATATGCTCCTCCATCCATCCATCCGTCCATTTTTAATGGTGGCCGCAGCTTGTCTGTGCCCCAGTTGCAACATCTCCATGGCAAAAGCAGGTCCGTCTGTGCCCGGACTGCGCACAGCGCAAGAACCCCTGGACCACAAAGTGCCCATTACATCAGACTGCATTACGAATCCAGCACCCTCCACGCACTCAACCCCTGGCGCAATCCCTCCTGCTTCCGGGCTACCCTGAAGCACACCCAAGGGCCCTTCACCTGCCGCAACTGCAGCTTATACACCATCCGGACCACAAAAACATCGAAGAGAGACCACACCACCTCCGCTGCATCATCCTCAACACCCGCTCCACTTGCAAACATGCCATCAAACTCTGGGACCTCCTAGACTCGCCTTCCTGACAGAGACCTGGCTGAACGTCACATCCGCAACAGACATCACCATTGACATCCAAGAGGGGTACAAAATCTCCCGCAGATACCGCACCAGCATAGTGGGAGGGGGAATCATCATCATCCACAAGGACTCCCTCGGAGTCACGACCAACACCGAGGACAACCTCACTACCGCTGAGCATATGCACTTCCAGTCCACACCAACCCCAACACCACCCTCTGAGTAACTGTCGTCTACAGACCACCCGAACCCCGAGCACAGTTCAGCGACACCATCACCCACCTCATCAGCACCCACGGCCTCACCTCCACAGACTACATCTTCCTCAGGGACATGAACTTCAAACAACATCAACTCCACTGCCCTTATTGACAACCTCGCAAAACTCTGACTCAAACAGCTCGTGACGACACCCACCCACGCCTCTGGACACACACTGGACCCCATGTTCTCCGCAAGTCACCACGTCTCATTCAACAACAACACCAAACATTACTGGACTGACCACAGATGCATCCACTTCACATTAGGGAAGCCAAACAAACAACACCGCACACAACAGTTGCCACGCCTCTGCTGGGTCATGCTCACCAAGGACCAACAGACCACCAGCCTCGTCCTGGGACCAACCAATGACCCCACCAAGCCCAACGACGCCGCCATCAAACTCAAACAGTGGATCAACAACTGCACCGACACCCTTGCCCCACTCAAGACCTCCGCAACCAATCACACAAACAAGAAAGCCACATGGTTGACCGAAGACCTCCAGGCCTCAAAACACACCTTTCGTAAAGTGTATGAGAACTGGCTCCACAACCGAACAGCAGACAGCTGCAAAGTCCACAAGCAAAACACCCACAAACACCACCAACTCTTCAGGACTAACAAGAGGACCGCCTACTCAACAACGCACACAACACAACAGGGCTATTCTATATCGTGAAAGACCTCTCCAACCCCAGATCCAACACCAACGACATTCCACCATCACAAGACCTGTGCGATTCACTGGCCAGCTTCTTTGAGCGCAAGATCGCCAGCATCCGCAACAGCTTCAACACCGACACCCCTTCATCATCCGCCGAGACCACCACCCCTGTGACCACCACCCGCACCATTTGCCTGACCGCCTGGTGCAACATCAGCAAAGTAAACACCATCAAGACCATGAACTCCATCCACTCCGGATCCCAATCTGACTCATGCCCTCACCACGTTTTCAACAAAGCAAGCACAGCCATCGCACACCATCACCAATAGACAATAAACTTCTACTTCAAGACTGCAACCTTTCCGGAGGGCTGGAAGCACACCGAGATCAAAGCCCTACTAAAGAAACCCAAGGTGGACCCCAATGACTTCAAAAGCTTACGGCACATCTCCTAGCTCACTTTTTCCGGCGACAGTTACAGAGAAAATTGTCAACAGACAGCTGACCCACTACCTCGAAGGAAAAAACATCCTGGAACCATCCCAGACCGGCTTTTGCAGCAACCACAGCACCGAGATCGCCCTCATCGCCACCACCACCAACATCTGGATCCTGAGGGACAAAGGAGGAACAGCAGCACTTATTGTTCTGGAACTATCAGCAGCCTTCGACACGGTGCGCCACTACACCCTAACAGCACGCCACCACAATGCTAGGATCCAAGAGAAGGCCCTGGCCTGGACCACGTCCTTCCTCTGCGGCAGAACACAGAGCATCCGCCTCCCACCCTTCCGCTCAAATACCACCGAGATCATCTGCGGCCTCCCACAGGGATCATCCCTCAGCCCGACGCTGTTCAATATCTACATGGCACCACTTGCCCACGTTGCTCGACAACACAGCCTCAACATCATCTCCTACGCCAACAACACCCAACTGATCATATCCCTCACCAGTGCCCCCCACACCACCAAAGCCAACCTCCACAGGGGAATGAAGACCAGTGCAGAATGGATGAAGGTCAGCAGGCTGAATCTAAATTAAGAGAAGACGGAGGTCCTCATCCTTAGCATCACCCCATCATCCTTGGCCGACTCCTGGTGGCCAACATCACTAGGAACAGCCCCAGCACCCATCGACCACGCACACAACCTGGGTGTCATCCTCAAATCCACCCTCTCCATGACCAAGCAAGTGTACGCTGTCTCCGTGTCATGCTTCAACACCCTCCGAATACTCTGCAGGATATTCAAATGGAACCCCTCCGACACAGGCACTCGTAACCAGCACACTGGACTGCGGGTACACCCTCTATGTGTGAACAACAAACAAGTTCCTGAGATGACTGCAACGTATCCAGGATGCCTCGGTACCACTGATCATGGACACCCCCTACGCAGTCACACCACACCCCACCTGAGAGGCCTGCATTGGCTCACCGTCAACAAGAGGATCACCTTCAGACTCCTCGTCCACGCACACAAAGCCCTACACAACACCGGACCAGCAAACCTCATCAACCAACTCAGCTTCCACACCCCCACCCGCAGCCTCCACTCTGCTAACCTCGCCCTTGCAACAGTTCCACACCTCCGCAACACCACCGCCGGCAGAAGATCCTTCTCCCACCCCGCCGCCAATACCTGGAACACTCTCCAAACCAACTGACGTCAGACCCAGGACATGTGGCCTCCAGAGAACTCCTCAAGACCTGACTCTTTGATCAGTAGAAGTCCCCTCCCTTCCCCCCAGCCCCTTGAAACGCTCACAGCCGTACTTTACTAATATCCTGATTGATTGCGAGTCCAACTGTCAACTGCAGGATCGCCTTCATACTCCTCAGACACACTCAGTAGGCACTCCACAACCACTGGCCCAAAAACACCATATAAGGACATCTCGCCTCCAACACCCCGTTGCCTGTAGTCCATCCAGCCTGACTTGCCCTGTGCAACATTCATCACTTCCACAGTCCAAATGCATGCGGGTGATATTTCGCACACAACAACAAAGAAACCTGGAAGTCGCTCACTGGAGACAGACACATTACCCATGACCTGTATACCTTCATGAAATTCTTCCGTAACTGTCTGTCAGAGTAGTATGGCAAGCCATCCCACCTCCCCAGATATTAACTATCATGTGTGAGTATTTCCCTCCATGGATGTAGTTGATCATACATTGTGACCTAGGTGTGTCCACAACCAGACTCAGATCCCACTGTATGGAGGGCTTGAGTTTGTTCAGCACTCTGGCATACTTTGAGATATCCCTACACGTATGTCGTTGACTCACGTAAAAAATGAATCAACATCAATACGTATTGTGTTAGTTATTTTTAATTCTCCATCTTGTGAGTGAATTGTGAGTAGGGGTTAGGTACTGTACAAACATGTGGGGAATCCAAAGCTCACAGAGGGAGATGTGATGCCTTGCAGTTTTAGTCAACAGAGTCAAGACCACAGTGTTTGGCATCATTGGTGACACTGCGACCAGCAAGTTCATGTGGGAGAGTCAGATAGTCAATAAGGTGATGCTGTTCCACACAATGGCAAGATGCCAGACCAGGTGACCTGGGAGATGCGCATGGCCCATTGCCTCTCAAAGTCTTCTCCGTGGACGACCCACCTTCCTTGGGGGATCCCTCATGTGCAGGCCTTGACGATGCCTGGGACTCTCCGTCGGATGATTCCACCTCCTCCTCCCTCCCTGTGCCTCTTTGGAGTGTTTGCCTCGATGTTTCTGGCCTGGTGACGCAGGGAGGGTGCTGCATGTTGTCAGCAATCCGACGGAGTGAGTGGCTAATGTCCCTATGCACCGCCAACAGCTCAGCCAGTGTTGCATCCATCCATCCAAGTTGTCGTCGTTGACAGGTGTGTTGCTGGGCCTGCTGGTCTTTTAAAGCGATGAGGGCCCCACTCCCTGGCTGAACTCCCTGGTGTCCCGCCGGTAGTCCTCCATGATGTTTCTGAGTTCAGACATACCGGGCCCTGCAGCTTGCTGGTCAGGTTCTCGCCTCCGCCTTGAGCCACTCCCACCACCCCTGCCCACACGAGCCAGGCCTGCTGTTGTGGGCACATCAGGGCTCCGGGACCCCTGAGGGTTGACAGTGATGGTGTTGTGTGCCACCTCCTGGGTGCCCGGCAAACCGTGTCCCTCATTGTCAGACTGGCTCAGTTGTGGATTGTGGGCAGGGCACCGAGCTGTCTGCTGGGATGTGGCAGGAATGGGGGTGGTGGTTGGCGCAGATGCCCCTGATCCAGCTGCTGCACAGGTTTGGGATCCAGAGGTGCCAGGTTGGTCGGGGTCATCTATGAAGTGGTGAGAGGCGTCACTTTTAGTGGGGTTAGGGTCCTGTGGAGCCTGGGACTGTGATCCATCTTCCCCCTGGTTGGGGTTAGATTGTGCACGTTGCCCTGTGGGTGTGAGAGACAGGCAATGTTAATGGCATTTAATGGAATATGTACTTTTCATGAACATTGTCCTTATCACTGTAACACCTGCTTATGAATTTTCTCACTGTTCACTTGTGATGTCACATTGATCTGTGTTCATGACTCATTTCCATGTGAGGGTCTATTTACAATGAATGGCACAGCCAGACATATCAGCAGGGATTTGGCTGTCATTGTGCACCACAGCTATGCCAGCATGGATGCAAGACATTAACACTGCAGATCACCATGGTGGAAATACCAAACAACTGCATTATGCATCTGTTCCATAGAAGTGGCACATTGCTGGAGTTGTGTTGCTGGTACTACGCAGATCCAGCAATGCTCTGTGTGGGCCTATCTGCACAATGCTCTGTCAATCCTTACGTCTGCTTAAGTCATTCACAGGGTTTTGAGGCAGCATGCGCATACAAGTGGCAGAGTGAAATGTTTAAGATTTCATTCCACCACTTTTGGGAGGTGTTGCTGTGCCGTAACGGACAGCCACTGCCCACCACACCACAACCACACTACAACCAGTACACCTACTTCTGGCTCAGTGCTTTAAAATGTTGTACATCTCCCAGGTGCATCATCTTGTCAATACCCAGCACCATTGCACTAATAATTGTGGATCCGCTGTGTCAGTAAGGAGTAGCTACGGCATCGTGATATGAGTGCAAGGGACTTGTGATTCAGCCCTGTGCATTTCTTGCTGGAGTGCTTCATCTGATCGTGATTTGTTGTGTTACATGACGTTTGTGACAGTGGGGCACTATATTGACTGGCCCCGGTTGGTATGTTTAGGTAAGGGGTGTTTGTGACAGGCTGTGCTGGTATTTGGAGTGTGAGTTGCAACTGTGCCTCACTCATGGTGTGGCTGTTCCCCCATGGAGCATGCTGGCATGACTGTGGTTGTGAGTTACTGTGCAAGATATCTGACCTTGTTGTCCCAATATTAGTGTTTGCACTGGTCACAGGAGGGCCTTGTGCTGCATACACCAGGGCCCAGTGTCAGCTATGTTGACAGTACTTTCTCACTCCCTGTACAATGAGCAAGGTCCATGTGTGTGTACCTGGACCATATGGGATGAGTGGGACACTGCTGTAAGTGATGTGTTGCTAAGGCACTATCAGGGCTGTCACAGGTTAGGGCTGTAAACATACAACAAGTAGTTGTTGTATGATAATGATTATGCCCCCCCTTTCACTACATCTACATCTACATCACTGAGCACTGCTGGGGGTCCTGTGCACCCACCCCTGTCATGTCTGGGCACTGCTGGGAGTCATATCCACACCCCCCTCCTATGTCTGTGCACTGCTGGGAGTCATATCCACACCCCCTCCTATGTTTGGGCACTGCTGGGAGTCCTCTGCACCCACCCCTGTCATGTCTGGGCACTGCTGGGAGTCATATCCACCCCCTCCTATGTCTGGGCACTGCAGGGAACCATATCCACACCCCCCTCCTATGTCTGGGCACTTCTGGGAGTCATATCCAGCCACCCCTGTCATGTCTGGGCACTGCTGGGAGTCCTACGCACACCCTCCTCCTATGTCTGGGTACTGCTGGGAGTCATATCTACACCCCCCTCCTTTGTCTGGGCACTGCTGGGAGTCCTACGCACACCCTCCTCCTATGTCTGGGCACTGTTGTGAGTCCTACGCACACCCTCCTCCTATGTCTGGGCACTGCTGAGAGTCCTACGCACACCCACCTCCTATGTCTGGGCATTGCTGAGAGTCATATCCAGCCACCCCTCCTATATCTGGGCACTGCTGGGAGTCATATCCAGCCACCCCTGTCATGTCTGGGCACTGCTGGGAGTCCTACGCACACCCTCCTCCTATGTCTGGGCACTGCTGTGAGTCCTACGCACACACCCCTCCTATGTCTGGGCACTGACTGGGAGTCCTACGCACACACCCCTCCTATGTCTGGACACAGCTGGGAGTCCTATCTACACCCACTCCTATGTCTGGGCACTGCTGGGAGTCCTACGCACACTCTTCTCTTATGTCTGGGCACGGCTAGGAGTCCTACACACACCCTTCTCCTATGTCTGGGCACTGCTGGGAGTCCAACGCACACCCTCCTCCAATGTCTGGGCACTGCTGGGAGTCCTACGCACACCCTCCTCCTATGTCTGGGCACTGCTGGGAGTCCTACACACACACCCCTCCTATGTCTGGAAACTGCTGGAGTCATATCCAGCCACCCCTCCTATGTCTGGGCACTGCTGGAAGTCATATTCAGCCACCACTGTCATGTCTGGGCACTGCTGGGAGTGTTACGCACACCCCCCTCCTATGTCTGGGGACTGATGGGAGTCCTACGCACACCCTCCTCCTATGTCTGGGCACTGCTGGGAGTCCTACGCACACCCCCCTCCTATGTCAGGGCACTGCTGGGAGTCGTACGCACACCCCCCTCCTATGTATGGGCACTGCTGGGAGTCATATCCAGCCACCCCTGTCATGTCTGGGCACTGCTGGGAGTCATATCCAGCCACCCCTGTCATGTCTGGGCACTGCTGGGAGTCCTATGCACACCCCCCTCCTATGTCTGGGCACTGCCGGGAGTACTATCTACACCCCCTCCTATGTCTGGGCACTGCTGGGAGTCCTACGCACACCCTCCTCCTATGTCTGGGCACTGCCGGGAGTCCTGTGCACACACCCCTTCTATGTCTGGGCACAGCTGGGAGTTCTACGCACACCCCCCTCCTATGTCTGGGCACTGCTGGGAGTCCTACGCACACACCCTCCTATGTCTGGGCACTGCTGGGAGTCATATCCAGCCACCCCTCATGTGTCTGGCTAATGCTGGTGGTCCACCTATTTTACCCGAGTTGTTTGTATACTCACCAGGCTCCACGACTCCTGGAATTCCATGTACTCCCACCTGTGGTAGCAGGGCCATGACTTTCTCCACCCAGGGCTGGAACTGTACTGGTCTGCGGGGAACACCACCTCCGGTGTGGTTAGCGTTGGCGTGTTCCTCGTCCATCTTGCGCTTGACCATCCTCCGCAGATCGTACCACCTGGCCTGGCAATCCTTCCTGGTGCGCCTGATGGGTGCTACAGCATTCACCCTTTCGACAATCCTCTCCCACATGCGTGTTTTCTCCGCTATACTGGTCAGTCTGACCATTGTTCCAAACAGCTGTGGCTCAACTCTGATGACTTCATCTGCAAGGATCTCCATCTCCTGGTTAGTGAACTTTGGATTCTTTGGTGCAGTCATGGTGTGGGGCAAATGTGAATGGGGGGTGACTGTGTGTATGGATTGGGGTGTGGGTCAGAATGTGGGTCAGAATGTGAAGGGGTGTGTGGGTCTGAATCTGATTGTGGGTATGTGTGAAGGTGGATGTGTGCAGTTGTTGGTGTGTTGTCCGTCTCCGTCAGAAAATGGTTATGCTGCAAAGGCTGTTGGTTTGTGGGTGTGGGCCCCTTTTATTGGTCCATTAGTGGGTGTGGCTTATTTTGAATTTTTGGGTGGGAGTGTCATAAGGGGTGGGTCCGAGTTGGGCCCTCTGTTTGCCATTTTTGATCTGTCCAGGACATAGCTTTGTACACAGGAGATATATTTAGTGGTGTTGTGTGACTCTCTTGACCACTCCTTGTGCTTTTTTTGGGTTACTTTTCTGTTTTTTTGAGGGGGGGTTCGACTTTATTGTGTAGTTCTCTCATACGTGACGTATTTACGGGGTACGCGTGCGCTTCTTTGAGGGGGGCTTAGAATCCTACTTTATTGCGTAACTCTCTCATACGCGATGTATTGGCGGGGTATGCGTGCGCTTGGTTGATGGGGGTTAGATTCTTACTTTATTGTGTGGCTCTCTCCTCCTATGCGATGTATTTGCGGGGTACCCGTGCGCTTCTTTGATGGGGGTTCGAATCATACTTTATTGTGTGGCTCTCTCATACGCGACGTATTGGCGGGGTACGCGTGCACTTGGTTGAAGTGGGGTTTCGAGTCTTACTTTATTGTGCAGCTCGCTCATACGTGCTGTTTTCCGCATAAATCGCTGATCATACGCGACGGCGTTTTCCCGTACGAATCGCGGTTACGTTTTCCGGTCAGGATCATACTTGGCGGGTCGTACGCCATGTTTACAAATCGTACGGGTCACTAGCCGAGTCCGTGTCATACGAGTCTTTGCTTGTTTTTTGTACGGTTTGTAAACATTTGTACGGAATCTTTGGAAACTGATCGTACTATGCAATTCAGACGTTTTTTACGATTCATACGGAAACGGCTACAAATACCAATCGTAAGACGTTTTTTTTTCCCGAATCGGAATCGACCCCATAATATTATATATATACTTACTTAATCAGTTTTAATAATTATTTTAATATCTTATAAATAATTAAAAAATAGTATAAATTGCAAATACATCTATACACATAAAATAATAACATAAATACAAATAAATATTTATGTACAACATATTTAAAAAAATTACTTTTAATATTTTTAAAATTAATTATATACTACATTAGCTAAAATAATAATAGAAATATTAAATAGCAGAGGGAATAAAACTACTATTCCAACTCCAAAAAAACAACATTAAAGAAAATGTTGATTAGTGTAGGGGTAAAAATTACTATTCCCACTCCAGAGAATGCAACAGTAGGGAAAGTGTTGGATAGCGTAGGGGTAAAAATTACTATTCCAACTCGAGAGAGTACAACAGCAGGGAAAGTGTTGGATAGCGTAGGGTTAAAAATTACTATTCCCACTCCAGAGAATGCAACAGTAGGGAAAGTGTTGGATAGCGTAGGGGTAAAAATTACATTCCGATTCCAGAGAGTGTAATAGTATGGAAAGTGTTGGCTAGCGTAGTGGTAAAATTTACTATTCCAACACCAGAGAGTGCAACAGTAGGGAAAGTGTTGGATAGAGTAGGGGTAAACATTACTATTCCCACTCCAAAGAGTTTAACAGTAGGGAAAGTGTTGGATAGCATTTGGGTAAAAATTACTATTCCAACTCCAGGGAGTTCAACAGCAGGGAAAGTGTTGGATAGCGTAGGGGTAAAAATTACCATTCCCAGTCCAGAGAGTGCAACAGTAGGAAAAGTGTTAGATAGCGTAGGGGTAAACATTTCTATTCCAACTCAAGAGAGTGCAACAGTAGGGAAAGTGTTAGATAGCGTAGAAGTTAAAAATAACATACCTATGAATAAATGAATGTTTTAAAATAATTAATGAATTAATTATAAATACATCTGAACTATTTACAAATACCAATAAATAATTATTGAAACATAATTAGCAATGAATAATTAATTAACAATACATTAATAATAAATACCAATTAATATTAAGCAATTCATATTAATTACCAATTAATAAATACTGAGCAATACAATATTTTTATAACAAAACCATATTATTTATTGAAAAATAATTACCAATTAACACATATTGAACACGCAAATAATATTTTTTTAAAACAATATTAATAATTATACATTAATTACCAATTAATAATTACTTATGAATAGATTGATAAAAAATATCAATACACATTATTTAATAATCCATTAATGATTAAACAACAATACATTTATTTTCATAACCACAAAATTATACTTTTAAATAATTACCAATTAATAATTAATGTCCAATACATTAATTATCAATACCCAACAATAAATGTAATAATTACATAATTAGATACCAATTACTTTACACACTATTCCCCTGTAAACGCACAACACACTCCAATAATAAAATAATTCACTTAACATAATTATCAATTAATCAATTAATAAAATTGAATTACCAATAATAAAAATTAATTACCAATTATTAAAAATGAATTACCAATTCATTATTAATTAACAATAATATAATTATCAATACCAATTAATGAAAATAAATTATGACTTAATTACATTTAGGGGCCGATACCGATTCGGTAAAATCCCGTACGAATAGCCGTATGGAGCATTTTTCCCATACGAATCATATCCTCGAACGTCCCCGTATATACGATGTAGTACGATACGTACCCAAAGCAGTTCTCCGTCCGAATCGTGCTAGAGCCCGTACGACTTAATAATCCGTATGAATTGCATTGGGAACGTGCAGTACGCGATGGCCGTACGGATCGAAGCATAATTTTCCGACCCAGCAAGTACAATTCGTCCAGTCAACACTCCATATGACTCTTCTTTTACGAGGGCTCAAAACGTCTGGAAAAGCAGAATTCGACTTGAAATGCGTGCAAAATGGACCCCCGGTACAGTTCGTATACCCATGATCGTAGGGGTACGGTTCGCACACCCCATGATCGTAGGGGTACGGTTCTTACACCCCATGATCTTAGGGGTATGGTTCGTATACCCCATGATCGTAGGGGTACGGTTCGTACACCTCATGATCGTTAGGGGAATGGTTCGTACACCCCATGATCATAGGGGTACGGTTCATACACCTCATGATCATAGGGATACGGTTCGTATACCCCATGATCGTAGGGGTATGGTTCGTACCCCTACGATCATGGGGGGGACGAACAATACCCTATGTGATTGTGTGGCTCTCCGTACGAATTGCTCATACGTGACGTTTACCGTACGAATCGCGTACTCATTCCCCGGTCCGGATCGTACTTGTCGCGTCGTACGGCATGTTTACGATTCGTATGGTTCACTTTCAGGGTCCGTATCATACGGATTTTCCCTTGCTTTTTGTATGGTTCGCAGCGATTCAGATGTATTTTTTTAACTACGGATCGTACTACGCGATTTGAATGGATTTGTATGATTCGTACGGAAACGGCTACGAATTCGAATCGTCGTACGGATTTGCTTCCCGAAACGGAATCGACCCCTAAAATTACTTTCCACCCTATTCCCCTATAAACCCACAACCCATTACAGAACTTACACACAAAAATTCATTAAAATAATTCATAATTCCTAAAAAATCAGAATTAATTTAGTATAATTAAATAACTTACCACCCTATTCCCCTATAAACCCACAACCCGCTATGGTACTAAAATACAAAATTAACGTAAAATAATATTATCAACATATAAAAACTGTATACATGTATTTTAAAACAGTAGAACATTTAACAAAAAAATATAACACATACATATTAAATACATAATAAAATACATAACAATCATATAAATATCGATATTAATAACATCGATATTAGTAACATCGTTATATTTGATATCGATATTACTAACTTTGATATTACCTACATCGATATTAAAAAAATTGATATTACTCACCTTAGGGTTGACATTATGTCCATTGATGTTCTGAACATCGATATTCTGTCCCTTCGATATTATCATCTCGATATTTTATTTTCGATATTTTGACTGCTCACCTACGGGGCCATTAGGATGACAGGCGGACTTTGTCCGCCCGCCATCCAATCGGATAACGGGACCGCCTGTTTTAAGGGTGGAGTCCCGTGGGGGGTATTAGGATGCGCCCGCCACAGTGGCGGGCGCATCCTGCTTTTCTAACATTGTGGCGGGTGGTGATCTCAGCACTGCCTGCCACAATGCTAAAAATGCATGTCATGCATGTGCATGCACAACGTGGCAGGCACTGCACGGTGCCTGCCATGTTGTGCATGCACATGTAGGGGGGTACCATAGGTACCCCCCATGTGCCTCACCACCCCCCTTATTCCTGGGGGCCCGTAACGGGCCCCCAAACTGAAAGACCGCATGCCTTTCGCCGCCACGGAAAGGCACCTTCCCGCCTGCATCCTAATATGGATGGTGGTGTCTAGCAGACACCGCCACCATATTAACCCTTTCAGCCCCGATCACATGGCGACCGGGGCAGAAAAGCAGCAGACGGTGTTTCCGTCCGCCGCGGTCCCCCTCGCCATAGTAATATGGTGGGGGGAAATGGGTGGCCGGCAGGCAAGGATGTCGGGCAGATCGCCACTGCCCGCATGGCGGTGGCAATCCGCCCGACATCCTAATGGGCCCCTTAGTTTTGATTAGCACAGAGTGTTTACATACCTGCTGGAAGGAACAGATCTGTATTTTTTGTGGATAGATGCATGGGTTAGGAACGCTAGTCTTTACCAGTGCTTTAAAACAAAATAAATGTATTTGAGAGAGGGGCTGGGTGATAGTGATGTCGGCTTGGGAAATGTCCTCACCAAGATCCCCAACCCATACCACTCGGGCACGTTCAGTGGAAATGGAGGCGGTCGACATGGTGATTGCATATAGTTTGGTCACCAGCTTATGTGGGGGGTGGGGGAGAAATAAATGAAGTTGAGAGAGGGCATCGACAGGGGAGGCTGGGGAAACGTGGGATGCAAATCCCTGCAGATCGCTCGCAACTGATAAAAGAGCAAAGTAGCCATAGGACCAGAAGAAGCTGGAAGAGAATAGAAAGTATTTCCAGGATATAGATCCACCAGTGTCGCCAGTCCCAGACTGGCAGCATGCTTGGACATGCCAGTTGGTTGGAGAGGAGGGAAGGTACGGTGACATACAATCGGCTTAGCATTAGCTGATAGCATAGGGAAATTGGAGAGGTGATGCAGTCCCAGCCAAGCCCAGCACAATGTCTCAAGCGTGTCCACCTCAGCTCGTAGACGAACAGGGCGGTGTTCAACAGCCAAGGGGCCGCAAGTGCAGCCTCGACCGCGACATGCGGCTGATAAGGGGAGGGGTGAATCCAAAAGTGCAAGAAGCTGGCCTGGGCGTATAAGGCATAAAGTTTGAAATTGGGAGCGCCCAAACCGCCGACCGACATGGGGAGAGTAAGGATGTCGTAGGCAATCCTGGGTTGCTTGCTGGCCCAGACGAGAGATATAATCAAGGAGCGGAGTTTATGAAAAAAAATGAGCAGTTAATGGTATGGGGATATTCAAAATGAGGTAAAGGAATTTCAGGAAGACCACCATCATGGCGATTGCAATGCGACCAGCCAGAGACAGGGGGAGCCGATTCTATTAAGGTATTTAAGACTCAAGCCAATCCACTGTGCATCTGAAGTTGGCCCGCCGTAACTCATCCGAGTCTCTGCTCAGCCAAATACCTAGATAGCGAGTGGGGCTAGAGGCTCATACGAAAGGAAAGTCTGGACTAAATGGCTTGGTGGCATCCGTGAGCGGGAACAGAACTGACTTGGTCCAGTTCACCTGTATGCCAAAAAGACCACCAAACCGTAATATATCTCGCACACTAGAGGGCTGAAGTTTTCTTGGGAATGGTGGGCATACATTGTAATATTTTCCACGTACAAAGAGACCAAGAGGGCAGGGGCCAAGAAGCTGATGCCCCTCTGAGTATGGTGTTGCTGGACCCGGGTAGCAAGGGGCTTCATCGCAATATTGAAGAGCATGGGGGAAAGAGGGCACCCCTGCAGAGTACCGCACCCAATCAAAATAGGATCAGAAATCTAACCGTTGATCAAAAGGCGGGTGGAAGGGCTGGTATAGAGGCGTGATATCTTGCGAATAAAGATGTTGCGGAAGCCAAGGCGCGGTAGAAGAAAGAATAAAAAAGGCCACTCAAGTGTGTTGAATGCCTTAGTGGCATTGAGTAAAGCAGCAACTGCGGGAAGGCTAGGATTGATCTGGTGAAGGATTGAGAAAATTGTCTGGAGATTGTGGGATGTGACGCAGCCCGGGATGAAACCAGACTGGTCCGGAAGAGCGATGATGGGCATGAGGAGGAGAAGTCGGGAGGCCAGTAACTTCGTGAAGATTTTGTTGTCAATATTAATTAAAGAAAGGGGGCAATATGAATCGCGGCAATACAATGGTTTTTCGGCTTAAGTAAAAGCATTATCATTGCCTCACGGAGTGATTGCGGGAAGAGGCCATTGTCAAAGGAGTCATTATACATGGCGGCCAGATGCGGTTCAAGAATCAATGCAAATGTCTTATTGAATGAGGCGGAGAGACCATCTGAACCAGGGGCCTTGTCACTGGGTAAACCATTTATGGCAGAGAGTATTTCTTCTTTAGAGAAGGGCTCACCTAAAAATTTACAATGGTAGTCCTCGAGCCGGACCAATGCGATTGAATTGAAGTATTGGTTAAAATCCTCACGCGAGGGGGTGGAGCCCGCGGTATAGAGTTGCGAGTAGTAGTCCGTGAATTGAGTCTTAATTTCCTATGGGGAGGTGGTTCTATTGGGGCCAAAGCCCTGAAGGGCCGTGATGTATGATGTGGCATGAGGGGGATGGAGGAGGTTAGCCAGGGTCCTGCCAGGCCAATCACACTCCCCAAAACGGCAAGCCCGGGCTTCCCTGCCAAGGAAGGAGAGTTCCTGGTTAGCCTCCTCAGTGACTTCTGTATGTTTTTTGCGCAGACGAGCGAGAGTGTCAGGGCTTGGGGGGGTTGCATGAGCAGCGTCCAAAGCCTCAATCTCAGATTCAAGCTTAAGTGGAGCGGATGGAGTGAAGGACACCAGATTGTTTAGAGATACACTTGCCTCGGATCACAGTCTTGAAGCCTTCCCACAAAGTGGATGCGGAATCCACAGAGCTGAAATTCAAGTCAAAGTAGTTAGAGATTGCTGTTTGGATCTCGTCACAGAAGACAGAGTCCCAGATAGAGTTCGGAGGAAGCCACCAGGTGAAGGCACGCTGAGGAAAATGGGGAAGGTGGAGGCGAAGTTGGACTGGCGCATGATCAGAAAGAGTACATGCCATGTTGTTAGCAGAGGTTAGCCAAGTGAGAATATCACGGGAGGTGATCCAAAGATCGATATGAGACCAGCAGCCACAGGCACCGGTGATGCAAGTGCCCTCTCTAACCTCAGGCCAAACGTGACGCCATACATCATATAAAGAGTTGTCGGTGAGTATTGACTGAAGGAGAGCGGTGGAGCGAGGGTGGAACAAGTAGGGACCAGAGCAGTCCAAGACGGTTGAAAGTGTGACATTAAAATCTCCCCCCAAAGAAGTGCAGCGGGACCCAGGGATGAAATTAGGTGCCATATGTGAGTAAAGAAGTCAGGGTCGTCTGAGTTAGGGCCGTACACAACAGCGATTGTCATAGGTTGGGACAGCAGGGAGCCATGCAAAATGACGTAGCGTTCTTCAGGGTCAGTAAGAACACGAGTTGTATTCCATGGGAACCCCCTCCTTATCAAAATGGACACCCCTCGGGAATAGGAGGAATGCGATTCCCCCCAGTAACGCAATTGAAGTCTAGTAGAAGTCGCTGGTAGCAGATGGGTTTCCTGTGATAAGCATATGTCAACTTAGTGCCGGAGTAGGTGAGAGTGATTGAGCATGGCCTTGCGATGGTCATTAAGACTGCGGATGTTCCAGGTCCAACATATGGTGTCAGTCACACTATGCTAGACTAGGGTGAAATGCGGTGCAGGGCAGCAAGTTCAGTCCGTGGCCGTAGATTGGTGCGTGTAACAAGGGCAAACATACCCGGAGGAACAATGGATGGGACAGTCGCAGAAAATGGTGCTATGGAGCCAACCAGTACCTTCGAGTGTGTGTGGCCAGACTATGAGGAAAGTCACTAATAGGGAAAAAAGGGAGAGGCCGTCGGCACTGATCCAAAGAGTGCCAACCTATGAAAGGGTGAGGTACATTGTACAAACACAATACAGTGATCAAGCATAGCAACTGTCGTAATGCATATTGAGAAGCTACAAAAAATAAGGCCAAAAATAGGTCTGACGTTAAGGTGATGCATACTGAAAGGAAGTGGAAGATGAAAAAGCACTGGCAAAAACCGTCACCATGAGAGGACAGAACAACCCAAACATCCCCCACCCCAACCCAGCCCACCGCACAAAAAGCAATATGAAAACCTGTTTCTGGCAAAACAATAGCAGAAAGAATGCAGTCAACCACATTCCACAAACACCCCTCAACCCAACCACCCCTCCCCTGCATTCCAAAAAACATTTCCAAAAGACCCACCACCCCCACACCCACTCGAACCCCCCAATCAGGCTGAGATACCCCCCTTCCCACTCTAGGAACCCACAACTTGGAAGAGGGAAAACCATGCTAGGAAAGGTAATTATCCCGTGAGGGCATGGCAGGGCTTGGCGTACTCCCCCGCAGAGAGGCAGGGGGTGATGCAGCGCCCCTATAGAAAAACTGTCTCAACAACGCTACCCAACACCATAATACTCACCATTATTCATAAATCACTCGAAAGGCCCATAAACTAACGAGACAATTTTTGGACAACTGAATCATGTGACCTAATTAATAAGATCCTATTCACAAACTATTTACATATTTATATACATCTGCAGTTTATCATCTCTTTTACCATGGTTTTTATGCAAATAACATTTTAATTAAGTCACTTAGGTAAATGGATCAACTGATGGTAACTAGACTATGAATAAACACCAGCTTGTCATTTCAAAATCTAATGTATTAATTTTATTCTTCAAGAAAAGCATCTTCTTTAATAAATCATTATTTTATGAGCAATTAAACAGCATTAAATGAGGTAAAGGCATATTAGACTGACATTTTAAGGAATCATCAATTAGCATGAATTAAAGCAAATAATCCGTTTCCCAAACCCTAAGTTCTATTTTCCCTGTCTAAAATTCGCTTCATCTAAAAAGAAATAGTCATTAAGGCCTACTATCCTTACGTGCGCCAAAGTCCTTCTGCACGTCACGCCCTTCTGGAATCGGAAAGCGAGAAGACACCCTCCTGTTCATGGGGGCAATTTTTATACCTTTCTAACTAGCTAAAGTAACCAAATTTTACATTCTTTTCTGAAAATCCAAACTTGCGATTGGCTAAACCCTGTCAGTCCACCATTAGGTCATTCACTCCTGACCAAGTCCGGGCCTCATCATAAGCCCCTATTGTTCATAGATTCTCCATCCTTTCAGCTTCCTCGAAAATGTTACTTTCGCTCAGGCACAAAACTTTACTTCCTAATCTTGGCAGGCAATTCAAACTTCCTATCCTTGTTTTTTTTTTTCAAGAACACATTCAACTCGACCAAAACCACGTCTGCAATAAACGTTGATTGTTCAGCAAAAAGCTCTTTTTTCTGCACATGAGTGAAGGCTTCACTCTGGTCAAGTTTTCTTATTCTTTTCAGAACTGCCAACCATTTCTTAGGCCCAATCGATAACTAATATTTAAACAAACACAAAACAATAATTAATTGAAGAATTAAAGCTTATTCTGTTACCCACCCCCTTTGCTAAATATTAACCCATTAATCAATGTTACCTAGCTGAAGCTGAAGCACATTGAGTTTACAAACTTATGCCACATAAAAAACGGAAAGACATAACATATGCACACATAATAAGCACATGCCTTTAATAAAACAGCCGCATTTAATACTGACAAAGACAATAAACAATGTTAATTTATTATTTTCCACGAACTTGCAGTTTGCAACATAAAGCACATATGTTAATCCCCTGTGTCGTGAATGCATTTTAATCTAGGTTGATTAGTACATTTCACTCACAAATTCATTAATATGATTATATTATGGAAGTTTAACTTCGCGAGTCAGAACAAAATATCATTCTGAACCTCGCTCCATCAACTCCCTCATCTGGTGATTTCAAAATCACCAAACTATACCCAAATTTTTTAGCAACATTTTAAACTTTAGAACATGTTTTGATTTACACTATATTAGTATTTCTAAAAACGTGTTTCTGCTGTCTGCTTGTAACTCTCATATTGTGACCTACGAAATTCTTCTAATTCAATCTCCTTCTCCTGTTCTTTTCTGAGCTTGTAAATCCTCTTCTTTTCCCTTAGGTATTTCTTTTTCTTGTGTAACATGCAACTAATTTTCAACAAAAGTATCGCAAAAACTATAACTAGTAAAGGAGTCAGAATCTTGCCTAAAATTGAACTACCTATTTCTTGAAGCCAGGTTTTGATTGCTGCAAATCTTTTGCTCAAGCGCTCTGAAAAATCCTCATCTTCTAAAGGAACAACTTCTGAATGAAGCTCTGTGATGTTTTTAATGTACATCTCAATATTCTTGCTCTTGTCAGGAATATATGTGCAGCAAAGCTGGACATGTAATATTCCACAAACTCCTCCCTCTTTTGCTAGCAGAATGTCAAGTGCAAGACGATTCTGCATAACCATGGTTCTCATGGCAATAATTTCAGTAACTGGAAACCACCAGCAGTGTCAGTGGACAATCTGTCAACAATTGTGGACAATTTTCAGATTTTAACTGCATTCAGGGTTGTACCCACAAAAGGTATTACTGCACCAAAAATATCTCCCAAAATTTCTGAGAAACTTTCTCTTCTGAATCTACTCAGATGACTGCTAATTTCAATTGAACCTTTTTCGTTTCTGTCTACATGAAATTTTTGGGGAAATCTAAACCAACATAACAAGTCCGATACCAATGGCCTGGGAGATTGTAGTAAGCTTTGTCCCCACATACAAAATAAATTCCAGGAAAAATTGGATCTTTGCCACCTTTGAATCCCCAAAAACCCAAGATTCGATAAGTATCTTCACATTGGCTAGCACCCACAAAGTAATTGTCAAAAATTGTGTTGTCTCTTCTAATGCAAAGCTTTCCGCTAACTGGTTTATCTATACGAATAGCAACATTTTCTGATGATCTACCATTAAGCTTTTGATCCTCAATTTGCCAAAACTTAGATTTGGTTTGTTTCAGCATCTCATTTCTTTTATAAATTGATCTTCTCTCTTCAACTAAATTCAAGAAAGTCTTCTCCTCAGCTCTCAATTTGCAAGTTAAATTGTTTCTAAAAGCATACTCATATGTTAATTCATTTGTTACAATAAAGAATTCCCTCATCAGTTTGGCTTGTTTATGCTTATTCAAGCTTTTGTCAACCTTTAAATTTGCAAAAATCTTGTTGTGGTTAGAATAATAGTACTCTAAACGACCTGTTTGATAAAACAGACTAGCTATTACGCTACATGTAATGCCATAAGTAAGTGAAAGCATGTTATATGTCACCCCCTCAGAAACAGAAGCTGGTAATTTCACACAAATGTAGCAATCCTTAACATCCATCACTCTAACATATTCAGAAAGAAGTCTTGAAAAGGTATTACTAGAAAAATCACCAACAGATCTATCTTGGTGGATCTCTGGCTTGTGATCAATAACTCTGTTAGTTTTGTCTGCTGTGCCATGATTATCTTGTTTAGTCATAGCTTTGCTTGTCCAGTTAGCTCTATACACCTCCTTGTCTACTCCAAAAGGAAAAATGACAGCTAAAATTAACCAGACCAAGATTATTAAAACCACACAAATAGAAGACATTTTACAGCATCTTTTAAGGATTGAACATCTCGAATTGGTATTAGTATAAGGCATCTTTACTCTGTAACTAAAGCCTTTCAGAAAAAACAAAAAACAAAAATTTAAAAATCATAAATATCACTAAATATACCCCGCCTGTTTTTTTTTTTAAAAAAAAAAGAAAACCCTACTTTCTAACAGTTTTTCTTCGACCTTGCGTCTTACATCAATGTATTTTTCTGCTAACACAATTTCTTCGACCTAGTGTCACCTAACACAATTTCTTCAGCCTTATGCCAAATTTACAGAAACCATTTAATCATTACCACTTGTGTCATCTAAATCTTCCTGACTACTACTATTCACCTCCACCACAGGTGGGATGATTATGTAAGTCCACTCAGGAGACTTGTACTTCTGATTAGGCTTTACAACTCTTTTTGCTCTACTACTGATCACTTCTATTTTCTTCCCTGCTTGAATTTTCTTATCAGAGTCACTTTTCTTACTAGAGACTTCATTCACCTGTTCTTTTGATCTTTTAACAAATTTGAATTTTAGTCCCTCATTTTCATTAGGCCAGTTATCACCTTTTCTTGTCAACTTTTTCTTTGGTTCAGATGTGTTGCACTCTGCTCTACAAGCTCTTTTTCAAAAATTTCTTATTTGAGAATCTTCATCACTATCATTTGAATCTGTTTCTGATATTTCAATTCTAAATCTAGGCTCGTCTTTACTCGGCAGTTTCACTCTGTTAGGAACATCATCCTTATAGCTGGTACTCGGAATTTCGTCTTCTTCTTCTGCTGCAATAACTTCCAACTTCCCAGTTTCAGGAATTCCGTTCCTGCCTTCAGAGTTTCCAATCTACTTTTCAATACTCTCCTGATTTTGAATTTCCACTTGATCAGACTCTTCTGCTTCTTTTTCTAGCAGATTTTCTTCATCTTCTGAGTCTAGTATCACAATTTCTTCATTATTTTCATTCAATGCTTCATTCGCAATTGAGCTTTCCAGATGTCGACCTTCAGGATCTGGATTTCTTTCAGGTTCTTCTTCAGTATCTAAATCAGTTGTAGTGTCACCTTCGTCAGGATTTTCAGGTGTTGGCACAAGAATGGTGTAACTAGCGTGAATCCACCTTTTCAATCCTTTGCACTTTACTGCATTTGTTATGACAAGAATCACCTGTCTTGCTTTTTGCCACCTGGGTACTAGACAATTTCTTCTCCGATGTATTTTTGTCCTTACCCAGTCTCCTGGTAACAGATCATGAGCTTTTTCCTTGTCTCTTGCAATTACATCAGTTCCCACCTGATGGAACACAGAAGTCACAACGTCAGAAAGGTTCTTGCAATATTCCAAAATGACACTATCATTTATACTCATTAGCTTTCCAACTGGTACAAATGCTTGTCTCATGACTCTACCCATGACAATATCATGAGGGCTTAGACCTGTCTTTTTATCAGGAGTACTTCTCAAAGACATCAAAACAAGTGGAAGTGCATCTGTCCACTTTACTCCTGTAGCTAGACACATCTTTGCTATCCTATTCTTAATTGTGCCATTTACTTGCTCAACGACACCTGATGCTTCTGGTCTGTAAGCACAGTGTAACTTTTGTTTTATGTTCAATGCTTCACAGATCATTTGCAATAGTCTGTTTTCAAAATGTGTGCCTCGATCAGCTTCAACAGTCACTGGAAAACCGTACCTTGGTATTATCTCCCTTAAAAGTAATTTTGCAACTGTAACCGAATTATTGTGACGTGTTGGGAACGCTTCCACCCATCTTGAAAATAAACATATTATCACAAGTACATATCTTACTTTATTGTGTGGTGGCATGTCAATAAATCCATTTGTAGTCTTGTAAAAGGACCACCCTCCCGTCCTATGGTTCCCATGCTCACAACAGTTTTTCTGTTTGGGTTCATTTGTTGACAGACTAAGCATCTCTGACAAAATGATTCTGCAATTATTCTGAACTTTGGATTGAACCATGTCTGCCTAAATAACCTGATCATGGAATCTCTTCCAATATGTCCTGGACCATGATACATTCTAGCCATGTCAGCTATCATACTATTTGGCATTACTGGTCTGTCGTCTTTGTAGACCCAAATGTCATATTCCTCTCGCTGTCTGCAACCTGCTGTTAACCATGAGTTTTTCTCCTCATCATCTGCCTCATCTTGTAAATCTTTAACTCCTTGCCATGTCTCAACTACAGATGTTAGCATGAGTGAATTCAAAACATGTTCATTGTCTTTTTCCCGATTGATTGAATAATTGTTTCTTGCACAATGTTTGGCAATTTCATCTGCATATGCATTTCCTTTGGTTATATAATCATTGCCCTTTTTATGAGCCACACATTTCACGACAGCAATTTTCTCGGGTAACTGAATGCCATCGATCAATCTTTTGATCAACTTTGCATTTCTTATTGGTGATCCCGCAGAAGTTAAATAACCTCTTTGTTACCAGAGCTGACCATAGTCATGTACTACGCCATACCCATACTGACTATCAGTCACTATGGTAATTCTCAATCCCTTTGCTCTTTCACACGCACGAATCAAAGCAATTAATTCTGCTACTTGAGCTGAATGAATTCCTTCGAGACAAGAAGCCTCAACTACATCTGCAACTGTGCAGACAGCATATGCTGCTCTCAGAATACCTTCATCTGTTCTTAAACATGATCCATCAACAAAGTAAATAAAATCTGATTCTGGCAATGGAACATCTTTAATGTCCTGCCTGGGTTTAGTACAATATTCTAAAACATCCAAGCATTCGTGATCAATGTCATTTTCATTTCTGATCTCTGTTACAGTACCATCAGGCAACAATGTGGAAGGATTCAAATTTACACACCTTGCTATTGAAACATTATCTGATCCCAGAATAGTTTTTCATATTTCGTTAATCTGTTACTTGTCAGGTGCTGTGTTTTGCTTCTAGTAAGGAGAATTTCAACAGAATGGGGTACACAAACTTTTACAGGAAACCCCATTATGATTC
Source organism: Lissotriton helveticus (assembly GCF_964261635.1). NCBI lineage: Eukaryota > Metazoa > Chordata > Amphibia > Caudata > Salamandridae > Lissotriton > Lissotriton helveticus. Next base: position 1,420,312,813 of record NC_136063.1, on the reverse strand, counting down.
CTTCACTCTGTTCAAGGCTTACACTTGTTGCAGCCACTGCTTTTAAGCAGCCAGGTAATGCTTTTGCAACAGGATCAAGAACAGCTGAGAAATAGGCAATTGGCTTTCTCAGTTTTCCATGTCTCTGTATTAGAACTGATAATGCACAACCTTCCCTTTCACTGCAATACAGTTCAAATTCTTTCTCATAGTCTGGCATGCCCAAAGCTGGAGCTTCACAAAGGCTTCTTTTTAGTTTTTCAAAATCTTCTAATTCAGTTTCTGTTAGCATAATTGGGTCTTTTATATCTGCTTTTGTCAGTCTCTGAAGTGGTTTTGCAATCACTGAAAATCCACTAATCCATTGGCGACAATAACCAACCATTCCTAGAAACATTCTGACTTGTCTTTGTGTTTTTGGAGGTTGCATTCCCTGATTCATTTTAATTTTTTCAATTGTCACTTGCCTGATTCCCTTTGCAATTCTATGACCAAGGTATTTTACTTCTTGTTTGCAAAACTGTAATTTTGCCGGGGACACTTTATGTCCCTCATCTGCCAGATGATTCAAAAGAGTAATAGTATCTGTCACAAAATTATCTCGTGTTTTTGCTGCTACTAGCAGGTCATCAATGTATTGGACCAATGTTGACTTTCCAGGTTAATCTAGATTTTCCAAGGATTTCTTTAACAACTGATTAAAGATAGATGGACTCTCTGTATACCCTTGAGGGATACAACACCATGCTAGGATACGATCCTGGAACCTGAACGCAAAAATTTGCTGGCTATCTGGATGCAATGGATCAGTAAAGAACGCATTGCAGAGGTCAATGACTGTATACCATTCTGCATCATGCGGAATCTGATCAAGAATTACCGCAGGGTTTGGAACAACTGGGCAACATGGAACAACTATCTGATTAACCTTTCTCAGGTCTTGAACAATCCTGAAAGTTCCATTTGGCTTTTTGATACCCATAATCGGTGAATTACATGGACTACTTTCAATTTCTTTTAGAACACCCTGTTTTATGAATATGTCAATTACAGGTATAACACCTTCAATAGTTTCTGCTTTCATTTTATACTGAGGAATGTTTGGAAAATCTACACCTTGTTTCACTGTAATTTTGACTGGATCAACATTTTTCATCAAACCCATTTCACTTCCTGTCAAATCCCAAATTGTAGCATTGACTGTTTCTTTTAATTCTTCTGGAAGATTATCTTTATCAAATGCAGGAAATAATTTACTTTCCTCTGCTTCAACCATTAACATTGTTAATTTGTAAAGCCCATCTTCTTCTAAAGTTTGGAGCTCTATACCATCCGGTGAGCAATATATCTTGCAGTTCATCTTGCACAAAATATCCCTCCCTAACAGGTTTACAGGACTGCTGTTACAAACAACAAATCTATGTTTGTCTTTAAATGTACCAATTTCAATATTTACAGGTTCTGTTAAATCTGTTTCAATTTGTTGATTAGCTACTCCAACTACTTTGATGGTGTCCCCAGAGAGAGGCAGGTTTTCTATTTCCACTGATCTAACAGTAGAACGGGTAGCACCTGTGTCCACAAGAAGAGTGATTTCTACATCATTCACTTTACCATTAACAAATGGACCCGATTGATCTACCTCAAGAGTGGCTCCAAGCACACACTCTTCCTCCTCTCTCAGGCACTGTCATAAGTAATCCTCAGAATCACTCCCTCCATTTTCATTCAACAAGTACTGTTGAGAAACATTTTGCACATTCACTATTTGCGATCTGTTTACCTGATCACCTCCACAGAATCCCGTTTCTGAATTGTATCTCTGTACATTCACACAATTTGGTAGTGGCAGTTGTGGAATGTGATTCTGGTGATTCACTACCTGTCGCTGTAGCTGTTGCTGTAGCTGTTGCTGTTGCTGTAGCTGTTGCTGCAGATTTATCTCATTCTGCATCTGTGGATTTAATGATGCATTTTTAAAATGTCTGTGCGGATTTTTACATTCGCGCTTCCAGTGTCCAATTTCGCCGCAATTAAAACATGGGAGTTTCTGCTTAAGTTCTTCAATGTTCACATTAAATTTTGGTTTATTATAATAACCTTTAAATTTACCTGATTCTGATTAACATTTTTATTCTCTGAACTCGCAATTTGTTGTTCAGCAACTTTTACTTGTGCCCACATGGCTTTTTCTTTTAGCTTCTTCTGCCTCGCATCTATCTCATCACTACAATATTTCGCTTTTCCCAAAATGTCATCGACTGAGAGTGATTGCCAATCAACTATTCCGTTTCTAATCATGTCACCAATTTCAGGTCTTAAACCATAAACAAACCTGTATATGAAGTGGCTCATGTCCTTTTCACTTAATTTTTCATAGCCACTGTACTGTTTAAAAACCAACAGTAACCTTTCATAAAATTAATGTACTGATTCTTTTGGCTCCTGATTTGTTCTTTTTATTTTAACCCAATCAACTTCTTTTGGGGGAATCTTGTTTTTCAACCAGTAAATCACTTTATCATACAGATCCATAACTTCTGATGAAGGTGCACCTGTTATACTATCTCGTGCAGGTTCTACTTTGGGCCAACTTACAGAAACTTTACATTCTGTCCAAAGATCTGACGGAACAACAATGTCAAAGAATCCATCGAGATCAATCCACAGAACTTTCGAAACTTTGATAAATCTATCCACCTGTCGATACCACTCTACAGGCTTTTCTCTCAGTCGAGGGAAATCATTAGTGAACAACAAGATATCCTGTCTTGTCCAAGGAACATGTACATACCCACCTCCTGCTATTTCTCTCATTGGAAACTGATTTGCCACTTCAGCTCTTTCTCTCCTTTCTTCCTCTCTTTTCTTTGTCCATTTTACTCTCCATTTACTTAAATATCCTAATCTTTTTAGATACACAATTAAATCTTTTATATGCAATATTCTCCATTTGAATTCATGTTTTCAATATCCCTTTCAGTAAATTCAATTCTGTAATGCTTACCCAAATTCTTCTGTCTGCTCAAATCAACCTCCAATTCAATAGCCAATTCTTCTAACTGTTCATATTTATTTTTTGTTTTCCATTGAATGCTTTTACAAATAAACAACAATTCTTCATCTTGATAATACTTTAAACTGTCAGGTCCAATTGTGCCAATAATTAATTCCTCTAAATCTGCTTTCAATTTTGCAACATCAAGTAATTTAGTTTCTGGAGTCTTTGGGGTATGCGGTGTATGCGTTAAATCTATTTTATTTATACTCTTTTCTGGAGTATCTGCACCAGTTGGTGTTCTATCTATTGGACTTTGATTAAAAGTTAAATCGGGCATCATTGTTTTTTCTCGATGAATTTCTGACAAATCTGAGTAAAATTTTTCAGCCACTTTCTGAATTTCTGCATTTAATGGAATAGTTAAAGCTGAATGTCTAATTTCTCTTTGATCAAATACTGGTTGAACAGGACCAATCGTTACTAGAACTGTTATCGCTTCCATGCTTTTAGTTAACTGCAGTATTAATTCTTCTTTTGTTCGAAAATATTCTGAAGTATTTGGCATATCCCCAGAACCTTCTGTTCTCATTACATTTCTTGGGATTTCATTTCTGCGAACTGAAGTTTCAGCATAATTTCTATTTTCACCAGATATGCTTGAATTAGTTCTGGTTTCTATTCTTTCAGGAGTATTTGCATTATTCGGGTATAATCTAGGTGATGCTTCATTAATATTTTCTCTTGGAGGGGCACTTGGAATAGTTCCTGAAGCCCATGTACAGGCTGGTTTATAAGGAGTTTTTTTCTGATTTGAAACATAAATCTCTTCTAAAACTGGATCTTCTAAATCACTTTCTTCAACATTATTATTTTTCTTTTGGGTATTCTTTTGACCTTGTACTTCAGTAACCATCTCTCTTACTGGGTACAAACCATCACACATGTCCGCTTGTCTCCAACGACGCATTCTATCTTCATGAGTTTCCCTATTAATGTCTAATTTCGGACCTCTTATTATACCACTGTTTCTTGTGCTAGTTTAAACATCTCATCCTCCCATTCAACTAGAGCTTCAAATTGAGTAGGTCTAGGCTTTGGCACAAGAGCCATCATTTTTTCTCTAAAATTTTTCAAAACGCTAAATGATCCATCTTCCGGCTATGCTAATACAGCATCATCTTTGGTATAATCCATCCAATTATCAAACCAAAGACAAGTATGATAACCATATTCACCTTCCATATAAGCTGCAGGTGTTTTGTATTTATGAAGTAACTTCCACCTCGCGTTTCAATTTTCTTGTCAGGTGTAAAGATATTTTTCAATTTCTGAAGCCATGTAAGCTTCTTTTCCTCTTTCTTGTAGTAATAACTCATGTTTTTAATCAAATCCACTTATTTCTAAATGATCATAAATATTTCCTTGTTGTTCCACAAACCTAACCAATCCGTGTGCGAAACTCACCAACAAACCAATCACTTTAAGCTACGTCACCACCTTGCTCAACCAATAGAAACACTGCTTTCGGGTTAAGCCAATCAGCTGTCAGTTCGTCTTAGTCACGTGAACCAATCAGCGCACTTGCTATGACGTATGTTAACCAATCACAGCGTAGACCCTTGTGACGTACACTGCCGCTGCAGCTTCTCGTCTCTCACTCCTAGAGCTCACCCCTCCTTTACAAAATATTTTCACAGCGCCATTGTAAACAAAACTTTTCAATGAATTTCAATTAGTATCTCCAGAAAAACAAACCATTTGTCTGTTTCACTAAAATAAAGTGATAGCTTTAAATAAGGAATCGCACATTTAGCTATTCCTTATTTTGCGATTGCACTTAAGGAATCGCAAAATTTGCGATTCCTTAAATGCAATGTATCAAAGAAATATTGATGCAAAAATGCCAATAAGGATTCGCAGATTACCACCAACTTCTAGTTGGTGGTAAGTTGCGAATTCTTTTTAGAAAGCAATTTATTTAAATTCCAAAGGTGCCATGTGACGCTCATACATGCCCTTAGGGCATGTATGTGCGCCATATGCCCACACATGTCTTTTTCAGGGGTGCAGCAGGGTGTTCTTGTGACACCCCTGCACCCTTGAAAATATTCGCAATTTGCAATTGCAATTGCAATTAGCATGAATTAAAGCAAATAATCAGTTTCCCAAACCGTAAGTTCTATTTTCCCTGTCTAAAACTCGCTTCATCTAAAAAGAAATAGTCATTAAGGCCTACTATCCTTACGTGCGCCAAAGTCCTTCTGCACGTCACGCCCTTCTGGAATTGGAAAGCGAGAAGACACCCTCCTGTCCATGGGGGCAATTTTTATGACTTTCTAACTAGCTAAAGTAACCAAATTTTACATTCTTTTCTGAAAATCCAAACTTGTGATTGGCTCAACCCTGTCAGTCCACCCTTAGGTCATTCACTCCTGACCAAGTCCGGGCCTCATCATAAGCCCCTATTGTTCTTAGATTCTCCATCCTTTCAGCTTCCTCGAAAATGTTACTTTCGCTCAGGCACAAAACTTTACTTCCTAATCTTGGCAGGCAATTCAAACTTCCTGTCCTTGGTTTTTTCTTCAAGAACACATTCAACTCGACCAAAACCACGTCTGCAATAAACGTTGATTGTTCAGCAAAAAGCTCTTTTTTCTGCACATGAGTGAAGGCTTCACTCTGGTCAAGTTTTCTTATTCTTTTCAGCACTGCCAACCATTTCTTAGGCCCAATCGATAACTAATATTTAAACAAACACAAAACAATAATTATTTGAACAAATTAAAGCTTAATCTGTTGCCCACCCCCTTTGCTAAATATTAACCCATTAATTAATGTTACCTAGCTGAAGCTGAAGCACATTGAGTTTACAAATTTATGCCACATAAAAAACGGAAAGACATAACATATGCACATATAATAAGCACATGCCTTTAATAAAACAGCCGCATTTAATACTGACAAAGACAATAGACAATGTTAATTTATTATTTTACACGAACTTGCAGTTTGCAACATAAAGCACATATGTTAATCCCCTGTGTCGTGTATGCATTTTAATCTAGGTTGATTAGTACATTTCAATCACAAATTCATTAATATGATTATATTATGGAAGTTTAACTTCGCGAGTCAGAACAAAATATCATTCTGAACCTCGCTCCATCAGGGGCCAAGCTATAATAAAAGCAGACAGCATTCAGGTAATAGTTAGCCAATTAGTGGAGAAGCGTGGCTCAGTGGTTAGAGTCGGCAGACCCGGAAGCTGAGATCGACCGTGGACCAGGGTTCGATTCCCCGCCTCGGCGGGTCTCGGGCTCAAAATTCCACGGACTCGAAATTCTGGTGCCTACTCAACTCACGGGGTCACACTCTGCGACTCTGGGCAATAGCTTGCTTAATCTCCACTATGGCCCCTCGCGGCGGGATGCCTGGCTTTCACCTTGTGGACACCCTGCCGGGGTTTCTCACAGGGGAATACCAGGACGGGTTCCCTAAGCAAGCGCCGGGAAGCTCATGGGCAGCTGTGCGCTTTACAAATCCAGCACATTTACATTTACATTTACATTTACAAGTCACAACCTATCAATCATTGTCACCAAGGTGGAAAGGCCCAGGGGACCGCATGAACCCAGAAGAGTCACAGGCCTGGGAAACAAACAGTGCAAGAAAAGTGAAGATAAGACTCGGAGAACAAATTAATCATTGTTGCCGAGATTATCTGCAGCAGGGAGTCGGTCGGTGAAGAGCAGTAGGATCTGCCAAGTTTTTAGCGAAAGCCAGTGCCTCTCTCGGGTCCGGGAATGTGTGAGTCTTTGTGCCTTGCTTAACACGCAGTTTGGCCGGGTACGCCAGCTAGTAGGACATCTTGTGCTTCTGGAAGATCCATATGGCCGGCAGAAACTCACAACAAGCCACCTGGACCATGACAGTGTAGTCAGGGTAGAACGAGAGAGAGTTACCCTGGTGGCGAAATTCACCCTTTTCCCTGGCCTCCTGGAGGATGGCATCACGGTCCCTGAAATTCAAGATCTTGGCTATGATGGGGCAGGTAGGTAGACCAGGTCCAGGATGAGGACCAAGGGAGCATTGAGCCCGCTTGACAATGAAAACAGATGAGAGGACGTCGCCAAAGAGTTCACGTGCCAATTGCTCCACAAAGTTCTCCATACGAGACTCGGGCACACCTGAGATACGAAGGTTACTCCTGCGTGAGCATGCCTCCAAATCTTCATTCTTGTTGATAATATCAGCTAGTACCTTGTCTATCTGTAGCAGTTTCTGGCGGTCTTGGGTAGCGGCATCGTCTGCGTCAGACACCCTGGTCTCGACATGAAAAAGTCTGGCATCATGGGCCTTAACCATATCCAGAGGGGCAGATAGTTGGTCTAGTTGAGCCGCAATGTTGGTGACTGTTGATTTCACGTCAAGCATGATGGCCTTCAGGTCGTTCTATCGGAATTGCGCCATTTCAGAGGGAGCCAGGGGGTCACCCCCGTCCGCACCAGCACTCTCCTGGCGCTTCTGGCAGCGCTGATCAAAGGTGAGCTTTGGCTGCTTTGGGTCGGTCCGTCCAATGACTGGAGGACACCAGCAAGAGGAGCAGCCAAGCAGCGGAGGGGAGGAGACCAGAGTTCCCGAGGGACAGCAGTACCAGAGAAGGGAGATGTAGGGCAGGGCCCAGCACTTAGCTGGAGAGACACCTGGAGCCAGAACACAGGGAGGCAAGTTGCGGGGAGCGCTGGAGTTTCGACAGTCTGCCAAACCAAAGGAGGATCAGCAGGGGCCTGTTCGGGGAGCGCCAGCCAGAGCAGCCCGAATCAGACAGCCTCAAGCAGGGGCACCAGGCAATGTGCGCCAAAGCACAGCGGAGGCAGGAGACACTGATCTGGGCACAAGCAGGAAGCAGATCAGTCGAGGCGAGTATGAAGCCAAAATCTAAACAGGGGACTGCTCTACGTGACCTCTCAAAGCAGTGAACAGAGGCAGCCATATGACCAGCAGGAGGCAGCAGAGAGTTCATGGTGTCAGGCAGCATTGAAAATGATTGTGGGCACCAGGCCAAGGCGAGCTGCAGCACTGTGGAGTCAGAAGGTACTGGTTGAGGCAAGGGCGGCAGCGTCGCAGGGCGAAAAGCAGACCAAAGAAGGCGAGCAGGAGACCGCAACCAAGACAGAAGGGAGCTCAGTGTTCAAAGCCTCAGCTGCGTGTATGCACAAGTGGCAGGATGCAGCAGGGGGTGACAAAAGGGTGCAGTGTGGCAGGCCGCTCTCCGGCCGGAACCATAGGCAGGGCGGCCTGGAGCAGCAGGGGGGAATTTTGACCAACATTGGCACTGGAGGGAAGGCAGACAAGTGGTGATGTCCATCGGTCCTGGCAGCAGCGGGAAGGCAGCGAGCGAGTACACAACGATCGAGATGCAGCTGCAGATAGCCCGCGTCCGGAGTGTGGGGGTCACCGTAGACGTGAGGCCCACAGGGATGATCCAGCAGCAGCAGAACACCTAGGCCAGGGAGCCAGGGGCCTCAGCGGGAGGGGGTTAGAGCACGACGGGGGAGTCAAGGGGAGCATGCCACCCGCCCCATCAGGCCTGATGAGGGAAGGCCTAGGCAGCGGGTACCAGTAGGTAGAAGATAGCGCCCGGGAATGCCGAGGCTGGGCTGGGCGATGAGTAAAGCGCACTCCCAGTGAAGACGCTGCACCGGGCAGATGATCAGCCCCATTCCTGGATTTCACCGCTGGTTCCAGGAGGGCAGAGACGGCCTCGCACACCACCAAGGCCAGGGCACACTCAGCGGTGGAACACAGCCCAGCAGCGGTCCAAGAAGGCAGAATTGGGCTCAGAACGTGCCCCGAGGACAAGTAAGCGACAATGGCACCAATTCCGTCCTGCAATGTGAGCGATGCCTGCAGGATGTTGAGGGAGATTAGACTGGGACAGAGCCCACTCAAGGTGCGGCCATTTCGCGGCTGGACAAGCCACGCCCCCATCAGCGTGTATGGTGAAATTCATTGGAATCTGAAGACAGCAAAAAAGGCAAACTGAATATGTTATGTAATTGTAAAATAAGGTTGTGTTCTCAAAACTATAAAATGATATGTAATAACTTGACTTTTTCCTTTCTTTTTTCACAGACCAAATTACTAAACTTGAAAATATTTTACATTTACATTACAAAAAAAAGTGAATTTTTTTTTCAATCAGTTTCATATCTACTTCAAAACAGGTAAGATTAAGTCACCCTTGCATTACCCATGCACTGCTACAATCACCCATCCAGCACCATGCACTTATCCAATCAGTCTGCCAATACCCAAGCACTTATAAATTCACCATACGCTCTCCTTGCAGTACTCTAATTATCCTGTCACTACCCATGTACTCATGAAATGACTCAGGCACTAACTCATGCACTGCTACAATCCTCCATGCACTACCCATTCAGACCTCTAACCAACTACACACTACTGATTCACTCCTCCAATTACCCAAGTAGTACCCATGCACTCCAGCAATCCCCCTGTCTCTTCACATGCACTTCTCCAAACACCCATTCAGCACCATGTACTTATTTAATCACTCTGCCAATACCCAAGCACTTATACATTCACCATTAACTCTTTTGCAGTACTCTAATCATCCAGTCACTACCCATGTACTTATGCAATGACTCAGACACTAACTTGTGCACTGCTACAATCCTGCTTGCACTACCCATACAGACCTCTAACCAGCTACACACTACTAATCCTCTCCTCCAATTACCCAGGTAGTACCCATGCAGTCCAGCAATTCCCCTGTCACTCCCCCTGCACTCATCCAATGACCCATCCAGCACCATGTACTTATCCAATCACTCTACCAATACCCAAGCAGTTATACATTCACCCTGCACTCTATTTGCAGTTCTCAAAATCATCAAGTCACTACCCATATACTTATGCAATGAGTCAGACACTAACTTGTGCACTGCTATAATCCTGCTTGCACTAACCATATAGACCTCTAACCACCTACACACTACTGATCCTCTACTCCAATTACCCAGGTAGTACCCATGCAGTCCAGCAATTCCCCTGTCACTTCCTACGCACTCCTCGTCCAGCACCATGTACTTATCCAATTACTCTGCCAATACCCAAGCACTTATACATTCACCAAGCACTCTCTTTGCAGTACTCTAATCATCCAGTCACTACCCATGTACCCATGCAATGACCCAGGCACTAACATATGCACCGCTACAATCCTCCATCCACTACATATGCAGACCTCTAACCACCTACACACTACTGATTTACTCCTTTAATTACCCAGGGTGTACCCATGCACTCCAGCAATCCCCCTCTGACTTCCCATGCACTCCCCCAATCCCTCATTCAGCACCATGTATGTATCCAATCACTCCGCCAATACCCAAGCACTTATACATTCACCATGCACTTGCTTTGCAGTACTCTAATCACCCAGTCACTACCCATGTACTCCTGAAATGACCCAGAGGCTAACACATGCAGTGCTATAATCACATGTGCACTACCCATGCAGTCCTCTAACCACCTACACACTGCTCATTCACACCTTCATTTTCCCACGTAGTACCCATGCAGTCCAGCAATCACACTGTCACACCCTGTGCATACCTCCAGTCACCCAGCCAGTACCATATACTAATCCAATCAATCCTCCAATACTCAAGCACTTATAAATTCACCATACACTCTCCTTGCAGTACTCTAATCATCCAGTCATTCCCCATGTACTAATGCAATAACCCAGACACTAACACACGCAGTGCTACAATCACATGTGCATTACTCATGCAGTCCTCTAACCACCTACACACTGCTCATTCACACCTTCATTTTCACATGTGGTTCCTTTTTTTTTAAACATCTTTATTCACAATTTTACAGCCATTGTAACTCAGCTCCACCCCCTGCCCCCCTCCCCCCGATCAGACAGTACAGAAACGAGAATACATTTCATGCAAAAAATGCTATTTACAAAACGGTAAACAAAAAAAACAGAATACCATGTCTATCCGTGTTGCAGGTTTTCCCTCTTCCTTTTTACTCTTTATATATTTTCTCCCCTTCCTATAATTTTTTTTTTTCAATTTTGCTGCTGGTACTATTCTAAGAAGGGAGACCAAATCTTCACACCAATTTTCCTACGCCTCCTACCCTTCCGTCTATATATGGAAGTCTCAATATTTGAGGTAGCCAGAAATCTAGCCAGCCATTGGTTGTAGGAGGGGGCTTCGGAGTCTAGCCATGCAGAGGCAATACATAGTCTGAACACTGCCTTTGCTATAAATATACGTTTTTGGCCCACCTGGGTTTTTTTTTGGGATCAACGGCTCTGAGTAGGATTATATCACTAGTGAGGGATACCGGACTTTCATTGTTGTTCATTGTTTTTAAGAATTTCTCAACTTCCTTTTTAAGGAGATTTAAACCTATACAGGTCGAGAAGATATGGACGGCGTCAGCACAATGCAGGCCACATCTAGGACAGTGTGTGCTTGTTCCATTCGTCCATTTATCCATTCTATCGGTGTGTAGTATAATCCAAAACACGTTTTATAAAATTGTGCTTGTTGGTTAGTGGACATGAGAATTGTGTGTGATAAAGAAAAGGTGTAGTTGAATTGAGCATCTGTAATCCCCACTGTCTCTTGCCATTTCAGTGACGCTTTTGTCATGTCATATGGAAATAATCTATTATTTGTGCATAGATCCCTCCAATCTTGTCTTTCTTTCCCCCCTTTTTGTGAGTCAAGGTCTCTACTAGTTCATTTCTTCCTAGGCCCCCGGTCCCCCCGCTTTATGTATCAGAAAATCTCTCATTTGCAAGTGTTTAAAAAAATCTTGCCATGTTACCCCAAATTTATTTTTTACCGCTTCGAAGGAGAGGAATCCAGCAGGAGAGACAAGACACCCAATTTGAATAACCCCTGCCTCTAGCCATTTATTCATATAGTTATCCCTAAAGATTTCCAGGAGGTTTGGATTATTACCTAAGGGAGTGTTAAAGGACCATCTTCCTAGACCAATTAGTTTTTTAACCATTTTCCAAACTTTAAAGCTGTTAAGGAGGGTTTTGAACTTTTCTTTCTTGTGGTAGCTATCAGATTGATGCTTCCAGAAATACCCTCTGTTTTCATCCCCAATGAGTAGGTGAAAGATAGAAGGCATGCGGTGCCGTGTTTCCTCGGGTTCCCGAGTGTTCTGTAGCAATTCGTTGCTATATAATAGTACAGTTGCCCAATAGTATACTTTCAGGTTTGGGAGGGAAAGTCCTCTATCCTTAGGTAGAGTGAGAAATTTCGCTGCCCGCCTGGGTTGTGAATAGGCCCAAACAAAATTTTAAAAGATTTGTTCTAGAGTTTTAAGCCAAGCTGATGAGAATTCCAAGCAAATTGTCCTAAACAAATATAAGATCTTAGGGAAAAAAATAATTTTAATTACATTAGATCTTCCAATAAGAGAAAGGTGTAGGTTATCTAACCGATGCAACTCCTTTTGCATAGTTGGTATCAGTAGTTTCAGATTTATATCCACCAGTTTGTCTAATTCTGCGGAGATATTAATTCAAAGGTAGGTTGCTTGATCAGTAACTCTAGGGTTCCCCAATGTTCATTTTTTGTTTAGGACAATCTACGTTTTTCCCTGGTTTAGGGCATACCCAGATACTAAACCAAATAGGCCCACCTCTTCTTCAATAGTTCTCATGGCATTTTTTGGTTAATTTGTTACATTTGCTATGTCATCTGCATAAGCCAGTTTTTTTGTGACAACATTTCGAGAGATTATGGGTTGAATTCTTCCATTCCATTCTAGCCTACGAATAAAAGGGTCAATGTACATGGCAAAAAGCAGCGGTGAGCATGGGCAACCTTGCCTGGTTCCCCGTGAGATGTTTATTTCTTTAGTTAGGTTACCGTTTACAATAACTGATGCACTGGGGTTCATATACAATTTTTGGGTAGCTTGAATAAAATCTTCCCGTATACCTAGCTTTGCCATAGTGGCCAAGAGGAAAGGCCAGGAGACTCTATCAAAAGATTTCTCAGCGTCGAGCAATACTAATGCCATATGGTCTCCTGACGCCTCCACTGAGTCAAACAGAGCTATCATGCGTTGGATATGATTAACGGTTGATCTACTGGGGATAAATCCATGTTGACACGGTGTTACCACTTTGTGTATGATTGGTGCGAGTTTATTTGCCAGTATTTTAGAATACATTTTTGAGTCTGAATTTATAAGTGTAATAGGCCGGTACGATCCAAGTTGTACTGGAGGTTTCCCTTTTTTAGGGAAAATCACAATTTTTGCTTGGGCCCATGATTCAGGGGGGTTCCTCCCTTCGAAAATGTGAAGAATAAGCTTAAATAGAATATCTTTAATCTGATCATAAAAGACCAAATAGAATTCAGAAGGGATTCCATCTAGTCCCGTTGATTTCCCCTTTGGAAGGTTTCTAATGGTGGATAAAAGTTCATCTAATGTTGGGGAATTTTCTAAAGCATTTGCGTCTTTGACATCAAATTTTCCAAGGGTGATGCTTTCCAGATATTCATCAAGGTTTGTTAGACCGCTTTGAGTTTCTGAGTACAGAGCTTGATAAAAGTTCTAGAAAGCCTGTGTTATCTGTGCTGAATCTATTAAACGATTTCCTTGAGGATCGATAATTTCTTGTATTAGGTAGGAATTTATCTGTTGCCTCGTATGCAAAGCTAAATGGTGTACTATTTGTTCACTCACTTCATAGATTGCCTCGTTTTAGGGAGTACATTTTTCTAACTGCCTTGTCGGTAAAGAATCCTGTAATCTTTGCTTTCTCAGTTGTGACTTGGTTCTTCAGCCTCTCTATATTACCACTCCTTCCTGGTGTATGTCCCATTTTCTCCCTCACCAGTCCCTCCTCTGCCTTCCTTAGACTATTTTGCATCTGATCAATATCTTGTTTTGCCAATTTGTTGAACCTTAAGGAGTATTGCAAAGTCTCCCCACGTATCCCTGCTTTCATTGCATCCCAGACCATTCCCTCTGAGGCTGTACCCAGGTTATCTTTTAGGAAATTCGGGATCCATTCCTTCATATGCTTGCATTACACTTTGTCGAGAAGTAAGGATTTTTCAAAAGTCCAAGGTGTTGGGGTATCTCTCTCTTTGGCATATTCTAAAGTGCATATTAGAGGGTTGTGATCTGACAGGATTCGCGGAAATCTCTCTATTTTACATTTAGATTTAATTGCGTTTGATGTGAAAAAGTAATCTAACCTCGTATGGGTTTGGTGTGGATTTGAGAAAAAGGTAAAGCCTGGATCGGAGGGGTTAGTTGTCCGGCACCCATCCACGAGTCCATGTATCTTACAGAGATCCTTTATTGAGTTAAATATTTTATTTTTTCAGCCGTTGTATTGCCATACTTCATTCAGAGACCAATTGGCTGGGAGGTTGATATTAAAATCCCCCTACACCACTAGGGGTAAGGGCCAGTGCATGAGTTCATTTGAGACTGCCTCGAAGGGTTCTAGGTCATCGCTGTTGCTACCGTAAATTGTACACAGTGTCAATTTACTTCCACTTCCGTATTGGCATTCTGTTATCATCCAGCACCCATATTTATCTGCCTTAGATCGTTTAAATTTAGCCCACCACCCTTTGCAAAAATAGCCACTCCCCTGACTCTTGCCCCTTGAGTGGATGCGCAAATTAATCTATACCCGCGTGTTTTTAAAATAAGCATTTGACCTCCTTCCACGTGTGTTTCTTGTAAGCAGACTATGTTTGCTCCCCAGGTTTGTAGCCCTGCTGCCACCATTTGTCTTTTCTTACTATCGCTCAGGCCACAGATATTCATTGTTAGGATTTTTAACCTGCCCATTTTATCCCTTTATTATGTTTTCCATCCCTTTCTAATGTCTACTGCCAAAGTTTTGTTTACCAACTACTATATAAGTCTGATGTATTCTGTCTGATCCCCCTCCCCTTCCCCCCTTCCCTTGCCCGCCCTCTAAGCAACCCTGGAACCCCTCCCCTGACCCCACCCCCCTCCCCATAACCACCCATTGAGGCTTCCTGGGTCTGGAGAACCCGGGTGTGGGTGTTAGTGTGATTGGTGCGCCTCGGATCACACCGCGTCTCGAGCCTAGTGTCCACCCATTAAGAGGAGGAGGGATCTTTGCTTAAGTATTAGATTCTAAATACATTGTGTTTAGCCGTATAATATATCATATTCTGATACATTTTTCCAGTCTTTTTTCTTCCTCCTCTTTTTCTTCCAGACATAGCCCTGTCCTTTTCATGTCCGGTATTTACGAAACTTCCCCGGGTTGTTTTCACAATGGTCGATATGTTTTTTGTTGCTCTTAGTGGTTCTCTTTTTTCTGTTTTCCTGATTCTGAAATTTCTTTTAAATACACCTGTGCCTGTATTTCGCTAGTAAAGCTTCGTGTTGTTCCATTGAAGATTATTTTTAGTCAAGCTGGGTTCTGTAGAAAGACTGTTGCTCCGATTTGCTCAAAGGGAGTGAATAGTTGTCTCATCCTCCACCTTCGTTCTACCGTGGCATGTGCATAGTCTGGTCGAGCAAAAAACATGAAGCCTTTATGTTCCCTTTTACGAGTAGGTCGAGCTAGATCAAAAATAGCTTCACGCATGAGAAAGTTTCCCACATAAATCAAAATCAACTGGAGGTTTGAGGTCGCTTTGGGAGGGTTAATGGAAAGCGATGGGCACGTTGTACCTCTCTGTCCATTTCCCAAGATTGCAGTTCTGGAAATGCATCTTTAAGGAGGGTGATCATGAAGCCCCTTGGGTCGTTCCCCTCTGCACCTTCGGGAATTCCAAGAAATCGTAGGTTGTTGCATCTAGCTCTATTTTCTTGGTCTTCAACCTTCAACATTAGATCTTTTATGATTCCCTCATGTTGTTTTTCTTGAGGTTGAAGAGTAGCAACGTCTTTCTCTAGATTTTCCGTGTGTAATTCCACTGAAGCCATTCGATCTGAGATTTCTAAGCATGTGTTTTCCACTTTTTTGATAGCGCCTTGAAGTTTTTGGATGGCCACATAGTTCTTCCTGTTGTCCATTTTGACGTCTTCATAAAAGTTCTTGATAGAGCTTAGTACATCACTTAGGGACGGCTCTACTTGTTTCCCAGTGCAGCCGCCGTTGTCATGTTGTTTCTGATCGCTCCCTTTAGTTTTTTCTAGAAGACATTGATTATGCTCTGAATCTGTCGTGAAGTTTGGAGTTAGGTTTGGAGTTAGGTTCTTTCGAGTGTAGTCAACCTGGTCTGTGTTGCTCCCCTGATTGGTAGTGTCTTCATACATTAATTTATTTAGTTTTTTTTGTTTTTTCAAGCACTTGCAAATTCATCATGCATTCTCCTTGCAGTACTCTAATCATCCAGTTAAATAGGCGCTACTCATGCAGTCATACATTCACCCATGCACTACCCATTCAATGTTTGAATCAGATAAGGTAGTTCTGAAAATAACTCATTTTCTTCTTTTTTTGTTTTATAATTGTTTGTGTTTTTTTTAACCTTTTGGTACAATTTGTTGGTGTTTTTTTTTTAAAAACAAGAACAACAAGAGAACTAAGTTTGAACTTTGGCAATTAAACAGTCATTGCAACGATAAAAACAAAATAACAGTGGTGATTTCTTGCTGCAGAAAACACAGCGTCTATTGATTGCTCCTCGCAGCAAAGCACAGTCTTGCACTATATACAAACTTGCTTCAGATTGGCAAATTTAGGACGAATGTCCGGACCGCGAGATGAGGAGTTTGAGGCTCCTGACGTGTTTGGACCAGCTCCCTGGTCATCCTGCTGCATCTGTTCTTGGGCAAGTCGTAGATGTTCATGTGCCAGTGGTTGAGGATGAATTGTCTGCAGATGCTTCATCATGCTAGATATTCCGCAAGAGTATTTCTTGTCATTCTCCCTCAACAGTACTCTTGGACAAAGAGTACAGCTCACCTTGACTTTTTTTTCTCCAGGTGGAATAGAGAAAAATGTCCACATGATAGATTCCTTCTTTTTCTTTAAAGGCACGTTCTATTCCTCTTCTTCAGATGGAACATCCACCACATGAGTAGAAGACGCAATTTGTATTCCAAAAGGAAAACACCCAAAAATATACAAAGATGCTAAAAAAAACACAGCAGATGTGTCTCCTGGGATGTTGTACAAAGAATGAGAAAATTGGGTATGGTCCTTCAACTTCTAGAGTGGAAAATCTTATGAACCAATGAAATGCTTTTTTTGAAAGTCACATGGGAGTCGCGCACCCAGCACGCACCCAGGGCGCATCCAAAGCGACTTCGCGAAATTATATTTAATAGTAATAAAACTTTATGGCAATTAGAAATATTTCATTTTCATAATTAGTTTACATATTCTCTTGGTCTAATATACATATTCAACTAGTATACATATAGTTTTAAACATAAAATAATGTTTGCGCCAGTCGCACACCCAGAGTGACCGCATACGTACATAATGTTACACAGGGCGAGGACCCGCGTATCCATCACATACCAAACGCGCACATGAGGTGATCCCATACGTATATGACATTATTCAGGGTCAGACAGCACGCACATGTCGCATACAAAACGTGCACATGACGCAATCCTACACATATATAATGTTACACAGCAGCAGGCACCGCGCACCCATAGCTAACCCAACGTGCATCGTTCACGACTTTTTGCAATATGGCGGCTCGAATCCGCGCACCCACCAAGATAGCTACATGATGGGTATGCGACTCCACTTAAAAAAATATATATATATATATTTATATTTAACAAAACACAAGACATTAAATAATTTTAATTTAAAAAGTATTTTTAGGATATTATATTGACAAAATATCACTAAAGAAAGTTTGAAAATTATTGGAACAACCATAGGTTTAATGAATATTATAGTTAGAAATTATCATTTACAAAACCATTGAAATTCTCTGAAAAAAAACATAGGTTTCAGGAACGTTATAGTTAGTTGGACATTTCACATGTACATAATCATCGAAATTCCGGCGTTATAGTTAGTTCAGCTAACTATAACTCGCTCCCCCGCAATGCACTGCTGATGACATCACATATTACATCATTCATGACATCACTGATGACATTTCAATGACATGGTATGATTTTGTATATATATATATATATATATATATATATCGAACTCCACAGTCCTGCAGCACAAGGATCCAAACCGAACACCAGCACAAACAGGTACAAACCACAGCGATGAATGATGCAAAAAGTGCTTTATTCCAAGATGGGTAGCAGCATGACGCGTTTCGTCCGGGAAACCCGACTTGATCACATAACATACCCAGAGACATATGTGGTTTAAATACTGTGCACACCTTTCGTGACTCCACCTCCTACCCCTCATAGAAATGAAAAACATACTTATTTGTTAACCACAATAATTCTTCTTATCTGTATGCCAGACCATGCAATAATCTCATCATATTATTGGTGAAATTGTAACTCTGACAATGACTTTTGCTGCTAATCCAGAGAAAAATTCAGCATTTATATACATCATGGAATAATCATTTTTTTGTATACAGCCCCAAAAGAACATCAAAGAGCTGGACTTTTCATAGCAGTTCCAACAGTTGAGGGCAAGTGCCCTAGGAAGAAAATAAGGTATAATATGTAATCAAAGAGTATTAAAAAGAGGTGATTTAAAGATGTCACACACAAAATCTTAAAAACCATACAACATCTAAAGAGTGCAAAAAATTAATTAGTTGTGCATACTCATAAAAAGTATATAATGAGCAAAAATACCAAGAAAGTAACCGGTATTAGCAGCATATGTGTCATAATGTGCAAATTGCCAAGTGCAATAAAGTGCAATATAATATAAACACGGCTATATCATCAGTTTTAAAATAGTAGCAGCAGGAAAGTTTATAGGATAAGGTGCAAACAGTGATATAAGATAACAGACCCTAGCAAGCAATTCAGTACAGATAATTTAAATACTTCAACAAAGTTTCTCAAAAGTTCATATTGCAGAATATAGTTTTTAGCTTTTTAAAAAAAAACTATTTCATTTAATTTCTGATTTTAACAACCCCTTTCAATCATAGCAATAACATCCTCAGCAAGCAAAAATTCAGTAAAACCATCAAATCGGTAAAACCAATTTAAAAACATGCTAATAACAACATATTAATAAAAGCCAAGATCTAAAAGCTATTTAATCTTGTTGCATAGAGAGGAAACTAATCATAATGGACCATCATAATTATCCCGAAACCTAAAAAAGGTTCCCAGGATATATGATCAAATATATTTACAGAAAATTATGAAGGTCCTCCCCATGTTAAGGCCATTTAGGATTTTACTATTGAGAAGTACTATAAAATGGCTCTCCAACTGTCTCAATCGATTTTCTCTATCTCCTCCTCTCTTTGAGATAGGGACTACGTCAATAACAAAATATTTCAAATCATTCAAGTTGTTCTTATGAACTAATTTGAAATGACGCGCCACTGCATAGCTAGAATCAGAGTTGACTATTGCCCGTAAATGTTGTAAGATTCGATTAAACCCTTGAAGTTTCGTACTTCCAACGTACTGCAAGTTACAGGAACACTGTAAGACGTAAACTGCATGATCAGTTTTACAAGTGTAATGATTGTTAATCTTACTAATAGTCTCAGAGAAAGCTTCTTGGTATTCTTTGGTATTCACTCTGAATTTGCATGCTCTACAAGAGCTGCATTAAAAAAATCCAGTTCTATTGGATAGCCAATTAGATTTAATAGTGACTTCAGGACTTGATTAAACCAAAACATCCCTCATCGATGGTGCTCTTCGAAAAGTTATTGCTGGATAATCTTCCAACAAGGGGGCTAATGTTATGTCTGTCATGAGGATCGGCCAGTTGGATTTGACAATTTGTCTAATTTTGAGTTCCTGGCAGTTGAAAGTAGTGATAAACCTAATTTTAGTTTTCTCAGCCCCCTTTCCTTTATTTCTGCTGGCATACTGATAGTAACCGCAGTGTTTGTAGGAGCTATCGGGATTTTAGCCATCACTTTCCTCAGGGAATTAGTTAGTTCATTTTTATCATAACCCCTAACTAAGAATCTTTGAACAGAATCCTCCAGACAGATATTCAAATCCACCTCATTATTACAAATTCTCTGAATTCTTAAAAATTCCCATATGGAATACTTTTAATTAGGTGGCGAGGATGGTTGCTCTGGGCATGCAAAATAGAATGACCTGCCGTGACCTTTCTGTGCATTTTAGTCATAATCTCATTGTTGGAAATGTACACTTCAACATCAAGAAAATCAACTTTAATACTGCTTATGGGGGCTGTAAACTCCAGGTTCAATGCATTGCTATTAATTTCTTTAACAAAGTCTTCAGCCGAAGCCTCACAACCCTGCCAAATTATAAAGACATCGTCTATGAACCGCCACATGTTGACAATCCCAACTATATATATATAAATTACCTACTGGCAGTCGCCAGTATGTAGTTATAGTTAGAACCTAGTTTCCATACGAAAAGCATTTATTGATTTGCTAATAACTTTGGCGTTGTTTGATATTAATTTAAGAAGACGTCTGCAGATTTAGATAGAACCACGGACGCCATTTATACAAGCTGTCATCCATTCTCATTTAGACCAGTGTGCTTTGACACAAAGTGGATGCGAGGATAGGAATCTTACCTTATTTTCGTACATCGGCCTCCCTGCTCCCCTCACGTCTCCTGGTAACTGCGATTCAGTAGAAATAAGCTCCCAGTTTCGTTTTGGGCCTTTTAAGCAAATTAACGCGGCATTGTTTGGGCGTATTCTCACGAGAGTCCGCCATCTCATTGACATCATAGAGATGCGCCGCTTACCCGGAGGACTACAAAAGTAGTTTTAATCACAATAAGCTTCCGGGTGTAAAATGTAAAAAACATACCAAAAGCTTTATTTAAACGGAAAGTTCGGACAATCATTAATGCTTAGGCATATTATGTATTATGTATACAATCCCGTCTCTATTTAGGGACAACACACGCTATACGTATCAACACTGTTAGTGTCACACATCTAGATCTGCAGACGTCTTCTTAAATTAATAGGGTTCAGTTAATAACGCAGAGCAAATGTTAATATGCTCGTTACTTACTCCGTGACTGTTGTTACGTAACCAAATGAATAAAGCTTTTGAATTAAATCATACATCAATGCCCGTAAAATAAGGGGTGAAAAAGACAGGGTGGTGCTAATAATACTGTCAAACTTGTAGTCTGCAATAAAGCAATAGCTGACTTACGGTCTTTATTGTGGGTTACTCCCTACTTTTTAGTTATCAATATCACTTAACTATGCTAACTTCGAATTTTTAAATAAAAAGAGGGAGACATCAAAAAAATGATGATTTACACAAAAATGTATAACATAATAATGCACCGTGTAACATAGTATCAAGGATGCGCGGCAATAAATAAATAAATAAATGTAAATTGAGCCACTGAAATTTAAATCTCAGAGTTATACAAACGGTTAAGAGATGTATTTTTTAATCAAATGCAGGTCAATTGAACAAAAGACCACATCTGAAAGGATAGCACTGGTAGAATTAAAAGGAATCCAGTCACGCTACCTAGAGGGCTCAACATCCCTGTTTTCAGGGTAAGTACCAGTTCCTTTGCATTCTATAGACCATAGAGGGGTAATAAAATCATACATACATAATAAATTTGATTTTTAATTTAATGTTTCAGACCGCTGCGAAGTCTTGGCTGTGTATGACCAGCACTTTATGAATAAACACACAAGATAATAGGTTAGTAAGATCCTATAGTACAGAAGATTTGAAGGATAATGAGCAGTGAGCAAGCTGAATGATCTTAATGTACATATATGTTTCTCTATAGATATATACCTAAAACAACACGGTGGCCCCCCTCCGATCTCATCCTTACCACAGACACACCCGAAGGTAATATCGAACTAATGGACATATTTTTTAAAATAATGAGGCCCCTCAAAGTGAAGCAAAAGCCGCAATTGAAAAATTCAGCAATTTAATTAATAGATGTGTTGTGTCAATTTATATCTTTCCTCCTAGCAAGAAAACTGTGGCACACTTTACAGAACAGAGCCCTTATCCTTCGAGGCCTCACGTATCTTACAAAACCCTCAAAGTTAAACGAGAGGCTGAATGAATTATCGTAGGTATGCATAATTATATTTACATGCTACCTTGAGAGTGACATAGGTCACTCTTCCTCGAGCCTGAAAGTATAACCTCACATAACTCAACAACTAAAACAGGATTTGTTAGATGTGTAAAAATAGTATGTGTAACAACCTAAAAGATGTTAATATATCTCTGTGCCCTAGAATATGTAAAAGAAAGTTTTTTGAAAGACTAATGCTTGTTCTCTAACTGTATGTTTTTTTAAAAATAGAACCTTGTCCTGATGAAGGTACTATCGTAAGAACCGAAACGCTGCATCGACAACTTTTGAACCTTGTAATTTTAATTGTTCTTCATGTGTATGGACACATTTTTAAATTTGTTTTAATGGCACTGTATTATTGTTATTAAATATTCAATTGAATTATGTGCAATAAATTGTTCAATGTTTTACAAAATTGCTTTTTTGAATTTACGCTTTATTTTTAACAATGTACACTTTTTTGATTGTGAGGTTGTTATCACTTTAGTTTTCTTGAGTTATGAGGGGCGTATACAAGAAGTTTTCTTAAAAACTGAATTCTGGGACTTTTTTGAAGTTTCTGTAATCTATTCCTCCTTGTCCCTGATTGGATTAATTAGGAGACCTCCCTTTCGTTTGATATTTATAACTTTTAATGCACCACTATTGTTTCCATTTCCAAATGCTATGTGTTACCAACAATTATCCTTCGATCTGTACTTTTTCAAAAATCTTGTTATCCCTGCCTCTGCTATGATGACTCTCTGTACTACTACTACTACTATTAGTCTGTCTGTACTGTAGTAGCTAACCTTGCCCAGTTGGCCACTCTTTATTTATAAGGTTGTAAATAAAACTCAGATTCACCAGTAGCTCTAGCCATTGAGTCCAGTCATTTGGGTCGTCCTCTTGTACTACTTCTAGTCTTATTGATCTTGAGTCTTTGTTAATCTTGAGGCTTTGACAATTAACACCAACAAATGCCCAACCAGATTTATTACTATTTTGATATGATAGGACATACTACTACTACTGTTGTAGGGATTTTGCACATACAGGCCTTTGAACAATAAAATAGGATGTTGTTGATGGGAGGTTGACCTTCCTCAATCTGAACTTCGGGAACCCACCACAATCCCCTGCCCGACTAGTTATAGTAGTGTCTTGTCATAACTATTAGTTCTCCGAACCCTCCCCCCAAGATACCCAACAACTAGACAACCCATAACATAACACACCCAACCTCTCAGTCGTGAAAGCAATGCACATGCACACCCTTCCTTTCGCTCGCTCACTCGTGTAAGTCCACACCATATACCACCAAGTCTATGTAAGTTCAACATTTTTATTTTAAATTGACAAGCTCTGTATGTTGTTCTGTAATGCAGCACCAGCAGGAAAAAAACAATAACATTAAAACAATAAAAACATTGTTACATTTACTTACAGTTGCTAAATAAATCATGATAACTGAACAGTGGTGGAAGCACCACCATCCCCTAGGTATGAATACAGTTTATAAATGTATAAATGAAGATCTGAGGAAATTATTTTGGGTACCCCAACCCTCACCATAGAAGAACCTAGTACTGGTAGTTGTTGCATCATAAGCTCTGCAAAGCTCTGGTTCATAGAAGGGAATCTTCCATCTGTAATGTGAAAAATGAAATGGTATGCATTAGTATATTGCAAGCATTTCTCAGCCGTGCCAAAAAGTGTAGCATTTACGGATAAGCAATATGGACTAACAGTACACCAGAACTTCATAAAAAAGCGGCTTGTCAATGTGTTGGTTGACCGCTTGTACGCAGTGCTTAGACAGTAGCAGTATGAGGTAATGTGGGCTCAAAGGTGTCTTATACAACAAGCTGCAAGGTAACGTCATATGTGCAAAAACTAAAAGACACAAAGGTAAAATGGTTGCATGGCTCCGGCTAACTAAGCAAAGGCTAGAATGACACTAGGGACCATATATAACTACCAGTGTCTACTCTACTACTACCTGATTTGTACTAGTGGTGTATGTTGTATTTTATGAACTAATTTTTCAATCTTGCTACTGACCAATGGGGTGAGGTGTATATGACGCCTACAAAAATCTGTCATTTTTTCCTGGCGGACTACCGACCAACATTGCCGGGGCCACCGGCGGTGAAGGCGACGCGGAGGGGGAGTATGCGGCAGTTGCTGATACCGATGGAGCGGTAGGGGGAGTGCCAGCACCAGTGGCGGCCGGTGGTAAGTTAGATTCATAATCCTTAACTATTGACATTACACTCACTGCAAGGGTGTACTTTATGTATACTGTACTGTTGAGACTTTTATGGCCCGGCCATTAGGATGGCGGGTGGATTGCCCCCTCCGGGCCGGCGGTAGTCACCGCCGAACCCGCAGGGGCAAACCTCCCGCCATCCCTGTCGAAAAGACCCCCGGCATATTACAATGGCTGGGGTTTCCGTGGCGGATAGAAACCGTCTGTCAATTTTCTGCACAGTCGACATGTCGACCGGGCGGAAAAGGGTTCAATGGTGGCGGTGTCTGAAACACACCACCAGCCATATAATCTGCATTTTGGAATACCTTTCCATGTCGGCAAGTAAGTAAGAGTTGTTGTGAATGTTTGAAGAGTGAAGACACCCTTTAATTGGCAGCGGGGCGGGAGTATTGAGTAAGCAATGCCTCATCTATCTGTACTTTCAACTCAGCTTTGAAAGTTTTATGGGGAAGACTAAAAGTCAGATCAGATCACCTGGTGTTCAACTAAAATGTGGAAGATGGGTGGAAGGAAGAAGGACGGGCAAGATTTAATATTTATGACTGACAGACAGAAGGATACGTGTGATGCAAGCATGCAAATTGCAAAGGTGGCCGAGAGTAAAGAATCTGATGCATGGTTGGTTGAATGCCTGAAAAAAATCCTACAAATGTTAAAGCCCAAGCAAGTTGGAGGATAGATAGTAGATACATACAACAAATGTTATGTACTGTGCTTTATAGTGCTACCATGCCACCATGTGTATAATTAATTTGTCTTACTGTTTTTCTAAGAGTATATTTTACAAATGTCTTGTTTTTTTTTATATACAGCTACTCCTTCCAAAGTTGATTGGAAGGAGTTGGCCGCCAAGGCACGGCGCTGCAAGCTGGAGGCAATGCAGCAAGCATATCGGCGGCTGGTGGTCTTGGCAGAGGAGGAGGATGAGACTGCAGCACTTGGTGGATGCTCCAGTGCCCCGGGCCCCAGCCACCTGCCCTCCAGCGGTACGGGGCAACCGCCAGGTGGCCGCCCGCCGCCACCTTACCATCTCTGGTGCTCCCCCACTGTGGTTGCAACTGCCGCGCTCTCAAGCGCCGCGCCGCACGTCTTGAGGAGCAAATATGTGTCGTCCTCCAATCCCGCCACACATCATACCTTGTCTTCTACCACTTTTTTAATTCTTGTTTTGGTGGGTGGGAATTAGGCGTTGGGGTTTTGGACATTTCATTGGACTTTCTTACGGACATTGGTTGGGGTTAGGGAGAGGGGTGGGTCAGCTTTTGTGGGTTTTACATAGTTTATTTTTGTTTGGGTAAATTAAATCTATATTTCTACTTTACATGCAATGTTGTTAATGTTTAGTAGGTGGGGTTACTGTTTTACATCACACTGTTTCCTTGCTGGTGCAGGTCCGCCCATAGCCAGTGTTTGATTTAAATATATGGCTGACTGTGTGAGACACAAACAGATAGATGCGACACCCCTCACTGATTGAGTTGTCCTACTAGTACTTTCAGTCTCTCTCTTCTAGTCTATGCATTCTTTATCTGGACTCAAAGTGGTGTCTGAATTCATTGAAAACATGTCCATTATTAATTATGCCTCCCCCAAACTTCTCTTACCTTTGCTTGATGTTTAACTTAGGCACAGCGATGGCTGCATGTTGAAGATTATTTCCTTTTTCTAACATGTCATGATTGGGGTGGTTGTGGTAGACTGGTAGTATAGTAGTAGTAGTAGACACTGGCAGGGCAGCAGCATTTGCAAAAAAAGAAAATGAGACAGTCAGTCAGTTGCCTTTGAGAGACTGTTCGAGGAGAAGCAGAATGAAGTACAGTACAGAACTTACCGAGCAACAATAATATGCTAAAATATTTTACAACATAACATAATGGTGGTGGAGATAGCCTACTAGAGAGAGTTATAAACTATAGTTATGTCAAGTCACTTGACTAAGCCTACAGCGTAACAGTTAGTGCTGTGTATGAGGAATGACAACACATCCAATCAATGCTGAGGTATATGTTCTTTTGTTAACTAAAAATCAACCCTAAAATATACTGCTCATGGGTGGACAAGCAGAAGAAGATCATCGTTCTGCCTTGAAATTGAAGTACTGTGGCTTTTGCCACATCCGCTCCAGCATGCGTGTGATTAATAATTGGTGTACATTTAATTTAGTCACACCTCAATAAGTCACACATCCCTGGGGAAGAGGGTTAGGGTTGGTTGAATGGATGGGAAGGGGGTTTGGGGAAAGGTTTGACAGTGAAAAACAGTAAGCATGGACAAACAAACGACAATCTTTGAAGACTACCATATCCAATATGTTAAGGGAGAAAAAGGAAATGCATGCATGATGATGATTGATAAGGAGACCCGGAATACATACACTTCTTGTTCTGTTGTTCCGGGCTTATTACTTTTACAGATAGCAAATAGAATTTTTAAATGGTGGTAGGGATGAATCATAAACAGACAGCAAACCTAATGATAATAACAACAACAAGAACACACTGTTGTAAAGATTGTAGACAAAAAAATGAATCAAATTATTTAAAAGAAGATGAAAGTTGATACTGTTACTGTGTTATCCTGGTCAGAAATGTTCGACAGGATTTGCATCTTGGCATTTCTCTTGGTCCTCCTCTCGTCCATCAATCTTGGGTGTCGCCAGTCGCCACTGCCCGCCTGGAAAATGTAGATGTATTGG
The DNA here is from genome assembly GCF_964261635.1 of Lissotriton helveticus. Lineage (NCBI taxonomy): Eukaryota > Metazoa > Chordata > Amphibia > Caudata > Salamandridae > Lissotriton > Lissotriton helveticus. Next base: position 1,420,285,630 of record NC_136063.1, on the reverse strand, counting down.
TAAGGTAAGTGTACATTGTCATGTTTTCCCAAGTATAGGGCAAGGCCCGGTCTGTGAATGTAGATGGAAAAACAAAAGGGATATTGAGAAACAAAGTTGAAAGAAATGCGCAAGTTATGGTGTAGTGCCACAAGAACACTTTCCAAAGCGGCATGTATGTATCATCTCTACTCTAAGCTGTTTCCAGCATTGACCTTCAACAACAACAGGACAGAGCAGGCTCACAGTGACGGCACGTCGCTTAGCACATCCTCCGTTTAGAGTACTTTTTTTTAAAGAGTTGGACAAAGCACATATTCAAACATAGCATTTTACAATTTAAGTTAGTAAATCAATGCACCGGATTCATCCGACCGCTACACTCGACTCCACTTCTACACAGACATTTGGGTCTGCTGTGGTTGTTGTTGACTACCTTTTATGCCACTCAGGAAACATCCTCCTGACTTGTTATTATTCCATCAATCATCTCCGATACTTGTACTGACTGACTGTGAAGATCGGCCTGCAGTAGAAGTTAAATTTTGTTATTACACAACAAGAGTAAAAATATTATTGACTTGAGTCACTCTTTAGTGTGTACAGTAAGACTACTGGTACACTTTGACTTCACTTCATGCACAACAAATAAACAACAAAAACACAAACACCAAATGCTCAGAGCCAGGTGTCCAATGCATGCCATTCATTTTCATTACCTGTTCCTTCTCATCTTAATTAACGGGCCGTCTTTTTCAGCATCATCATCATGGACGGTGCTGTTGTCATACTCAGTGTGCAGATGAGTCCCCTTCCTGTATTCAATCAAAAGCAATGTATCAGGCTGCAGTAGAAGTACAATTGTTAAAAATATTTGCAAGAAGGGGATAATAGCCTTGAGTTACGTTTAGTGTGTACTGTAGAAAGATGATTAGTGCACAATGACATAACTTCTTGCACAACAAACAACAAAATCACTCAGTCTGCGACTCTGCGTCCAATGCATGGCATCAATCATTACCCGTTCCTTCTCATCTTAAGTTAACGGGCCGTCTTTTTCGCCATCATCATCAAGGATGGTGCTGTTGTCATACTCAGTGTGCAGATGAGTCCCCTTCCTGTATTCAATCAAAAGCAATGTATCAGGCTGCAGTGGAAGTACAATTATTAAAAATATTTGCAAGAAGTGGAAAATTGCCTTGAGTTACGTTTAGTGTGTACTGTAGAAAGATGATTAGTGCACAATGACATAACTTCATGCACAACAAACAAACAACAAAATCACTCAGTCTGCGACTCTGCGTCCAATGCACGGCATCAATCATTACCTGTTCCATCTCATCTTAAGTTAAAGGGCCGTCTCTCACGGCTCTAAAAGGAGGATAGCTGTATTAGTCATCATGTTCCACTTCTTTTTGCGGGACTAGGAAAGTTTTTATTTTTTCTTCTATTTTCCATCATTCAATCATCATGAGGGCAATTGATTTTGAGAGATTCGGTATGATGGAGCGGAGGAGCTGGATTCGGAGGATTGTACAGTGAAATGCACACCTGAAAATTGTATATTGAAATAAGAAGAGTAGAAGACGGTGGTAATGAACTTGTTGTGATTCAAAGTTTGTAACCGGAACGACAGACACACAAATAAAGGAAAATAAGGGAGGAAGACAGTAAGAGCAAGCCTAATTGTCAGGGAAGTATAGCTCATCCTCAAACTCTTGGGGTTCAGCCAGTACTAGGTAATCATGTGACACACTACTTCCGTCACCTGAGCCGCTGTCCTCATCTTCCTCCCTTGATTCATGTATTGTGTAATTCGGTGGTATAAAGTGCTGATTCATTTTGATCATTGTTAACCTCTCCAGGTTTTTGGGCAAGGGACTGGTCCTTCTCACTGTTACATTTTATCCAGCAGCACTGAAAACACATTTGGGAGAGACACTTGCGACAGGGCAAGCCAGATAGCTTATCGCCAGACTGCTGAGCAGTGGCCATTCAGCCCTTTACCTATACCAATACTGCAATGGGTTTTGATCAATGTACACCTCTGTTGGGTCGTCCAGATAGACCTTGACCATCCGCTCAATGTTCAGGGGTGCTGCGGCTAACCTTTCGGGCTCTTTTCTCTGTGCATCAGCAGTGTGCCTATTAATGCCTAACTTTAAATACCAATCTTGTAATGATTCTACTGGACCTAATGATACAGTTATTGTTGCTGTTGTTGATAGTGATGGTGAGTGTTGTGAGCCAAATACACTGCCTTCAGCCTCCAAAGTTGCACTTGATGCCACATGCCCTGCTGCAGTACTTCTTGTGGGTTGATCTTGCGGGCTTTTAATTAGCAGCCGTTCTTTTGAAAATATAGCAGCTGGAGGTCATGGTGGTGTAACCTGTGTTGGTGATATCCATGCTACATCCCACTCAGTGGTACAAAAGGGGGTGGCGATGGACGGAGCATCTGAATCAATCAAACACTCACACCCAGTCAAAAGATCTGGGTTTAATTCATCACCGTTCTTTAGCCCACTCTGCCACCCCAGTTCAGACATGGCTATATGCAAATCAGTCTGACCCTGTGCCTCATGGGAACAGTCCGGCCCGAACTGCCAAGCCATGTCTTCCCTGGACCAGAAACAAGCTTCCGCGGACCGGTTTCTGGCATTCCAGCCGTCTTCAGCCCGGCTTGCTTGAATCCAGTGGCAAAGTGAGCAAGGGACTCACGTCTGAGCATACCCTGCCATACTTATGGCGGCCAAAAGCGGTACAAAAGGGGGTGGCGATGGACGGAGCATCTGAAACAATAAAACACTCACACCCAGTCAAAAGATCTGGGTTTAATCCATCACCGTTCTTTAGCCCACTCGGCCACCCCAGTTCAGACATGGCTATATGCAAATCAGTCTGACCCTGTGCCTTATGGGAACAGTCCAGCCCGAACTGCCAAGCCATGTCTTCCCTGGACCGGAAACAAGCTTCCGAGGACCGGTTTCTGGCATTCCAGCCGTCTTCAGCCCGGCTTGCTTGAATCCAGTGGCAAAGTGAGCAAGGGACTCACGTCTGAGCATACCCTGCCACACTTATGGCGGCCGAAAGCGGTACAAAAGGGGGTGGCAATGGACGGAGCATCTGAGTAGCACTCAGTAGCAGCCTTTCTGGCTAGGGTGAGAATGTTGGTCTCCATCCCCTTTGGGCCGGGAGTGATGTGCGTGATGACTGGCTCGTCTGACTCTTCATCAACATTATCCCCTCTTGTACATCTACCTCCATAAGTGTAAGTTTTTCTGGAACCTTCCTTTTCAGAAGCATTGTCTTGTGGCGTGCATCACACTCAGACTGAGCTGGCGGCTGCAAAGTGGCATCACGATCATCAGAAGCGGGGATTGAAGAAGAAGATGATGGACTCAGCCTCCTTTTCCTTCCTGGTGGTCTGGAAGACAATAAATCTTCCGAAACAGTGGTTTGCTCCACCATGTCTGCAGGAAGCTCGATTTCCTGAAATGCCCTGTCAGGAGCAACAACTACTGTTGTGGGGTGTTCTTGCGGCCGCTGCTGCTGTTCTTGTTGTGGCTGCTGCTGTTCTTGTTGCGGCTGCTGCTGCTGCTACTGCTGTTCTTGTTGCGGCTTCTGCTGCTGTTCTTGTTGCTGCTGCAATTGCTGCAGTTCTTGTTGCGGCTGCACACTTATCTGCTGAGTTTCCGCCTGCGTAGATTGTGTACTGCTTTGCGATAATGACATTTCATCATCGCTGCTCGTTAGTAGACTGGCTGCCTCTGCGATACTCAGGGGCTTGGTCTTAGGTTGGTGGGGTTGGACCGCTGGTGCGAAGGTGCTGCTCCCAGCTTGATTCCCGGGCAACGCTGCTGCAGGCGTAACTTTTTTGGTCCCAAAAAAAACTGTGGCCGGCACACCAGTCCTGGTTAATGCCACTTCCTTTTTCTGTTACTTCTTCTCACCAGCAACTTTCTTGGTACTGGACCTGGTACCTTTCTTTGGGGCCATCTTCTTTAGATGTCAGGCAGGACGCAGATGCACAACAAGTAGTGGTCACACATGGACGTGTTACGCAGCAGGAATTCTGTCTGGCTGGCAGTACAACGGGTGATGAGATGATGATGATGATGACACCTCCTCCTCTGGGTTTTTGTACACCTAAAAGCAAATAAGCCAGGAGAAGAACATCAGTGAAATGTTGCATTTGTTGTTGTGGTTCAGTACTACGGTACTATTGAAAATAAGAGATATAGTCTAGCCATTTCTTAAACTTTGTGAACAAGGGCTATGTTATACTACTGTGTACACACACACTACACTCTCAGGAAGGATAGGGAAGAGAATAAGAACCAGCAAAAGAAACATTTTACGGAAGTGAGGTGGACCCTATTTGCCATTAAATAATTTGAGCATCAAATCCTTCATGGAGCTGCTGCTGGCAAAGGGGGTGGATGGATGGAAGCAGTAAGCCAATATGAAAACCATGCAGGCCTCTATGGCAAAAACAGGACACTAATAACTCCCAACACAAAAGAAGGCCACCAGGCACATGGACACTAACAAATCACAAACAACAAGGGGACCTGGGAAACACCAGGAGCTGACAAAAGGCCTGTAAAAGCCAGGCAAATATTGCCTGCTAAAGCACACTACTCTGCCTTTTTAATGCAACAAAATGCAAATACGAAAATTCACAGGCACCATAAAGGTCTGCAGGGTGCATGCATTGCACACCAACACACACCAGACACACACATCAAAGGCATGTCTTTAAGACGCCCAACATCACAAAACCCACCCCCCCAAAAAAACTTCCCAACTCAATCCAATGCCATCCATGCCCTAAATGATGTCTAAATTCAACAGACCACACAGAAACACTTGATTTATAAAGCTGTGGCTACCTGCTCTGAGCCTTCTGGATGAAAGCAGACCTGTTGGCAGATAAGGCCAGACACGCTTGCAGGCCTAGGCTTCAAAATGGCCATCAGCCACATGGCCAGGCCCAACATCAGAAAGCCCACCCCAAGAAAACACACTTCCCATCTTAATCCAATGCCATCCATGTCCTATATGATGTCTAAAAATTCAACAGACCACACCGAAACACTTGATTAATAAATCTGTGGCTACCTGCTCTGAGCCTACTGGATGAAAGCAGGCCTGTGGGCAGACAAGGCCAGACAAGCTTGCAGGTCTAGGCTTCAAAATGGCCACCAGCCACATGGCCAGGCCCAACATCAGAAAGCCCACCCCAAGAAAACACACTCCCCATCGCAATCCAATGCCATCCATGCCCTAAATGATGTCTAAAAATTCAACAGACCACAGAGAAACACTTCATTAATAAAGATGTGGCTACCTGCTCTGAGCCTACTGGATGAAACAAAGCAGGCCTGTTGGCAGACAAGGCCAGACAAGCTTGCAGGCCTAGGCTTCAAAATGGCCACCAGCTACATGGCCAGGCCCAACATCAGAAAGCCCACCCCAAGAAAACACACTTCCCATCTCAATCCAATGCCATCCATGTCCTATATGATGTCTAAAAATTCAACAGACCACACCGAAACACTTGATTAATAAATCTGTGGCTACCTGCTCTGAGCCTACTGGATGAAAGCAGGCCTGTGGGCAGACAAGGCCAGACAAGCTTGCAGGTCTAGGCTTCAAAATGGCCACCAGCCACATGGCCAGGCCCAACATCAGAAAGCCCACCCCAAGAAAACACACTCCCCATCGCAATCCAATGCCATCCATGCCCTAAATGATGTCTAAAAATTCAACAGACCACAGAGAAACACTTCATTAATAAAGATGTGGCTACCTGCTCTGAGCCTACTGGATGAAACAAAGCAGGCCTGTTGGCAGACAAGGCCAGACAAGCTTGCAGGCCTAGGCTTCAAAATGGCCACCAGCCACATGGCCAGGCCCAACATCAGAAAGCCCACCCCAAGAAAACACACTCCCCATCGCAATCCAATCCATGCCCTAAATGATGTCTAAAAATTCAACAGACCACAGAGAAACACTTCATTAATAAAGATGTGGCTACCTGCTCTGAGCCTACTGGATGAAACAAAGCAGGCCTGTTGGCAGACAAGGCCAGACAAGCTTGCAGGCCTAGGCTTCAAAATGGCCACCAGCTACATGGCCAGGCCCAACATCAGAAAGCCCTGCCCAAGAGAACACACTCCCCAACTCAATCCAACGCCATCCATGCCCTAAATGATGTCTAAAAAATTCAACAGACCACACAGAAACACTTGATTAATAAAGCTGAGGCTACCTGCTCTGAGCCTACTGGATGAAAAAAAGCAGGCCTGTTAGCAGAAAAAGCCAGACAAGCTTGCAGGCCTAGGCTTCAAAATGGCCACCAGCCACATGGCCAGGACCAACATCAGAAAGCCCACCCCAAGAAAACACACTTCCCAACTCAATAAAATGCCATCCATGCCCTAAATGATGTCTAAAAATTCAACAGACCACACAGAAACACTTGATTAATAAAGCTGTGGCTACCTGCTCTGAGCCTACTGGATGAAAGCTGGCATGTTGGCAGACAAGGCCAGACAGGCTTGCAGGCCTTGGCTTCTAAATGGCCACCAGCCAAAAGGCCAGGCCCAACAACAGAAATCCCACCCCAAAAAAAACACATTTCCCTATTCAATCCAAAGTCATCCAGGCCCTAAATGATGCTTGAAAATCAAATACATAAAAAAAACACCAAAGGAACAGTTGCTTCATCATGAACACACCCATGGAGCCACATGACTTGCTCTGGGCCTACTGACTACTATTACCCACAACATTTCAAAAAAAGGAATGATAGTTACCAAAAATAAATTGTAGTTGCAACAACTCCAATGCCCCCAATCAAAGACACAACAACCACTTACTTGTAAAATATCCAATTCAAAAATCCTCAAATCCAATGGCAATGATGCAGCAGACAAAAAGATTGATCTTTCCAGCTCAAAATCCAAAGGCAGAATGAGCAGGAAATGGTCAAAGCACTGGGAGGAGCCTGCTGCACAGGAACAGGAAATTGAAGATTCTGTGGCACTTCCTCCCTCTCCCCACCTTTTTAAAAATGGACTTCTTGCATCAAAAAGGACAGCCAAAGGTCAATCTGAGGAGTTTTTTTCATCCAAATCATCATTTGCAGAAGGTTTCATGCTGCTAGAGCTGATATTCTTCTCCACATTGAACATTTTACATTTTCGAGTTCTCGAGCTTCACATTGCTTCCTCCGGGGTGTCCAAAATGACGTGATCACGTTCTCTCACTCCTTGTCGAGTTGGATATGACGTGTACAGGTTCTCTCGCTCCTTGTTGCGTTCGATATGACGTGTCCGCGTCCTCACCCTCTCGCTCGTGGTGGAGAATGACGTGTTCGAGATCTCATATTCTCGAGGTGCATGATCGCGAGATGAATGACGTGATCGCGTGACGAATGACGTGATCCCGTGACAGATAACGTGACCACGGGCGCTAACTCGCGCAAGATAGCGCAAAATGGCTACCAACAATCCAACATCTCGTGGAGAACGCGACCGGATCGGGAAAACTTGTCGGCGAATGCAGGGATGCAGGTAAGGCGAACGTGCACGCGAGAATGTATTTTTTATAGCGCGAGCAAGAAAAAAATTCCTGGACGATGCGGATTGCGGAAATTTTTACATTTTCGCGCTCTCCACGGAACGCGAAAATTTCAAAATATCGCAATTTCCGCAATCGGAACAGAATTTGATGCCCACCCCTAATTTGAAAGTCAGTAGACAGAGAGATCGGGCCAAAGGTTGATGGGAAAATGATACTAAACGCTGGACCACAGAGTTAGGTTGGATGGGTCTGAAATACACATTAGAACCCGTAGTTTACACAAATATGCCCATAGGTGATTCATATGACACATCGTCTGCCATTCAGGCTTATCAAAGGTAACGCACTGCCCCAGGCAAACAGCACGCAAGCATACCTGTTACAGATGACATCTCTGGCTCACCCATGCTAAAGAGATGGCAAACATTGGGTCAAGTCAACGACGTCATATACCGTGTGATGCTTTAAGAGCCCCCTGCCTAAACCGTAGTTTTACAAGCGCATGTCCTTTGACAGTTTATTCAAACTCCTTTATGCAGGGGAAGATGGGAAAACAAACCATAGAGCAAAAAGCTTAATGGCTCGAAATGCACCCCCCACCCAAAAAATAAATAAATATATATATATATATGCTAATTCACTCCCTTCCATTAAATAGATGTCGGAATGAAACTGCTACATATGTGTGGTGAGTGATAAACATGTTCATAGCAGTAAGAGTTATAGGATCCTGGGCAGGAAAATGAAAATGCCTTCCATTGATTCAATTTGTTGCACTTGGTCTTGAAGAAAGGAATGGGACGTCATTTTTCAGGCACGTATGTCCTTCTTCAGATATAATCAAATAGAAATGAGCATGTGGCACTGTAATAATCATCTGTACGAGGCATATGTCGGAACTTAAAATGCAATTATTCAATGAATTATTCAATTAAACAATTGAATGGTAAGTTTCCAGACCAGTTAATCCAAAAGTGCTGTGAATTAGCTATGAAAATTCATTGGATACTCCCGGGGCCACAAAGCAGACATCCTTGCCCTGCTGTTTCATGCATAGCGTTTGCTCTGCGTGGAATGAATAACATTTCTGCCAATGAGGCACAGAGGGCTGTTTGACAAATAGTATTACAATTCTTGTTCTCACCTCCCTTTCTTCACTACAATGCGCACATTACTCCAGAAAAGACTGACATCCGTGAAGTTGTGGCTTCTCTCTTAATCCTGATTCCAAATCGTGAACAAAAGTATTTCCCAAGGCTGAGATAATAACCCCTGTAATCTCCTAATTTCAAAGCAGGGCAGCTTTGCCATGGAGTTGTAATCAGAATCCACCTTCCCCATCGTCCTATTTGCACTATTATTTATTGTCTTTTTCCAGCAACTCAGCTTCTAACTCGTTCCCTCAAACAATTAAAGTAGTGTAAAAGCAAAAGTATGTGTGTACACTCGTGTGTGTGCTCACACACATGCATGAGGGATGCGCGTATGTGTACCTGGGTGTGATGGAGAGAAAAGACTTTCAAAGGGGATGGTTGCATGGATGTTATTTTGCAACATGTCATGTGTGACTTTATCACTCCTGTTATTCCAATTGGCTTTACACAGTCTGAGCTTTGCAGGAGTTCTACTGTGAAATGTTTTTTTTTCTAATTCTAGGTAATGCATAATAGCACATAGTGTTTAGTTGTGCAGGCAAAACCAACTCAGGTGTATATTTGGCATTTTTTCTATACAAGGAAAACATTTCCCTCATCGCTAACCCCATTCCATAAATTTACACCAATTTTGGGTGTGTTCCCCTCTCAATTTCAGTAACTGATTTACCTCTTGCCCTTTGTCAGGAGACTTCTCCAATTGTTTCCAGGGTGTTAAGAAGTCATGTAGAACATTTTAAATTATACGTGTATGGGCCTTTCTAAAATGTGCACAGCTTCCCTCCCTTGAAATGCCCACTCCAGTTCTATATCGAGGCAAGTACTAGTGACCAACAATTATATTGCATCCTGTTTATCCCTTTGGACTAAATCATTATGAAAGTACATTAATATTACTTATACCTTTACATTGTTTACTTAAACCCATTAACTATTGTGCCCATCCATTATACTTACCTTGGGAGGTAGTGGTATGACGATAAGTTATATATCAAGCAATATAGTCTGTGTGTGCTTCCACTCCCCACCACAAGTGAGGATTTACTCATGCATAAAATATATTTCATCATGTTTTGGTAATACTACATATGAGTACATTAATTAATGAGTGCAATATTGCCATTTGCGAATTGGAAAAGTGAATTTACCCATATGGATCAAGCAATTTTCACATATACATTGAACTTACAAATGCAAATGACTGTATAAATGTGGTCGTACCCTTGGTTATTGATGTTTACTGAAAACTAGAACAGGAGCAAGAACACTCTTGTGAAATGGTGGATTTTTTCAGCCATGAGGATGTAATTTGTCAGGATGTAATACAACTGGGCAATATACTGAGCTAGCAGATAGCTCTTTGTGTAGGTGCACTTTATATAACAAAATCTGAGTGCAGTTAATGTTAGAATCTTGACTACTGGCTACATGAACTTAGCTTTCCTTTCTTGTAATGTAATTTGGTGGAGTGCTTATCTTGCTCTGGGCATTTGTAGCTCTGTTAAATAACAACATTGAGCCCCCAGCAATCTATGAAAGTAGATCGGTGCACTATATCAGAATAGATGTCCTCCTTCCTCTTGTCATTGTTTTTGTTGTTGCTGTTGTTGTTGTTGTTGTTGTTGTTGTTGTTGTTCTTCTTATTATTATTATTATTATTATTATTATTATTATTATTATTATTATTATTATCAGAATGGAATGGAAATGGAGCAATGAAGCAAAGCATAAATGAGTGAATAAGCTTTGCTTTGTGGCTGATGAGTGATTCCTTAAAGTAATATGAATCCAGAATCTAAAATTATAAAGGTGCTAGAAAGCAAGACACTTCCTTTGACCTTTAACAATTCATAGGCATGAAACAGTAGCATATGTGAAAATGACTCCTTTCCCTGCTTCTTGATGAATGGGACCCAGGGGGACCTCGGTGCGAGCCGGTGTCCCCCTGGGAGGGTTCGCGCGGTGGAACAATCCACTTAGCACTATTGGTTAACGGGTAGGAAGGGGCGGGATTAGGAGAGGGTGTTGGTGATAGCCTTGGGGCGGGAATTACGTCACTTGGGAGGTCATTGGGCGAGCCTGCTGCGTTGTTTGTGGTGACGGCAAAAATTCCTGTCAGAGGTGGCGTTTCCATTCGGCATCTATGGAAGGTGACCGAGTCGTCAGGGACACCGTCAGAGCACTAGTGGAGGCGGGGCTAGTCGACCTGCTACGTCCTGGTGCTCCCATGGAGGTTGAGGCGGGCTCCAAGCGCCCGAGGCGGTCGGCTGCGATGGGGGTGACTCAGGCGGTGGCGGTGTGTCTGCCTTCGTCGAGCCGTGCACCGACGCCGTGTTTTGACGATAGAAGTGCACCAGCGGTATCGCGCAGAGCGCTCCCCTCCGGGCGGAGCGCTCGCACGAAGCATGAAAAACTTCACTCCTCTTCTTTACCTGCCCCGTCAAGGAAGGGGATGGGGGCCTCAGTATCTCAGCATTTGGGGCGGGCCGGTAAGCGGGCGGCAGGAGAGGCAGTGGAGGTTTTAATAGTGTACCGGCTCCCCTCACTCGTGTTAGTAGTGAGGTAGGGGGGGCCATGTGAGGGTCACGCAGCCTGTTGATGATGCAGAGGGTGTTTTAATACACAAAGCTACTCATTTTACAAGAAATGTACCTCAAAACTGCTTTAATTTTCAATGAGATTCATCTGTTATAAATATAGCCCCTCCAGTCCCTGATGTTGGACGCTGTGCTGCTCTAGTGGACTATTCTACGGACAGTGATGGGGAGGATGGGGGACAGTTTGAGGTGGCAGAGGTTTTGTCTCTGCAACATGCCGAGGCTGATTTTCATGTTGGGGGGGGCACAAGGGGTGCGGATAGGTTTCAGTCTGTACTAGCCCCCAGGCCCAGAGGCCCCCCCAGGTCTAAAGCTACTTTAGAGCATTCTCAAGTGGCTTTCACTGCTGAGATGGTTTTTCCAGACGCTGTTGCGGAGGGTGATGTTATTTTGGGGCAGGATGTGGAGGTATTGGCCTATAAGGGAACATGTTCATGAGCAGGTAGATGATCTTGGACCTGATGCAGACATGGTTTCTATTTTCACAGAATCTCGCCCCCCGCCATGTCTCCCTCAGGTCAACTTTGATTCTTCTTTTGGGCCTCAATGCGGACAGTGGGTTTGGGTAGAGCATTCGGATATCTCGGCCGCGGAGGCCGCAGGTTCCATCCGGGATCCTGGGCCGGATAAGTTCACAGCGGCTTCTGGCAGTAGCGGTAAGAAGTTTGTAGCGGATCCAGCCCCTAGATCAGGGGCTAGTGGCTCCAGTTCAGCTTCTGCGAAGCAAAGTGCGGCTTTTCGTAGGTCGCTTTCATCACAAGGCGGATCCAGTGCGGATTTTGAGTTATCGGCCGGGCTCTCTCAGCGGAGACCTGTGACCTTTTGGACAGATTATGATGGTGGAGTCAGGGATGGTGAAATGCCGAGAACGAGTAATAATGTTTGGAATTCATCCATGGTTCATTGTGATCCAGTTTATGGGAATGATAAGGCATATGAAGAGGTTTTTGTGGATGGTTCGGATAATAATGCGACTTCTTTGGTTTTTACTCAGGAGTTGGGTGGGGGGGGTCGGGGTACAATCAATTCTTTTAGTTTTTTACAGAGATCAAGAGCGGATTTCTCAGCGGATCAAGATCAGCACAGCGGACATCGTGGTCGCGATGATCCTCAGGAATTTCAGAAGCGTGTTGCTCAGCTAACGTCAGGTAAGCCTAATTGATGGGCTGCTTAGTCACGTCATTTGGCGAGCGGCAGTACTGTTGTGTCGGGGGTAGTTGATGTTGGGTCCACAAATCAACCTTTGGGCGGGGTGAAACCAACGGGTGTAGATTCTGTTACTGAATTGACACCTTTTCCGCGTAATGTAACAAAGGCAGATCATTTTTATGAAGCCAGGCAAACATCTGATAAGAACATTCCCAATACTAGTCAGGTTTCAGGTTCTGGCAATGTTCTGACAAAACTTCCTTATATGGGCTTAGCTCTGCCCCTGGGTATGTATCTCTCTGAAAAAACTAAACAAAAGATTTGGAAACATGAATTTGTTGATGTGTTCAAATTGCTGTATAGAGGTATTCAAGCCAGAGAGGGATCCAAGGAGGAAGAATGGGAATTTTCTCGATGCCCCAGAGTACCCAAGAATATTGAAAATTGGACTGCTGCCTTTTTAATTTATGCCAGTGTATACATCTAAAAACATTTAAAAACATTTACAAACTGTAACAGCTGTAATCTTGTTTACGCCATCTTTTGTCCCTGCAATATGATCTATGTGGGCCAAACGAAATAAAAAATCAAACTGCGATCTCGCAACACCGGAGCAGGATTAGATGCAGAATGGCCAATGCTCCTTTGGTTGAACATTTCAATGACAAAGGACACAGTGAAAATGATGTCCGTTGGACTGTGATCAGCCAAGTGATTGTACCACCAAGAGGTGGTGACCTGACAAAATTGCTCAACAAGGAGGAGTTAAAATGGATACTCAAAACGGACAGTTTGAACTCCGGGCTAAACCTCCAAGAAGACTGGACCACCTTGATCTAATTTCATGTACCGCCGGAGGTGCGCAAGAGGTAAGCCCGTTTGCGCCCGTTCGCGTCCCGGGCACCTCTGGCGCACCTGCCCCCCTTCTCCTGGCAGAGTCGCGTCCAGCCTCCTATGAGTCCTTGGAGTCTACTGTTGGTGGTGAGAAATGCTCATCATTTTCTCCCTCGCATAGGACCTTGTCTTGCGGCCTGTTGAATGTTCGTTCTCTTATAAAGCATTACGCCGAGATTGCTTTGTTAATAGAAACTTCCCATTTGGACATATTATTTGTGACTGAAACCTGGGCCACAGTTGACTGTGGGATGGAACTGGGATGGGCCTGCCCGCCAGGTTATCTCATAAGACACACCCCCGAGCCTTGGGTAGGGGAGGTGGAGTAGGATACATTTTTAGAGACTCGATCTCCCTGTCTGAATTGGTGGTAAAAAAGGTAGTGGGGGTTGAGCTCATGGGCTTTTCCATCTCGGCCCAGGGAGGCACTTTGGTAGCAGGCCTTCTATGCTACAGACCACCCTCTCTATCCACAATGGCCCTTCAAGCACTGGTCGATCTGATTTATGACCTTTCTAACTCCCAATGCTAAATTTTTAGTATTGGGTGATTTTAATCTTTGGCCTTCTGGTCCTCACGACTTGGCTTTTCGACAACTTTGCCAAGCGTGCAGCAACATTCAACTTGCTCAATTGGTCCTGTCACCCACCCATGTCAAAGGGCATACTCTAGATCTGGTATTTGCTGAAAGGGATTTAGTGGTGGTGGAAGAGGTTGTAGATCAGTGTTGGACTGATCATTCACTGATTGCTATGTCCTTTGTCATGCCTGCCCCGTTGAGACCTAATAAATCGGGCGGCATGAAGCTCAATCGACAATTGAACCGTCTTCTCAGGGAGCCGAGTCGACCCACACTACTATCGGGAACTTTTCTAGTGGAGGAGAATGTGGACAAGAGCTATGCATCCTTCCACCGGCACATCCTGTCATCGTTGGATGAGCTGGCTCCTTTGCGTAGGGTGAGAGACAGGCCTAGAGGAGCTAATGCCTGGTTTAGTGAAGATCTTGGACAGTATAAACTTCGCTGCAAACAGACAGAGCGCATATGGAGGAGAGGGTATAGGGAGCAGGATAGGGCAGCATATAAAGTGGCCCTGCATGAATACAGGGCCCAGTTAAGGAGTGCAAAAGCTAAGTTCTTAGAAGATACTTTGGCGAAGGCCTCTAATAAATCACAGACCCTGTTCAGGCTGGTTAAGAATTTATCTGACCCGCCTTGAACAGTGCCAGCAATTCCGGCTTCGCAGGAATTGTGTGATTCGCTGGCCCTTGCGTTTGAGGAGAAAATCAGGACCATCTTGACTGGACTTATAACATCTGGACAGTCTGTGCCACCTACATCTTCCCTTTCGGAGTCTTCCGACCACTTGGTATCCGAGTGGGTTAACAACAAGGAAGACTTGCCTCAGCTGCCCTGCTTCCCCATTCCCTCGTTAGAGGAATTTTGTGTCCTGGCCAATGGCGTATCCTCAGGGTCACCACTTGATCCAATGCCCCACAAGATCTGGAAGGCATTTCAAGATGAGCTTTTTCCTCCACTGCACTCCATCTGTTGCCAATCGCTGACTACAGCGACAGTTCCAGACAGTTGGAAGCTGGAAATCGTAACACCTTTGCTGAAAAAGGCTTCTCTGGACCCTCTCTGTTCGGCTAATTATAGGCCTATTTCGCTTTTACCTTTCGCGATAAAAATTCTCGAGAGATGGGTCACGAGAGCCTTATCTAACTTCCTGGAAACAAATCTCTGTCTGGATGCTGTTCAATTTGGTTTCAGACCCGCCCATGGCACCGAGACTGCTCTGGTCACCGTGTTGGATGATCTACGAACGCGAGTCGACAGGGGCAAGTCAGCATTTCTGGTGCTGCTTGACATGTCGGCCGCGTTCGACACGGTAGACCATGAAGTCTTACTCGGCCGTCTTCGGAGTGTGGGAGTGAGCGGTCTGGCTCTAAATTGGCTTACATCTTATCTTGGCAACAGACAACAAGCCGTGGCATTACCACCATTTCGATCAGCCACACGGCAGGTGAATCAAGGAGTCCCCCAAGGATCGGCGATTAGCCCGATCCTTTTTAATCTATATCTCCGTCCCTTGGTAGAGCTGATAAAGTCATTCGGCATATCAGTCATCAATTATGCCGATGATACTCAGCTGATTTTTTCATTTGAGGGATCGGAGATAATTTCAAGGGACACCTTTCACCGTTGTATGTCGGCAACAGCGGCATGGCTGCGAGCCAACTCATTGCAATTTAATGGGTCAAAAACGGAGGTACTCCACTGCTCCTCTGACCGAATTCCTCATACACTACCTGTTGTTTTTTGGCCAACCTCTATCCCGGGTTCGGTGGAGGCCGCAGAATCGGCCCGTAATTTGGGAGTCCTGTTCGAACCCAATTTGCAGCTTGATGCTTCTGTAGACAG
Source organism: Lissotriton helveticus (assembly GCF_964261635.1). NCBI lineage: Eukaryota > Metazoa > Chordata > Amphibia > Caudata > Salamandridae > Lissotriton > Lissotriton helveticus. The sequence continues at coordinate 1,420,269,839 of NC_136063.1, read as the reverse complement.
GACGGTAGCGACATGTATGGGCCTGCTCCGTGCCCTACGTAAAATCCTGCCACTTCTTCCTTGGGGATCCAGAGCAGAGGTAGTGCGTAGTTCCATCCTCAGTAGGTTAGACTACTGTAACGCACTACTTCTGGGAGCCCCTAAGACTCTGGTCCTTAAGCTGCAAAGGATCCAGAACATGGCTGCTAAACTGGCCTTGTCTCGACCGCATTCTGCCTCTTCATCGGCAGCTTTGGCCGACCTCCATTGGTTACCGGTCCAGCAGAGAATCGCATTTAAAGCTCTATGTCTTGTTTTTAGGGCTCTGCATGGACGAGGACCAATACCACTCCAAAATCTTTTTTCCTGGTATCAGGCCGCCAGACCTTTGAGATCCTCATCTGCGCTCCTGGTAAGGATTCCCAGGATAAACAGAGTGAGGATGGGCGGCCGTGCCTTTAGCTTTACGGCTGCCACATTATGGAATACTCTACCTTTGGCATTGAAGAGTAGCCATGATTTGCTCAGGTTTAAAAGGGATCTTAAGACTTACTTGTTCCCAAGAGTAATGTAGCCTACCTAATAGATGTTTAGATCGGTCTCAGCGCCAGGATACCCTTTGGGTGACAGCCGCGCTTAACAAATAATAAATACATACTTGGTTTATCTACACAAAAACTTTTTTCAGTGGCCTGTTAGATGTAATAATTAGTTAGCCTTCCTTAATGGTAAAACATGTGCATAAGTACGCTGTTCTCTCACTTTCCTTTTATTTATTTATTTTATTTAGTCACTTCTCTTATCACATAATTGCACTGCGCCACCCACACTTTCTATCTTAGACCTATACCACCCCAAGATGGCTGCCCTACTACCTTAGCCCTCTTCCATTTCCATGCCCCCATCTGTCCCCGATAGCCATTGACAATCATCCACCTCCCTAAGATGGCTGCCATCCTCCTTAGCCCTCCTTTATTTCCATGCCCCCAATCCATCATTGATAGCCAATCGGAAATCACATCCCATCTACTTAATGGGACTCCTCCCCTCCGACATGCCACCACACCGTCAGGAAGGAGCATTCACCGACATAACCGGTAAGCATTATCCAGTGGTCCTCTGTCCCATAGATCCACCTTATCCTACGTTACCCAGTCTGCTAACTTCCCGGGTTTCTTTGCAGGTACCTCCTACCCTCCGCGATCAAAACATTTTGACACTTCCTTGACAGGCTCCCGATTCCGGTAAGAGCCAATCCTCCCCAGGCCAACTGCAATATCCAGTTGGCTTTGCACCTTGAAATAATCCCTTCCGTTTTCCCTTTCCCAGGGCAGCACGTCCATAGACATCTCCCCCCATCTCGTCCTCCACGAGCGCGCCAGGGGCAATCTCCCCTTGGTAAGCCCCGGATCCCTCCTCTTAAACTCACTGCTCCGATTTCTTTTACTTATATGCGCCATTGCCTACTTCTAATTTACTGCGCCGATAATCTTTTAAACCTATTGCGCCGTCGCGTATTCACGCTCCGACCGAACTGTTTAACTACTGTTATCCCTCCAGGCACTCCCAAAAAAACCCTCTTGTGTTTAAACACAACCCGGAAGGCGGCTTCTATCACTTCACACTGCTTATAATTAGGCACGTTCTTAATTAACCGGTACTGCTCGGACCAACACCCTGTAAATACTCTCACATCCTTAAGCACAAGGATTCTCCAACCACGTGGATTTTTAACTAGCGCCGTGGTACCACCAATACGTGTTCAATTCTGTTCAGCTTGCCTTCCGGTAGCATAGGTACGCCTTCATTCTGAATGACACCAGTTAAATATTTTTTGCCTCTTTAATAATTGCGACTCTGATTGGACCAACCGCCCGAGTCACATATTGATGTACACTCCCTTCACTCTGCAATTTAAATATTGTATCGCCCCTGGTTTTAACGCCTCACTGTACATACTACAAGTCGTTTGACCGTACTCACGCGAATGCGCCACACCACTGCACTCCAATTAGTTCTACAGGCATCACGCAACTTCTGGTCTCTCCACCCGAACTCCACAACCACCGGGTAGCTTTTCACCACAGCTTTACCACTCACAACCTTTCTTAGGCTTATTTAGTTCATGCCATTTAGCTCATATAATTGAATGATTCTATGCTTTTCTTTTCCCTTCTTCCCCTTCCCAGGCAATAGAGGTTTATATCAATTAGGCATTAATCAATGTCCTGATGATGATCCCCATGATTACTTAGTGGGATCGAAACGCCGTCGACCTTAATGTGCACCTTATGCAAAACGTATATCATGTGTCATGTATATGTGAAGGTGCCCGCTTGAATTTTCTGTTTATTTGTAAACTACAGAAATCTGCAGCTTTTGCCTAAAAAGCACTGTTTTGACCCTTGTTTATTCACTGTACCAATCTGTATGTGCTTGGGTACAGGCTTGTGCCCCACTACGTTGAATTGTTGAAGGAATTCTCTTCTTGCATTTATCATTGAGTAAAGATTTAGACCTCTGTCCGGCTGGACATGTCAAATTTAATATAGAATCGATTGTGTCTATATTTATTGCTTTTAAACATTACATGTGCATGGGACCACTGTTGTTTTGAATAAGTGTATACTGTGAGACACATCCGGAAAGGGCGGTAGCCATGTTTAAATATATATATTATTCGTAGAGCACAGTTACAAGTTGGCGGGTATGCTTGGCTCAATTATGATGAGGAATTTAGGGCCAGAGTTAGCATTTTCAATGACAAACCTTGGGTGGAGGTGGATCAAGAACTTTGGTTACAGTGGATGTCCTCTAACCAGATGCCTGCAACCATACACACTGCTAGCGGTTTGCCCATAACTTATCGGCCGTTACTGCAGCGTCCCGCCCAAATGGCGGCGGGTGTATTGGGTAGGGCACAATTGCATGCAGCGGGTGCCTGTTGGAATTTCAACCGAGGCATCTGCACCAGGCAGGTTTGCTGATTTAAACATGAATTCTCACAATGTGGAGGTAGGCATGCCATTACCCAGTGTTTCCCGAACCAACATTTTGGAGACCAAGGGAGGGGCCAGAGGGAACATTCAACAATTTATTCCATAAGGCTCACACCCCGGTTAATTTGCAGGCTATGTTGGAATGGTTGGAAAGGTATCCTGATGCGGACGCTGCCTCTAAATTATTTTGGGGTTTTACGGAGGGGTTTACAATAGGTTATCAAGGGCCACGCTGTCACCCTTGGGCTGATAACTTGAAGTCTGCCAAAGAGTTACCTCAGATTGTGCAACTAAAACTTGACAAGGAATTATAAGCTGGAAGAATAGCGGGCCCATTTAGTCAGGGTCCTATACAAAACTCCTTTGGGCGTAGTTCCCAAGAAGGTAGCAGGTGAGTTTAGGCTCATACATCATTTATCGTGGCCGGAGGGCCAATCAGTTAATGATTTCATTTCACCTACTGACGCCAATGTATATTATACTTCTGTGGATGAAGCTTAACGCTTGGTATGTTTGGCTGGAAATGTGATGTGCAGTCTGCCTTTCGTTTGTTGCCTATTCACCCATCAGACTTTGAGCTCTAAGGCACGTTCTTTGATGGTGCATCTTATGTTGATAGAGTGCTACCTATGGGATGTTCGATTTCCTGTGCCCTGTTTGAAACCTTTAGTACTTTTTTACAGTGGTGTTTGGAGCAGAAAAGTGGGTAAACTTCTGTTTGTCATTATCTTGACGATTTCATGTTCATTGGACAGGCAAAGTTGAATCAATGTCGCAGACTTTTTTGACTGTTTCCAGGATATGGCAAAAGATTTTGGTGTAATACAACAAATTAGTGAAGGAGGGTCCGAGGGAAAGTTTAACGACCTAACAGGTAAATACCCCCAGTGTGACAACCTAAAGAACAAAAGTACCTGTCAGTCGGGTGACGCCGAGGTGCTCAGAAATCGCGCTGGCCTTATTTTTGTTTTCCACCAAGCAAGCTGGACAGTGATTATTTGACACTGTCATTACACTATTTTTAATCTGAAGTCCAGGCAAGCACTAATAAAGGTCTTCGTTTGCCTTGACAGCCATTTTAGCCACTGCACTATATTCATATATTTTTTTGCACTGCACTTATCAGTACCACCTTTGTATTAACATTTGCGGTGTCCAGACCATGACTCAGTCATGCATTGCCAATATACACCTGGGCGTTTGCAGACTAACCATGGCCTGAGTGTCCTACATGATGAGGCTCCGCCAGTTGGGTGGTCTGATAGGACTCAAACCAGCAATTGTTGATAGTCAATGTATTTGTTGACCTATCTGGTTGTTGTGTGTGTTTTCCTGTGCACTCCTGTTTCCAGCGCGATTTCTGAGCACCTCGGCGTCACCCGACTGACAGGTACTTTTGTTCTTTAAAAGATTTTGGTGTGCCATTAGCTCCTGAAAAGACAGAGGGCCCCTCTACCAAGCTTACCTTTTTGGGTATTGAGATTGACATCGAAGTTATGATGGCTCGTTTACCAGCTGCTAAGGTGGATGAAATTAGGTCTTTTTTACTGGAAGTTCTGGGCAGACAGAAAATTGAACTCCGACAGGTGCAACGTTTGCTGGGTTATTTGAATTTCGCTTATAGGGTTGTTAGGGTTGGCAGAACGTTTTGCAGGAGACTAGGCATGGCAATGTCAGGAGCTTCCCTTCCTCACCATAGGATAAGATTTACTAAAGCCATCAAGGATGATCTTTTGATTTGGCTACAGTTTCTGGAAGAATTTAATGGCGTTTCCATCTTTTTTGTCGAAGTTTATACAATATGGCAGATCCAAATATTTTCAGATGCATCTGGTGCTCATGGTTTTGGCCTTTTTTGGGAAGGTCGTTGGTGTGCAGAGAGATGGCCTCAGCAGTGGGTTCAACAAGGGCGCAGTATTGCTTTCCTTAAGTTATTTCCTCCTATCGTAGCTTTACGGGTTTGGGGTGAGGATTTCAGAGACAGGTGTGTTTTATTTCATATCGATAATGTGTCAGTGGTGGATCTGGTCAATAAACAAAGAGCGAGAGATGTGCGTGTTTTGCATTTGTTGAGATCTTTCATGTTGCAGAGTCTCAGATTAATATTGTCTTTAGAGCAAGACACATTTCTGGTGTAAATAATTCAATCGCAGATGCTTTATCTCGCTTTAATTGGCAGAAATTTCTCTTTTTGGCGCCAGGGGCGGACAGCTGCAAAACTGCGATTCCTCAAGACATCTGGGTACTGGGGGATTGAGGATCATCGAGCTGGTTGAACAATCTATTGCTCCTTCCACCAGGTGCAGTTATCTCCAGGCTTGGTCTGAGTTTTTAAGTTATGCTAAATCCCAGAATCTGTCCGGTTTATCCCATGGTAACGAAGACTTCATCTTATAGTTTGTTTTGTCCTTGATGGACAAGGGTTTATCACATACAACCATTGGCGGCAAACTTTCTGGGATTTCTTTTTATGGTCCGTTGTTTTTTGGGCTACACTTAGGGGGTGGGGTTTTGTTACGTCATATGTTAAAAGGTTTCAGTAGAGAGAGGGCTCATTCCTTGCCTTTGCGTGAGCCAATTACTTTTACTCTATTGCAGCAGTTGTTGGTGCAGTTGCCAAGTTGTTGTTATAATGGGTGGGAGGTTGTACGTTTTAGGCTTTGTATGATATGGTTGTTTTTTGGGGCATTTCGAGTATCTGAATTACTGGGTTTGCGGGGGCAATTGGGCATACAGACTACTGACAATTATTTTCAACAGGGGTTTTTGAGGATTTGGTTGCGTAAGTCGAAAACTGATCAGATGGGTAAGGGGGCATGGATTCATTTGAGTGGGAGTGGTGTTCTGGGTTGTTGTCCTTTGGGAATATGGGAGTCTTTCTTGAATTCTCCTGATTTTCACTATCGTTGATATTCTGTCATAACAATGGGGACAGTATTAACTGTTTTCAGTTGTTAGCTGTGTTGAGGAAGGTTTTGTCTTTGTTGGGAAAAAAACCCTTGTTGTGTGGGACCCACTCTTTCAGAATTGGAGCTGCTACTGAGGCGTCCAGGTTGGGTTGGGGGTGGGAACATATCCAAAGAATCGGTAGATGGAAATCAGATTGTTGCTCTCGTTATGTCCGGAAATGACTGCATATGTTATTTTGGTAAGCATGCACGCCTAATTTTGTTTTTTCTCGCCTTAGGTCGAGTTAATTCTCTGCCAAGGAAAATGCGGACCTGGATTATAGGACACGCATTTGTCAAATGGTCAGCTACATTTGCAGAGCAGCAGATTTGTGGCAGAGCTCTAGGTCTTCACAGCAAGGGTCATGAAGTATTTTGGAAGGGAGTTGGTGGGATGAAATGGGGGATTTATTTCCTTTGCTTTCAAAGTTGTCACGGGAGAGGGGTTTTCCAGATTTATTGATTATTCATTTAGGTGAAAACGATCTTGTTCAGTTATCTGGTTTAACGCTTATAAAACGGACAAAATTGGATCTAGCAGTCATAAAGGACAACTGGGCGAATACATCAGTGGTCTGGACAGAACTTATTTATTGTCATCACTGGAGGGGGGCTCACAGCGATACTGCTATGGAGAAAGCTCGCAGAAAACTCAATCGTCCAATGAAAACTTTTTGTCCTGCTATGGGTATCAAAGTATTGTCTCATGAACACATTACCGGTATTGAACAGCACCAATTTCGAGAAGACGGAGTACATCTTTCTCAGATGGGTCAAGCATACTATTTGATGGAATTGAGGGATTTGCTGGTGGGTTTTTGGGGTGAAAACTTATGGTGGGATAGCAATCTTAAATAGCTTTAATTTTTCACATTTTGGGTGGGGCCAGGAAAACTCTTTGGTTTTCCTGGGTGGCGCTTTTTGGGGGGTCAGGATAGTCTAGAGCGGGCTTATCCATTCCCTCTGTAGACAGAAAGATGGTTATGGAAATATAATAAGGAGAAAAAGAAAAATGTTGGGATTGTACAGTATTTGGGGTTTTATTGATAAGTATTGTTGGGAATGGTTTTGAATATATATTCATGATGAAATTGCTTGTGGGAAAAATGTTGTCTTGTAAAAAGATTGCTTAAAGGATTATCTGTTTTGCCTGTCTTAATAAAGTAACCTTTTTTGCTAAGTATATTAGGGTGTGGATTGTTCTTATTGCGCGATGGGACCAAGGGGACCTCGGCGCGAGTCGGTGTCCCCCTGGGAGGGTTCGCACGGTGGAACAATCCACTTAGCACTATTGGTTAAGGGGTAGGAAGGGGCGGGATTAGGGGAGGGTATTGATGATAGCCCTGGGGTGGGAATTACCTCACTTGGGATGTCGTTGGGCGAGCCTGCTGCGTTGTTTTTCCCACCCACCCTCCCCCTTTTTTCCTTTTATTTTTTATATATTTTGTTTTTTAAAAAGAAAAAAAAAAGAAAATCTCGTCACGTTAAGACAGGTTGCAGCTTTTATCCTTTCGTTGTTTTATAGGTTTTTAGGCACTTTTTGGGGGGGTCTGGATAGTCTAGAGCGGGCTTATCCTTTCCCTCTGGGGTGGGGGAGGGTAGACGGAAAGATGGTTATGGAAATATAAAGAGGAGAGAAAGGAAAATGTTGGGATTGTACAGTATTGGGGTTTTTATTGAGTATTATTGGGAATGTTTTTGGATATATATTCATGATGAAATTGTTTGGGGGAAAAATGTTGTCAATGCATTTCTTTCTCTCGTAACAAATTTTGCTTAAAGGATTATCTGTTTTGCCTGTCTTAATGAAGTGACCTTTTTTTATTAGGGTGTTGATTGCTCTTATTGAGCGAATTGCACTCCTAACGCTGTAGAGATATGTCCCCTGACCTGAACTGACTATTTCCCAGTGGAATAGTACTGAATTATTATACGTATTTTCTTTTTGTTTATTATTGCATCAACGAAGAGGGCACAGGACACACATAAATTGGGCAAACATAAGTAACATTGTTGAGGGCAAAATGTTATACTGCCATGGGTCAGGGGCACAATACAGGGAATCATTGCCATGACTTGCTTAAGGGCAGGGCTGCGGTAATCCCGACTAAGCCACAAAACGTGTTTTTGACTCAGATGGAAATTAGAGTTGTGCGAGAACAACGTACTTCTATTTTCCTCACAATTTTTGCCAGGAAAAATTGCCAAAAAGCTGGTAAGTTAAACAAGCCGAAATGAGTGAGTCACCTCTGGCTACTGAACGGACACAGAATGTTGAAAGTGTTAAATGGAATAAATATCGTGGGGCCAGCCTGCTTGCTCGACAAATGTCTGGACATTATTGATCTGTGGAGAATGGGTGTGGGCAGACCGGAATAACAGGCGGGGAGGCCGGATATAGTGTGCTATGGTCAGCGGCTTTTATTGAAAGTCCAGGACAAAAGTCTTTGTGGGTCGAAGTCTTGATGGATGAGTCTTGGTAGGATGTGCAGGGCTGGGATAGCTGGGATGAGGGTCTGGCACGGCGGGGTCGTCTGGATGGGGTCTTCTGCTGGGTCGACGTCGTCTTTTCCACGGTAGGGCACTGGGACTCCTCGGAGCTATATAAGGGAGAGAAGATTACAGGGCTGTTAGTCCTGGGCAGAAAGGACTTGTGAGTACTGCCACCTACACCGGGGAGTGAGGGAATCGGAAACCGAACGTGAGGAAGGGACGGCAGGGTGGGACGGAAAAGGCAAGCAAGAGAGGGTACGGGAAGTGGGTGGTGCGTGTGGCGGGACAACGGTGCTCGGGTCTTCTCTACAGTGCCAGTGATAGTATTTAATGTACAGTGCTTTCGTGCTCGTGAGGTTCTATATACAGTATTTACACCTAAATACAGGGGGAACACGGATAAAGGATAGAGTGTACTCACGTGCCCCGCCGCAACTCTCCTGTGAGTTGCGGCCGCTCTCCAGCCACCTCCTGAGGACGCCACCAGTCTTCGGTCCAGACGTCCTCCTCCTCATCCTCGTCTTGGTTCTTCTCCTTCGCTCCGCTCACAGTCAGTTGTTCTTCGCTTGTCGCTGCCTCCTGCCACGAGTCTGCTGCTTGGAACGCCTCTCCTTCCTTCCCGACGGCTTTTCTGTGTTCCGGGTAGGTTCTAGGCAAAGCACTTCCGGGGTCAGAGGCGGTCGTTTCCGGTTCCTCAAATGGCGCCTCACTTCCGGGGTCAAGGAAGATCGCTTCCGGTCCTTCGGGCTCGGATGTTGTTGCCGGTTCCTGTAGGGGAAGAGAGAGAGGAGGAGTCCTGTTTGATGGGGGCGCTGCATGACCGGTCGCGGAGGTCAGGGACCCCAGGCTCGGACACCGCCCCGGGGAGGTAAGGGCTGCTTCTTCTCCACATCCCCTTTCCCTAGCAGTCCTTGTTGTAGGGTTTGTTGGAGGTGGATAACAGGAGAGATAATCCGCATTACCCTGTTCCAGCCCCTTTCGGTGTAACGTTTTAAACCGAAATGGCTGTAGAGAGAGAAACCACCGGAGGACTCGGTCGTTGTGGCCCCTGTTGCGGGCCATCCATTCTAGCGGGCGTGGTCAGTATGTAAGAGAAACTCACGCCCCTCCAGGTAATACCGAAGGCTTTCTACTGCCCATTTTATAGCTAGTGCCTCTTTTTCGACAACTGCATAGTTCAATTCTCGTGGGAAGAGTTTCCTACTGAGGTATAGGATTTATTTTTCGACCCCTTGTTGATCCTTCTGAGATAGGACAGCCCCCAAACCCTGATCGGAGGCGTCAGTCTGCAGGATGAAGGGCTGTGTATAATCGGGACTGATTAGCACTGGTTCGGAAATCAGGGATTGTTTGAGTAGGTTGAAGGCGTATAACAGCAGGGGAGAGGGTTGTTGCAGTTTCTCTTCTGTTCTTGTGGCCTTCTTTAACAGGTCGGTCAAGGGGGCCACGGTTTGGGAGAAATTGGGGATAAATCTCCTATAATACCCCAGATAACCAAGAAAGGCACGGAATTCTTTCCAGGTTTGAGGGAAGGGTATGGCGTGAATGGCTTTGATCTTGTTGTCCTGCGGATGGATGACCCCTTCTCCCAACAGGTATCCCAGGTATTTCACACTCTGTGCCGCTAACGTGGTCTTGGAGGGGTTGATGGTGAAGCCATGATTCCCAAGGGAGGCTATAACGGATTGCAGATGGTGTAGATGTTGTTCCCAACTGTCGCTATATATGACAATGTCGTCTAGGTAAGCCCCGGCGTATTGTGAATGGGGTTGTAACACCAAGTTCATAGCCCTCTGAAACGTAGCCGGGGCTCCGTGAAGCCCGAAGGACATTACCTTGAACTGACACAAGCCCTCAGGGGTTGAGAACACAGTCTTTGGTTTGTCTTCTTCTTTCAGGGGTATCTGCCAATAGCCCTTGCACAGGTCAAGGGTGCTTATATATCTGGCCTTGCCTATGCGCTCTACCATCTCATCTACGCGGGGCAGGGGATAGGAGTCGAAGGCAGAGATCTTATTCACCTCTCTGAAATCGATACAGAATCTAGTAGAGCCATCGGGTTTAGGGACTAGGACGATGGGGGAGTTCCAGCTGCTGCTGGAGGGCTCTATGATGCCCATTCTCAGCATCTGGTTCGTCTCTTCTTTAATGATGGCTCTGTGTGCTTCAGGGATACGGTAGGGCCTTTGTCGCACTGTTTTTCCCGGTTCCGTGTGGATGGCATGTTCCACTATGGTGGTGTGTCCCGGTAGGGACGAAAACACTGTATGCACAGAGGACAAGGACCGTCTGAGGTCCTGTTTGTTTCTTTCAGGCAGATCTGAGTCAAGGTAACCTTCAAAAGGAAGGCACTGCATACCGGACAGGACAGGACGGGGCCCCTCCCACTTTTTTATGAGGTTCACATGGTAGATTTGGGTGATCCCTCGGGTGGAGTCCGTCTCGACTTCGTAGGTGACAGGAGTCACTTGTCTTAGGACGGGGAACGGGCCCTGCCACTGCCCTAGTAGCTTATGGTCAGAAGATGGCAAGAGTAACAACACAAGGTCCCAAGGGGCAAAAGAACGGGCCTTGGTTCCTTTGTCATACTGATTTTTCTGCGTGGTTTGTGCGGCCACCAGGTTCTGCCTCACTATCTCCCTTATCTGTCCTAAGTGGGTCCTGAGATTGTCTACATATTCGGGTAAAGGCCGGGTTCAGTTCGGTTCGGCTTCCCAGGCCTCCTGAGCCATGTCTAACAGGGTCCGGGGTGCTCGGCCATACAACAACTCATATGGTGAGTATCCGGTACTGCTTTGAACCTTACACCGGATGGCGAAAAGAGCAAGGGGAAGCATCTCCTCCCACCTTTTGCTCTCCAGGCCTAAGAGTTTCTTAAGGGTGGTTTTTAAGGTGGCGTTATAGCGTTCCACCAACCCATCTGTCTGGGGGTGGTAAGCTGAGGTTCTTATTTGCTTCATACCCAGATGGGAACATACTTGACGCATGAGGGAGGAGACAAAAGGCGCCCCTTGATCGGTCATGGTCTCGCGGGGAAAACCCACTCTAGAGAAGATGGAGATGAGGGCCTTGGCTAGGTTTTGGGTGGTGGGTTGGCGCAAGGGGACTGCTTCTGGGAAACGGGTGGCATAGTCTACCAACACGAGAGCATACCTACACCCACTCCTAGAGGGTAGCAGGGGTCCTATAAGGTCCATCCCTACTCTGGTAAAAGGGACGTCAATGAGGGGGAGGGGTTGGAGAGGAACTCTAGGGGGACGATACCGGCTATTTCTCTGGCAGACCGGGCATTCCCGGCAATACCGTTTTATCTGCCCGTGCACGCCAGGCCAATAAAACTTCTCCAGGATCGTTTGTCCCGTTTTCTCGTCGCGGAAATGTCCTCCCAGTAAGTGGCTGTGCGCCAGAAACAGTACTTTGTCTCGAAATAGTCCAGGGATAACCAACTGGGGGGATTGCTGGGACCCTCCCTTCCTGTACAGGAGTCCGTTCTTTCGGAAGAAGTAAGGACCTACTTGTAGTGGGTCCTCCTTGTCCAGGGCACGGCCCCAGGCTTCTTGTAACACAGGGTCTTCTTGTTGGGTGGCGCGGAATTCCCTATCAGTTTCCCACGGATGGTTGTCCACCTGAGCGGGGTAGGCAATGGAAAAGTCTCTTTCTTCTTTCTTCTTCTGATTTTTAGACTTGAGCGGTTTGGAAGGGGAGCCCAAAGAAGGAGAGACATGGGGGAAAGGGGCTTCCGCCCACTATTTCTTCAGGGAGTCTGTAGTATCCTGAAGGAGGTGGGGAAGACCACTGTAGTCGCTACCCAGGATAGCTTGTTCTGGGAGATTGGGTACCAGACCAACCGTTAGCAGGCTTCCATCGTCTGTGGAGTGTTGCACACGCACTCTGGTTGTCGGATAACTCCTAGTATCACTGTGGACACATTTGATGGCCACTGTACCTGTCACCGGTCCGACAGGATGTGGTAGTTCCTGTGGTCGGCAAGTGCCATCATTCGGTGCCCGTCAATCCGTACTGGACAACGAAAAGGCGGAGGGGTGGCTTCCGCGGTGAGACAAACAAAGTTCCTGGCCAGTCCTATGTCCATGGGTTCTTCCTTTTGTGGGCATATGCGAGCTATATGTCCGTACCCACCGCAATGGTAACACTGAGGACCGGGTGAGGTTGGCCGAGGCATGGCAGAGAAGGGTAACAAGGGAACAGGTTCTAGTTTTCTGGCCACGGGAGGAGGCTTTTGGGCCCGGGGATGACTGCCATGTAGTATACGTGGAGGATGCTCATCTTTGGTTCCCTGGGATTCCTGGGCTCTGCTGTAGGCACTAGCGATTTCCACTGCACTGTCGAGCGTCAGGCGAGCGTGTTGGCGCACCCATTTCTGAGTGGCCGGATGTAAGGATGCTAAGTACTGCTCCTGGTAAATTTTTTATAGGATTGTCTTCCTTGGTGGTCGTGGCGGGCTTCAACCACCGATTCACCAAGTCCTGTATACGGAACGACAATGCCCGAGGCATTTCCTGGGGTCCTTCCCGTGCCTGACGCAGGCGAACCCTGTAAGTCTCGTCGTCAATCCCCATGCGCTCCAGGATGCAGGCTTTTATTTCGTTGTACGGGGTTTGTCCTTGGATGTTGGCCTGCTGGTAGGCTGCCTGCAGCTCACCCATCAAAAGAGGACCAAGGTAGTGGGCCCATCGGTCGCCAGGCCAGGCAGCAAAATTCGTGAAGAAGTAATCGGGATCTTCACCCGACACATATTTCTGCAAGACTACGGAGGGTAGGGAGGTAACCGGTCTTTGTTGCCCCATGACGTTGGTAAGTTTCTCAGGGGCTTGATCCTGCGCGGTGCCCTGGTCCTTCAGGACATCATGCAACTGTCCGCGATTGTCCACGGCCATCTTGAGGAACCGTTCCATCATTTTCCCTAGCTGCTCCTGGCATTCCGCCAGCTGTTTGACTGCGGCCTCCATGCTTCCGGGGTATCCCACTTCTGACACCAACTGTGGAGAATGGGTGTGGGCGGACCGGAATAACAGGCGGGGAGGCCGGATATAGTGTGCTATGGTCAGCTGCTTTTATTGAAAGTCCAGGACAAAAGTCTTTGTGGGTCGAAGTGTTGATGGATGAGTCTTGGGAGGATGTGCAGGGCTGGGATAGCTGGGATGAGGGCCTGGCGCGGCGGGGTCGTCTGGATGGGGTCTTCTGCTGGATCGACGTCGTCTTTTCCACGGTAGGGCACTGGGACTCCTCGGAGGTATATAAGGGAGAGAAGATTACAGGGCTGTTAGTCCTGGGCAGAAAGGACTTCTGAGTACTGCCACCTACACCGGGGAGTGAGGGAATCGGAAACCGAACGTGAGGAAGGGACGGCAGGGTGGGACGGAAAAGGCAAGCAAGAGAGGGTACGGGAAGAGGGTGTTGCGTGTGGCGGGACAACGGTGCTCGGGTCTTCTCTACAGTGCCAGTGATAGTATTTAATGTACAGTGCTTTCGTGCTCGTGAGGTTCTATATACAATATTTACACCTAAATACAGGGGGAACACGGAGAAAGTATAGAGTGTACTCACGTGCCCCGCCGCAACTCTCCTGTGAGTTGCGGCCGCTCTCCAGCCACCTCCTGAGGACGCCACCAGTCTTCCGTCGAGACGTCCTCCTCCTCCTTGTCCTCGTCTCGGTTCTTCTCCTTCGCTCCGCTTACAGTCAGTGGTTCTTCGCTTGTCGCTGCCTCCTGCCACGAGTCTGCTGCTTGGAACGCCTCTCCTTCCTTCCCGACGGCTTTTCTGTGTTCCGGGTAGGTTCTAGGCAAAGCACTTCCGGGGTCATAGGCGGTCGTTTCCAGTTCCTCAAATGGCGCCTCACTTCCGGGGTCAAGGAAGATCGCTTCCGGTCCTTCGGGCTCGGATGTTGTTGCCGGTTCCTGTAGCGGAAGAGAGAGAGGAGGAGTCCTTTTTGATGGGGGCGCTGCATGACCGGTCGCGGAGGTCAGGGACCCCAGGCTCGGATGCCGCCCTGGGGAGGTAAGGGCTGCTTCTTCTCCACATGATCTCAATATGCTAGATTTGTCTGGGAATGAATGCCACCCTGTCCCTTTAGAAAATACATCTAATATTTATTATGTAATATGTGAAAATCTTTTTTTTTTAAATAAATGTTCCACCCAAGACCATCACTGTTTCTTTTTAAAAAGTTGTGAACTTTTTGGTCATTTCGAAGCACAAGTGTCCCTCTATGGCCCTGATTACGCATATAGGTGGCATTTATTGCACATGATAAACAACGGTACCTCGGGATAGGTTATTTATCGAGTGGAATAAATACTACCTATGACCAGTTGCTGGGGAATAATATGCGGATTCTGGTGTTTAAAGCATCAAAATCCGCATGATATGGTAACTACAGTATTGTTCTCCCGTTCAATTTCTGCAGGTTTGTCTTGCCAAAATTTTACAAAGGTTGAGTCATTAAACTCATCCGATAAATATTGGATGCAATTAATACCTAATAACGCATAATTGTAAACTGTGCTTAAACATGGGTTTACACATGGGATGGATATTAACGATGGATATTAACGAGCACTTCATATTCAGGCTCTAAGTGAATATATATGAGGTACAACAGATATTCACATTTCGAGCGCTATTGTTACGAGTGTAGGCGCTATTTATTGAACCTGATAAATAAAGATAACATGGGTAAATTAATTATCTGGTGCAATAAATAAACATCTATTATGAGCTAGTAGAGAACAACATGTGACACGATGACCGCTTTAAAGGTTGTGCCTGTGAGAGGCTCATGAGCTTGGGATCACTTTAGGTGGAAATTCCTGTATTAGCCAGCCCCTGGTGAGCAACGCAGTGAGAAAGATTCTAGTTACCCCTCCGACATCCAGGTTCCGGTTGATCAGTATTCTACAATATTTTGCAGCCCCTGGGAGGAGATGATGTGTCCATAACTGCAATGCACAAGAGTCAGATCTAGTGCTGGTGCAGCATACTCCCGATTGGAGGTGAGGAGTAGGGGGCCGAGACATTGGATTACAACTGCTGTTCTTGAGCCCTCCTGGGTAGGGTGACCAAATTCTCAAAACAAAAAACCAGGTCAGGTCATCGACATAGAAGTAGGACTGCAGTTTGTAGTAAACGTTGATATGAAAGTAGGACTATTTGACAGCTGTCACAAACATAGAAATAGGACTGCAATGACAGCTGTCTCCACAGAGACAGAGGAAGAATTACAGATGACAAATCAGATGTGTGACACTGTTTATAAACAAACAGCATGTGCATTATAGAATGTAGGATTTTCACTTTCACAATGCTCAGAACGGCCTCCGAACTAGTAACTTGAAAAAAGGGCTAAAAAGCTTGTTCCAGACCAGAAGTCGAGAAGGGGAAGAGGAAGAGGGAAGAGAAAGGGAGACAAAAGGGACTATGATGCAGGAAGGGCTGAGGAGATAGGCCTGTCTGTGTCTATGATATGAGGGGAGGGATGAGAGAAGGCCTGTCTGTGTCCCTGAGATGAGGGGAGGACTGAGAGAAGACCAGTCTGTGCCTGTGAGGTGTGGGATTGGCTGTGACTATATGCCTGTCTGTTCCTCTGAGATGTGATGGGTGGAACTGTGGCATTTCTCAGGTACGAGGCTAACTCTAAAATAGAAACAGTATGTTACTTGTGATGACCGCTCTGTACATGCTGCTGTCATATGTAAGTGTCTCCTGTTGAGCAGGTTTAAAAACACCTCTAAGCACTGTGTATGCATCCATTCTTTACTGTGATAAAACCCAGTGCATCATGGTGCTTAAACATTTCCCCAAGTGCATTTTGGGGAGTGTCTTTCTTCAGGGGATAGTTACTGTCCAATTACAAGCCAGCATTTCTGGTCAGCTGCTAGAACCATCCAGGACCCAGCTTCCTCCCAGGTAGGCGGTCTGAGTAGAGCGGAGAAGAGTACTACAGCACAGACGTGTTGTAGGACACAGCAAGCAGGGCTCGACTCTGACCCTGTGTATCTCTCCCAAAATTGTCCCATGTGACAACTGCACCTGCAGATGTCTTACCGCTTCTACATCACACAGAGCCTTCAAATATAGTAGAAATACTATTCGAGCAGGCTTGGAGGCTCCAGTAACTTGACCACATCACCACTCGTGCACTACATCCGATGCTTCCCCCAACCACTCATGCACCCTGTGCCCTCCCAGTGCTCCCAAACAAGGCAGTGCACTGAAGTCCCATACAACGCTCTACAAATACCAGGTGACACAACAAAAGTACCCAGGCTTTCAGTGGGGTGAAAAAGCTGGGGGGGGTCTCTCAAAGGTGCATGGCCAGTGTAATTAACGGTGTGGTTTTAAAACAAATAAGCAAAATATATCTGTGCTTAGCATAGTGTCCCGCCTGAAGAATGTGCTGCTTCCGTCATTGTATCTAGATAAATAATACACCAAGCAACAATACACCTACAACAAGCCAGGACTATTGGCTTTGTCAATTGTTGTTAGCTGCATAAGCTAAACAAGCAACAACTTTGGCTTAGTTGTAAATACCATTGAAAATGCTTCAGTTCTAGAATGATGAGACTGTGAAAGAAATGGTCTCTTTGAAAGCAGTGAAGGGTGGTACTGCTACAGCGGTAAGAATTTTTTTTCCCCCTGAGACCAAAAATGGAGAGACCGATAGTGACCTGTCTCTGCACCTGTGCGAAGTAAGCAGAGAAATGTCCCGGTTTTTAAATGGAGTCTTGGTGTGAGACACTATTTAATCAACAGGACATTTCTCTGTTTAACTTGGCCACTGCACAAAAAACAGGACATATCTGTAATGTGGAGCAAAGTGTCGGGACACTTCTACTAAAACGAGGAACCCCCGGGAAAAACCGGGACGGTTGGTCACCCTACTCCTGGGGAGTGCACTGCCTACCCTCATTCTTCCCCCTTTTTCACTGGAGTACGGCTGGAGGAACAGTTACTGGGGCCTCCTGTACCGCCGATTTAGCCCAAATCCTCCTGGAGATACTAGAAGTAGCCCAACATCTGACTTGGATCTCAACCTGCCTGCTTTTGCCATTTGTTGGCGAAAACGGTGCATAAACCTTCCTTGGGTGGCCAGGAAGAGCTTCAACCTCCTACTTGCACTTTTGCTCCCCTTTTTCACCTGGATTACAGCTGGAGGAACAGACACTGGGGCCTCCATTACCTCCGATTTTACCCAAACCCTACTAGGGATACTATAAATAGCCCAACATCTGACTCGTATCTCTCCCTGCCTACCTTTGCGGTTTTTGGGCCAAAACAGTGCATTTGCCTCCCTTGGGTGGCCAGGAGGAGTTTCTGCTCCCTATTTGCCCTTTTCCCCCCTTTTTCACCTGGATTACAACCGGAGGAACAGTCACTGGGGTCGCTGTTACCACCAACATATTCCAAATCCTACTAGAAGTAGCCCAACATCTGACTTGGATCTCTCCCAGCCTGGGTCATTTTTTATTTATTTACCGAAACGCTGCATTAACCTTCATGCGGTGGTCAGGGAGCTTCAATCCCCTACTTGCCCCCATTTCCACCTGGCGTTATGACTATGGGAAAATGCGCTGGGGACTCTGTTGCCACTGAGGGAGCCCAAACCTACGAAAGGAGCACAGCACCCAATTCTAATGCTCCTTCCAGCCTCTGCCAGCTACTGATTACCTTTTGGCTTCTGCCTGCCTCTGATGTATAAAAACGCAGGAGCATTGTTGCATTTGGGGCATTGAGGTAACTTTCCTTGAGAGACCAGGAGGAATGCCTACCATTGCTTGCCCTACTGATTTACTGTCTGAACATTTCTTAATGAATATACTGGATTTAACTCATCAGCCCACAGCCAGATCGTACTGTCCTACCCACCGCGATCTCCCTGCTAGTTGGAGTTCCTGAACTGACCAGACTGTCAGCTGCCCGGTCGTAAACGTTTGGGCCAATGAGCTCTTGGACTGCTCCCAGCCCTCCTCTGGTGAAGACTCGTGGACTGCCCTAGCCAGGGTCAGCCTCGCAAGGTCAACCTTGCTGTGTACCTACTGAATTACAAAGGGCTGCTCACTGAATGGGTATCACCCATGCTACCTGAGCTCAGAATCTAATGTAGGTTCCCCCTCTTCCTGACGCCCAGCAACTCAGCAGCCATCCCTCACTGTGCCCCAAAGTAGAAATCTCTCCCAATTATCACTTGAACCACTCCTGCTGCCTATCAAAGTTTGCCTTCCTGGCCTCACTGATCCCCTTCTCTCACCAGTATGGCAGGTTCCTGCCGAATGCAACAGGGGGCAACTCCTACACCATCATATACCCTCCTAGCCTCTCCAGGACTTCTGCCGAAACATTCAAACATACCCTCCTGAGAAGACACCCTGAGAATCTGACCTGTACTTTAATACCAACAAGGGCACAATTATCAATGACCTTATTTTCTACTCAAGAAAAACAGCAATATGGTGCACTGCAATATCTAACCTACTTAACGTACATGAATCCAGGAACATTCCGTACGGCGCAAAACTCACGATCATGCACTCCCATAATCTAAGAGCTGACCTTACCATTACCCTATACAAAAACGGCAATGTTTTGATCCAAGCACGAAACACATATCTCAAAAAATTTGCTGACTTTTTACCTTCCTTAAAAAATATGTGCATGACTCCTATCCCTCTATGCTTCCCCAGCGCCTGCATTCGCCATCTGACTCTTCTCATAGCTCTGGTCAATGCAGCTCTAAGGACAAGGCTAAGGGGTTCCCATTAATGTCCACTGAAGCTACATCCACTCCCACTTGCACCCCCCTCCTAAGGTACAGATGACCCCAAAATGGTGTTCCCCATACAAGACGACACTCTGGGCAGCATCATCCCTACATCTACTAGTGAACCTCTCTCCACTCCCTCCCAACCTTCATCAACTCTCAATAAGACAACGCTGCCACCGCCCACTTCCTACCCTCGCTCCTCTCCATCACTAATAGGGTCTAGCTGGTGGATAGTGGGTTATTGGTTGGGCATATGTAGGGTTGCCACTGGCAATAAGTCATCTAACACATGGTAGGACTCAGCATAGGTCTTAGAAAATGATTCCTATGCTCAACCCTTGGTAGCTTGGCTGCGAGTAGGCA
The DNA here is from genome assembly GCF_964261635.1 of Lissotriton helveticus. Taxonomy (NCBI): domain Eukaryota; kingdom Metazoa; phylum Chordata; class Amphibia; order Caudata; family Salamandridae; genus Lissotriton; species Lissotriton helveticus. The sequence goes on along the minus strand of NC_136063.1, from coordinate 1,420,250,274 downwards.
GGCTTAACTTCAAAGACAGGTATGTAAAGCATTTAAAAACACCAATTCAGTAAATGATTAAGACACCACACATAATAAAAAATCCATCACCAATTTATGGAAATAGGAAATATTTTTTATATTTAGAGGGTGGCAGCCTCTATTTGATATTCGTGGACCTGAGAACGGCTTTTGATTTGGTGCCCAGAGCTAAACTTTGGGGGGTCCTCAGGGATATGGGGATTCCATCCTATCTACTTGCCCTGCTTATTAAGCTGCATGATTCCACCTATGCCCAAGTAAGATGCGGAGGAGGGGGAGAATTAACCAATAGGCTCCAAGTTGACAGAGGGGTGAGGCAGGGCTGTGTTCTTGCACCGACCCTGTTCTGCCTCTTCGTCAACGAACTCATGCCACTACTTGCAAAGGTCGTAGATAATGATACCCCTAAGTTAGCAAACACCAAGGTGTCGGCATTGATGTTTGCTGACGATACTCTCCCCCTGTCCAAGACGCCGATGGGCATACAGAGGTTCTTGGACAGGTTTGTTGTATTCTGTAATGATAGGAGGCTAGAGATAAATACTGCCAAAACTAAGTGCATGATTGTCAATCTGCCCAAGAAAACACTCCCCAATCCTCACTTAAACGGGATAGCACTGGAAAGGGTGCCTGTGTTTGACTATCTGGGTGTCACCCTTACAGAAGATATGGAGTGGGTGGCCCAGACAGCTAAAGCCAAGCTCAAGCTAGCCCAGATTGCTGGGTGCATTGACAAAATGGTAAGGGATTCTACAACTAAGATGTATAGGGCACAAGCGAGGGGAGACACGTTGTACGGGGCGGAACTCTGGGGGCACTGTTCCCCCGCTACTTTAACAGCGGTGGAGAACAGTTTCTTCAGGCAAATTCGGGGCCTCCCAGCTAGTACCCCGCTAATCCCCCTGCGGATAGATCTTGGCATTCCACCGATTGAAGATGAGGTTGCCCTAAGACCCTTAACCTTCTGGAGGAGATTGTGGGCAACCCCTGAACTAGCAGCATTCCAGGTAGAAACTACTGAGTTACTATCTTACCCTGGTATAGTTAAAAAGGTCCCCTAGTTTACACATGTTAAGCATGTATGTAACAAACTAGGTATGCCAACCCTGTGGACTAGTCCAGGGGAGACCTGCCCCCTGGTTCCCCGAGCTACAATACCAAGGAACTATCGTGCACAAAAGTTGGAAGGCATTCACACAAATCCAAAAATAGGTACTCTTACGATCCAGTTTCTTATTGTGAAAGATAAGAACAAACTTGAATCCTTCTTGGATGACATTCTACCACAATTAGCTAGGAAACTATATGTGCAGTTTAGACACAGTGCTCTACCTCTATGTGCCTTTACTGCAAAATGGGCTGGTCAACTTGCACACGGGTGCCCCGCATGCAACTGCCAAGAGGAAACTGAATTACATGTTTTGTTTTTCTGCCCGGGATACAAGGGCGCTCGGCGCTCTTGGCTAATACAACTTTGCCGGAACCTTGGGTTCGAGCACTGCAGAGAGGCTCTTCGAGTCCTCAAATATGACACCTCTAAACCCATCGTCTTTGCTGTCTCCCGGTTTCTAAATATCATGTGGTGAAAGAGAAGGGGCTTCATTGTTAAAGAAAAGTAATCAAAAACTGTTAAAGAACATGGTTTATTAATACAGGTGTATACCAACTGGTTACCGTTACAGGACAACAGATTTTAATCCTATCTTCCGTTTTTATTTGTCTTTGTATAATAGTTTTTATATTAATGTGTTTTAATACAACTTGGAAGTTTTAACTATTTATTGAAATGTTTTTTTTAATTCCCTGTTTCCTGAGTAGTTTGATATCAAATGAATTGATTGCTTCTGTACTCATGTCCAGTTTATGTATTTTCCCTCCCCCCCTATTATTATTTGGTAACCTTCATGTTTGCAACTGGAATCAAAACTTGCTGAATTTGATGCACTGTACTGTATTGTTGTCTAAATTTGGTGTACTGTTGTTTTATGCATACTTTTATGGTCCTAGAGACCGAAATAAAGGAATGAACGAACAAACGAAAAATCCAACACCAACTTATGGAAATAGGAAATATTTGTTATATTTAAAATGACACCAAAACAACAAAAATCCAATTTAGTGAACCAGAGATATGAATTTTCAAAGATTTAATAAAATATAGCATTAAGAAGATTACAGCACCATATTGTGATACCTGCTTGCTTTAGACCGGGGCAAAGTCAAAGTTTCAGGTTGGGCGCGATGGAGCCCTGAGCGGCTACAGCTTGCAGCAGGTACCGGTCTCAGTTTCTACATTCACACTTAGAAACTTTTCTGGGGCTTTTCTCCTCGAGGCCCTTTGAAGCTCCTCATGTAGCCGGATCCAGTGAGGGTTTGCCAGCTTTAGTTTTCTTCAATCCCGGTCAATCTCTGGAAGTTGGAGAGATGGAGCTTTTAGCGGGACGAACCTGGTTGGCTTGGCCGGCTCGCGGTTGAAGGCAGGCGGCCTGGCTAGACAGGTAGAGTTGGTCCCTCTATGGAGCTTTTTTTCAAAGTTGCTTCAAAGTTCTCCAAACTTCTTGAACTTCTTCCTGAAGTTCCTCAAGGGGTCCTAAAGTGTCTCAAACTCACTCCAAGAGTCTGGAAGCTCAAAGATGGTCCTTTGAAGTTGAGGACTTCAGTTCCCACAATCCACTGGTACAAAACCCTTACAAATCCATTGATGGTTCTCCAAGGTGTAGAATTAGTTGGTGATGTCTTTTAACCTGTAGCTTTCGGGGAATCCACTCTTTAGTTGTTTTCCAAGCAAGATAATCCAGAGGACTGCAGTTTCAGATGGTGCAGTCTTCAAAGGTCAGGCCTTAGAAATCCTTCCACAGCACAACTTCCCAACAGGGCACTTCTTGCTTCAGTAAGTTTCAAGCAGCTAATATGGAGGGCTCTTCCCCTCTCAGATACTTATTCCAAATTCTCTGGGTCAAGCAGGAGGTCACTTCTGATCAATGAGAGCAGGGTAACTCCTCCAATATATGACCACATCCTGTATAGTGTGACAATATTTTGTCCCAGAGTGCATCAAATCTTCCAAATACATAATGGTTGATTTTTGAGCAAGGAGGTAAGAGCTGGTTAAACACACCCCTAGGATGGCTAATGTACTTAGATTCTCCCCCCTGCATTTGCTCATACCTTCCTTAATCCTACCATCTTCCTAAGGTGGGAAGTTCAGAGCTGTAAATGACACTGGTCTCTGCGCTCCTCTTTGAAGAACATAATTTACAACTACCCCCTGGCCTGGCATTCCTATGGAACAGCAAACTGCCCTGCCAACAGCACTGGTTAACCCCAGGGGCTCTGTATCACCTCCACAAGGCAGCCTGGCTAATCATCGTAACTCTGACCAATCAGGGCAGACCACTGGAAGGTTGAATTTGGACTTACAAACAAGAAAGACTTACAACTTCTTCTATGTACACTTCAGGAGAAATTCAACAATATGATATTGTTGGATTTATTAATACCATTCTGAGAAGTCTTTGAATTGCATTTCTAGCTCTCTCCTATCAAGAATTATTAATCAATAATTTCCTACCATGTTAACCTATGTAACAGGGGATTTGCAATGGGAAAATTACATATTTTATAAGTGCTTGTCTGATATCTTCGGGAACCCCACCCCATGTGCAACTAGGGGAGACTTAAGGGGTTCTGAATCTGTAGAAATATTGCAGATCCTCCCTCCACAGTGCTACTCACATCAAAGTTGATCTTGAGCAGCACTTTACCACAATGTGGGAAGTGAAATGTGAAATGTCACTTTACCCAGGCATATAAAAAATCATTTTATAAGGGTGTACCTTTTAAATACCTGACACTCCCACCCCTGGGGGTCCCTAATATGCCAAAACATGGTAGGGTATCAATTTGTAAGTGCCACAAACACCAAAGTCGAGTTTGGGCACAATTTACCTTTTAAGAGCAGTCCTGGCACCCAGGGCTCTTTTTAAACTGACCTCAGGCTTCAGCAGTTGACACATGCAAGTGCAGAAAAAGGCTGCTGGCCTCTAAACTGCCGTGCCCCAGGGTACTGGGTACTTCTCTGTAGTTTTGATCCCCCTGCCATATTATATACTAGGGTCCTATAGGGTAGGTCATGCCAATCACAGGGGTACCCCACCATATCATTGTGTACCCTAGTGTATGTAGGTGTTTTATCTGTATTCTAATGTGTCTCTTTCAGCATAACACTGGCCCTGGGCCTGGTTAGGCAGAGCCCAGGGTCAGCCAGAGTCAGTTACCACCAATATCAGTCAGCAAAAAGATGGGGGGTGCCCAGGGCAAAGGATGACTTTGCAACACTAACACACTAGTAACTCACAGCACAGCGGACACTTGCCCCAATAGCCCTATTTCTACCCTGCTGAGCATGCCTAGCCCTTCACATACCACTCCTCTCAGAAACCTAGATGCAGGGTGGTCAAACTTCACTACCAGGCTATCCAACCATGCCAGCAGAACAAGTCCTGAGCCACTGGTCGCCTTTCCCCAAGTTCACCCTTCACTTATGGACCTTGAAGCTCTGAACCTCAGAGCAACCAACATTGCTCAGAGCATCAATAACTCTGTTCTTGAACTGAAAAGCATCCTTAACCTCACAGAACAATCTATCATGAATATCAAGCTCTCCCAGAACTCAATTCTTCCCCTACTCACCGAGCCCTTCCTTCCACCCTTGTCACTAGCCTTTAAACACCGTCGCCCTCAGAAGCATCCCAACTATCTCTCGGAGGACGACATTTAAGCCCTCCTCTTATCTTGTAAGTCCTCTCCTGATGCCCCCAGTCCTCCAGACTAGAAATGCTTAATTCACACGGTTGCAATCAACTCTATATTTGATTTATATATTTGTAGAGTGCGCAATTGCCTGGAGGCGTCTTGGTGCTGGGGTTCGATGAGCAGTGGATTACAAACAAGGTGATGAGCTGACTTAACAGGTAAAGAGACAAGATTTTACAGCTTTTCTGAAATACAAAAGTGAAGGGCTGCTTTTTATTATGATTGGGAGAAGGTTCCAGGTTTTGGCTGTCTGTAACAGAAAGCTTCTCATAGAACATCAACTCTGTCCGTAACAGAGGAGTAAACAGCAACAACTTAGCGCAAGTCCCCTTATACTCTCTAACTCACAAGAAGTGCACCGACCCTCCTCTCTCAGGCCTCCTAATCCTACTTACAATCCGAGATCTATCGGAAACCCATGGCCAGAAACTCTTTATTGAGTTACGAAAGTTGTCACCCAAAAGCATTACGTGACAACTTGCCCTATGGGCGATTCCTTCGAATACAACGGAATTGTTCTACCAAATCTGCATTTGAGGGTCATGCTAAGACTCTCGAAACATATTTGACTGAGAAGAAGTATCCTAAACGGCTGATCCGGAATTCCAAAAAAAGAGCCTCCAATAACAACAGGAAGAGCTTACTTGAATCATTGCCTCCAAAACCCAAGCAGGAGCGGATTACATGTGTAAATACTTTTAGTACACAGTCAAACCAAATACAAAAAATCATTAAGAAACATTGGACAATTCTGAACACAGGGACTGACACGTTACCACCTCCTTTATTTGCATTCAAGCGGGGACAAAACCTGAAGGACCAATTGGTCCATACAAGACCAAAAAGTAACATCCCCCGTGCAATAGGGACACTGTGGGACATGCCTGCGGTTACGGGCCATCATCCTTGCGGCAACTGTGCAGCATGTCCACAAGCATCTACATCATCTCACATTGATATTGGCACTGATCGCCTGTGGCAACAACGACGGTTCACGAACTGTAACAGCCAGAACCTCTTATATCTGATCACGTGTCCCTGCAGTATGAAATACGTAGGGATGCCCACGCGCAAAATTTAAGTGGGAATCTCCGAGCATAAAAGTTCAATTAGATGTTCTAAACAAGCGACCAGACTAACCAATCATTTAATTGAGGTTGGACATCTGCCCACCGATTTAAGGTGGACTGTAATCGAACAACCACTGATCCCCCCTCATGTGACTGATGTCAGTAAGTTCTTATTTAAAAAAGAGCAGAAATGGGTATATAAACTCAACTCAGATAAGATCGGGCTGAATGAAAACATCCCTTGGATGTCGCTTTGAACAGTGGGACTGAGAGCACACCTGTTTGTGACTTCTCCACATAAGACATCGTTAAGACCTGGATGCAATTCCACATATCTAACTCGGATGTTTGGACAAAGTCACTATAGAGGATCACTACATGAAAACGAATCTCTATTTTGACTAATAGGATACTGTTATTAAGTTTGGTTGTCCTAGGGTCTGCTTCATTATATCCTAGACACAACCCTTTAACAGCATCACTATGAAGCGGTTCAACATTGATACATACCTCTAATAATAATACATCCCTGGAGCCAGGAGCTAGGCTTGATCTAGTATCCTTGACAAAGTAAGAAACATGTCTTCATAATAGGACACACTTTATAAGGTAAAGGTATGATAGTCATATAAGTTGCGACATGTAGAGTGTAAATACTCCAGAGACTCCGTACCATTGGCCGCGGGTATCACTGGCCCTTGTAGTGTTACCGGCTCTTGAAAGAAAGTCTGGCAAGGTGCAGATGAAAATTCAGCTCGACGATTAACGGTTCTTTAGAAACCACCCCGAGTGCCAAGTGAAAAAAGGAGCGCGTAATGATGGGGAGGACGTCAGAATGCTGTTTTCACCTTTTTCTGTCAGGTGCAGATAAAAAATCGGCTTTTCAATTAACGGTTCCTTATAAACCACCCCCGAGTGCCAAGTGTAAAAGAAGCACATAATGATGGGGTAGGACGTCAGAACGCTGTTTTCACCTTTTTCTTCCAGTGTCATTTGTACTCCATCTGTTCAAATACGCACCACAAAGATTGAGGGAACCACATTTCCCAGCAGTACTTGACGTCGCAAAGATCTGACGTGTTAGATGCGACGTACACACACAGGAAATGAGTCGAAAATGCCGCCTTGTGTGCCGTGCAGGTACCTCCCCGACAGCCCAGAGGGACGTCCGGAGTACCGACGGACAGGTCAGTGCAGGAAGCAGCATTTGTTTCAACCGGGGGTTTCTTTTCTTTGATGTTATTCATGGCCATTGCCCCACCCGCTCGCGAGCGAGTGGTCACTAGTGACCTATTTCTCTGTAAAGAAGCCATACTACTTTGACGGTGTTCCGAGTGTACACTCTGGCTGAACTAAGGTTTTTACGCTCGACCAAGGGCTGGTAGTCACTAGTGATTTATTCGCATCTGCGATTTGGTCCCTCTAACTCTATCGACTGGGGGTAAGAACTAGGTTATCTGTCCTAGATATAGCCATTATCATATATAGCAGAATGGCAGCTTACCGCGCTATAGATACGAATGAATTGAAAGTCTTGACATATGGATTGAGTCAGGCTGAGTTACGAAGCATAGAGAATATCCACTCTGGTTCAACTCACAACTACTGTACTGTTACCAGCGCGGGCATCCCCGCAATTTTCTATCAAATATGGGATGATATCTGTTTACGTTTTTCAGTATGGATACAACTGAAATATTCGAGAATAAACTAATGACTAAGTTCTACTACTGACAGCTATGCGATGTTAGTAACTATATGTTTGTGTATCATTATTCCCTCTTTGTCTATATTTTTCCTTTAGAGCGGTGCTCCGTTTACCTGCGCTGTAGCCAGGTGAGGTGGAGTTTTTCTCTCCTACCACTTAGGTTAGTGAACATACACACGTGGAGTATTCAAGGCCTATATGATTATCTATCGACCGAGGATATACATATACTGGCTCTCAACATGATGATTGCTTTTAAGATATTCTAAACACAGCGATCTAACCATGACTATTTGTTGTGTGTTTTTCTTTCTATGTATTTGTTTTTGTGTGTTCTCGGGATGGCTTTGGCATTCCTTTGAACCATGAAGCCAGGAGAAGGATGATATAACTAATACCCAGGTAATCTTTTACCTTTTTATACTATTTGTAGCAGTAGCGTTAATGGTCCTGAAGAAGCAGCAGGATACCTGTTGGATCCAATCAGTCTGCAGAAACATGTCGACCTTCCACTCTCTCTAGTGGTTATTTGTTGATGCCACTTCGCACTTTTTATTAATTTGGGAGTGAAGGAGGGCATATTAAAGTCTCCTTTCTCCTTTACTACCCAATTTTATCATTCTCAGTAATTCCCTGGTTCACTCACTCTCTCTCACACTTATTGCACTGCTTTTCAGTCACCATCGGACACCCCATATGACACTTAAACCACTGGGCCCCACAGGCTAGGTCAGGCTTTGACATCTGCCAGTCAGCTGTGGGTATACCACTCTACCTTCATGGTATAAAGGATCCCAGATGATGAAGGGCGGACTCGGTCGGCGACTGATGGGAATCTGTTTATAAAGAATGGATACCCTAAGTGTGACTGTATTAGCACACATTATTAGTTGAATTTGATCTGTCCTCTCCTTTACGTCTACATAGTTAGTTGCCTTTCTGACTTCTTGCTACTCAGTGTTGGTTTAACTGTTGATTTAGGGACAGTAGCATTGTTAGGTCATTAAACTTTCCCTAGGACCCTCCTCCTCCCTGTTATGTATATGCTCCTAATTAACTGCCAATCAGTAGCAAAGCATGCCTCCGACATCGCCGCTTTCATCATGAGTCAAAAATCTGACATAGCAATCCTTATCTAATCATGGCTCATTGAATCATCATCACCTTACCTAGATTTATTGGTCCCTCTAAATTGTAGCATTGTAAGGCGTGACAGGCAATTAAAAAAAGGTGAGGCATTGCTTGCATTTACCCCTCAGACCTCCTTGTCACTGAACTTCACGATGACCGCACCGACTCCTGTGAATATCTTGCTCTTTCCGTATGTAATGACGCTACTCAGTTGTGCAATCTGCACATCCTCTACTACTCCCAGGCAAGAACAACACCTTCATTACACACCTCATGGAAATTATTACAGCTAATGTTTCCCTCCACTCCAATTACATTTTCCTCAAAGATATTAATCTGCACTGGAATGACCCCAATGACTCTCATGTTAACGTCCTCAAAGACTTCCTTGCTGACTAATCACTTACTCAAGCCTGCACATTACCAACTCACACAAAAGGTGCCACACTGGATTGGGTCATTGCTAAGTTAACAGTGGTCAGGCTTAACTCAATAGATCCATGCGACTGGTCTGAACACCAAGCTATTAACTTCCTATTGCCTGGCACCCGCAAGACAAGGCCAGCACAACCTGTGAAACCGAAACTCTGGCTCAGGGACACAAAGGGGCCGTTCACAGAACTAATCTGAAATAAAATCCTAAACGCACTACTTTTGGTAATCACAGAAGGCATTTAGTAGTCGTAAAGTTAGTACTCCTAACTTTACTACTACTGAACTGAGATAAAATCTCAAATTTACTACTTTTGGTATTCACAGATTGCATTTAGTAGTAGTAAAGTTAGGACTCCTAACTTTACTACTACTAAATGCCTTTTGTGAATACCGAAAGAAGTAAGTTTAGGATTTTATCTCAGATTAGTTCTGTGAATCTGCCCCAAAGAGCCTAGATTTCTAGAAGCTGGCTGCACGCTGCAAGATTGACCCCCTCCCTCCTCAAATTTCTCAAAGGTCAATGGCCCTACAGAACAGTACAACTCAACTATGTCTGACGTAATTGATGATCTTGCCCCACTAAAGCTAAAAAGATCCAGAGTTAAAGACAAAAACCCTGGTTCAACGGATCCCTCAACAATGAAATGAGAACCCTCGGGTAAAAGAAAGAACCTGGAGACAGCACCCCTCAGCCTCCCAACTAAAACGTGTCCCACAGACCAGAAATGCTTACAACAGGAACATCCTTAAATCAAAAAAAGAGTTCTTTAGATCGGAACTAATCAAAGCTCAGAACAGACCTTGTAAGCTCTTTCACATGGTCAAACACTGATCTAACAAACTAGCTAAAACTTCCAATGAAACCTCAAAATCCCTAATAACCTGTGAGGAGTTTTCCTCCTTCTTTACAGCCAAAATTACCTCCCTAGGAAAATAACTTAATCCCGCCACCAACCTCTTCCTTCCGGGTCCCATCTCTCCTCTCTTTTCCCAGACAACACCGAAGAACCAAGTGCACTGGTTCAATTTCAAGTTATATGATGATTATTCCATCTTGAAAATTCTATCCTCCTTAAATCCGAATAACCACCTTAATGACCCACTCCCCTCCAGCTGCTTGACCGCAACCTCCCAATTTATCATTCCCATTTGGACTACAATAATCAACGCTTCCCTACTACATAGGTCAACACCTGACTCTCTAAAAGCCTGTCAAGTCGTCCCCATCTTAAAAAAAAACACCTTGAATCCTGCTACTCTGGACAATTTGAGACCAATATCCAATATCCTACTTCTAGCGAAAGCTCTGGAGAAATGTGTGCAACTTCAACTGAGCCAACATATGACCAACTTTAATCTGCTAGACGAATTGTAATCCGGGTTCAGGCCTGGGCACAGCCCTTGACCAAGGCAAAACATGGCTCCTAATTTTACTGGATTTATCCTCGGCATTCAACACAGTCAATCATGAGAAGATACTTGAATGCCTCGAATTCAGGATGGGAGTAAGAAGAACTGTTCTAGAATGGTTTAGATCCTTCCTCCATAACCGTACCCAGAAATTCTTAGTCAACAGTAATCTATCTGTTCCTTGCCCGATAACGACTTAAGTCCTCCAAGGATTAACTCTTTCCCCGACCTTCTTTAATCTCAACCTTGAACCTTTATCTGAATTATTACGTGCCGCCAAAATCTCCTTCTGCATATATACCGATGATACCCAGATGTACATCAAAATCGCATCTCTGGAGGAGATCTACGCTTTAAATGAGGCCCCAAAGCTGACTGTTCAATGGCTAGCCTGCAACCAGCTCAAATTAAATGCACTAAAGAAGGAGTTCCTTCTAATCTCCCCCCCCCAAAGTAACACTGACATCCAGGGATGGATCAAGTTGATCACAGGACTAAACTGCACACCGACCATAGTGAAATCTGCCACATCTCTCAGCAATAACCCTGGACCCAACCTGAATATGCGAGGCCACATCAACTTGATGGCTAAAACTACCAGGTTTCACCTGAGCTACCTGAGGAAACTAAAAACCCTTCCTTGATGCCTCAGACCTAAAAATGGCAGTCCATGCATCAGTTATCTCCAGAATCGAATATGGATGCTCAACCCTTCCAGGCCTGCCCAAGATCTCCACGGCCCCCTAAAAGCTTGTCTCAACGCCACCGCCAGACTCTTAACAGGCTCAAAACAATTTGACCACATCACACTGCATCTGAAGGCACTGAAGTGGCTTCCTCTTGAAGCCAGAATCCAACCCAAACTGGCATGTATCACCAACAAATCACTACACACTAAATACCCAGCATATCTCGGCCATAAAATCATGGTTTCTGGAGGAGCCAGAAAGTCCAGGCCTGCCAGAGACTTTGTGCTCCAGCCACCCCGCTTTCTAAAGAAAAAAACTTACAATCGTGCTTTCTCTGGTGCATCATCAAGAATCTGGAACTCAAATGCACTGAGGGTGCTTTCTTTTTGATTAATGAAGTAACATCACAGTATTTTCGTTAACTCTGTTTACTAATATCACTGAGGGCGACTCTAAACCCTATAATTTTCCTTACTAACTTTACTGTTTTAGCTGTAGTGGTTGAAGATACAAACCTAGATGGTTGATAATTTAGGGAGACTATTTGACATTGTTGCAGCCCTGATGAAGTCAATGATGCATGAAAAAAGTGCGTGAAGAAACACGTGTTGGCTGCAAATAAAATTCTTTTGGAAAACAACTATTAAACTTCTTCTGGATTTACCTTTTGAGTTGGACATTTGAGCCCTGGTGTTCTACAATTGGAACTTTCCTATATGAATGTTACTTTGAAAAAGGAAGAAAGAAATATTTGGACTGCTTTAGCTCTTATACTTTGAGCTCTGTGTTATAAGAATATATGTACTTTAATCATTAACTAATTATTTTGAAGTGCTCAAGGGGAATTTCTTTGTGATTATTGATGTACCCAGAATTCATTTTGGGTCTCTGTGGGATAGAGTGGTAACCCATCCCTCTCCCTTAGGAGCACTCATTCATTACGTTTATTATTCTAGTATTACTTTGCCTTTACAATTAGTTGTGCGCCCGAGCTCATACCTGGTTACCATTATTCACAATATTAGGTATTGGTACTTTATTGTGATCCTTTTGAAGGTCTGTTACAAGTCCCCTGTATTGTAGAAGATATATAACTTTCTAAGAAGTCAGGCATCTGGTGGCAGACAGTCCAAAGGTTGTATACTCACAAAGCACAGCGTGTGCTAAAGTGTAGGCTTGACAAATGCAAAAGTCCCAATCTCAATGCACTAGCTACTGTGTCACTAGTTTATACCTACAAATTTCCTTTGCATTAATGGCACTTTGGAGCTATCTTTCTTTTAACAGAATGACTTGAAATAGATTCCTCTTTTCAGCTTTTTTTGTAGGGATTTTTGGTTAGCTGATAGGGATTAAAATGCCCATATATACTTGTAAGGAAATGCCTCTTTTTGCATGCCCGCCCACAAGTTTTTGGACTGATGCTGGTGGTTCTTCGACTCTGGGCCTGCACTCTGACGCATAAAAAGGAATAGGTCTAATTGGCTCACTTATAGTTGGGATACGTTACCTTAGTTATAAGCCCCTAGTATATGATACCAAGGTGCACAGGGCCTGTAAGTTAAAATGTCTCTTGTGAACTGCAGCACTTATTGTCCAACCACGAGTGTGTCAAAGGATAGCATGACTCCTAGCCCACCATTGGTGGTTGTCAATGCAGTATTTACACTGCCAAATCGTCTTTGCAGTTTAAAGTAATGGCAATGCACAAACCTTCCATTTTAATATTTGTAATTCACCCAATACAGGCCTACTGAGCCCTAAAGGCGGGGTGCTTTATATTAAAAGATAGACATGTATTTTAGTAATGTTACATATCCTGGCAGTAAGAAATCTGCATTGTTGCCTTTACTGTGGAAAGGCTAGTAGCTCCATCGGTAAGTACAGAGTTACATGCTGACAACTTAGCAGTGCTAACTTCTGGATGGTACTAATCAATATGATACTTCAAGGTATCAAAAGAATCACTGCATTAAATTCAACCTGATGCCCAAGTTGAAGTTAATGTAACTTTTGCACAAAAGGCTGCTTTAGAAAGCTGCAACTTTTTTGCCCAAAGTTTCCAGTGACTGGTTTAGGGTATCACTCAAGTTGTTGTCCTCAAGACAGCCTACTTCCCTCATGAAGAAAGGTGTGTATGATTCTCAGGAAGGAAGACCAAGGGCCCTCATAAGCCATAGGACAAGATTTGTATTCCTTCTGGCAGGATAGCCAAATTTGGTGTGAGCCCAAAAGGAGAGCTTCAAAAGTGAAGCTGAGTTAGAAGGGCACATTATAGTCAAACACGAGAAGAGAAGCTCTTCATTTTAGCTGACAGACTGACATTTTGGACAGAGAGAGAAGCCGTTTGTTAGACCTGTCAGCCTTAGGCTGTTTTTCCCCCAAACTTTTCACCTACTTACCTCAAATTATTCCTGAAATTAATGGTTGTTGGCCTTAAGACTCTGAGCACTTTACCACTGTTAATTAGTGTTTAAGTGCTTGTGCTCAATCCCCTCAACATGGTTTGCGTTGCATATTCCAAATTGGCATATTTATTTTACTTATAAGTCTCTAGTAGAGGGGTATACCATATACCCAGGGCCTGTGAACTTAAATGTTACCAGTAGGACTGCAGCACTCATTGTGCCACCCAATTCAGTAGCCATCTACAAGTCCCAAGCCTGCCATAACAGCCTGAATGCAGTTTTAAACTGCCATGATGATTTGGCATTTAGATTTGGCATTTAGACCCCCTTGCCAAACCCAAATCATAATTTTCTAACATAAATGTCACCCCTAAGGTAGCCTCTAAAATGTTGGACATGTATTTTTAAGTTTTATATGCCCTAGTAGTAACAAACTCCTTAATTTGGTTTTCATTACTATGAGGCCTGCCCCTCACATGAGATAACATTGGAGTTCTTTATCACATTTAATAAGCTGTAATTCCTAATTTGGAGCAGGTGGATATATCATGTTTGGCACCTATGAAATTGCAACAAAAATCCTCTTTAATGGTAAGGTTATATTTTTCATTACAATTTTGAAAATGCCACTTTTAGAAAATTGGCATTTTTCTGTCCTTAGCCCTTTGTACCTACAAACTGTCTTCGGTCACATGAATGGGTGTTGCTGACAGTTAGACTTTGTGAATTCCTCCCAGACAGTCACATAATAGAGGGACTAGTTGTGCCACAATGGGCGATCTGCTGGCTTTATGGGAGTGGCGGAGCTGAGCACAGTACCGCTTACTCTGAATAGCCTGTGCTCTGCCATCACACAAAGGGCTTAACAACTCTGTATTGTCACTGCAGCCAGCTGGGAGTCAGGGTAGAAGAGTCAAGAAATGCCATGCAATTTAAACACATTTCTAGAAGCTTCTCCTACCACCAGGGTACAACAATAGAACCTTCAGACCCATTCTTCAGTTCACTACTGGACCTGAGGAAGGACTCTCAGAGGACTGCCTTCTGTGCACTCTGCCAGACTGCTGCTGTTCCTGGTAGAACTGCCTGCAGCCTTCTTGAACCTTCAGGGGACAGCCCTACTGTTGACCTTGCATCTTCATCTGCACCCAGAATTGTCAAAAGTGACTCCATGGGCTAGTTTGCTGGCCTACTGTTCAGAGTCACAGGAACATAAAAGGCTCCCACCATCTTAAACGTATACCTGGACCCAGCCTAAATGATTCCTAAACCTCCAAGAGGTGCCCTAGCAGTCCTGGATCCTTGTTTGTTGTTCTTAAAGTACCCAGAAGACCAAGTCCCAACCATGTCCATAACTGCTCTGAGAACCAGGAGGAGAACGGGACCAAGCTGCTCGCCTATCCGAGCAAAGTTCATTGCCAGTCATATTGACTTTGCAGTGTCTACTGCTACGTTCTTTTCTGCAGCAGTAAATAATTTTCAGCTGTTCTTCACCAAAGGGGTATCCAACCTCAGGGAACTCTCTTAGGCTACAGCCTTCTGACTTGTCCCTCAGGAGATTTTTAACTTTCCTTTCGACGACTAAGTCTGAACGTAGAAATATTCACCATGGCTTTGAACCAAGGCTATCCAACAATGAAGCTCCCTTCTCAGACACCTCCTGAAGTCTTGCCCCACTGAACTTTATCTTCCCAGACACAATTTTTCTCTCAATTTCTAAATCTGAAAGTAAGCTCTCGCCGGCCCCAATCCCCTTCTTGTATCCAAACTGCACTTGATTATTGATCTTTTAGGCACTAGTTTTCACTAAAAATGTTACAATTCATAACTCTGGTTCTGCTGATTAGATCTTTTTGTTTTGGTGTCATGTAATTTATTGAAACATTTCTAAATTGGTTTGGGATTTTTTTTTTTGTGTTGTGCTTTCATTTTAGTAATGTTTGTGTGCTGCATAAATACTTTACACATTGCCTTTAAGCTAAGATTGACTGCTTTTTTTGTGCAAAGCTACCCAGGTTTAAGCATAGGTTATTTTCGTGACTTTTTGTAGCTTGATCATGGTTCATATCCCCAATCAACCAACAACCTAATTTCTATTACAGTTGCAAACTGTTTTTCTGTAGGAATCTAGCACCGAGGTAGGCACACCTCTGGGATGGGCTAAGGAGCTTCACACGCCAAGGGACAGGTTCTACCATGTTGGGACTTTACCAAAATTAGCTTTCAGTGCTATCTAGATGCCACACTTTACAGGTAGGAGCAACTATTTGGGTGGGGACCTGATAGCCCATTGGTTAGTAGTTGCTACATCTGTGAGGGTCAGAAACAGGCATAGAAATGACACCTCGTGGCACCCAGATCTCAGAACACATCTGAAGTGGAGAGAGGACCAAAGATGGAATGACATGCTGTCCCCTGGTGCCAGGAAAAAGAGGCTGCACCAAAGGCTGGACTTCTGAAGCTGCCTTGTGAACTAGCAAAGAAACCACTGTGCCTATGGTGTTCAGCTTGAGGTAAAGTCATCCCTAAACCCCAGTCAGAGAATGTGTCTGCCATGGGTCAAAAAAGTTTAGAAGCCAACTCCTCTGAGAGCCCAGAGCCAAGAAGCGTCATTGCTGCTGAATGTCAAGTCCAGACCCTCTAAAGTCACACACAAATCTGCTGGACCTCAGTGAGTCAACGGAATAAAACTGGTTTTGCTGTAACCAGTGATAATGATCAGCAGACCAGTGGCAACTGGTGTTTGGCTGGAATTCACCTGGACTTATAGGAAAATTGACCCCTAAGGCATGGCTGCTCCACCATGTATGTGGATCAGGGGGTAGCCACAGGAAGACCCCCTGACACTGGATCAGCATCCTCAGCATTGGTGAACATCTTTAGCATCCTACAGCACTCCATTGACTACAATGGCGGTTTAGCTATAGCCCCTGGAACTGGACTGGAGACTGCTTTTCTTGGGAGGTAACTGTTCTTTTGGGCCTCATTGGTCCCAATGACAGGTTCCCTGCCTCATTTGTTACCAAAATAGTGCCCTTATATCCATTTTGAAGTTATATGTTGTGTCTAACCCTAAACTGCAATTTGCAGCAGATTACAATGATTTATTGTATAAGTGAAACGCTGTGATTTATTTTGTCTTTGAAAATTCATATCTCCTGAACCCTCGGGTGGAGTTTTGTCATTGAATTTTCTATGTAAAGTTAAATATACAACCTATTTTTCTAAATTAGTGGTGGACTTTAATTGACATGCATTTTCTTCTTATTCAACTGTTTTGGCACTTTGTCATGCTTTAAACTCATTCCTTTGAGAAAGCCTGATTACCATGAGTCACAGTTACCCAGGATTAAGCTAACATTTTGCAAACAAACCTGACTGGATCGGATATGGAATTGCACCTTCAGTATGTGGTAAGAACAAAGAACAACACCATCAAATACACCTCTTTCCTCAGAAAACCTAAGGTACAATTCATCTTGTCCAACCTAGTTGCAGTGAATTTAGAGAACCTATTAGTTATCTGATAAATAAGTTAGTTGTGAATGAACAAGAAATACCTATGCAAAATTAAAAACTTTTTGTGCCGAGGGCCATACAGCTAACGCCCTCCACCATTACAGATGTAAATATAAGATGTCTTCTTGGTGTCCAGAAAGGGTCAAGCATTTTACCCGACTTAACATAATGGGAAATCAAGACCATGTCTTGCTTACCATTACCTTTGGTAGACCAAGGGCCACATTGTTGTCAGTTGTAGCATCGGTCAAGAGCAGGTGGCACATCTAGAGTTATTTATTTATATCATTTATAGAGCGTGCTGTTACCAACCGGTGTCCTGGCGCTGTAGTGATAGCTCCTGTGGCTTCAAACCTCCTACCTAGTGAGTGAATAGCCACGTTTTAAGACTTTTCCGAAAAGCCAGAAGATCCGTGCTCTGTCTCAATGCCGTTGGTAGGGCGTTCCAGGCATTAGCTGCCCCTCGGACAAAACTTTTGCCCCCCCAGCGTGCTTTTTTAATGCGTGGTGTCCTGATCAGCCCCATACTAGCCGATCTGAGGTGTCTACCCGGCTTGTACTACTGGAAGTGCTGTTGCAAAAACGATGGGCCAAAGCCATGGACCGCCTTAAAGACTATGCACAATGATTTGAAAGTTATCCGTTTATGCACTGGGAGCCAGTGTAGCTTCACCAGTTCCCGGGAGACGGAGGCGAACTTTGGTAGGCCTGTGATGAGACTGGCTGCGGCATTCTGCAGAACCTGCAGTTTGTTAAGCAGCCCCTGTTGGGCCTCGAGGAATAAACTGTTGCAATAGTCGAGGCGGGAGAGCACTAGTGCCGTCACCACCGTTTTCTTGCACCCATCCGGTAGAAAGGGAAGGATCTTCCGGATGATTTTCAGAGACCAGTGGATGGAGGAGGTCAGCGCATTAACCTGGGTTTTGAAGGAGAGATGGTTATCGATCAGGACTCCCAAGTTCTTAACTTTGGTAACAAAAATAGAATAGAGTTACTATACAAAAAATGTGCTTCTTAATCTTCCCCTTCTAAAACAGAAACACTTCAACTCTCATCTAGAGAACACACTCAAGAAATCTTCAGTGGAATGAAACATGCTCATTCGTTTTATGACAAGGTCAGGTCTGCATCTACTAGGTTTTCTATGGGATAGCAAAAATCCAGTTTGCAGCTTATCAGCTAAGGAAAACACAGCCACAAGATTAGATTTCTTTCTTCCAAGCTCATATGTAGTCTCGCCCTTAAATCTCATTAAAAATAGTAGTGGATTAGACTATGCAAGGTTGAGTTTTGGTGTTGGTTCATTTGCTACAGTAAATAGCTAGGACTTTGTAGGCAAACTAGGAGTGGCCATTTCTGACTACTGAGTTAAGGGTGCAGTGAACCATGCTGCATACTTCTTTCAGAGTCTAACTTTATTTTTACTACCTAACAAAAGGAACAAATCAAGAATGAAATAATGTAATTTTTCAGCAACTAGTCACTATTTA
Source organism: Lissotriton helveticus (assembly GCF_964261635.1). Taxonomy (NCBI): domain Eukaryota; kingdom Metazoa; phylum Chordata; class Amphibia; order Caudata; family Salamandridae; genus Lissotriton; species Lissotriton helveticus. The sequence goes on along the minus strand of NC_136063.1, from coordinate 1,420,231,578 downwards.
TGAACCATTAGCAGACATGACATTCTATTCAATGCTGGTTTCAGTTCATAACCTGTTAAGAGACCTTAACCTCTTTACTGCTAGTAGGGAATTGATGGCTTCTGTGACAGAATATTGAGGAAAGCAATACTGAATCACACAAACATTGTCAAAAATATATTGGTTGGGGGAGGAGCCAAGCTCGCGATCGTAATGGTCGCTCTGTAGCTCGGCTCCGTCAGCCTTCCGGCCTGACTCGCAAATCCCGCCATATATCCTGCCCCGGGACGATGCACTCGAGCAGAGATTGAAACGCAACGTGTTGCTCTTACTCACCGTCTGACCTGGAGGCTCCTACGTGCCGCTACTCCGAAGTTGTGCCCCCTGAGGAACCAGGGCCTCCGCGGTGATGAAGCCGGGGCCTCGCCTATTGGACCCAGCCTGGCATTGTTGTACGCGTCGGCCCCGGCCGAGAGCGTGAGCCGCTGGCGGGAGACCGTTGTGCGAACATTCTGGTGGTCCTGATCCGGACTTGCCTTGGTGGCCGTGGAGCTGGTGTGGGGCACGGTGCACCGAGGGCTGCTCGTGTGAAGGGGGCCCCCCTGCCGCGGCTCCGTCCGTCCATCCTGGAGCCTCACGCCCGGGATCTGCTCTTCGACCACGCCAAAGGTATTGCAGGCTGCAACCCGACTTTGGCGGCTCTCCTTTCTGCACCAAGGCTGCCATAGCGGGACCCCCTTGGTTTCTGTGGAGGTCCGCATCTGAGTCCCTGATCCGGGAGTCGCGGGAGGTGGTGTCGAGCCTGAATCCACAAAATGGCGGCCATCGAGATAGACCGTGGATATCCTCCGGACGGCGGACCTGGACTACTGGCCTGCACGGGGGCCTGGACATGTGTGCGCGAGCCTACAATCGGCGACGTTCTGGAAGCACTGCGGTCCTTGCATGCGGCCTTGACCCCCATTGCCTCTGGGGTATCGGTGCGGTCCGCCGCCATCTTAGAGGGCCGGTCTCTCACGGTCCCCTCTCGTCTCGGTGATGCTTCTGCCTCACCCCCCTCGGCCGCGCTGAGAACTACTGCCACTGGCCATCGACAGGTATGCGAACGATTGGCTCCTGCACCTCCTGTGCTTCACTGTTTGGAGTTTGGGGGCCCGGATGTCGTTCTGGGGTCGGATCCTACTCGAGTGTCCGAGAAACATGATGGCTTGCTACATCTATTTGCCTTGATGAGGTCGTGTTTCTGCTCTGCAGGGGAACCCCCGCTTTCCCGAGCGGCGAGACTGAACTCCTGTCTTTTCCTGCCCCTGTTAATATTGTTGGGACACTTGCACTGTATACCCGGACTTTTGATCTTTTGCTTATGGATTGCCCTCCCTGGCCTACGTCTTCATCGGACTATTTTTTGTTCGTGTGATTGCCTTGCACCGAATTGTTCGCTTCTCGCTGTCGTATGGTGGGAGTTGCATGTAGCTAAGGAAGGCCTGGGGTGAGATACATTGCTTCCGGTGGATTGCTGGTATACATATCCATGGCAAGCTTTCCCGTGTGCATAGTGCGGTGGGTGACCCCCTTGTACATTTTATGATGCTCGAGTTGTATCGCTTTCGTCTACACGTATTACGATTGACTGGTTGGGCGGAGGGCTGAGGCCGATCATTTTGTTTTTACTTCTTCACTCCTCCCTCACATCTTTTTTAGGTCTCGCCTGTCGATGCGCATGCGCATCGAGCAAGGCGAGAGTATTGGGACTTATCCACTCTTTATCCACACTGCAAGGAATCGTGGCGATTCCTTGCAGTGCCCGTGACTTTTAAGCTCAATGCGCATGCGCATTGAGCTTAAAAGCGCGTGCACGTCCGTCTTTGTTTACCCGCTCCGCCCCCTCCCCTTCCCGCCGTGTCGCATTTCTCCTCCCCCCTCCCCTCTCTTCCCTCCGTCTTGTTTATTTTACCCGCTCCGCCCCCTCCCCTTCCCGCCGTGTCGCATTTCTCCTCCCCCCTCCCCTCTCTTCCCTCCGTCTTGTTTTTATTTTATTATTATTTTGCCCAGCGCACACAGCGTCCGATTAACAACTTATGTCACTTCTCTTTTTTATTCATTATTGTTTTTATCGTGGCTTACACTATCTCTTATGCACATAACTTTATTATACACAGCACTCGCGCAACGCCGTTTCCGGATCTAAACACGCCCCCTTGCATCACACGCTGATTCGACTCCCAACAGCAGACACGGAGTCGCAGGCCAGCAGCCACGAGTGCAGAACCACTAGTTGGCGAATAGGTAAGCGCATAAAATTACCCCTCCTTAAGTCGCAGCACATCGCCGTAGTTGCATTTAACATTTGTGATTTCTTAGCTCAGAGGTTTCTACCAGAGGTGACAGCGGAACCATTATTTATTAGGTTAAAAGAGTTTAAGACATTTCTTTAAGACATTAGTCCCTTTTTAGGGTCCATTTTCAGCGGCAGTGTGAGACCATCTCTTACAGGATTTTAAATTGCAGAATGGGGTCAGTCCATCCCATTTACTTACAACTTATTTACTTCTGAACAGCAAGGCGCGCATAACATAAGCGCGTTATTTTCACTGCAACGCTTGTTATTCACTGCGGGCTGGAGGGAGTGAGTCTCTGTCCCGGGCCCCTGCCAGGGGCCCCTGCAGAGCTGCTCTGTCGCAAGAAACGCCTTGGAAACTTAGCGCCACTCATCAGGATTCATCGAGTGCGTGTGATTGGTGTCTCTCTGCCTCGTGTGCCTTCTCTCTCTCTCACGTACATCTCTCTCCCCTCCCCCCAGATCTCATCCTCCTTAAGGGCCCGCCCCCTCAACGGTGACTCACCTAGCAGGCATCCAGCTAATGAAACTGCTGGAGTTTAAAGGGCTCCTACCTGCTCCAGCAGACCCCGGTCATGTGACATGGGGGTGGGGGCGCAACGCCCCCCCACCCCCCATGTGGGGGAACACCCAATGTACTGTAACCCGACCGACCCACTCCATTCTTATCTGCACGAGCCTCCTCGTGCGCAGCCTGGTTCCCCGCCTTAACCTTGTAATTAGACGCTTTGCTGCCCTTCCTTAAGCCACCAAAACGAGGCCCCCCATACCCCTCCACTCTCTTCGCTCCCACTCCTGTGCTTTTTCTCCCTCTAACCTGCCTCCGAAATTGAAGCGTTTTTATGCCCCCCACCCTCTCCCCGTTGCGTCTCTCCAGGCCAAATTCCTCTTCGTCAGTACTCTGGGAGACAACTCCTAAGCTGAGGCTCCTGCAGCAGCCCCCCGCCACTCGCGCTCGCCCCTCGTGCGCCTTTGTCTACCCTTTAACCCGACTCCCCATTGAAACCTTCTTCCTGATACTCGGTGCGTCACCCCATGCCAAATACCTGGTTTGTTTTACTCCGAGAAGAGTAAATCATCTGCGCAGGATCACAGGATGTTGAGCCACTCCCAAGTCGGCAGCTCTGTGCATAGGCCACATCACTTCCCCTATGGTCCCCACTATAGCCTACGGTTGCCTAGCGGGCCCCATTGACTAACTTGCGTCTTCTGTGATCCTGTCCGCCCTCCGAGCTTAGCCTGCCACTCACGAATTGCAATTTTCTAACAACCATTGAGCCAGCCCCAGACAAAACACTTCAACCCTCCTATCCTCACACATCATTAACCTACCCTCCCGCATATTGCTCCACTCCTGCTGCCATATGAACCATCGCGCTGGGGGCAATGCAGTCCTCCATGCGCACTGCTGCTAGGCCGCAAAGGTGGTACCTGGGCTAAACATTGGGTGTAGCCACACCCTATTGTAATTGTATACCACTCTTCACCCTCACTCACCCTCACTCACCCTCACTCACCCTCACTCACCCTCAACCCCTCACTCACCCTCACTCATCCTCACTCACCCTCAACCCCTCACCCTCACCCACCCTCAACCCCTCACCCTAACTCACTCACCCTCACCCTCACTCACCCTCACTCTCACTCACCCTCAACCCCTCACTCACCCTCACTCACCCTCACTCACCCTCACTCACCCTCAACCCCTCACCCTCACACAGTGCAATAGGTCTCGGAGCATTTGAGTTAGAGCTTTTAGATTTGTTTATGGCTTTTTTTATTTGTAATTCTTTAGCATTGGCTACAGGAAACAAAAATGCTAAAGATTTACAAAAAAAAACCATAAACAATTCTAAAAGCACTAACTCTAATGCTGCTAGACCTATTGCATTTCCAATGCTTGTTGTCATCTTATTCTTCTTTTTGTCTCCTTATTCTTTTTCTCTTTCGTGTTTCCTACATTTCGGGTTCGGGATTAGGGCGACAGGCACGCTGCTGGGGGGGTAGGCCGTAGCCTTCTGCAGGGGTGCTGGTTGGGATGGGTGGGATGGGTTTTCTTTCCCGGTTTATTTTCCTTTGTTCTATGGCCCTTTTGTATCCCTTTATAGGAGAGCCGCGGCTGTCCCTGCCTCCCGTGGTATTATAGGGATGGGGTCTGGATTGCTGCTTCCCTCCTTTTGTGGCTATGCTGTGTTTCAGTGCCGACTCCCATCCCTTCCTTGTTGCTAATACTCCTGCTCTTTCTGTGTCCTTACTACGGGATGCTTGTCTCGGCGCGGCGCTCTTCTCTTTCAGTCTGTATTTTTCTTTTTCCCCCTTTTCTTTCCCCTCCCCTTCTCTTTCTCTCTCTCCCTAGGGTTAGTATGACGGGTTGGCTTTAGTGATGTTAGTGTTCCGGTTCCATCGTCCTATCTCTGCTGTGCTATTGGGTGGTAGAGGTGCACACGATGAGTCTATTTGTATGTTGATTTGAATTAACCGCATCTGCTTTCGTATTGATGTAGACTGTAGTGATAATTTTCCGCATTGCTGCCCCTTTAGTTTTCTTATGGCCAATAGTTTGCTCTGGGAACCTGGATTCATTTATACTGTATCCGAGCCTGTTATACTCCTTATTGTAATATTATAAAAATTAACCTTCCTTCTTCCTGTTTGTGGGCCGTCCAGATTCTCCCTCCCACCTTCCTTTTTCGAACTGTATTGACTGCATATTATCCTGATTGTATCTGTATATTTTTCTTCTGTATTTTTTGGATTGCTCTATTGTATCGTGGCCGGCCGGTCTGGTTGTAGGCCCAGATTTGTATTTCCTTTTTGTACAAATAAAGGTTTACAACAAAAAAAAAAAAAAATATATATATATATTGGTTACAAAACAAGAGTGGCCCTATGCCTAAACAAGAAATACACAAATATCTCCTACAAACATTTCACCAATAAAAATATCTAAAACATCTATATAACAAAATCAAAAATAAAGAGACTCGCCATATCATTACCATATTAAATATATACATCGCTGAACACATAGATTAAATAATTTTATCAACAATCAACCAATAATAAAATATGACTTAAATTAATATACACTAAATTATTATTCTAAACAGCTATACAAAACTAAAACTAAACTACCTAAACACAAAATAACATTAAAACAACATTCATATTAAAATTGCAAAATAAAGCAACCATAACTATAAAAGAAAGATTATTTATTTAAACATTATGTAAATAAACATTATTTAACTATAATTTCAAATATATATGTGCGTGTGTGTGTGTGTGTGTGTGTATGTGTGCCTGTGTGTCGGTGGGTGTGTGCAAAAAGTAAAGCCTAAACAATACATCAATAATTTTCAAACATCTAACATTAACAAATATAATTGTTTCTACAGAGAAAAATAAAACACCTAGACCATGAACTTCCAATAAGAACAAAAGCATCAACAACAAATGTCTGATAAATTCAATGATATCAAATCTCTAAGTGTAAGTTTAAAAAAAGCAATGATGACCCTTTAACCAGGCAGCTCGCTCCCCTCACAGCCACGCAGCCCCCCTGTGTGACCTCAGCCCCTGTTGCTGCTGCTCGTAACTGGTTTGTGCCCCGCTAATACTGCCTGCTTCTTGCTCATTTGTATTTACTGTGCCTCTTCTGTTTTCTCTCTTTATTCCCTTGTGCACCCATTTTCTCTTGTGCCCCCATTTTTCTTGGGCTCCCTTGCCTCTTGTGACCCCCTCCTGCTCCCTACTCTGTGTTCCCGCCGCTGCATCCCCAGCAGCTGCGCCCCCTGCATTCCGATTCGCCACCCCGCTCCTGCCTCCCAGCAGCTCCTCCCTCCCTCATCCTCTCATATGGACGCCGAGCGCAGCGGGTGCACTGAAGGTGCACCTAAGGCAAGCACGTCTGCGCCCGTCCGCGCCTGGACCGTGTCCAGCTCCAGGACCCCTGGCCCACGCACACACCACGATGCCCAGCTCCGCTACGACTCCAGCACCTTCCACGCACTCAATACCGGACGATCATGCACCTGCTGCCTGGCCGCCCCAAAGTGCACCCAAGGACCCTTCGCCTGCCGGATCTGCAGCTTCACTAGCATCCGGCCCGCCAACCTGCCCAACAAGAATCCCAACTTCCACAATGCATCCTGCTCAACTCCTGCTCTGCCCGTAAACACACCGTCAAACTCTAGGACCTACTCAACACTAACGCCCCAGATGTCGCCTTCCTGACGAGACCTGGCTAACCCCCTCCTCAGATCCTGACATCGCCATAGCCATCCCGGAAGGCTACAAGATCACCCGCAAGGACTGCACCAACGGAATAGGAGGAGGGATTGCCATTGTTCACAGAAAAAATCTCAAAATATCGACAGACGCCAACAACACCCTCAGCAGCGCCTAACACCTACACTTCCAGATCCACACCAACCCCAACACCACCCTCAGAGGCACCCTCTTCTATAGACCCCCTGGACCCCGACCACAGTGCAGCGACTCCATCGCCAACTTCATCAGCACACACGCCCTCGCCTCCACAGACTACATCTTCCTCAGGGACCTAAACTTCCACCTCAAGAACAACAACGACGCCAACTCCTCCACCCTGATCAACATCCTCGGCAACCTCGGACTCAGATAACTTGTCACAACACCCTCGCACTCCGCCGACCACATGCTTGACCCTATCTTCTCAGCAAGCAGCCACGTCTTCTTTGACCGTACCACCGAACTCCCCAGGACCGACCACCGCTGCATCCACTTCACCTTCCGGAAACCCACCACACACCACCGCACCAAGCAGACGCCTCACCGCAGCTGGGGCAAAATCACCGTGGACCAGCAAACTACTGCCATTGCCCAGAGCCCACCTGCAGACCTGACCGACCCCGATGCGGCAGCCCGCAGCCTCAGACAATGGATCAACGACTGCGCCAACACCCTCGCCCAGCTCAAGAAGCCCCCCAACACCCACACCAGCAAGAGAGTAAGTTAGTTCACCGAAGACCTCCAGGCCTCCAAGCGAACCTGCCGAAAACTAGAAAAAAACTGGACCCGCAAAAGTACACCGGAAAGCCACACAGGCCACATGAACGCCACCCGCCGACACCACCAACTTTTCAGATCCACCGAAAGGACCGCCTTCAGAGAGTGCATAGACAACAATGCACACAACACCATAGAGCTCTTCAGCATTGTGAGGGAGCTCTCCAACCCCTGCTCCAACACCAACAACATCCCACCGTCACAAGACCTATGCGTCCCTGGCCACCTTCTTCCAGCGCAAGATCGCGGACATCCACGACAGCTTCGAGGCTTTCACCACCCCGGCAATCGCTGACACTCCCGCTCCCACAACAACCACCCGCACGAACCACCTGCGCGCCTGGACCAACATCAACGACGACTACACCATCAAGATTATGAACACCGTCCACTCCGGATCTCCAGAAGACCCCTGCCCACACCACATCTCCAACAAAGCCAGCAGCACCATCGCACCCCACCTCCGGAAAACCATCAACATCTCCTTCGAGACAGTGACCTTCCCAGAGAGCTGGAAGGACGCAGAGATCAATGCCTTTCTTAAGAAACCCAAGGCGGACCCCAAGGACCTCAAGAACTTCCGACCCCTCTCCCTCCTCCCGTTCTCGGCAAAGGTCACCGAAAAGGCGGCCAACAAACAACTGACAAGCTTCCTTAAAGAGAACAACATCCTGAACCCCTCCCAGTCCAGGTTCCGAAGCAACCACAGCATGGAAACTTCCCTCATCGCCGCCAGTGATGACAATAGGTTCCTCCTTGACAATGGAGAAACAGTGGCCCTCATCCTCCTGGACCTGTCAGCCGCTTTCGACACAGTCTGTCACCGCACACGCAGAGCACACCTCCACGATGCCGTAATCCAAGAGAAGGACCTGGACTCGACCACCTCCTTCCTCTCTGGGAGAACCCAGAGCATCCGCCTCCCCCCTTCCACTCCAAAGCCACATAGATCATCTGCGGAGTACCCCAAGGCTCATCCCTCAGCTCAACGCTGTTCAACGTCTACATGACACCACTCGCCCACATCGCCTGACGACATGACTTAAACATCATCTCCTACACCGACGACACCCAGCTGATCCTCTTGCTCACCAAGGACCCCCACACCGCCAAAACCAACCTCCATGAAGGAAAGAAGGCCGTCGCCGACTGGATGAGGAACAGCCGATTGAAGCTGAACTCAGACAAGATGGAGGTCCTCATCCTCGGTTCCACCCCCTCAGCCTGGGATGACTCCTGGTGGCCAACCGCACTAGGAACACCCCCTACACCCACCGAAGAATGAATATTAATAGAAGACAAAATAACTTGCTGAGATTAACTCAAAGTAACAAATTAATGAAGTATGGAACGTTTAATTCTTGCCCTCCTTCACACTAGTCTACTCACTTTTACCTAACAAAGTTTATATAAAATCTAAAAATAACAATTGCTGTCTTCCAAAATTAATCAGTGACTTTGACCAAGCAATGATTAGTACCATTTAAAACGCATCCCCTTATACAGCTATACTGTAATATTGCTATAATTTTAGTCAAAATATGTGGTGACCCCTCAATAATCAGCACTAAAGGCCTGATTATGATAGAGGTTGGTCGGACCGCTGGCCACTATTGTGGCAGTCAGGAAATAACCCGACAAGTATGAGGCAGTCAGACCGTTGCTATACGATGGGACCATCGGACTGGTGGTTGGAAAGTGCTCAGAAACTGAGTAATGGGCCGCAGCACAAGCCACAGCTGTGCAACACCTCCAGCACATCCATGCACCATGTGCCAAGCACAATGTCCCCCAGGACCACTTTTAAGAAGCATACAACAGCTAGATGCCCGGTTTGGGGCTCCCCATTTCACTTTCCAACAACCTTTTCTGTCAGAAAGGGATATCCATATCCTCATGTCGGAGCCTGCCTCGGCACCACCGCCATTCAGGGCTGCGACTCCAACCGCCGCCCTGCAGGATCTGATATCCTGGTTTAGGTGACAGTCTATGTGTCCGACTGACGGAATTGTAATCCAGCAGTCAGATTGAAGAGCTGTCAGCGGTCCGACCTCCATCAAAGGACTGTGGATGTGCAGTACAACCGCTTTCTTAATCAGGCCCTAAGTGTTAAATACTCAACAAACACTAAGTTTTCATATGAAAATAAAATATAATTGCCATACTATATGTCCCTGTAACTGCAGTAGCAAAAGACTGCAACTTCCCAATAGAATCATCCTACTAACAAAGACCAAAAAAACCTAAGTCCTTTAATGGTCCATTTGAAAAATACTTGGGTTGGCAAACTGCACCATTCTGGACTCAGATTCAAATGTATATATAACAAACTGTTAGAAATTGTGTCTCTAGTTGGCAGAGGTATGCACACTGTTCAAGTGGGTACCACAATCCTAGTCAGAGACACTACCTAAATTAACCTGTGCTCACCCTCAGGTAGCTTGGCACAGGCAGTCAGGCTTACCTTACGAGGCAATGTGTAAAGTATGTGTGCAACACTTTATTTAGCAGTAACACAGTGAAAACCTCACAAAAAGACTAAACACGCCAATTTCAAACAATACAGTGGCAATCTGAGCCAAAAGTCTAATTTTAGGACTTCTGTATTCACAGAAGTTATTTACGACTTCTGGTATTCCCAGAAGTTACTTACAAGTTGTATCTTTATGTCCACACTCGGGCGGATTGTCTGCACCCAGGCCGGAATCCCTGCTCTCGGGCAGGAATCTGCACACCCGGGATGGTAGCTCCACACAAGGACCGGAATTTCTGCACTCAGACCGGATGGCCATCGTCTTCAATGCTAAAAACCAGCGTAAGTGCTTACCATTCCCCCACTTGGGCCAGATGAAGTCAAAACACCTGCAACTGCAGTCAATGACACCACCTGCAAGACTTGCTCTGCAACCTAAATAAAGGCAGCACGAAAACATGGCCCGGGTTTGCCCGGAGAGTTCCTTCTTGCCTGCTCTGTGCCTTACTTAAAAAAATGCTACTCCAGAGGAGGAAGAGAAATTACACTGAAGAGGAGACCACTATGATCTTGGCGTTTATTGCGAGGCATCACAAATGGATCCAATGTTTCACCACTTACAGCATCAATGGCACACAGAAATCAGCCCTATGGCAGCATTTAGCCACTGCAGTCACAGCATTGGGGGAGCATGTCCTCAATGTCAATGGGATAAAGAAGTGGCAGGTCGAGAAGAGGCGGGTGAGGAAGAAGTACGCTAGGATTGAGGTGGCCAGAATTTTCCCTGGTGTACAATCCGGATAATGCCTCCATCTCACCCACTAGAGGAAGATGTCCTCCACACCATACACTCCCACAAGCTCCATGGGCTGCCTGTGAATGATGTCTGCAATGTTATACCAGGTAAATGTGATGACAAGAACATAGATATGAAAAGTCTGTCTGCGCTGTGACAATGGAAGTTTTCCAAGTATGTATAATAAGGCTAGTGAGTCAGAGCCTCATGTGTCTCCTTCTGCACGTTGCAAAACAGGTCCCAGAATCCTTTGAGATAGAAATGGCAAATCACATTTCCACTATCAAAAATATGGGCCAAGCACTGCTGCTTATAAACCTAACATTGGTAAATAGTAATAGACAAAAGTACCCCTTCCACTTAGCCAACCTGGACTGGGAGGGGGGCAGGTAAGGGCGGTTGGGGGGAGGTTGGGCAGGGGAAAATCAACAGACAATGAAATAGGGAAAATATAAAAATCACTTACCTTGTGCTTGCTGCATCGCTGACCACAAGGTGAGTGTTTATCTTTTTTCATAGTTTTATTTTCCCATTATGTCTGTCTGATATCCTCCGAACTGCCATGCCCTCCAATGCCCTTCCCCCCACTGCTCCTACCTGCCCTGGCTGCACTTAGCATTACTGTTAGCATGTTAATGCAATGAGGACATTTATGACAAGTTGCACATGTACATTTTTGGTTTGATGACTTTTCTCTGTTCTCCTCTAATGACACATTCAGCCAGAGTACTGGCATCCACTGTATCAGAGGTCCCTGCATCTGCTGGGAGGAAACATTATCATACACAGCAAATCCATACCACCATCACAAACTGGTAAGTAAAACCAGTCAGGAGAGGGTCCAAAAGCCTACATTGTTAGCAGACAACACATGGACATATTACATGTATTACATAAACAGTGCCAGAATTATGAACTTAACTCTGAAATCTAGTGAATCACATGTGGCAACTGGAATACTAACTTGCAAACACACATATCTTTGACCCTTGACCCTTGACCCTCGGGTAGGTCACTTCTCCTCCGCTGCAGCTCCGCCTTCCTGACAACTTTTGCCACCTGCTCCTCCGTCCAGATCGGCGCTCTCCTGCCTTGCACGAGCGCCACCTGGACTGCCTGTGCCTTGGTTGTGTGCCCCGTGTGCCTGGCCGCCCCCTTCTCTTTTTCGTACCGCCGAGTGAGTGAGTGTTATATCCTGGTTTTTCCGTCGGGCTCCTCAGCCCCGTCTTTCCCGCCGCTGCCTCCCGCGTGGCCCCGCCCCCCCTACACCCATTGGCTTCTTCCCTCCCGCCTCCCAGCTGACCCCTCCTCCCCTTCTTCCCTCTTATGGAGACCGCTGCGCCCGTCCACGCTTGGACCGCGCCCAGCGCCAGGAACCCTGGTCCTCAACGATGCCAGCCCACCCGACGGACCTACAGCGCCGCCACCCTCCACGCACTCAACGCCGGCTGGAACCCCACCTACTACCGAGCCACCCCGAAACGCACCCACGGACCCTTCACCTGCCAAGCCTGCCAATTCACCTGCCTCCGAACCTGCACCACACACGCCCAGCCGAGCACCAGAAACAACCACCTCAAGTGCATCCTGCTCAACACCCGCTCCGTCCACAGGCACGCCGTCGAACTCTGGAACCTCCTCGACACAACATCACCAGACGTCGCCTTCCTCACAGAAACCTGGATGAATGCCTCCTCAGCCCCCGACATCGCCATAGCCATTCCGGATGGCTACAAGATCACCCGGAGGGACCGTGTCAACCAAACCGGAGGAGGCATTGCCATCGTCCACAGAAACACCATCCGCATCACGACCAACTCCGACATCACCCTCACCACCACCGAGCACCTTCACTTCCAGATACACACCGACCCCAAGACCACCCTCAGAGGCACTCTCATCTACAGACCTCCGGGACCACGCACACAATTCAGCGAAGCCATCGCAGGCTTCATCAGTCCACACGCCCTCACCTCATCAGACTACATCCTCCTAGGGGACCTCAACTTCCACCTGGAGAACAACAATGACAGCAACACCGCCGCCCTGCTGGACAACCTCGCCAACCTCGGAATCAAGCAACTGGTGAACACCCCCACCCACTACGCCGGCCACACGCTTGACCCCGTCTTCTCCTCCAGCAAGCACATCTCCTTCAGCCACTCCTCCGGACTACATTGGACAGATCACAGCTGTGTCCACTTCAACTTCAGGAGAACCATGACCCACCACCACCCGTAGCAGGTCCCCGGCAGAAACTGGAGCAAGATCACCGCCGACCAGCTCACCACCGCCCTCAGCCAGAACCCACCCACCAACACAACGGACCCCAGCGAAGCAGCCCGCAACCTCACACAGTGGCTCACCACCTGCACCGACAACCTCGCACCACTAAAGAACCCTCCCAGCAGATCCGGCAGTAGGAAAGCCTCGTGGTTCACCAACGACCTCAAAAACTCCGAGAAAACCTGCCGCACCCTCGAGAAAGCCCGGCGCCACGACCAGACAACAGATAACATGACAGCCCTCAAGAACGCCACCCGCAAACACCACCAGCTGATCCGCACCACCAAAAGGACAACATTTAAAGAACGACTGGACAACAACACCCACAAGAGCAAGGAACTCTTCAGCATCGTTAAAGATCTCTCCAACCCCAGTGCCGGAAACAACGACATCACACCCTCGCAAGACCTCTGTGGCTCACTCGCCTCGTTCTTCCACAGCAAGATCACCGACATACACAACAGCTTTGGCGTACAGACCACGCACCCAACCACCGAACCAACGCCCCCCACCACCACCCTCAGCACCTGGATCCCTGTCAGCACCGAAGACACCACCCGCCTGATGAACACCATCCACTCCGGCTCTCCAACCGACCCCTGCCCACACCACATCTTCAACAAAGCCGACTCCATCATCGCACCTCAGCTCCGGAACATCATCAACAGCTCCTTCGCATCCGCCACCTTCCCGGAGAGTTGGAAACATGCCGAGCTGAGCGCCCTCCTGAAGAAACCCACCGCGGACCCCACGGACCTCAAGAACTTCTGCCCCATCTCGCTCATCCCCTTTCCAGCCAAAGTCATCGAGAAGACCATCAACAGATAACTCTCTGCCTTCCTCGAGACCAATGGATCCCTCGACCCATCACAGTCCGGTTTCCGAGCAAACCACAGCACCGAGACCACTCTCATCAGAGCTACCGACAACATCAGATCCCTGCTCGACAACGGGGAAACTGCTGCCCTCATCCTTCTAGACCTCTCAGCAGCCTTCGACACCGTATGCCACCGCACCCTGATCCAGCGCCTCAGCAACACCGGAATCCAAGGAGCGGCCCTGGAGTGGATCATCTCGTTCCTCGCTGGAAGAATCCAGAGAGTCCGCCTCCACCCGTTCCATCCGCAGCCACCGAAGTCATCTGCGGCATCCCGCAAGGATCCTCACTCAGCCCCTCCCTCTTCAACATCTACATGAGCCCTCTCGCTGCCATCTCACGCCAACACAACCTTAACATCATCTCCTACGCCGACGACACCCAGCTGATCCTCTCTCTCACCAACGACCCCGCCACCGCCAAAGCCAGACTCCAGGAAGGAATGAAAGATGTTGCGGAATGGATGAAGATCAGCCGTCTGAAACTGAACTCAGACAAGACGGAAGTCCTCATCCTCGGACCATCCCCTTCCGCCTGGGATGACTCCTGGTGGCCCCCTGCACTGGGCACCGCACCCAAGCCAACAGACCATGCACGCAACCTGGGCTTCATCCTGGACTCCTCCCTCACGATGACCAAGCAAGTCAACGCCGTCTCGTCTTCCTGCTTCAACACCCTGCGCATGCTCCGAAAGATCTTCCGGTGGATCCCTACCGAAACCAGGAAGACGGTCACCCAGGCCCTCGTCACCAGCCGTCTGGACTACAGGAACACCCTCTACGCCGGAACGACAGCCAAACTCCAGAAAAGACTCCAGCGCATACAGAAAGCTTCTGCACGACTCATCCTGGACATCACCCGCCACAGCCACATCTCTGCCCATCTGAAAGACCTGCACTGGCTCCCCGTCACCAAGAGGATCACGTTCAGACTCCTCACCTACACACACAAGGCTCTCCACGACATGGGCCCGAAATACCTCAACAGCCGCCTCACATTCTACACATCCACCCGCCAGCTCCGATACGCCAGCCTCACCCTCACCTCCGTCCCACGAATCTGCAAATCCACCGCCGGAGGAAGATCATTCTCCTACCTGGCGGCCAAGACATGGAACTCTCTCCCCACCCACCTTCGGATGACCAAGGACCATCTCTCCTTCAGAAAGCAACTCAAGACCTGGCTGTTCGAGCAGTAGCGATTCCCCCCCCCTCCAAGCGCCTTGAGACCCTAGCGGGTGAGTAGCGCGCTCTACAAATTTGCTGATTGATTGATTGATTTGAGGGCCCAATGATGTGGTTAGGATTCCAGTACCCACAGTGACATCTGCTACAAGGTTAGCCATGACATATGGTCAGGAACTACACACTGGCAGATGCAGGACCCTGGTAACTAAACCCAAGCATTATGTACTTGACTGCTCTTGCTGATAACATGAGGATTTAATGTCCGCAGTATGTTGTATGTGCTCAACAACACTGTTTCCCTCAGCTCAATAAGCCCACATATGACATTTTACAGTATACCATATCACACCATGGTGGCTAGTGAAAGGATGACACTATAGGGCTCATTACAATGTCGGGTGGAATCAATTCCACCTGACACAGACTTGGTCATGGGATGGACCAACACCTGGTCGTCGGTCCTGACCGGCCCATTAGGATGCAACCAAACACTGTTCGGTCGCGTTCCTATATTTCAGTATGGTAGCATACTTTACGGCCATAAACCAGCCATAATTCATGCTCCCATAGTAAAATGGGAGGTGCAATTCATCCCTGCACCCCATGGAAGGAACTTCAAGGTACCTGCCACAAGGTGCAGGGATCAACAGGGGGCCTCCAACCAGAGGTCGTGCGCTAAAGGGAGCCCTGCCTGGGACACCCAAACAAGCTTCTAGACATAGTTTCCATATCGGACAGACCGTCATGGAAACCATGTCGGCAACCGTGCATTGTAATGTAAGGGCAGAAAGAGCCATCCTTGAGATTGATTAAAGCCTGCATTCCGACTGGAGAACGGGCTCTCTGAGCCTGTCGGAAGCCAGCCTGAATGAACGGTTAGATTCTTTTTTTACCGCCTCCATCAAAAGGAGGCAGTCGGGAAGAAATCCAATTGGCCCATTAAGATGCAACTTTATGGGCGTATCATAATTGACCCCTAAATGTATGGCAAATGAGTGCAGTAGGTAGATAATAGACTATATTGTATCAAAGGAAGTAGATTAGCCACAAATAGACTGTATTCAATGATATGAATACTCTCAAAGAAAATCCCAGGGCACAAAATGTATGGAAATTGATGTGGATGAGGGTCGCACTGATGCCAGTTAGGTTGAGTTGTTTTGGGATGGGTGTATGTGCTGCTAAGGTAGATGTAGAGGAAGTGAAACATATATATCTAATGACTGAACTGCACAACACAAATCCAGTGTAGGTAGCAGCCATCCAAGCTTCTACACTTTACCACAATATGTGATCCTAGTCAAATGTTGGTTTCAGCTTGCCTCCTCTCCTACCATATTCCCATATATAACTGCCAGGATAATATGTGAGGTTACAATGTGTGCTGTAAAAGACAACATCCATTGACAGTTAACGCCTTAACCGGGGCGTTTTTTACGCTGCTGTGCAGGCGTTCTAAAAGGTGGGCGGGGCTTCGTCAGTCTTTGGCCGACGCCAGCACTGTTGAGGGAGTGCTCCCATTGGCCAACGGCCAACTGGAGCACATAAGGGGTTAAGTTCTTCCATGATGTCCTGCATGTATAATGGGAACAGAGGTCACACAAAGATTGAACATACTAAATATTAAGCGTGGGCATAAAATCCGTTTTGTTCGAGGAATTTGCGGATTTTGGGGAAATTCGCGGTCCACGAATCGCGAGAATTTTCCCCAAAATCCGCAAAATCGCAAGCTGCGGATTTTTTTGCTTGGTCGCGCTTGAAAAATACAATATCGCGCGTGCGGCGTTGACTTACCGTGATTCTGAGTCCGACAAGTTGTTTTTCTCCCGGTTTGCGTGTGCTGCGCCATTTTGGATCTTGCTGCGTGATCGCGCGGGAGTTTTTCGAACGCAATTACGTCATCACGGCTCGCCATCTTGCACAGCGAGAGTTTGACAACGCGAGTACGTCATAAGGGCCCGCGATCACGCACTGCGGGAGTAAACAATGCCGAACACTTAGATGCGGTGCGTAGTTGACTTCCGGCGGGAGATTTGAACAGCTCTCTTTCCCGAAATTGAAAAAATTGCAATTCTGCACAAGAAATCCACCGCAGGCAGCATAAACCTTCTGAAAATGATGATTTTTATCAGAAAAACTCCTCATATTGACATTTGGCTGCACTTTTTGGTGCAAGGAGTCAATGTGTGGGGGGGGGTGGGAGGGAGGAAGTGCCTCAGAGTCTCCAACTTCTGGTGCCTGTCCAGAAGGCTCCTGCCAGTGCTTTGTCCATGTCCTGGTCGCTTTTGATTTGGATCTAGAGCTGGAAGGAATACTTTTTGTGGCTGCTGCTGGATATTTGTATTTGAGGACTTTTTGGACTTTGGAGTTTGGATCGCTTTTAGACTTGAGATTTTACAAGTAAGTTGGTGTTGTTTGTTTGGGGCATTACAGTTGCTGCATCTACAGTTTGAAAACTTTTTTCACAGCTTTAAAAAAATATATATTGTGGGTAGCCACAGTATCCAGTAGGCCCAGGGTTAGTCATGGGTGCATGATACAACTGTTTCTGTGATTTTTTTAAGAATGAATTCTCATTTAAGTCATGGAATTTTAGCTTACTGTTATATGTTAATTTTGGGGTGCCTGTAAAGCCTCACTAGCCAGTAGGCCCAGGGGTAGTGAGTGGTGCATGGACCAAGTCTTTCTGTGGGGTGTCTTGAATTTAAACATCATTGAGGGCATGGATGGCATTGGATTTTGGTGATTTTTGTGTGTTTTTCTACTTTTTGGGGTGTTGTTGGGGGCCTGGCCATGTGGGTGGGGGCCATTTTGAGGCCTGGTCCAGGCCGGGCCTTGCCATGTGGCTGGGGGTCAAGGGCCCAATTTGAAGCCAGGCAGTATGCTCAGGCCTGCACCCAGTTTGCCTTGCTTTCTTCCATTAGGCCAAGGGGTAGTGAGTGGTGCATGGACCAAGTCTTTCTGTGGGGTGTCTTGAATTTAAACATCATTGAAGGCATGGATTGCATTGGATTGTGGTAATTTTTGTGTGTTTTTTGACTTTTTGGGGTGTTGTTGGGGCCTGGCCATGTGGGTGGGGGCCATTTTGAGGCTTGGTCCAGGCAGGGCCTGGCCATGTGGCTGGGGGTCAAGGGCCCATTTGGAAGCCAGGCAGTGTGCTCAGGCCTGCACCCAGTTTGCCTTCCTTTCTTCCATTAGGCCCAGGGGTAGTGAGTGGTGCATGGACCAAGTCTTTCTGTGGGTGTCTTGAATTTAAACATCATTGAGGGCATTGATGGCATTGGAGTGTGGTGATTTTTGTGTGTTTTTCGACTTTTTGGGGTGTTGTTGGGGCCTGGCCATGTGGGTGGGGGCCATTTTGAGGCCTGGTCCAGGCAGGGCCTGGCCATGTAGCTGGGGTCAAGGGCCCATTTTGAAGCCAGGCAGTGTGCTCAGGCCTGCACCCAGTTTGCCTTGCTTTCTTCCATTAGGCCCAGGGGTAGTGAGTGGTGCATGGACCAAGTCTTTCTGTGGGGTGTCTTGAATTTAAACATCATTGAGGGCATGGAGGGCATTGGATTGTGGTGATTTGTGTGTGTTTTTTTCGACTTTTTGGGGTGTTGTTGGGGTCTGGCCATGTGGGTGGGGGCCATTTTGAGGCCTGGTCCAGGCAGGGCCTGGCCATGTGGCTGGGGGTCAAGGGCCCATTTTGAAGCCAAGCAGTGTGCTCAGGCCTGCACCCAGTTTGCCTTGCTTTCTTCCATTAGGCCCAGGGGTAGTGAGTGGTGCATGGACCAAGTCTTTCTATGGGTTTGTCTTAAATTTAAACATCATTGAGGGCATGGATGGCATTGGATTGTGGTGATTTTTGCGTGTTTTTCGACTTTTTGGGGTGTTGTTGGGGCCTGCCATGTGGGTGGGGGCCATTTTGAGGCCTGATCCAGGCAAGGCCTGGCCATGTGGCTGGGGGTCAAGGGCCCATTTTGAAGCGAGGCAGTGTGCTCAGGCCTGCACCCAGTTTGCCTTGCTTTCTTCCATTAGGCTAAGGGGTAGTGAGTGGTGCATAGACCAAGTCTTTCTGTGGGGTGTCTTGAATTTAAACATCATTGAGGGCATGGATGGCATTGGATTATGGTGATTTTTGTGTGTTTTTTGACTTTTTGGGGTGTTGTTGGGGCCTGGCCATGTGGGTGGGGGCAATTTTGAGGCTTGGTCCAGGCAGGGCCTGGCCATGTGGCTGGGCGTCAAGGGCCCATTTTGAAGCCAGGCAGTGTGCTCAGGCCTGCACCCAGTTTGCCTTGCTTTCTTCCATTAGGCCCAGGGGTAGTGAGTGGTGCATGGACCAAGTCTTTCTGTGGGGTGTCTTGCATTTCAACATCATTGAGGGCATGGATGGCAATGGATTGTGGTGATTTGTGTGTGTTTTTCGACTTTGTGGGGTGTTGTTGGGGCCTGCCATGTGGGTGGGGGCCATTTTGAGGCCTGGTCCAGGCAGGGCCTGGACATGTGGCTGGGGGTCAAGGGCCCATTTTGAAGCGAGGCAGTGTGCTCAGTACTGCACCCAGTTTGCCTTGCTTTCTTCCATTAGGCCCAGGGGTAGTGAGTGGTGCATGGACCAAGTCTTTCTATGGGGTGTCTTGAATTTAAACATCATTGAAAGCATGGATGGCATTGGATTGTGGTGATTTTCGTGTGTTTTTCGACTTTTTGGGGTGTTGTTGGGGCCTGCCATGTGGGTGGGGGCCATTTTGAGGCCTGGTCCAGGCAGGGCCTGGCCATGTGGCTGGGGGTCAAGGGCCCATTTTGAAGCGAGGCAGTGTGCTCAGGCCTGCACCCAGTTTGCCTTGCTTTCTTCCATTATGCCCAGGGGTAGTGAGTGGTGCATGGACCAAGTCTTTCTGTGGGGTCTTGAATTTAAACATCATTGAGGGCATGGATGGCATTGGATTGTGGTGATTTCTGTGTGTTTTTCTACTTTTTGGGGTGTCGTTGGGGCCTGGCCTTGTGGGTGGGGGCCATTTTGAGGCCTGGTCCAGGCAGGGCCTGGTCATGTGGCGGGGGGTCAAGGGCCCATTTTGAAGCCAGGCAGTGTGCTCAGGCCTGCACCCAGTTTGCCTTGCTTTCTTCAATTAGGCCCAGGGGTAGTGAGTGGTGCATGGACCAAGTCTTTCTGTGGGGTGTCTTGCATTTCAACATCATTGAGGGCATGGATGGCATTGGATTGTGGTGATTTGTGTGTGTTTTTCGACTTTTTGGGGTGTTGTTGGGGCCTGCCATGTGGGTGGGGGCCATTTTGCGGCCTGGTTCAGGCAGGGCCTGGCCATGTGGCTGGGGGTCAAGGGCCCAGTTTGAAGCGAGGCAGTGTGCTCAGGCCTGCACCCAGTTTGCCTTGCTTTCTTCCATTAGGCCCAGGGGTAGTGAGTGGTGCATGGATCAAGTCTTTCTGTGGGGTGTCTTGAATTTAAACATCATTGAGGGCATGGATGGCATTGGATTGTGGCGATTTGTGTGTGTTTTTCGACTTTGTGGGGTGTTGTTCGGGCCTGCCATGTGGGTGGGGGCCATTTTGAGGCCTGCTCCAGGCAGGGCCTGGCCATGTGGCGGGGGATCAAGGGCCCATTTTGAAGCCAGGCAGTGTGCTCAGGCCTGCACCCAGTTTGCCTTGCTTTCGTCCATTAGGCCCAGGGGTAGTGAGTGGTGCATGGACCAAGTCTTTCTGTGGGGTGTCTTGCATTTCAACATCATTGAGGGCATGGAGGGCATTGGATTGTGGTGATTTGTGTGTGTTTTTTTTTACTTTTTGGGGTGTTGTTGGGGTCTGGCCATCTGGGTGGGGGCCATTTTGAGGCCTGGTCCAGGCAGGGCCTGGCCATGTGGCTCGGGGTCAAGGGCCCATTTTGAAGCCAAGCAGTGTGCTCAGGCCTGCACCCAGTTTGCCTTGCTTTCTTCCATTAGGCCCAGGGGTAGTGAGTGGTGCATGGACCAAGTCTTTCTATGGGGTGTCTTGAATTTACACATCATTGAGAGCATGGATGGCATTGGATTGTTGCGATTTTTGTGTGTTTTTCGACTTTTTGGGGTGTTGTTGGGGCCTGCCATGTGGGTGGGGGCCATTTTGAGGCCTGGTCCAGGCAGGGCCTGGCCATGTGGCTGGGGGTCAAGGGCCCATTTTGAAGCGAGGCAGTGTGCTCAGGCCTGCACCCAGTTTGCCTTGCTTTCTTCCTTTAGGCCCAGGGGTAGTGAGTGGTACATGGACCAAGTCTTTCTGTGGGGTGTCTTGAATTTAAACATCATTGAGGGCATGGATGGCATTGGATTGAGGTGATTTCTGTGTGTATTTCTAATGTTTGTGGTGTCGTTGGGGCCTGGCCATGTGGGTGGGGGCCATTTTGAGGCCTGGTCCAGGCAGGGCCTGGTCATGTGGTGGGGGGTCAAGGGCCCATTTTGAAGCCAGGCAGTGTGCTCAGGCCTCCACCCAGTTTGCCTTGCTTTCTTCCATTAGGCCCAGGGGTAGTGAGTGGTGCATGGACCAAGTCTTTCTGTGGGGTGTCTTGCATTTCAACATCATTGAGGGCATGGAGGGCATTGGATTGTGGTGATTTGTGTGTGTTTTTTTCCGACTTTGTGGGGTGTTGTTGGGGCCTGCCATGTGGGTGGGGGCAATTTTGAGGCCTGCTCCAGGCAGGGCCTGGCCATGTGGCTGGGGGTCAAGGGCCCATTTTGAAGCGAGGCAGTGTGCTAAGGCCTGCACCCAGTTTGCATTGCTTTCTTCCATTAGGCCCAGGGGTAGTGAGTGGTGCATGGACCAAGTCTTTCTGTGGGGTCTTGAATTTAAACATCATTGAGGGCATGGATGGCATTGGATTGTGGTGATTTCTGTGTGTTTTTCTACTTTTTGGGGTGTCGTTGGGGCCTGGCCATGTGGGTGGGGGCCATTTTGAGGCCTGGTCCAGGCAGGGCCTGGTCATGTGGCGGGGGCTCAAGGGTCCATTTTGAAGCCAGGCAGTGTGCTCAGGCCTGCACCCAGTTTGCCTTGCTTTCTTCCATTAGGCCCAGGGGTAGTGAGTGGTGCATGGACCAAGTCTTTCTGTGGGGTGTCTTGCATTTCAACATCATTGAGGGCATGGATGGCATCGGATTGTGGTGATTTGTGTGTGTTTTTCGACTTTTTGGGGTGTTGTTGGGGCCTGCCATGTGGGTGGGGGCCATTTTGAGGCCTGGTCCAGGCAGGGCCTGGCCATGTGGCTGGGGGTCAAGGGCCCAGTTTGAAGCGAGGCCGTGTGCTCAGGCCTGCACCCAGTTTGCCTTGCTTTCTTCCATTAGGCCCAGGGGTAGTGAGTGGTGCATGGACCAAGTCTTTCTGTGGGGTGTCTTGCATTTAAACATCATTGAGGGCATGGATGGCATTGGATTGAGGTGATTTCTGTGTGTTTTTCTACTTTTTGGGGTGTCGTTGGGGCCTGGCCATGTGGGTGGGGGCCATTTTGAGGCCTGGTCCAGGCAGGGCCTGGTCATGTGGCGGGGGATCATGGGCCCATTTTGAAGCCAGGCAGTGTGCTCAGGCCTCCACCCAGTTTGCCTTGCTTTCTTCCATTAGGCCCAGGGGTAGTGAGTGGTGCATGGACCAAGTCTTTCTGTGGGGTGTCTTACATTTCAACATCATTGAGGGCATGGATGGTATTGGATTGTGGTGATTTGTGTGTGTTTTTCGACTTTGTGGGGTGTTGTTCGGGCCTGCAATGTGGGTGGGGGCCATTTTGAGGCCTGGTCCAGGCAGGGCCTGGCCATGTGGCTGGGGGTCAAGGGCCCAGTTTGAAGCGAGGCAGTGTGCTCAGGCCTGCACCCAGTTTGCCTTGCTTTCTTCCATTAGGCCCAGGGGTAGTGAGTGGTACATGGACCAAGTCTTTCTGTGGGGTGTCTTGAATTTAAACATCATTGAGGGCATGGATGGCATTGGATTGTGGTGATTTCTGTATGTTTTTCTACTTTTTGGGGTGTCGTTGGGGCCTGGCCATGTGGGTGGGGGGCATTTTGAGGCCTGGTCCAGGCAGGACCTGGTCATGTGGTGGGGGATCAAGGGCCCATTTTGAAGCCAGGCAGTGTGCTCAGGCCTCCACCCAGTTTGCCTTGCTTTCTTCCATTAGGCCCAGGGGTAGTGAGTGGTGCATGGACCAAGTGTTTCTATGGGGTGTCTTGAATTTAAACATCATTGAGAGCATGTATGGCATTGGATTGTGGTGATATTTGTGTGTTTTTCGACTTTTTGGGGTGTCGTTGGGGCCTGGCCATGTGGGTGGGGGCCATTTTGAGGCCTGGTCCAGGCAGGGCCTGGTCATGTGGTGGGGGGGTCAAGGGCCCATTTTGAAGCCAGGCAGTGTGCTCAGGCCTCCACCCAGTTTGCCTTGCTTTCTTCCATTAGGCCCAGGGGCAGTGAGTGGTGCATGGACCAAGTCTTTCTGTGGGGTGTCTTGCATTTCAACATCATTGAGGGCATGGAGGGCATTGGATTGTGGTGATTTGTGTGTGTTTTTTTCGACTTTGTAGGGTGTTGTTGGGGCCTGCCATGTGGGTGGGGGCCATTTTGAGGCCTGCTCCAGGCAGGGCCTGGCCATGTGGCTGGGGGTCAAGGGCCCATTTTGAAGCGAGGCAGTGTGCTCAGGCCTGCACCCAGTTTGCATTGCTTTCTTCCATTAGGCCCAGGGGTAGTGAGTGGTGCATGGACCAAGTCTTTCTGTGGGGTCTTGAATTTAAACATCATTGAGGGTATGGATGGCATTGGATTGTGGTGATTTCTGTGTGTTTTTCTACTTTTTGGGGTGTCGTTGGGGCCTGGCCATGTGGGTGGGGTCCATTTTGAGGCCTGGTCCAGGCAGGGCCTGGTCATGTGGCGGGGGGTCAAGGGTCCATTTTGAAGCCAGGCAGTGTGCTCAGGCCTGCACCCAGTTTGCCTTGCTTTCTTCCATTAGGCCCAGGGGTAGTGAGTGGTGCATGGACCAAGTCTTTCTGTGGGGTGGCTTGCATTTCAACATCATTGAGGGCATGGATGGCATCGGATTGTGGTGATTTGTGTGTGTTTTTTGACTTTTTGGGGTGTTGTTGGGGCCTGCCATGTGGGTGGGGGCCATTTTGAGGCCTGGTCCAGGCAGGGCCTGGCCATGTGGCTGGGGGTCAAGGGCCCAGTTTGAAGCGAGGCAGTGTGCTCAGGCCTGCACCCAGTTTACCTTGCTTTCTTCCATTAGGCCCAGGGGTAGTGAGTGGTGCATGGACCAAGTCTTTCTGTGGGGTGTCTTGCATTTAAACATCATTGAGGGCATGGATGGCATTGGATTGAGGTGATTTCTGTGTGTTTTTCTACTTTTTGGGGTGTCGTTGGGGCCTGGCCATGTGGGTGGGGGCCATTTTGAGGCCTGGTCCAGGCAGGGCCTGGTCATGTGGCGGGGGATCAAGGGCCCATTTTGAAGCCAGGCAGTGTGCTCAGGCCTCCACCCAGTTTGCCTTGCTTTCTTCCATTAGGCCCAGGGGTAGTGAGTGGTGCATGGACCAAGTCTTTCTGTGGGGTGTCTTGCATTTCAACATCATTGAGGGCATGGATGGCATTGGATTGTGGTGATTTGTGTGTGTTTTTCGACTTTGTGGGGTGTTGTTCGGGCCTGCCATGTGGGTGGGGGCCATTTTGAGGCCTGGTCCAGGCAGGGCCTGGCCATGTGGCTGGGGGTCAAGGGCCCTGTTTGAAGCGAGTCAGTGTGCTCAGGCCTGCACCCAGTTTGCCTTGCTTTCTTCCATTAGGCCCAGGGGTAGTGAGTGGTGCATGGACCAAGTCTTTCTGTGGGGTGTCTTGAATTTAAACATCATTGAGGGCATGGATGGCATTGGATTGTGGTGATTTCTGTATGTTTTTCTACTTTTTGGGGTGTCGTTGGGGCCTGGCCATGTGGGTGGGGGCCATTTTGAGGCCTGGTCCAGGCAGGACCTGGTCATGTGGTGGGGGATCAAGGGCCCATTTTGAAGCCAGGCAGTGTGCTCAGGCCTCCACCCAGTTTGCCTTGCTTTCTTCCATTAGGCCCAGGGGTAGTGAGTGGTGCATGGACCAAGTCTTTCAATGGGGTGTCTTGAATTTAAACATCATTGAGAGCATGTATGGCATTGGATTGTGGTGATATTTGTGTGTTTTTCGACTTTTTGGGGTGTTGTTGGGGCCTGCCATGTGGGTGGGGGCCATTTTGAGGCCTGGTCCAGGCAGGGCCTGGCCATGTGGCTGGGGGTCAAGGGCCCATTTTGAAGCGAGGCAGTGTGCTCAGGCCTGCACCCAGTTTGCCTTGCTTTCTTCCATTAGGCTAAGGGGTAGTGAGTGGTGCATAGACCAAGTCTTTCTGTGGGGTGTCTTGAATTTAAACATCATTGAGGGCATGGATGGCATTGGATTATGGTGATTTTTGTGTGTTTTTTGACTTTTTGGGGTGTTGTTGGGGCCTGGCCATGTGGGTGGGGGCAATTTTGAGGCTTGGTCCAGGCAGGGCCTGGCCATGTGGCTGGGCGTCAAGGGCCCATTTTGAAGCCAGGCAGTGTGCTCAGGCCTGCACCCAGTTTGCCTTGCTTTCTTCCATTAGGCCCAGGGGTAGTGAGTGGTGCATGGACCAAGTCTTTCTGTGGGGTGTCTTGCATTTCAACATCATTGAGGGCATGGATGGCATTGGATTGTGGTGATTTGTGTGTGTTTTTCGACTTTGTGGGGTGTTGTTGGGGCCTGCCATGTGGGTGGGGGCCATTTTGAGGCCTGGTCCAGGCAGGGCCTGGACATGTGGCTGGGGGTCAAGGGCCCATTTTGAAGCGAGGCAGTGTGCTCAGTACTGCACCCAGTTTGCCTTGCTTTCTTCCATTAGGCCCAGGGGTAGTGAGTGGTGCATGGACCAAGTCTTTCTATGGGGTGTCTTGAATTTAAACATCATTGAAAGCATGGATGGCATTGGATTGTGGTGATTTTCGTGTGTTTTTCGACTTTTTGGGGTGTTGTTGGGGCCTGCCATGTGGGTGGGGGCCATTTTGAGGCCTGGTCCAGGCAGGGCCTGGCCATGTGGCTGGGGGTCAAGGGCCCATTTTGAAGCGAGGCAGTGTGCTCAGGCCTGCACCCAGTTTGCCTTGCTTTCTTCCATTATGCCCAGGGGTAGTGAGTGGTGCATGGACCAAGTCTTTCTGTGGGGTCTTGAATTTAAACATCATTGAGGGCATGGATGGCATTGGATTGTGGTGATTTCTGTGTGTTTTTCTACTTTTTGGGGTGTCGTTGGGGCCTGGCCTTGTGGGTGGGGGCCATTTTGAGGCCTGGTCCAGGCAGGGCCTGGTCATGTGGCGGGGGGTCAAGGGCCCATTTTGAAGCCAGGCAGTGTGCTCAGGCCTGCACCCAGTTTGCCTTGCTTTCTTCAATTAGGCCCAGGGGTAGTGAGTGGTGCATGGACCAAGTCTTTCTGTGGGGTGTCTTGCATTTCAACATCATTGAGGGCATGGATGGCATTGGATTGTGGTGATTTGTGTGTGTTTTTCGACTTTTTGGGGTGTTGTTGGGGCCTGCCATGTGGGTGGGGGCCATTTTGCGGCCTGGTTCAGGCAGGGCCTGGCCATGTGGCTGGGGGTCAAGGGCCCAGTTTGAAGCGAGGCAGTGTGCTCAGGCCTGCACCCAGTTTGCCTTGCTTTCTTCCATTAGGCCCAGGGGTAGTGAGTGGTGCATGGATCAAGTCTTTCTGTGGGGTGTCTTGAATTTAAACATCATTGAGGGCATGGATGGCATTGGATTGTGGCGATTTGTGTGTGTTTTTCGACTTTGTGGGGTGTTGTTCGGGCCTGCCATGTGGGTGGGGGCCATTTTGAGGCCTGCTCCAGGCAGGGCCTGGCCATGTGGCGGGGGATCAAGGGCCCATTTTGAAGCCAGGCAGTGTGCTCAGGCCTGCACCCAGTTTGCCTTGCTTTCGTCCATTAGGCCCAGGGGTAGTGAGTGGTGCATGGACCAAGTCTTTCTGTGGGGTGTCTTGCATTTCAACATCATTGAGGGCATGGAGGGCATTGGATTGTGGTGATTTGTGTGTGTTTTTTTTTACTTTTTGGGGTGTTGTTGGGGTCTGGCCATCTGGGTGGGGGCCATTTTGAGGCCTGGTCCAGGCAGGGCCTGGCCATGTGGCTCGGGGTCAAGGGCCCATTTTGAAGCCAAGCAGTGTGCTCAGGCCTGCACCCAGTTTGCCTTGCTTTCTTCCATTAGGCCCAGGGGTAGTGAGTGGTGCATGGACCAAGTCTTTCTATGGGGTGTCTTGAATTTACACATCATTGAGAGCATGGATGGCATTGGATTGTTGCGATTTTTGTGTGTTTTTCGACTTTTTGGGGTGTTGTTGGGGCCTGCCATGTGGGTGGGGGCCATTTTGAGGCCTGGTCCAGGCAGGGCCTGGCCATGTGGCTGGGGGTCAAGGGCCCATTTTGAAGCGAGGCAGTGTGCTCAGGCCTGCACCCAGTTTGCCTTGCTTTCTTCCTTTAGGCCCAGGGGTAGTGAGTGGTACATGGACCAAGTCTTTCTGTGGGGTGTCTTGAATTTAAACATCATTGAGGGCATGGATGGCATTGGATTGAGGTGATTTCTGTGTGTATTTCTAATGTTTGTGGTGTCGTTGGGGCCTGGCCATGTGGGTGGGGGCCATTTTGAGGCCTGGTCCAGGCAGGGCCTGGTCATGTGGTGGGGGGTCAAGGGCCCATTTTGAAGCCAGGCAGTGTGCTCAGGCCTCCACCCAGTTTGCCTTGCTTTCTTCCATTAGGCCCAGGGGTAGTGAGTGGTGCATGGACCAAGTCTTTCTGTGGGGTGTCTTGCATTTCAACATCATTGAGGGCATGGAGGGCATTGGATTGTGGTGATTTGTGTGTGTTTTTTTCCGACTTTGTGGGGTGTTGTTGGGGCCTGCCATGTGGGTGGGGGCAATTTTGAGGCCTGCTCCAGGCAGGGCCTGGCCATGTGGCTGGGGGTCAAGGGCCCATTTTGAAGCGAGGCAGTGTGCTAAGGCCTGCACCCAGTTTGCATTGCTTTCTTCCATTAGGCCCAGGGGTAGTGAGTGGTGCATGGACCAAGTCTTTCTGTGGGGTCTTGAATTTAAACATCATTGAGGGCATGGATGGCATTGGATTGTGGTGATTTCTGTGTGTTTTTCTACTTTTTGGGGTGTCGTTGGGGCCTGGCCATGTGGGTGGGGGCCATTTTGAGGCCTGGTCCAGGCAGGGCCTGGTCATGTGGCGGGGGCTCAAGGGTCCATTTTGAAGCCAGGCAGTGTGCTCAGGCCTGCACCCAGTTTGCCTTGCTTTCTTCCATTAGGCCCAGGGGTAGTGAGTGGTGCATGGACCAAGTCTTTCTGTGGGGTGTCTTGCATTTCAACATCATTGAGGGCATGGATGGCATCGGATTGTGGTGATTTGTGTGTGTTTTTCGACTTTTTGGGGTGTTGTTGGGGCCTGCCATGTGGGTGGGGGCCATTTTGAGGCCTGGTCCAGGCAGGGCCTGGCCATGTGGCTGGGGGTCAAGGGCCCAGTTTGAAGCGAGGCCGTGTGCTCAGGCCTGCACCCAGTTTGCCTTGCTTTCTTCCATTAGGCCCAGGGGTAGTGAGAGGTGCATGGACCAAGTCTTTCTGTGGGGTGTCTTGCATTTAAACATCATTGAGGGCATGGATGGCATTGGATTGAGGTGATTTCTGTGTGTTTTTCTACTTTTTGGGGTGTCGTTGGGGCCTGGCCATGTGGGTGGGGGCCATTTTGAGGCCTGGTCCAGGCAGGGCCTGGTCATGTGGCGGGGGATCATGGGCCCATTTTGAAGCCAGGCAGTGTGCTCAGGCCTCCACCCAGTTTGCCTTGCTTTCTTCCATTAGGCCCAGGGGTAGTGAGTGGTGCATGGACCAAGTCTTTCTGTGGGGTGTCTTACATTTCAACATCATTGAGGGCATGGATGGCATTGGATTGTGGTGATTTGTGTGTGTTTTTCGACTTTGTGGGGTGTTGTTCGGGCCTGCAATGTGGGTGGGGGCCATTTTGAGGCCTGGTCCAGGCAGGGCCTGGCCATGTGGCTGGGGGTCAAGGGCCCAGTTTGAAGCGAGGCAGTGTGCTCAGGCCTGCACCCAGTTTGCCTTGCTTTCTTCCATTAGGCCCAGGGGTAGTGAGTGGTACATGGACCAAGTCTTTCTGTGGGGTGTCTTGAATTTAAACATCATTGAGGGCATGGATGGCATTGGATTGTGGTGATTTCTGTATGTTTTTCTACTTTTTGGGGTGTCGTTGGGGCCTGGCCATGTGGGTGGGGGGCATTTTGAGGCCTGGTCCAGGCAGGACCTGGTCATGTGGTGGGGGATCAAGGGCCCATTTTGAAGCCAGGCAGTGTGCTCAGGCCTCCACCCAGTTTGCCTTGCTTTCTTCCATTAGGCCCAGGGGTAGTGAGTGGTGCATGGACCAAGTGTTTCTATGGGGTGTCTTGAATTTAAACATCATTGAGAGCATGTATGGCATTGGATTGTGGTGATATTTGTGTGTTTTTCGACTTTTTGGGGTGTCGTTGGGGCCTGGCCATGTGGGTGGGGGCCATTTTGAGGCCTGGTCCAGGCAGGGCCTGGTCATGTGGTGGGGGGGTCAAGGGCCCATTTTGAAGCCAGGCAGTGTGCTCAGGCCTCCACCCAGTTTGCCTTGCTTTCTTCCATTAGGCCCAGGGGTAGTGAGTGGTGCATGGACCAAGTCTTTCTGTGGGGTGTCTTGCATTTCAACATCATTGAGGGCATGGAGGGCATTGGATTGTGGTGATTTGTGTGTGTTTTTTTCGACTTTGTAGGGTGTTGTTGGGGCCTGCCATGTGGGTGGGGGCCATTTTGAGGCCTGCTCCAGGCAGGGCCTGGCCATGTGGCTGGGGGTCAAGGGCCCATTTTGAAGCGAGGCAGTGTGCTCAGGCCTGCACCCAGTTTGCATTGCTTTCTTCCATTAGGCCCAGGGGTAGTGAGTGGTGCATGGACCAAGTCTTTCTGTGGGGTCTTGAATTTAAACATCATTGAGGGTATGGATGGCATTGGATTGTGGTGATTTCTGTGTGTTTTTCTACTTTTTGGGGTGTCGTTGGGGCCTGGCCATGTGGGTGGGGTCCATTTTGAGGCCTGGTCCAGGCAGGGCCTGGTCATGTGGCGGGGGGTCAAGGGTCCATTTTGAAGCCAGGCAGTGTGCTCAGGCCTGCACCCAGTTTGCCTTGCTTTCTTCCATTAGGCCCAGGGGTAGTGAGTGGTGCATGGACCAAGTCTTTCTGTGGGGTGGCTTGCATTTCAACATCATTGAGGGCATGGATGGCATCGGATTGTGGTGATTTGTGTGTGTTTTTTGACTTTTTGGGGTGTTGTTGGGGCCTGCCATGTGGGTGGGGGCCATTTTGAGGCCTGGTCCAGGCAGGGCCTGGCCATGTGGCTGGGGGTCAAGGGCCCAGTTTGAAGCGAGGCAGTGTGCTCAGGCCTGCACCCAGTTTACCTTGCTTTCTTCCATTAGGCCCAGGGGTAGTGAGTGGTGCATGGACCAAGTCTTTCTGTGGGGTGTCTTGCATTTAAACATCATTGAGGGCATGGATGGCATTGGATTGAGGTGATTTCTGTGTGTTTTTCTACTTTTTGGGGTGTCGTTGGGGCCTGGCCATGTGGGTGGGGGCCATTTTGAGGCCTGGTCCAGGCAGGGCCTGGTCATGTGGCGGGGGATCAAGGGCCCATTTTGAAGCCAGGCAGTGTGCTCAGGCCTCCACCCAGTTTGCCTTGCTTTCTTCCATTAGGCCCAGGGGTAGTGAGTGGTGCATGGACCAAGTCTTTCTGTGGGGTGTCTTGCATTTCAACATCATTGAGGGCATGGATGGCATTGGATTGTGGTGATTTGTGTGTGTTTTTCGACTTTGTGGGGTGTTGTTCGGGCCTGCCATGTGGGTGGGGGCCATTTTGAGGCCTGGTCCAGGCAGGGCCTGGCCATGTGGCTGGGGGTCAAGGGCCCTGTTTGAAGCGAGTCAGTGTGCTCAGGCCTGCACCCAGTTTGCCTTGCTTTCTTCCATTAGGCCCAGGGGTAGTGAGTGGTGCATGGACCAAGTCTTTCTGTGGGGTGTCTTGAATTTAAACATCATTGAGGGCATGGATGGCATTGGATTGTGGTGATTTCTGTATGTTTTTCTACTTTTTGGGGTGTCGTTGGGGCCTGGCCATGTGGGTGGGGGCCATTTTGAGGCCTGGTCCAGGCAGGACCTGGTCATGTGGTGGGGGATCAAGGGCCCATTTTGAAGCCAGGCAGTGTGCTCAGGCCTCCACCCAGTTTGCCTTGCTTTCTTCCATTAGGCCCAGGGGTAGTGAGTGGTGCATGGACCAAGTCTTTCAATGGGGTGTCTTGAATTTAAACATCATTGAGAGCATGTATGGCATTGGATTGTGGTGATATTTGTGTGTTTTTTTCGACTTTTTGGGGTGTTGTTGGGGCCTGCCATGTGGGTGGGGGCCATTTTGAGGCCTGGTCCAGGCAGGGCCTGGCCATGTGGCTGGGGGTCAAGGGCCCATTTTGAAGCGAGGCAGTGTGCTCAGGCCTGCACCCAGTTTGCCTTGCTTTCTTCCATTAGGCCCAGGGGTAGTGAGTGGTGCATGGACCAAGTCTTTCTATGGGGTCTTGAATTTAAACATCATTGAGGGCATGGATGGCATTGGATTGTGGTGATTTCTGTGTGTTTTTCCACTTTTTGGGGTGTCGTAGGGGCCTGGCCATGTGGGTGGGGGCCATTTTGAGGCCTGGTCCAGGCAGGGCCTGGCCATGTGGCTGGGTTTCAAGGGCCCATTTTGAAGCGAGGCAGTGTGCTCAGGCCTGCACCCAGTTTGCCTTGCTTTCTTCCATTAGGCCCAGGGGTAGTGAGTGGTGCATGGATCAAGTCTTTCAGTGGAGTCTTGAATTTAAACATCATTGAGGGCATGGATGGCATTGGATTGTGGTGATTTCTGTGTGTTTTTCCACTTTTTGGGGTGTCGTTGGGGCCTGGCCATGTGGGTGGGGGCCATTTTGAGGCCTGGTCCAGGCAGGGCCTGGTCATGTGGCGTGGGGTCAAGGGTCCATTTTGAAGCTGGGCAGTGTGCTCAGGCCTGCACCCAGTTTGCCTTGCTTTCTTCCATTAGGCCCAGGGGTAGTGAGTGGTGCATGGACCAAGTCTTTCTGTGGGGTGTCTTGCATTTCAACATCATTGAGGGCATGGAGGGCATTGGATTGTGGTGATTTGTGTGTGTTTTTTTCGACTTTTTGGGGTGTTGTTGGGGTCTGGCCATGTGGGTGGGGGCCATTTTGAGGCCTGGTCCAGGCAGGGCCTGGCCATGTGGCTGGGGGTCAAGGGCCCATCTTGAAGCCAAGCAGTGTGCTCAGGCCTGCACCCAGTTTGCCTTGCTTTCTTCCATTAGGCCCAGGGGTAGTGAGTGGTGCATGGACCAAGTCTTTCTATGGGGTGTCTTAAATTTAAACATCATTGAGGGCATGGATGGCATTGTATTGTGGTGATTTTTGTGTGTTTTTTGACTTTTTGGGGTGTTATTGGGGCCTGCCATGTGGGTGGGGGCCATTTTGAGGCCTGATCCAGGCAAGGCCTGGCCATGTGGCTGGGGGTCAAGGGCCCATTTTGAAGCGAGGCAGTGTGCTCAGGCCTGCACCCAGTTTGCCTTGCTTTCTTCCATTAGGCCAAGGGGTAGTGAGTGGTGCATGGACCAAGTCTTTCTGTGGGGTGTCTTGAATTTAAACATCATTGAGGGCATGGATGGCATTGGATTATGGTGATTTTTGTGTGTTTTTCGACTTTTTGGGGTGTTGTTGGGGCCTGGCCATGTGCGTGGGGGCCATTTTGAGGCTTGGTCCAGGCAGGGCCTGGCCATGTGGCTGGGGGTCAAGGGCCCATTTTGAAGCCAGGCAGTGTGCTCAGGCCTGCCCCCAGTTTGCCTTGCTTTCTTCCATTAGGCCCAGGGGTAGTAAGTGGTGCATGGACCAAGTCTTTCTGTGGGTGTCTTGAATTTAAACATCATTGAGGGCATTGATGGCATTGGAATGTGGTGATTTGTGTGTGTTTTTCGACTTTTTGGGGTGTGGTAGGGGTCTGGCAATGTGGGTGGGGGCCATTTTGAGGCCTGGTCCAGGCAGGGCCTGGCCATGTGGCTGGGGGTCAAGGGCCCATTTTGAAGCCAAGCAGTGTGCTCAGGCCTGCACCCAGCTTGCCTTGCTTTCTTCCATTAGGCCAATGGGTAGTGAGTGGTGCATGGACCAAGTCTTTCTGTGGGGTGTCTTGAATTTAAACATCATTGAGGGCATAGATGGCATTGGATTATGGTGATTTTTGTGTTTTTTTCGACTTTTTGGGGGTTTGTTGGGGCCTGGCCATGTGGGTGGGGGCCATTTTGAGGCTTGGTCCAGGCAGGGCCTGGCCATGTGGCTGGGGGTCAAGGGCCCATTTTGAAGCCAGGCAGTGTGCTCAGGCCTGCACCCAGTTTGCCTTGTTTTCTTCCATTAGGCCCAGGGGTAGTGAGTGGTGCATGGACCAAGTCTTTCTGTGGGGTGTGTTGAATTTAAACATCATTGAGGGCATGGAGGGCATTGGATTGTGGTGATATTTGTGTGTTTTTCGACTTTTTGGGGTGTTGTTGGGGTCTGGCAATGTGGGTGGGGGCCATTTATAGGACTGGTCCAGGCAGGGCCTGGCCATGTGGCTGGGGGTCAAGGGCCCATTTTGAAGCCAAGCACTGTGCTCAGGCCTGCACCCAGTTTGCCTTGCTTTCTTCCATTAGGCCCAGGGGTAGTGAGTGGTGCATGGACCAAGTCTTTCTATGGGGTGTCTTGAATTTAAACATCATTGAGAGCATGGATGGCATTGGATTGTTGCGGTTTTTGTGTGTTTTTCGACTTTTTGGGGTGTTGTTGGGGCCTGCCATGTGGGTGGGGGCCATTTTGAGGCCTTGTCCAGGCAGGGCCTGGCCATGTGGCTGGGGGTCAAGGGCCCATTTTGAAGCGAGGCAGTGTGCTCAGGCCTGCACCCAGTTTGCCTTGCTTTCTTCCATTAGGCCCAGGGGTAGTGAGTGGTGCATGGACCAAGTCTTTCTGTGGGGTGTCTTTAATTTAAACATCATTGAGGGCATGGATGGCATTGGATTGTGGTGATTTCTGTGTGTTTTTCTAATGTTTGGGGTGTCGTTGGGGCCTGGCCATGTGGGTGGGGGCCATTTTGAAGCCTGGTCGAGGCAGGGCCTGGTCATGTGGCGGGGGGTCAAGGGCCCATTTTGAAGCCAGGCAGTGTGCTCAGGCCTGCACCCAGTTTGCCTTGCTTTCTTCCATTAGGCCCAGGGGTAGTGAGTGGTGCATGGACCAAGTCTTTCTGTGGGGTGTCTTGCATTTCAACATCATTGAGGGCATGGATGGCATTGGATTGTGGCAATTTGTGTGTGTTTTTCAACTTTGTGGGGTGTTGTTGGGGCCTGCCATGTGGGTGGGGGCCATTTTGAGGCCTGGTCCAGGCAGGGCCTGGCCATGTGGCTGGGGGTCAAGGGCCCATTTTGAAGCGAGGCAGTGTGCTCAGGCCTGCACCCAGTTTGCCTTGCTTTCTTCCATTAGGCCATGGGGTAGTGAGTGGTGCATGGACCAAGTCTTTCTATGGGGTGTCTTGTATTTAAACATCAGTGAGAGCATGGATGGCATTGGATTGTGGTGATTTTTGTGTGTTTTTCGACTTTTTGGGGTGTTGTTGGGGCCTGCCATATGGGTGGGGGCCATTTTGAGGCCTGGTCCAGGCAGGGCCTGGCCATGTAGCTGGGGGTCAAGGGCCCATTTTGAAGCGAGGCAGTGTGCTCAGGCCTGCACCCAGTTTGCCTTGCTTTCTTCCATTAGGCCCAGGGGTAGTGAGTGGTGCATGGACCAAGTCTTTCTGTGGGGTCTTGAATTTAAACATCATTGAGGGCATGGATGGCATTGGATTGTGGTGATATCTGTGTGTTTTTCTACTTTTTGGGGTGTCGTTGGGGCCTGGTCATGTGGGTGGGGGCCATTTTGAGGCCTGGTCCAGGCAGGGCCTGGTCATGTGGCGGGGGGTCAAGGGCCCATTTTGAAGCCAGGCAGTGTGCTCAGGCCTGCACCCAGTTTGCCTTGCTTTCTTCCATTAGGCCCAGGGGTAGTGAGTGGTGCATGGACCAAGTCTTTCTGTGGGGTGTCTTGCATTTCAACATCATTGAGGGCATGGAGGGCATTGGATTGTGGTGATTTGTGTGTGTTTTATTTTTACTTTTTGGGGTGTTGTTGGGGTCTGGCCATGTGGGTGGGGGCCATTTTGAGGCCTGGTCCAGGCAGGGCCTGGCCATGTGGCTGGGGGTCAAGGGCCCAGTTTGAAGCGAGGCAGTGTGCTCAGGCCTGCACCCAGTTTGCCTTGCTTTCTTCCATTAGGCCCAGGGGTAGTGAGTGGTGCATGGACCAAGTCTTTCTGTGGGGTGTCTTGAATTTAAACATCATTGAGGGCATGGATGGCATTGGATTGTGGTGATTTCTGTATGTTTTTCTACTTTTTGGGGTGTCGTTGGGGCCTGGCCATGTGGGTGGGGGCCATTTTGAGGCCTGGTCCAGGCAGGACCTGGTCATGTGGTGGGGGATCAAGGGCCCATTTTGAAGCCAGGCAGTGTGCTCAGGCCTCCACACAGTTTGCCTTGCTTTCTTCCATTAGGCCCAGGGGTAGTGAGTGGTGCATGGACCAAGTCTTTCTATGGGGTGTCTTGAATTTAAACATCATTGAGAGCATGTATGGCATTGGATTGTGGTGATATTTGTGTGTTTTTCGACTTTTTGGGGTGTTGTTGGGGCCTGCCATGTGGGTGGGGGCCATTTTGAGGCCTGGTCCAGGCAGGGCCTGGCCATGTGGCTGGGGGTCAAGGGCCCAGTTTGAAGCGAGGCAGTGTGCTCAGGCCTGCACCCAGTTTGCCTTGCTTTCTTCCATTAGGCCCAGGGGTAGTGAGTGGTGCATGGACCAAGTCTTTCTGTGGGGTGTCTTGAATTTAAACATCATTGAGGGCATGGATGGCATTGGATTGTGGTGATTTCTGTATGTTTTTCTACTTTTTGGGGTGTCGTTGGGGCCTGGCCATGTGGGTGGGGGCCATTTTGAGGCCTGGTCCAGGCAGGACCTGGTCATGTGGTGGGGGATCAAGGGCCCATTTTGAAGCCAGGCAGTGTGCTCAGGCCTCCACCCAGTTTGCCTTGCTTTCTTCCATTAGGCCCAGGGGTAGTGAGTGGTGCATGGACCAAGTCTTCCTATGGGGTGTCTTGAATTTAAACATCATTGAGAGCATGTATGGCATTGGATTGTGGTGATATTTGTGTGTTTTTCGACTTTTTGGGGTGTTGTTGGGGCCTGCCATGTGGGTGGGGGCCATTTTGAGGCCTGGTCCAGGCAGGGCCTGGCCATGTGGCTGGGGGTCAAGGGCCCATTTTGAAGCGAGGCAGTGTGCTCAGGCCTGCACCCAGTTTGCCTTGCTTTCTTCCATTAGGCCCAGGGGTAGTGAGTGGTGCATGGACCAAGTCTTTCTATGGGGTCTTGAATTTAAACATCATTGAGGGCATGGATGGCATTGGATTGTGGTGATTTCTGTGTGTTTTTCCACTTTTTGAGGTGTCGTAGGGGCCTGGCCATGTGGGTGGGGGCCATTTTGAGGCCTGGTCCAGGCAGGGCCTGGCCATGTGGCTGGGTTTCAAGGGCCCATTTTGAAGCGAGGCAGTGTGCTCAGGCCTGCACCCAGTTTGCCTTGCTTTCTTCCATTAGGCCCAGGGGTAGTGAGTGGTGCATGGATCAAGTCTTTCAGTGGAGTCTTGAATTTAAACATCATTGAGGGCATGGATGGCATTGGATTGTGGTGATTTCTGTGTGTTTTTCCACTTTTTGGGGTGTCGTTGGGGCCTGGCCATGTGGGTGGGGGCCATTTTGAGGCCTGGTCCAGGCAGGGCCTGGTCATGTGGCGGGGGGTCAAGGGTCCATTTTGAAGCGAGGCAGTGTGCTCAGGCCTGCACCCAGTTTGCCTTGCTTTCTTCCATTAGGCCCAGGGGTAGTGAGTGGTGCATGGACCAAGTCTTTCTGTGGGGTGTCTTGCATTTCAACATCATTGAGGGCATGGAGGGCATTGGATTGTGGTGATTTGTGTGTGTTTTTTTCGACTTTTTGGGGTGTTGTTGGGGTCTGGCCATGTGGGTGGGGGCCATTTTGAGGCCTGGTCCAGGCAGGGCCTGGCCATGTGGCTGGGGGTCAAGGGCCCATTTTGAAGCCAAGCAGTGTGCTCAGGCCTGCACCCAGTTTGCCTTGCTTTCTTCCATTAGGCCCAGGGGTAGTGAGTGGTGCATGGACCAAGTCTTTCTATGGGGTGTCTTAAATTTAAACATCATTGAGGGCATGGATGGCATTGGATTGTGGTGATTTCTGTGTGTTTTTTGACTTTTTGGGGTGTTATTGGGGCCTGCCATGTGGGTGGGGGCCATTTTGAGGCCTGATCCAGGCAAGGCCTGGCCATGTGGCTGGGGGTCAAGGGCCCATTTTGAAGCGTGGCAGTGTGCTCAGGCCTGCACCCAGTTTGCCTTGCTTTCTTCCATTAGTCCCAGGGGTAGTAAGTGGTGCATGGACCAAGTCTTTCTGTGGGTGTCTTGAATTTAAACATCATTGAGGGCAGTGATGGCATTGGAATGTGGTGATTTGTGTGTGTTTTTCGACTTTTTGGGGTGTGGTAGGGGTCTGGCAATGTGGGTGGGGGCCATTTTGAGGCCTGGTCCAGGCAGGGCCTGGCCATGTGGCTGGGGGTCAAGGGCCCATTTTGAAGCCAAGCAGTGTGCTCAGGCCTGCACCCAGCTTGCCTTGCTTTCTTCCATTAGGCCAAGGGGTAGTGAGTGGTGCATGGACCAAGTCTTTCTGTGGGGTGTCTTGAATTTAAACATCATTGAGGGCATAGATGGCATTGGATTATGGTGATTTTTGTGTGTTTTTCGACTTTTTGGGGGTTTGTTGGGGCCTGGCCATGTGGGTGGGGGCCATTTTGAGGCTTGGTCCAGGCAGGGCCTGGCCATGTGGCTGGGGGTCAAGGGCCCATTTTGAAGCCAGGCAGTGTGCTCAGGCCTGCACCCAGTTTGCCTTGTTTTCTTCCATTAGGCCCAGGGGTAGTGAGTGGTGCATGGACCAAGTCTTTCTGTGGGGTATGTTGAATTTAAACATCATTGAGGGCATGGAGGTCATTGGATTGTGGTGATATTTGTGTGTTTTTCGACTTTTTGGGGTGTTGTTGGGGTCTGGCAATGTGGGTGGGGGCCATTTATAGGACTGGTCCAGGCAGGGCCTGGCCATGTGGCTGGGGGTCAAGGGCCCATTTTGAAGCCAAGCACTGTGCTCAGGCCTGCACCCAGTTTGCCTTGCTTTCTTCCATTAGGCCCAGGGGTAGTGAGTGGTGCATGGACCAAGTCTTTCTATGGGGTGTCTTGAATTTAAACATCATTGAGAGCATGGATGGCATTGGATTGTTGCGGTTTTTGTGTGTTTTTTTACTTTTTGGGGTGTTGTTGGGGCCTGCCATGTGGGTGGGGGCCATTTTGAGGCCTTGTCCAGGCAGGGCCTGGCCATGTGGCTGGGGGTCAAGGGCCCATTTTGAAGCGAGGCAGTGTGCTCAGGCCTGCACCCAGTTTGCCTTGCTTTCTTCCATTAGGCCCAGGGGTAGTGAGTGGTGCATGGACCAAGTCTTTCTGTGGGGTGTCTTTAATTTAAACATCATTGAGGGCATGGATGGCATTGGATTGTGGTGATTTCTGTGTGTTTTTCTAATGTTTGGGGTGTCGTTGGGGCCTGGCCATGTGGGTGGGGGCCATTTTGAAGCCTGGTCGAGGCAGGGCCTGGTCATGTGGCGGGGGGTCAAGGGCCCATTTTGAAGCCAGGCAGTGTGCTCAGGCGTGCACCCAGTTTGCCTTGCTTTCTTCCATTAGGCCCAGGGGTAGTGAGTGGTGCATGGACCAAGTCTTTCTGTGGGGTGTCTTGCATTTCAACATCATTGAGGGCATGGATGGCATTGGATTGTGGCAATTTGTGTGTGTTTTTCGACTTTGTGGGGTGTTGTTGGGGCCTGCCATGTGGGTGGGGGCCATTTTGAGGCCTGGTCCAGGCAGGGCCTGGCCATGTGGCTGGGGGTCAAGGGCCCATTTTGAAGCGAGGCAGTGTGCTCAGGCCTGCACCCAGTTTGCCTTGCTTTCTTCCATTAGGCCATGGGGTAGTGAGTGGTGCATGGACCAAGTCTTTCTATGGGGTGTCTTGTATTTAAACATCAGTGAGAGCATGGATGGCATTGGATTGTGGTGATTTTTGTGTGTTTTTCGACTTTTTGGG
This sequence comes from Lissotriton helveticus, assembly GCF_964261635.1. Lineage (NCBI taxonomy): Eukaryota > Metazoa > Chordata > Amphibia > Caudata > Salamandridae > Lissotriton > Lissotriton helveticus. The sequence goes on along the minus strand of NC_136063.1, from coordinate 1,420,192,205 downwards.
GTGTTGTTGGGGCCTGCCATGTGGGTGGGGGCCATTTTGAGGCCTGGTCCAGGCAGGGCCTGGCCATGTAGCTGGGGGTCAAGGGACCATTTTGAAGCGAGGCAGTGTGCTCAGGCCTGCACCCAGTTTGCCTTGCTTTCTTCCATTAGGCCCAGGGGTAGTGAGTGGTGCATGGACCAAGTCTTTCTGTGGGGTCTTGAATTTAAACATCATTGAGGGCATGGATGGCATTGGATTGTGGTGATATCTGTGTGTTTTTCTACTTTTTGGGGTGTCGTTGGGGCCTGGTCATGTGGGTGGGGGCCATTTTGAGGCCTGGTCCAGGCAGGGCCTGGTCATGTGGCGGGGGGTCAAGGGCCCATTTTGAAGCCAGGCAGTGTGCTCAGGCCTGCACCCAGTTTGCCTTGCTTTCTTCCATTAGGCCCAGGGGTAGTGAGTGGTGCATGGACCAAGTCTTTCTGTGGGGTGTCTTGCATTTCAACATCATTGAGGGCATGGAGGGCATTGGATTGTGGTGATTTGTGTGTGTTTTATTTTTACTTTTTGGGGTGTTGTTGGGGTCTGGCCATGTGGGTGGGGGCCATTTTGAGGCCTGGTCCAGGCAGGGCCTGGCCATGTGGCTGGGGGTCAAGGGCCCATTTTGAAGCCAAGCAGTGTGCTCAGGCCTGCACCCAGTTTGCCTTGCTTTCTTCCATTAGGCCTAGGCGTAGTGAGTGGTGCATGGACCAAGTCTTTCTGTGGGGTGTCTTGAATTTAAACATCATTGAGGGCATGGATGGCATTGGATTGTGGTGATTTCTGTGTGTTTTTCTACTTTTTGGGGTGTCGTTGGGGCCTGGCCATGTGGGTGGGGGCCATTTTGAGGCCTGGTCCAGGCATGGCCTGGTCATGTGGCGGGGGATCAAGGGCCCATTTTGAAGCCAGGCAGTGTGCTCAGGCCTCCACCCAGTTTGCCTTGCTTTCTGCCATTAGGCCCAGGGGTAGTGAGTGGTGCATGGACCAAGTCTTTCTGTGGGGTGTCTTGCATTTCAACATCATTGAGGGCATGGAGGGCATTGGATTGTGGTGATTTGTGTGTGTTTTTTTTTTTACTTTTTGAGGTGTTGTTGGGGCCTGCCATGTGGGTGGGGGCCATTTTGAGGCCTGCTCCAGGCAGGGCCTAGCCATGTGGCTGGGGGTCAAGGGCCCATTTTGAAGCGAGGCAGTGTGCTCAGGCCTGTACCCAGCTTGCCTTGCTTTCTTCCATTAGGCCAAGGGGTAGTGAGTGGTGCATGGACCAAGTCTTTCTGTGGGGTGTCTTGCATTTCAACATCATTGAGGGCATGGATGGCATTGGATTGTGGCGATTTGTGTGTGTTTTTTGACTTTGTGGGGTGTTGTTGGGGCCTGCCATGTGGGTGGGGGCCATTTTGAGGCCTGGTCCAGGCAGGGCCTGGCCATGTGGCTGGGGGTCAAGGGCCCATTTTGAAGCGAGGCAGTGTGCTCAGGCCTGCACCCAGTTTGCCTTGCTTTCTTCCATTAGGCCATGGGGTAGTGAGTGGTGCATGGACCAAGTCTTTCTATGGGGTGTCTTGTATTTAAACATCAGTGAGAGCATGGATGGCATTGGATTGTGGTGGTTTTTGTGTGTTTTTCGACTTTTTGGGGTGTTGTTGGGGCCTGCCATGTGGGTGGGGGCCATTTTGAGGCCTGGTCCAGGCAGGGCCTGGCCATGTAGCTGGGGGTCAAGGGCCCATTTTGAAGCGAGGCAGTGTGCTCAGGCCTGCACCCAGTTTGCCTTGCTTTCTTCCATTAGGCCCAGGGGTAGTGAGTGGTGCATGGACCAAGTCTTTCTGTGGGGTGTCTTGCATTTAAACATCATTGAGGGCATGGATGGCATTGGATTGAGGTGATTTCTGTGTGTTTTTCTACTTTTTGGGGTGTCGTTGGGGCCTGGCCATGTGGGTGGTGGCCATTTTGAGGCCTGGTCCAGGCAGGGCCTGGTCATGTGGTGGGGGATCAAGGGCCCATTTTGAAGCCAGGCAGTGTGCTCAGGCCTCCACCCAGTTTGCCTTGCTTTCTTCCATTAGGCCCAGGGGTAGTGAGTGGTGCATGGACCAAGTCTTTCTGTGGGGTGTCTTGCATTTCAACATCATTGAGGGCATGGATGGCATTGGATTGTGGTGATTTGTGTGTGTTTTTCGACTTTGTGGGGTGTTGTTCGGGCCTGCCATGTGGGTGGGGGCCATTTTGAGGCCTGGTCCAGGCAGGGCCTGGCCATGTGGCTGGGGGTCAAGGGCCCAGTTTGAAGCGAGGCAGTGTGCTCAGGCCTGCACCCAGTTTGCCTTGCTTTCTTCCATTAGGCCCAGGGGTAGTGAGTGGTGCATGGACCAAGTCTTTCTGTGGGGTGTCTTGAATTTAAACATCATTGAGGGCATGGATGGCATTGGATTGTGGTGATTTCTGTATGTTTTTCTACTTTTTGGGGTGTCGTTGGGGCCTGGCCATGTGGGTGGGGGCCATTTTGAGGCCTGGTCCAGGCAGGACCTGGTCATGTGGTGGGGGATCAAGGGCCCATTTTGAAGCCAGGCAGTGTGCTCAGGCCTCCACCCAGTTTGCCTTGCTTTCTTCCATTAGGCCCAGGTGTAGTGAGTGGTGCATGGACCAAGTCTTTCTATGGGGTGTCTTGAATTTAAACATCATTGAGAGCATGTATGGCATTGGATTGTGGTGATATTTGTGTGTTTTTCGACTTTTTGGGGTGTTGTTGGGGCCTGCCATGTGGGTGGGGGCCATTTTGAGGCCTGGTCCAGGCAGGGCCTGGCCATGTGGCTGGGGGTCAAGGGCCCATTTTGAAGCGAGGCAGTGTGCTCAGGCCTGCACCCAGTTTGCCTTGCTTTCTTCCATTAGGCCCAGGGGTAGTGAGTGGTGCATGGACCAAGTCTTTCTATGGGGTCTTGAATTTAAACATCATTGAGGGCATGGATGGCATTGGATTGTGGTGATTTCTGTGTGTTTTTCCACTTTTTGGGGTGTCGTAGGGGCCTGGCCATGTGGGTGGGGGCCATTTTGAGGCCTGGTCCAGGCAGGGCCTGGCCATGTGGCTGGGTTTCAAGAGCCCATTTTGAAGCGAGGCAGTGTGCTCAGGCCTGCACCCAGTTTGCCTTGCTTTCTTCCATTAGGCCCAGGGGTAGTGAGTGGTGCATGGATCAAGTCTTTCAGTGGAGTCTTGAATTTAAACATCATTGAGGGCATGGATGGCATTGGATTGTGGTGATTTCTGTGTGTTTTTCCACTTTTTGGGGTGTCGTTGGGGCCTGGCCATGTGGGTGGGGGCCATTTTGAGGCCTTGTCCAGGCAGGGCCTGGTCATGTGGCGGGGGGTCAAGGGTCCATTTTGAAGCGAGGCAGTGTGCTCAGGCCTGCACCCAGTTTGCCTTGCTTTCTTCCATTAGGCCCAGGGGTAGTGAGTGGTGCATGGACCAAGTCTTTCTGTGGGGTGTCTTGCATTTCAACATCATTGAGGGCATGGAGGGCATTGGATTGTGGTGATTTGTGTGTGTTTTTTTCGACTTTTTGGGGTGTTGTTGGGGTCTGGCCATGTGGGTGGGGGCCATTTTGAGGCCTGGTCCAGGCAGGGCCTGGTCATGTGGCGGGGGGTCAAGGGCCCATTTTGAAGCCAGGCAGTGTGCTCAGGCGTGCACCCAGTTTGCCTTGCTTTCTTCCATTAGGCCCAGGGGTAGTGAGTGGTGCATGGACCAAGTCTTTCTGTGGGGTGTCTTGCATTTCAACATCATTGAGGGCATGGATGGCATTGGATTGTGGCAATTTGTGTGTGTTTTTCGACTTTGTGGGGTGTTGTTGGGGCCTGCCATGTGGGTGGGGGCCATTTTGAGGCCTGGTCCAGGCAGGGCCTGGCCATGTGGCTGGGGGTCAAGGGCCCATTTTGAAGCGAGGCAGTGTGCTCAGGCCTGCACCCAGTTTGCCTTGCTTTCTTCCATTAGGCCATGGGGTAGTGAGTGGTGCATGGACCAAGTCTTTCTATGGGGTGTCTTGTATTTAAACATCAGTGAGAGCATGGATGGCATTGGATTGTGGTGATTTTTGTGTGTTTTTCGACTTTTTGGGGTGTTGTTGGGGCCTGCCATGTGGGTGGGGGCCATTTTGAGGCCTGGTCCAGGCAGGGCCTGGCCATGTAGCTGGGGGTCAAGGGACCATTTTGAAGCGAGGCAGTGTGCTCAGGCCTGCACCCAGTTTGCCTTGCTTTCTTCCATTAGGCCCAGGGGTAGTGAGTGGTGCATGGACCAAGTCTTTCTGTGGGGTCTTGAATTTAAACATCATTGAGGGCATGGATGGCATTGGATTGTGGTGATATCTGTGTGTTTTTCTACTTTTTGGGGTGTCGTTGGGGCCTGGTCATGTGGGTGGGGGCCATTTTGAGGCCTGGTCCAGGCAGGGCCTGGTCATGTGGCGGGGGGTCAAGGGCCCATTTTGAAGCCAGGCAGTGTGCTCAGGCCTGCACCCAGTTTGCCTTGCTTTCTTCCATTAGGCCCAGGGGTAGTGAGTGGTGCATGGACCAAGTCTTTCTGTGGGGTGTCTTGCATTTCAACATCATTGAGGGCATGGAGGGCATTGGATTGTGGTGATTTGTGTGTGTTTTATTTTTACTTTTTGGGGTGTTGTTGGGGTCTGGCCATGTGGGTGGGGGCCATTTTGAGGCCTGGTCCAGGCAGGGCCTGGCCATGTGGCTGGGGGTCAAGGGCCCATTTTGAAGCCAAGCAGTGTGCTCAGGCCTGCACCTAGTTTGCCTTGCTTTCTTCCATTAGGCCTAGGCGTAGTGAGTGGTGCATGGACCAAGTCTTTCTGTGGGGTGTCTTGAATTTAAACATCATTGAGGGCATGGATGGCATTGGATTGTGGTGATTTCTGTGTGTTTTTCTACTTTTTGGGGTGTCGTTGGGGCCTGGCCATGTGGGTGGGGGCCATTTTGAGGCCTGGTCCAGGCATGGCCTGGTCATGTGGCGGGGGATCAAGGGCCCATTTTGAAGCCAGGCAGTGTGCTCAGGCCTCCACCCAGTTTGCCTTGCTTTCTGCCATTAGGCCCAGGGGTAGTGAGTGGTGCATGGACCAAGTCTTTCTGTGGGGTGTCTTGCATTTCAACATCATTGAGGGCATGGAGGGCATTGGATTGTGGTGATTTGTGTGTGTTTTTTTTTTTACTTTTTGAGGTGTTGTTGGGGCCTGCCATGTGGGTGGGGGCCATTTTGAGGCCTGCTCCAGGCAGGGCCTAGCCATGTGGCTGGGGGTCAAGGGCCCATTTTGAAGCGAGGCAGTGTGCTCAGGCCTGTACCCAGCTTGCCTTGCTTTCTTCCATTAGGCCAAGGGGTAGTGAGTGGTGCATGGACCAAGTCTTTCTGTGGGGTGTCTTGCATTTCAACATCATTGAGGGCATGGATGGCATTGGATTGTGGCGATTTGTGTGTGTTTTTTGACTTTGTGGGGTGTTGTTGGGGCCTGCCATGTGGGTGGGGGCCATTTTGAGGCCTGGTCCAGGCAGGGCCTGGCCATGTGGCTGGGGGTCAAGGGCCCATTTTGAAGCGAGGCAGTGTGCTCAGGCCTGCACCCAGTTTGCCTTGCTTTCTTCCATTAGGCCATGGGGTAGTGAGTGGTGCATGGACCAAGTCTTTCTATGGGGTGTCTTGTATTTAAACATCAGTGAGAGCATGGATGGCATTGGATTGTGGTGGTTTTTGTGTGTTTTTCGACTTTTTGGGGTGTTGTTGGGGCCTGCCATGTGGGTGGGGGCCATTTTGAGGCCTGGTCCAGGCAGGGCCTGGCCATGTAGCTGGGGGTCAAGGGCCCATTTTGAAGCGAGGCAGTGTGCTCAGGCCTGCACCCAGTTTGCCTTGCTTTCTTCCATTAGGCCCAGGGGTAGTGAGTGGTGCATGGACCAAGTCTTTCTGTGGGGTGTCTTGCATTTAAACATCATTGAGGGCATGGATGGCATTGGATTGAGGTGATTTCTGTGTGTTTTTCTACTTTTTGGGGTGTCGTTGGGGCCTGGCCATGTGGGTGGTGGCCATTTTGAGGCCTGGTCCAGGCAGGGCCTGGTCATGTGGCGGGGGATCAAGGGCCCATTTTGAAGCCAGGCAGTGTGCTCAGGCCTCCACCCAGTTTGCCTTGCTTTCTTCCATTAGGCCCAGGGGTAGTGAGTGGTGCATGGACCAAGTCTTTCTGTGGGGTGTCTTGCATTTCAACATCATTGAGGGCATGGATGGCATTGGATTGTGGTGATTTGTGTGTGTTTTTCGACTTTGTGGGGTGTTGTTCGGGCCTGCCATGTGGGTGGGGGCCATTTTGAGGCCTGGTCCAGGCAGGGCCTGGCCATGTGGCTGGGGGTCAAGGGCCCAGTTTGAAGCGAGGCAGTGTGCTCAGGCCTGCACCCAGTTTGCCTTGCTTTCTTCCATTAGGCCCAGGGGTAGTGAGTGGTGCATGGACCAAGTCTTTCTGTGGGGTGTCTTGAATTTAAACATCATTGAGGGCATGGATGGCATTGGATTGTGGTGATTTCTGTATGTTTTTCTACTTTTTGGGGTGTCGTTGGGGCCTGGCCATGTGGGTGGGGGCCATTTTGAGGCCTGGTCCAGGCAGGACCTGGTCATGTGGTGGGGGATCAAGGGCCCATTTTGAAGCCAGGCAGTGTGCTCAGGCCTCCACCCAGTTTGCCTTGCTTTCTTCCATTAGGCCCAGGTGTAGTGAGTGGTGCATGGACCAAGTCTTTCTATGGGGTGTCTTGAATTTAAACATCATTGAGAGCATGTATGGCATTGGATTGTGGTGATATTTGTGTGTTTTTCGACTTTTTGGGGTGTTGTTGGGGCCTGCCATGTGGGTGGGGGCCATTTTGAGGCCTGGTCCAGGCAGGGCCTGGCCATGTGGCTGGGGGTCAAGGGCCCATTTTGAAGCGAGGCAGTGTGCTCAGGCCTGCACCCAGTTTGCCTTGCTTTCTTCCATTAGGCCCAGGGGTAGTGAGTGGTGCATGGACCAAGTCTTTCTATGGGGTCTTGAATTTAAACATCATTGAGGGCATGGATGGCATTGGATTGTGGTGATTTCTGTGTGTTTTTCCACTTTTTGGGGTGTCGTAGGGGCCTGGCCATGTGGGTGGGGGCCATTTTGAGGCCTGGTCCAGGCAGGGCCTGGCCATGTGGCTGGGTTTCAAGAGCCCATTTTGAAGCGAGGCAGTGTGCTCAGGCCTGCACCCAGTTTGCCTTGCTTTCTTCCATTAGGCCCAGGGGTAGTGAGTGGTGCATGGATCAAGTCTTTCAGTGGAGTCTTGAATTTAAACATCATTGAGGGCATGGATGGCATTGGATTGTGGTGATTTCTGTGTGTTTTTCCACTTTTTGGGGTGTCGTTGGGGCCTGGCCATGTGGGTGGGGGCCATTTTGAGGCCTTGTCCAGGCAGGGCCTGGTCATGTGGCGGGGGGTCAAGGGTCCATTTTGAAGCGAGGCAGTGTGCTCAGGCCTGCACCCAGTTTGCCTTGCTTTCTTCCATTAGGCCCAGGGGTAGTGAGTGGTGCATGGACCAAGTCTTTCTGTGGGGTGTCTTGCATTTCAACATCATTGAGGGCATGGAGGGCATTGGATTGTGGTGATTTGTGTGTGTTTTTTTCGACTTTTTGGGGTGTTGTTGGGGTCTGGCCATGTGGGTGGGGGCCATTTTGAGGCCTGGTCCAGGCAGGGCCTGGCCATGTGGCTGGGGGTCAAGGGCCCATTTTGAAGCCAAGCAGTGTGCTCAGGCCGGCACCCAGTTTGCCTTGCTTTCTTCCATTAGGCCCAGGGGTAGTGAGTGGTGCATGGACCAAGTCTTTCTATGGGGTGTCTTAAATTTAAACATCATTGAGGGCATGGATGGCATTGGATTGTGGTGATTTTTGTGTGTTTTTTGACTTTTTGGGGTGTTATTGGGGCCTGCCATGTGGGTGGGGGCCATTTTGAGGCCTGATCCAGGCAAGGCCTGGCCATGTGGCTGGGGGTCAAGGGCCCATTTTGAAGCGAGGCAGTGTGCTCAGGCCTGCACCCAGTTTGCCTTGCTTTCTTCCATTAGGCCCAGGGGTAGTAAGTGGTGCATGGACCAAGTCTTTCTGTGGGTGTCTTGAATTTAAACATCATTGAGGGCATTGATGGCATTGGAATGTGGTGATTTGTGTGTGTTTTTCGACTTTTTGGGGTGTGGTAGGGGTCTGGCAATGTGGGTGGGGGCCATTTTGAGGCCTGGTCCAGGCAGGGCCTGGCCATGTGGCTGGGGGTCAAGGGCCCATTTTGAAGCCAAGCAGTGTGCTCAGGCCTGCACCCAGCTTGCCTTGCTTTCTTCCATTAGGCCAAGGGGTAGTGAGTGGTGCATGGACCAAGTCTTTCTGTGGGGTGTCTTGAATTTAAACATCATTGAGGGCATAGATGGCATTGGATTATGGTGATTTTTGTGTGTTTTTCGACTTTTGGGGGGTTTGTTGGGACCTGGCCATGTGGGTGGGGGCCATTTTGAGGCTTGGTCCAGGCAGGGCCTGGCCATGTGGCTGGGGGTCAAGGGCCCATTTTGAAGCCAGGCAGTGTGCTCAGGCCTGCACCCAGTTTGCCTTGTTTTCTTCCAATAGGCCCAGGGGTAGTGAGTGGTGCATGGACCAAGTCTTTCTGTGGGGTGTGTTGAATTTAAACATCATTGAGGGCATGGAGGGCATTGGATTGTGGTGATATTTGTGTGTTTTTCGACTTTTTGGGGTGTTGTTGGGGTCTGGCAATGTGGGTGGGGGCCATTTATAGGACTGGTCCAGGCAGGGCCTGGCCATGTGGCTGGGGGTCAAGGGCCCATTTTGAAGCCAAGCACTGTGCTCAGGCCTGCACCCAGTTTGCCTTGCTTTCTTCCATTAGGCCCAGGGGTAGTGAGTGGTGCATGGACCAAGTCTTTCTATGGGGTGTCTTGAATTTAAACATCATTGAGAGCATGGATGGCATTGGATTGTTGCGGTTTTTGTGTGTTTTTCGACTTTTTGGGGTGTTGTTGGGGCCTGCCATGTGGGTGGGGGCCATTTTGAGGCCTTGTCCAGGCAGGGCCTGGCCATGTGGCTGGGGGTCAAGGGCCCATTTTGAAGCGAGGCAGTGTGCTCAGGCCTGCACCCAGTTTGCCTTGCTTTCTTCCATTAGGCCCAGGGGTAGTGAGTGGTGCATGGACCAAGTCTTTCTGTGGGGTGTCTTTAATTTAAACATCATTGAGGGCATGGATGGCATTGGATTGTGGTGATTTCTGTGTGTTTTTCTATTGTTTGGGGTGTCGTTGGGGCCTGGCCATGTGGGTGGGGTCCATTTTGAAGCCTGGTCGAGGCAGGGCCTGGTCATGTGGCGGGGGGTCAAGGGCCCATTTTGAAGCCAGGCAGTGTGCTCAGGCCTGCACCCAGTTTGCCTTGCTTTCTTCCATTAGGCCCAGGGGTAGTGAGTGGTGCATGGACCAAGTCTTTCTGTGGGGTGTCTTGCATTTCAACATCATTGAGGGCATGGATGGCATTGGATTGTGGCAATTTGTGCGTGTTTTTCGACTTTGTGGGGTGTTGTTGGGGCCTGCCATGTGGGTGGGGGCCATTTTGAGGCCTGGTCCAGGCAGGGCCTGGCCATGTGGCTGGGGGTCAAGGGCCCATTTTGAAGCGAGGCAGTGTGCTCAGGCCTGCACCCAGTTTGCCTTGCTTTCTTCCATTAGGCCATGGGGTAGTGAGTGGTGCATGGACCAAGTCTTTCTATGGGGTGTCTTGTATTTAAACATCAGTGAGAGCATGGATGGCATTGGATTGTGGTGATTTTTGTGTGTTTTTCGACTTTTTGGGGTGTTGTTGGGGCCTGCCATGTGGGTGGGGGCCATTTTGAGGCCTGGTCCAGGCAGGGCCTGGCCATGTAGCTGGGGGTCAAGGGCCCATTTTGAAGCGAGGCAGTGTGCTCAGGCCTGCACCCAGTTTGCCTTGCTTTCTTCCATTAGGCCCAGGGGTAGTGAGTGGTGCATGGACCAAGTCTTTCTGTGGGGTCTTGAATTTAAACATCATTGAGGGCATGGATGGCATTGGATTGTGGTGATTTCTGTGTGTTTTTCTACTTTTTGGGGTGTCGTTGGGGCCTGGTCATGTGGGTGGGGGCCATTTTGAGGCCTGGTCCAGGCAGGGCCTGGTCATGTGGCGGGGGGTCAAGGTCCCATTTTGAAGCCAGGCAGTGTGCTCAGGCCTGCACCCAGTTTGCCTTGCTTTCTTCCATTAGGCCCAGGGGTAGTGAGTGGTGCATGGACCAAGTCTTTCTATGGGGTGTCTTGCATTTCAACATCATTGAGGGCATGGAGGGCATTGGATTGTGGTGATTTGTGTGTGTTTTATTTTTACTTTTTGGGGTGTTGTTGGGGTCTGGCCATGTGGGTGGGGGCCATTTTGTGGCCTGGTCCAGGCAGGGCCTGGCCATGTGGCTGGGGGTCAAGGGCCCATTTTGAAGCCAAGCAGTGTGCTCAGGCCTGCACCCAGTTTGCCTTGCTTTCTTCCATTAGGCCTAGGCGTAGTGAGTGGTGCATGGACCAAGTCTTTCTGTGGGGTGTCTTGAATTTAAACATCATTGAGGGCATGGATGGCATTGGATTGTGGTGATTTCTGTGTGTTTTTCTACTTTTTTGGGGTGTCGTTGGGGCCTGGCCATGTGGGTGGGGGCCTTTTTGAGGCCTGGTCCAGGCATGGCCTGGTCATGTGGCGGGGGATCAAGGGCCCATTTTGAAGCCAGGCAGTGTGCTCAGGCCTCCACCCAGTTTGCCTTGCTTTCTTCCATTAGGCCCAGGGGTAGTGAGTGGTGCATGGACCAAGTCTTTCTGTGGGGTGTCTTGCATTTCAACATCATTGAGGGCATGGAGGGCATTGGATTGTGGTGATTTGTGTGTGTGTTTTTTTTTTACTTTTTGAGGTGTTGTTGGGGCCTGCCATGTGGGTGGGGGCCATTTTGAGGCCTGCTCCAGGCAGGGCCTAGCCATGTGGCTGGGGGTCAAGGGCCCATTTTGAAGCGACGCAGTGTGCTCAGGCCTGTACCCAGCTTGCCTTGCTTTCTTCCATTAGGCCAAGGGGTAGTGAGTGGTGCATGGACCAAGTCTTTCTGTGGGGTGTCTTGCATTTCAACATCATTGAGGGCATGGATGGCATTGGATTGTGGCGATTTGTGTGTGTTTTTCGACTTTGTGGGGTGTTGTTGGGGCCTGCCATGTGGGTGGGGGCCATTTTGAGGCCTGGTCCAGGCAGGGCCTGGCCATGTGGCTGGGGGTCAAGGGCCCATTTTGAAGCGAGGCAGTGTGCTCAGGCCTGCACCCAGTTTGCCTTGCTTTCTTCCATTAGGCCATGGGGTAGTGAGTGGTGCATGGACCAAGTCTTTCTATGGGGTGTCTTGTATTTAAACATCAGTGAGAGCATGGATGGCATTGGATTGTGGTGATTTTTGTGTGTTTTTCGACTTTTTGGGGTGTTGTTGGGGCCTGCCATGTGGGTGGGGGCCATTTTGAGGCCTGGTCCAGGCAGGGCCTGGCCATGTGGCGGGGGGTCAAGGGCCCATTTTGAAGCCAGGCAGTGTGCTCAGGCCTGCACCCAGTTTGCCTTGCTTTCTTCCATTAGGCCCAGGGGTAGTGAGTGGTGCATGGACCAAGTCTTTCTGTGGGGTGTCTTGCATTTCAACATCATTGAGGGCATGGAGGGCATTGGATTGTGGTGATTTGTGTGTGTTTTATTTTTACTTTTTGGGGTGTTGTTGGGGTCTGGCCATGTGGGTGGGGGCCATTTTGAGGCCTGGTCCAGGCGGGGCCTGGCCATGTGGCTGGGGGTCAAGGCCCATTTGGAAGCCAAGCAGTGTGCTCAGGCCCGCACCCAGTTTGCCTTGCTTTCTTCCATTAGGCCTAGGGGTAGTGAGTGGTGCATGGACCAAGTCTTTCTGTGGGGTGTCTTGAATTTAAACATCATTGAGGGCATGGATGGCATTGGATTGTGGTGATTTCTGTGTGTTTTTCTACTTTTTAGGGTGTCGTTGGGGCCTGGCCATGTGGGTGGGGGCCATTTTGAGGCCTGGTCCAGGTAGGGCCTGGTCATGTGGCGGGGGATCAAGGGCCCATTTTGAAGCCAGGCAGTGTGCTCAGGCCTCCACCCAGTTTGCCTTGCTTTCTTCCTTTAGGCCCAGGGGTAGTGAGTGGTGCATGGACCAAGTCTTTCTGTGGGGTGTCTTGCATTTCAACATCATTGAGGGCATGGAGGGCATTGGATTGTGGTGATTTGTGTGTGTTTTTTTTTACTTTTTGGGGTGTTGTTGGGGCCTGCCATGTGGGTGGGGGCCATTTTGATGCCTGCTCCAGGCAGGGCCTAGCCATGTGGCTGGGGGTCAAGGGCCCATTTTGAAGCGAGGCAGTGTGCTCAGGCCTGTACCCAGCTTGCCTTGCTTTCTTCCATTAGGCCAAGGGGTAGTGAGTGGTGCATGGACCAAGTCTTTCTGTGGGGTGTCTTGAATTTAAACATCATTTAGGGCATAGATGGCATTGGATTATGGTGATTTTTGTGTGTTTTTCGACTTTTTGGGGGTTTGTTGGGGCCTGGCCATGTGGGTGGGGGCCATTTTGAGGCTTGGTCCAGGCAGGGCCTGGCCATGTGGCTGGGGGTCAAGGGCCCATTTTGAAGCCAGGCAGTGTGCTCAGGCCTGCACCCAGTTTGCCTTGTTTTCTTCCATTAGGCCCAGGGGTAGTGAGTGGTGCATGGACCAAGTCTTTCTGTGGGGTGTGTTGAATTTAAACATCATTGAGGGCATGGAGGGCATTGGATTGTGGTGATTTTTGTGTGTTTTTCGACTTTTTGGGGTGTTGTTGGGGTCTGGCAATGTGGGTGGGGGGCATTTTTAGGCCTGGTCCAGGCAGGGCCTGGCCATGAGGCTGGGGGTCAAGGGCCCATTTTGAAGCCAAGCAGTGTGCTCAGGCCTGCACCCAGTTTACCTTGCTTTCTTCCATTAGGCCCAGGGGTAGTGAGTGGTGCATGTACCAAGTCTTTCTATGGGGTGTCTTGAATTTAAACATCATTGAGAGCATGGATGGCATTGGATTGTTGCGGTTTTTGTGTGTTTTTCGACTTTTTGGGGTGTTGTTGGGGCCTGCCATGTGGGTGGGGGCCATTTTGAGGCCTTGTCCAGGCAGGGCCTGGCCATGTGGCTGGGGGTCAAGGGCCCATTTTGAAGCGAGGCAGTGTGCTCAGGCCTGCACCCAGTTTGCCTTGCTTTCTTCCATTAGGCCCAGGGGTAGTGAGTGGTGCATGGACCAAGTCTTTCTGTGGGGTGTCTTTAATTTAAACATCATTGAGGGCATGGATGGCATTGGATTGTGGTGATTTCTGTGTGTTTTTCTAATGTTTGGGGTGTCGTTGGGCCTGGCCATGTGGATGGGGGCCATTTTGAAGCCTGGTTGAGGCAGGGCCTGGTCATGTGGCGGGGGGTCAAGGGCCCATTTTGAAGCCAGGCAGTGTGCTCAGGCCTGCACCCAGTTTGCCTTGCTTTCTTCCATTAGGCCCAGGGGTAGTGAGTGGTGCATGGACCAAGTCTTTCTGTGGGGTGTCTTGCATTTCAACATCATTGAGGGCATGGATGGCATTGGATTGTGGCGATTTGTGTGTGTTTTTTGACTTTGTGGGGTGTTGTTGGGGCCTGCCATGTGGGTGGGGGCCATTTTGAGGCCTGGTCCAGGCAGGGCCTGGCCATGTGGCTGGGGGTCAAGGGCCCATTTTGAAGCGAGGCAGTGTGCTCAGGCCTGCACCCAGTTTGCCTTGCTTTCTTCCATTAGGCCATGGGGTAGTGAGTGGTGCATGGACCAAGTCTTTCTATGGGGTGTCTTGTATTTAAACATCAGTAAAAGCATGGATGGCATTGGATTGTGGTGATTTTTGTGTGTTTTTCGACTTTTTGGGGTGTTGTTGGGGCCTGCCATGTGGGTGGGGGCCATTTTGAGGCCTGGTCCAGGCAGGGCCTGGCCATGTAGCTGGGGGTCAAGGGCCCATTTTGAAGCGAGGCAGTGTGCTCAGGCCTGCACCCAGTTTGCCTTGCTTTCTTCCATTAGGCCCAGGGGTAGTGAGTGGTGCATGGACCAAGTCTTTCTGTGGGGTCTTGAATTTAAACATCATTGAGGGCATGGATGGCATTGGATTGTGGTGATTTCTGTGTGTTTTTCTACTTTTTGGGGTGTCGTTGGGGCCTGGTCATGTGGGTGGGGGCCATTTTGAGGCCTGGTCCAGGCAGGGCCTGGTCATGTGGCGGGGGGTCAAGGGCCCATTTTGAAGCCAGGCAGTGTGCTCAGGCCTGCACCCAGTTTGCCTTGCTTTCTTCCATTAGGCCCAGGGGTAGTGAGTGGTGCATGGACCAAGTCTTTCTGTGGGGTGTCTTGCATTTCAACATCATTGAGGGCATGGAGGGCATTGGATTGTGGTGATTTGTGTGTGTTTTATTTTTACTTTTTGGGGTGTTGTTGGGGTCTGGCCATGTGGGTGGGGGCCATTTTGAGGCCTGGTCCAGGCAGGGCCTGGCCATGTGGCTGGGGGTCAAGGGCCCATTTTGAAGCCAAGCAGTGTGCTCAGGCCTGCACCCAGTTTGCCTTGCTTTCTTCCATTAGGCCTAGGGGTAGTGAGTGGTGCATGGACCAAGTCTTTCTGTGGGGTGTCTTGAATTTAAACATCATTGAGGGCATGGATGGCATTGGATTGTGGTGATTTCTGTGTGTTTTTCTACTTTTTGGGGTGTCGTTGGGGCCTGGCCATGTGGGTGGGGGCCATTTTGAGGCCTGGTCCAGGCAGGGCCTGGTCATGTGGCGGGGGATCAAGGGCCCTTTTTGAAGCAGGGCAGTGTGCTCAGGCCTCCACCCAGTTTGCCTTGCTTTCTTCCATTAAGCCCAGGGGTAGTGAGTGGTGCATGGACCAAGTCTTTCTGTGGGGTGTCTTGCATTTCAACATCATTGAGGGCATGGAGGGCATTGGATTGTGGTGATTTGTGTGTGTTTTTTTTAACTTTTTGAGGTGTTGTTGGGGCCTGCCATGTGGATGGGGGCCATTTTGAGGCCTGCTCCAGGCAGGGCCTAGCCATGTGGCTGGGGGTCAAGGGCCCATTTTGAAGCGAGGCAGTGTGCTCAGGCCTGTACCCAGTTTGCCTTGCTTTCTTCCATTAGGCCCAGGGGTAGTGAGTGGTGCATGGACCAAGTCTTTCTGTGGGGTGTCTTGCATTTCAACATCATTGAGGGCATGGATGGCATTGGATTGTGGTGATTTGTGTGTGTTTTTTGACTTTTTGGGGTGTTGTTGGGGCCTGCCATGTGGGTGGGGGCCATTTTGAGGCCTGGTCCAGGCAGGGCCTGGCCATGTGGCTGGGGGTCAAGGGCCCAGTTTGAAGCGAGGCAGTGTGCTCAGGCCTGTACCCAGTTTGCCTTGCTTTCTTCCATTAGGCCCAGGGGTAGTGAGTGGTGCATGGACCAAGTCTTTCTGTGGGGTGTCTTGAATTTAAACATCATTGAGGGCATGGATGGCATTGGATTGTGGTGATTTCTGTGTGTTTTTCTACTTTTTAGGGTGTCGTTGGGGCCTGGCCATGTGGGTGGGGGCCATTTTGAGGCCTGGTCCAGGCAGGGCCTGGTCATGTGGCGGGGGATCAAGGGCCCATTTTGAAGCCAGGCAGTGTGCCCAGGCCTCCACCCAGTTTGCCTTGCTTTCTTCCTTTAGGCCCAGGGGTAGTGAGTGGTGCATGGACCAAGTCTTTCTGTGGGGTGTCTTGCATTTCAACATCATTGAGGGCATGGAGGGCATTGGATTGTGGTGATTTGTGTGTGTTTTTTTTTACTTTTTGAGGTGTTGTTGGGGCCTGCCATGTGGGTGGGGGCCATTTTGATGCCTGCTCCAGGCAGGGCCTAGCCATGTGGCTGGGGGTCAAGGGCCCATTTTGAAGCGAGGCAGTGTGCTCAGGCCTGTACCCAGCTTGCCTTGCTTTCTTCCATTAGGCCAAGGGGTAGTGAGTGGTGCATGGACCAAGTCTTTCTGTGGGGTGTCTTGAATTTAAACATCATTTAGGGCATAGATGGCATTGGATTATGGTGATTTTTGTGTGTTTTTCGACTTTTTGGGGGTTTGTTGGGGCCTGGCCATGTGGGTGGGGGCCATTTTGAGGCTTGGTCCAGGCAGGGCCTGGCCATGTGGCTGGGGGTCAAGGGCCCATTTTGAAGCCAGGCAGTGTGCTCAGGCCTGCACCCAGTTTGCCTTGTTTTCTTCCATTAGGCCCAGGGGTAGTGAGTGGTGCATGGACCAAGTCTTTCTGTGGGGTGTGTTGAATTTAAACATCATTGAGGGCATGGAGGGCATTGGATTGTGGTGATTTTTGTGTGTTTTTCGACTTTTTGGGGTGTTGTTGGGGTCTGGCAATGTGGGTGGGGGGCATTTTTAGGCCTGGTCCAGGCAGGGCCTGGCCATGAGGCTGGGGGTCAAGGGCCCATTTTGAAGCCAAGCAGTTTGCTCAGGCCTGCACCCAGTTTGCCTTGCTTTCTTCCATTAGGCCCAGGGGTAGTGAGTGGTGCATGTACCAAGTCTTTCTATGGGGTGTCTTGAATTTAAACATCATTGAGAGCATGGATGGCATTGGATTGTTGCGGTTTTTGTGTGTTTTTCGACTTTTTGGGGTGTTGTTGGGGCCTGCCATGTGGGTGGGGGCCATTTTGAGGCCTTGTCCAGGCAGGGCCTGGCCATGTGGCTGGGGGTCAAGGGCCCATTTTGAAGCGAGGCAGTGTGCTCAGGCCTGCACCCAGTTTGCCTTGCTTTCTTCCATTAGGCCCAGGGGTAGTGAGTGGTGCATGGACCAAGTCTTTCCGTGGGGTGTCTTTAATTTAAACATCATTGAGGGCATGGATGGCATTGGATTGTGGTGATTTCTGTGTGTTTTTCTAATGTTTGGGGTGTCGTTGGGCCTGGCCATGTGGATGGGGGCCATTTTGAAGCCTGGTTGAGGCAGGGCCTGGTCATGTGGCGGGGGGTCAAGGGCCCATTTTGAAGCCAGGCAGTGTGCTCAGGCCTGCACCCAGTTTGCCTTGCTTTCTTCCATTAGGCCCAGGGGTAGTGAGTGGTGCATGGACCAAGTCTTTCTGTGGGGTGTCTTGCATTTCAACATCATTGAGGGCATGGATGGCATTGGATTGTGGCGATTTGTGTGTGTTTTTTGACTTTGTGGGGTGTTGTTGGGGCCTGCCATGTGGGTGGGGGCCATTTTGAGGCCTGGTCCAGGCAGGGCCTGGCCATGTGGCTGGGGGTCAAGGGCCCATTTTGAAGCGAGGCAGTGTGCTCAGGCCTGCACCCAGTTTGCCTTGCTTTCTTCCATTAGGCCATGGGGTAGTGAGTGGTGCATGGACCAAGTCTTTCTATGGGGTGTCTTGTATTTAAACATCAGTAAAAGCATGGATGGCATTGGATTGTGGTGATTTTTGTGTGTTTTTCGACTTTTTGGGGTGTTGTTGGGGCCTGCCATGTGGGTGGGGGCCATTTTGAGGCCTGGTCCAGGCAGGGCCTGGCCATGTAGCTGGGGGTCAAGGGCCCATTTTGAAGCGAGGCAGTGTGCTCAGGCCTGCACCCAGTTTGCCTTGCTTTCTTCCATTAGGCCCAGGGGTAGTGAGTGGTGCATGGACCAAGTCTTTCTGTGGGGTCTAGAATTTAAACATCATTGAGGGCATGGATGGCATTGGATTGTGGTGATTTCTGTGTGTTTTTCTACTTTTTGGGGTGTCGTTGGGGCCTGGTCATGTGGGTGGGGGCCATTTTGAGGCCTGGTCCAGGCAGGGCCTGGTCATGTGGCGGGGGGTCAAGGGCCCATTTTGAAGCCAGGCAGTGTGCTCAGGCCTGCACCCAGTTTGCCTTGCTTTCTTCCATTAGGCCCAGGGGTAGTGAGTGGTGCATGGACCAAGTCTTTCTGTGGGGTGTCTTGCATTTCAACATCATTGAGGGCATGGAGGGCATTGGATTGTGGTGATTTGTGTGTGTTTTATTTTTACTTTTTGGGGTGTTGTTGGGGTCTGGCCATGTGGGTGGGGGCCATTTTGAGGCCTGGTCCAGGCAGGGCCTGGCCATGTGGCTGGGGGTCAAGGGCCCATTTTGAAGCCAAGCAGTGTGCTCAGGCCTGCACCCAGTTTGCCTTGCTTTCTTCCATTAGGCCTAGGGGTAGTGAGTGGTGCATGGACCAAGTCTTTCTGTGGGGTGTCTTGAATTTAAACATCATTGAGGGCATGGATGGCATTGGATTGTGGTGATTTCTGTGTGTTTTTCTACTTTTTGGGGTGTCGTTGGGGCCTGGCCATGTGGGTGGGGGCCATTTTGAGGCCTGGTCCAGGCAGGGCCTGGTCATGTGGCGGGGGATCAAGGGCCCTTTTTGAAGCAGGGCAGTGTGCTCAGGCCTCCACCCAGTTTGCCTTGCTTTCTTCCATTAAGCCCAGGGGTAGTGAGTGGTGCATGGACCAAGTCTTTCTGTGGGGTGTCTTGCATTTCAACATCATTGAGGGCATGGAGGGCATTGGATTGTGGTGATTTGTGTGTGTTTTTTTTTTACTTTTTGATGTGTTGTTGGGGCCTGCCATGTGGATGGGGGCCATTTTGAGGCCTGCTCCAGGCAGGGCCTAGCCATGTGGCTGGGGGTCAAGGGCCCATTTTGAAGCGAGGCAGTGTGCTCAGGCCTGTACCCAGTTTGCCTTGCTTTCTTCCATTAGGCCCAGGGGTAGTGAGTGGTGCATGGACCAAGTCTTTCTGTGGGGTGTCTTGCATTTCAACATCATTAAAGGCATGGATGGCATTGGATTGTGGTGATTTGTGTGTGTTTTTTGACTTTTTGGGGTGTTGTTGGGGCCTGCCATGTGGGTGGGGGCCATTTTGAGGCCTGGTCCAGGCAGGGCCTGGCCATGTGGCTGGGGGTCAAGGGCCCAGTTTGAAGCGAGGCAGTGTGCTCAGGCCTGTACCCAGTTTGCCTTGCTTTCTTCCATTAGGCCCAGGGGTAGTGAGTGGTGCATGGACCAAGTCTTTCTGTGGGATGTCTTGAATTTAAACATCATTGAGGGCATGGATGGCATTGGATTGTGGTGATTTCTGTGTGTTTTTCTACTTTTTGGGGTGTTGTTGGGGCCTGGCCATGTGGGTGGGGGCCATTTTGAGGCCTGGTCCAGGCAGGGCCTGGTCATGTGGCGGGGGATCAAGGGCCCATTTTGAAGCCAGGCAGTGTGCTCAGGCCTGCACCCAGTTTGCCTTGCTTTCTTCCATTAGGCCCAGGGGTAGTGAGTGGTGCATGGACCAAGTCTTTCTGTGGGGTGTCTTGCATTTCAACATCATTGAGGGCATGGAGGGCATTGGATTGTGGTGATTTGTGTGTGTTTTTTTCGACTTTTTGGGGTGTTGTTGGGGTCTGGCCATGTGGGTGGGGGCCATTTTGAGGCCTGGTCCAGGCAGGGCATGGCCATGTGGCTGGGGGTCAAGGGCCCATTTTGAAGCCAAGCAGTGTGCTCAGGCCTGCACCCAGTTTGCCTTGCTTTCTTCCATTAGGAACAGGGGTAGTGAGTGGTGCATGGACCAAGTCTTTCTATGGGGTGTCTTAAATTTAAACATCATTGAGGGCATGGATGGCATTGGATTGTGGTGATTTTTGTGTGTTTTTGTACTTTTTGGGTTGTTGTTGGGGCCTGCTATGTGGGTGGGGGCCATTTTGAGGCCTGATCCAGGCAAGGCCTGGCCATGTGGCTGGGGGTCAAGGGCCCATTTTGAAGCGAGGCAGTGTGCTCAGGCCTGCACCCAGTTTGCCTTGCTTTCTTCCATTAGGCCCAGGGGTAGTGAGTGGTGCATGGACTAAGTCTTTCTGTGGGGTGTGTTGAATTTAAACATCATTGAAGGCATGGAGGGCATTGGATTGTGGTGATTTTTGTGTGTTTTTCGTCTTTTTGGGGTGTTGTTGGGGTCTGGCAATGTGGGTGGGGGCCATTTTTAGGCCTGGTCCAGGCAGGGCCTGGCCATGTGGCTGGGGGTCAAGGGCCCATTTTGAAGCCAAGCAGTATGCTCAGGCCTGCACCCAGTTTGCCTTGCTTTCTTCCATTAGGCCCAGGGGTAGTGAGTGGTGCATGGACCAAGTCTTTCTATGGGGTGTCTTGAATTTAAACAACATTGAGAGCATGGATGGCATTGGATTGTAGCAGTTTTTGTGTGTTTTTTGACTTTTTGGGGTGTTGTTGGGGCCTGCCATGTGGGTGGGGGCCATTTTGAGGCCTGGTCCAGGCAGGGCCTGGCCATGTGGCTGGGGGTCAAGGGCCCATTTTGAAGCGAGGCAGTGTGCTCAGGCCTGCACCCAGTTTGCCTTGCTTTCTTCCATTAGGCCCAGGGGTAGTGAGTGGTGCATGGACCAAGTCTTTCTGTGGGGTGTCTTGGATTTAAACATCATTGAGGGCATGGATGGCATTGGATTGTGGTGATTTCTGTGTGTTTTTCTAATGTTTGGGGTGTCGTTGGGGCCTGGCCATGTGGGTGGGGGCCATTTTGAAGCCTGGTCCAGGCAGGGCCTGGTCATGTGGCGGGGGGTCAAGGGCCCATTTTGAAGCCAGGCAGTGTGCTCAGGCCTGCACCCAGTTTGCCTTGCTTTCTTCCATTAGGCCCAGGGGTAGTGAGTGGTGCATGGACCAAGTCTTTCTGTGGGGTGTTTTGCATTTCAACATCATTGAGGGCATGGATGGCATTTGATTGTGGCGATTTGTGTGTGTTTTTCGACTTTGTGGGGTGTTGTTGGGGCCTGCCATGTGGGTGGGGGCCATTTTGAGGCCTGGTCCAGGCAGGGCCTGGCCATGTGGCTGGGGGTCAAGGGCCCATTTTGAAGCGAGGCAGTGTGGTCAGGCCTGCACCCAGTTTGCCTTGCTTTCTTCCATTAGGCCCAGGGGTAGTGAGTGATGCATGGACCAAGTCTTTCTGTGGGGTGTGTTGAATTTAAACATCATTGAAGGCATGGAGGGCATTGGATTGTGGTGATTTTTGTGTGTTTTTCGTCTTTTTGGGGTGTTGTTGGGGTCTGGCAATGTGGGTGGGGGCCATTTTTAGGCCTGGTCCAGGCAGGGCCTGGCCATGTGGCTGGGGGTCAAGGGCCCATTTTGAAGCCAAGCAGTGTGCTCAGGCCTGCACCCAGTTTGCCTTGCTTTCTTCCATTAGGCCCAGGGGTAGTGAGTGGTGCATGGACCAAGTCTTTCTGTGGGGTGTCTTGCATTTCAACATCATTGAGGGCATGGATGGCATTGGATTGTGGCGATTTGTGTGTGTTTTTCGACTTTGTGGGGTGTTGTTGGGGCCTGCCATGTGGGTGGGGGCCATTTTGAGGCCTGATCCAGGCAAGGCCTGGCCATGTGGCTGGGGGTCAAGGGCCCATTTTGAAGCGAGGCAGTGTGCTCAGGCCTGCACCCAGTTTGCCTTGCTTTCTTCCATTAGGCCCAGGGGTAGTGAGTGGTGCATGGACCAAGTCTTTCTATGGGGTGTCTTGTATTTAAACATCATTGAGAGCATGGATGGCATTGTTTTGTGGTGATTTTTGTGTGTTTTTCGACTTTTTGGGGTGTTGTTGGGGCCTGCCATGTGGGTGGGGGCCATTTTGAGGCCTGGTCCAGGCAGGGCCTGGCCATGTGGCTGGGGGTCAAGGGCCCATTTTGAAGCGAGGCAGTGTGCTCAGGCCTGCACCCAGTTTGCCTTGCTTTCTTCCATTAGGCCCAGGGGTAGTGAGTGGTGCATGGACCAAGTCTTTCTGTGGGGTCTTGAATTTAAACATCATTGAGGGCATGGATGGCATTGGATTGTGGTGATTTCTGTGTGTTTTTCTACTTTTTGGGGTGTCGTTGGGGCCTGGTCATGTGGGTGGGGGCCATTTTGAGGCCTGGTCCAGGCAGGGCCTGGTCATGTGGCGGGGGGTCAAGGGCCCATTTTGAGGCCAGGCAGTGTGCTCAGGCCTGCACCCAGTTTGCCTTGCTGTCTTCCATTAGGCCCAGGGGTAGTGAGTGGTGCATGGACCAAGTCTTTCTGTGGGGTGTCTTGCATTTCAACATCATTGAGGGCATGGAGGGCATTGGATTGTGGTGATTTGTGTGTGTTTTTTTCGACTTTTTGGGGTGTTGTTGGGGTCTGGCCATGTGGGTGGGGGCCATTTTGAGGCCTGGTCCAGGCAAGGCCTGGCCATGTGGCTGGGGGTCAAGGGCCCATTTTGAAGCCAAGCAGTGTGCTCAGGCCTGTACCCAGTTTGCCTTGCTTTCTTCCATTAGGCCTAGGGGTAGTGAGTGGTGCATGGACCAGTTCTTTCTGTGGGGTGTCTTGAATTTAAACACCATTGAGGGCATGGATGGCATTGGATTGTGGTGATTTCTGTGTGTTTTTCTAATGTTTGGGGTGTCGTTGGGGGCTGGCCATGTGGGTGGGGGCCATTTTGAGGCCTGATCCAGGCAGGGCCTGGTCATGCGGCGGGGGTCAAGGGCCCCTTTTGAAGCCAGGCAGTGTGCTCAGGCCTGCACCCAGTTTGCCTTGCTTTCTTCCATTAGGCCCAGGGGTAGTGAGTGGTGCATGGACCAAGTCTTTCTGTGGGGTGTCTTGCATTTCAACATCATTGAGGGCATGGATGGCATTGGATTGTGGCGATTTGTGTGCGTTTTTCGACTTTGTGGGGTGTTGTTGGGGCCTGCCATGTGGGTGGGGGCCATTTTGAGGCCTGGTCCAGGCAGGGCCTGGCCATGTGGCTGGGGGTCAAGAGCCCATTTTGAAGCGAGGCAGTGTGCTCAGGCCTGCACCCAGTTTGCCTTGCTTTCTTCCATTAGGCCCAGGGGTAGTGAGTGGTGCATGGACCAAGTCTTTCTATGGGGTGTCTTGTATTTAAACATCATTGAGAGCATGGATGGCATTGTTTTGTGGTGATTTTTGTGTGTTTTTCGACTTTTTGGGGTGTTGTTGGGGCCTGCCATGTGGGTGGGGGCCATTTTGAGGCCTGGTCCAGGCAGGGCCTGGCCATGTGGCTGGGGGTCAAGGGCCCATTTTGAAGCGAGGCAGTGTGCTCAGGCCTGCACCCAGTTTGCCTTGCTTTCTTCCATTAGGCCCAGGGGTAGTGAGTGGTGCATGGACCAAGTCTTTCTGTGGGGTCTTGAATTTAAACATCATTGAGGGCATGGATGGCATTGGATTGTGGTGATTTCTGTGTGTTTTTCTACTTTTTGGGGTGTCGTTGGGGCCTGGCCATGTGGGTGGGGGCCATTTTGAGGCCTGGTCCAGGCAGGGCCTGGCCATGTGGCTGGGGGTCAAGGGCCCATTTTGAAGCCAAGCAGTGTGCTCAGGCCTGCACCCAGTTTGCCTTGCTTTCTTCCATTAGGCCCAGGGGTAGTGAGTGGTGCATGGACCAAGTCTTTCTATGGGGTGTCTTAAATTTAAACATCATTGAGGGCATGGATGGCATTGGATTGTGGTGATTTTTGTGAGTTTTTTGACTTTTTGGGGTGTGGTTGGGGCCTGCCATGTGGGTGGGGGCCATTTTGCGGCCTGATCCAGGCAAGGCCTGGCCATGTGGCTGGGGGTCAAGGGCCCATTTTGAAGCGAGGCAGTGTGCTCAGGCCTGCACCCAGTTTGCCTTGCTTTCTTCCATTAGGCCACAGGGTAGTGAGTGGTGCATGGACCAAGTCTTTCTGTGGGGTGTCTTGAATTTAAACATCATTGAGGGCATTGATGGCATTAGATTGTGGTGATTTGTGTGTGTTTTTGACTTTTTGGGGTGTTGTTGGTGGCTGGCCATGTGGGTGGGGGCTATTTTGAGGCCTGGTCCAGGCAGGGCCTGGCCATGTGGCTGAGGTCAAGGGCCCATTTTGAAGCCAGGCAGTGTGCTCAGGCCTGCACCCAGATTGCCTTGCTTTCTTCCATTAGGCCCAGGGGTAGTGAGTGGTGCATGGACCAAGTCTTTCTGTGTGGTGTGTTGAATTTAAACATCATTGAGGGCATGGAGGGCATTGGATTGTGGTGATTTTTGTGTGTTTTTCGACTTTTTGGGGTGTTGTTGGGGTCTGGCAATGTGGGTGGGGGCCATTTTGAGGCCTGGTCCAGGCAGGGCCTGGCCATGTGGCTGGGGGTCAAGGGCCCATTTTGAAGCGAGGCAGTGTGCTCAGGCCTGCACCCAGTTTGCCTTGCTTTCTTCCATTAGGCCCAGGGGTAGTGAGTGGTGCATGGACCAAGTCTTTCTGTGGGGTGTCTTGAATTTAAACATCATTGAGGGCATGGATGGCATTGGATTGTGGTGATTTCTGTGTGTTTTTCTAATGTTTGGGGTGTCGTTGGGGCCTGGCCATGTGGGTGGGGGCCATTTTGAAGCCTGGTCCAGGCAGGGCCTGGTCATGTGGCGGCGGGTCAAGGGCCCATTTTGAAGCCAGGCAGTGTGCTCAGGCCTGCACCCAGTTTGCCTTGCTTTCTTCCATTAGGCCCAGGGGTAGTGAGTGGTGCATGGACCAAGTCTTTCTGTGGGGTGTCTTGCATTTCAACATCATTGAGGGCATGGATGGCATTGGATTGTGGCGATTTGTGTGTGTTTTTCGACTTTGTGGGGTGTTGTTGGGGCCTGCCATGTGGGTGGGGGCCATTTTGAGGCCTGGTCCAGGCAGGGCCTGGCCATGTGGCTGGGGGTCAAGGGCCCATTTTGAAGCGAGGCAGTGTGCTCAGGCCTGCACCCAGTTTGCCTTGCTTTCTTCCATTAGGCCCAGGGGTAGTGAGTGGTGCATGGACCAAGTCTTTCTATGGGGTGTCTTGTATTTAAACATCATTGAGAGCATGGATGGCATTGGATTGTGGTGATTTTTGTGTGTTTTTTGACTTTTTGGGGTGTTGTTGGGGCCTGCCATGTGGGTGGGGGCCATTTTGAGGCCTGGTCCAGGCAGGGCCTGGCCATGTTGCTGGGGGTCAAGGGCCCATTTTGAAGTGAGGCAGTGTGCTCAGGCCTGCACCCAGTTTGCCTTGCTTTCTTCCATTAGGCCCAGGGGTAGTGAGTGGTGCATGGACCAAGTCTTTCTGTGGGGTGTCTTGCATTTCAACATCATTGAGGGCATGGAGGGCATTGGATTGTGGTGATTTGTGTGTGTTTTTTTTTAACTTTTTGGGGTGTTGTTGGGGTCTGGCCATGTGGGTGGGGGCCATTTTGAGGCCTGGTCCAGGCAGGGCCTGGCCATGTGGCTGGGGGTCAAGGGCCCATTTTGAAGCGAGGCAGTGTGCTCAGGCCTGCACCCAGTTTGCCTTGCTTTCTTCCATTAGGCCCAGGGGTAGTGAGTGGTGCATGGACCAAGTCTTTCTGTGGGGTGTCTTGAATTTAAACATCATTGAGGGCATGGATGGCATTGGATTGTGGTGATTTCTGTGTGTTTTTCTAATGTTTGGGGTGTCGTTGGGGCCTGGTCATGTGGGTGGGGGCCATTTTGAAGCCTGGTCCAGGCAGGGCCTGGTCATGTGGCGGCGGGTCAAGGGCCCATTTTGAAGCCAGGCAGTGTGCTCAGGCCTGCACCCAGTTTGCCTTGCTTTCTTCCATTAGGCCCAGGGGTAGTGAGTGGTGCATGGACCAAGTCTTTCTGTGGGGTGTCTTGCATTTCAACATCATTGAGGGCATGGAGGGCATTGGATTGTGGTGATTTGTGTGTGTTTTTTTTTACTTTTTGGGGTGTTGTTGGGGTCTGGCCATGTGGGTGGGGGCCATTTTGAGGCCTGGTCCAGGCAGGGCCTGGCCATGTGGCTGGGGGTCAAGGGCCCATTTTGAATCCAAGCAGTTTGCTCAGGCCTGCACCCAGTTTGCCTTGCTTTCTTCCATTAGGCCCAGGGGTAGTGAGTGGTGCATGGACCAAGTCTTTCTGTGGGGTGTCTTGCATTTCAACATCATTGAGGGCATGGATGGCATTGGATTGTGGCAATTTGTGCGTGTTTTTCGACTTTGTGGGGTGTTGTTGGGGCCTGCCATGTGGGTGGGGGCCATTTTGAGGCCTGGTCCAGGCAGGGCCTGGCCATGTGGCTGGGGGTCAAGGGCCCATTTTGAAGCGAGGCAGTGTGCTCAGGCCTGCACCCAGTTTGCCTTGCTTTCTTCCATTAGGCCATGGGGTAGTGAGTGGTGCATGGACCAAGTCTTTCTATGGGGTGTCTTGTATTTAAACATCAGTGAGAGCATGGATGGCATTGGATTGTGGTGATTTTTGTGTGTTTTTCGACTTTTTGGGGTGTTGTTGGGGCCTGCCATGTGGGTGGGGGCCATTTTGAGGCCTGGTCCAGGCAGGGCCTGGCCATGTAGCTGGGGGTCAAGGGCCCATTTTGAAGCGAGGCAGTGTGCTCAGGCCTGCACCCAGTTTGCCTTGCTTTCTTCCATTAGGCCCAGGGGTAGTGAGTGGTGCATGGACCAAGTCTTTCTGTGGGGTCTTGAATTTAAACATCATTGAGGGCATGGATGGCATTGGATTGTGGTGATTTCTGTGTGTTTTTCTACTTTTTGGGGTGTCGTTGGGGCCTGGTCATGTGGGTGGGGGCCATTTTGAGGCCTGGTCCAGGCAGGGCCTGGTCATGTGGCGGGGGGTCAAGGTCCCATTTTGAAGCCAGGCAGTGTGCTCAGGCCTGCACCCAGTTTGCCTTGCTTTCTTCCATTAGGCCCAGGGGTAGTGAGTGGTGCATGGACCAAGTCTTTCTATGGGGTGTCTTGCATTTCAACATCATTGAGGGCATGGAGGGCATTGGATTGTGGTGATTTGTGTGTGTTTTATTTTTACTTTTTGGGGTGTTGTTGGGGTCTGGCCATGTGGGTGGGGGCCATTTTGTGGCCTGGTCCAGGCAGGGCCTGGCCATGTGGCTGGGGGTCAAGGGCCCATTTTGAAGCCAAGCAGTGTGCTCAGGCCTGCACCCAGTTTGCCTTGCTTTCTTCCATTAGGCCTAGGCGTAGTGAGTGGTGCATGGACCAATTCTTTCTGTGGGGTGTCTTGAATTTAAACATCATTGAGGGCATGGATGGCATTGGATTGTGGTGATTTCTGTGTGTTTTTCTACTTTTTTGGGGTGTCGTTGGGGCCTGGCCATGTGGGTGGGGGCCTTTTTGAGGCCTGGTCCAGGCATGGCCTGGTCATGTGGCGGGGGATCAAGGGCCCATTTTGAAGCCAGGCAGTGTGCTCAGGCCTCCACCCAGTTTGCCTTGCTTTCTTCCATTAGGCCCAGGGGTAGTGAGTGGTGCATGGACCAAGTCTTTCTGTGGGGTGTCTTGCATTTCAACATCATTGAGGGCATGGAGGGCATTGGATTGTGGTGATTTGTGTGTGTGTTTTTTTTTTACTTTTTGAGGTGTTGTTGGGGCCTGCCATGTGGGTGGGGGCCATTTTGAGGCCTGCTCCAGGCAGGGCCTAGCCATGTGGCTGGGGGTCAAGGGCCCATTTTGAAGCGACGCAGTGTGCTCAGGCCTGTACCCAGCTTGCCTTGCTTTCTTCCATTAGGCCAAGGGGTAGTGAGTGGTGCATGGACCAAGTCTTTCTGTGGGGTGTCTTGCATTTCAACATCATTGAGGGCATGGATGGCATTGGATTGTGGCGATTTGTGTGTGTTTTTCGACTTTGTGGGGTGTTGTTGGGGCCTGCCATGTGGGTGGGGGCCATTTTGAGGCCTGGTCCAGGCAGGGCCTGGCCATGTGGCTGGGGGTCAAGGGCCCATTTTGAAGCGAGGCAGTGTGCTCAGGCCTGCACCCAGTTTGCCTTGCTTTCTTCCATTAGGCCATGGGGTAGTGAGTGGTGCATGGACCAAGTCTTTCTATGGGGTGTCTTGTATTTAAACATCAGTGAGAGCATGGATGGCATTGGATTGTGGTGATTTTTGTGTGTTTTTCGACTTTTTGGGGTGTTGTTGGGGCCTGCCATGTGGGTGGGGGCCATTTTGAGGCCTGGTCCAGGCAGGGCCTGGCCATGTGGCGGGGGGTCAAGGGCCCATTTTGAAGCCAGGCAGTGTGCTCAGGCCTGCACCCAGTTTGCCTTGCTTTCTTCCATTAGGCCCAGGGGTAGTGAGTGGTGCATGGACCAAGTCTTTCTGTGGGGTGTCTTGCATTTCAACATCATTGAGAGCATGGAGGGCATTGGATTGTGGTGATTTGTGTGTGTTTTATTTTTACTTTTTGGGGTGTTGTTGGGGTCTGGCCATGTGGGTGGGGGCCATTTTGAGGCCTGGTCCAGGCGGGGCCTGGCCATGTGGCTGGGGGTCAAGGCCCATTTGGAAGCCAAGCAGTGTGCTCAGGCCTGCACCCAGTTTGCCTTGCTTTCTTCCATTAGGCCTAGGGGTAGTGAGTGGTGCATGGACCAAGTCTTTCTGTGGGGTGTCTTGAATTTAAACATCATTGAGGGCATGGATGGCATTGGATTGTGGTGATTTCTGTGTGTTTTTCTACTTTTTAGGGTGTCGTTGGGGCCTGGCCATGTGGGTGGGGGCCATTTTGAGGCCTGGTCCAGGTAGGGCCTGGTCATGTGGCGGGGGATCAAGGGCCCATTTTGAAGCCAGGCAGTGTGCTCAGGCCTCCACCCAGTTTGCCTTGCTTTCTTCCTTTAGGCCCAGGGGTAGTGAGTGGTGCATGGACCAAGTCTTTCTGTGGGGTGTCTTGCATTTCAACATCATTGAGGGCATGGAGGGCATTGGATTGTGGTGATTTGTGTGTGTTTTTTTTTTACTTTTTGAGGTGTTGTTGGGGCCTGCCATGTGGGTGGGGGCCATTTTGATGCCTGCTCCAGGCAGGGCCTAGCCATGTGGCTGGGGGTCAAGGGCCCATTTTGAAGCGAGGCAGTGTGCTCAGGCCTGTACCCAGCTTGCCTTGCTTTCTTCCATTAGGCCAAGGGGTAGTGAGTGGTGCATGGACCAAGTCTTTCTGTGGGGTGTCTTGAATTTAAACATCATTTAGGGCATAGATGGCATTGGATTATGGTGATTTTTGTGTGTTTTTCGACTTTTTGGGGGTTTGTTGGGGCCTGGCCATGTGGGTGGGGGCCATTTTGAGGCTTGGTCCAGGCAGGGCCTGGCCATGTGGCTGGGGGTCAAGGGCCCATTTTGAAGCCAGGCAGTGTGCTCAGGCCTGCACCCAGTTTGCCTTGTTTTCTTCCATTAGGCCCAGGGGTAGTGAGTGGTGCATGGACCAAGTCTTTCTGTGGGGTGTGTTGAATTTAAACATCATTGAGGGCATGGAGGGCATTGGATTGTGGTGATTTTTGTGTGTTTTTCGACTTTTTGGGGTGTTGTTGGGGTCTGGCAATGTGGGTGGGGGGCATTTTTAGGCCTGGTCCAGGCAGGGCCTGGCCATGAGGCTGGGGGTCAAGGGCCCATTTTGAAGCCAAGCAGTGTGCTCAGGCCTGCACCCAGTTTACCTTGCTTTCTTCCATTAGGCCCAGGGGTAGTGAGTGGTGCATGTACCAAGTCTTTCTATGGGGTGTCTTGAATTTAAACATCATTGAGAGCATGGATGGCATTGGATTGTTGCGGTTTTTGTGTGTTTTTCGACTTTTTGGGGTGTTGTTGGGGCCTGCCATGTGGGTGGGGGCCATTTTGAGGCCTTGTCCAGGCAGGGCCTGGCCATGTGGCTGGGGGTCAAGGGCCCATTTTGAAGCGAGGCAGTGTGCTCAGGCCTGCACCCAGTTTGCCTTGCTTTCTTCCATTAGGCCCAGGGGTAGTGAGTGGTGCATGGACCAAGTCTTTCTGTGGGGTGTCTTTAATTTAAACATCATTGAGGGCATGGATGGCATTGGATTGTGGTGATTTCTGTGTGTTTTTCTAATGTTTGGGGTGTCGTTGGGCCTGGCCATGTGGATGGGGGCCATTTTGAAGCCTGGTTGAGGCAGGGCCTGGTCATGTGGCGGGGGGTCAAGGGCCCATTTTGAAGCCAGGCAGTGTGCTCAGGCCTGCACCCAGTTTGCCTTGCTTTCTTCCATTAGGCCCAGGGGTAGTGAGTGGTGCATGGACCAAGTCTTTCTGTGGGGTGTCTTGCATTTCAACATCATTGAGGGCATGGATGGCATTGGATTGTGGCGATTTGTGTGTGTTTTTTTACTTTGTGGGGTGTTGTTGGGGCCTGCCATGTGGGTGGGGGCCATTTTGAGGCCTGGTCCAGGCAGGGCCTGGCCATGTGGCTGGGGGTCAAGGGCCCATTTTGAAGCGAGGCAGTGTGCTCAGGCCTGCACCCAGTTTGCCTTGCTTTCTTCCATTAGGCCATGGGGTAGTGAGTGGTGCATGGACCAAGTCTTTCTATGGGGTGTCTTGTATTTAAACATCAGTAAAAGCATGGATGGCATTGGATTGTGGTGATTTTTGTGTGTTTTTCGACTTTTTGGGGTGTTGTTGGGGCCTGCCATGTGGGTGGGGGCCATTTTGAGGCCTGGTCCAGGCAGGGCCTGGCCATGTAGCTGGGGGTCAAGGGCCCATTTTGAAGCGAGGCAGTGTGCTCAGGCCTGCACCCAGTTTGCCTTGCTTTCTTCCATTAGGCCCAGGGGTAGTGAGTGGTGCATGGACCAAGTCTTTCTGTGGGGTCTTGAATTTAAACATCATTGAGGGCATGGATGGCATTGGATTGTGGTGATTTCTGTGTGTTTTTCTACTTTTTGGGGTGTCGTTGGGGCCTGGTCATGTGGGTGGGGGCCATTTTGAGGCCTGGTCCAGGCAGGGCCTGGTCATGTGGCGGGGGGTCAAGGGCCCATTTTGAAGCCAGGCAGTGTGCTCAGGCCTGCACCCAGTTTGCCTTGCTTTCTTCCATTAGGCCCAGGGGTAGTGAGTGGTGCATGGACCAAGTCTTTCTGTGGGGTGTCTTGCATTTCAACATCATTGAGGGCATGGAGGGCATTGGATTGTGGTGATTTGTGTGTGTTTTATTTTTACTTTTTGGGGTGTTGTTGGGGTCTGGCCATGTGGGTGGGGGCCATTTTGAGGCCTGGTCCAGGCAGGGCCTGGCCATGTGGCTGGGGGTCAAGGGCCCATTTTGAAGCCAAGCAGTGTGCTCAGGCCTGCACCCAGTTTGCCTTGCTTTCTTCCATTAGGCCTAGGGGTAGTGAGTGGTGCATGGACCAAGTCTTTCTGTGGGGTGTCTTGAATTTAAACATCATTGAGGGCATGGATGGCATTGGATTGTGGTGATTTCTGTGTGTTTTTCTACTTTTTGGGGTGTCGTTGGGGCCTGGCCATGTGGGTGGGGGCCATTTTGAGGCCTGGTCCAGGCAGGGCCTGGTCATGTGGCGGGGGATCAAGGGCCCTTTTTGAAGCAGGGCAGTGTGCTCAGGCCTCCACCCAGTTTGCCTTGCTTTCTTCCATTAAGCCCAGGGGTAGTGAGTGGTGCATGGACCAAGTCTTTCTGTGGGGTGTCTTGCATTTCAACATCATTGAGGGCATGGAGGGCATTGGATTGTGGTGATTTGTGTGTTTTTTTTTAACTTTTTGAGGTGTTGTTGGGGCCTGCCATGTGGATGGGGGCCATTTTGAGGCCTGCTCCAGGCAGGGCCTAGCCATGTGGCTGGGGGTCAAGGGCCCATTTTGAAGCGAGGCAGTGTGCTCAGGCCTGTACCCAGTTTGCCTTGCTTTCTTCCATTAGGCCCAGGGGTAGTGAGTGGTGCATGGACCAAGTCTTTCTGTGGGGTGTCTTGCATTTCAACATCATTGAGGGCATGGATGGCATTGGATTGTGGTGATTTGTGTGTGTTTTTTGACTTTTTGGGGTGTTGTTGGGGCCTGCCATGTGGGTGGGGGCCATTTTGAGGCCTGGTCCAGGCAGGGCCTGGCCATGTGGCTGGGGGTCAAGGGCCCAGTTTGAAGCGAGGCAGTGTGCTCAGGCCTGTACCCAGTTTGCCTTGCTTTCTTTCATTAGGCCCAGGGGTAGTGAGTGGTGCATGGACCAAGTCTTTCTGTGGGGTGTCTTGAATTTAAACATCATTGAGGGCATGGATGGCATTGGATTGTGGTGATTTCTGTGTGTTTTTCTACTTTTTAGGGTGTCGTTGGGGCCTGGCCATGTGGGTGGGGGCCATTTTGAGGCCTGGTCCAGGCAGGGCCTGGTCATGTGGCGGGGGATCAAGGGCCCATTTTGAAGCCAGGCAGTGTGCCCAGGCCTCCACCCAGTTTGCCTTGCTTTCTTCCTTTAGGCCCAGGGGTAGTGAGTGGTGCATGGACCAAGTCTTTCTGTGGGGTGTCTTGCATTTCAACATCATTGAGGGCATGGAGGGCATTGGATTGTGGTGATTTGTGTGTGTTTTTTTTTACTTTTTGAGGTGTTGTTGGGGCCTGCCATGTGGGTGGGGGCCATTTTGATGCCTGCTCCAGGCAGGGCCTAGCCATGTGGCTGGGGGTCAAGGGCCCATTTTGAAGCGAGGCAGTGTGCTCAGGCCTGTACCCAGCTTGCCTTGCTTTCTTCCATTAGGCCAAGGGGTAGTGAGTGGTGCATGGACCAAGTCTTTCTGTGGGGTGTCTTGAATTTAAACATCA
Source organism: Lissotriton helveticus (assembly GCF_964261635.1). Classification (NCBI taxonomy): domain Eukaryota; kingdom Metazoa; phylum Chordata; class Amphibia; order Caudata; family Salamandridae; genus Lissotriton; species Lissotriton helveticus. The sequence goes on along the minus strand of NC_136063.1, from coordinate 1,420,159,672 downwards.
TTTAGGGCATAGATGGCATTGGATTATGGTGATTTTTGTGTGTTTTTCGACTTTTTGGGGGTTTGTTGGGGCCTGGCCATGTGGGTGGGGGCCATTTTGAGGCTTGGTCCAGGCAGGGCCTGGCCATGTGGCTGGGGGTCAAGGGCCCATTTTGAAGCCAGGCAGTGTGCTCAGGCCTGCACCCAGTTTGCCTTGTTTTCTTCCATTAGGCCCAGGGGTAGTGAGTGGTGCATGGACCAAGTCTTTCTGTGGGGTGTGTTGAATTTAAACATCATTGAGGGCATGGAGGGCATTGGATTGTGGTGATTTTTGTGTGTTTTTCGACTTTTTGGGGTGTTGTTGGGGTCTGGCAATGTGGGTGGGGGGCATTTTTAGGCCTGGTCCAGGCAGGGCCTGGCCATGAGGCTGGGGGTCAAGGGCCCATTTTGAAGCCAAGCAGTGTGCTCAGGCCTGCACCCAGTTTGCCTTGCTTTCTTCCATTAGGCCCAGGGGTAGTGAGTGGTGCATGTACCAAGTCTTTCTATGGGGTGTCTTGAATTTAAACATCATTGAGAGCATGGATGGCATTGGATTGTTGCGGTTTTTGGGTGTTTTTCGACTTTTTGGGGTGTTGTTGGGGCCTGCCATGTGGGTGGGGGCCATTTTGAGGCCTTGTCCAGGCAGGGCCTGGCCATGTGGCTGTGGGTCAAGGGCCCATTTTGAAGCGAGGCAGTGTGCTCAGGCCTGCACCCAGTTTGCCTTGCTTTCTTCCATTAGGCCCAGGGGTAGTGAGTGGTGCATGGACCAAGTCTTTCTGTGGGGTGTCTTTAATTTAAACATCATTGAGGGCATGGATGGCATTGGATTGTGGTGATTTCTGTGTGTTTTTCTAATGTTTGGGGTGTCGTTGGGCCTGGCCATGTGGATGGGGGCCATTTTGAAGCCTGGTTGAGGCAGGGCCTGGTCATGTGGCGGGGGGTCAAGGGCCCATTTTGAAGCCAGGCAGTGTGCTCAGGCCTGCACCCAGTTTGCCTTGCTTTCTTCCATTAGGCCCAGGGGTAGTGAGTGGTGCATGGACCAAGTCTTTCTGTGGGGTGTCTTGCATTTCAACATCATTGAGGGCATGGATGGCATTGGATTGTGGCGATTTGTGTGTGTTTTTTGACTTTGTGGGGTGTTGTTGGGGCCTGCCATGTGGGTGGGGGCCATTTTGAGGCCTGGTCCAGGCAGGGCCTGGCCATGTGGCTGGGGGTCAAGGGCCCATTTTGAAGCGAGGCAGTGTGCTCAGGCCTGCACCCAGTTTGCCTTGCTTTCTTCCATTAGGCCATGGGGTAGTGAGTGGTGCATGGACCAAGTCTTTCTATGGGGTGTCTTGTATTTAAACATCAGTAAAAGCATGGATGGCATTGGATTGTGGGGATGTTTGTGTGTTTTTCGACTTTTTGGGGTGTTGTTGGGGCCTGCCATGTGGGTGGGGGCCATTTTGAGGCCTGGTCCAGGCAGGGCCTGGCCATGTAGCTGGGGGTCAAGGGCCCATTTTGAAGCGAGGCAGTGTGCTCAGGCCTGCACCCAGTTTGCCTTGCTTTCTTCCATTAGGCCCAGGGGTAGTGAGTGGTGCATGGACCAAGTCTTTCTGTGGGGTCTTGAATTTAAACATCATTGAGGGCATGGATGGCATTGGATTGTGGTGATTTCTGTGTGTTTTTCTACTTTTTGGGGTGTCGTTGGGGCCTGGTCATGTGGGTGGGGGCCATTTTGAGGCCTGGTCCAGGCAGGGCCTGGTCATGTGGCGGGGGGTCAAGGGCCCATTTTGAAGCCAGGCAGTGTGCTCAGGCCTGCACCCAGTTTGCCTTGCTTTCTTCCATTAGGCCCAGGGGTAGTGAGTGGTGCATGGACCAAGTCTTTCTGTGGGGTGTCTTGCATTTCAACATCATTGAGGGCATGGAGGGCATTGGATTGTGGTGATTTGTGTGTGTTTTATTTTTACTTTTTGGGGTGTTGTTGGGGTCTGGCCATGTGGGTGGGGGCCATTTTGAGGCCTGGTCCAGGCAGGGCCTGGCCATGTGGCTGGGGGTCAAGGGCCCATTTTGAAGCCAAGCAGTGTGCTCAGTCCTGCACCCAGTTTGCCTTGCTTTCTTCCATTAGGCCTAGGGGTAGTGAGTGGTGCATGGACCAAGTCTTTCTGTGGGGTGTCTTGAATTTAAACATCATTGAGGGCATGGATGGCATTGGATTGTGGTGATTTCTGTGTGTTTTTCTACTTTTTGGGGTGTCGTTGGGGCCTGGCCATGTGGGTGGGGGCCATTTTGAGGCCTGGTCCAGGCAGGGCCTGGTCATGTGGCGGGGGATCAAGGGCCCTTTTTGAAGCAGGGCAGTGTGCTCAGGCCTCCACCCAGTTTGCCTTGCTTTCTTCCATTAAGCCCAGGGGTAGTGAGTGGTGCATGGACCAAGTCTTTCTGTGGGGTGTCTTGCATTTCAACATCATTGAGGGCATGGAGGGCATTGGATTGTGGTGATTTGTGTGTGTTTTTTTTTAACTTTTTGATGTGTTGTTGGGGCCTGCCATGTGGATGGGGGCCATTTTGAGGCCTGCTCCAGGCAGGGCCTAGCCATGTGGCTGGGGGTCAAGGGCCCATTTTGAAGCGAGGCAGTGTGCTCAGGCCTGTACCCAGTTTGCCTTGCTTTCTTCCATTAGGCCCAGGGGTAGTGAGTGGTGCATGGACCAAGTCTTTCTGTGGGGTGTCTTGCATTTCAACATCATTGAGGGCATGGATGGCATTGGATTGTGGTGATTTGTGTGTGTTTTTTGACTTTTTGGGGTGTTGTTGGGGCCTGCCATGTGGGTGGGGGCCATTTTGAGGCCTGGTCCAGGCAGGGCCTGGCCATGTGGCTGGGGGTCAAGGGCCCAGTTTGAAGCGAGGCAGTGTGCTCAGGCCTGTACCCAGTTTGCCTTGCTTTCTTCCATTAGGCCCAGGGGTAGTGAGTGGTGCATGGACCAAGTCTTTCTGTGGGATGTCTTGAATTTAAACATCATTGAGGGCATGGATGGCATTGGATTGTGGTGATTTCTGTGTGTTTTTCTACTTTTTGGGGTGTTGTTGGGGCCTGGCCATGTGGGTGGGGGCCATTTTGAGGCCTGGTCCAGGCAGGGCCTGGTCATGTGGCGGGGGATCAAGGGCCCATTTTGAAGCCAGGCAGTGTGCTCAGGCCTGCACCCAGTTTGCCTTGCTTTCTTCCATTAGGCCCAGGGGTAGTGAGTGGTGCATGGACCAAGTCTTTCTGTGGGGTGTCTTGCATTTCAACATCATTGAGGGCATGGAGGGCATTGGATTGTGGTGATTTGTGTGTGTTTTTTTTCGACTTTTTGGGGTGTTGTTGGGGTCTGGCCATGTGGGTGGGGGCCATTTTGAGGCCTGGTCCAGGCAGGGCATGGCCATGTGGCTGGGGGTCAAGGGCCCATTTTGAAGCCAAGCAGTGTGCTCAGGCCTGCACCCAGTTTGCCTTGCTTTCTTCCATTAGGAACAGGGGTAGTGAGTGGTGCATGGACCAAGTCTTTCTATGGGGTGTCTTAAATTTAAACATCATTGAGGGCATGGATGGCATTGGATTGTGGTGATTTTTGTGTGTTTTTGTACTTTTTGGGTTGTTGTTGGGGCCTGCTATGTGGGTGGGGGCCATTTTGAGGCCTGATCCAGGCAAGGCCTGGCCATGTGGCTGGGGGTCAAGGGCCCATTTTGAAGCGAGGCAGTGTGCTCAGGCCTGCACCCAGTTTGCCTTGCTTTCTTCCATTAGGCCCAGGGGTAGTGAGTGGTGCATGGACTAAGTCTTTCTGTGGGGTGTGTTGAATTTAAACATCATTGAAGGCATGGAGGGCATTGGATTGTGGTGATTTTTGTGTGTTTTTCGTCTTTTTGGGGTGTTGTTGGGGTCTGGCAATGTGGCTGGGGGCCATTTTTAGGCCTGGTCCAGGCAGGGCCTGGCCATGTGGCTGGTGGTCAAGGGCCCATTTTGAAGCCAAGCAGTATGCTCAGGCCTGCACCCAGTTTGCCTTGCTTTCTTCCATTAGGCCCAGGGGTAGTGAGTGGTGCATGGACCAAGTCTTTCTATGGGGTGTCTTGAATTTAAACAACATTGAGAGCATGGATGGCATTGGATTGTAGCAGTTTTTGTGTGTTTTTTGACTTTTTGGGGTGTTGTTGGGGCCTGCTATGTGGGTGGGGGCCATTTTGAGGCCTGGTCCAGGCAGGGCCTGGCCATGTGGCTGGGGGTCAAGGGCCCATTTTGAAGCGAGGCAGTGTGCTCAGGCCTGCACCCAGTTTGCCTTGCTTTCTTCCATTAGGCCCAGGGGTAGTGAGTGGTGCATGGACCAAGTCTTTCTGTGGGGTGTCTTGGATTTAAACATCATTGAGGGCATGGATGGCATTGGATTGTGGTGATTTCTGTGTGTTTTTCTAATGTTTGGGGTGTCGTTGGGGCCTGGCCATGTGGGTGGGGGCCATTTTGAAGCCTGGTCCAGGCAGGGCCTGGTCATGTGGCGGGGGGTCAAGGGCCCATTTTGAAGCCAGGCAGTGTGCTCAGGCCTGCACCCAGTTTGCCTTGCTTTCTTCCATTAGGCCCAGGGGTAGTGAGTGGTGCATGGACCAAGTCTTTCTGTGGGGTGTTTTGCATTTCAACATCATTGAGGGCATGGATGGCATTGGATTGTGGCGATTTGTGTGTGTTTTTCGACTTTGTGGGGTGTTGTTGGGGCCTGCCATGTGGGTGGGGGCCATTTTGAGGCCTGGTCCAGGCAGGGCCTGGCCATGTGGCTGGGGGTCAAGGGCCCATTTTGAAGCGAGGCAGTGTGGTCAGGCCTGCACCCAGTTTGCCTTGCTTTCTTCCATTAGGCCCAGGGGTAGTGAGTGATGCATGGACCAAGTCTTTCTGTGGGGTGTGTTGAATTTAAACATCATTGAAGGCATGGAGGGCATTGGATTGTGGTGATTTTTGTGTGTTTTTCGTCTTTTTGGGGTGTTGTTGGGGTCTGGCAATGTGGGTGGGGGCCATTTTTAGGCCTGGTCCAGGCAGGGCCTGGCCATGTGGCTGGGGGTCAAGGGCCCATTTTGAAGCCAAGCAGTGTGCTCAGGCCTGCACCCAGTTTGCCTTGCTTTCTTCCATTAGGCCCAGGGGTAGTGAGTGGTGCATGGACCAAGTCTTTCTGTGGGGTGTCTTGCATTTCAACATCATTGAGGGCATGGATGGCATTGGATTGTGGCGCTTTGTGTGTGTTTTTCGACTTTGTGGGGTGTTGTTGGGGCCTGCCATGTGGGTGGGGGCCATTTTGAGGCCTGATCCAGGCAAGGCCTGGCCATGTGGCTGGGGGTCAAGGGCCCATTTTGAAGCGAGGCAGTGTGCTCAGGCCTGCACCCAGTTTGCCTTGCTTTCTTCCATTAGGCCCAGGGGTAGTGAGTGGTGCATGGACCAAGTCTTTCTATGGGGTGTCTTGTATTTAAACATCATTGAGAGCATGGATGGCATTGTTTTGTGGTGATTTTTGTGTGTTTTTCGACTTTTTGGGGTGTTGTTGGGGCCTGCCATGTGGGTGGGGGCCATTTTGAGGCCTGGTCCAGGCAGGGCCTGGCCATGTGGCTGGGGGTCAAGGGCCCATTTTGAAGCGAGGCAGTGTGCTCAGGCCTGCACCCAGTTTGCCTTGCTTTCTTCCATTAGGCCCAGGGGTAGTGAGTGGTGCATGGACCAAGTCTTTCTGTGGGGTCTTGAATTTAAACATCATTGAGGGCATGGATGGCATTGGATTGTGGTGATTTCTGTGTGTTTTTCTACTTTTTGGGGTGTCGTTGGGGCCTGGTCATGTGGGTGGGGGCCATTTTGAGGCCTGGTCCAGGCAGGGCCTGGTCATGTGGCGGGGGGTCAAGGGCCCATTTTGAGGCCAGGCAGTGTGCTCAGGCCTGCACCCAGTTTGCCTTGCTGTCTTCCATTAGGCCCAGGGGTAGTGAGTGGTGCATGGACCAAGTCTTTCTGTGGGGTGTCTTGCATTTCAACATCATTGAGGGCATGGAGGGCATTGGATTGTGGTGATTTGTGTGTGTTTTTTTCGACTTTTTGGGGTGTTGTTGGGGTCTGGCCATGTGGGTGGGGGCCATTTTGAGGCCTGGTCCAGGCAAGGCCTGGCCATGTGGCTGGGGGTCAAGGGCCCATTTTGAAGCCAAGCAGTGTGCTCAGGCCTGTACCCAGTTTGCCTTGCTTTCTTCCATTAGGCCTAGGGGTAGTGAGTGGTGCATGGACCAGTTCTTTCTGTGGGGTGTCTTGAATTTAAACACCATTGAGGGCATGGATGGCATTGGATTGTGGTGATTTCTGTGTGTTTTTCTAATGTTTGGGGTGTCGTTGGGGGCTGGCCATGTGGGTGGGGGCCATTTTGAGGCCTGATCCAGGCAGGGCCTGGTCATGCGGCGGGGGTCAAGGGCCCCTTTTGAAGCCAGGCAGTGTGCTCAGGCCTGCACCCAGTTTGCCTTGCTTTCTTCCATTAGGCCCAGGGGTAGTGAGTGGTGCATGGACCAAGTCTTTCTGTGGGGTGTCTTGCATTTCAACATCATTGAGGGCATGGATGGCATTGGATTGTGGCGATTTGTGTGCGTTTTTCGACTTTGTGGGGTGTTGTTGGGGCCTGCCATGTGGGTGGGGGCCATTTTGAGGCCTGGTCCAGGCAGGGCCTGGCCATGTGGCTGGGGGTCAAGAGCCCATTTTGAAGCGAGGCAGTGTGCTCAGGCCTGCACCCAGTTTGCCTTGCTTTCTTCCATTAGGCCCAGGGGTAGTGAGTGGTGCATGGACCAAGTCTTTCTATGGGGTGTCTTGTATTTAAACATCATTGAGAGCATGGATGGCATTGTTTTGTGGTGATTTTTGTGTGTTTTTCGACTTTTTGGGGTGTTGTTGGGGCCTGCCATGTGGGTGGGGGCCATTTTGAGGCCTGGTCCAGGCAGGGCCTGGCCATGTGGCTGGGGGTCAAGGGCCCATTTTGAAGCGAGGCAGTGTGCTCAGGCCTGCACCCAGTTTGCCTTGCTTTCTTCCATTAGGCCCAGGGGTAGTGAGTGGTGCATGGACCAAGTCTTTCTGTGGGGTCTTGAATTTAAACATCATTGAGGGCATGGATGGCATTGGATTGTGGTGATTTCTGTGTGTTTTTCTACTTTTTGGGGTGTCGTTGGGGCCTGGCCATGTGGGTGGGGGCCATTTTGAGGCCTGGTCCAGGCAGGGCCTGGCCATGTGGCTGGGGGTCAAGGGCCCATTTTGAAGCCAAGCAGTGTGCTCAGGCCTGCACCCAGTTTGCCTTGCTTTCTTCCATTAGGCCCAGGGGTAGTGAGTGGTGCATGGACCAAGTCTTTCTATGGGGTGTCTTAAATTTAAACATCATTGAGGGCATGGATGGCATTGGATTGTGGTGATTTTTGTGAGTTTTTTGACTTTTTGGGGTGTGGTTGGGGCCTGCCATGTGGGTGGGGGCCATTTTGCGGCCTGATCCAGGCAAGGCCTGGCCATGTGGCTGGGGGTCAAGGGCCCATTTTGAAGCGAGGCAGTGTGCTCAGGCCTGCACCCAGTTTGCCTTGCTTTCTTCCATTAGGCCACAGGGTAGTGAGTGGTGCATGGACCAAGTCTTTCTGTGGGGTGTCTTGAATTTAAACATCATTGAGGGCATTGATGGCATTAGATTGTGGTGATTTGTGTGTGTTTTTGACTTTTTGGGGTGTTGTTGGTGGCTGGCCATGTGGGTGGGGGCTATTTTGAGGCCTGGTCCAGGCAGGGCCTGGCCATGTGGCTGAGGTCAAGGGCCCATTTTGAAGCCAGGCAGTGTGCTCAGGCCTGCACCCAGATTGCCTTGCTTTCTTCCATTAGGCCCAGGGGTAGTGAGTGGTGCATGGACCAAGTCTTTCTGTGTGGTGTGTTGAATTTAAACATCATTGAGGGCATGGAGGGCATTGGATTGTGGTGATTTTTGTGTGTTTTTCGACTTTTTGGGGTGTTGTTGGGGTCTGGCAATGTGGGTGGGGGCCATTTTGAGGCCTGGTCCAGGCAGGGCCTGGCCATGTGGCTGGGGGTCAAGGGCCCATTTTGAAGCGAGGCAGTGTGCTCAGGCCTGCACCCAGTTTGCCTTGCTTTCTTCCATTAGGCCCAGGGGTAGTGAGTGGTGCATGGACCAAGTCTTTCTGTGGGGTGTCTTGAATTTAAACATCATTGAGGGCATGGATGGCATTGGATTGTGGTGATTTCTGTGTGTTTTTCTAATGTTTGGGGTGTCGTTGGGGCCTGGCCATGTGGGTGGGGGCCATTTTGAAGCCTGGTCCAGGCAGGGCCTGGTCATGTGGCGGCGGGTCAAGGGCCCATTTTGAAGCCAGGCAGTGTGCTCAGGCCTGCACCCAGTTTGCCTTGCTTTCTTCCATTAGGCCCAGGGGTAGTGAGTGGTGCATGGACCAAGTCTTTCTGTGGGGTGTCTTGCATTTCAACATCATTGAGGGCATGGATGGCATTGGATTGTGGCGATTTGTGTGTGTTTTTCGACTTTGTGGGGTGTTGTTGGGGCCTGCCATGTGGGTGGGGGCCATTTTGAGGCCTGGTCCAGGCAGGGCCTGGCCATGTGGCTGGGGGTCAAGGGCCCATTTTGAAGCGAGGCAGTGTGCTCAGGCCTGCACCCAGTTTGCCTTGCTTTCTTCCATTAGGCCCAGGGGTAGTGAGTGGTGCATGGACCAAGTCTTTCTATGGGGTGTCTTGTATTTAAACATCATTGAGAGCATGGATGGCATTGGATTGTGGTGATTTTTGTGTGTTTTTTGACTTTTTGGGGTGTTGTTGGGGCCTGCCATGTGGGTGGGGGCCATTTTGAGGCCTGGTCCAGGCAGGGCCTGGCCATGTGGCTGGGGGTCAAGGGCCCATTTTGAAGTGAGGCAGTGTGCTCAGGCCTGCACCCAGTTTGCCTTGCTTTCTTCCATTAGGCCCAGGGGTAGTGAGTGGTGCATGGACCAAGTCTTTCTGTGGGGTGTCTTGCATTTCAACATCATTGAGGGCATGGAGGGCATTGGATTGTGGTGATTTGTGTGTGTTTTTTTTTTACTTTTTGGGGTGTTGTTGGGGTCTGGCCATGTGGGTGGGGGCCATTTTGAGGCCTGGTCCAGGCAGGGCCTGGCCATGTGGCTGGGGGTCAAGGGCCCATTTTGAAGCGAGGCAGTGTGCTCAGGCCTGCACCCAGTTTGCCTTGCTTTCTTCCATTAGGCCCAGGGGTAGTGAGTGGTGCATGGACCAAGTCTTTCTGTGGGGTGTCTTGAATTTAAACATCATTGAGGGCATGGATGGCATTGGATTGTGGTGATTTCTGTGTGTTTTTCTAATGTTTGGGGTGTCGTTGGGGCCTGGTCATGTGGGTGGGGGCCATTTTGAAGCCTGGTCCAGGCAGGGCCTGGTCATGTGGCGGCGGGTCAAGGGCCCATTTTGAAGCCAGGCAGTGTGCTCAGGCCTGCACCCAGTTTGCCTTGCTTTCTTCCATTAGGCCCAGGGGTAGTGAGTGGTGCATGGACCAAGTCTTTCTGTGGGGTGTCTTGCATTTCAACATCATTGAGGGCATGGAGGGCATTGGATTGTGGTGATTTGTGTGTGTTTTTTTTTACTTTTTGGGGTGTTGTTGGGGTCTGGCCATGTGAGTGGGGGCCATTTTGAGGCCTGGTCCAGGCAGGGCCTGGCCATGTGGCTGGGGGTCAAGGGCCCATTTTGAATCCAAGCAGTTTGCTCAGGCCTGCACCCAGTTTGCCTTGCTTTCTTCCATTAGGCCCAGGGGTAGTGAGTGGTGCATGGACCAAGTCTTTCTATGGGGTGTCTTGAATTTAAACATCATTGAGAGCATGGATGGCATTGGATTGTTGCGATTTTTGTGTGTTTTTCGACTTTTTGGGGTGTTGTTGGGGCCTGCCATGTGGGTGGGGGCCATTTTGAGGCCTGGTCCAGGCAGGGCCTGGCCATGTGGCTGGGGGTCAAGGGCCCAGTTTGAAGCGAGGCAGTGTGCTCAGGCCTGCACCCAGTTTGCCTTGCTTTCTTCCATTAGGCCCAGGGGTAGTGAGTGGTGCATGGACCAAGTCTTTCTGTGGGGTGTCTTGAATTTAAACATCATTGAGGGCATGGATGGCATTGGACTGTGGTGATTTCTGTGTGTTTTTCTAATGTTTGGGGTGTCGTTGGGGCCTGGCCATGTGGGTGGGGGCCATTTTGAGGCCTGGTCAGGCAGGGCCTGGTCATGTGGCGGGGGGTCAAGGGCCCATTTTGAAGCCAGGCAGTGTGCTCAGGCCTGTACCCAGTTTGCCTTGCTTTCTTCCATTAGGCCCAGGGGTAGTGAGTGGTGCATGGACCAAGTCTTTCTGTGGGGTGTCTTGCATTTCAACATCATTGAGGGCATGGATGGCATTGGATTGTGGTGATTTGTGTGTGTTTTTCGACTTTTTGGGGTGTTGTTGGGGCCTGCCATGTGGGTGGGGGCCATTTTGAGGCCTGGTCCAGGCAGGGCCTGGCCATGTGGCTGGGGGTCAAGGGCCCAGTTTGAAGCGAGGCAGTGTGCTCAGGCCTGCACCCAGTTTGCCTTGCTTTCTTCCATTAGGCCCAGGGGTAGTGAGTGGTGCATGGACCAAGTCTTTCTGTGGGGTGTCTTGAATTTAAACATCATTGAGGGCATGGATGGCATTGGACTGTGGTGATTTCTGTGTGTTTTTCTAATGTTTGGGGTGTCGTTGGGGCCTGGCCATGTGGGTGGGGGCCATTTTGAGGCCTGGTCAGGCAGGGCCTGGTCATGTGGCGGGGGGTCAAGGGCCCATTTTGAAGCCAGGCAGTGTGCTCAGGCCTGTACCCAGTTTGCCTTGCTTTCTTCCATTAGGCCCAGGGGTAGTGAGTGGTGCATGGACCAAGTCTTTCTGTGGGGTGTCTTGCATTTCAACATCATTGAGGGCATGGATGGCATTGGATTGTGGTGATTTCTGTGTGTTTTTCTACTTTTTGGGGTGTCGTTGGGGCCTGGCCATGTGGGTGGGGGCCATTTTGAGGCCTGGTCCAGGCAGGGCCTGGCCATGTGGCTGGGGGTCAAGGGCCCATTTTGAAGCCAAGCAGTGTGCTCAGGCCTGCACCCAGTTTGCCTTGCTTTCTTCCATTAGGCCCAGGGGTAGTGAGTGGTGCATGGACCAAGTCTTTCTATGGGGTGTCTTAAATTTAAACATCATTGAGGGCATGGATGGCATTGGATTGTGGTGATTTTTGTGAGTTTTTTGACTTTTTGGGGTGTGGTTGGGGCCTGCCATGTGGGTGGGGGCCATTTTGCGGCCTGATCCAGGCAAGGCCTGGCCATGTGGCTGGGGGTCAAGGGCCCATTTTGAAGCGAGGCAGTGTGCTCAGGCCTGCACCCAGTTTGCCTTGCTTTCTTCCATTAGGCCACAGGGTAGTGAGTGGTGCATGGACCAAGTCTTTCTGTGGGGTGTCTTGAATTTAAACATCATTGAGGGCATTGATGGCATTAGATTGTGGTGATTTGTGTGTGTTTTTGACTTTTTGGGGTGTTGTTGGTGGCTGGCCATGTGGGTGGGGGCTATTTTGAGGCCTGGTCCAGGCAGGGCCTGGCCATGTGGCTGAGGTCAAGGGCCCATTTTGAAGCCAGGCAGTGTGCTCAGGCCTGCACCCAGATTGCCTTGCTTTCTTCCATTAGGCCCAGGGGTAGTGAGTGGTGCATGGACCAAGTCTTTCTGTGTGGTGTGTTGAATTTAAACATCATTGAGGGCATGGAGGGCATTGGATTGTGGTGATTTTTGTGTGTTTTTCGACTTTTTGGGGTGTTGTTGGGGTCTGGCAATGTGGGTGGGGGCCATTTTGAGGCCTGGTCCAGGCAGGGCCTGGCCATGTGGCTGGGGGTCAAGGGCCCATTTTGAAGCGAGGCAGTGTGCTCAGGCCTGCACCCAGTTTGCCTTGCTTTCTTCCATTAGGCCCAGGGGTAGTGAGTGGTGCATGGACCAAGTCTTTCTGTGGGGTGTCTTGAATTTAAACATCATTGAGGGCATGGATGGCATTGGATTGTGGTGATTTCTGTGTGTTTTTCTAATGTTTGGGGTGTCGTTGGGGCCTGGCCATGTGGGTGGGGGCCATTTTGAAGCCTGGTCCAGGCAGGGCCTGGTCATGTGGCGGCGGGTCAAGGGCCCATTTTGAAGCCAGGCAGTGTGCTCAGGCCTGCACCCAGTTTGCCTTGCTTTCTTCCATTAGGCCCAGGGGTAGTGAGTGGTGCATGGACCAAGTCTTTCTGTGGGGTGTCTTGCATTTCAACATCATTGAGGGCATGGATGGCATTGGATTGTGGCGATTTGTGTGTGTTTTTCGACTTTGTGGGGTGTTGTTGGGGCCTGCCATGTGGGTGGGGGCCATTTTGAGGCCTGGTCCAGGCAGGGCCTGGCCATGTGGCTGGGGGTCAAGGGCCCATTTTGAAGCGAGGCAGTGTGCTCAGGCCTGCACCCAGTTTGCCTTGCTTTCTTCCATTAGGCCCAGGGGTAGTGAGTGGTGCATGGACCAAGTCTTTCTATGGGGTGTCTTGTATTTAAACATCATTGAGAGCATGGATGGCATTGGATTGTGGTGATTTTTGTGTGTTTTTTGACTTTTTGGGGTGTTGTTGGGGCCTGCCATGTGGGTGGGGGCCATTTTGAGGCCTGGTCCAGGCAGGGCCTGGCCATGTGGCTGGGGGTCAAGGGCCCATTTTGAAGTGAGGCAGTGTGCTCAGGCCTGCACCCAGTTTGCCTTGCTTTCTTCCATTAGGCCCAGGGGTAGTGAGTGGTGCATGGACCAAGTCTTTCTGTGGGGTGTCTTGCATTTCAACATCATTGAGGGCATGGAGGGCATTGGATTGTGGTGATTTGTGTGTGTTTTTTTTTAACTTTTTGGGGTGTTGTTGGGGTCTGGCCATGTGGGTGGGGGCCATTTTGAGGCCTGGTCCAGGCAGGGCCTGGCCATGTGGCTGGGGGTCAAGGGCCCATTTTGAAGCGAGGCAGTGTGCTCAGGCCTGCACCCAGTTTGCCTTGCTTTCTTCCATTAGGCCCAGGGGTAGTGAGTGGTGCATGGACCAAGTCTTTCTGTGGGGTGTCTTGAATTTAAACATCATTGAGGGCATGGATGGCATTGGATTGTGGTGATTTCTGTGTGTTTTTCTAATGTTTGGGGTGTCGTTGGGGCCTGGTCATGTGGGTGGGGGCCATTTTGAAGCCTGGTCCAGGCAGGGCCTGGTCATGTGGCGGCGGGTCAAGGGCCCATTTTGAAGCCAGGCAGTGTGCTCAGGCCTGCACCCAGTTTGCCTTGCTTTCTTCCATTAGGCCCAGGGGTAGTGAGTGGTGCATGGACCAAGTCTTTCTGTGGGGTGTCTTGCATTTCAACATCATTGAGGGCATGGAGGGCATTGGATTGTGGTGATTTGTGTGTGTTTTTTTTTACTTTTTGGGGTGTTGTTGGGGTCTGGCCATGTGAGTGGGGGCCATTTTGAGGCCTGGTCCAGGCAGGGCCTGGCCATGTGGCTGGGGGTCAAGGGCCCATTTTGAATCCAAGCAGTTTGCTCAGGCCTGCACCCAGTTTGCCTTGCTTTCTTCCATTAGGCCCAGGGGTAGTGAGTGGTGCATGGACCAAGTCTTTCTATGGGGTGTCTTGAATTTAAACATCATTGAGAGCATGGATGGCATTGGATTGTTGCGATTTTTGTGTGTTTTTCGACTTTTTGGGGTGTTGTTGGGGCCTGCCATGTGGGTGGGGGCCATTTTGAGGCCTGGTCCAGGCAGGGCCTGGCCATGTGGCTGGGGGTCAAGGGCCCAGTTTGAAGCGAGGCAGTGTGCTCAGGCCTGCACCCAGTTTGCCTTGCTTTCTTCCATTAGGCCCAGGGGTAGTGAGTGGTGCATGGACCAAGTCTTTCTGTGGGGTGTCTTGAATTTAAACATCATTGAGGGCATGGATGGCATTGGACTGTGGTGATTTCTGTGTGTTTTTCTAATGTTTGGGGTGTCGTTGGGGCCTGGCCATGTGGGTGGGGGCCATTTTGAGGCCTGGTCAGGCAGGGCCTGGTCATGTGGCGGGGGGTCAAGGGCCCATTTTGAAGCCAGGCAGTGTGCTCAGGCCTGTACCCAGTTTGCCTTGCTTTCTTCCATTAGGCCCAGGGGTAGTGAGTGGTGCATGGACCAAGTCTTTCTGTGGGGTGTCTTGCATTTCAACATCATTGAGGGCATGGATGGCATTGGATTGTGGTGATTTGTGTGTGTTTTTCGACTTTTTGGGGTGTTGTTGGGGCCTGCCATGTGGGTGGGGGCCATTTTGAGGCCTGGTCCAGGCAGGGCCTGGCCATGTGGCTGGGGGTCAAGGGCCCATTTTGAAGTGAGGCAGTATGCTCAGGCCTGCACCCAGTTTGCCTTGCTTTCTTCCATTAGGCCCAGGGGTAGTGAGTGGTGCATTGACCAAGTCTTTCTATGGGGTGTCTTGAATTTAAACATCATTGAGAGCATGGATGGCATTGGATTGTGGTGATTTTTGTGTTTTGTTCGACTTTTTGGGGTGTTGTTTTGGCCTGCCATGTGGGTGGGGGCCATTTTGAGGCCTGGTCCAGGCAGGGCCTGGCCATGTGGCAGGGGGTCAAGGGCCCATTTTGAAGCCAGGCAGTGTGCTCAGGCCTGCACCCAGTTTGCCTCGCTTTCTTCCATTAGGCCCAGGGGTAGTGAGTGGTGCATGGACCAAGTCTTTCTGTGGGGTCTTGAATTTAAACATCATTGAGGGCATGGATGGCATTGGATTGTGGTGATTTCTGTGTGTTTTTCTACTTTTTGGGGTGTCTTTGGTGCCTGGCCATGTGGGTGGGGGCCATTTTGAGGCCTGGTCCAAGCAGGGCCTGGTCATGTGGCGGGGGGTCAAGGGCCCATTTTGAAGCCAGGCAGTGTGCTCAGGCCTGCACCCAGTTTGCCTTGCTTTCTTCCATTAGGCCCAGAGGTAGTGAGTGGTGCATGGACCAAGTCTTTCTGTGGGGTGTCTTGCATTTCAACATCATTGAGGGCATGGATGGCATTGGATTGTGGTGATTTGTGTGTGTTTTTCGACTTTTTGGGGTGTTGTTGGGGCCTGCCATGTGGGTGGGGGCCATTTTGAGGCCTGGTCCAGGCAGGGCCTGGCCATGTGGCTGGGGGTCAAGGGCCCAGTTTGAAGCGAGGCAGTGTGCTCAGGCCTGCACCCAGTTTGCCTTGCTTTCTTCCATTAGGCCCAGGGGTAGTGAGTGGTGCATGGACCAAGTTTTTCTGTGGGGTGTCTTGAATTTAAACATCATTGAGAGCATGGATGGCATTGGATTGTGGTGATTTCTGTGTGTTTTTTGACTTTTTGGGGTGTTGTTGGGGCCTGCCATGTGGGTGGGGGCCATTTTGAGGCCTGGTCCAGGCAGGGCCTGGCCATGTGGCTGGGGGTCAAGGGCCCATTTTGAAGCGAGGCAGTGTGCTCAGGCCTGCACCCAGTTTGCCTTGCTTTCTTCCATTAGGCCCAGGGGTAGTGAGTGGTGCATGGACCAAGTCTTTCTGTGGGGTCTTGAATTTAAACATCATTGAGGGCATGGATGGCATTGGATTGTGCTGATTTCTGTGTGTTTTTCTACTTTTTGGGGTGTCGTTGGGGCCTGGCCATGTGGGTGGGGGCCATTTTGAGGCCTGGTCCAGGCAGGGCCTGGCCATGTGGCTGGGGGTCAAGGGCCCATTTTGAAGCGAGGCAGTGTGCTCAGGCCTGCACCCAGTTTGCCTTGCTTTCTTCCATTAGGCCAAGGGGTAGTGAGTGGTGCATGGACCAAGTCTTTCTGTGGGGTGTCTTGAATTTAAACATCATTGAGGGCATTGATGGCATTAGATTGTGGTGATTTGTGTGTGTTTTTGACTTTTTGGGGTGTTGTTGGTGGCTGGCCATGTGGGTGGGGGCTATTTTGAGGCCTGGTCCAGGCAGGGCCTGGCCATGTGGCTGAGGTCAAGGGCCCATTTTGAAGCCAGGCAGTGTGCTCAGGCCTGCACCCAGATTGCCTTGCTTTCTTCCATTAGGCCCAGGGGTAGTGAGTGGTGCATGGACCAAGTCTTTCTGTGGGGTGTGTTGAATTTAAACATCATTGAGGGCATGGAGGGCATTGGATTGTGGTGATTTTTGTGTGTTTTTCGACTTTTTGGGTGTTGTTGGGGTCTGGCAATGTGGGTGGGGGCCATTTTGAGGCCTGGTCCAGGCAGGGCCTGGCCATGTGGCTGGGGGTCAAGGGCCCATTTTGAAGCGAGGCAGTGTGCTCAGGCCTGCACCCAGTTTGCCTTGCTTTCTTCCATTAGGCCCAGGGGTAGTGAGTGGTGCATGGACCAAGTCTTTCTGTGGGGTGTCTTGAATTTAAACGTCATTGAGGGCATGGATGGCATTGGATTGTGGTGATTTCTGTGTGTTTTTCTAATGTTTGGGGTGTCGTTGGGGCCTGGCCATGTGGGTGGGGGCCATTTTGAAGCCTGGTCCAGGCAGGGCCTGGTCATGTGGCGGCGGGTCAAGGGCCCATTTTGAAGCCAGGCAGTGTGCTCAGGCCTGCACCCAGTTTGCCTTGAATTCTTCCATTAGGCCCAGGGGTAGTGAGTGGTGCATGGACCAAGTCTTTCTGTGGGGTGTCTTGCATTTCAACATCATTGAGGGCATGGATGGCATTGGATTGTGGTGATTTGTGTGTGTTTTTTTCGACTTTTTGGGGTGTTGTTGGGGTCTGGCCATGTGGGTGGGGGCCATTTTGAGGCCTGGTCCAGGCAGGGCCTGGCCATGTGGCTGGGGATCAAGGGCCCATTTTGAAGCCAAGCAGTGTGCTCAGGCCTGTACCCAGTTTGCCTTGCTTTCTTCCATTAGGCCTAGGGGTAGTGAGTGGTGCATGGACCAGTTCTTTCTGTGGGGTGTCTTGAATTTAAACATCATTGAGGGCATGGATGGCATTGGATTGTGGTGATTTCTGTGTGTTTTTCTAATGTTTGGGGTGTCGTTGGGGGCTGGCCATGTGGGTGGGGGCCATTTTGAGGCCTGATCCAGGCAGGGCCTGGTCATGTGGCGGGGGGTCAAGGGCCCCTTTTGAAGCCAGGCAGTGTGCTCAGGCCTGCACCCAGTTTGCCTTGCTTTCTTCCATTAGGCCCAGGGGTAGTGAGTGGTGCATGGACCAAGTCTTTCTGTGGGGTGTCTTGCATTTCAACATCATTGAGGGCATGGATGGCATTGGATTGTGGCGATTTGTGTGCGTTTTTCGACTTTGTTGGGTGTTGTTGGGGCCTGCCATGTGGGTGGGGGCCATTTTGAGGCCTGGTCCAGGCAGGGCCTGGCCATGTGGCTGGGGGTCAAGGGCCCATTTTGAAGCGAGGCAGTGTGCTCAGGCCTGCACCCAGTTTGCCTTGCTTTCTTCCATTAGGCCCAGGGGTAGTGAGTGGTGCATGGACCAAGTCTTTCTATGGGGTGTCTTGAATTTAAACATCATTGAGAGCATGGATGGCATTGGATTGTGGTGATTTTTGTGTGTTTTTCGACTTTTTGGGGTGTTGTTGGGGCCTGCCATGTGGGTGGGGGCCATTTTGAGGCCTGGTCCAGGCAGGGCCTGGCCATGTGGCTGGGGGTCAAGGGCCCATTTTGAAGCGAGGCAGTGTGCTCAGGCCTGCACCCAGTTTGCCT
This sequence comes from Lissotriton helveticus, assembly GCF_964261635.1. NCBI lineage: Eukaryota > Metazoa > Chordata > Amphibia > Caudata > Salamandridae > Lissotriton > Lissotriton helveticus. The sequence continues at coordinate 1,420,141,969 of NC_136063.1, read as the reverse complement.
TGCTTTCTTCCATTAGGCCCAGGGGTAGTGAGTGGTGCATGGACCAAGTCTTTCTGTGGGGTCTTGAATTTAAACATCATTGAGGGCATGGATGGCATTGGATTGTGCTGATTTCTGTGTGTTTTTCTACTTTTTGGGGTGTCGTTGGGGCCTGGCCATGTGGGTGGGGGCCATTTTGAGGCCTGGTCCAGGTAGGGCCTGGCCATGTGGCTGGGGGTCAAGGGCCAATTTTGAAGCCAAGCAGTGTGCTCAGGCCTGCACCCAGTTTGCCTTGCTTTCTTCCATTAGGCCCAGGGGTAGTGAGTGGTGCATGGACCAAGTCTTTCTATGGGGTGTCTTAAATTTAAACATCATTGAGGGCATGGATGGCATTGGATTGTGGTGATTTTTGTGAGTTTTTCGACTTTTTGGGGTGTTGTTGGGGCCTGCCATGTGGGTGGGGGCCATTTTGCTGCCTGATCCAGGCAAGGCCTGGCCATGTGGCTGGGGGTCAAGGGCCCATTTTGAAGCGAGGCAGTGTGCTCAGGCCTGCACAAAGTTTGCCTTGCTTTCTTCCATTAGGCCAAGGGGTAGTGAGTGGTGCATGGACCAAGTCTTTCTGTGGGGTGTCTTGAATTTAAACATCATTGAGGGCATTGATGGCATTGGATTGTGGTGATTTGTGTGTGTTTTTGACTTTTTGGGGTGTTGTTGGAGGCTGGCCATGTGCGTGGGGGCTATTTTGAGTCCTGGTCCAGGCAGGGCCTGCCATGTGGCTGAGGTCAAGGGCCCATTTTGAAGCCAGGCAGTGTGCTCAGGCCTGCACCCAGTTTGCCTTGCTTTCTTCCATTAGGCCCAGGGGTAGTGAGTGGTGCATGGACCAAGTTTTTCTGTGGGGTGTCTTGAATTTAAACATCATTGAGGGCATGGATGGCATTGGATTGTGGTGATTTCCGAGTGTTTTTCTAATGTTTGGGGTGTCGTTGGGGCCTGGCCATGTGGGTGGGGGCCATTTTGAAGCCTGGTCCAGGCAGGGCCTGGTCATGTGGCGGCGGGTCAAGGGCCCATTTTGAAGCCAGGCAGTGTGCTCAGGCCTGCACCCAGTTTGCCTTGCTTTCTTCCATTAGGCCCAGGGGTAGTGAGTGGTGCATGGACTAAGTCTTTCTGTGGGGTGTCTTGCATTTCAACATCATTGAGGGCATGGATGGCATTGGATTGTGGCGATTTGTGTGTGTTTTTCGACTTTGTGGGGTGTTGTTGGGGCCTGCCATGTGGGTGGGGGCCATTTTGAGGCCTGGTCCAGGCAGGGCCTGGCCATGTGGCTGGGGGTCAAGGGCCCATTTTGAAGCGAGGCAGTGTGCTCAGGCCTGCACCCAGTTTGCCTTGCTTTCTTCCATTAGGCCCAGGGGTAGTGAGCGGTGCATGGACCAAGTCTTTCTATGGGGTGTCTTGTATTTAAACATCATTGAGAGCATGGATGGCATTGGATTGTGGTGATTTTTGTGTGTTTTTTGACTTTTTGGGGTGTTGTTGGGGCCTGCCATGTGGGTGGGGGCCATTTTGAGGCCTGGTCCAGGCAGGGCCTGGCCATGTGGCTGGGGGTCAAGGGCCCATTTTGAAGCCAGGCAGTGTGCTCAGGCCTGCACCCAGTTTGCCTCGCTTTCTTCCATTAGGCCCAGGGGTAGTGAGTGGTGCATGGACCAAGTCTTTCTGTGGGGTCTTGAATTTAAACATCATTGAGGGCATGGATGGCATTGGATTGTGGTGATTTCTGTGTGTTTTTCTACTTTTTGGGGTGTCTTTGGTGCCTGGCCATGTGGGTGGGGGCCATTTTGAGGCCTGGTCCAAGCAGGGCCTGGTCATGTGGCGGGGGGTCAAGGGCCCATTTTGAAGCCAGGCAGTGTGCTCAGGCCTGCACCCAGTTTGCCTTGCTTTCTTCCATTAGGCCCAGAGGTAGTGAGTGGTGCATGGACCAAGTCTTTCTGTGGGGTGTCTTGCATTTCAACATCATTGAGGGCATGGATGGCATTGGATTGTGGTGATTTGTGTGTGTTTTTCGACTTTTTGGGGTGTTGTTGGGGCCTGCCATGTGGGTGGGGGCCATTTTGAGGCCTGGTCCAGGCAGGGCCTGGCCATGTGGCTGGGGGTCAAGGGCCCAGTTTGAAGCGAGGCAGTGTGCTCAGGCCTGCACCCAGTTTGCCTTGCTTTCTTCCATTAGGCCCAGGGGTAGTGAGTGGTGCATGGACCAAGTCTTTCTGTGGGGTGTCTTGAATTTAAACATCATTGAGAGCATGGATGGCATTGGATTGTGGTGATTTCTGTGTGTTTTTTGACTTTTTGGGGTGTTGTTGGGGCCTGCCATGTGGGTGGGGGCCATTTTGAGGCCTGGTCCAGGCAGGGCCTGGCCATGTGGCTGGGGGTCAAGGGCCCATTTTGAAGCGAGGCAGTGTGCTCAGGCCTGCACCCAGTTTGCCTTGCTTTCTTCCATTAGGCCCAGGGGTAGTGAGTGGTGCATGGACCAAGTCTTTCTGTGGGGTCTTGAATTTAAACATCATTGAGGGCATGGATGGCATTGGATTGTGCTGATTTCTGTGTGTTTTTCTACTTTTTGGGGTGTCGTTGGGGCCTGGCCATGTGGGTGGGGGCCATTTTGAGGCCTGGTCCAGGCAGGGCCTGGCCATGTGGCTGGGGGTCAAGGGCCCATTTTGAAGCCAAGCAGTGTGCTCAGGCCTGCACCCAGTTTGCCTTGCTTTCTTCCATTAGGCCCAGGGGTAGTGAGTGGTGCATGGACCAAGTCTTTCTATGGGGTGTCTTAAATTTAAACATCATTGAGGGCATGGATGGCATTGGATTGTGGTGATTTTTGTGAGTTTTTCGACTTTTTGGGGTGTGGTTGGGGCCTGCCATGTGGGTGGGGGCCATTTTGCGGCCTGATCCAGGCAAGGCCTGGCCATGTGGCTGGATGTCAAGGGCCCATTTTGAAGCGAGGCAGTGTGCTCAGGCCTGCACCCAGTTTGCCTTGCTTTCTACCATTAGGCCAAGGGGTAGTGAGTGGTGCATGGACCAAGTCTTTCTGTGGGGTGTCTTGAATTTAAACATCATTGAGGGCATTGATGGCATTAGATTGTGGTGATTTGTGTGTGTTTTTGACTTTTTGGGGTGTTGTTGGTGGCTGGCCATGTGGGTGGGGGCTATTTTGAGGCCTGGTCCAGGCAGGGCCTGGCCATGTGGCTGAGGTCAAGGGCCCATTTTGAAGCCAGGCAGTGTGCTCAGGCCTGCACCCAGATTGCCTTGCTTTCTTCCATTAGGCCCAGGGGTAGTGAGTGGTGCATGGACCAAGTCTTTCTGTGGGGTGTGTTGAATTTAAACATCATTGAGGGCATGGAGGGCATTGGATTGTGGTGATTTTTGTGTGTTTTTCGACTTTTTGGGTGTTGTTGGGGTCTGGCAATGTGGGTGGGGGCCATTTTGAGGCCTGGTCCAGGCAGGGCCTGGCCATGTGGCTGGGGGTCAAGGGCCCATTTTGAAGCGAGGCAGTGTGCTCAGGCCTGCACCCAGTTTGCCTTGCTTTCTTCCATTAGGCCCAGGGGTAGTGAGTGGTGCATGGACCAAGTCTTTCTGTGGGGTGTCTTGAATTTAAACGTCATTGAGGGCATGGATGGCATTGGATTGTGGTGATTTCTGTGTGTTTTTCTAATGTTTGGGGTGTCGTTGGGGCCTGGCCATGTGGGTGGGGGCCATTTTGAAGCCTGGTCCAGGCAGGGCCTGGTCATGTGGCGGCGGGTCAAGGGCCCATTTTGAAGCCAGGCAGTGTGCTCAGGCCTGCACCCAGTTTGCCTTGAATTCTTCCATTAGGCCCAGGGGTAGTGAGTGGTGCATGGACCAAGTCTTTCTGTGGGGTGTCTTGCATTTCAACATCATTGAGGGCATGGATGGCATTGGATTGTGGTGATTTGTGTGTGTTTTTTTCGACTTTTTGGGGTGTTGTTGGGGTCTGGCCATGTGGGTGGGGGCCATTTTGAGGCCTGGTCCAGGCAGGGCCTGGCCATGTGGCTGGGGATCAAGGGCCCATTTTGAAGCCAAGCAGTGTGCTCAGGCCTGTACCCAGTTTGCCTTGCTTTCTTCCATTAGGCCTAGGGGTAGTGAGTGGTGCATGGACCAGTTCTTTCTGTGGGGTGTCTTGAATTTAAACATCATTGAGGGCATGGATGGCATTGGATTGTGGTGATTTCTGTGTGTTTTTCTAATGTTTGGGGTGTCGTTGGGGGCTGGCCATGTGGGTGGGGGCCATTTTGAGGCCTGATCCAGGCAGGGCCTGGTCATGTGGCGGGGGGTCAAGGGCCCCTTTTGAAGCCAGGCAGTGTGCTCAGGCCTGCACCCAGTTTGCCTTGCTTTCTTCCATTAGGCCCAGGGGTAGTGAGTGGTGCATGGACCAAGTCTTTCTGTGGGGTGTCTTGCATTTCAACATCATTGAGGGCATGGATGGCATTGGATTGTGGCGATTTGTGTGCGTTTTTCGACTTTGTTGGGTGTTGTTGGGGCCTGCCATGTGGGTGGGGGCCATTTTGAGGCCTGGTCCAGGCAGGGCCTGGCCATGTGGCTGGGGGTCAAGGGCCCATTTTGAAGCGAGGCAGTGTGCTCAGGCCTGCACCCAGTTTGCCTTGCTTTCTTCCATTAGGCCCAGGGGTAGTGAGTGGTGCATGGACCAAGTCTTTCTATGGGGTGTCTTAAATTTAAACATCATTGAGGGCATGGATGGCATTGGATTGTGGTGATTTCTGTGTGTTTTTCTACTTTTTGGGGTGTCGTTGGGGCCTGGCCATGTGGGTGGGGGCCATTTTGAGGCCTGGTCCAGGTAGGGCCTGGCCATGTGGCTGGGGGTCAAGGGCCAATTTTGAAGCCAAGCAGTGTGCTCAGGCCTGCACCCAGTTTGCCTTGCTTTCTTCCATTAGGCCCAGGGGTAGTGAGTGGTGCATGGACCAAGTCTTTCTATGGGGTGTCTTAAATTTAAACATCATTGAGGGCATGGATGGCATTGGATTGTGGTGATTTTTGTGAGTTTTTCGACTTTTTGGGGTGTTGTTGGGGCCTGCCATGTGGGTGGGGGCCATTTTGCTGCCTGATCCAGGCAAGGCCTGGCCATGTGGCTGGGGGTCAAGGGCCCATTTTGAAGCGAGGCAGTGTGCTCAGGCCTGCACAAAGTTTGCCTTGCTTTCTTCCATTAGGCCAAGGGGTAGTGAGTGGTGCATGGACCAAGTCTTTCTGTGGTGTGTCTTGAATTTAAACATCATTGAGGGCATTGATGGCATTGGATTGTGGTGATTTGTGTGTGTTTTTGACTTTTTGGGGTGTTGTTGGAGGCTGGCCATGTGCGTGGGGGCTATTTTGAGTCCTGGTCCAGGCAGGGCCTGCCATGTGGCTGAGGTCAAGGGCCCATTTTGAAGCCAGGCAGTGTGCTCAGGCCTGCACCCAGTTTGCCTTGCTTTCTTCCATTAGGCCCAGGGGTAGTGAGTGGTGCATGGACCAAGTTTTTCTGTGGGGTGTCTTGAATTTAAACATCATTGAGGGCATGGATGGCATTGGATTGTGGTGATTTCCGAGTGTTTTTCTAATGTTTGGGTTGTCGTTGGGGCCTGGCCATGTGGGTGGGGGCCATTTTGAAGCCTGGTCCAGGCAGGGCCTGGTCATGTGGCGGCGGGTCAAGGGCCCATTTTGAAGCCAGGCAGTGTGCTCAGGCCTGCACCCAGTTTGCCTTGCTTTCTTCCATTAGGCCCAGGGGTAGTGAGTGGTGCATGGACTAAGTCTTTCTGTGGGGTGTCTTGCATTTCAACATCATTGAGGGCATGGATGGCATTGGATTGTGGCGATTTGTGTGTGTTTTTCGACTTTGTGGGGTGTTGTTGGGGCCTGCCATGTGGGTGGGGGCCATTTTGAGGCCTGGTCCAGGCAGGGCCTGGCCATGTGGCTGGGGGTCAAGGGCCCATTTTGAAGCGAGGCAGTGTGCTCAGGCCTGCACCCAGTTTGCCTTGCTTTCTTCCATTAGGCCCAGGGGTAGTGAGCGGTGCATGGACCAAGTCTTTCTATGGGGTGTCTTGTATTTAAACATCATTGAGAGCATGGATTGCATTGGATTGTGGTGATTTTTGTGTGTTTTTTGACTTTTTGGGGTGTTGTTGGGGCCTGCCATGTGGGTGGGGGCCATTTTGAGGCCTGGTCCAGGCAGGGCCTGGCCATGTGGCTGGGGGTCAAGAGCCCATTTTGAAGCGAGGCAGTGTGCTCAGGCCTGCACCCAGTTTGCCTTGCTTTCTTCCATTAGGCCCAGGGGTAGTGAGTGGTGCATGGACCAAGTCTTTCTGTGGGGTCTTGAATTTAAACATCATTGAGGGCATGGATGGCATTGGATTGTGGTGATTTCTGTGTGTTTTTCTACTTTTTGGGGTGTCGTTGGGGCCTGGTCATGTGGGTGGGGGACATTTTGAGGCCTGGTCCAGGCAGGGCCTGGTCATGTGGCGGGGGGTCAAGGGCCCATTTTGAAGCCAAGCAGTGTGCTCAGGCCTGCACCCAGTTTGCCTTGCTTTCTTCCATTAGGCCCAGGGGTAGTGAGTGGTGCATGGACCAAGTCTTTCTGTGGGGTGTCTTGCATTTCAACATCATTGAGGGCATGGAGGGCATTGGATTGTGGTGATTTGTGTGTGGTTTTTTTTTACTTTTTGGGGTGTTGTTGGGGTCTGGCCATGTGGGTGGGGGCCATTTTGAGGCCTGGTCCAGGCAGGGCCTGGCCATGTGGCTGGGGGTCAAGGGCCCATTCTGAAGCGAGGCAGTGTGCTCAGGCCTGCACCCAGTTTGCCTTGCTTTCTTCCATTAGGCCCAGGGGTAGTGAGTGGTGCATGGACCAAGTCTTTCTGTGGGGTGTCTTGAATTTAAACATCATTGAGGACATGGATGGCATTGGATTGTGGTGATTTCTGTGTGTTTTTCTAATGTTTGGGGTGTCGTTGGGGCCTGGCCATGTGGGTGGGGGCCATTTTGAAGCCTGGTCCAGGCAGGGCCTGGTCATGTGGCGGCGGGTCAAGGGCCCATTTTGAAGCCAGGCAGTGTGCTCAGGCCTGCACCCAGTTTGCCTTGCTTTCTTCCATTAGGCCCAGGGGTAGTGAGTGGTGCATGGACCAAGTCTTTCTGTCGGGTGTCTTGCATTTCAACATCATTGAGGGCATGGAGGACATTGGATTGTGGTGATTTGTGTGTGTTTTTTTTTTTTTACTTTTTGGGGTGTTGTTGGGGTCTGGCCATGTGGGTGGGGGGGATTTTGAGGCCTGGTCCAGGCAGGGCCTGGCCATGTGGCTGGGGGTCAAGGGCCGATTTTGAAGCCAGGCAGTGTGCTCAGGCCTGCACCCAGTTTGCCTTGCTTTCTTCCATTAGGCCCAGGGGTAGTGAGTGGTGCATGGACCAAGTCTTTCTGTGGGGTGTCTTGCATTTCAACATCATTGAGGGCATGGATGGCATTGGATTATGGCGATTTGTGTGTGTTTTTCGACTTTGTGGGGTGTTGTTGGGGCCTGCCATGTGGGTGGGGGCCATTTTGAGGCCTGGTCCAGGCAGGGCCTGGCCATGTGGCTGGGGGTCAAGGGCCCATTTTGAAGCGAGGCAGTGTGCTCAGGCCTGCACCCAGTTTGCCTTGCTTTCTTCCATTAGGCCCAGGGGTAGTGAGTGGTGCATGGACCAAGTCTTTCTATGGGGTGTCTTGTATTTAAACATCATTGAGAGCATGGATGGCATTTGGTTGTGGTGATTTTTGTGTGTTTTTTGACTTTTTGGGGTGTTGTTGGGGCCTGCCATGTGGGTGGGGGCCATTTTGAGGCCTGGTCCAGGCAGGGCCTGGCCATGTGGCTGGGGGTCAAGGGCCCATTTTGAAGCGAGGCAGTGTGCTCAGGCCTGCACCCAGTTTGCCTTGCTTTCTTCCATTAGGCCCAGGGGTAGTGAGTGGTGCATGGACCAAGTCTTTCTGTGGGGTCTTGAATTTAAACATCATTGAGGGCATGGATGGCATTGGATTGTGGTGATTTCTGTGTGTTTTTCTACTTTTTGGGGTGTCGTTGGGGCCGGTCATGTGGGTGGGGGATATTTTGAGGCCTGGTCCAGGCAGGGCCTGGTCATGTGGCGGGGGGTCAAGGGCCCATTTTGAAGCCAGGCAGTGTGCTCAGGCCTGCACCCAGTTTGCCTTGCTTTCTTCCATTAGGCCCAGGGGTAGTGAGTGGTGCATGGACCAAATCTTTCTGTGGGGTGTCTTGCATTTCAACATCATTGAGGGCATGGAGGGCATTGGATTGTGGTGATTTGTGTGTGTTTTTTTTTTACTTTTTGGGGTGTTGTTGGGGTCTGGCCATGTGGGTGAGGGCCATTTTGAGGCCTGGTCCAGGTCAAGGGCCCATTTTGAAGCGAGGCAGTGTGCTCAGGCCTGCACCCAGTTTGCCTTGCTTTCTTCCATTAGGCCCAGGGGTAGTGAGTGGTGCATGGACCAAGTCTTTCTGTGGGGTGTCTTGAATTTAAACATCATTGAGGGCATGGATGGCATTGGATTGTGGTGATTTCTGTGTGTTTTTCTAATGTTTGGGGTGTCGTTGGGGCCTGGCCATGTGGGTGGGGGCCATTTTGAAGCCTGGTCCAGGCAGGGCCTGGTCATGTGGCGGCGGGTCAAGGGCCCATTTTGAAGCGAGGCAGTGTGCTCAGGCCTGCACCCAGTTTGCCTTGCTTTCTTCCATTAGGCCCAGGGGTAGTGAGCGGTGCATGGACCAAGTCTTTCTATGGGGTGTCTTGTATTTAAACATCATTGAGAGCATGGATTGCATTGGATTGTGGTGATTTTTGTGTGTTTTTTGACTTTTTGGGGTGTTGTTGGGGCCTGCCATGTGGGTGGGGGCCATTTTGAGGCCTGGTCCAGGCAGGGCCTGGCCATGTGGCTGGGGGTCAAGAGCCCATTTTGAAGCGAGGCAGTGTGCTCAGGCCTGCACCCAGTTTGCCTTGCTTTCTTCCATTAGGCCCAGGGGTAGTGAGTGGTGCATGGACCAAGTCTTTCTGTGGGGTCTTGAATTTAAACATCATTGAGGGCATGGATGGCATTGGATTGTGGTGATTTCTGTGTGTTTTTCTACTTTTTGGGGTGTCGTTGGGGCCTGGTCATGTGGGTGGGGGACATTTTGAGGCCTGGTCCAGGCAGGGCCTGGTCATGTGGCGGGGGGTCAAGGGCCCATTTTGAAGCCAAGCAGTGTGCTCAGGCCTGCACCCAGTTTGCCTTGCTTTCTTCCATTAGGCCCAGGGGTAGTGAGTGGTGCATGGACCAAGTCTTTCTGTGGGGTGTCTTGCATTTCAACATCATTGAGGGCATGGAGGGCATTGGATTGTGGTGATTTGTGTGTGGTTTTTTTTTACTTTTTGGGGTGTTGTTGGGGTCTGGCCATGTGGGTGGGGGCCATTTTGAGGCCTGGTCCAGGCAGGGCCTGGCCATGTGGCTGGGGGTCAAGGGCCCATTCTGAAGCGAGGCAGTGTGCTCAGGCCTGCACCCAGTTTGCCTTGCTTTCTTCCATTAGGCCCAGGGGTAGTGAGTGGTGCATGGACCAAGTCTTTCTGTGGGGTGTCTTGAATTTAAACATCATTGAGGACATGGATGGCATTGGATTGTGGTGATTTCTGTGTGTTTTTCTAATGTTTGGGGTGTCGTTGGGGCCTGGCCATGTGGGTGGGGGCCATTTTGAAGCCTGGTCCAGGCAGGGCCTGGTCATGTGGCGGCGGGTCAAGGGCCCATTTTGAAGCCAGGCAGTGTGCTCAGGCCTGCACCCAGTTTGCCTTGCTTTCTTCCATTAGGCCCAGGGGTAGTGAGTGGTGCATGGACCAAGTCTTTCTGTGGGGTGTCTTGCATTTCAACATCATTGAGGGCATGGAGGGCATTGGATTGTGGTGATTTGTGTGTGTTTTTTTTTTTTACTTTTTGGGGTGTTGTTGGGGTCTGGCCATGTGGGTGGGGGGGATTTTGAGGCCTGGTCCAGGCAGGGCCTGGCCATGTGGCTGGGGGTCAAGGGCCGATTTTGAAGCCAGGCAGTGTGCTCAGGCCTGCACCCAGTTTGCCTTGCTTTCTTCCATTAGGCCCAGGGGTAGTGAGTGGTGCATGGACCAAGTCTTTCTGTGGGGTGTCTTGCATTTCAACATCATTGAGGGCATGGATGGCATTGGATTATGGCGATTTGTGTGTGTTTTTCGACTTTGTGGGGTGTTGTTGGGGCCTGCCATGTGGGTGGGGGCCATTTTGAGGCCTGGTCCAGGCAGGGCCTGGCCATGTGGCTGGGGGTCAAGGGCCCATTTTGAAGCGAGGCAGTGTGCTCAGGCCTGCACCCAGTTTGCCTTGCTTTCTTCCATTAGGCCCAGGGGTAGTGAGTGGTGCATGGACCAAGTCTTTCTATGGGGTGTCTTGTATTTAAACATCATTGAGAGCATGGATGGCATTTGGTTGTGGTGATTTTTGTGTGTTTTTTGACTTTTTGGGGTGTTGTTGGGGCCTGCCATGTGGGTGGGGGCCATTTTGAGGCCTGGTCCAGGCAGGGCCTGGCCATGTGGCTGGGGGTCAAGGGCCCATTTTGAAGCGAGGCAGTGTGCTCAGGCCTGCACCCAGTTTGCCTTGCTTTCTTCCATTAGGCCCAGGGGTAGTGAGTGGTGCATGGACCAAGTCTTTCTGTGGGGTCTTGAATTTAAACATCATTGAGGGCATGGATGGCATTGGATTGTGGTGATTTCTGTGTGTTTTTCTACTTTTTGGGGTGTCGTTGGGGCCGGTCATGTGGGTGGGGGATATTTTGAGGCCTGGTCCAGGCAGGGCCTGGTCATGTGGCGGGGGGTCAAGGGCCCATTTTGAAGCCAGGCAGTGTGCTCAGGCCTGCACCCAGTTTGCCTTGCTTTCTTCCATTAGGCCCAGGGGTAGTGAGTGGTGCATGGACCAAATCTTTCTGTGGGGTGTCTTGCATTTCAACATCATTGAGGGCATGGAGGGCATTGGATTGTGGTGATTTGTGTGTGTTTTTTTTTTACTTTTTGGGGTGTTGTTGGGGTCTGGCCATGTGGGTGAGGGCCATTTTGAGGCCTGGTCCAGGTCAAGGGCCCATTTTGAAGCGAGGCAGTGTGCTCAGGCCTGCACCCAGTTTGCCTTGCTTTCTTCCATTAGGCCCAGGGGTAGTGAGTGGTGCATGGACCAAGTCTTTCTGTGGGGTGTCTTGAATTTAAACATCATTGAGGGCATGGATGGCATTGGATTGTGGTGATTTCTGTGTGTTTTTCTAATGTTTGGGGTGTCGTTGGGGCCTGGCCATGTGGGTGGGGGCCATTTTGAAGCCTGGTCCAGGCAGGGCCTGGTCATGTGGCGGCGGGTCAAGGGCCCATTTTGAAGCCAGGCAGTGTGCTCAGGCCTGCACCCAGTTTGCCTTGCTTTCTTCCATTAGGCCCAGGGGTAGTGAGTGGTGCATGGACCAAGTCTTTCTGTGGGGTGTCTTGCATTTCAACATCATTGAGGGCATGGAGGGCATTGGATTGTGGTGATTTGTGTGTGTTTTTTTTTTTTACTTTTTGGGGTGTTGTTGGGGTCTGGCCATGTGGGTGGGGGGGATTTTGAGGCCTGGTCCAGGCAGGGCCTGGCCATGTGGCTGGGGGTCAAGGGCCGATTTTGAAGCCAGGCAGTGTGCTCAGGCCTGCACCCAGTTTGCCTTGCTTTCTTCCATTAGGCCCAGGGGTAGTGAGTGGTGCATGGACCAAGTCTTTCTGTGGGGTGTCTTGCATTTCAACATCATTGAGGGCATGGATGGCATTGGATTATGGCGATTTGTGTGTGTTTTTCGACTTTGTGGGGTGTTGTTGGGGCCTGCCATGTGGGTGGGGGCCATTTTGAGGCCTGGTCCAGGCAGGGCCTGGCCATGTGGCTGGGGGTCAAGGGCCCATTTTGAAGCGAGGCAGTGTGCTCAGGCCTGCACCCAGTTTGCCTTGCTTTCTTCCATTAGGCCCAGGGGTAGTGAGTGGTGCATGGACCAAGTCTTTCTATGGGGTGTCTTGTATTTAAACATCATTGAGAGCATGGATGGCATTTGGTTGTGGTGATTTTTGTGTGTTTTTTGACTTTTTGGGGTGTTGTTGGGGCCTGCCATGTGGGTGGGGGCCATTTTGAGGCCTGGTCCAGGCAGGGCCTGGCCATGTGGCTGGGGGTCAAGGGCCCATTTTGAAGCGAGGCAGTGTGCTCAGGCCTGCACCCAGTTTGCCTTGCTTTCTTCCATTAGGCCCAGGGGTAGTGAGTGGTGCATGGACCAAGTCTTTCTGTGGGGTCTTGAATTTAAACATCATTGAGGGCATGGATGGCATTGGATTGTGGTGATTTCTGTGTGTTTTTCTACTTTTTGGGGTGTCGTTGGGGCCGGTCATGTGGGTGGGGGATATTTTGAGGCCTGGTCCAGGCAGGGCCTGGTCATGTGGCGGGGGGTCAAGGGCCCATTTTGAAGCCAGGCAGTGTGCTCAGGCCTGCACCCAGTTTGCCTTGCTTTCTTCCATTAGGCCCAGGGGTAGTGAGTGGTGCATGGACCAAATCTTTCTGTGGGGTGTCTTGCATTTCAACATCATTGAGGGCATGGAGGGCATTGGATTGTGGTGATTTGTGTGTGTTTTTTTTTTACTTTTTGGGGTGTTGTTGGGGTCTGGCCATGTGGGTGAGGGCCATTTTGAGGCCTGGTCCAGGTCAAGGGCCCATTTTGAAGCGAGGCAGTGTGCTCAGGCCTGCACCCAGTTTGCCTTGCTTTCTTCCATTAGGCCCAGGGGTAGTGAGTGGTGCATGGACCAAGTCTTTCTGTGGGGTGTCTTGAATTTAAACATCATTGAGGGCATGGATGGCATTGGATTGTGGTGATTTCTGTGTGTTTTTCTAATGTTTGGGGTGTCGTTGGGGCCTGGCCATGTGGGTGGGGGCCATTTTGAAGCCTGGTCCAGGCAGGGCCTGGTCATGTGGCGGCGGGTCAAGGGCCCATTTTGAAGCGAGGCAGTGTGCTCAGGCCTGCACCCAGTTTGCCTTGCTTTCTTCCATTAGGCCCAGGGGTAGTGAGCGGTGCATGGACCAAGTCTTTCTATGGGGTGTCTTGTATTTAAACATCATTGAGAGCATGGATTGCATTGGATTGTGGTGATTTTTGTGTGTTTTTTGACTTTTTGGGGTGTTGTTGGGGCCTGCCATGTGGGTGGGGGCCATTTTGAGGCCTGGTCCAGGCAGGGCCTGGCCATGTGGCTGGGGGTCAAGAGCCCATTTTGAAGCGAGGCAGTGTGCTCAGGCCTGCACCCAGTTTGCCTTGCTTTCTTCCATTAGGCCCAGGGGTAGTGAGTGGTGCATGGACCAAGTCTTTCTGTGGGGTCTTGAATTTAAACATCATTGAGGGCATGGATGGCATTGGATTGTGGTGATTTCTGTGTGTTTTTCTACTTTTTGGGGTGTCGTTGGGGCCTGGTCATGTGGGTGGGGGACATTTTGAGGCCTGGTCCAGGCAGGGCCTGGTCATGTGGCGGGGGGTCAAGGGCCCATTTTGAAGCCAAGCAGTGTGCTCAGGCCTGCACCCAGTTTGATTGCTTTCTTCCATTAGGCCCAGGGGTAGTGAGTGGTGCATGGACCAAGTCTTTCTGTGGGGTGTCTTGCATTTCAACATCATTGAGGGCATGGAGGGCATTGGATTGTGGTGATTTGTGTGTGTTTTTTTTTTACTTTTTGGGGTGTTGTTGGGGTCTGGCCATGTGGGTGGGGGCCATTTTGAGGCCTGGTCCAGGCAGGGCCTGGCCATGTGGCTGGGGGTCAAGGGCCCATTCTGAAGCGAGGCAGTGTGCTCAGGCCTGCACCCAGTTTGCCTTGCTTTCTTCCATTAGGCCCAGGGGTAGTGAGTGGTGCATGGACCAAGTCTTTCTGTGGGGTGTCTTGAATTTAAACATCATTGAGGACATGGATGGCATTGGATTGTGGTGATTTCTGTGTGTTTTTCTAATGTTTGGGGTGTCGTTGGGGCCTGGCCATGTGGGTGGGGGCCATTTTGAAGCCTGGTCCAGGCAGGGCCTGGTCATGTGGCGGCGGGTCAAGGGCCCATTTTGAAGCCAGGCAGTGTGCTCAGGCCTGCACCCAGTTTGCCTTGCTTTCTTCCATTAGGCCCAGGGGTAGTGAGTGGTGCATGGACCAAGTCTTTCTGTGGGGTGTCTTGCATTTCAACATCATTGAGGGCATGGAGGGCATTGGATTGTGGTGATTTGTGTGTGTTTTTTTTTTTTACTTTTTGGGGTGTTGTTGGGGTCTGGCCATGTGGGTGGGGGGGATTTTGAGGCCTGGTCCAGGCAGGGCCTGGCCATGTGGCTGGGGGTCAAGGGCCGATTTTGAAGCCAGGCAGTGTGCTCAGGCCTGCACCCAGTTTGCCTTGCTTTCTTCCATTAGGCCCAGGGGTAGTGAGTGGTGCATGGACCAAGTCTTTCTGTGGGGTGTCTTGCATTTCAACATCATTGAGGGCATGGATGGCATTGGATTATGGCGATTTGTGTGTGTTTTTCGACTTTGTGGGGTGTTGTTGGGGCCTGCCATGTGGGTGGGGGCCATTTTGAGGCCTGGTCCAGGCAGGGCCTGGCCATGTGGCTGGGGGTCAAGGGCCCATTTTGAAGCGAGGCAGTGTGCTCAGGCCTGCACCCAGTTTGCCTTGCTTTCTTCCATTAGGCCCAGGGGTAGTGAGTGGTGCATGGACCAAGTCTTTCTATGGGGTGTCTTGTATTTAAACATCATTGAGAGCATGGATGGCATTTGGTTGTGGTGATTTTTGTGTGTTTTTTGACTTTTTGGGGTGTTGTTGGGGCCTGCCATGTGGGTGGGGGCCATTTTGAGGCCTGGTCCAGGCAGGGCCTGGCCATGTGGCTGGGGGTCAAGGGCCCATTTTGAAGCGAGGCAGTGTGCTCAGGCCTGCACCCAGTTTGCCTTGCTTTCTTCCATTAGGCCCAGGGGTAGTGAGTGGTGCATGGACCAAGTCTTTCTGTGGGGTCTTGAATTTAAACATCAGTGAGGGCATGGATGGCATTGGATTGTGGTGATTTCTGTGTGTTTTTCTACTTTTTGGGGTGTCGTTGGGGCCGGTCATGTGGGTGGGGGATATTTTGAGGCCTGGTCCAGGCAGGGCCTGGTCATGTGGCGGGGGGTCAAGGGCCCATTTTGAAGCCAGGCAGTGTGCTCAGGCCTGCACCCAGTTTGCCTTGCTTTCTTCCATTAGGCCCAGGGGTAGTGAGTGGTGCATGGACCAAATCTTTCTGTGGGGTGTCTTGCATTTCAACATCATTGAGGGCATGGAGGGCATTGGATTGTGGTGATTTGTGTGTGTTTTTTTTTTACTTTTTGGGGTGTTGTTGGGGTCTGGCCATGTGGGTGAGGGCCATTTTGAGGCCTGGTCCAGGTCAAGGGCCCATTTTGAAGCGAGGCAGTGTGCTCAGGCCTGCACCCAGTTTGCCTTGCTTTCTTCCATTAGGCCCAGGGGTAGTGAGTGGTGCATGGACCAAGTCTTTCTGTGGGGTGTCTTGAATTTAAACATCATTGAGGGCATGGATGGCATTGGATTGTGGTGATTTCTGTGTGTTTTTCTAATGTTTGGGGTGTCGTTGGGGCCTGGCCATGTGGGTGGGGGCCATTTTGAAGCCTGGTCCAGGCAGGGCCTGGTCATGTGGCGGCGGGTCAAGGGCCCATTTTGAAGCCAGGCAGTGTGCTCAGGCCTGCACCCAGTTTGCCTTGCTTTCTTCCATTAGGCCCAGGGGTAGTGAGTGGTGCATGGACCAAGTCTTTCTGTGGGGTGTCTTGCATTTCAACATCATTGAGGGCATGGAGGGCATTGGATTGTGGTGATTTGTGTGTGTTTTTTTTTTACTTTTTGGGGTGTTGTTGGGGTCTGGCCATGTGGGTGGGGGCCATTTTGAGGCCTGGTCCAGGCAGGGCCTGGCCATGTGGCTGGGGGTCAAGGGCCCAGTTTGAAGCGAGGCAGTGTGCTCAGGCCTGCACCCAGTTTGCCTTGCTTTCTTCCATTAGGCCCAGGGGTAGTGAGTGGTGCATGGACCAAGTCTTTCTGTGGGGTGTCTTGAATTTAAACATCATTGAGGGCATGGATGGCATTGGACTGTGGTGATTTCTGTGTGTTTTTCTAATGTTTGGGGTGTCGTTGGGGCCTGGCCATGTGGGTGGGGGCCATTTTGAGGCCTGGTCCAGGCAGGGCCTGGTCATGTGGCGGGGGGTCAAGGGCCCATTTTGAAGCGAGGCAGTGTGCTCAGGCCTGCACCCAGTTTGCCTTGCTTTCTTCCATTAGGCCCAGGGGTAGTGAGTGGTGCATTGACCAAGTCTTTCTATGGGGTGTCTTGAATTTAAACATCATTGAGAGCATGGATGGCATTGGATTGTGGTGATTTTTGTGTTTTGTTCGACTTTTTGGGGTGTTGTTTTGGCCTGCCATGTGGGTGGGGGCCATTTTGAGGCCTGGTCCAGGCAGGGCCTGGCCATGTGGCTGGGGGTCAAGGGCCCATTTTGAAGCGAGGCAGTGTGCTCAGGCCTGCACCCAGTTTGCCTCGCTTTCTTCCATTAGGCCCAGGGGTAGTGAGTGGTGCATGGACCAAGTCTTTCTGTGGGGTCTTGAATTTAAACATCATTGAGGGCATGGATGGCATTGGATTGTGGTGATTTCTGTGTGTTTTTCTACTTTTTGGGGTGTCTTTGGTGCCTGGCCATGTGGGTGGGGGCCATTTTGAGGCCTTGTCCAGGCAGGGCCTGGTCATGTGGCGGGGGGTCAAGGGCCCATTTTGAAGCCAGGTAGTGTGCTCAGGCCTGTACCCAGTTTGCCTTGCTTTCTTCCATTAGGCCCAGGGGTAGTGAGTGGTGCATGGACCAAGTCTTTCTGTGGGGTGTCTTGCATTTCAACATCATTGAGGGCATGGGTGGCATTGGATTGTGGTGATTTGTGTGTGTTTTTCGACTTTTTGGGGTGTTGTTGGGGCCTGCCATGTGGGTGGGGGCCATTTTGAGGCCTGGTCCAGGCAGGGCCTGGCCATGTGGCTGGGGGTCAAGGGCCCATTTTGAAGCGAGGCAATGTGCTCAGGCCTGCACCCAGTTTGCCTCGCTTTCTTCCATTAGGCCCAGGGGTAGTGAGTGGTGCATGGACCAAGTCTTTCTGTGGGGTCTTGAATTTAAACATCATTGAGGGCATGGATGGCATTGGATTGTGGTGATTTCTGTGTGTTTTTCTACTTTTTGGGGTGTCTTTGGTGCCTGGCCATGTGGGTGGGGGCCATTTTGAGGCCTTGTCCAGGCAGGGCCTGGTCATGTGGCGGGGGGTCAAGGGCCCATTTTGAAGCCAGGCAGTGTGCTCAGGCCTGCACCCAGTTTGCCTTGCTTTCTTCCATTAGGCCCAGAGGTAGTGAGTGGTGCATGGACCAAGTCTTTCTGTGGGGTGTCTTGCATTTCAACATCATTGAGGGCATGGATGGCATTGGATTGTGGTGATTTGTGTGTGTTTTTCGACTTTTTGGGGTGTTGTTGGGGCCTGCCATGTGGGTGGGGGCCATTTTGAGGCCTGGTCCAGGCAGGGCCTGGCCATGTGCCTGGGGGTCAAGGGCCCATTTTGAAGCCAGGCAGTGTGCTCAGGCCTGCACCCAGTTTGCCTTGCTTTCTTCCATTAGGCCCAGGGGTAGTGAGTGGTGCATGGACCAAGTCTTTCTGTGAGATGTCTTGAATTTAAACATCATTGAGGGCATGGATGGAATTGGATCGTGGTGATTTTTGTGTGTTTTTCGACTTTTTTGGGTGTTGTTGGGGCCTGGCAATGTGGATGGGGGCCATTTTGAGGCCTGGTCCAGGCAGGGCCTGGTCATGTGGCGGGGGATCAAGGGCCCATTTTGAAGCCAGGCAGTGTGCTCAGGCCTGCACCCAGTTTGCCTTGCTTTCTTCCATTAGGCCCAGGGGTAGTGAGTGGTGCATGGACCAAGTCTTTCTGTGGGGTGTCTTGCATTTCAACATCATTGAGGGCATGGATGGCATTGGATTGTGGTGATTTGTGTGTGTTTTTCGACTTTTTGGGGTGTTGTTGGGGCCTGGCCATGTGGGTGGGGGCCATTTTGAGGCCTGGTCCAGGCAGGGCCTGGCCATGTGCCTGGGGGTCAAGGGCCCATTTTGAAGCCAGGCAGTGTGCTCAGGCCTGCACCCAGTTTGCCTTGCTTTCTTCCATTAGGCCCAGGGGTAGTGAGTGGTGCATGGACCAAGTCTTTCTGTGAGATGTCTTGAATTTAAACATCATTGAGGGCATGGATGGAATTGGATCGTGGTGATTTTTGTGTGTTTTTCGACTTTTTTGGGTGTTGTTGGGGCCTGGCAATGTGGATGGGGGCCATTTTGAGGCCTGGTCCAGGCAGGGCCTGGCCATGTGGCTGGGGTTCAAGGGCCCATTTTGAAGCCAGGCAGTGTGCTCAGGCCTGCAACCAGTTTGCCTTGCTTTCTTCCATTAGGCCCAGGCGTAGTGAGTGGTGCATGGACCAAGTCTTTCTGTGGGGTGTCTTGAATTTGAACATCATTGAAGGCATTAATGGCATTGGATTGTGGTGATTTTTGTGTGTTTTTGGACTTTTTGGGGTGTTGTTGGGGCCTTGCCATGTGGGTGGGGGCCATTTTGAGGCCTGGTCCAGGCAGGGTCTGGCCATGTGTCTGGGGGTCAAGGGCCCATTTTGAAGCCAGGCAGTGTGCTCAGGCCTGCACCCAGTTTGCCTTGCTTTCTTCCATTAGGCCCAGGGGTAGTGAGTGGTGCATGGACCAAGTCTTTCTGTGGGGTGTCTTGAATTTAAACATCATTGAGGGCATGGATGGCATTGGATTGTGGTGATTTCTGTGTGTTTTTCTAATGTTTGGGGTATCGTTGGGGCCTGGCCATGTGGGTGGGGGCCATTTTGAAGCCTGGTCCAGGCAGGGCCTGGTCATGTGGCGGGGGGTCAAGGGCCCATTTTGAAGCCAGGCAGTGTGCTCAGGTCTGCACCCAGTTTGCCTTGCTTTCTTCCATTAGGCCCACCCAGGGGTATTGAGTGGTGCATGGACCAAGTCTTTCTGTGGGGTATCTTGCATTTCAACATCATTGAGGGCATGGAGGGCATTGGATTGTGGTGATTTGTGTGTGTTTTTTTTTTACTTTTTGGGGTGTTGTTGGGGTCTGGCCATGTGGGTGGGGGCCATTTTGAGGCCTGGTCCAGGCAGGGCCTGGCCATGTGGCTGGGGGTCAAGGGCCCATTTTGAAGCCAAGCAGTGTGCTCAGGCCTGTACCCAGTTTGCCTTGCTTTCTTCCATTAGGCCTAGGGGTAGTGAGTGGTGCATGGACCAAGTCTTTCTATGGGGTGTCTTGAATTTAAACATCATTGAGGGCATGGATGGCATTGGATTGTGGTGATTTCTGTGTGTTTTTCTAATGTTTGGGGTGTTGTTGTGGCCTGGCCATGTGGGTGGGGGCCATTTTGAGGCCTGGTCCAGGCAGGGCCTGGCCATGTGGCTGGGGGTCAAGGGCCCATTTTGAAGCGAGGCAGTGTGCTCAGGCCTGCACCCAGTTTGCCTTGCTTTCTTCCATTAGGCCCAGGGGTGGTGAGTGGTGCATGGACCAAGTCTTTCTGTGGGGTCTTGAATTTAAACATCATTGAGGGCATGGATGGCATTGGATTGTGCTGATTTCTGTGTGTTTTTCTACTTTTTGGGGTGTCGTTGGGGCCTGGCCATGTGGGTGGGGGCCATTTTGAGGCCTGGTCCAGGCAGGGCCTGGCCATGTGGCTGGGGGTCAAGGGCCCATTTTGAAGCCAAGCAGTGTGCTCAGGCCTGCACCCAGTTTGCCTTGCTTTCTTCCATTAGGCCCAGGGGTAGTGAGTGGTGCATGGACCAAGTCTTTCTATGGGGTGTCTTAAATTTAAACATCATTGAGGGCATGGATGGCATTGGATTGTGGTGATTTTTGTGGGTTTTTCGACTTTTTGGGGTGTTGTTGGGGCCTGCCATGTGGGTGGGGGCCAGTTTGCGGCCTGATCCAGGCAAGGCCTGGCCATGTGGCTGGGGGTCAAGGGCCCATTTTGAAGCGAGGCAGTGTGCTCAGGCCTGCACCCAGTTTGCCTTGCTTTCTTCCATTAGGCCATGGGGTAGTGAGTGGTGCATGGACCAAGTCTTTCTATGGGGTGTCTTGTATTTAAACATCAGTGAGAGCATGGATGGCATTGGATTGTGGTGATTTTTGTGTGTTTTTCGACTTTTTGGGGTGTTGTTGGGGCCTGCCATGTGGGTGGGGGCCATTTTGAGGCCTGGTCCAGGCAGGGCCTGGCCATGTGCCTGGGGGTCAAGGGCCCATTTTGAAGCCAGGCAGTGTGCTCAGGCCTGCACCCAGTTTGCCTTGCTTTCTTCCATTAGGCCCAGGGGTAGTGAGTGGTGCATGGACCAAGTCTTTCTGTGGGGTGTCTTGAATTTAAACATCATTGAGGGCATTGATGGCATTGGATTGTGGTGATTTGTGTTTGTTTTTGACTTTTTGGGGTGTTGTTGGTGGCTGGCCATGTGGGTGGGGGCTATTTTGAGGCCTGGTCCAGGCAGGGCCTGGCCATGTGGCTGAGGTCAAGGTCCCATTTTGAAGCCAGGCAGTGTGCTCAGGCCTGCACCCAGTTTGCCTTGCTTTCTTCCATTAGGCCCAGGGGTAGTGAGTGGTGCATGGACCAAGTCTTTCTGTGGGGTGAGTTGAATTTAAACATCATTGAGGGCATGGAGGGCATTGGATTGTGGTGATTTTTGTGTGTTTTTGACTTTTTGGGGTGTTGTTGGTGGCTGGCCATGTGGGTGGGGGCTATTTTGAGGCCTGGTCCAGGCAGGGCTTGGCCATGTGGCTGGGTGTCAAGGGCCCATGTTGAAGCCAAGCAGTGTGCTCAGGCCTGCACCCAGTTTGCCTTGCTTTCTTCCATTAGGCCCAGGGGTAGTGAGTGGTGCATGGACCAAGTCTTTTTTATGGGGTGTCTTGAATTTAAACATCATTGAGAGCATGGATGGCATTGGATTGTTGCGATTTTTGTGTGTTTTTCGACTTTTTGGGGTGTTGTTGGGGCCTGCCATGTGGGTGGGGGGCATTTTGAGGCCTGGTCCAGGCAGGGCCTGGCCATGTGGCTGGGGGTCAAGGGCCCAGTTTGAAGCGAGGCAGTGTGCTCAGGCCTGCACCCAGTTTGCCTTGCTTTTTTCCATTAGGCCCAGGGGTAGTGAGTGGTGCATGGACCAAGTCTTTCTGTGGGGTGTCTTGAATTTAAACATCATTGAGGGCATGGATGGCATTGGATTGTGGTGATTTGTGTGTGTTTTTGACTTTTTGGGGGTGTTGTTGGTGGCTGGCCATGTGCGTGGGGGCTATTTTGAGTCCTGGTCCAGGCAGGGCCTGCCATGTGGCTGAGGTCAAGGGCCCATTTTGAAGCCAGGCAGTGTGCTCAGGCCTGCACCCAGTTTGCCTTGCTTTCTTCCATTAGGCCCAGGGGTAGTGAGTGGTGCATGGACCAAGTTTTTCTGTGGGGTGTCTTGAATTTAAACATCATTGAGGGCATGGATGGCATTGGATTGTGGTGATTTCTGTGTGTTTTTCTAATGTTTGGGGTGTCGTTGGGGCCTGGCCATGTGGGTGGGGGCCATTTTGAAGCCTGGTCCAGGCAGGGCCTGGTCATGTGGCGGCGGGTCAAGGGCCCATTTTGAAGCCAGGCAGTGTGCTCAGGCCTGCACCCAGTTTGCCTTGCTTTCTTCCATTAGGCCCAGGGGTAGTGAGTGGTGCATGGACCAAGTCTTTCTGTGGGGTGTCTTGCATTTCAACATCATTGAGGGCATGGATGGCATTGGATTGTGGCGATTTGTGTGTGTTTTTCGACTTTGTGGGGTGTTGTTGGGGCCTGCCATGTGGGTGGGGGCCATTTTGAGGCCTGGTCGAGGCAGGGCCTGGCCATGTGGCTGGGGGTCAAGGGCCCATTTTGAAGCGAGGCAGTGTGCTCAGGCCTGCACCCAGTTTGCCTTGCTTTCTTCCATTAGGCCCAGGGGTAGTGAGCGGTGCATGGACCAAGTCTTTCTATGGGGTGTCTTGTATTTAAACATCATTGAGAGCATCGATGGCATTGGATTGTGGTGATTTTTGTGTGTTTTTTGACTTTTTGGGGTGTTGTTGGGGCCTGCCATGTGGGTGGGGGCCATTTTGAGGCCTGGTCCAGGCAGGGCCTGGCCATGTGGCTGGTGGTCAAGAGCCCATTTTGAAGCGAGGCAGTGTGCTCAGGCCTGCACCCAGTTTGCCTTGCTTTCTTCCATTAGGCCCAGGGGTAGTGAGTGGTGCATGGACCAAGTCTTTCTGTGGGGTCTTGAATTTAAACATCATTGAGGGCATGGATGGCATTGGATTGTGGTGATTTCTGTGTGTTTTTCTACTTTTTGGGGTGTCGTTGGGGCCTGGTCATGTGGGTGGGGGACATTTTGAGGCCTGGTCCAGGCAGGGCCTGGTCATGTGGCGGGGGGTCAAGGGCCCATTTTGAAGCCAGGCAAAGTGCTCAGGCCTGCACCCAGTTTGCCTTGCTTTCTTCCATTAGGCCCAGGGGTAGTGAGTGGTGCATGGACCAAGTCTTTCTGTGGGGTGTCTTGCATTTCAACATCATTGAGGGCATGGAGGGCATTGGATTGTGGTGATTTGTGTGTGTTTTTTTTTTACTTTTTGGGGTGTTGTTGGGGTCTGGCCATGTGGGTGGGGGCCATTTTGAGGCCTGGTCCAGGCAGGGCCTGGCCATGTGGCTGGGGGTCAAGGGCCCATTCTGAAGCGAGGCAGTGTGCTCAGGTCTGCACCCAGTTTGCCTTGCTTTCTTCCATTAGGCCCAGGGGTAGTGAGTGGTGCATGGACCAAGTCTTTCTGTGGGGTGTCTTGAATTTAAACATCATTGAGGACATGGATGGCATTGGATTGTGGTGATTTCTGTGTGTTTTTCTAATGCTTGGGGTGTCGTTGGGGCCTGGCCATGTGGGTGGGGGCCATTTTGAAGCCTGGTCCAGGCAGGGCCTGGTCATGTGGCGGCGGGTCAAGGGCCCATTTTGAAGCCAGGCAGTGTGCTCAGGCCTGCACCCAGTTTGCCTTGCTTTCTTCCATTAGGCCCAGGGGTAGTGAGTGGTGGATGGACCAAGTCTTTCTGTGGGGTGTCTTGCATTTCAACATCATTGAGGGCATGGAGGGCATTGGATTGTGGTGATTTGTGTGTGTTTTTTTTTTACTTTTTGGGGTGTTGTTGGGGTCTGGCCATGTGGGTGGGGGGGATTTTGAGGCCTGGTCCAGGCAGGGCCTGGCCATGTGGCTGGGGGTCAAGGGCCGATTTTGAAGCCAGGCAGTGTGCTCAGGCCTGCACCCAGTTTGCCTTGCTTTCTTCCATTAGGCCCAGGGGTAGTGAGTGGTGCATGGACCAAGTCTTTCTGTGGGGTGTCTTGAATTTAAACATCATTGAGGGCATGGATGGCATTGGATTGTGGTGATTTGTGTGTGTTTTTGACTTTTTGGGGGTGTTGTTGGTGGCTGGCCATGTGCGTGGGGGCTATTTTGAGTCCTGGTCCAGGCAGGGCCTGCCATGTGGCTGAGGTCAAGGGCCCATTTTGAAGCCAGGCAGTGTGCTCAGGCCTGCACCCAGTTTGCCTTGCTTTCTTCCATTAGGCCCAGGGGTAGTGAGTGGTGCATGGACCAAGTTTTTCTGTGGGGTGTCTTGAATTTAAACATCATTGAGGGCATGGATGGCATTGGATTGTGGTGATTTCTGTGTGTTTTTCTAATGTTTGGGGTGTCGTTGGGGCCTGGCCATGTGGGTGGGGGCCATTTTGAAGCCTGGTCCAGGCAGGGCCTGGTCATGTGGCGGCGGGTCAAGGGCCCATTTTGAAGCCAGGCAGTGTGCTCAGGCCTGCACCCAGTTTGCCTTGCTTTCTTCCATTAGGCCCAGGGGTAGTGAGTGGTGCATGGACCAAGTCTTTCTGTGGGGTGTCTTGCATTTCAACATCATTGAGGGCATGGATGGCATTGGATTGTGGCGATTTGTGTGTGTTTTTCGACTTTGTGGGGTGTTGTTGGGGCCTGCCATGTGGGTGGGGGCCATTTTGAGGCCTGGTCCAGGCAGGGCCTGGCCATGTGGCTGGGGGTCAAGGGCCCATTTTGAAGCGAGGCAGTGTGCTCAGGCCTGCACCCAGTTTGCCTTGCTTTCTTCCATTAGGCCCAGGGGTAGTGAGCGGTGCATGGACCAAGTCTTTCTATGGGGTGTCTTGTATTTAAACATCATTGAGAGCATCGATGGCATTGGATTGTGGTGATTTTTGTGTGTTTTTTGACTTTTTGGGGTGTTGTTGGGGCCTGCCATGTGGGTGGGGGCCATTTTGAGGCCTGGTCCAGGCAGGGCCTGGTCATGTGGCGGGGGGTCAAGGGCCCATTTTGAAGCCAGGCAGTGTGCTCAGGCCTGCACCCAGTTTGCCTTGCTTTCTTCCATTAGGCCCAGGGGTAGTGAGTGGTGCATGGGCCAAGTCTTTCTGTGGGGTGTCTTGCATTTCAACATCATTGAGGGCATGGAGGGCATTGGATTGTGGTGATTTGTGTGTGTTTTTTTTTTACTTTTTGGGGTGTTGTTGGGGTCTGGCCATGTGGGTGAGGGCCATTTTGAGGCCTGGTCCAGGTCAAGGGCCCATTTTGAAGCGAGGCAGTGTGCTCAGGCCTGCACCCAGTTTGCCTTGCTTTCTTCCATTAGGCCCAGGGGTAGTGAGTGGTGCATGGACCAAGTCTTTCTGTGGGGTGTCTTGAATTTAAACATCATTGAGGGCATGGATGGCATTGGATTGTGGTGATTTCTGTGTGTTTTTCTAATGTTTGGGGTGTCGTTGGGGCCTGGCCATGTGGGTGGGGGCCATTTTGAAGCCTGGTCCAGGCAGGGCCTGGTCATGTGGCGGCGGGTCAAGGGCCCATTTTGAAGCCAGGCAGTGTGCTCAGGCCTGCACCCAGTTTGCCTTGCTTTCTTCCATTAGGCCCAGGGGTAGTGAGTGGTGCATGGACCAAGTCTTTCTGTGGGGTGTCTTGCATTTCAACATCATTGAGGGCATGGAGGGAATTGGATTGTGGTGATTTGTGTGTGTTTTTTTTTTACTTTTTGGGGTGTTGTTGGGGTCTGGCCATGTGGGTGGGGGCCATTTTGAGGCCTGGTCCAGGCAGGGCCTGGCCATGTGGCTGGGGGTCAAGGGCCCATTTTGAAGCCAAGCAGTGTGCTCAGGCCTGCACCCAGTTTGCCTTGCTTTCTTCCATTAGGCCCAGGGGTAGTGAGTGGTGCATGGACCAAGTCTTTCTATGGGGTGTCTTGAATTTAAACATCATTGAGAGCATGGATGGCATTGGATTGTTGCGATTTTTGTGTGTTTTTTGACTTTTTGGGGTGTTGTTGGGGCCTGCCATGTGGGTGGGGGCCATTTTGAGGCCTGGTCCAGGCAGGGCCTGGCCATGTGGCTGGGGGTCAAGGGCCCAGTTTGAAGCGAGGCAGTGTTCTCAGGCCTGCACCCAGTTTGCCTTGCTTTCTTCCATTAGGCCCAGGGGTAGTGAGTGGTGCATGGACCAAGTCTTTCTGTGGGGTGTCTTGAATTTAAACATCATTGAGGGCATGGATGGCATTGGACTGTGGTGATTTCTGTGTGTTTTTCTAATGTTTGGGGTGTCGTTGGGGCCTGGCCATGTGGGTGGGGGCCATTTTGAGGCCTGGTCCAGGCAGGGCCTGGTCATGTGGCGGGGGGTCAAGGGCCCATTTTGAAGCCAGGCAGTGTGCTCAGGCCTGTCCCCAGTTTGCCTTTCTTTCTTCCATTAGGCCCAGGGGTAGTGAGTGGTGCATGGACCAAGTCTTTCTGTGGGGTGTCTTGCATTTCAACATCATTGAGGGCATGGATGGCATTGGATTGTGGTGATTTGTGTGTGTTTTTCGACTTTTTGGGGTGTTGTTGGGGCCTGCCATGTGGGTGGGGGCCATTTTGAGGCCTGGTCCAGGCAGGGCCTGGCCATGTGGCTGGGGGTCAAGGGCCCATTTTGAAGTGAGGCAGTATGCTCAGGCCTGCACCCAGTTTGCCTTGCTTTCTTCCATTAGGCCCAGGGGTAGTGAGTGGTGCATTGACCAAGTCTTTCTATGGGGTGTCTTGAATTTAAACATCATTGAGAGCATGGATGGCATTGGATTGTGGTGATTTTTGTGTTTTGTTCGACTTTTTGGGGTGTTGTTTTGGCCTGCCATGTGGGTGGGGGCCATTTTGAGGCCTGGTCCAGGCAGGGCCTGGCCATGTGGCTGGGGGTCAAGGGCCCATTTTGAAGCGAGGCAGTGTGCTCAGGCCTGCACCCAGTTTGCCTCGCTTTCTTCCATTAGGCCCAGGGGTAGTGAGTGGTGCATGGACCAAGTCTTTCTGTGGGGTCTTGAATTTAAACATCATTGAGGGCATGGATGGCATTGGATTGTGGTGATTTCTGTGTGTTTTTCTACTTTTTGGGGTGTCTTTGGTGCCTGGCCATGTGGGTGGGGGCCATTTTGAGGCCTTGTCCAGGCAGGGCCTGGTCATGTGGCGGGGGGTCAAGGGCCCATTTTGAAGCCAGGCAGTGTGCTCAGGCCTGTACCCAGTTTGCCTTGCTTTCTTCCATTAGGCCCAGGGGTAGTGAGTGGTGCATGGACCAAGTCTTTCTGTGGGGTGTCTTGCATTTCAACATCATTGAGGGCATGGATGGCATTGGATTGTGGTGATTTGTGTGTGTTTTTCGACTTTTTGGGGTGTTGTTGGGGCCTGCCATGTGGGTGGGGGCCATTTTGAGGCCTGGTCCAGGCAGGGCCTGGCCATGTGGCTGGGGGTCAAGGGCCCATTTTGAAGCGAGGCAGTGTGCTCAGGCCTGCACCCAGTTTGCCTCGCTTTCTTCCATTAGGCCCAGGGGTAGTGAGTGGTGCATGGACCAAGTCTTTCTGTGGGGTCTTGAATTTAAACATCATTGAGGGCATGGATGGCATTGGATTGTGGTGATTTCTGTGTGTTTTTCTACTTTTTGGGGTGTCTTTGGTGCCTGAACATGTGGGTGGGGGCCATTTTGAGGCCTTGTCCAGGCAGGGCCTGGTCATGTGGCGGGGGGTCAAGTGCCCATTTTGAAGCCAGGCAGTGTGCTCAGGCCTGCACCCAGTTTGCCTTGCTTTCTTCCATTAGGCCCAGAGGTAGTGAGTGGTGCATGGACCAAGTCTTTCTGTGGGGTGTCTTGCATTTCAACATCATTGAGGGCATGGATGGCATTGGATTGTGGTGATTTGTGTGTGTTTTTCGACTTTTTGGGGTGTTGTTGGGGCCTGCCATGTGGGTGGGGGCCATTTTGAGGCCTGGTCCAGGCAGGGCCTGGCCATGTGGCTGGGGGTCAAGGGAAGCGAGGCAGTGTGCTCAGGCCTGCACCCAGTTTGCCTTGCTTTCTTCCATTAGGCCCAGGGGTAGTGAGTGGTGCATGGACCAAGTCTTTCTGTGGGGTGTCTTGAATTTAAACATCATTGAGAGCATGGATGGCATTGGATTGTGGTGATTTCTGTGTGTTTTTCTACTTTTTGGGGTGGAGTTGGGGCCTGGCCATGTGGGTGGGGGCCATTTTGAGGCCTGGTCCAGGCAGGGCCTGGTCATGTGGCGGGGGATCAAGGGCCCATTTTGAAGCCAGGCAGTGTGCTCAGGCCTGCACCCAGTTTGCTTTGCTTTCTTGCATTAGGCCCAGGGGTAGTGAGTGGTGCATGGACCAAGTCTTTCTGTGGGGTGTCTTGCATTTCAACATCATTGAGGGCATGGATGGCATTGGATTGTGGTGATTTGTGTGTGTTTTTCGACTTTTTGGGGTGTTGTTGGGGCCTGGCCATGTGGGTGGGGGCCATTTTGAGGCCTGGTCCAGGCAGGGCCTGGCCATGTGCCTGGGGGTCAAGGGCCCATTTTGAAGCCAGGCAGTGTGCTCAGGCCTGCACCCAGTTTGCCTTGCTTTCTTCCATTAGGCCCAGGGGTAGTGAGTGGTGCATGGACCAAGTCTTTCTGTGAGATGTCTTGAATTTAAACATCATTGAGGGCATGGATGGAATTGGATCGTGGTGATTTTTGTGTGTTTTTCGACTTTTTTGGGTGTTGTTGGGGCCTGGCAATGTGGATGGGGGCCATTTTGAGGCCTGGTCCAGGCAGGGCCTGGCCATGTGGCTGGGGTTCAAGGGCCCATTTTGAAGCCAGGCAGTGTGCTCAGGCCTGCAACCAGTTTGCCTTGCTTTCTTCCATTAGGCCCAGGCGTAGTGAGTGGTGCATGGACCAAGTCTTTCTGTGGGGTGTCTTGAATTTGAACATCATTGAAGGCATTAATGGCATTGGATTGTGGTGATTTTTGTGTGTTTTTGGACTTTTTGGGGTGTTGTTGGGGCCTTGCCATGTGGGTGGGGGCCATTTTGAGGCCTGGTCCAGGCAGGGTCTGGCCATGTGTCTGGGGGTCAAGGGCCCATTTTGAAGCCAGGCAGTGTGCTCAGGCCTGCACCCAGTTTGCCTTGCTTTCTTCCATTAGGCCCAGGGGTAGTGAGTGGTGCATGGACCAAGTCTTTCTGTGGGGTGTCTTGAATTTAAACATCATTGAGGGCATGGATGGCATTGGATTGTGGTGCTTTCTGTGTGTTTTTCTAATGTTTGGGGTATCGTTGGGGCCTGGCCATGTGGGTGGGGGCCATTTTGAAGCCTGGTCCAGGCAGGGCCTGGTCATGTGGCGGGGGGTCAAGGGCCCATTTTGAAGCCAGGCAGTGTGCTCAGGTCTGCACCCAGTTTGCCTTGCTTTCTTCCATTAGGCCCACCCAGGGGTATTGAGTGGTGCATGGACCAAGTCTTTCTGTGGGGTGTCTTGCATTTCAACATCATTGAGGGCATGGAGGGCATTGGATTGTGGTGATTTGTGTGTGTTTTTTTAAAACTTTTTGGGGTGTTGTTGGGGTCTGGCCATGTGGGTGGGGGCCATTTTGAGGCCTGGTCCAGGCAGGGCCTGGCCATGTGGCTGGGGGTCAAGGGCCCATTTTGAAGCCAAGCAGTGTGCTCAGGCCTGTACCCAGTTTGCCTTGCTTTCTTCCATTAGGCCTAGGGGTAGTGAGTGGTGCATGGACCAAGTCTTTCTATGGGGTGTCTTGAATTTAAACATCATTGAGGGCATGGATGGCATTGGATTGTTGTGATTTCTGTGTGTTTTTCTAATGTTTGGGGTGTTGTTGGGGGCTGGCCATGTGGGTGGGGGCCATTTTGAGGCCTGGTCCAGGCAGGGCCTGGTCATGTGGCGGGGGGTCAAGGGCCCCTTTTGAAGCCAGGCAGTGTGCTCAGGCCTGCACCCAGTATGCCTTGCTTTTTTCCATTAGGCCCAGGGGTAGTGAGTGGTGCATGGACCAAGTCTTTCTGTGGGGTGTCTTGCATTTCAACATCATTGAGGGCATGGATGGCATTGGATTGTGGCGATTTGTGTGTGTTTTTCGACTTTTTGGGGTGTTGTTGTGGCCTGGCCATGTGGGTGGGGGCCATTTTGAGGCCTGGTCCAGGCAGGGCCTGGCCATGTGGGTGGGGGTCAAGGGCCCATTTTGAAGCGAGGCAGTGTGCTCAGGCCTGCACCCAGTTTGCCTTGCTTTCTTCCATTAGGCCCAGGGGTGGTGAGTGGTGCATGGACCAAGTCTTTCTGTGGGGTCTTGAATTTAAACATCATTGAGGGCATGGATGGCATTGGATTGTGCTGATTTCTGTGTGTTTTTCTACTTTTTGGGGTGTCGTTGGGGCCTGGCCATGTGGGTGGGGGCCATTTTGAGGCCTGGTCCAGGCAGGGCCTGGCCATGTGGCTGGGGGTCAAGGGCCCATTTTGAAGCCAAGCAGTGTGCTCAGGCCTGCACCCAGTTTGCCTTGCTTTCTTCCATTAGGCCCAGGGGTAGTGAGTGGTGCATGGACCAAGTCTTTCTATGGGGTGTCTTAAATTTAAACATCATTGAGGGCATGGATGGCATTGGATTGTGGTGATTTTTGTGGGTTTTTCGACTTTTTGGGGTGTTGTTGGGGCCTGCCATGTGGGTGGGGGCCAGTTTGCGGCCTGATCCAGGCAAGGCCTGGCCATGTGGCTGGGGGTCAAGGGCCCATTTTGAAGCGAGGCAGTGTGCTCAGGCCTGCGCCCAGTTTGCCTTGCTTTCTTCCATTAGGCCAAGGGGTAGTGAGTGGTGCATGGACCAAGTCTTTCTGTGGGGTGTCTTGAATTTAAACATCATTGAGGGCATTGATGGCATTGGATTGTGGTGATTTGTGTTTGTTTTTGACTTTTTGGGGTGTTGTTGGTGGCTGGCCATGTGGGTGGGGGCTATTTTGAGGCCTGGTCCAGGCAGGGCCTGGCCATGTGGCTGAGGTCAAGGTCCCATTTTGAAGCCAGGCAGTGTGCTCAGGCCTGCACCCAGTTTGCCTTGCTGTCTTCCATTAGGCCCAGGGGTAGTGAGTGGTGCATGGACCAAGTCTTTCTGTGGGGTGTGTTGAATTTAAACATCATTGAGGGCATGGAGGGCATTGGATTGTGGTGATTTTTGTGTGTTTTTGACTTTTTGGGGTGTTGTTGGTGGCTGGCCATGTGGGTGGGGGCTATTTTGAGGCCTGGTCCAGGCAGGGCCTGGCCATGTGGCTGGGTGTCAAGGGCCCATGTTGAAGCCAAGCAGTGTGCTCAGGCCTGCACCCAGTTTGCCTTGCTTTCTTCCATTAGGCCCAGGGGTAGTGAGTGGTGCATGGACCAAGTCTTTTTTATGGGGTGTCTTGAATTTAAACATCATTGAGAGCATGGATGGCATTGGATTGTTGCGATTTTTGTGTGTTTTTCGACTTTTTGGGGTGTTGTTGGGGCCTGCCATGTGGGTGGGGGGCATTTTGAGGCCTGGTCCAGGCAGGGCCTGGCCATGTGGCTGGGGGTCAAGGGCCCATTTTGAAGCGAGGCAGTGTGCTCAGGCCTGCACCCAGTTTGCCTTGCTTTCTTCCATTAGGCCCAGGGGTGGTGAGTGGTGCATGGACCAAGTCTTTCTGTGGGGTCTTGAATTTAAACATCATTGAGGGCATGGATGGCATTGGATTGTGCTGATTTCTGTGTGTTTTTCTACTTTTTGGGGTGTCGTTGGGGCCTGGCCATGTGGGTGGGGGCCATTTTGAGGCCTGGTCCAGGCAGGGCCTGGCCCTGTGGCTGGGGGTCAAGGGCCCATTTTGAAGCCAAGCAGTGTGCTCAGGCCTGCACCCAGTTTGCCTTGCTTTCTTCCATTAGGCCCAGGGGTAGTGAGTGGTGCATGGACCAAGTCTTTCTATGGGGTGTCTTAAATTTAAACATCATTGAGGGCATGGATGGCATTGGATTGTGGTGATTTTTGTGGGTTTTTCGACTTTTTGGGGTGTTGTTGGGGCCTGCCATGTGGGTGGGGGCCAGTTTGCGGCCTGATCCAGGCAAGGCCTGGCCATGTGGCTGGGGGTCAAGGGCCCATTTTGAAGCGAGGCAGTGTGCTCAGGCCTGCGCCCAGTTTGCCTTGCTTTCTTCCATTAGGCCAAGGGGTAGTGAGTGGTGCATGGACCAAGTCTTTCTGTGGGGTGTCTTGAATTTAAACATCATTGAGGGCATTGATGGCATTGGATTGTGGTGATTTGTGTTTGTTTTTGACTTTTTGGGGTGTTGTTGGTGGCTGGCCATGTGGGTGGGGGCTATTTTGAGGCCTGGTCCAGGCAGGGCCTGGCCATGTGGCTGAGGTCAAGGTCCCATTTTGAAGCCAGGCAGTGTGCTCAGGCCTGCACCCAGTTTGCCTTGCTGTCTTCCATTAGGCCCAGGGGTAGTGAGTGGTGCATGGACCAAGTCTTTCTGTGGGGTGTGTTGAATTTAAACATCATTGAGGGCATGGAGGGCATTGGATTGTGGTGATTTTTGTGTGTTTTTGACTTTTTGGGGTGTTGTTGGTGGCTGGCCATGTGGGTGGGGGCTATTTTGAGGCCTGGTCCAGGCAGGGCCTGGCCATGTGGCTGGGTGTCAAGGGCCCATGTTGAAGCCAAGCAGTGTGCTCAGGCCTGCACCCAGTTTGCCTTGCTTTCTTCCATTAGGCCCAGGGGTAGTGAGTGGTGCATGGACCAAGTCTTTTTTATGGGGTGTCTTGAATTTAAACATCATTGAGAGCATGGATGGCATTGGATTGTTGCGATTTTTGTGTGTTTTTCGACTTTTTGGGGTGTTGTTGGGGCCTGCCATGTGGGTGGGGGGCATTTTGAGGCCTGGTCCAGGCAGGGCCTGGCCATGTGGCTGGGGGTCAAGGGCCCAGTTTGAAGCGAGGCAGTGTGCTCAGGCCTGCACCCAGTTTGCCTTGCTTTTTTCCATTAGGCCCAGGGGTAGTGAGTGGTGCATGGACCAAGTCTTTCTGTGGGGTGTCTTGAATTTAAACATCATTGAGGGCATGGATGGCATTGGACTGTGGTGATTTCTGTGTGTTTTTCTAATGTTTGGGGTGTCGTTGGGGCCTGGCAATGTGGGTGGGGGCCATTTTGAGGCCTGGTCCAGGCCGGGCCTGGTCATGTGGCGGGGGGTCAAGGGCCCATTTTGAAGCCAGGTAGTGTGCTCAGGCCTGCACCCAGTTTGCCTTGCTTTCTTCCATTAGGCCCAGGGGTAGTGAGTGGTGCATGGACCAAGTCTTTCTGTGGGGTGTCTTGCATTTCAACATCATTGAGGGCATGGATGGCATTGGATTGTGGTGATTTGTGTGTGTTTTTCGACTTTTTGGGGTGTTGTTGGGGCCTGCCATGTGGGTGGGGGCCATTTTGAGGCCTGGTCCAGGCAGGGCCTGGCCATGTGGCTGGGGGTCAAAGGGTCCATTTTGAAGTGAGGCAGTATGCTCAGGCCTGCACCCAGTTTGCCTTGCTTTCTTCCATTAGGCCCAGGGGTAGTGAGTGGTGCATGGACCAAGGCTTTCTATGGGGTGTCTTGAATTTAAACATCATTGAGAGCATGGATGGCATTGGATTGTGGTGATTTTTGTGTTTTGTTCGACTTTTTGGGGTGTTGTTTTGGCCTGCCATGTGGGTGGGGGCCATTTTGAGGCCTGGTCCAGGCAGGGCCTGGCCATGTGGCTGGGGGTCAAGGGCCCATTTTGAAGCGAGGCAGTGTGCTCAGGCCTGCACCCAGTTTGCCTCGCTTTCTTCCATTAGGCCTAGGGGTAGTGAGTGGTGCATGCACCAAGTCTTTCTGTGGGGTCTTGAATTTAAACATCATTGAGGGCATGGATGGCATTGGATTGTGGTGATTTCTGTGTGTTTTTCTACTTTTTGGGGTGTCTTTGTGTTGAAAATAGCAATGTATGTGTACATAAGCGGCGTTCATTTGTGTTCGCTGTACCTCTTGTCGTAAGCAGGATGGATATTGCAAAACACTGACTGTGTTATCTCGCCGGCATAGACCCATGCACACATATATACAACAGCCATTTTAGGTACCATGGTCTCTCTGTTTGCGATCGATCATCAGCCCCTTCCCTGACCCTGCAAACATCCCCCATGCACCCTGACTGCCCCCGCTCTCACATGCACAAGTCGTGAACCCTCCCCTCCCGCATGACTCTGTCTCCGGGAATCACACCCCGCGCCTGACCAACACCTCCTTTTCTTCCATGAATACCCCTCCTTTTATGACCCCTTCCTCTGAGCCTGATTGTCTGCACGGACCGCTGGTCATCCCTCAGCCTGAGGATACAGTTTATTGCCCACTACTGTATGCACTCGCCCCTCTTCAAAGGGGGCTACTATTGATCATGACCTCCCCACCCCCTGAGATTTGATCAGGCGCACACATTCCAAAGGAATCAGCAGAACACTCAGCTGCGTGACAGCCCCCTCCTATTGTATGGAGGATCAGGGCCCCTACTGTAGCCACGTGTTGGAATATCTTCATACTTCACAATGTCTTGATTGTAATGAAGAATGTCTGTGTGCCATAAACCTGTGTATAAAAGACGAAGCCTCAGAGAAACTTGTTAGAGCACCTCCTGAAGACACTATGCGAGTGTCCGAAATGACAGGCTCTCCTCATGAGAAATAAAACTCTGTTCTTGTTTTCCTGCTTCCAGAGCCCGTCTCTTTATTTTGGTAATTATTTACGATGGGAACTAAGAGGCGCCTTGCGCCAGCAGCCTGGGCATCCGGTGCGTTATGGGCTGACTTTTCCACAATTGGCGCCCCAACGCGGGGTCCATCAGCGACATAAGGTCCGGTGAGAGAGGTCCAGACGATGGGGTGAACATCTAAACGATTGGAGTATACCTGCCTTGAGAGGGCCCTCGTCCGGCTGCCGATTGAATGAACTTCACTGATTCCGAACGGATCTCTCTCAAGTGACCTATTGTCCTGACTGGAATCCCACAGGAATGCTAGGGTAAAAACATGGAGAAAGAGAACGATCGGGCGCTGGAAAAAGGAAGGCGAAGAACTGTCCACACGGTCCGGTCCGGGTAAGGTTAAGTAGGACGTCTTTACGTCTGATTGGTAGGATGGCTTTATCCATCTTATTGATTGATTGATTGTTGATATTGGAAACGGTATTTAGATACTGGTATTGTTCATTGATTGGTTCATTTAGCCTTGGGTGCTACTTGAAGTATTGGTTCTCTTGGAGACATTCACTGTTTGCAAACAGCGACAGATAGGAACGTCTCTCTCTCTTTGCAAATAGTGAAGGATAGGTAATGCGGACTTTTGTCCCCCATTGTAATCCGTCATCCCTATTTTTCTCCCCACTGATTGATTGTTTGATCGAGCATTGAATTGTTCGAAGTTGGCTCTCTTAAGGATCTTCTCTGCCTACAAACGGGGAAGAATAGGAATATTCTCTCTCCCTTTGCAGAGAGTGAAGGGTAGGTAACGCAGGCTTTTGCCCCCATTGTAACCCGTTGTGCCTATTTCGTTCCTCATTGATTTGATTGGTTGTCCGAACATTGACTGTTTGGAATTTGTTCTTTTTGGAGGTATTCTCTGTTTGCAAATAACATAGAAAAGAAATACTCTGTCTAGTCTTTGCAAGTAGTGAAGGGTAGGTAATGCGGACCTTTGTCCCCCGTTGTAATCTGTCATGCCTATCTACTCCCCACTGATTGATAAACCAGTTCCACCCGGACCATTTACTAGAGGTAGGTCTTCTGGCCCGACCAGAGAGCACCCCTAGTGAAAAGGACATATGCAATAATAACGAAGTGATCACTGTATCCTGTTAACAGAAACTTTAGCACGAAACAAACTAGAAAGAAAGGAATAGGAAAACGAAATCAGTAGGCCACTGATGAAATTTTTATTAAATAACGAATAAGGAAACGATAACAATACTTAATGATAAAACATATGATTGTCCTAGAAACAAGAAACGTTAGAAATAAGCCCGTAATAAGAAACATGAAAATGATAAGAGAAGCCAGGCTTGACATTGCGACGGCCACGAGGCAACGAGGCTTCATCGCCCCTCACTGCTCCAAACATGTCTGTCCCACCGCCTGCCACGCCCCAATAACGGCAACCTGGGAAAGATACAAGTTAGCAGACATCCGCCCCCATTCTGGAAACTCCCAAAGTGCAACAGGTTTGCGGCTACGCCCAGCCGGAAGACGAGATCTTCAACACATGTAGGGCGGGTCCTGCTGCCAGCCGTCGGCCGGAGGTCATCGCATGAGGTGGGCCTGAGGAGAGGCCGGGGCCGACGGGATCCGGCCGCGGTGGCGGCTGCGACAACACTGGAGAGTTGTAGGGGGGAATGCCCATGCCCCCGACCCCCCCTCTCTCAGACAGTCTGGACCGGCTTCCATAAGAGGCCTGGGGGTGGAGAGGCCACTACGCGAATAGCCTGAAGACGGCACCACGTGCCAAGGTCTGACCCCAGGATGAACCAAGAGACCCGTTCCTGGGGCCAGGGCGAAGAAGCGTCCGGCCGCCATCGGCTGTGGGCCCGGCCCGAAACGTGCCAGGCGTCCCCACTTCTTCAATAATGGCTGCGACAACACTGGGGGGGGGAGGTCTTGCACATGCCTCCGACCCCCCCCCTCATCCTCATCGCCTGGTCCGGCCATAACAAATGTCAAGCAAGACGCCGTGGGGTGCACCGGGAGGGAGAGGCGGCGCGAACGAGCCTCTCCCATCTCCCCAGGTGAAGGCTCCCCAGCTGCACCCCCAACGCTCCTCGCACCCGGCAAAAGGTTCGTCCACTGTGGCGATGCTGCGACGCCTCGCCCGGCAGGTTGGAGCCCGTCTGCTCATTTGACCCCGCGATTGCCGGTAGCTGCCGAACTCTCAAAATGGCGGTTGACCTTGCAAGAGCGGGCCCAGCATGAAGGAATGGCCCGGTTGCTTGTTGACTCCACCATCATAAAAGTTCTCCTCGACCTTGAAGATTCTATAGGAGCCGCGGGAGTCCCCGACCCCTGCAGACACCCCCGATGGGGAATGACTGCCATGATTGCCCGCGGAACGATGAAAATGTAGCCGCGGGACGTCGGCGCTCCCATGCTGACGCCAGCCTCAACTCGAATGACTAGAATCCTGCAGACTACAGTTCGGATCAGTTCCGGTGAAAACCCAGTATGACCCGGTAGGAAAATTGTTGCCTCCCTCCCCCTTTGACTGATGGTTCAGACCACCGATCCTTTCTTTTGCCCTTTAACGGAACTTTTTGACTGCCGAAAGAGGCTCTGGGCCAACCACGAGTTAGTGGAGATTTAGACTATGCCTGGATCTGCCTGGATGCACCCAAAATGGCGCCGGTACAAATGAAACTTTCAACTCCTTGTTGTACCCCGATTGCTCAGCCTTGGTGTCATGGGATATGTATGCAGTTTTTAAACATATGGATTGATATAGGATGTGTACTGATTATATGTTCGGACAATGGATTGTTATAGGATGTATACTGTCAGTTCGGACAATGAATTGATATGGGATGGGTATTGATTATGTGTTCGGACAATGAAGGACAATGAATTGACATGAGATGGGTACCGATTGAACAGTCGGACAGTGAATTGTTGTTAAGTTTGGCGCATCATGATTATTGAAAGTTTCAAATTTCAACACTTATGATACTCGCCCACACTGAAGTTTCGATATGATTTTATTGCACTTGTCGCACTCCAATGACCACCGACTCCATTAGGTTTTGCACTGATAAATACCCCCACATGTACAGTTTTGGCCGGCCCACAGGGTTGTAGGCCCGTATTTATGCACCGACATTTTTTATTAAAGATTTTTGGAGAAAAACGTACGTAGTTGTCACGTGTGAATTGGTAAAGTCTCGAATAACTGACCACTGTTTCCGATATAACTGAATTACAGGTGAAATGGCTCAGCTCGATTAGTTAAGGGTTAAAAAAAGTATAGTACGCAGAAATATTGCAAATATGAATGGTCCAGGTTTTTGTTGTATGTACTTTGCACATTTTTGTACAGCCTAAAGCAACCGCTAAAAGACCCTGGAATTCAGTCTATACTTTATATGCTACCTGTATCAAGAAAATTGTGCTAAAATGCCCCTAAGTCGCCCCGAAAGAGTGCCACCTGGCCTCCCTACATACGGTCCATAATACCACACTTGGGTGGCCTATGCTATCCACCGGCTTCCGATAATCATCTCTCCCACACTAAAAGGTCCATCTGGGCTCAAATGGCGAGTTGGCAAGAACTGCGTTCCGTGGCGATAGACCGAGTATGTAGTAAGTAAAAGCCTTTTCGGGTTTATGCGCGCTAATATGTTTTTAAATGCTGCCCCCGCCCCCCTTCTTTTTCCCTCTTTCTGCAGGTCACTTTGGACCATCGATTAAAAATACGAAAAAGAAAATGGTGATCTAACGGACGAAGAGACGGGAAAAAGGCGTTAGATTATGGTGCCTACGCACCCCGAATAATACAACCAAAAATAATGTGCACTCATGATTAAGCACTCTACACTTAACTAAATAGGGAAAGGTTTGAAGAAAATTCTGAGGTGAGGTTTAAACTCTAGTACACTCCGCTTGGAGGACTAGGAATGTTGTCAGTGTTTAGAAATCACTACATCCTTTCCACACCCTCATGGACCGGAAACTCAGAGCTGCCCTATTGTTCTCCCAACTGACACCCACTGTTGCCTCAGCCTGGAAACACATTAGCCCGACCAGGTTAGTTCTTGACTGGTTGCCAAAGGCGTAAGTGTGTACAACCACAAAGACCAGTAAAGGCAGCCGACAAAAAAAGGAAAGAAAAGGGTAAAAAGAGCGTAGGATACTAAGGATGCGCAGCATACAGGAAGAGATCATTATGGCCAATAACGGTTATATGTCTTGTCTTGGATTTTTGTATATAATACATGTACTGTCTCCCTCACCTGAGTATGTGTGTACATAATGTATGGAGCTACGTCATCCCTCTGCCTGTGTTTCCGTATTACTTAACCCCTGTTGTTCTGTGTTGTGCGCGCACTGAATGACCCATCATTGTACACGTCTCTCTCTCTCTCTCTCTCTCTCTCTCTTTCTCTCTCCATGTCATACGTGTACCGAATGGACCATTTAGAGTGCGGTCTCTCTCTCTCTCTCTCTCTCTCTCTCTCTCTCTCTCTCTCTTTCTCTCTCTCTCTCTCTCTCTCTCTCTCTCTTTCTCTCTCTCTCTCTCTCTCTCTCTCTCTCCAAAAGCCCCCTGTTCCCTCTTTCCTTGTATGGTGACATTGTGCCCCCCGGCAAAAAACTTAATTGGGTCTCCTCGAACACAAAGGTGTTCGGCAAAATTGACAGGAACTAAAAACGATTGTGACTTGCCATATAACTACCTCTCCTTTCTGCAAAAACGATAGAACCCGAGTTGGTAATGAAGGAAAGGACAGGTAAGACGACGGATGTCCCCTAATCTGGCCTTTTATAGGGGGACTATAACGT
This sequence comes from Lissotriton helveticus, assembly GCF_964261635.1. NCBI lineage: Eukaryota > Metazoa > Chordata > Amphibia > Caudata > Salamandridae > Lissotriton > Lissotriton helveticus. The sequence continues at coordinate 1,420,102,954 of NC_136063.1, read as the reverse complement.
CAATGGCCTTCTGTTTTCCAGTTCGCTAGAAATGCAATTCCCAATGCACCGATCACTTCACCCCTCTGCACTCAAGTGCGGATGTTCAAAGCGCCCCCGCTCCTCCCGATTGACCCCAGCTCCCTGTCCAAAGCGTCCCCGTTTCCCCCGATTAACCCCAGCTTCATGTCAGCTACCCTCGAAGCGTAATTGATGACCTTGATTAACGGTCGCTCCCCAAAGAAAAGCATGTTTAACATCTGCCCCCTCCCCCTTCTTCATGACGATAACACCCCTGCTTACATGAGTTAGCCGACCCCGAAGGGAATTGTAAGATTGTCGATACTTGGGTTAAAGGGAAGGGCGAGTCTCTACATTAGGACTCGATTTCGAGTTTGATATAATACACTGTGTATAAAGGTCCAATTTCTCTCCACATACGTCACGAATGAACGCCAAACAGGTTTATGAATTTAATGGTAATGCCCTCCTACATACTCCATAAGTGATGACTTCTGACTGTGACCGATGAACTTATCTCCCACCTACATAGGATTGGGGACGGAATTGAGATGTATAAATGTCTTCTCCTGCCAGTTTTTCTAAAACTTATTTTTTACCCATTCAAAGATACAATCAGCGGAGGAGAGGAGCTGGACGTGACGCACAGCCTGACCACAGATCATGAAGCACGTGTGACCGCGACCAAAGGTGGAGCCACCGAGCAACGAGACGCGGGACGAGGCACCACTCTCAAACTCGGCAGATGAAGGAATAAAGGGCCGCCTTGAAGCCCTCGATTTGCTGACCCACTCGTGCCTGAAGTCCCCGTCCCTTTTTGAGCCCGACTGATGGGCCTGCCTGCTCGTCATCTTTTGCTCCTTTTGGTCCCTTGATGTGCTCAAAGATCTGATCCCACTCCGCCCTCTCTTCCCTTGATTATTCAACAACATCACACTTTTCGCATAACTTTTGACTATAGAATGAGGTTTTGCCACGGAAAAAGAAAGACACGCAGGTGCCCAGCATGAGGCACCCCTAAGAAAATCAGTTAAGAAACAGGACTGTGATCTAACAGCAGAGGACTGATCGCACCCTGCAACGTGTAAGGATGAATCCGAGCTGGACCTATAGCTCCGCCGCCGGTGCTCAACAGCGCCAACAAAAGAAGACGGACTCTGTTAAAAAAGACATTGTGACGAAAACCCCCCCTTCCTGAACTTTCTACTCACCCCCTTGACCAAATTGCTTGTATCAACTTGAACTCCTCCCTCAGCCATTTTGTATTGCTTTCTAAAATGTTTCATCGATCACTCATGCATTTAGTTTTCCAAAGGTCTCTTATAGCACTGACAAGACCCGAAGGTATCAGAGCTCTCTCTACTGTATTTTGATGTCAGCGGAGAGAAAGTCAGAACATGATTCTATAATGTGTCTGAACGTTTTTCTTGATTAACCCCGACTAAAGTATGATATCGATCTCTAGACTTATATGAAGAACCCAACAAATGTAAATTAACATGTATTGCATTCTGCCTATCGTATCGACTATATAGAATTGAACTTGCTTATGTAAAAAAGCGGCGACTGTTGAAAATAGCAATGTATGTGTACATAAGCGGCGTTCATTTGTGTTCGCTGTACCTCTTGTCGTAAGCAGGATGGATATTGCAAAACACTGACTGTGTTATCCCGCCGGCATAGACCCATGCACACATATATACAACAGCCATTTTAGGTACCATGGTCTCTCTGTTTGCGATCGATCATCAGCCCCTTCCCTGACCCTGCAAGCATCCCCCATGCACCCTGACCGCCCCCGCTCTCACATGCACAAGTCGTGAACCCTCCCCTCCCGCATGACTCTGTCTCTGGAAATCACACCCCGCGCCTGACCAACACCTCCTTTTCTTCCATGAATACCCCTCCTTTTATGACCCCTTCCTCTGAGCCTGATTGTCTGCACGGACCGCTGGTCATCCCTCAGCCTGAGGATACAGTTTATTGCCCACTACTGTATGCACTCGCCCCTCTTCAAAGGGGGCTACTATTGATCATGACCTCCCCACCCCCTGAGATTCGATCAGGCGCACACATTCCAAAGGAATCAGCAGAACACTCAGCTGCGTGACAGCCCCCTCCTATTGTATGGAGGATCAGGGCCCCTACTGTAGCCACGTGTTGGAATATCTTCATACTTCACAATGTCTTGATTGTAATGAAGAATGTCTGTGTGCCATAAACCTGTGTATAAAAGACGAAGCCTCAGAGAAACTTGTTAGAGCACCTCCTGAAGACACTATGCGAGTGAATGACAGGCTCTCCTCATGAGAAATAAAACTCTGTTCTTGTTTTCCTGCTTCCAGAGCCCGTCTCTTTATTTTGGTAATTATTTACGATGGGAACTAAGAGGCGCCTTGCGCCAGCAGCCTGGGCATCCGGTGCGTTATGGGCTGACTTTTCCACAATTGGTGCCTGGCCATGTGGGTGGGGGCCATTTTGAGGCCTGGTCCAGGCAGGGCCTGGTCATGTGGCGGGTGGTCAAGTGCCCATTTTGAAGCCAGGCAGTGTGCTCAGGCCTGCACCCAGTTTGCCTTGCTTTCTTCCATTAGGCCCAGAGGTAGTGAGTGGTGCATGGACCAAGTCTTTCTGTGGGGTGTCTTGCATTTCAACATCATTGAGGGCATGGATGGCATTGGATTGTGGTGATTTGTGTGTGTTTTTTGACTTTTTGGGGTGTTGTTGGGGCCTGCCATGTGGGTGGGGGCCATTTTGAGGCCTGGTCCAGGCAGGGCCTGGCCATGTGGCTGGGAGTCAAGGGCCCAGTTTGAAGCGAGGCAGTGTGCTCAGGCCTGCACCCAGTTTGCCTTGCTTTCTTCCATTAGGCCCAGGGGTAGTGAGTGGTGCATGGACCAAGTCTTTCTGTGGGGTGTCTTGAATTTAAACATCAATGAGAGCATGGATGGCATTGGATTGTGGTGATTTCTGTGTGTTTTTCTACTTTTTGGGGTGGAGTTGGGGCCTGGCCATGTGGGTGGGGGCCATTTTGAGGCCTGGTCCAGGCAGGGCCTGGTCATGTGGCGGGGGATCAAGGGCCCATTTTGAAGCCAGGCAGTGTGCTCAGGCCTGCACCCAGTTTGCCTTGCTTTCTTCCATTAGGCCCAGGGGTAGTGAGTGGTGCATGGACCAAGTCTTTCTGTGGGGTGTCTTGCATTTCAACATCATTGAGGGCATGGATGGCATTGGATTGTGGTGATTTGTGTGTGTTTTTCGACTTTTTGGGGTGTTGTTGGGGCCTGGCCATGTGGGTGGGGCCCATTTTGAGGCCTGGTCCAGGCAGGGCCTGGCCATGTGCCTGGGGGTCAAGGGCCCATTTTGAAGCCAGGTAGTGTGCTCAGGCCTGCACCCAGTTTGCCTTGCTTTCTTCCATTAGGCCCAGGGGTAGTGAGTGGTGCATGGACCAAGTCTTTCTGTGAGATGTCTTGAATTTAAACATCATTGAGGGCATGGATGGAATTGGATTGTGGTGATTTTTGTGTGTTTTTTGACTTTTTTGGGTGTTGTTGGGGCCTGGCAATGTGGATGGGGGCCATTTTGAGGCCTGGTCCAGGCAGGGCCTGGCCATGTGGCTGGGGTTCAAGGGCCCATTTTGAAGCCAGGCAGTGTGCTCAGGCCTGCAACCAGTTTGCCTTGCTTTCTTCCATTAGGCCCAGGCGTAGTGAGTGGTGCATGGACCAAGTCTTTCTTTGGGGTGTCTTGAATTTGAACATCATTGAAGGCATTAATGGCATTGGATTGTGGTGATTTGTGTGTGTTTTTCGACTTTTTGGGGTGTTGTTGGGGCCTGGCCATGTGGGTGGGGCCCATTTTGAGGCCTGGTCCAGGCAGGGCCTGGCCATGTGCCTGGGGGTCAAGGGCCCATTTTGAAGCCAGGCAGTGTGCTCAGGCCTGTACCCAGTTTGCCTTGCTTTCTTCCATTAGGCCCAGGGGTAGTGAGGGGTGCATGGACCAAGTCTTTCTGTGAGATGTCTTGAATTTAAACATCATTGAGGGCATGGATGGAATTGGATTGTGGTGATTTTTGTGTGTTTTTTGACTTTTTTGGGTGTTGTTGGGGCCTGGCAATGTGGATGGGGGCCATTTTGAGGCCTGGTCCAGGCAGGGCCTGGCCATGTGGCTGGGGTTCAAGGGCCCATTTTGAAGCCAGGCAGTGTGCTCAGGCCTGCAACCAGTTTGCCTTGCTTTCTTCCATTAGGCCCAGGCGTAGTGAGTGGTGCATGGACCAAGTCTTTCTGTGGGGTGTCTTGAATTTGAACATCATTGAAGGCATTAATGGCATTGGATTGTGGTGATTTTTGTGTGTTTTTGGACTTTTTGGGGTGTTGTTGGGGCCTTGCCATGTGGGTGGGGGCCATTTTGAGGCCTGGTCCAGGCAGGGCCTGGCCATGTGGCTGGGGGTCAAGGGCCCATTTTGAAGCCAGGCAGTGTGCTCAGGCCTGCACCCAGTTTGTCTTGCTTTCTACCATTAGGCCCAGGGGTAGTGAGTGGTGAATGGACCAAGTCTTTCTGTGGGGTGTCTTGAATTCAAACATCAGTGAGGGCATGGATGGCATTGGATTGTGGTGATTTTTGTGTGTTTTTCGACTTTTTGGGGTGTCGTTGGGGCCTGGCCATGTGGGTGGGGGCCATTTTGAGGCCTGGTCCAGGCAGGGCCTGGCCATGTGGCTGGGGGTCAAGGGCCCATTTTGAAGCCAGGCAGTGTGCTCAGGCCTGCACCCAGTTTGCCTTGCTTTCTTCCATTAGGCCCAGGGGTAGTGAGTGGTGCATGGACCAAGTCTTTCTGTGGGGTGTCTTGAATTTAAACATCATTGAGGGCATGGATGGCATTGGATTGTGGTGATTCTTGTGTGTTTTTGGACTTTTTGGGGTGTTGTTGGGGCCTGGCCATGTGGGTGGGGCCATTTTGAGGCCTGGTCCAGGCAGGGCCTGGCCATGTCGCTGGGGGTCAAGGGCCCATTTTGAAGCCAGGCAGTGTGCTCAGGCCTGCACCCAGTTTGCCTTGCTTTCTTCCATTAGGCCCAGGGGTAGTGAGTGGTGCATGGACCAAGTCTTTCTGCGGGGTGTCTTGAATTGAAACATCATTGAGGGCATGGATGGCATTGGATTGTGGTGATTTCTGTGTGTTTTTTTACTTTTTGGGGTGTCGTTGGGGCCTGGCCATGTGGGTGGGGGCCATTTTGAGGCCTGGTCCAGGCAGGGCCTGGCCATGTGGCTGAGGTCAAGGGCCCATTTTGAAGCCAGGCAGTGTGCTCAGGCCTGCACCCAGTTTGCCTTGCTTTCTTCCATTAGGCCCAGGTGTAGTGAGTGGTGCATGGACCAAGTATTTCTGTGGGGTGTCTTGAATTTAAACATCATTGAGGGCATGGATGGCATTGGATTGTGGTGATTTTTGTGTGTTTTTCGACTTTTTGGGGTGTTGTTGGGGCCTGGCCATGTGGGTGGGGGCCATTTTGAGGCCTGGACCAGGCAGGGCCTGGCCATGTGGCTGGGGGTCAAGGGCCTATTTTGAAACCAGGCAGTGTGCTCAGGCCTGCACCCAGTTTGCCTTGCTTTCTTCCATTAGGGCCAGGGGTAGTGAGTGGTGCATGGACCAAGTCTTTCTGTGAGATGTCTTGAATTTAAACATCATTGAGGGCATGGATGGCATTGGATTGTGGTAATTTTTGTGTGTTTTTCGACTTTTGAGGGTGTTGTTGGGGCCTGGCCATGTGGGTGGGGTCCATTTTGAGGCCTGGTCCAGGCAGGGCCTCGCCATGTGGCTGGGGGTCAAGGGCCCATTTTGAAGCCAGGCAGTGTGCTCAGGCCTGCACCCAGTTTGCCTTGCTTTCTACCATTAGGCCCAGGGGTAGTGAGTGGTGCATGGACCAAGTCTTTCTGTGGGGTGTCTTGAATTTAAACATCATTGAGGGCATGGATGGCATTGGATTGTGGTGATTTTTGTGTGTTTTTCGACTTTTGGGGGTGTTTATTTGATGTTCCTCTGGCTTCCATTGCTTTTAGGTGCACAAGAGAACCACCAGTGCCAGGAAGAAGTCGGCACAAGCCTAGTAATAAAACGAGGCGCACTGATTTATGTCTGTTTTAAATAGACAAGCTGGTCTTTCATTTTGTGTTTAAAAAAAACTTTATTGTTCACAATGTACTAAATTGTATAAAAGCGTTATATGCATGATTGAAATCATCATCTTGCATATTTGTTTTGACAAAACATCATCACTTTTTTGTCACTGTACATAAATCACATATTGTTTAATTTTTTACTGTACAAAATCACTTGTTTTTTATGAAATTTATTACTTGTGATATGTGAGCAGAAGTTGAAAGTGCAACTATTTCTTTTTCCACATGCATACATGTTCAAAAAACGAAAAATTATGAATGAAATGACAAATAAATGTTCATGATAAACAGAAGAAACGTGTTTATCATTGTTGCCTCAGTAATTGCAAAACTCAAAATATATGAGGGGTAGGCAAATCTCTTTGTTGCAAGGAAGAAGTCCTGCAGCGGTGTGTGCAGCACAACGTCACGTGACGTAACGTGTGGCCACAGACAAGACAACTCTGCAACTCGTGCAACTGCGGCCTGCTTTTCTGACATCTGAAGAAGATGGGCCCAAAGAAAGGTGGCGTAGCGCCTCAGCGAAAAAAGTTGCCAGTGCCACTGCCAGTAAGAAGGAGCAGAAGAAACAAGGCGACTGGTGAGCCCACCGACATCTTTTTTGGGAAAAAAACTACGCCTGTAGCAGCAGCGGTCTCCGCCGGGAACCAAGCTGGAAGCAGCACCTTCGCTTCATTGGGCTCAGTGCCACCACGCCAAGTTAGGTCCAAGACCATTAGTGCTGCTGAGGCAGCCACTTTACTTTCTCAATCACCATCGACCAGTGATGTTGGCTCATCACAAGAAAGTACCATCCAATCAACACCGGGTGTAACTCAGCTGACGAGTGTTCAACAGCCACAGTAACTAGTACAAGCGAAAGTCTGAGAGTGAGGCACGACATGAGCCGACAAAGGTAGCTAAGCCTAAAAGGAAGGTACCTGCAAGGCTTCGACTTATGGGTGATGACGACGAACAAGAAGTGGTGTCTTCTGCTGCTGATGAACAGTCTGACGATGACCCAGTCATCACTCCAGCACCAGCGGGCATGCAGCAGACAGACATTTTATCCCTATCCCGAATGGCTGCTGAGTGGGATGTGGGCGGCGTGGCACTGGTACCAACACCAACGCAGTTAACTACAACACCAACACGACCTACAGCTTCCATATTTTTAGTCAGAAGGTCCGTCAGGAACCTCCATCCAGCTCGACCTCCATTACCTAAAGTAGTGGTGCTGTAAGTGAACAACAGAAACGAATTCAGCCACGCCCATCCTCCACTTCATCTGGCATTGAAAGTCAAAGTAGCACCTCCACCACGAGCAAACATCTCCAGTCCACATTTTGGGACTTCTTTATTGTTAGCGAGAAGGCTGAAAACATGGTCGTTTGTTCGATTTGTAAAGTATTAGTTAGTCGGGGTAAGCTTGGTACCAACTATGGTACCGGAGGCCAGAGAGGTCATCTAAAAAAACACCACACTATCCAGTGGGAGGCACACCTAAGGAACATCCGGGAAGCCCAAAGTAGAACTGATCCAAATGTATCAATTCACATTGCATCTGATGCTGACGAGGGGCTGATTGTGCAGGGGGGAAGTCAAGAACCGACTGACATTTTTTCTGGTACACCAGTACCCCTGGCAGCAGCACTGCAGTGGTAGCACCCACACCCTCTACCCCTCCAACTTGTATGAGGCACACTAAGAGTCAGGGAGAGACACCAATGCGAAAAACTACATCAATGAGCCTAACTGGTTTGAAGAAGTCTGCATCATCATCATCACGTAAAACGGTCCAGCCCACCATTAGAAGCATGTTTTGGTCGGATGGGCCATTTAAACGCAACCACCCAGTGGCACGTATGTATAACGCAAAGCTGGCTAAAATGTTAGCGCTGGACCTTCTCCCTTTTTCTTTCGTGGAAGGGGTGGGTTTTCTAGAATTTGTGGCAACAGTCTGCCCTAAATGGAAGGTTCTTAGCTGGTCCTATTTTGCCAGAGTTGCGGTTCAGCACTACATCAAGATGTGCTGGAGGTGATTGGGTCAGCTTTGCAAAAGAGTGCTGTTCACACTATCCACTTGACAACTGACATGTGGACCAGTTGCTAAGCCCTTGATTACATGTGCATCACTGCACACTGGGTCTCTTTTGCAGGGGTTAGAGACAAGATAAATGCAGGTGTTGACCCGGACACAGTTTTTCAAGCTACTCAAAAACATGCAACATTAGCCATGTTTGCCATGGAGAAAACTCATACTGCACCTTTTGGACGAGTTTGATAGGAAGGTCTCTGAATGGCTGCATCCAAGAAATCGCATAGTTGGTTATGTTTCCACGGATAATGGCAGTAAGATAGTTAAGGCCATGCATCAAGGTGGCTATTTCAGAGTGCCGTGTTTGGCGTACAGTATTAACATTGTGGTGCAAGATTTCTTGAAAAAAGAAAACACAGTCAGCAAGTTACTGACCTCCTGCCGAAGAATCTGCACACATTTCAGTAATTCTTTAAGGCCCGGAAGAAGCTGAGGAGCATTCAACATGAACGTAGACTGTCAGTCAAAGGACTCATCCAGGAGGTGGCAACACGTTGCAACTTAACCTTTTACATGCTTGAGCGTCTGTCTGAGCAGTGGTGGGTAATAAATGATAATGTCTATAAACTGGGTTCTACTATGAAAGACATGAGGCTAGAGTTGGAGGAATGGTAGCTGGTTGCAAGCCTGAGAGACATGCTTCGTCCTTTTGAGGTCTTGACGCATGAAGTCAGCAGGGAGGACTGTTCTTTGGGCAAAGCTATCCCATTGTTGGTCATGCTAGAGCACCAACTGAAGGCGGTGTCTTCAATGTTCCGAGATGATGCTGAAAAGCAAGATGCATATCAGTTGGCTGAGAGGTTATTAAGCCGCCTAGTTGACAATGAAAGGCTTAAAAACATACATACAGAACAACATTACATTTGTGCCACAATTCTGGATCCACGGTACAAAAAGGCAGTGGCCAGCAAAGCATTCATTCCTTTTGATGAAGCAGATGTTTCAAAGTATAAACATTGGCTAGCTGTGTCAGCCACTCGGTTTGAAAAAGAGCGGCAGAAAATTCAAGGAGCCGGCAGAAGTACGACTGAATCAGCAGGCCATCCAGCGTCAAGTTCCAGTTCTGAATCTGTGGCCGAAGGGAGTCACTTTCCCTCACAGCCGTTAACGACACCAGCAGCAACCGTATCATCATCCTCACCTGCACCAGGCCAAGCCATAATATTGTCGGAAGCGGTTTGACTAACTCATCAAGGGTTTGCTCGTTTCAGTGCTGCAAAGACCACAGATGGTACGCAAAGTGGAGCAACCGTGGAGAACCTTGAGTCGATGGTGCAGGCCTATCTGGATGACCCAACAGAGGTCTTTGTTAATCATTGCTGTATTGTTATAGGAAAAGGCCTCTATGGCCACTGATCAACAACCTGGCTATAAATTATTTGTCTTGCCCACTCGCAAGTGTGTCTTCTGAACGTGTTTTCAGTGCTGCTGGTGCCATTGTAACTTCAAAAAGGACCCGCCTCTCGCCCAAAAATGTAGAGAGGTTAACACTGATCAAGATGAATCAGCACTTCATACCACTAGATTAACAAAATATGTGAATGCACGCAGGAAGAAGAGGACACCGACTTAGGTGACGGAAGTTCTTCTCTGTTAGCTGACCTACTCCCGTCTCAATTCATAGAGTTTGAGGACGAGCTCTACTTCCCTGACACCGAGGCCTGAAAATGACTTCCTTTTTTTTCGTCCTTATTCACTTTTATTCCTGTGTGTCTTTCTTTGTTTTGCAACTTTTACCACAACAAAACTCTCACAACAAGTCCATTAGCAGCACTGTCTTCATCTTATTTCCCTTATTGATTTGAAGGTGCCGCAGTCTGCATTCCTGAGGTTCATAAGTTCACAACTCAATCATGCTCCTCTATCCTCCTCCTCCAGACTCCACCTATCCATTTCCTTCAAGGCAGATGGATGGATTACGAAGAATAAAGTAACTTTGTTTTCATAGACGAGTCCCCTCAAGTGGGACTGAAATTACTGACTGACTACATGCTTCTGAAATTGACAGGAGAGGCTGCCCTGTGGGCCCTCACTTTCCGAAGAAGATGCGGACAAAAAGTAGAACAGGTAATGAATAATTGAGAAGATGGCATGCAGTGGACAGCAATGGCTGTCTGACTCTGATTAAACAAATTGCTGTTTCTTTTTTGTGCATGAAATGAATCATATGTCTTGTCTTAGTTATTATTTAATCTTTGACACAGTAATTGTAACTCATGTCTATTACTCTGTTTTTTTTATACCTTGTTTAATTCAAATTGTACTTCAAATTCATGGGCCACTATGTTGCATTTTACAATATGCAAAATGTCCTTGGAGTGGACTCACTTGCCAATATACCATGATGATTGATTAAATAATATATCTTTTTTCTTTACAGTAACTCACTGGGATAATTGGATCATCAGCGTCGGTTTATGGAAGAACTATGGTCAATTCGTGAGTGGCAAACAGGTAAACCAGTCTACAACAACTACTACAGCAGAACTACATGTCTGTCTATTCATGGTATGTAGTGGCCGAGGGCGAGGCAGTGTACTGTTGTTGTTATGCCAGGCAGAGTCCACTCCAGACAGCAGTTCATGTAAAATTGGGGCTATGTGGCTTGCTGCATACAATTAGATATGCTTTGTCTGTCTGACAAAGAGTCTAGGTATGCTGCATCCGGTTGCTTCACTCACTGGTGCCTGCCTTGACCGTCTGCATGGCACTGCCTGAATCTTGGGTCAAACATCCGTTATGTTTGCAAAATTTTCTGTTTTTCGCGAATCTCGCGAGATTACCGAAAAATCGCAAATTCTTGAGCGGAACGGATTTTTGGCCCATACTTGCGGCAGGGCCATGCAGACGGTCAAGGCAGGCAACACTGAGTGAAGCATCCTGATTAAGCATGGGCGGATTTTGCGGATTGGCAATCTGCGAACTTGCTTATTTACGGATTCGCAATCCGCAAAATCCGTGAACTCCCGCGAATTTGGTGATTTTTTTTTTTGTTCGCAAGGGTTTCTGCCAGTTTGCGAGGTTTGTGTACCAGTTCGCAATTGCGAACGTACTTGTCGGCTCGCAACGGCCGCGACTATGTTGTTTCTACGTCTGGTTCATCATCACAGGTTTGCGAAGTTACCCTAGCGGTCGTACATGGGCACGGCCATCTTGTTTGCGTGATGTAATTCCGTTTCCGGGCGCTATGTGTAATCTCGCAAAGTGTGCGGCTTGCTAGTACAATTTCGCGTGTGATCGCGAGGAAAATCTCGCGCGAACCTACCCACGCGGTCGTGAACGGGCGCGGCCATCTTGTTTCTCATTCATTGCTATGGTTCTGGGCATGCTTTCTGTATCCTCTCTGAATCTCTGCCATCCTTTGCTGTTTGAAGTTTTTTTTAATCTATTTTACTTATTATCTATCCCTCTATTTTTCTAGCTCTATATTTTTGTGTTTTCTGCTACTTTTTGTTAATTTTAAACTACTTTTTTAAACTCTTTTCTTTTCTTCTTCCCTATTCTATTTCTTCTTTATTATTTAGCTTTCTTTCTGCCCAGACCATGGTAAAGGGAGCCGGGAAGCATCCTGAGAAGGGTAAGGGTCCCGCACCCCGTGCCCGGCTCCCGTGCGGGCGTTTGAGGGGGGAGAATGTCATGCCCCGGGAGATCTTCAGCGAGGAGGAGGTGGCCGCACTAGTTTTTTATGTTCAGCGCCGCCTCCCCAGGACCATCATGGCAGGCGGCAAGATCGCTAGCCGCTATGGGCTCCGGGAGCGCTGGAAGCGGTGGGAGAAGGTGTGCCGGGCCATGTACCAACAATCTCGGGTCCGGCGCACCTACAACCAAGTCACCCACCGTTGGACGGATATCCTGGACCGGGAACGCGATCTGCTGGACCTGCTCGGCCTTGAGATCCCCGGGCTTGGTGAGTAGTACTAGCTATTTCTTTACTACTCTGTTTTCTCCTGCTCTGTGTGTTATTATCTTGCAAATTTTTGTTTTTTACCAAGAGCAATAATGCTGCTGATTACATTGTAGGTAAACGCCCTCCCTTGCGCTGGAAACGCCCCCTGATGGTGCAGGGCTTTACAACGTGATGCATCTCCCATATACGTCACGTTGTTAATATATGCCGCACCATGGCGCCTCTTTTGTTCTGCCGCTGCGTCACAAAAGTCACGCAACAATGGAGCAAAAGAGCCGCAAGGGGCTTCTAAATCAGCCCCTACAGACTCAAGTTCAGTCCTTCCTTTGTACACATGGCGATAAGAAGAAATAGTGGTGGTGGATTGATAGTTTGAGTATTTTAATGACTGGTTAATGTAGTAGGAAACTTTTTAGTGTTGTTGCTGATCTGCAATCACGATGGACTTTGTCTGTCACTTTGCGTGCTGCGGACTGCTGCCTGCCAGTCCTAGGCGAACCTTTTTAGTAGTTTGTTTAGTGAGTTACATAAGAACTTTCCAAGTCGACGGTCTGCAAATCAAGCAATACTAATAACGTAGTAGACCACATGAGATCGGTCAATATATCCCGTGGAATAGTTGTCTATTTGCTATTTCGCCAAAATATTTTGTTATTGTTCTTTTGAAATGTTTGATTTGGTTGACAACAATCATCCATGTTTTCGGGTCTTTCTTTCTTTCATGTTGTACATCAGCTCCCCCCGGGGCAAGAGGACAGAGGAGGAGGTGGTTGCTGCTGCTGTAGAAGGCCAGGATCGGCCAGGCGAGGGCTCCTTTGCTGGCCCCAGTAAGTTTTCATTTTAATATAGAGTACCTATTTTTTCCTAGCGTTCCTCATTCGATTTTTTCTAAATCGTCTTTGATCTTCTTGTAGACTGTATCTAAATTCTTATCCTGCCTCGACTATGACTCCCTGTGGTATTACTAGATTATTCTTATTAGTCTGTCTATGTAGCTAACTAAGATTGCACATTTGGCAATTCCATTGGACTCCCATTCTAGTCAGCAATAGCTCTATGCACTGAGCCTTCCCTGGAAAAAGGGACATTTTTACTTTAGATTAGACAGTCACAAATTATTACATTGTTTTCTGTTTTTTTTCACATTTCTTTATTCCTAGAGCAAATATTAAATAGTAGTGAGTGGTGTATTCTAACATTCTTAAATGTACTTTGTAGGTGGAACATCTGGTGGCGGGGCCAGCGCGGAGGTGGTGGTGTTGGATGAGGAAAACACTTCTGGGGAGGAGGCGGTGCAAGTGCCGGACGACACCAAATGTGCCTGTGAGGGTTCACACGGTGGTGGCGGGCAGAGGTAAGCTATATATTCCTTACTTATTGAGATTGAAGACTGCAGAGTGTGCTTTCTGCACAGGTGTATTATAAATCAACCAGATAGTAGCCTCCTCTAAATGTACTTCGACTTAGCTGTGAAGTTTTTGGCGAGAAGAATCCCAATCAGATCTGAGATGAACTTGATGGATGGGATGAACGAAAAGCGAAAGAAGGGTGTAAGTAAGTGTGGAAGGACGAGAAATTTAATGATGACTGGCAAAGAAGAATGATATGTGTTTGCTTGGTCCCGGAGGTGGCTGGGAAGGAAATAATATGGTATGGTGCATGGCTGGGTGAATGATGAAGCAAGGATGGGTGGAAGGAGAACAGCCTGGGTGGGTGAAACAGAAACTGTATGTGTGCATATACTTTGAATGGATGGATGCCTGGATCATGGTACTATCTGACTCTTAGATAGCATATGTGTATCTAGAGAGAGTAGACGGTCACTGGATGAACTAAATGTTACTTTGAAGAGCATGTAACACCGCACCCGCACGTCCGTTCCAGTGTAGGAAAGGCAAGGAAAAGAAGTTGTAATTTTGTCCAAATACTACCATTAATAGTAGCAGTAGTTTGTGTTGCAACTGCAAGCACAGCATATATCCGGTTATTACGGTGGACACTCCCTACCTCTCTTAATAAGTTTAGTTTAGTAGTAGTACGTCATTCATGTGTGGGTGTATCACTGTTCACTCAATAAAAAGCAAAGCACCTAAAGTCATCCCATATGTAATCAAATACATCCCATGTGAAGTGATAGATAATCAGATTCTTTAGCTTCTTCATTTTCCTTTTCTAGTGCTCATTTGCACTGTAGGGTGAAAGTTAAATTAATTAAGCAGTAGCCCTTTTAACAGAGTATTCTCAGTGCCACCCGTAATAGAAAAGTAAGAGCTTCACCACCTGCATGTACTGGACCGGTACAGTAACGCAAGTCTGTCTCACTCATCATGGTGTGCGTCTCTTTTTCTTGGGTGCAAGTTCACTGCGATTGCATTATGCCGGCTTGCAGAAGATAACGTACCAATTTTCCTTAACAAGAGAGAAGAAGAAGAAGAAGACTAGTGTACTGTCATAGTCGACTGTAATGGAAGTCCATAGTGCTCGTAGAATTTGTTCCTTAAACTCCCACTAATGTTAGAGCAAGGATGAAGAAGTGGGAGGTTAGATAGATACTGGCCTCAATAGTTATGTACTGTGCTTTCAAGTTGCTAGTAGTACTGTGACACAACTTTCTGCTCAATCATTTTGTGTTAATCTTAAGGAGCATTGGTTACAGACTATGTCTTTCTTTCTTCATATAGTTGCTCCTTCCAAATCAAAAAACCATCAAGGAAGGAGCAGGCTCGAATGGCCCGGCAACGGAGGCTGGATGCCACTGTCGCAGAATATCGGCGGCTGCTGGCCCTGGAGGAGGAGGACACGCAGTCTACAGGTACATCCACTGCGACAGCTGCCCCTCCTCCGGGCCCACACGGGCTGCCAGCCAGCGCAGTGCTCCAGCGGTACGGAGCCGGGCTACCAAAGCCAACCGCCACCTCCGAGCAGCAAAGACAGCAGCTGCCCCCCACAGGAGTTGCAAGGCACGCCAGCGCCGCTTATGCCTCAGAGTGTCCTACCTGGAGCAGGAGGTCTTAACTTATAAGAACTTGGTAGAGGGCCTCCGCTCCGACCATGCCACCCTCCGCAAGGAGTATGATGCCCTGGCCGCTAAAGTGAACAGCATCCTGCCGTAGTGTCCCTTGCCCCTTTTTTAGAGACTTTTGGGGGGTGGGAATTCGGAGTTGGGTTGTTTTTGGGACTATTGAAGGACAATCTTTGGGGTTAGGGAGGGTCTTGCGGGAGATTATTTTGTTAGGGCTACACAAATATACTGTTTGAAACTTTATCTGAGCATACCAGTTTTTCACTGCTTTTGAGTCTGGTGGGTGGGGGTTTAACAGTAAGCTTGTTTTCCTGAAACTTAAGTCTGTGTCATTTTCTTCCTTTAAGTGTAAATGGCCAAATTGTTTTCAACACTAAGTGCCTCTCACAGAGTAAGTGATCCCCCCTTTCCCACCATGGATTTTCTTCAAATCACTTGCAACAAAAATTACACATTCCCACGAGTGCTCTAAGACCCCAGAACTCAGTTGCAAAAATCAAGAACACCCCGAAACACATGCAATGCTGCTGCTAGGGCTAACCCTAACGAACCCTAAGTTACAAAAAGTGCCAAAAGGCTTTTCCGCATGGATGTTGTCCAAACCAGTTTTATCCAGTATTAGACCTTCCCAGCAATGGCCCCAGAGCCGTCAACCCAGACGAAAACAAGTAGAAGACCCCCAAACAGCCAAAAAGCAAAAGTACAAAAATGGGGACTTTGTCACTTTTCTGAAAATTTCCAAAATCACTCACTGCGCGCTCTGCAGCTAGGCCCTAACTCTCCTCTGCCTCCATGGATTTCCTTCAAACCTCTTGCTATCAAAACTATCCATACCCAGCAGTGCTCCCAGACCCCAAAACCCACCCACAAACACCAGGAAGCCCCCCAAACAGGCCCCCGAAAACGCTACATTGAGCGAAATGTCAGAAAATGCAAAAACCTTTTCCTCATAGATGTTGTCCAAACCAGTTTTATCCGGTATTAGACCTTCCCAGCAATGACCCCAGAGCCGTCAACCCAGGCGAAAACAAGTAGAAGACCCCCTAACAGCCAAAAAGCAAAAGTACA
Source organism: Lissotriton helveticus (assembly GCF_964261635.1). Lineage (NCBI taxonomy): Eukaryota > Metazoa > Chordata > Amphibia > Caudata > Salamandridae > Lissotriton > Lissotriton helveticus. The sequence goes on along the minus strand of NC_136063.1, from coordinate 1,420,086,721 downwards.
GGTGATTGAAGTTTTAATTATATTAACTGTGCAAAACAAAGAAAGACAGAAACACAGGAATAAAAGTGAATAAGTACGAAAAAGAAAATTTTTGATTCATTGGCTCATTTTCAGGGCTCGGTGTCAGGGAAGAAGAGTTCATCCTCATACTCTGCTAATTCAGGCAGGAGTAGGTCAGTGTCACCTAACACAGAAGAAATTCCCTCATCTAAGTTGCTGTCCTCCTCGTCTTCTTCCGTCGTGCAATCTGGTACTTTGTAATCTGGTGGTATAAGGTGCTCATTCATCTTGATAATTGTTAACCTCTCCACATTTTTGGGCGAGAGGCGGGTCCGTTTGCAAGTTACAATGCCACCAGCAGCACTTAAAACACGTTCAGAAGACACGCTTGCGAGTGGGCAAGACAAGTAATGTCTAGCCAGGTTGGTGATCTCTGGCCACAATTCTTTTTTCCCATGCCAATACGCCAATGGGTCAGCATTAACATAGACCTCTGTTGAGTCATTCAGATAGTCCCGCACCATCGACTCAAGGTTCTCCACGGTTCCTCCACTTTGCTTACTTTTTGCTCGGACCTTTTGAGAACCAAACCCAAGCTCAGCTAGCCAATCCTCTTCACTATCATCACCCGATATTTCTGTTGTGTCTGGTGCAGATGATCCGGTTGCCGGTGTCTTTAACGGCTGAGAGGTCACTTCTGCCACAGCCACAGGTGCAGAAGTGGAGTCTTTTGACTGGGGATGGCCTGCTGATGCTGATGTACTGCCTTTTCCTTGAATTTGCTGCCGTTCTCTTTCAAACCTCATGGCTGACAAGGCTAGCCAATGTTTGTACTTTGTAACATCTTCATCATCAAAAGGAAATAATGCACTGACTGCCAGCGCCTTTTTGTAGTGTGGATGCAGAATAGTAGCACAAATGTAATGCTGTTCTGAGTGGATCTTATGAAGACGTTCATCGCCAAGTAGGCGCTCTAATAATTTCACCCGCCAAAACAAAAGCTTCTTGTTTTTCTTCATCTTTTTGAAACTTAGAAGACACCGCCTTCAGTTTGTGCTCCAGCATGCGCAACAATGGGATAGCTTTTCCCAAATTACAGTCCTCCCTGCTGACTGCACGCGTGAAGACCTCAAAAGGACGAAGCATGTCAGTCAGGCTTTTAACTAGCTCCCATTCCGCCGCATCTAGCCTCAGGTCCTTCTGAGCTGTACCCAGTGTTAAGAAATACTGATCGAGTACCGTAAACTGCTCATACAGACGCTCAAGCATGTAGAAGGTTGAGTTCCAACGTGTTGGCACCTCCTGGATGAGTGCTTCACTGGCATTCGACGTTCATGTAGCAGGCGCCTCAGATGCTTCCGGGTCTTAAAAGAATGGCTGAAATGGTTGCACATTTTTCGGCAGGTGACCACTAACTCGCATGCTGGACTGTCTTTATCCAAGAATTTTTTAACAACCAGGTTTATACAGTGCGCCAAACACGGCACTCTGAAATAGTTACCCAGATCCATGGCCTTAACTACATTGGCACCATTATCCGTGGAAACATAACCAATCTCGTGTTTTTTTGGGGACAGCCAGTGAAAGACCTTTGTGTTAAACTCATTCAAAATGTTTTCTGCTGTATGACGTTTCTCCAAGCCAAACATGGCTAGTGTTGCATGTTTCCGAGCAGCTTTAAAAACTTGGTCCAGGTCAACACCTGCATTTAGCTTTGCTTTAACCCCTAAAAAAGAGACATGATGCACATGTAATCAGTGCCTGCGCCACTGGTCCACATGTCTATTGTCAGATGTATAGTGTGAACAGCACTCTTCTGCAAAGCTGCCCCAATCACCTCCAGCACATCTTCATGTAGTGCTGGAACCGCAACTCGGGCAAAATAGAACCGGCTAGGAACCTTCCATTTAGGGCAGAGCGCTGCCACTAATTCTAGAAAACCAACCCCTTCTACAAAAGAAAAAGGGAGAAGATCCAGCGCTAGCATTTTAGCCAGCTTAGTGTTATACAGACGCGCCGTTGGGTGGTTGCGTTCATATGGCGCGTCTGAAAACAACATGGTTCTAATGTTGCCCTGGACCATTTTACGGGATGATGATGATGACTTCTTCGACCCAGTTACGCTCGCTGATGAACTTTTTCGCATTGGTGTCTCACTCTGTCCCACACTCTTAGTGTGGCTCACAGGGGGTGTGCTGACAGGGGTACTGGGTGTAAGTGAAGCGTGTGATGCTTCTTCCTCCTCGTCATCATCAGATGGAACATCAACGTTTTGTCGACTTGCAATTCGGGCTTCCTTGATCTCCTTTAGGTGCACAAACCATTGGACAGTGTGCTGTCTCTCAAGATGACCTCTCTGGCCTCCAGTCCCATAGTTGGTACCAAGCGTACCACGACTAACTGCAAGCTTACAAATGCTACAAATGGTTCGGTTTTCCTTTTTAGTGCAAACACTAAAGAAGTCCCAAACTGCGGACTTGAAATGTCTGTGGGGGCCGGAGGAGGCGATACTGGTGGTGGTCATGCTGCTAATGCCAGAAGAAGTGGAGGATGTGTATTGCTGAACTTTACTATGTTGTACACTTTGCCCACCACTAATTGAGGTCGAGGTGGATGGAGGTCCCTTCTGGCGAGGAAGAAATATGGAAGCGGTAGGTGGTGGTGTACTAGTTAACTTCAATGATTGTGGTGTTCCCATTGCCTCCTCGTCGACTTCATCATCACGCTCAGCAGCTTGTCGGGCTAGGGTCAAAATGTCTGTTTGCTGCATGCCTGCTGGTGCTTCAGTGACGTTAGTGATGACTGCGTCGTCGTCGTGGGAGTCTTCAGCATCAGGAGTATACGCCACTTCTTGTTGAGCGTCATCACACTCCATAACTATGAGAGTTTCGACGACCTTCCTTTTACGCTTAGCTACCTTTGTCAGATCATGGTGTGCCTCAGCCTCACTATCAGACGGCAGTGGTGCTGGTTCCCAAGTAAGATCCATATCATCAGAAGAAGGTGGGCTTGAAGAAGATGTAGACACCACCACCCTTGAACTTTTCCTTGCTCGGGATGTGGAAGACAATGAATGATCATCAGGAGGAGTGGCTTCCTCGAATGATACCTCGGCTTGATTGTCAATTTCCAGATGTGCCCCTACTTCTGGAGGAACAACTATTGTGGGCACTTGTTGTGCCCCTCCATGCACCTCTGCTTGCTCCTCTCCTTGCGCCGCCTCTCCTTCCACATGTACTTGGGCTTGTACTTGCACATGTGGTTGTTGTTGCGGCTCTGGTTGTTCAACACTCGTCAGATGAGTTACAACAACCTGTGTTGATTCAGGGACATTGCTGCTACTTTCTTGCGATGAGCCAACATCACTGGTCGATGGTGATTGAACAAGTAGACTGGCTGCCTCTGCAGCACTCAAGGGCTTGGACTTAAGTTGGCCTGGGGGTGGTGGCACTGAGCCCAATGGAGCGGGGGTGCTGCTCCCAGCTTGGTCCCCAGCAGATCCCGCTGCTGCTGCAGGCGTACTTTTTTTTTTATTCCCAAAAAATGTGGCGGGCGGCACACCAGTCTGCTTGGTAACTTGCTTCTTCTACTCCTTTCTGGCATCTTTCTTGTTAGAGGAGTTACGGGGAACTTTTTTTGGGGCCATCTTCTTCAGATGTCACTCAGAACAGCAGGCCGCAGTTGCACAAGTTGCAGAGTTGTCTGTGGCCACACGTGACGTTGTGCTGCACACACCGCAGCAGGACTTCTTCCTGGCACTGGTGGTTCTCTTGTGCACCTAAAAGCAATGGAAGGCAGAGGGACATCAGTTATACACCCCAAAAAAATCAACAAAAACCACAAAATTCAGCACAATCCCAGCCCATCCATGCCCTCAATGATGTTTAAATTCAAGAAGACACCCCACAGAAAGACTAGGCCCATGCACCACTCACTACCCCTGGGCATAATGGATGAAAGCTGTGCAAAATGGGTGCACCCCAAGCACATGTTGCCTGTACCAGCACTCAAGATGGCCACCACCACCCACATGGCCAGTCCACATCAACAGTACACCCAAAAAAAAATGAAAAACACACAAGAATCACCACAATCCAATGCCATCCATGATGTTTACATTAAAGAGACCACACAGGTAGACTCAGTCCATGCACCACTCACTACCCCTGGGCAAAAGGCCACAACAGCAGGCCCAAAAAAATCGACAAAAACCACAAAATTCAGCACAATCTCAGCCCATCCATGCCCTCAATGATGTTTAAATTCAAGAAGACACCCCACAGAAAGACTAGGCCCATGCACCACTCACTACCCCTGGGCATAATGGATGAAAGCTATACAAAATGGGTGCACCCCAAGCACATGTTGCCTGTACCAGCACTCAAGATGGCCACCACCACCCACATGGCCAGTCCACATCAACAGTACACCCCCAAAAAAATGAAAACCACACAAAAATCACCACAATCCAATGCCATCCAGGATGTTTACATTAAAGAGAGTGAGAGCCCACAGGCAGACTCAGTCTATGCACCACTCACTACCCCTGGGCAAAAGGCCCCACCAGCAGCCCCAAAAAATCGACAAAAACCACAAAATTAAGCACAATCTCAGCCCATCCGTTGCCTCAATGATGTTTAAATTCAAGAAGACACCCCACAGAAAGACTAGGCCCATGCACCACTCACTACCCCTGGGCATAATGGAAGAAAGCTAGGCAAAATGGGTGCAGGCCTCAGACACTGCCTGTCTTCAAAATGGCCCCTTGCGCCCCAAGCACATGTGGAGGGCCTGCCTGTACAAGCACTCAAAATGGCCACCACCACCCACATGGCCAGTCCACATCAACAGTACACCCCAAAAAAATGAAAAACACACAAAAATCACCACAATCCAATGCCATCCAGGATGTTTACATTAAAGAGACCCCACAGGCAGACTTAGTCCATGCACCACTCACTACCCCTGGGCAAAAGGTCACAACAGCAGCCCCAAAAAAATCGACAAAAAACACAAAATTCAGCACAATCCCAGCCCATCCATGGCCTCAATGATGTTTAAATTCAACAAAACAGTTGTATCATGCACCCATAACTAACCCTGGTCCTACTGGATACTGTGGCTACCCACAATATATTTTATTTAATGTTATGAAAAAGTTCCAAAATTGTAGGTGCAGCAACTGTAATGCCCCAAACAAACTTACTTGTGAAAGTTGATTTCTAATCCAAAAGTGATCCAAAGAAAGTCAAAAAGGCCTCAAATCCAAATATCCAGCAGCATCCACAAAGAGTAATCCTTCTAGGTCAAGGTCCAAATGAAAGTGACCAGCACATGAAGAAAGCACTGGGAGGAGCCTGCTGGACAGGAACAGGAAGTTGGAGACTGTGGGGCACTTCCTTCCTCCCCCCCCGAAAATGGACTCCTTGCTAAAAAAAAGTGCAGGCAAATGTCAACCTGAGGAGTGATTCTGATAAAAATCATCATTTTCTGAAGGTTTATGCTGTTTGCTGGTGGATTTCTTGTGCAGAATTGCAAAATCTGTATTTCGCGAGTGCGAGATTGTTGCTGCCCGCCGCACCTACGTGTTCGCAATTGCGAACTCTCGCGATGCGTGCTGTGCAAGGTGGCAAGGCGCGATGACGTAATCGCGGTCGACAAACTCCCGCGGGATCCCGCAGCAAGATCCAAAATGGCGCAGCACTCGCAAAATATCGAGAAAAACAACTCTGCAAACGCTGAATGACGGTAAGTGAACGCCGCAAAATTGTATCACCAAGAAAAAAAAATCCGCTGAGTGCGAATTTACGGATTTTCGGCAAATTCGCTAGAGTTCGCGGATTGCGAATTTGCCGAAAATCCGCAAATTCTGCTCGCGGAATGGATTTTACGCCCATGCTTAATCCTGATGTAGCATACCTAGGCTCTTTGACACAGACAGACAAAGCATATCTAGGGTTTAGGGTTCAGTGCGATTTACTAGGGTATTTGGGTTTAAGTTGGTAGGGTTCCCGCTGAGTCTAGGGCTCAGGGCCCGATGCAGGCTCGTTCATAATGATGTTGGCAAGGTTTTAGGGGAGTTTGGCGTTCTTTGGTCCAGAATTGGCAAAATGTTGGCCTTTTTTGGTGTTTTGCGGGCGCGAGTGTTTAGGTGAAAAGTGAAAACTAGTCGTAGACCTTCTTCTTCTTCTTCTTCAAAGAGCGCAGTGGTTGATTTTGTTCTGCCTTGCTGAGATTCTTGAGAATCGCTGGAACAAGTGTCCAGGTAAGTTTCAAGAGGATCGAAGTAGTGGAAGTGCTGAAAACAGCAATTTGTTTGTGAACAGCGCAATTTGCCATGTTTTGAATATACCAGTATTGCATGTTTTTGGGGGGATGTTTGGGGGTGTTCTAGATTTGTGGGGGTGAGTCGGGCGGTCTTAGAGCACTGCTGGGCAGGTCTAATTTTGATTGCAAGTGGTTTCAAGGAAATCCATGGTGGAAAAGGGGGGTTTGGGCCTAGTTGCAGACATCATTTTGGCACAATTTAAACTGAGGCCTAGCAGTATTGCGTGTTTTTGGGGGGCTGTTTGGGGGGGTTCTAGGTTTTTGGGGTGGGTTTGGGGGTCTGGGAGCACTGTTGGGATAGTCTAATTGTGATTGCAAGTGGTTTGAAGAAAATACATGGTGGAAAAGGGGGGTTTGGGCCTAGTTGCATACAGCGTTTTGGCACAATTTAAACTGAGCCTAGCAGTATTGTGTGTTTTTTGGGGGGCTGTTTTGGGGGGTTCTAGGTCTTTGGGGTGGGTTTGGGGGTCTGGGAGCACTGCTGGGATAGTCTAATTTTGATTACAAGTGGTTTGAAGAAAATCCTTGCTGGGAAAGGGGAGTTAGGGGCTAGCTGCAGAGCGCTTTTGGAGTGATTTAAAAGGTAGGCCGCAAATTTTCTAAGTGTCACATTTTCCATTTTTGCTTTTGGGCTGTTTGTGGGTTTGGATGGGCGCAAAATCCGTTCCGCTTGCGGATTTTGCAGATTTTTGGCAAATTCGCAATCCGCGAATTCCCGCAAATTTGCCGAAAATCCGCAAATCCGCGAGCGGATGGTTCCGGGGGGCAAAAGTTCAATCTTTAAGCTTGTAACTATTTTAGAATGGCGCCGGCAAGCTGCCAGCGCCATTCTAAAATAGTTACTAAGTTAGCTTCAACAGGAAGCACTAATAGAAGCAGGTGCCCGAGTTTAACTGAATTCGAGCACCTGCTTTATTTTATCTATTAGTGCTGCCTGATGAAGCTAACTTAGTAACTATTTTAGAATGGCGCTGGCAGCTTGCCGGCGCCATTCTAAAATAAAACAGGAGAGGGGCAGAGGGCAGAAGGGCACAACAACGAGTGTGGCAGAGGGCAGAAGGGCACAAAAACCAGTGGGGCAGAGGGCAGAAGGGCACAACAACGAGTGGGGCAGAGGGCAGAATGGCACAACAACACGAGTGGGGCAGAGGGCAGAAGGGCACAACAACGAGTGGGGCAGAGGGCAGAAGGGCACAACAACAAGTGGGGCAGAGGGCAGAATGGCACAACAACGAGTGGGGCAGAGTGCAGAAGGGCACAACAACGAGTGGGGCAGAGGGCAGAATGGTACAAAAACAAGTGGGGCAGAGGGCAGAAGGGCACAAAAACTAGTGGGGCAGAGGGCAGAATGGCACAAAAACGAGTGGGGCAGAGGGCAGAAGGGCAAAACAACGAGCGGTCTTGCACAAAAAAAAACCTGCGAACACGCAAAGCGCCCCGCGAACACGCAAAGTACCCCGCGAACACGCATATCGCCCCGCAAACACGCAAAAATAAAAAAATCCGCAAATTTGCGAAAGTTCGCAAATTTTGCGGATTGCGAATTCGTAAAATTCGCCCACACTTAGTTCTACTTTTTTGCGCATGGGTTGAGGGGTCTGGGGGCAATGCTGGGAAGGTCTAATATCGGATGCAAGTGGTTTGGAGAAAATCCATGGTGGAAAAGTGTTTCCATTTTTTCTCACTTGCTTGTTTTTGGGGGGCTGTTTGGTGGGGTTCTAGGTTTTTGGGGGTGGGTTTGGGGGTCTGGGAGCACTGCTGGGATAGTCTAATTTTGATTGCAAGTGCTTTGAAGAAAATCCACGGTGGAAAAGGGGGTTTGGGCCTAGCCCTAGTTGCAGAGAGCGTCTTGGCACGGTTGAAATTTAGGCCTAGTAGTATCTCATGTTTTTGGAGGGCTGTTTGGGGGGGTTCTAGATGTTTGGGGGTGGGTTGAGGGGTCTGGGAGCACTGCTGGGAAGGTCTAATTTTGCTCTAAAATTGCAGTTTACACTTTACACCTAGCTTGAGGGGAAAGATCCGCAAATTTCCCCCACACTTATTTATCCTTGAAAAGGAGACTCAGAATACGCACTTTCGAAATGATGCTTGTATGTCCTGTAAATTTGTAATACTGTCGAATCTGAAACTGAAAGTGTTATTTTTGCACTACACAGCGTACCTTATAATTATTGTCTCCGAGGTGTTTTAATATCACTTCCTGTTTTTCCATCAACAATTACAGGCCGGTTTTTACCCTGTGCAATGGCAAAAAGGATGAACTCAGGCTTACTATTAGCGACCCGCAATTCAGCATCTGCCAGGCAGGCAGTGGACAAGGTGTCTTCTGGTCCCCAACATCGATCAACGAAGAGTCAGATGGAATGGAGGAGTACTGCGAAAAAGAGGAATAGCTGGATGCATGCAACTTCCCAAATTCAACAGGACAACTACAACAACATACAGTTACAGTATACATCTTCATTTCTACTTATCTTGTAAGTAAGGTTATTGCTCTGAACTTCTATAAGTGTGACTCTGTGCATTTGTTTGCTCTCTGCTTCAATTCATCCCTCCAGCCATTGCATACTTTTGTCTTTGCTATTTTTTAAACTAATTTATTGTACTAAGTGGTTCTTCTCTCTGAGGGCAGATAGGCAAGTCATAATGCGTAATTACTGCAGCCCTGTACTGTCTGTCACATTGTTTCTTCATAGTTAATAGAAAGTACTACTTGCTTTTCAGAAACCTATCCATTTATCAAACAACTTCATGCATGCAGTAGTGCATGCACTTCCTTTATGTCCCTTAAAAGATTTATGGATAGCTTCGTATCCAAAGATTTGTTTATCTTCATTTGTTGTTTGTCCATGCTGTGTTTTTTTCCTCTCTCCACAAAACTTTCCCCACAAACCCCATTCCCATCCAAGTTTCAAACCCTAACCCTCTTCCCCCGTGCTATGTGGTTTTCATTGCGGTGTGAGCAAATTACAACAATAATTCCACATACTTGCTGGGGAGGATAAGGTGCAAGCAACCTCCTCAAATCAATTTTAAGTCAGCTAGATGAATCCTAGGATATTGTAATTCTGGTGAAAAATACAACAATGAGTATTTTAAAATAAATTCTGAATTTCATGCCCACCATCGATTGGATCCATCGTCAACATCATCCTCTGAAATGTCAAGAAGACTTGTTGTTACGCTGCTGTGTCACTGTAATTGTTGTAGCCATAATCATCCATGCAATTCTTTTCTCCCCATACTTATCTTCGGCATTGCATTGCTTAGGCTACTGTTCCTTCTAATACTATTCTCAGGCACTCAATGTCTCATTTTTTTACTTTGTTTTTCATATGCTGCTACTGCTAGTGTGGTACCACCCCTACTAACACCACAACAATGGAATTTTGGTCCGGGATGGCGAAATCACCATTTGCCATGCAGCCAGCGCTGTGCCTAGCTCTATTTTCAAACACGAATCACAGGTAAGATAAGCATTTTGGGGAGGTAGAATAATGGGCTAGGACTAGGATGAGAGACTGACAGTAGTACTAGTAAAGTACTAGTAGGCCAATTGAATTCACTAACTCTGATAGTGGCACTTTTGAACATTTCTGGACATTTTAGATAATTCATGCTGGTAAGTTTGAGGAAACCAAACGTGCTGTAACCCCCGCCCACCACCCCACAAAATAACATCAATGCGTACACTATGTTGAAATATGTAAAATAAATAATTGTATTAACCCTAACAAAAATAAACTAGTCCCATCCCTCCATAACCCAAACAATTGTCCATTTCAAATAGCAAATAGTCCTCTGAAAAGTCCCAAATCCCCAACTCCCGATTCCCACCCATCCAACAGTCTTTAAAAAAGGGGCAAGGGACAGTCACTTCCTCTGGCGGTGTCCTGTAGACAGGTGATCCCGCAGCTCTTTGCGGAGGTCCCGGAGCTCTTTGCGGAGGTCCCGCATCTGGCGTTGTTGTTTCTCAGCCAAGCGCTCCAGGAAGTCCACTCTTTTTCTGAGATGGCGCACACGTGTCATCCAGGCTCGGGGGGGCAGCAGTTGTTTTTGCTGCTGTACGGCAGCGGCGGGAGTCTGTCGGGCCACGGCGCTGGCTGGTGGAGCCGGGGTCACTGGAGAAGGATGCAGTAGTTGCCGTCTCCTCGTCCTGCTCCCGAGCCCACAGCCGCCGATATTCAGCGCAAATGTCCTCCAGCTTACAGGCCCTAGCCCGGACAGCCATCTCCTTCCGGGTGAGCTTTTGTTGTGGAGCATCTATATGAAGAAAGAAAGAAAAATACTGTAGCCAATAGTCTTTAACATTAACTCAAAATAATTCATCAGAAAGTTGTCTCACATTCAGTAACACTAGCAACTTGCAAGCACAGTATAACATTTTGGCATGTATCCTTCCGCCGTCTTTGTAGGCCTGTGACATTTATGGGAGTTTCAGGAATTCTACCAGCAGCACTATGGACTCACTACTACATAGTCAGAGAGTCAGAGACTAAACCAGTCTTCTTTTTTCTCTTGTTTTGCAAAAGAAATTACTTGCACGTGAACTTGTGGTAGCCGGCATAATGCCAGCTCACTCAGCTTGCACCCAAGTAAAACAGACCCAAGCCATGATGACGCAGACTCGCATTACTTTAAGCGGTACATGCAGGTGGTGATAGGGAAGCTCTTACTTTTCTATAGGGGTGGCACTGGCCATACTCGGTTACATCAAGGGCTACTGCCCAATGTAATTTATATTTCGCACTGCCCCCCGGGGCCTTGACTACTACAAAAGGAAAATGAAGATTATTCATTTCTGATGCTATATCCTGCCGATCACCTGATCTTTGCTTATATTATGGATGGCTTTAGGTGCTTTGTTTTGATAGATTGAGTGAACAACAGCGATTGTCCACCCATGACACAGCTGAAAGAAAATTATTAACAGGGAGTGAGTGTGGTACCCATAATTGCCGGAGGAAGGTACTTTACTTGATATAATGTCAACTATACAATACATTGACAATATATGCTGTGCTTGCAAAGTAAACTACTGTACTGTTAGTCAAGGGAATATTTCTGAACGATCACAACTTCCAGTATTTGGATTTCCTCAGCTTTGCTACTCTGGCACGGACATGCTGTTCAAAGTAACACTCTTCATCCACTGAGTGTCTGCTCTACTACATACACCTCTGCTCCTCTGCTATCTATGAGGAAGAAGAAGATACCATCCAGGCTCCCAAAGTAAACATCTATCATTCTTCTTAATGTCTCAACTGTACCAAGTTTACTTTTTCTCAACAACCAACTAATAGCCTTTTCATTTTACTTGGTAAACCACCGTCTTGACTTGCATTTGAGTTTGACCCAAATGATATATTGCAATGCACACCACACATGCATTTTCTCTGATTCACCCACACATGCAGTCATCTTTTCTTTCTCCTCCAACCATCCTTGCTTCAAGCAGCCATGCATGTGATTCCTTCCTGTCAGCCACCTCTGCCTGCATTCAAAAACACATATCGTTCTTTACAGTCATAACTGTCACGACTCGCTCATCCTTCCTTTCACCCTTCTTTCCCTTTTCGTTCTTCACATCCCTCAAGTTCATCTGATATGACTTGGCTTCACGATAAAAGTTTCCCAGCTGAGTTGAAGTCATAGAGGGGGCCATTGCTTCCCCGAGAACTACCGCCGCTAAAGCTATGGCTAAGTCAAGGTTGACTGTCTTCTACGTGATTGGCAAAAATCTACTTCTAAATTAGTAACTTTTCTTAACAGTACAGTGTACTTGTACTAGTGTACTGTCTACTGTACAGTATATCATATACACTCCTTTGCGAGCCTACTCAAAAATGTCAATAAGTAAGGAGTATAATAACTTAACACCTTCCGGCACCGCTGAGCCTTCCCCCCCAACTCCTCCTGGTGGGACTTGTTGTGGCGCCGCCGCATCACCTGGAGTGGACCCCTCCGCACTGCTGGCCCCGGCACTGGTGTTAGGTGCCGCATCCGATGTTGTGACGTCTAGAAAAAACATGTCATATTTTCAGATGCCATACACCACCCCCTATGTCATCTCGTAATGAAAGAAAATGTTAATACATAACCAATTTTTAATTATTGGGAATGTAAAAAAGTGACGGTTTTGGGGAGGGTGATAACCTTTTATATGGTTAGCCATTAAATACTACACTTTTTGGCACAACTGATGAATGCTTGCTTTTTAACGTGCACCAATTTTATAATTACAGACAGAAGATTCCATTGCCCTTCTGCCAACAGGACAATTCACCACCTACTCCTCATCACCAGCAGTACTTTAAGTACTTTAAAGAAGGTGGGGGCTCACGCACAGTTATTCTAATAATTTGATGTGTTAAGTTATATTGATTCAAGGGAATGTTGTTTAAACTTTAACGTCATCTATCTCATCACCGGTGCTCGCTCGCAATACTGCGCTATTAAAAATGAAGAAATAGTTTTTTTATTTCTTATTGGAAAATAAAACTTTAAAACTAACAAACACTGTGTGGTTTTTGTTCACGACTGAGTGAGGGGAGGGGTTTGAACTTTGAACTGCTGCACTGTGCAGGCATGTTTCCGTGACTCTTCTGGGTCGTAACATAATAATTGGTCAGACACACTAGATAGTCGGTCAGGGGATTGGGGGTTCAACTTCTGTTCGGACTGAGGTATGTGGAAAGTTGAACTGCACCTATCATCAATAATGTCCTATTTCTCTTGTCCATACTTCTGTATGTGCAGAATAGTCCCTGAAACACTAGCGGTATGGCATGTGCTCCTATCAAATAAAAAAAGCCAACTACTAGCTTATTCTTGCTGGACACATTGCCATTTTGTTGTTGGAAATTGTCAAAGCACTTACATTAAGAAGACTGGAATAGACAGCAAGGGCAACCCAGAGGACTGCAGTCAGTGCCTGGATCAGAGTTTTGTTTAAGACCGTTTGCCGACTGGGCAAGCTTAGCTACCTACACAGACCGACTCATAATAATAGTAAATAATATTAGTAGCACAGAGAGTGATGGGAAAGGCAGGATAAAAATGTAGAAACAGTCTACAAGAAGATCAAAGACTATTTTGTAAAAAATAGAATTAGGAAACAATTTTGAATGAATAGGATCTGTAAAAGTTAGGGAATTATAATTATTAATAGTAACAACAGAAGAACTTACTGGGGCCAGCAGAAGAGCCTGCAGAGGACCGCTCCTGCCCACTCTGTTCCGTCGGAGTCTGGGGTGTTGCTGTCTTCTTGCCCCTGGGAGGTGCTGATGATCATGAAATAAACACAAACATGGATGATTGTTTTTGGAAATATTTGATTTCTTTGACCACAATCTAAAATCATTACGGGGAAACAAATTAGCAACAATTGCACTACATGTATTGACCTATCTGATCTGGTCAACTAGGAGGATACTAGTACAGTATTGCTGGATTCGCAGACCGTCTACTTGGAAAGTTATGTAAATCACTAACTAAACCAACAACAAAAAGGTTCTACTACGACTGCCAGGACTCAGCAGCACGCGTCGTGACAGACACAGCCCGTCATCATGATTGCAGAGTACTAAAAAATGTCCTACTACTAATAACAAGTCATAATATACTCAACCTATCAATCCATCACTATCTCTTCTTCTTAGTGGCAGCAGTAGTACAAAGGAAGGACTAGACTTGAGTCTCTAGTCTCTCTAGCATTATGCAGTTCTGTAAAGTACTACACTCATACATATTCTCAGGCCAAATGAGCACAAAGTTGCAAACAAGTAAGCATAGTAGTAACGCAACTGAGGAGGCGAGCACCTGCAATCACAGAAGCTATTTAAACACTATTTTACCTGCAATGTAACCAAAAAGGCAGCATTCTTGCTCTTCGGGAAAAACATATATCAGCAATATAACACAGAGCAGAAGAATACAAAGTAGTTATTAAATAGCTACTCACCAAGGCCAGGGATCTCCACACCTAGCAGGTGGAGCAGATCCTGCTCCCGGTCGAAGACATCGGCCCACCGGTGCGTCGCTTGGTCGTAGGTGCGCCGGACCCCCGACTCCCTCCGCATGGCCCAGCACACCTTATCCCACCGCTGCTGACGCTCCCAGAGGCCATAACCTTGACCGGGCCTTCCCCCTGCTGCCACGGTCTTAGGGAGGTGGCGCTGAACAAAAAATATCAGGGCGGCAACCTCCACCGCGGTAAAAACCTCCCTGGCCACTACATCCACTCCCCTCAATCGCCCGCAAGGGAGCCGCCCACGGGGTGCGGGACCCTTCCCCTTTGACTTGCCGGCTCCCTTTGCCATGGTTTTGGCCGAAAGAAGAAAAGAATAGGGGGAAAACAATAAACTAAATAAAAGAGAGAGCTAAACAAAAAAAGTAGTTATTAAAGTAACAAAAAGTTGAAAAAAACACAAAATATAGATCTAGACAAATAGAGAGATAGATAATGAGCAAAAAAGAGCAAAAAAAAGTTCAAACAAACAAAGAATTGCAAAGATTAAAAGAGGATAGAAAAGCCAGGCCCAGAACCATAGCAATGAATGAAAAACAAGATGGCCGCGCCCATTGAGGACCGCGTGGGTAAGTTTGCGCGATATTTCACACAAAAACACGCGCAAACTCATAATAGCGCGCCACACACAAGGCGAGATTGCCAATAGCGCCCGGAAATGGAAATACGCTACGCGCACAAGATGGCCACGCCCATGTACGACCGCATGGGCAACTTCGCGGTCGGTGAGCTGCAAGCGGTCCGTGAATACGCAAAAAACCCTGCGAACACGCAAAAAAATAATAATCCGCATATTCGCACATATTCTCGGATTATGCGGGTCGCGAATTCGATTTCGCGCGAATTCGTGGAAAGCGAACTCGCAAATTTTGCCCACACTTACTAAATATGTGATTTCCCGGTCCTAAATTTAGCATTGTGACTTCATGGGGAGGGAAGCTCAAATGTGCCACAAAATGTACCTAACTATTGGACATCTCACATATTAACTCTTCAATGCAATGATATGATCTGATGTGCAAATCTGAAACTGGTCTGCATGATGATGTACACTCCTTTAGATTTGTCAACATACAGCATCATACTCATGAGACATGACGGGCCTAAAAAGGATGGTGTAACCACAAGGGTAGGCAGAGGCATTCAGCATAATTCTCCCCTTCCTTCAAATATCAGTTACCTTCTCGTACACATTTGTCTGATAATGTGTTATCTCGTTGATGTCAGTGCTGTGTGGAGGAAACAGCTAGTAACTGCTGCTAGTGAGCAGGGTCCCACATGTAAAGTTCAGGAGGTAAGCATGAGGCACACTGGTCAGTAATAGCATATCAATGGTCCATGACAATGACATATACATGTTAACACATTGATATCATCCTGTGTACTTGAATATGAACATGGGAGTTTCATAACAGCTGCTGGCAGGATACCATCATTGCTGCAGACAGCAACATGCCTGGGTATGCAATACATCCAGGCTGCATCAGTGAAACCCACTCGCATCTGTCCATCAGGTAAGCGTGTCATTAAGTGTTTTCCCACAATGGATTCCAAAATCATTACAAATATCCAAATCCCCCTCTGCATAGCATCTGTAGTTGGTATTTAAAAAGTTGAATACATACTATTTCAGTTATGTGAGCATATTAGTCATGCAGATCATTAAGTATAGTGTCACTTCCCTCTCAAGCTGCTGGATCTCAGACCACATCTTCAGCTACACCTATGAGAAGCCAGGTTCAGCAGTTGACATCAGGGGGGATCGCAAATCAACACAGAGTTGTGACTGGAGCTGGTAAGTTTTCTTGTGCATTGCACATTTCCATTTAACACCTCAGTGCTATGGTGTGAGCTGTCAAGAGTAGGTGTACCCAAACCAGGTCACATATACATCACCTGTTGATGCAAACTGCAGTAGAATCAACCCTTGTGTTAAACCACATCATATGCTAGGTCAATTACTTATCCTGTTGCAACCTATGTCCTGTGATGCGGACGATGAGGACAGTGGACCTTCCAACAGTGGTGGGCGAGTGGCAATCGAAGGGAAGCACCCACTACTCTTGTAGGCAGCCATTTCAGCTGCCAGTACAGTGCAAGAGGAGGAGGAGGAGGAGGATGTACCAGAGGAGGCTCTTGAATTGGAGGATGATAGAGACTATCTGGCCCTTCTCACAGAGAATGTGGAGTCAGATGTTCTAACCAGAACATTAGTTACACTGGCCAAAATATGTAAGGCCTCCCCCCTCCGCCAAGCAAAGTGCATCAATATACAAAGCCCATGATTGCCTGTCCTAAGCATAGCACTCATCAGCCACAGCTGTCACGCACCCCAACACACCCTAACACAGACATCTCCCTCTCACAGCCCTCACCCCAGGATAGACATGGTTGTTCCCCGACACACTCCCCCCTATACAGGGCATCCGAGGCACCATCTGAGGGAGGTACCACCCCTGGTGCGGTGCAGGTGTGCCCTGGGCACCAATATCCTGTCCACAGACTACCACCTGCCACCTTCCCCTTTCCTGGTGAGCCTGAAGGCCTTATCCATGGCCATCCCATATGGAGGGGGCTAGCAGATGGAGGAGGAGTTCTTCCAACAGCAGGATGATGTGAGGCAGGACATTAGTGCGATAAGGGCTACCCTGTCAGACATGTCTGAGGCACTGCAGGACATACGCCAAATCTCTCAGGTGGTGGACAGACTGACCCAGATGTTGTACAGGATACATAGATCTTGGTAACACATGTCCAAGAAGATCAATGTCATTATATCAATCCACAGGGAAGAGAGTGCTGGACATCATGCTGTGACCATGAAGACGATGGAGGTCATGCTGAAACTTATCCAAAGTCTCCCTTCAAGGTCAATGCGGGGAGGGGAGCCAACACATCTACCTATAGCACATCACTTCCACACACCTGTACCACAAACTGCACAGGCTTGCTGCAAGAGTTCACATCTACTACCACCCCTTTCCAGGTACTCCCCCAACCTGCACATCTACCACCACCCCATGTCCAGGCTCTCCCCAACCTGCACTTTCACCACCATCCCCTGTCCAGATACTCCCCTACCTGCACATCCACTACTACCCCCTGTACTGGCACTCCGCCCAACTGTACAGACACCGTCAGCCCCTGTTCAGGAACTTCCCCCTGCACAGGCAAAATCACCACACCAACTGCACCTCAGCAACAAAACAAACACACTTTATCACAGCGATCATAACCACCAACTTTGCAAAGTTGCATGCACGATCCATCTTGATCACAGAAAAGAATATGATCCTGAATATGTGTAAATAAAGGATAAATGTCCTCACAAGTCAAGACTAAGTTGCGTATTATATACTGATGGACAATTGTTTACCCTTGTGGAGGTCTAGAGATGTGAGGATGAATATGTGTGAGTGGCACATATAAAAGTTCAACCCCATCAGTGAAACAAGCTATCATGTGCAGTGCAAATAACTACTCACAAGGAGTATGTCCATACTTTGAAGACAAAATGTACAATGAAGTTAACAAGACAGAGAAAATTTGATTCTAACTCTATGTTTATGTAAACTGAATGAATGCAAAAAATAAAGCAAAACTCAGTCTGTTTGGAACGGAGAAAGGAAAGTAAATAATGGTCTTTGAACACAATGGCATAGGGGACTTGAAGGGGGTTGGGCAACATACATAAAACACATCAGAAAGTGGCTGGGTAACCAGTCTATATACAAGGGGCAAAGTAAATGTCCAAAAGAAAAATATAGTCCAAGAAGTCAACTGTGTTTCTGGTCATCCTCATTCTCAACAATATTCAGATCCTCCAAATCAGATGCAGTCTATTGGCTAGCTGGTGCAGGACCAGGTACTACACAGGGTTATAACACACTAGGAGTATGAGGGAAACAGTGTGGGGCAAAGTACAGGGTGAACCATTGAGGGCGGTTTGGGAAGGACGTTGGGCAAAGACAGACAAGATGGCTGCACCAAAGAAAGTGGCACTGGCAGTATGGGTT
This sequence comes from Lissotriton helveticus, assembly GCF_964261635.1. Taxonomy (NCBI): domain Eukaryota; kingdom Metazoa; phylum Chordata; class Amphibia; order Caudata; family Salamandridae; genus Lissotriton; species Lissotriton helveticus. Next base: position 1,420,068,349 of record NC_136063.1, on the reverse strand, counting down.
GCCATAGATCTTGCAAGTTCCTCTTGCAACACATGTAACTCATCACAGAACTGCAGCATGATGAGAGAGGACATGTCTGTCTGACCCACACATGCCCGCATCACTGCCTGTGATGCAGCCGGAGGAGTCACAGTACAGGGAGGGGTTTGGGTTGATCATGAGGGGTGTGGCATTTTGGGATAAGAGCCTATGCTTTGGCATTCCTGGCAGCCACTTGGAGGTGGCCTAGGGGCAAGGGATGCAGTTGGAGACCACGATGGAATGGGCCTATAGAGTTATGGAGGGTCGTATGGAGGGCCCAGTTGTGGTGTGACTGGCCCCAGGGGTACCTCGCCAAATTAACATTGTAAATTGTCAGGGGGAGAGTCGATCTCCTCATTCCCTGGCCAGAGGTGTCCAGTTCTTCACCCCCCCCGCTTTAATGTCCTCAGCCTCCACATGGTCTGTAGCACTTGAGGTTCTTTGCTCAGTCCAAGTATGTGTATTTCCTCTGCTTTCTAATGTTGAAGGTCCCACCTCCTCTTCTTCTTCTTCACTTGTAAAGAGAGGTTGTGGCTGCAGGTGCCCCAATGATGTCCTGTTCTGTTCTGTTCTGTTCTGTTATGTAATTTAATATCATGTGCAAATCACCCCGGGGCATCTCGGCACTGACTCTAACCCAGGTCCTTTTCCTGGTCCTCTTGGCCAGCTGGGGCCACTGAAATGGAAGACAAACCATAATATAATGATTGTACATGTCAGAACTACAAACATAACTGCATGAAGCAAGTGCAGGCTTTGTTGTCCTTTGATCACACTATACAAATATAAGTGACTTGGAGCCTAAAGTATGTGTAGGTTTACTGTGATGTCCTGATTTGATTCACACATTGACATCTTACTAGAATTTCAATGACTTACACTTCTGTACTGACCAGCCCTCACCTTCTGCATTCTCGTCATCGGTGTTTCCTGTCATTGCTACATCAGCATCTTCCAATGCCAGTCTTACAAAAGGAGATCAGAGGCAGTCCGGATAGTATAGGAATCATCCTGTGATATGGAGTCTCTGCACTCTCACACTTTCTAACAAATGTAATCTGCTGTGTAGCATTGCATGAGACAACACTATTGCAAATTTGGGTGTGCATAACCAAATAGGAGGCTGGGATATTAGCTTTGCTAAGTGCTAAGTCCAACATTTTGATATTCCCTCACAACAGCAGACAGTCTAGTGCCACATTTTGCCTTCAAAGACTGTTCAGGTAATGCCGTACCCTTGTGAACAGTTATGGCTAGTTGTTACAGCTTCCTTGACTGGACAAATGACAAACGAGCCACTGTTTGGAAGACGTATGTATGTGGACTCCCTTAGAGAAGTTGGTATCATTTAAGAGTGAGGCAGGGATCTCAAAGTGATCTGTCTTAATCAGAACCCAATCTCACAAAAGACAATACAAATGACAGTATCCAACACCCAAAGGACTCTCATCCACACACTGGATAGTGTCTGTACCATTCCTCACCCAAAGCACACATCAGTTATAAGGCCCTTGTTTCACTGGTAATGGTGCTGTGACTGCAATTGTATTTTCAAGTGCACGTGTGTAGCTGTATTCCCCCAGTGGCATACAAAAACTACTGCTCCCAGAGTACACTCTGCTCAGTGCATTCTATGTGCTACAGTGAGCCTTTGGCCCTATAATGACTGCTACATTTGCACACATAAGGTAAATGGAGACCTGAGACACATACCAAAGGCATGCAAGTCACAGCATCCAACACCCAATGGCCTCTCATCCACACACAGGAAAGTATCTGTACCATTCATCACAATGGAGGTATGGGACACCTGATGGCATAGCTTTTCATCCCTCATATCAAACTTTCAGACACATATTGCAGTTAATCCACTCACCATCTTTCTGCTGCTCATGCTCCTCCAGCTGAGCAGGGAGGGTCAGCCAGGCTGCCCTCAGGACCCTCCTGTACAGTGGTGTGAGGCTGGCTGGTGCACATGGTGCTGGAAGACTGACCCAAGATTTCCAAGGACCTTGATCTTGGCCCAGCATTTTAGGTCCTCCCAGCGCTTACTGCATGCCCTGCCCCACCGGGCATAGACGCCCACTACACTGCACTGCTTTCCAATGGTGGACCAGAGTCTGGCACATGCAGGAAGTTGCTGGTAGCCATTTGCTGTTCATTCTGAGTCATCCTCTGTCACAGATAAGATCCTCTGCCATCCTGCTGCTCTGTACAACCTAACTACCCACAACATGGCAGAGGAACTTGAGGAGAAAGTACCCCATTTCACTGGAAGGGAATTGGGCAACTTAGCAGAGGGGAAGGGAGGGTGCTAGGAAAATACCCTGAGCTGGATGGGGGGCCCGAGGAGCAGCTGAGCAATGCAGGATGGCATGCAACCCTTTGTGTGGGGACAGGCACAGCCCTATTCAGGTACAAGTATCAACTCCTACTTCTCATCCTGTCTCAAGATGACCCATCAACATGCAGATGGTTGCTCAGTCACACCTACTCTGTCTTTGTGTGTGGCTGACTAGATGGAATGCAGGAAGCTAGCTGTCACAAACCCCACATTTGTATTCCAGTGACAGCCCAAATGGTTTATGTAAAACAATGTCAACATTCTAAAAGTCATTTTCAGAACTTCACCATAAGTTGTGTTTTTAAATTGGGAGTCCGTGGACACCACATTTGATTTGCCTATCTAATCCCAATGGAAACTACACTTATAAAATGTAATAAGGCAGTCCCCATGTTAACCTATGGGAAAGCAAGGCCTTGCAGAAGTAAAAAATGAATTTAACAATATTCCACTACCAGGGCAATTAAAACTTAAAAGTATGTCCTACTCTTTGAATACTGTACACCCTGCCCTGGAAATACAAATTGTTTATCTGTGAGCACAGCTAATTCGTGAATAATAATGAGCTCATGTTGGGAAATACAGAGCTCTGATTGGCTGCCAGCACTTCACCCAGGAGGTTTTGACAGTCATCTGGGGAATTGGCTTCAGCTGAGTCTAAAAAACATGAAAAAGGCGGGTTGGGTAGGATTACCTTAACCTTGGTGTTGGGTTCCCAGAGTAACTCCAGCAGGCCAATTTTAAAGTTTTGCCACAAACTCATGACATTTATGGGAAAAAACAAGCACAGACTCCTGCGCTGGTTTTGAATAAACCTGGCAGGTGGGCCAGGTCCCAGGGGAATTTGTTTTTAAAATGAGTGGCACAGAGGGCCCCCTCCTTAGGCTGTTTGAGCCCCATGGACCACCACCTCCTCCGGGCTTTATTTGTAAAAAAAAGGAGGGGGGCACACAGTCCTCCCCTCCTGAGACTCTATAAGCCCCGGGTATGACCATTTCCCCAGGCTAAACAAACATTGATGGGGGCTTGTGGACCCCTTTGGACCCCTTTCAAGTCACAGGGACCACCACCTCCCTGGTGCCACAAGCCTTGATGGGGGCAGCAAGGACCCTTGCCCCAAAGACCACCACCTCCCTGGGACTAAATAACACAATGGGGGCCACTTTGACCCCCGTGGGACCCATGGACCACTACTTCCCTGGGGCCAAATATTTTTAGAAAATGGTTGAGGGGCAGCACAGACCCTCTCCTGGGCCACATAGGGCCCCAGGGGTCACCATCTCTCGGGGTATTCTGTTAAAAAGAAAGCCATACATGACCTTGGGAACCAACACACCCCAGGGCCGGCTCCTGTTATGTCCCCGGATGCCCACTCCTGAGACATAGCTCTTTGCTTTTGCTTGGCAGACATTTGACAGCTCCCACCAAGCAAAAGCAAATACTCCAGTTCGAGTAGGCAGGAGCTGTCAAACTGCTCCCATCTGCTAGAAGCAGAGGTTTCATCTCTTTCCTTTTCCGCAGATATACAGGTCAGGGAAAGAGCTAAAACAATTGCTCTGACATGGAAGGAGATGCCTTTCCAAAAGCTTCCTCAGTGCTGCAGCAATTCCGCTCCTTCCTTGTATTGTATTGTATTGTATGGTACGCTTATATAGCGCAGCTGCCACCCGACGTGTATCCTGGCGCTTAAAATTACCAGGAAAAACAGAGTGCGTAACTGGAAATCTAAAAATGCCAGAAGTTAGTCTCTAGGAAAAAGTCTGGTTTTCAAGGCCTTTTTAAACTTCAGTAAGGTGTCACTTTGTCTAATCTCAGTGGGTAATGAGTTCCAAAGTATAGATGCTACCAAACTAAATGATCTTCCTCCTAGTCGGGCCTTGTTAAAATGAGGGATGCACATCGGATTAGCTGAGGAAGAACGGAGATTTCTAATAGGAAAGTACCAGCAAAATTTCCTCTGCAAGGGGTTAGGCTCCATTGGATGAGCTGCCCGATAGACAATGCAAAGTGCCTTAAACTAGACTCTCTGTGCCAGAGGTGGCCAGTGGAGGTCCTTCAAGGCAAGTGAGGCAGACGCTCTACGCTGCCTGTTTAATGCCAGCTTAGCTGCAATCACTTGTATCCTTTGTAGCTTTTTTAGCAAGGAGTCAGGAGCTCCCAGTAGTAGTGCATTGCAGTAATCTAGTCTGCTGATGATAATGCATCTTACCACTTGAGGCCTAGCCGAGCTGGGCAAGAAGGGGAGAATCTTTTGCAGGGCACGAAGCAGTGATAGACAGGTACTCACTGTTTTTTCCACTTGGGAGTCCAGTTGGAGGATACTATCTAATAAGACTCCCAAGTTGCCAACGGTCTTAACAGGTACTGGAGGGTTATTGACATCGGTTGTCCAAAAATCCAACGGGGAAAGGACGAGAAATTTTATTTGTGGAGCAGTGAAGTATTTATGTCTTCTCTTCATTAAATTGTAAGAAATTAGCTTAAAGCCAGCCTGCGGTTTCCTGCATACAGCTGTGAAATCTTTCCAGGGGGATAGCCTTCTTACTCTCCAAGGAAAAAACAAGTTGAGTATCATCAGCATAATTGATAACCTCAATACCATAAGATTTTATAAGAGATATATGTGGATACAGGTAGAAATTGAAGAGGATAGGGCTGATTGCCGAGCACTGTGGTACTCCATGTTTTACAGGGCAGTTCTGAGAAAATGATGGCGACAAGGTTATTGCCTGCTGCCTGCCAGAGAGATAAGACTGTAGCCAAGCCAATGCATTGCCTCTAATGCCAATCTCTTCAAGCCTTTTTATCAAGATCTTATGATTAACTGTGTGGAATGCCTCCGACGTCCGACATGTCCAGGATTACTAAAATAGCATTCTGGCCAGTGTCGGCCCGCATTCGAAGGTCATCAAGAACTGTCACCAGAGCAGTTTCAGTCCCATGTCACCGGCGGAACCCAAATTCAACTTCATCTAGAAGTCCATTCTCTTCCGCAAATTTCGAGACAGTCTTACTTACTATTCTTTCCAGGACTTTTATTGGATATGCTAGCAAGGAAATTGGCCTATAATTAGAGGGACATGATGGATCCAGTGAAGCTTTTTTTAACAAAGGGTATGCATCCGCCTATTTCCAGCATTCTAGGACTATGCCATGGGTTATATTAAACTCCTCATGAGACGGGATCAGAAAGATCTCCAATGTCGACATAAGTTCTCTTGTCGAACCCTCCTGGAGAGAGTTATTCCTAGCCAATATCTCAACATTGACTGTACTATCCTTCACTCCTTCACTAGGAGTATTTAGTCAACTTAATATTTTATTACATTTTTCGTCAAAGAACACGGCTAAGTTGTCACATAGTTCTTGTGAGGCCGGTATCTTGTTCTTTGCACGGTCAGGGCTGGACATGTCTTTTACTAAATTAAATAAAAGTTTTGACTTATTGGGAGCATTTAGAATAGTTTCCTCCAGATATTTGGCTTTAGTCTTGCCCACGAATCTTTGTAGATGCGTAGCAATTATTTCAGCTTAGCTTTAGCTACTTCCCCATAGTTCCTTCTCCATCTCCTTTCTGCCTGTTTGCATTCAGATTTCATCCACCTCAGCACTTCACTATACAAGGGAGCCAATGGCTTCTTTGAATTTTTAATTTTTTTCAGCATCACCACCTGATCTAGTGTGTTGATAATTTGACAACTCAGATTCTCATAATTCATCTCTACAGTATTTTCTCTATCAAAGCAGCTATTCTTTACAAGTTGGGGGAGTTCATTTAGTTTTAGTAATTTTGACAATTCCCTGCCTATGCGAGTGAGGGACAGGTTGGAAATAGGTTTGTCTATGATATCTAGCCTCAGGGAGAAAAGAACCAGGAAATGATCTGTCCAACATAATGGAAGACTCTCTCCTATGGCTACATCAATGCTATTAGCAAAGATCAAATCCAATACATGGCCACCTGAGTGAGTAGGATAAAGCAACAGCTGCTGTAGATTTATGTTCTCACAAGCTTGGCACAGTTCTTTAAGGGCAGTCCCAAGGTTTCCATTCTCCCAAAGATTAAAATCACCAAGAATCATTAATTTAGCATGGGTATGTGAAAAATTATAAATCACATCTATTAGTTCTTGATAATGAGGTGCGGCTTCACCAGGAGGTCGATAGCAGAGAATTCCAGAGTACAGGCATCCACTGCGTTCTGTAAGTCAAAGCCCTGTACCTCCTCTATAGCCATAGGGGCCATATTCCAAATATCTCTGTATATAATACCTACTCCTCCTCCCCTCCCAGTTATCCTAGGTTTATGAAATATTTTGAACCCTGGGGTCAGGCTAAGCCAAGTTCAACTTCACTATCTGGTCGAGTCCAGATTTCTGTAAGAAACAGAATATCCACATTTTGATCTTCGACCAGTGAATAGATTTCAGAGTGATGTTTAACAAGAGATCTAGCATTAAACATGCCACATATGAGGGTTTTTGCCCCAACGTTTTTAAGGGCTTTCTTACTGCTCCCGACGATCGTATGCCTCATGATATCCAGGGAGATAAGTTCATCCCTCGTATAGGTGAGGCGAGAGGAAGAACTGGCAGCATGGCTGGTGATGAACACGTCCGATTCATGGACGGGTGCAGACGGGCTTGCCTTTGGCACGCCATTGGCGCGTGCGCTGCACGCTTGCATCACGTCTCCTTAAGTAGTGAGGGATCCACTAGAGCGCTAACCAAGGTGGTGTAGCTTCCGGTGATTGGCGCTTACAGATCGAGTACACCAGCACACCTTGGTTGCACTAATACTAAAGAAATATCTGGCCTCAGAAATGATCTATGTATTACTAGCTTTAAAAAAATATTGTGAATAGTCAGGTAAGTGGGACAATAGTGACAAATACGGCGTTAGCAGCAATATCACACTCTCACCATCAACGACGCTGGCAGTGCAATTAAGCCCAAGTTAATGCCCACTTTTAAATAATAGCGAGAGATTCTAAAATCAGTAGCAAAGTTAAAATGATCTCCAAGAACGTGCAGCAGACACAGTCTCCCTGGGGATGAAGTCACCTTGGCTAAAAACAGCCAGTGGACAGGGCCACATAGCCCACCTCCCAATTTGTTTATGGCTGGACACAGTATATTGGGTCCCCAAAGGTCAAAATCAGCCTGGGGCCCAGCCACAACTGTCTTGTGGCTGGGCCCCAGGGGATGCATCCACTTAAAGACCCACTGAGAGACTCATGCACACACTCACACTCCCACTCCCACTCTGGGACTCATGCACCCACTCACTGTCCCACCCAGACACTCAAAGACCCACACACAGACCCACTCAGAGACTCATGCACCTACTCACAGACCTACTCAGATACTCACACACCCGCTCACTGACCCATTCAGAGACTCATGTACCCACTCACAGACTCACTCAGAGACTCATGCACTCACTCAAAAACCCACTGAGACACACAACCCACTGACAGAACCACTCAGACACTCATGTACCCACTCACAGATCCACTTAGAGACTCATGTACTTACTCATATTTCTAACCAGAGACTCATGCACCCACTCACAGACCCACTCAGAGGCTCACACATCCACTCACAGACATACTCAGACATTTGCGTACCCTCTCAGAGACTACTGCACACACTTGTAGACACACTGAGACACTCATGCACTCACTCACATACTGACTCACACACTCAGGGAAACACTCACAAACCCATTGAGGCACTATCACAGCTGCTCACAGAACCACTGAGACACTCACTCAGACAATCATTCACCCACTCAGACACTCACACATCCACTCAGACACTCACACAGCCAATGAGACACTTATTCAACCACTCCCAGGCAGACACTCACACACCTATTAAGAAACGCACACACTCCCTCACATACTCACTGAGACACTCATGCATTCACTCAGAAACTCACTTTCAAAGGTTACAGTTAGGAACTACAATATAACAAAAACTTAGAAATCCACTTAAAAAACCTAAAGGTTACAGGGACGTTATAGTTAGGCTCAGACTGTACTCATACAAAACCAGTTAAATTCAGCAGTTATAATTAACTGACTAATTGTAACTAATGCCCCCACAATGCCCTGCCTATGTCTTCACATTTGACATCATTCATGACATTGATGATGACATCTAAACTGACATCACTGATGACATCATCCACAAAAGCACTCAAACACTCACTCACACCATATAAAACCTCTCATACACCCACTCACATACCCACATAATCACTCACATACCAATTCACAGACCCAACAACTACTCACACAACCACATATTCATCCATAGAGTCACACACATGCCCACTCTTTCACTCATACATCCACTCACATACTCACTCACCCATACAGCTACTCATATAACCAGTCACTTACCCATACAGCCACTCACACAGCCACACACTCATTCATACAGCTACTTACACACCTACGTTTTCATTTTATATAGCCAACCACATCCCTGCTCACTCACCTAGAGAGCCTCACAACACAGCCACTCACTCCCCTATATAAGCACTCATACACCCACACAACCTCTTACATACCCATTCATACATCCATACAAGCTCACACATCTACCCACTCACTCATATATCTTTTTACACAGCACCTATTCTTCAATACAGCCACTGACATATCAACTCATTTAACTAAACACCCACTCACTCACTCACCCATACAGCCAGTCACTCACTGAGTATTTATACTAGTATAAGACATGAGGATGGGATTAATGCTTGCGAATATTTTTTGAGGACCAGAAATGCCAATGTCCTACAGCATACACAAATGTTACTAGAGATGATGGAGACTTGGCTAAAGGAGAATATATTTATATTTGAAAACACACTATTCAGACAAGTACAAGGAACTGCAATGGGGACCTGCTTCTCCCTGAGTTAAGCCAATCCTTTGGTGGGTTGGTGGGAGAAGCAGGTTATCTGGGGCAATGACTTAAGTGAATGAACAATCCAGATTGGTGTATGGTTATGATACATTGACAATATTTATTTTTGTCTGGGATGGCAATGAAAATGATCTATTGACCCTTTTTGAGAAACTAAATAGAAATGAATTATATCTCAAACTCACCTCACAATATAGTAGGGAACAGATTGATTTTTGAGACATCAGACTAACTCTCAAAGAAGGCATTTTACACACTGAACTGTTTTGTGAGGACACAGCTGGCAACTCCATCCTACGTGCTGATAACAGCCACCCACCAAGCATTCGTTAGAGCATACCATACAACTAACTATTAAGAAATAAAAGAAACAGGAGTACGGACAGTAGCTACACCAAAACCAAAGGCGACATGATTAACTGCTTGACAGCTAAAATGTATCTGAAAAAGGCCCCGCATAAAGTCATTAAAACGGCAGACAAAAAACCAGAGAGGAAACTTTCCTACAAAATCCTCAGAGAAAACAGGTACCTCAGAATAAACCTATTCATTTAATTACTAAATTCTCGAGCCAGACAACCACCCTGTGGAAAATTCTAAAAAACAGGTGGGCTATCCTTACACAAGATACTTCACTAAGGGCCAAATTAGGTGGAACACTAAATATCACTTTCCAATGCAATCCCTCATTTAGAGACATCCTGGTCCACAGTCACCTATTGCCCGGGATTTGAGTTGGCTCCACCAGAGTAAGGGCTTCAAAGAATGTGGACATTGCAAGACATGTAAACACAGCATGAATATCCCAGAGTTTACTTTGAAAAGAGTCAAAAAGAAAGTATAGATTACCAAGCTAATCTGGTCTATGTTATCACTTGCCATGTGACAAGTGGTACAGAGGTTCAACCACTTTCCCAATACATAAAAGAATTTTAGAACACTGGTGATCACTAATTCTGACATGAGTTTTAACAAAGCCAAACACTTCCGGGAACATCATGAGGGAGATTGGGCTAAGGAGAAATACTTTGGGGTTGAAGCCATACCCAAGCATCCATGGGGAGGAAACAGGATATCTGTGTTACGTAGATTAGAATCCAAATATTTTATATCAAGCTGGTTGTCTGATTACCTTCGGAATGAATAATGATGAATCAATGCATACACATTTAGGAAGGTAGGCTGTTTACCGTAATCCTCGAAAGCTACGGGCTGTATAGCTCGATTGCGAGCTATATTTTTAACTGTGTTTTTTTCAACTTTATTGTTAAATTGGATGTTGTTTGGCCCGTGTTTTTCTCAGACTTACTGGTTGAATATGTTGGATATAGCAAGTTATGATAAATGTATAGTAATATTTGTTTGCCTTTTCCTTTTGCAGACGTAAAAGGTACTACACAAGAACATCATGTCGGAGGCTATACACGTCTAGGGAGCTTAAAATTCACGAAGAAGGCTATCCCCATGTGGAAACACCAAGGACTTTATCGGCAAAGTAGAGGGTCTACACTGGGAAAAGGACTTCCTACTAATCACTTTAGATGTAAATTCACTTAACATTATTATAGAACACAATCAGGGTATTGAGGCTTGTAGACATTACTTGCAGACCAGACATATCAGATTTAAAGCCCATACTACCATGGTTTTGGAGATGATTGAATTCACTAATAACATCTTAGTTTGTGACTGGACACTTTATAAACAGATCATGGGGACCGCAATGGGGACGTGTTTTCGCCCCTAGTTTGGCCAATTTGTTTTTGTGCCAATGGGAGAAAGAAATCTTCATGGATAATCCCAACTTTCCCGAGGTAGAGCAGGTTGTGCTCTGGATCTGCTACTTTAAGGACATCTTTATGGTGTGGAAGGGGAAGGAAGACGAGGCCAATGAGTTCATCAATAAACTCAATGTCAACAATTACAACGTCATTCTTACCAGAACCATCAGTATAAATTCAGTTGAGTTTCTAGATACCAAAGTGGAAATCATTGAGGACACTGTGCAGACTAAGCTGTTCCGCAAGGATATTGAAGGCAACACCTTGCATCATGCCCTCAGCAGCCACCCAGATACACTCAAATGGAGTATACCATATGGTGAATTGCTGAGGGCAAAACACAACTGTAGTACTGACACAGCATCTAAAGAAGAAATCACAACCATGATCGACAGGTTTAAGGCAAGAGGTGACCCACAGTGGGTACTGAACAAAGCTATCAAGAAAATAGAACAGATAAAGAGACAGGATACGTACTGCCCTAGAATAGACAGGGAACCCAACAGGAATGATCAAGAGAAAAACACAAGGCTCATCCTTACATACAATAGAAATGCTAACATCAGGCAGATTCGTACCACACAGTGGAATATTCTCAAGGGTGACCCCAATATTGGCCACTTAATCAGTGAAAGACCCAGCATTATCTATTAGAAAGGGGTACAGCTTGAGAGATACATTGGCACACAGTGGCATAACACTCTATAACACCATAAGTGATCAAGGTTTGAGCGGGTTCTTTCCCTGTGGGCACTGTAAGGCCTGTAAAAGGAGCTACATGAGAAAAGAACTTGCTACAGAGGGAGGCACCAAAAAAACTGATTACACAATCTCTTACATGTGGCACTTCTTTTGTGGTTTATGCATTAAATTGCCCATGTAAGCTCGAATATATATCGGCAGTACCATCCACCCAGCGAAGAAACGTGTACTTGCGCACATGAGGGTGATTAAGAATAGAGAACAACAATACTCAGTGGCACGCCAGTTCTAACAACACCATTTCTCCAACAGTTCCCTTTTGAGTTAATGTATACTAGAACACATCCCCAAACCACTCGGGGGAGGAGGAGTCAGGGCACTCAAACTAAGACAACGCAAAATAAAATATATTATTGATTTTCAGACCAAAAGCTCTGGTGGCTTGAATCTTGATGAAGAGCTACAAATACATTTGCATGTTGCCTAATCATTTTGTGCTCTTCTGTAACCTCCTTTGCTTCTAGGGTAAGCAGTAATATTTATACATATGTTTTATCATTCGTGTATAATGATAGTTTCTAAAATAAGTGTTTTTAACCCATTTTTTCTTTCCCTTTTCTCACTGCAGGAGGAATGGAAGGGATCCACACTACTTTGGTAGTTCATTTCACGGGTTCCCTAACCTTTTCTTCAGAGGTACATGGCAATAACGAGTCACTTAAGCCAAGAACATGCACCTTGTGGTTTGATCTAGTTTGTTTCCTTTTTCCAGTCTCGTGTACCGTTTACTTATGTGTTATTTGGGCACTGTCCCATTACATTACTTCACTTATGCACTAGGTAAAACTGTGGATATATATGTGTATATTATTGATTATGACAACAAATTCCTTAGTGATATACATTAATGATGTATTAATTTCCTTTACATCGATGTTTAATGTGCACACTACAAAATGGCAGGCATATACTGTGGTTACCTTTCCTGTACATTTACAGTCCTTTGTTTATTGTCATTGTTTCTTTGTGTATATGGTAGAGGTTAAACTTTGGCTTCTTACGTGTGAACAAAGCTTCATTGCCGAGACTCGTAGCATAGAAGTGGATTAAAACTTTGCTGAACTGCATATTTGTTAACGTGTCCTGAGATTGCATTATTTTGCAACAGTGAAGGAACTTTATAGTAAATAAAAACCGGGTGCTCTCCATGCACCACCTTCCAAGGGTCCCTTGTCTAGGTTGGAGCGTTTGTTGTAAAAAACCATAGGTTTCACACACGTTATAGTTAGGAATTGGCATTTAAAAAACATTATAAATTCACTGAAAAAAACATAGGTTTCACACATGTTATAGTTAGCTGGACATTACACTCATACTAAACCATTGAAATTCCCCCGTTATAGTTAGTTCAGCTAACTATAACTCGTGTGCCCGCAATGCACTGCTGATGACGCCACATATAACATCACTCATGACATGGTCAGTGACATCACTCATGACATCACTGATGACATTTCAAATGACATCATTCAGTGAATGTTTTTTTCTGAAATGTAAATATGTTTTCTATACGTGTATTGCAAGGTCGATGGAAGAATAAATGGATAAATAAATGTCTCAATGGATGTTTTTTTTGTAAAAATGATTACATAACTGACTTATTAAGTGTATCTTAGTGAATACATGTATTAGCGAGTAATGTTTAAATATATAAATATCTGTATCAGTGTCGCACTTAAGCGTGGGCGTAAAATCCGTTTCGCTGGTGAATTTGTAGATTTTTGACGATGTTGCGATCCGCGAATCACGTGAATTTGCCCAATAATCCGCAAATTCGCAAGCTACGAATTATTTTGCTTGGCCGCGCTTGAAAAATACAATAGCGCGCGCGCGGCGTTGACTCTGAGTCCGCCAAGTTGTTTTTCTCCCGGTTTTGCGTGTACTCCGCCATTTTTGGTCTTGCTGCGTGATCGCGCAAGAGTTTTTCGAACGCAATTACGTTATTGCGGCTTGCCATCTTGCACAGTGAGAGTTTGACAACGCGAGTACATCATAAAGGTCATCGCCAACGAGTATGGCACCCAATGAAAATATGGAAACAACTGATATAGAAGATAACACGACTTCCTTACCCCACGCTACCACAACACAAAGGTCATCTAGAAAGGCACAAAAGAGTTATCACCCAAACTTAGTATTAAGAGCACTAAACAAAGAGAGCGGCGTGAACAGAGACGGAGCAGACAACCGAAATAATGACAAAAAGAGAAGATGTCCGATGAAGAGGACAAAACTTAAACACGGGATCGCAAAACGAGGATATAGAAATACGAGGGTGAACGCACTTAATACCTCATCCCAGACTCTAAGAGAAATCAAACAGCTTCAAACACAAGTGGATAATATTCTAAGCATGTTACAAGCGATGGAAAAGGTGCTTGAAATCACAGTAAGCACCCACACCAAAGTTGAGCACATCCGAGAAGTTCTACTTAATTCTCAAAGAAAGGGCAATAAGATGGCATTGCCCTTATCAAACAGGCAAAACCGACCTGATAAGAACCTTAATTACCTATCAGAAGAAGAAACGCTATCCTTATTACGGGAATATGAGCCTACAAACCTCGATAGAGGGGAAAAAATTAGAACAGTCCAGATCGATGCTGATAGAACATCAAGACAAAATGAAAGGAAAACCAAACTTAACAACTTAAAGCAAGTCCAACTAATCTCCGACTCACAGAACATGAACATGAGGAATACAGGGAAACCTCTGAAATGCTTACTTCTTAACTGTCGATCGGCAGCAAAACTTGCATCCGACATAGCTGACCTCATCATGAACAAGGAAATTGATGTGACAATCCTGACAGAAACGTGGCTATCGGAATCCTCGTCTCTGTATATGGACCTACTAGTACCCCCACAGTATAGTATTGTGAGACTTGATAGACTGAAAAAGACAGGGGGAGAGGTTGCCTGCATTTACCGATCTGATATAGAGGTCAGCCAAGATCTATCAGAACCACTCGAATCCTGTGAACACCTAAGTCTCAAGATAAGATCAGCAGATAATCAGAGATGCAATCTGCATGCGCTTTACCACCCTCCAGGTAATAATATTGCTTTCATAGACCAGTTAATGGAAATCATCACCACCAACGCCAATACTGAAAATAATAACATTGTTCTAGGGGATTTTAACCTACACTGGAATGACAACGATGACAAACAGGTTAATGCTCTGAAATACCTTCTAACGGAGTTAAACCTTAACCAAGCATGCACGCAGCCAACACACGCGAAAGGAGCCACATTAGACTGGATAATCTCAAAAGCCAACAATACCTCAATTCTATCAATTGAGCCATGCGACTGGTTAGATCACCATGCCATAACCTTCCTGATAAACACTATGAAAAAGAACAAGACCATACAACCTACCAGACACAAGAAATGGATGCGAGATGCTAAAGATCCGAATATGGAATTACTAGTAGAGAGATGTGAGAAGAACCTGAATCCACCAAACAACTTGCAGAATGTAGAGGATCTTACAGATCATTACACTTAAACAGTAACGAATATAGTCAATGCCACGATGCCACTAAAACTGAAAAGAGTCACAGAGAAGGTTAAAAACCCATGGTTCAGTGAAACACTGAATGAGGAAAGGAGGAAACTAAGACTAGCTGAAAGAAAATGGAGACAACACCCATCATCTCCCGAACTGAAATCCCTCAGAAGAATCACAAGCGAATACAACAAAAAGATCCTAAATTCCAAGAAAGAATTTATCAGATCGGAACTAGATAATGCCAAAAACAGACCTCGGAAACTATTCGAGATTCTAAAACAGCAATCCAATAAATTGTCCAAAACCACCCAAGAAACTACAAAAACTCAAATAAGTTGTGAAGAGTTCTCAACATTCTTCACAGACAAGGCCAATACGCTCGAAAGAGAGCTCCGGAAAGAAGCTGACAACATTGGCGATACGGAAAACTGAACACCCAACATCACCTTGGAAAACACCCACATTAGGACAAAAAACAAGGCACAATGGGTTAACTTCAAACTACTTGACCAAAATACCATCGCCAAAACACTATCAAACATCAAACCTAACAACCACTATGGTGATCCACTACCCTCAAAATGCCTCAAAGAAATAAACCATATTGTGATTCCCATCTGGACGAAAATAATAAACGCCTCTCTATCCCAAGGGATCCTTCCAGATTGCCTAAAAACAGGTCAAGTCGTCCCCATCATCAAAAAACCTTCAGCGGACCCAGCAGATCCAAATAACTTTCGCCCAGTGACCAACATCCCTATCCTTGCCAAACTAATAGGGAAATGTGTACAAAACCAACTAAGCCAACACATTGCTAACTTCTCGCTACTAGACGGCTGCCAGTCAGGATTCAGAACAGGACATAGCACAGAAACAGTGATCCTACATATTGTCGATGATGCACTACAGGCATTAGACCTTAATCAAACATGCCTACTTATCCTCCTTGACCTATCATCAGCATTTGACACGGTAAACCATAAAAAATTACTGAACAGGCTTCAGGACAGGATTGGGACTGTCTGGAAATGTGCTAAAATCGTTTGAATCATTCCTTCAAAATAGAACGCAAAGATTCCTGGTCAACCAATCACTATCACCAGCATGCCCCAACTCAATTGGTGTCCCACAAGGTTCTACATTATCACCATCACTGTTTAACCTTTACATCGAACCTCTCACAGAAATCCTTCAAAAATCTAAAATATCCTATCACATGTACGCGGATGACACGCAGATTTATCAAGATCACATTTATGGAAGACATCAAGAGAATGAATGAGGCCTTAAAAATGTCACTACAATGGCTAACTGACAATCATCTGAAACTAAACGCACAAAAAACTGAATTCTTACTAATCTCACCACCAAAGAAACACACAGAAGTGAAGGAATGGTCCAATATGATCACAGCATTAAACTGCACCCCTACTCTAGTTGGCTCAGCGAAATCACTAGGAATCACACTAGATGAGAACCTAGACATGAAAGCCCACATCAATTCAATGGCAAAAAGTGCCCGCTATCATCTGAACTACATTAGAAAAGTGAAACCATTCATATCTAAAGCGGACCTCAAATTGGCAGTTCAATCACTAGTTATTGCGAGGATTGAATATGGATGTACAATGCTAGCAGGTCTACCAAAAATCTCAACAGCACCACTGAAGGCATGTCTCAATCCTGCTGCAAGACTGATCACTGGATCGAGGAAATTTGACCATATATCCCCACACCTGAAAGCATTAAACTGTCTACCTTATGAAGCCAGAATCCAGCTAAGAATGGCTTGCATAACCCACAAAGCGCTCCACTACAATACACCTAGTTACCTTGCTCAGAAAATTAAACTATCTGGGGGAAACAGACCAGCCAGGAGTACAAAGGAGCTGGTGTTGAGACCAGCCATCTTCCGGAAGAAGAAAACGTACGATAGAGCTTTCTCAGGAGCAGCCCCTAGAATCTGGAATTCACTTCCTCCAACCATTAGAAAGATACCAGACACAGCATCCTTTAAGAGGGAAACTAAGACCTTCCTAATGAGTAAGTTCCTTCCATAAGGCAAGGCTTGGGACTATAGAATACATAATCAAGGACTGGAACTGAAATATGCACAGGAAATAGACACTTATGATCGATCGATCCTGTTTGCACATTATGTTTAGCTATTTACTAAACCTATATCATATGCTATATATATATTCTTGGTATAAATTTAACTGATATTATCATGTTATTGCTATATATTACCTACCTCATAATACTGAGAAAAGTGATATAACAATGCTTGTCTATAACTACCTCTTGTATTGTGAAGCGCTCTGATACCCATGGGTCATGTTCGCGCTATAGAAAATCTTAAAATAAAATAAATAAATAAATTGCGGGAGTAAACAATGCCGAACACATAGATGCGGCATGCAGCTGACTTCCGGTGGGAGATTTGAACAGCTTGTGTTCCCGAAATTGCAAAAATTGCAATTCTGCGCAAGAAATCCACCGCAGGAAGCATAAACCTTGTGAAAATGATGATTTTGATCAGAATAACTCCTCAGATTGACATTTGGCTGCACTTTTTGGTGCAGGAGTCCATTTTTTGGGGTGGGGTGGGAGGAAGGAAGTGCCACAGAGTCTCCAACTTCCTGTTCCTGTCCAGCAGGCTCCTCCCAGTGCTTTGTCCATGTCCTGGTCACTTTCATTTGGCTGTGGAGCTGGAAGGATTACTTTTTGTGGCTGCTGCTGGATAATTGTATTTGAGGACTTTTTGGACTTTGGAGTTTGAATCACTTTTGAACTTGAGATTTTACAAGTAAGTTGGTGTTGTTTGTTGGGGCTTTGCAGTTGAGGCAACTCCAGTTCTAAAACTTTTTTCACAACTTTAACAAAATATATATTGTGGAGGGTAGCCACAGTATCCAGTAGGCCCAGGATTAGTCATGGGTGCATGATACAACTGTTTCTGTGATTTTCTTTAACTTAATTCTCATTTATGTCATGGAATTTTAGCTCACTGGTATATGTTGATTTTTATTTTTATTTTGGGGTGCCTGTAAAGCCTCACTAGCCAGTAGGCCCAGGGGTAGTGAGTGGGGCATGGATCAAGTCTTTCTGTGGGGTGTCTTGAATTTAAACATCATTGAGGGCATGGATGGCATTGGATTGTGGTGATTTCTGTGTGTTTTTCGAGTTTTGGTGGTGTTGTTGTGGCCTGGCCATGAGGGTGGGGGCCATTTTGAGGTCTGGTCCAGGCAGAGCCTGGCCATGTTGCTGGGGGTCAAGGGTCCATTTTGAAGCCAGCCAGTGTGCTCAGGCTGCACCCACTTTGACTTGCTTTTAACCATTATGCCCAGGGGTACTCAGTGGTGCATGGGCCTAGTCTTTCTGTGGGGTGTCTTGAATTTAAACATCATTGAGGGCATTGATGTCATGGAATTGTGGTGATTTTTGAGTGTTTTTTGACTTTTTGGGGTGTTGTTGGACCCTGGCCATGTGGGCGGGGCCATTTTGAGCCCTGGTACAGGCAGGGCTTGGCCATGTGGTGGGGGTCAAGGGGCCATTTTGAAGCCAGGCAGTGTGCTCAGTCCTGCACCCAGTTTGCCTTGCTTTCAACCATTATGCCCAGGGGCACTCATTGGTGCATGGACCTTGTCTTTCTGTGGAGTGTCTTGAATTTAAACATCATTGAGGGCATGGATGGCATTGGATTGTGGTGATTTCTGTGTGTTTTTCGAGTTTTTGGGTGCTGTTGGGGCCTGGACATGTGGATGGGGGCCCTTTTGAGGGCTGGTCCAGGCAGGGCCTGGCCATGTGGCTGGGGGTCAAGGGCTCATTTTGAAGCCAGGCAGTGTGCTCAGGCCTGCACCCAGTTTGCCTTGCTTTCAACCATTATGCCCAGGGGTACTCAGTGGTTCATGGACCAAGTCTTTCTGTGGGGTGTCTTGAATTTAAACATCATTGAGGGCATGGATGGCATTGGATTGTGGTGATTTATATGTGTTTTTTAACTTTTTGGGGTGTTGTTGGGGCCTGGCCATGTGGGTGGGGGCCATTTCGATCCCTGGTACAGCAGGGCCTGGCCATGTGGTGGGGGTCAAGGGGCCATTTTGAAGCCAGGCAGTGTGCTCAGGCCTGCACCCATTTTGCCTTGCTTTCATCCATTATGCCCAGGGGTACTCAGTGGTGCATGGACCTAGTCTTTCTGTGTGGAGTCTTGAATTTAAACATCATTGAGGGCATGGATGGCATTGGATTGTGGTAATTTTTGTGTGTTTTTCGACTTTTTGGGTGCTGTTGGGGCCTGGTCATGCGGGTGGGGGCCATTTTGCCAGCTTTTATATGTCTCTAATGCAGTTCTGATACAGGCAGGGCCTGGCCATGTTGCTGGGGGTCAAGTGTCCATTTTGAAGCCAGGCAGTGTGCTCAGGCCTGCACCCAGTTTGCCTTGCTTTCAACCATTATGCCCAGGGGTACTCAGTGGTGCATGGGCCTAGTCTTTCTGTGGGGTGTCTTGAATTTAAACATCATTGAGGGCATGGATGGCATGGGATTGTGGTGATTTTTGAGTGTTTTTTTACTTTTTTGGGTGTTGTTGGGGCCTGGCCATGTGGGTGGGGGCCATTTTGAGCCCTGGTACAGGCAGGGCCTGGCCATGTGGTGTGGGTCAAGGGGCCATTTTGAAGCCAGGCAGTGTGCTCAGGCCTGCACCCAGTTTGCCTTGCTTTTAACCATTATGCCCAGGGGCACTCAGTGGTGCATGGATCTTGTCTTTCTGTGGAGTGTCTTGAATTTAAACATCATTGAGGGCATGGATGGCATTGGATTGTGGTGATTTTTGTGTGTTTTTCGAGTTTTTGGGTGCTGTTGGGGCCTGGCCATGTGGATGGGGGCCATTTTGAGGGCTGGTCCAGGCAGGGCCTGGCCATGTGGCTGGGGGTCAAGGGCTCATTTTGAAGCCAGGCAGTGTGCTCAGGCCTGCACCCAGTTTGCCTTGCTTTCAACCATTATGCCCAGGGGTACTCAGTGGTTCATGGGCCAAGTCTTTCTGTGGGGTGTCTTGAATTTAAACATCATTGAGGGCATAGATGGCATTGGATTGTGGTGATTTATATGTGTTTTTTAACTTTTTGGGGTGTTGTTGGGGCCTGGCCATGTGGGTGGGGGCCATTTCGATCCCTGGTACAGCAGGGCCTGGCCATGTGGTGGGGGTCAAGGGGCCATTTTGAAGCCAGGCAGTGTACTCAGGCCTGCACCCATTTTGCCTTGCTTTCATCCATTATGCCCAGGGGTACTCAGTGGTGCATGGACCTAGTCTTTCTGTGGGGTGTCTTGAATTTAAACATCATTGAGGGCATGGATGGCATTGGATTGTGGTAATTTTTGTGTGTTTTTTTACTTTTTGGGTGCTGTTGGGGCCTGGTCATGTGGGTGGGGACCATTTTGCCAGCTTTTATATGTCTCTAATGCAGTTCTCATACAGGCAGGGCCTGGCCATGTTGCTGGGGGTCAAGGGTCCATTTTGAAGCCAGGCAGTGTGCTCAGGGCTGCACCCAGTTTGACTTGCTTTCAACCATTATGCCCAGGGGTACTCAGTGGTGCATGGGCCTAGTCTTTCTGTGGGGTGTCTTGAATTTAATCATCATTGAGGGCATGGATGGCATTGGATTGTGGTGATTCTTGTGTGTTTTTCGACTTTTCGGGTGCTGTTGGGGCCTGGCCATGTGGGTGGGGGCCATTTTGAGGGCTGGTCCAGGCAGGGCCTGGCCATGTTGCTGGGGGTCAAGGGTCCATTTTGAAGCCAGGCAGTGTGCTCAGGCCTGCACCCAGTTTGCCTTGCTTTCAACCATTATGCCCAGGGGTACTCAGTGGTGCATGGGCCTAGTCTTTCTGTGGGGTGTCTTGAATTTAGACATCATTGAGGGCATGGATGGCATGGGATTGTGGTGATTTTTGAGTGTTTTTTGACTTTTTTGGGTGTTGTTGGGGCCTGGCCATGTGGGTGGGGGCCATTTTGAGCCCTGGTACAGGCAGGGCCTGGCCATGTGGTGTGGGTCAAGGGGCCATTTTGAAGCCAGGCAGTTGCTCAGGCCTGCACCCAGTTTGCCTTGCTTTCAACCATTATGCCCAGGGGCACTCAGTGGTGCATGGACCTTGTCTTTCTGTGGAGTGTCTTGAATTTAAACATCATTGAGGGCATGGATGGCATTGGATTGTGGTGATTTTTGTGTGTTTTTCGAGTTTTTGGGTGCTGTTGGGGCCTGGCCATGTGGATGGGGGCCATTTTGAGGGCTGGTCCAGGCAGGGCCTGGCCATGTGGCTGGGAGTCAAGGGCTCATTTTGAAGCCAGGCAGTGTGCTCAGGCCTGCACCCAGTTTGCCTTGCTTTCAACCATTATGCCCAGGGGTACTCAGTGGTTCATGGACCAAGTCTTTCTGTGGGGTGTCTTGAATTTAAACATCATTGAGGGCATGGATGGCATTGGATTGTGGTGATTTATATGTGTTTTTTAACTTTTTGGGGTGTTGTTGGGGCCTGGCCATGTGGGTGGGGGCCATTTCGATCCCTGGTACAGCAGGGCCTGGCCATGTGGTGGGGGTCAAGGGGCCATTTTGAAGCCAGGCAGTGTGCTCAGTCCTGCACCCATTTTGCCTTGCTTTCATCCATTATGCCCAGGGGTACTCAGTGGTGCATGGACCTAGTCTTTCTGTGGGGTGTCTTGAATTTAAACATCATTGAGGGCATGGATGGCATTGGATTGTGGTAGTTTTTGTGTGTTTTTCGACTTTTTGGGTGCTGTTGGGGCCTGGTCATGCGGGTGGGGGCCATTTTGCCAGCTTTTATATGTCTCTAATGCAGTTCTGATACAGGCAGGGCCTGGCCATGTTGCTGGGGGTCAAGGGTCCATTTTGAAGCCAGGCAGTGTGCTCAGGGCTGCACCCAGTTTGACTTGCTTTCAACCATTATGCCCAGGGGTACTCAGTGGTGCATGGGCCTAGTCTTTCTGTGGGGTGTCTTGAATTTAATCATCATTGAGGACATGGATGGCATGGGATTGTGGTGATTTTTGAGTGTTTTTTTACTTTTTGGGGTGTTGTTGGGGCCTGGCCATGTGGGAGGGGGCCATTTTGAGCCCTGGTACAGGCAGGGCCTGGCCATGTGGTGGTGGTCAAGGGGCCATTTTGAAGCCAGGCAGTGTGCTCAGGCCTACACCCAGTTTGCCTTGCTTTCATCCATTATGCCCAGGGGTACTCAGTGGTGCATGGACTTAGTCTTTCTGTGGGGTGTCTTGAATTTAAACATCATTGAGGGCATGGATGGCATTGGAGTGTGGTGATTCTTGTGTGTTTTTCGACTTTTCGGGTGCTGTTGGGGCCTGGCCATGTGGGTGGGGGCCATTTTGAGGGCTGGTCCAGGCAGGGCCTGGCCATGTTGCTGGGGATCAAGGGTCCATTTTGAAGCCAGGCAGTGTGCTCAGGCCTGCACCCAGTTTGCCTTGCTTTCAACCATTATGCCCAGGGGTACTCAGTGGTGCATGGGCCTAGTCTTTCTGTGGGGTGTCTTGAATTTAAACATCATTGAGGGCATGGATGGCATGGGATTGTGGTGATTTTTGAGTGTTTTTTGACTTTTTTGGGTGTTTTTGGGGCCTGGCCATATGGGTGGGGACCATTTTGAGCCCTGGTACAGGCAGGGCCTGGCCATGTGGTGTGGGTGAAGGGGCCATTTTGAAGCCAGGCAGTGTGCTCAGGCCTGCACCCAGTTTGCCTTGCTTTCAACCATTATGCCCAGGGGCACTCAGTGGTGCATGGACCTTGTCTTTCTGTGGAGTGTCTTGAATTTAAACATCATTGAGGGCATGGATGGCATTGGATTGTGGTGATTTTTGTGTGTTTTTCTAGTTTTTGGGTGCTGTTGGGGCCTGGCCATGTGGATGGGGGCCATTTTGAGGGCTGGTCCAGGCAGGTCCTGGCCATGTGGCTGGGGGTCAACGGCTCATTTTGAAGCCAGGCAGTGTGCTCAGGCCTGCACCCAGTTTGCCTTGCTTTCATCCATTATGCCCAGGGGTACTCAGTGGTGCATGGACCAAGTCTTTCTGTGGGGTGTCTTGAATTTAAACATCATTGAGGGCATGGATGGCATTGGATTGTGGTGATTTATATGTGTTTTTTAACTTTTTGGGGTGTTGTTGGGGCCTGGCCATGTGGGTGGGGGCCATTTCGATCCCTGGTACAGGCAGGGCCTGGCCATGTGGTGGGGGTCAAGGGGCCATTTTGAAGCCAGGCAGTGTGCTCAGGCCTGCACCCAGTTTGCCTTGCTTTCATCCATTATGCCCAGGGGTACTCAGTGGTGCATGGACCTAGTCTTTCTGTGGGGTGTCTTGAATTTAAACATCATTGAGGGCATGGATGGCATTGGATTGTGGTAATTTTTGTGTGTTTTTCGACTTTTTGGGTGCTGTTGGGGCCTGGTCATGCGGTTGGGGCCATTTTGCCAGCTTTTATATGTCTCTAATGCAGTTCTGATACAGGCAGGTCCTGGCCATGTTGCTGGGGGTCAAGGGTCCATTTTGAAGCCAGGCAGTGTGCTCAGGGCTGCACCCAGTTTGACTTGCTTTCAACCATTATGCCCAGGGGTACTCAGTGGGGCATGGGCCTAGTCTTTCTGTGGGGTGTCTTGAATTTAACCATCATTGAGGGCATGGATGGCATGGGATTGTGGTGATTTTTGAGTTTTTTTTTACTTTTTGGGGTGTTGTTGGGGCCTTGCCATGTGGGTGGGGGCCATTTTGAGCCCTTGTACAGGCAGGGCCTGGCCATGTGGTGGGGGTCAAGGGGCCATTTTGAAGCCAGGCAGTGTGCTCAGGCCTGCACCCAGTTTGCCTTGCTTTCATCCATTATGCCCAGGGGTACTCAGTGGTGCATGGACTCAGTCTTTCTGTGGGGTGTCTTGAATTTAAACATCATTGAGGGCATGGATGGCATTGGATTGTGGTGATTCTTGTGTGTTTTTTGACTTTTCGGGTGCTGTTGGGGCCTGGCCATGTGGGTGGGGGCCATTTTGAGGGCTGGTCCAGGCAGGGCCTGGCCATGTTGCTGGGGGTCAAGGGTCCATTTTGAAGCCAGGCAGTGTGCTCAGGCCTGCACCCAGTTTGCCTTGCTTTCAACCATTATGCCCAGGGGTACTCAGTGGTGCATGGGCCTAGTCTTTCTGTGGGGTGTCTTGAATTTAAACATCATTGAGGGCATGGATGGCATGAGATTGTGGTGATTTTTGAGTGTTTTTTGACTTTTTTGGGTGTTGTTGGGGCCTGGCCATGTGGGTGGGGGGCATTTTGAGCCCTGGTACAGGCAGGGCCTGGCCATGTGGTGTGGGTCAAGGGGCCATTTTGAAGCCAGGCAGTGTGCTCAGGCCTGCACCCAGTTTGCCTTGCTTTCATCCATTATGCCCAGGGGTACTCAGTGGTGCATGGACTTAGTGTTTCTGTGGGGTGTCTTAAATTTAAACATCATTGAGGGCATGGATGGCATTGGATTGTGGTGATTCTTGTGTGTTTTTCGACTTTTCGGGTGCTGTTGGGGCCTGGCCATGTGGGTGGGGGCCATTTTGAGGGCTGGTCCAGGCAGGGCCTGGCCATGTTGCTGGGGGTCAAGGGTCCATTTTGAAGCCAGGCAGTGTGCTCAGGCCTGCACCCAGTTTGCCTTGTTTTCAACCATTATGCCCAGGGGTACTCAGTGGTGCATGGGCCTAGTCTTTCTGTGGGGTGTCTTGAATTTAAACATCATTGAGGGCATGGATGGCATGAGATTGTGGTGATTTTTGAGTGTTTTTTGACTTTTTTGGGTGTTGTTGGGGCCTGGCCATGTGGGTGGGGGCCATTTTAAGCCCTGGTACAGGCAGGGCCTGGCCATGTGGTGTGGGTCAAGGGGCCATTTTGAAGCCAGGCAGTGTGCTCAGGCCTGCACCCAGTTTGCCTTGCTTTCATCCATTATGCCCAGGGGTACTCAGTGGTGCATGAACCTAGTCTTTATGTGGGGTGTCTTGAATTTAAACATCATTGAGGGCATGGATGGCATTGGATTGTGGTGATTTATATGTGTTTTTCGACTTTTTGGGGTGTTTAACTGATTTTCCTCTGGCTCCCATTGCTTTTAGGTGCACAAGAGAACCACCAGTGCCAGGAAGAAGTCCTGCAGCGGTGTGTGCAGCACAACGTCACGTGACGTTACGTGTGGCCACAGACAAGACAACTCTGCAACTCGTGCAACTGCAGCCTGCTGTTCTGACATTCCAAGAAGATAGCCCCAAAGAAAGTTAGCCGTAGCGCCTCAGCGAAAAAAGTTGCCAGTGCCACTGTCAGTAAGAAGGAGCAGAAGAAGGAAGTGGCACCACCTACCAAGTAGATTGGTGTGCCCACCGACACCTTTTTTGGGAAAAAAAACTACGCCTGCAGCAACAGCGGTGTCTGCCGGGGACCAAGCTGGAAGCAGCACCTCCGCTTCATTGGGCTCAATGCCACCACTTCAAGTTAGGTCCAAGACCATGAGTGCTGCTGTGGTAGCCACTTTGGTTGTTCTATCACCATCGACCAGTGATCTTGGCTCATCACAAGAAAGTACCATCCAATCAACGCCGGGTGTAACTCAGCTGACGAATGTTCAACAACCACAGCCACAAACACAGGTGCAACTAGTACAAGCGCAAGTACATGGGCAAGGAGAGGCGCAAGTAGAGCCGCAAGGAGAGGTGCAAGTAGAGCCGCAAGGAGAGGCGCAAGTAGAGCCGCAAGGAGAGGCGCAAGTAGAGCTGCAAGGAGAGGTGCAAGGAGAGGCGCATGGACAGGTGCATGGAGAGGTGCAACTGGAGGTTCATGGAGCGGCACAACTGCCTACAACGCTTGTTCCTCCAGAAGTAGGGCACATCAGGAAATTGATATTCAAGAGGAGGTATCATCCGAGGAAGCCACTCCTCCTGATGATGATTATCCATTGTCTTCCAGATCCCCAGCAAGAAAAAGGTCAAGGAGGGATACTACTACTACTACAAGTTCTTTTTCAAGCCCCTTCATTCTGATGACCTTGATCGCGATTGGAACCCAGCCATGCAGTCTAAGAGTGAGTCACGCCATGAGCCGACAAAGGAAGCTAAGCCTAAAAGGAAGGTTCCCGCAAAGCTTCGACCTATGGGTGATGCCGACGAACAAGAAGTGGTGTCTTCTGCTGCTCTGCTGCTGTTGAACAGTCTGACGATGACCCAGTCATCACAGTCGTCACTCAAGCCCCAGCGGGCATGCAGCAGACACACATTTTGACCCTATCTCGAATGGCTGCTGAGCGGGATATGGGCGGCGCGGCACTGGTACCACCACCGTTAACTACAACACCAACACGACCTACAGCTTCCATCTTTTTTAGTCAGAAGGGCCGGTATGGACCTCCATCCAGCTCGACCTCAAGTAGTGGTGCTGTAAGTGAACAACAGAAATTAATTCAGCCACGCCCATCCTCCACTTCATCTGGCATTAAAAGTCAAAGTAGCACCTCCACCTTCAGCAGACATCACCAGTCCCCGGTTTGGGACTTCTTTACTGTTAGCAAAAGGGCGGAAAACATGGTCGTTTGTTCTATTTGTAAAACATTAGTTAGTCGGGGTAAGCTTGGTACCAACTATGGTACCGGAGGCCACAGAGGTCATCTCAAGCAACACCACACTATCATGTGGGAAGCACACATGAGGAAGATCGAGGAAGGCAAAAGAAAAACAAATCCAAATGTATCGCTTGATATTGCATCTAATGATGATGAGAGGCTGATCGTGCAGGGGGGAAGTGAAGAAGCGACAGACATTTTTTCTGGTACACCCAGTTCTGCTGGCAGCAGCACTGCAGTGGTATCGCCCACACCCTCTACCCCTGCAACATCTATGAGGCACACTAAGAGTGTGGGAGAGACACCAATGCGAAAAACTACATCACTGGGCCTAACTGGTTTGAAGACGTCATCATCATCATGTAAAATGATCCAGCCCACCATTCGCGGAATGTCGTGGTCGGAGGTGCCATTTGAACGCAACCACCCAACGGTACGTCTGTATAAAGCAAAGCTGGCTAAAATGCTAGCGCTGGACCTTCTCCCTTTTTCTTTCGTGGAAGGGGTGGGGTTTCTAGAACTAGTGGCAACAGTCTGCCCTAAATGGAAGGTACCTAGCCGGTCCTATTTTGCCAGAGTTGCGGTTCCAGCACTACATCAAGATGTGCTGGAGGTGATTGGGGCAGCTTTGCAGAAGAGTGCTGTTCACACTATCCACTTGACAACAGACATGTGGACCAGTTGCCAATCCCTTGATTACATGTGCATCACTGTACACTGGGCCTCTTTTGCAGGGTCTTTTGCAGGGGTTAGAGACAAGTCAAGTGCAGTTGTTAACCTGGACACAGTTTTTCAAGCTACTCGGAAACATGCAACATTAGCCATGTTTGCCATGGAGAAAACTCATACTGCAAAAAACATTTTGGAGGAGTTTAACAGTAAGGTCTCTGAATGGCTGCAACCAAGAAATTGCATAGTTGGTTATGTTTCCACGGATAATGGCAGTAATATAGTTAAGGTCATGCATCAAGGTGAATATTTCAGAGTGCCGTGTTTGGCGCACTGTATAAACCTGGTTGTGCAAGATTTCTTGAAAACTGAAAACACAGTCAAGAAGTTACTGACCACCTCCTGAAGAATCTACACACATTTCAGCCATTCTTTTAAGGCCCGGAAGGAGCTGAGGAGCATTCAACTTGAACGTAAAGTGCCAGTCAAAGGACTCATCCAGGAGGTGGCAACACGTTGGAACTCAACATTTTACATGCTTGAGCGTCTGTCTGAGCAGTGCATGGTAATCAATGACTATGTCTTTCAACTAGGTTCTGATCATAAAGACAAGAGGCTAGAGTTGGAGGAATGGAAGCTAGTTAAAAGCCTGACAGACATGCTTCGTCCTTTTGAGTTCTTCACGCGTGAAGTCAGCAGGGAGGACTGTTCTTTGGGCAAAGCTCTCCCATTGTTGGTCATGCTAGAGCAGCAACTGAAGGCGGTGTCTTCAACGTTCAGAGATGCTGGTGAAAAAAAGCAAGACGCATATCAGTTGGCGGAGAGCCTATTAAGCCTCCTCGTTGCCAATGAAAGGCTTACAAACATACATACAGAACAACATTACATTTGTGCCACTATTCTGGATCCACGGTACAAAAAGGCAATGGCCAGCAAAGCATTCATTCCTTTTGATGAAGCAGATGTTTCAAAGTACAAGCATTGGCTAGCTGTGTCAGCCACTCGGTTCGAAAAAGAGCGGCAGAAAATCCAAGGAGCCGGCAGAAGTCCAACTGAATCAGTAGGCCATCCAGCGTCAAGTTCCACTTCTGAATCTGTGGATGAAGGGAGTCACTTTCCCTCACAGCCGTTAACGACACCAGCAGCAACCGTATCATCATCCTCACCTGCACCAGGCCCAGCCATAATATTGTTGGAAGTGGATTGGCTAACTCAGCAAGGGTTTGCTCGTTCCAGAGCTGCGAAGGCCACAGATGGTACGCAAAGGGGAGCAACCGTGGAGAACCTTGAGTTAATGGTGCAGGCCTATCTGGATGACCCAACAGAGGTCTTTGTTAATACAAACCCATTGCTGTATGGCCACTGATCACCAACCTGGCTATAAATTATTTGTCTTGCCCACTCGCAAGCGTGTCTTCTGAACGTGTTTTCAGTGCTGCTAGTGCCATTGTAACTTCAAAAAGGACCCGCCTCTCGGCCAAAAATGTGGAGAGGTTAACACTGATCAAGATGAATCAGCATTTGATACCACCAGATTACAAAGTATGTGAATGCACGCAGGAAGAAGAGGACACCGACTTAGGTGACGAAAGTTCTTCTCTGTTACCTGACCTACTCCCGTCTCAATTCATGGAGTTTGAGGACGAGCTCTACTTCCCTGACACCGAGCCCTGAAAATGACTTCCTTTTTTTCATCCTTCAGCAGCACTGTCTTCATATTATATTCCTTATTGATTTGAAGGTGCCGCAGTCTGCATTCCTGAGGTTCACAAGTTCACAACTCAATCATGCTCCTTTATACTCCTCCTCCAGACTCCCCCTATCCATTTCCCTCAAGGCAGATGGATGGATTACGACGAGTCCCCTCAAGTGGGACTGAAATTACTGACTGACTACATGCTTGCTGATTGCTGACAGAGTTACTTCTGATATTGTTTACAAACGAAGGGAGGGGGTGATCCAAATCGATCAAGGAGGGCGTGATTACCACTCACATGGAGTGGAAGGTCCAGCCTGAGTCAAGGCCCTCAGTCAAAGTTATGCAAACAAAGTTGACGAGGCTGTTCCTAAAGGGGGCAAGGAAGTGGGGGAGGGGGGGTTGGGTTGTACAGGTATCCTGGTCAAGGAAACAGTGGTGGTAAAAAGGTATTGACCTCCCACTGGGTATCCATTATGTTGGACATGTTGGCCTCACACACCCTTGCAGGTGTCATGCTTCATCATCGGCGGTTGCTCCTCGTCGGGTAGGCGGTGCAATTCCCAACGGGCTCACCTCATAGAGGGGCTCTTTACCGGAGATCTTTTGGGTCCAACTGCCTATTGGTGAAGTGTGGGTATGGGGCCAGTAGGTTTAGTGGACAGAAAAGTGTGGTTAAAATGTAGCGTAGGGTACCTGAGACTATTTTATTCGGGTGGTCCCTCGTTATAGTTAAAAACGTGGATCTAGACTAGAATAGCTAGAAAATTGATGTTTCTTTATTCTAGACTAGGCTAGAGGTTGGAGAGGTTGGTCGACATGTTTCTCGCTATGTACAGTGACTGCGATTCACCAGGACCTATTATTTGTTGTCTACCTAAGGAGTTGCCTAAATCAATAGTGTTGATTTGTTAATCTCGGCCGTAAGAGGGGTAGGACACAAGCCTACCGCGCGGATTTACATAGCCTCCTATGACAGAGGCATGTTCACGTGCTGTACAACCCGCCGAGTTTTGATGAGGCAGTTAATTCTTGACCTTTAGGCAAGGACAAATCACCAATGAGGTAATACTTCTACCCATACGCTGATTAACAAATCAACACTATTGATTTAGGCAACTCCTTAGGTAGACAACAAATAATAGGTCCTGATGAATCGCAGTCACTGTACATAGCGAGAAACATGTCGACCAACCTCTCCAACCTCTAGCCTAGTCTAGAATAAAGAAACATCAATTTTCTAGCTATTCTAGATCCACGTTTTTAACTGTAACGAGGGACCACCCGAATAAAATAGTCTCAGGTACCCTATGCTACATTTTAACCACACTTTTCTGTCTACTAAACCTACTGGCCCCATACCCACACTTCACCAATAGGCAGTTGGACCCAAAAGATCTCCGGTAAAGAGCCCCTCTATGAGGTGAGCCCGTTGGGAATTGCACCGCCTACCCGACGAGGAGCAACCGCCGATGATGAAGCATGACACCTGCAAGGGTGTGTGAGGCCAACATGTCCAACATAATGGATACCCAGTGGGAGGTCAATACCTTTTTACCACCACTGTTTCCTTGACCAGGATACCTGTACAACCCAACCCCCCCTCCCCCACTTCCTTGCCCCCTTTAGGAACAGCCTCGTCAACTTTGTTTGCATTACTTCTGATATTGACAGGAGAGGCTGCCCTGTGGGTCCTCACTTTCCAAAGAAGATGCGGACAAAAGGAGAACAGGTAATGAATAATTGAGAAGATGGCATGCAGTGGACAGCAATGGCTGTCTGGCTCTGATGAAACCAAATGCTGTTTGTTTTTTGTGCATGAAATGATGATTCATATGTCTTGTCTTAGTTATTATTTAATCTTTCACACAGTAATTGTAACTCATGTCAACAACTCTGTTTTTTTTACCTTGCTTAATTAAAATTGTACTTCAAATTCAGGGGCCACTAAATTGGGGCTTTGTGGCTTGCTGCATACAATTAGATATGCTTTGTCTGTCTGACAAAGAGCCTAGGTATGCTACATCAGGTTGCTTCACTTAGTGGTGCCTGCCTTGACCCTCTGCATGGCACTGCCTCAAGTTTGGGCCAAACATCTGTTTTGTTTGCAAAATTTGCTGTTTTTCGGTATTTCGCAAATCTTGCAAAAGTACTGAAAAATCGCAACTTCTTGAGCGGAACGGATTTTTGGCCCATGCTTGCGGCAGGGCCATGCAGACGGTCAAGGCAGGCACCACTGAGTGAAGCATCCTCCTGATGTAGCATTCCTAGGCTCTTTAACATAGACAGACAAAGCATATCTACGGTTTAGGGTTCAGTGCGATTTACTAGGGTTTTTGGGTTTAAGTTGGTATGGTGCACGCTGATTCTAGGGCTCGGGGCCTGATGCAGGCTCGTTCATAATGATGTTGGTAATGTTTTAGGGGGGTTTGGTGTTCTTTGGTCCAGAATTGGGAGAATTTTGGCCTTTTTGGGTGTTTTGCGGGCGTGTGTTTGGGTGAAAACTAAGTGAAAACTAGTCGTAGATCTTCTTCTGCTTCTTCTTCTTCAAAGAGCGCAGTGGTTCGATTTTGTTCTTCTTTGCTGAGATTCTTGTGAATCGCTGGAACAAGTGACTGTCCAGGTAAGTTTCAAGAGGATCGAAGTAGTGGAAGTGCTGAAAACAGCAATGTTTTGTGAACAGCGCAATTTGCCATATTTTGAATATACCTGTATTGCATGTTTTTGGGGGGCTGTTTGGGGGTGTTCTAATTTTGTGGGGGAGGGTGTGGGGGTCTGGGAGCACTGCTGGGATAGCATAATTTTGATTGGAAGTGATTTGAAGAAAATCCATGGTGGGAAAGAGGAGTTAGGGCCTAGATGCAGAGCGCGTTTTGACCGATGTTGACTGGTTGGCTGAAAATTTTCTAAGCATGAGTTTTTGCATTTTTGCTTTTTGCTTTTTTGCGGGTGGTTGCAGGGGTCTGGGGGCATAGCTCGGAAGGTCTAATATCGGAATCAAGTGTTTTGGACCAAATCCATGGTGAAAAAGTTTTTCCGTTTTTGCTCACTTGTCTGTTTTTGGGGTGCTCTTTGGGGGGCTTCTTGGGTATTGGGGGTGGGTTTTGGGGTCTGGGAGCACTGCTGGCACAGTCTAATTTTGATTCAATTTTTTTTCAGAAAATCCATGGTGGAAAAGGGGAGTTAGGGCCTAGCTGCACAGCGCATTTGGACTGAATTCCAGGTAGGCCCATTTTTGCTTTTTGCCTGTTTGGGGGTGTTCTGCTTTTTTGCGGGTGGTTGCAGGGGTCTGGGGGCATAGCTCGGAAGGTCTAATATCGGAATCAAGTGTTTTGGACCAAATCCATGGTGAAAATGTTTTTCCATTTTTACTCACTTGCCTGTTTTTGGGGTGCTCTTTGGGGGGCTTCTAGGTTAATGGGGGTGGGTTTTGGGGTCTGGGAGCACTGCTGGCACGGTCTAATTTTGATTGCATTTTTTTTTCCAGAAAATCCATGGTCGAAAAGGGGAGTTAGGGCCTAGCTGCACAGCGCATTTGGACTGAATTCCAGGTAGGCCCATTTTTGTTTTTTGGCTATTTGGGGGTGTTCTGCTTTTTTGCGGGTGGCTGCAGGGGTCTGGGGACATAGCTCGGAAGGTCTAATATCGGAATCAAGTGTTTTGGACCAAATCCATGGTGAAAAAGTTTTTCCGCTTTTGCTCACTTGCCTTTTTTTGGGGTGCTCTTTGGGGGGCTTCTAGGTTATTGGGGGTGGGTTTTGGGGTCTGGGAGCACTACTGGCACAGTCTAATGTTGATTGCATTTGTTTTTTAGGAAATCCATGGTGGAAAAGGGGAGTTAGGGTCTAGCTGCACAGCGCATTCGGACTGAATTCCAGGTAGGCATGAAATTTGCTGTCTCACTTTTTGCGGTTTTGCTTTTTGGCTGTTTGGGGGTGTTAAACTTGTTTTCGCCCGGGTTGACAGGTCTGGGGGCATTGCTGGGAAGGTCTAATACCGGATAAAAGTGGTTTGGTGAAAATCCATGGTGGGAAAGTTTTTAACTTTTCTGAGTTTTCGCTCACTTTTGTGTTTTCGGGGGCCTGCTTGGGGGGGTTCCTGGTGTTGGGGGGGGTTGGAGGGTCTTGGAGCAACGCTTGGTATGGATACTTTTGATTGCAAGTGGTTTGGAGAAAATCCATGGTGGCAAAGGGGAGTTAGGGCCTAGCTGCAGAGCGCGCACGGAGTGATTTGGGATTGAGGGCTAAATAATTCGGTGTCACTTTTTGCGGTTTTGCTTTTTGGCTGTTTGGGGGTGTTAAACTTGTTTCTGCCTGGGTTGACGGGTCTGGTGGCATTGCTGGGAAGGTCTAATACCGGATAAAAGTGGTTTGGAGAAAATCGGAGGTGAAAAAGTTTTTCCATTTTCAGGCATTTCGAACACTTTAGCGTTTACGGGGGGCTGTTTGGGGGGTTCCTGGTGTTTGTGGGGGGGTTTTGGGGTCTTGGAGCAACGCTGGGTATGCATACTTTTGATTGCAAGAGGTTTGAAGAAAATCCATGGTGGCAAAGGGGAGTTAGGGCCTAGCTGCAGAGCACGCACAGAGTGATTTGGGATT
The DNA here is from genome assembly GCF_964261635.1 of Lissotriton helveticus. NCBI lineage: Eukaryota > Metazoa > Chordata > Amphibia > Caudata > Salamandridae > Lissotriton > Lissotriton helveticus. The sequence goes on along the minus strand of NC_136063.1, from coordinate 1,420,034,378 downwards.
GAGGGCTAAATAATTCTGTCACTTTTTGTGGTTTTGCTTTTTGGCTGTTTGGGGGTGTTAAACTTGTTTCCGCCTGGGTTGACGGGTCTAGGGGCATTGCTGGGAAGGTCTAATACCGGATAAAAGTGGCTTGGAGAAAATCGGAGGTGAAAAAGTTTTTCACTTTTCAGACATTTCACTCACTTTAGTGTTTTCGGGGGCCTGCTTGGGGGGTTTCCGGGTTTTTGGGTGGGGGGTTGGGGAGACTTGGAGCAACGCTAGGTATGGATACTTTTGATTGCAAGTGGTTTGGAGAAAATCCATGGTGGCAAAGGGGAGTTAGGGCCTAGTTGAAGAAAGCGTTTGACACTATTTTTAACTTAGGGCTCGTTAGGGTAAGCAGTATTGCATGTGTTTGGGGGTGTTAGAGATTTTGGCAACTGGGTTCTGGGGTCTACTCTTGGAGCACTTGTCGAGAAATGTCTAATTTTGGTTGCAAGCGGTTTGAAGAAAATCCATGGTTGGAAAGGGGGGATTTGGGCCTACTTTACTTTCAAAGTAAGTTTTGTCACCATTTGCCACTAGGCCTCAGACAGGTAGCAGTATCGCACGTTTTTTGGGGTCTGATTGGGGGTATTCTACATTTTAGCGTCTGTGTTGAAGGGTCTGGCGGCACTGCTGGGAAGGTCGAATTTTGTTCTAAAATCGTAGTTTACAGTACACCTACAAGATTTCACTCAGTCACTTTTAGGCCAATGCTGCGTCACTCAAAACCCTGCAGCTGCTTGAAGCAGACGTACGGCTTGACGCAGCATTGGGGAGATAGGGCACCCCAGATCATTGCTGGAGCTGTGTCGTGTTTGCGACGCAACTCCAGCAATGCGCTGCCTTTAGGGTACAGATGCGTGACGCTTCTGTGTCGTGTTTGCCCCATGGTGCGCCACATTGTAAATGCGGCGCACCATGTGGCGCACCATGGGTGGTGGAGACGTAGCGCACAATTACTGGCGCATCCCTGCTAATTTGCAGGGATGCGCCAGTAATTGTAAATCTGCCCCTTAGTGTCTAGCATTACGCAGTTCTGTAAAGAACACTCATACATAATTACTGAGCAGGAGAGCAGTGCACCTGAAATGCAATCACAGAACATTTTGAAACATAATTTACCTACAATGTAATCAGCAGCATTATTGCTCTTCGGAAAAAAGAAATGTGCAATATGATAACACATAGAGCAGGAGAAAACAGAGTAGTGATTAAATAGCTACTACTACTCACCAAGCCCGGGGATCTCGGCGTCGAGCAGGTCGTGTTCACGGTCCAGGAGGTTGGACCACCGGTGCGTGGCCTGGTTGTAGGTGCGCCGGACCCGAGAGTGTTTGTACACGGCCCGGCACACCTTCTCCCACAGCTTCCGACGCTCCCGGAGCCCGTACCCGCTAGCGATCCTGCTGCCTGCCGCGATGGTCTTGGGGAGGCGGCGCTGCACATAGTAAACCAGTGCGGCCACCTCCTCCGCACTGAAGATCTCCCGGGCTTTGACTTGCTCCCCCCACAATCGCCCGCATGGGAGCCGGGTACGGGGTGCGTGACCCTTCCCCTTCTCCTTCCCGGCTCCCTTTGCCATGGTCCTGTACAGCAGAAAGAAAAAAAAGGAAAGAATAGGGAAAAAGTAAAGTAATTTTTTTTTTTTTTAAAGTAACGAAAAGTTGATAAAAACACAAAATATAGATCTAGAAAAAAAGAGGGATAGATATAGAGTAGAAAAGATAAAAAATGTCCAAAGAATCAAAGGATTGCACAGATGAAAGGAGGATTAGAATGCACAGAACCATAGCAATGAATGAAAAACAAGATGGCCGTGCCCATTGAGGACCGCGTGGGTTAGTTTGCGTGATTTTTCCCCCGCGAGTACGCAAAAACACGCGCAAACTCGTAATAGCGCGCCGACTGCAACGCGACATTGCCAATAGCGCCCGGAAACGGAAATACGCAACGCGCACAAGATGGCCGAGCCCATGTACGACCGCATGGGCAACCTCGCGGTCGGTGCGCTGCAAGCGGTCTGCGAATAAGTAAAAAAACGCGCGAACACGCAAAAAAAAGAAATCCACAAATTCGCATGAATTCGCGGATTGCAAGTTCGATTTCGAGCAAATTCACGCCCTGTGAATCTCACGAAATTGCAGAAAAACGAATTTTGAAAAACTCAAAGACCTTAGCAGGTGCAAAAGTTCAAGCTAATTTGTAACCATTCCCTGTACTGCTTCCTGAGGGGCCCCTCCAGAGTTCAGTTGCCTACTTGCAACTATTCTCTGACCCTGCTCTGACCCTCAAAGCAGGGTCAGAGAATAGTTACAAGTATGGCAAAATGCTCCTGTAAAAAAAATTAAACTGCAACAGGAAGCACTTACAGCTAAGGAAGCAGGTGCCATACTTGAAGCTCAAATTCAGTGACACATTAACCAGCCCCAAATTAATTCATCTCAGTTGAGGCTGGGCAGGTGTGCTTGCTTTACCCCCATAATCTACAGTGGTGAAACAGAGGGTTCTGTGATGAACCAGAGGGTGGCAGTGCTGAACCAGAGGGTGGCAGTGATGAACCAGAGGGTGCTGTGATTAACCAGAGAGTGACAGGGGTGAACCAGAGGGTGACAGTGGTGAACCAGAGGGTACTGTGATGAACCAGAGGGTGGCAGTGGTGAACAAGAGGGTGGTAGTGGTGAACCAGAGGGTGACAGTGATGAACCAGAGGGTGCTGTGATGAACCAGAGGGTGGCAGTGGTGAGTGCTGAACCAAAGGGTGGCAGGGGTGAACCAGAGGGTGTCAGTGGTGAACCAGAGGGTGCTGTGATGAACCAGAGGGTGGCAGAGGTGAACCAGAGGGTGCTGTGATGAACCAGAGGGTGGCAGTGGTGAGTGCTGAACCAGAGGGTGGCAGGGGTGAACCAGAGGGTGTCAGTGGTGAACCAGAGGGTGCTGTGATGAACCAGAGAGTGACAGTGCTGAACCAGAGGGTGGCAGTGATGAACCACAGGGTGGCAGTGATGAACCAGAGGGTGGGAGGGGTGAACCAGAGGGTGGCAGGGATGAACCAGAGGGTGCTGTGATGAACTAGAGAGTGACAGGGGTGCACCAGAGGGTGACAGTGGTGAACCAGAGGGTGCTGTGATGAACCAGAGGGTGGCAGTGGTGAACAAGAGGGTGGTAGTGGTGAACCAGAGGGTGCTGTGAAGAACCAGAGGGTGGCTGTGGTGAGTGCTGAACCAAAGGGTGGCAGGGGTGAACCAGAGGGTGTCAGTGGTGAACCAGAGGGTGCTGTGATGAACCAGAGGGTGGCAGAGGTGAACCAGAGGGTGGCAGTGGTGAACCAGAGAGTGGCAGTGGTGAACCAGAGAGTGGCAGTGGTGAACCACAGGGTGGCAGTGGTGAACCAGATGGTGACAGTACTGAACCATAGGGTGGCAGGGGTGAACCGGAGGGTGGCAGTGGTGAACTAGAGAGTGCTGTGATGAACCAGAGGGTGACAGGGGTGAACCAGCGGGTAACAGTGGTGAACCAGAGGGTGCTGTGATGAACCAGAGGGTGGCAGTGGTGAGTGCTGAACCAGAGGGTGGCAGGGGTGAACCAGAGGGTGGCAGTGGTGAACCAGAGGGTGCTGTGATGAACCAGAGGGTGCTGTGATGAACCAGAGGGTGGCAGTGTTGAACCAGAGGGTGGCAGTGGTGAACCAGAGGGTGCTGTGATGAACCAGAGGGTGGCAGGGTGAACCAGAGGGTGCTGTGATGAACCGGAGGGTGGCAGTGGTGAGTGCTGAACCAGAGGGTGACAATGGTGAACCAGAGAGTGACAGTGGTGAACCAGAGGGTGGCAGTGATGAACCACAGGGTGGCAGTGATGAACCAGAGTGTGGCAGGGGTGAACCAGAGGGTGGCAGGGGTGAACCAGAGGGTGCTGTGATGAACCAGAGAGTGACAGGGGTGAACCAGAGGGTGCTGTGATGAACCAGAGGGTGGCAGTGGTGAGTGCTGAACCAGAGGGTGGCAGGGGTGAACCAGAGGGTGTCAGCAGTGAACCAGAGGGTGCTGTGATGAACCAGAGGGTGGGACAGGTGAACCAGAGGGTGACAGGGGTGAACTAGAGGCTGGCAGTGGTGAACCAGAGAGTGCTGTGATGAACCAGAGGGTGGCAGGGGTGAACCAGAGGGTGACATTGGTGAATCAGAGGGTGCTGTGATGAACCAGAGGGTGGCAGTGGTGAGTGCTGAACCAGAGGGTGGCAGGGGTGAACCAGAGGGTGGCAGTGGTGAGTGCTGAACCAGAGGGTGTCAGTGGTGAACCAGAGGGTGACAGTGGTGAACCAGAGAGTGGCAGTGGTGAACCAGAGAGTGGCGGTGGTGAACCAGAGAGTGGCAGTGGTGTACCAGAGAGTGGCAGTGGTGAACCACAGGGTGGCAGTGGTGAGCCAGAGGGTGACAGTGCTGAACCATAGGGTGGCAGGGGTGATTCAGAGGGTGGTAGTGGTGAACCAGAGAGTGCTGTGATGAACCAGAGGGTGGCAGTGGTGATTGCTGAACCAGAGGGTGGCAGGGGTGACCCAGAGAGTGTCAGTGGTGAACCAGAGGGTGCTGTGATGAACCAGAGGGTGGCAGGGGTGAGCCAGAGGGTGGCAGTGGTGAGTGCTGAACAAGAGGGTGGCAGGGGTGAACCAGAGGGTGTCAGTGGTGAACCAGAGGGTGCTGTGATGAACCAGAGAGTGACAGGGGTGAACCAGAGGGTGACAGTGGTGAACCAGAGGGTGCTGTGATGAACCGGAGGGTGGCAGTGGTGAGTGCTGAACTAGAGGGTGACAGTGGGGAACCAGAGAGTGACAGTGGTGAACCAGAGAGTGGCAGCGGTGAACCACAGGGTGGCAGTAGTGATCCAGAGGGTGACAGTGCTGAACCAGAGGGTGACAGTGCTGAACCAGAGGGTGGCAGTGGTGAACCATAGAGTGCTGTGATGAACCAGAGGGTGACAGGGGTGAACCAGAGGGTGGCAGGGGTGAACCAGAGGGAGTCAGTGGTGAACCAGAGGGTACTGTGATGAACCAGAGGGTGTAAGAGATGAACCAGAGGGTGCTTTGATGAACCAGAGGGTGGCAGTGGTGAGTGCTGAACCAGAGGGTGGCAGGGGTGAACCAGAGGATGTCAGTGGTGAACCAGAGGGTGCTGTGATGAACCAGAGAGTGACAGGGGTGAACCAGAGGGTGACAGTTGTGAACCAGAGGGTGCTGTGATGAACCAGAGTGTGGCAGTGGTGAGGTCTGAACCAGAGGGTGGCAGGGGTGAACCAGAAGGTGTCAGTGGTGAACCAGAGGGTGCTGTGATGAACCAGAGGGTGGCAGGGGTGAACCAGAGGATGACAGGGGTGAACCAGAGGATGTCTGTGTTGAACCAGAGGGTGCTGTGATGAACCAGAGGGTGGCAGTGGTGAACCAGAGGGTGACAGTATTGAACCAGATGGTGGCAGTGGTGAACCAGAGGGTGGCCGTGATTAACCACAGGGTCGCAAACAGGCTGGACACATAGAAACAACATGGTTGCGACCGTTGCGACCACACAAGTAAGTTGGCGTTCCCAAACTTGTAGAAAACCCTCGCGAACTGGCAAAAATCCTCGCGAACACGCAAAAAATAAAAGTTTGCAAATTCGCACGAATCCGCGGATTTTGCGAATTGCGAGTTCGATTTTGCGTGGATTCGCGGAACACGAATTCGCAAATTTCGCCCATACTTAGTCTCACTTTGTCTATAATTGGCTGCATGGGTTGCTGAGTAGCTACATGAGTGTCTATATGAGTTATTAGTTGGCTTTTTGAGTATCAGAATGAGTGTCTGTATGGTTTGGTGGGAAGTATTACTTAGCGCATAGATGCATGAATGAGTGACTCACTGTTTGTATGTGTTTTGAAGACAGCATATATGCAGGACTGTATGAGTGCATGAGTGTGTATGGGTGTGTTAGTGAGAGATTGACTGTCTCAATAGTATCTTTATGAGTAACTACATATGTTTTAATCTAATATATATGAGTATTGATGTATATAAGTGATTATATGTGAGAGTGAGAGATTGGAAGAGTTCCTGTATAAATAAATATGTGTTTCTGTAAGTGATTGTTTAAGAGAGTAAGTATATGTATGTTTCTGTAAAAGTAAGTGTAGTGCTGTGTGCATATCCTGTATATGCAAATAAATGGATGTTTGATAGTTTATTTGCATGTGTGAATATGTGTGTGAGTAAGTCTATGGATGAGTGTTGGTGTGTAATAGGATGTATAAGTGTATGAGTACATATGATCAGTGAGTACATGTATAAGTGACTATATAGAACTGTTGGTGAATGAGTGGATGTGTATGTAGATGGTGGAATTTCTGAATAGTTTGTTGGTAAGTGGTATCGGTATCTCCATTTTTTTTTAAATTTTAGTTTCTATTTTTGAAGGTGGGTATCAAAGGTTATATTACGCTGAGAGGAGGTCTGCCACTCTTTCACAAGGATGATATCATCAGTGATGTCATTTGAGATGTCATCAGTGATGTCATGAGTGATGTCACTGACCATGTCATGAGTGATGTTATATGTGACGTCATCAGCAGTGCATTGCGGGCACGCGAGTTATAGTTAGCTGAACTAACTATAACGGGGGAATTTCAATGGTTTCGTATAAGTGTAATGTCCAGCTAACTATAACATGTTTGAAACCTATGTTTTTTTCAGTGAATTTCCAAGGTTTTTTAAATGCTAAATCCTAACTATAACGTGTGTGAAACCTATGGTTTTTCAGTGAATTTCTAAGGTTTTTTAAATGCTAATTCCTAACTATAACGTGTGTGAGACCTATGATTTTTTTCAGTAAGTATATATATATATATATATATATATATATATATATATATATATATATATATATATATATATATATATATATATATATATATATGACCTACTGGCGGTCGCCAGTAGGTAGTCATAGTTAGGACCTAGTTTCCATAGGAAATCCACAACATTCTATTTGGAATAACTTTGGTGCTGGTGGACGAATCTTCGAGAATTTTTCCAAGAAAATGGCCTGCTTGGTTCCGCCCCTTCCCTGAAAGAGTGGGGGTGATTCGTCAAGAGGGGGCAGAGAAAAAAGGGGGTCCCTAAATGTGTTTTCCCCATGCAATTTTCCATAGGAACCTTTAGCCAGGGCTACAGCCGAACGGCTGAACGGAATTACACGAAATTTGGCAGAGAGGTAGAGTTCTGTTAGCAGATTGTGCTATTTGTTAAATGGTGTAAATCCGTTCAGTAGTTTCTGAGAAAATTGCAAGTAAAATCATAGCGATATCTAGAGACGGAGTTCAGCACGCGTACGGAAATCTGTTCAATTACGAGCGCGAGCTGCATGCTGATTGGCTGTGAACTGTCTGTCAACACTCAAAACCAGGAAGTGTTGGCGGCCATCTTGTGCCTCGCTAGAACCGAGTCACAAGAAACAGTAAAACAAAGTTGAGAAATAAGGGAAGGGGGTAGGCTAGAAACATTTTGACCCTCTAGGCTTGTTCAGGGGGTCGTACATGGATGTTTAGGTTCTATTTTTTATTTTTATTTTTTTAAAGGAAAATCGCTGCGTACGCGTATGGAAATACGTACAATTACGAGCAAGAGCTGCATGCTGATTGGCTGTCAGTACTCCAAACCAGGAAGTGTTGGCAGCCATCTTGTTTTTTGGGAGAGCAGAGTCACAAGAAAACAGTAAAACAAAGTTGAGAAATAAGGAAAGGGGGCAGGGTAGAAACATTCTGACCCTATAGTCTTGGTCAGGGGGTGGTACATGGATCTTTAGGCTCAATTTTTATTTTTTTTAAATAAAAAATGGCGCGGTACTCGTGCAGTACTTGTACGTGGTGGAAACGGTGGAAAAAAAACTAGTAGGCCGTTTTATTTATTAGGTTCCGGGGGGGCAAATTACAGGGGCAATTTTTTTGCATAATGGGGGCTTGTAAGGTGCCCCGATCACTGGGGAAAGGCAATCCTCTTGTTTTATTTTTTAGTATGCGGGGGGTTAAGGTCCTACTCCCCGCAGTCTCGGTGAGCAGCACCCCTCGGGTCTTTTAAAAAAAAAAAAAAATGTTTTGAGCCCTCTCTCTCTCTCTCTCCCCGTACACGTCGCGGGGAACGCCACCTTTCTGGGGCAGTGATTTGTAAAATGACCTTCCTGCTCCGGGTACCTGCATTGTCTGGAGTTTTTAATTAATGTTGGGAGGGTGGGCTTGATAATACGTCCTTGTTAATTCCCATAGAAGCCTATGTTCTGGTGTTAACATGGGCTTCTATGGGAAATAACAAGGTAGCATTATCAAGCTCATCATTGCGATTTTATCGGCAGTTTCCTGCCAATAAAACAGTGATAATTATAACACCGGTCCTTGATAATACGCACCTAAGTTTACTGATTAAAAAAAGAGCAATGGGCCATATTATCAACAAAAGGCGATTCATTATCGTCGCTTTTATCGGCAGGAAACTGCAGATAAAGCGGCGATAATGGGCTTGATAATATGCCCTTTTGAATAACCATAGCAGCCCAGGTTAACATCAGAACCTGGGCTGCTATGAGAAGTTACAAGGGCCTATTATCAAGCACATTATTGCCGCTTTATCGGCAGTTTCCTGTCGATAAAAGCGGCGATAATGTATCGCCTTTTGTTGATAATATGCTCCTTCATTTCTATGATAGTATGTAAAGCTTTCCTTTTTTTTGTGTAGCAGTTGTACTCTCTACGCCAGCGCAGCGTCGTTTCGAAACCCACGTTTTCTTTTTCTTCAAGTTCAACAAGCAAACCTTTCTTTATTTCAGGTAGTAAATTTGTCGCTTTCTTTTCCCGGTTCGTGTGTGTCATCCGCTTCTGTACTTTTGTACAGTATTAATAATCATATTTTTTCTATATTTATTTGAAAGGTAGTGCCGAGGCGCCAAACGTTGATTACGTACTCCGTCCACCGCCATTTTAGTAGTTTTTCACCGCTGTTTTTATTATATCTGTTAGTTAGAACTCAGTAGATTTCAATCCTAGTCTTGAATATCTTATAATAGTATTTCAACATTATTTTTAATGTGGACCGTCATACCCATCCCCCACAAAATAAAATAAGTATGTAGTTTTTTTTATTAACTTTTATTAAACAATAAATATAAACAAAACTCAATATTAACTATATTAGAACTAGAAAAATAACTTTAACAAACAATGTTATAAACAAATTGTGAAATGGATTCCAAAAGGTGTCCGATTGGTAATCTGCAAAAGGAAAAAGAAAATTAGAGTTTAGAATTATGTAGATGTGAGTAAATGAGCTGAAGCATTACGGGGCATATTATCAAGAACGGCGATAAAATTATCGCCGTTTTAGCGGTAGGAAACTGCAGCTAAAGCGGCTATAATAGGCTTGATAATATGCTCTTGTGAATTTTCATAGCAGCCCAGGTTCTGGTGTTAACCTGGGCTACTATGGGAATTCACAAGGGCATATTATCAAGCCAACTATCGCCACTTTAGCGGCAGTTTCCTGCCACTGAAACGGCGATAATTTTATCGCCGTTCTTGATAATATGCTCCAACATGAGTTTTACGTGTGCAGTGTGACTTGTACATTCCAGTTCTGTTATAGTGCCGCGTTCAAGTGGTGTCTATATAGAAGTGCCTATTGCGTTACCGACGCCCGTTATGCCAACTTATTTCTAATGCATTGCTATGAAGGCTTTGTAGATCTAGGCCTCTGTGCTTACCGTTGTATAAACCTTGCGGCTAAAACATTTCAGGCAGTTGGTGTCACAACTTGTTTTCAACAATTCTTATACACGTCCAAGCAGACAGCAGTGTCGAAGTTTAAGAGAGAAAGAGAAATGATGTCACAGAGAGTGAAAGAGAGAAAGAGAGAGAAAACAACATTAAAACTGTGTCGCAGAGTCTGGAGTTGAGATTTTTTCTTGAAAACTCAGACGTAGATTTACTAGCTCCTTGCATCACTTTATCCATGTTAAAAGTGACTCAAAAGTGGCGTAATAAGGTTGTGGATCTGTTTGTCAGACTGTTGTAACCTATCTGTTGTCACTGCTCTGAGGTAATTATAGATTTTACAGAGAAGCTGCTGTACACTACGCACTCTGGGCCATAATATCAAGCCTGGGCAACAAAATTATCGCCACTTTATTGGAAGGAAAGTGTCGCTAATGTGGGGATAATGGGTTTGATAATATGCTCTTTGGAATTCCAATCGAAGCTCATGTTAGATGTCCTTCACATCTAACATGATCTTCGATTGGAATTCCATAGAGTATATTATCAAACCCATTATCGCCACTTTAGCGGCACTTTGCTGCAGATAATGTGACGACAATTTTGTTTCCAAGGCTTGATAATATGGCCCTCTCTCTTTTCACAAATAAAGGTTACACTACAGTTTTGAGAGTGCAGTGTACCTGGCACATTTCACTTGTTATAGTGCCGCCTTCAAGTGGTGTCTATATGGAAGTGCCTACTGCGTTACTGACGCCCAATATGCCGACTTATTTCTAATGCCTTGCTATGAAGGATTTGTAGATCTAGGCCTCTGTGCTGACAGTTGTATAAACCTTGCGGCCAAACACATAAGAAAGTGGAGTTCACAACTTGATTTGAACAATTCTTCTACACGTCCAAGCAGACAGCAGTGTCTATAAGTTTAAGAGAGAAAGAGAAATTATGTCACAGAGAGTGAGAGAGAGAAAGAGAGAGAAAACAACATTAAAACTGTGTCGCAGAGTCTGGAGTTGAGATTTTTTCTTGAAATGTCAGATGTAGATTTACTAGCTTCTTGCATCACTTTACCCATGTTAAAAGTGACTCAAAAGTGGCGTAATAAGGTTGTGGATCTGTTTGTCAGACTGTTGTAACCTATCTGTTGTCACTGCTCGGAGGTAATTATAGATTTTACAGGGAAGCTGCTGTACACTACGCACTCTGGGCCATAATATCAAGCCTGGACGACAAAATTATCGCCACTTTATCGGCAGGAAAGTGTCGCTAAATCGAAGCTCATGTTAGATGTCTTTCACATCTAAAATGAGCCTTGATTGGAATTGCATAGAGCATATTATCAAACCCATTATTGCCACTTTAGCGGTACTTTGCTGCCAATAAAGTGGCGATAATTTTGTCGCCAAGGCTTGATAATATGTCCCTCTCTCGTTTCACATTAAAGCTAACACTACAGTTTTATGAGTGCAGTGTACCTGGTACATTTCAGTTGTTGTAGTGCCACGTTCAAGTGGTGTCTATATGGAAGTGCCTACTGCGTTACTGACGCCCGTTATGCCGACTTATTTATAATGCATTGCTATGAAGGCTTTGTAGATCTAGGCTGCTGTGCTTACCTTGTATAAACAGTGCAGCCACCGGAGTTCACCACTCGACTTGAACTCTGCTTCTATACGTCAAAGTATATTCAATACGTTGGAGACAATTCCATTGCTGTTGCTCGATAGGCCGTGGTTGCTTCTGAACGATGTTTGGTGAAGGAAACAAAAGGATATTTTGAATAGTCATCTTAAACTGAGTTGCGTAACTACTATCAAAAGTGAATTTTAATGTAGGTTCTTAATATTCCATAGTTAGACTGTTGCAGCTTCAGCAAACAAAGGAAGATCAATAACTTAATACAGGCCTGGGAAGGCCTTGTGATGCAGAAAAAAAAATACTATCATGGACGCACAATTAATAATAATAGCGGCCTAAGGACGTGGCGTAGTACAGAAATACGACACAGAAATTTATGTACGCACAATTTTTAAAATTAGAGGTGTATAGGACCTTGTGACTTATAAAGAAATATTTAATTATAAAACCATTGAGGGGTAGGAAAGCCATATGAAGGAGAAAAAAATAGCATTATGCATATACAATTTACAGTGGAGGCTGATGTTGTGACGTCTTCTCTTACCTTTACTTCTGTCGTCTTTTGTCGTGTCTTCAAAGGCTGCGGTTTTGCTGGGTCTCTGGTATTTTCGACAGTCTGTCTGTCACCGCAGCACAGGCAGGCAAAAGAGAGGGTGCTCACGTCAGTGCCCGCATTATATGGGAACCACGGGGGCTGACCAAACCAAGCCCAGGGCCGTCATTGGTAGCGTATTCACGGTCTGCAAGAATGACGGTCCTGGGGGACATCCCATTGGGTAATGTATTGGTTTCCAGGCTTAGTGATAGCAAGCATGCTAGGTGGTGGCATGTGGATAGTGTGGGTGGGCGTGCACCACGCATGTGCAAGTATGAGTGTGTGCACTAACAATTAACAACAGAGAGAGATGGGGTCGGTGTTATAATGTACGCAGAGGCAGGCCCAGAATCGGATCTGCAATGATTGAAAACTTCTAATCATTCTCCTTAGCGCGCCCTGAGCTCTGATTTGTCATTAAGAGGGTGATCGCACCATAGTTTGTACTGCTTATCATACTCAGCGTGTACCCACGCATACGGTACGAATATGCTTTGATGTTACGCGCCGCATTAAAGCTTCCGTGTGACGTCATGTACGGCGTTCTGTACGCGAAAGGGGTACTTGGTTTAAAACATTTACTTATGTATTTAATGTACATACTAAGGGCAGACTATGAATTTTTTTTTAATACTTGTAATAATTATATATTACTTTTAAAAACAATTACACAAATCGCGGTAGAACATCATGCGTTCTGGTATCGAAATAGCTGCGTAAGCGCATCATAAGCGTATGCAAAGGCATGTGACTTTAAAAGTAGAGATTTGATTGGTTCATAACTTTTCCTATTGCGACTGTTGAAAGTTCCGTCCCAATATAATTATTCGACTTTGAGTTTCTAAGAAGAAGCATTTTTTCTGAGAATCTTCTCAAATAGAAGGAAGATCACAATAATAAGAGCAATGGAGTCATCTTCCAGCAGTTCTTCAGACGGAGATTTCGTTCCTGAAGAACGTCCAAAGAAGAGGAAAGAAGCTCTAATTTGGAAGTTTTTTACTTTTCCAGAAGGACAAAAAAAGGTTAATGCTCCAAAAGTAACCTGTGAAATTTGCCAAACAACTCTTTCAAGGGGTGATCCATATAAAAAATACTCCTTTGGCACAGCAAATATGGTGCGACACGTGAAGAACTTGCACCCCAAGAACTTTGCACGAGCTGCAAGACGGAGGTTGCACGAGAACCCACCTGCTGCTACACCAAGCACATCAACTGCAGCAACAGCATTTTCAGCAAGCAGTCCACACCCACATATTGATTCTGACTTTGCTAAAGTTAAAATTCTATGCATTTTATGCGATAAACGTTTTTGTTATGGGGAACAGTCTATAGACCTGATGAAATGCAGGATGCAGGATCATTGCTGTCCTCGACATTAGTTGGTTGTTTTTTCATTCTTTTGTTCCGCTTGGAATTTGTTGAGAAAACACAAAAAAAACTACAAAACTAAAAAAACAAAAAAAAAAACAGTTCTTTTTAGAACTACCTTCACTGGTCAAAGAAAGAACTATATTTCTATGTTAGTGTGTAAAAGTTTGTCAGAATGAATGTGTAGTTCATAAATGAATGAATGAATATCTTACTGGTGTAAGGAGAATGAGAAAGTGCAGAACTATAAGGAAGTGCTACAGCATAAATATTTAAGGTGTTTATCTATAGTAATAATAATACACAGGGGATGCTAAGGGTCTATGGAGGACTACAATGAACACTCGAATGTAGTGTATAAAGAGTAGTCAGAGAAAAGGAGAGAAAGAGGACAAAACACACCTGTGTGAATATCAAAAGGTGAAAAGTGGACCATTCAGCCTACCCGTTGGCAGAAACTCATCATCTGGGTTTTTTTGGTTGGAAACTGGTATCTACTAGAAATCTCTCATCGTTGTGTATAGAGAGATACTAGTGAAAGATCCACCAGTATGAGGAAGACAGCCAGTTAGACATATAGATAGGTTGAGAGGTATAAGGTTGCAGTGCTCAAAAAAGTGTGTGAAAGTGATGTTAAAATTGCCTGTTATGATGCCAAAGTGCAATTTTATTCAGAGAAGGATCAACATAACGGCAAAGTTAAAAGCAGAGTGAGGATAGTATCTCAAACAAATATTACTATCAGTTGTGAAGAAGTTTGGTCAACATGTTTCAGCCTCGCCAGGCTTTCTTCAGGACCTGTATGTTTTTCACTACTGCAACAGTGAAAAAAGAAATAATGATAAAGCGGACCTACCACTCAATAATTATTGTGTGGTAGTTTCATATTATTGTCACTAAAACTCTCCCATCAATAGTATGGAGAAAGCATCACCTCTCCTGGCACTCGCTCAGGTTGAGGGGACCCCGCTCTGTCCGTCGGTGCCCCAGTCAGGCTTCTGAGCCGAGGGGGAGGTTGTTTATCTATAGTATACTGTAGTATGTCCGAAGCACCCTGAATGTAACATATGTACATAAATATGTTACAAATCTATGCTTCAATTTGCGCTGCTGGTGAAACTGCCTGGGTGAATTTGTATGTGTTAGGGGTGGATTTACAATCCCCTTGTGCCTCTTTTACACAGCAGTTGCGTCACTTTTGTGACACAGCGGTAGTGCAAAAGATGTACCATGTTGTGTGCTACTAACAATGTGACGCATCTGGAGGGTGTATTACATTGTAAAGTGCTGCACCAGAAGAGGCTTTCTTGTGCAGAAGGGGTGCAGCAACCCCTCCTAAAAGTGACTGAGTGAAATGTATAACATTTAATTGTCACTTTTGAGCTTATGCTGCATCAAAACCTTGCACATGCTTGAAGAAGGTGTAAGGATTGATACAGCATTGTGAGCATAGGGCCCCAAGAGCATTGGTGGAGCTGGTTACACTTGCAACCGACGTCAAGCAATTATTAATCCTAAAATTCCTTTGCAATTTAGTTTTGTTAATATTTATAATAAAAATATGAAATATGATCTAAAAAATAAAATAAATATAAATATTTATATTAAAAATATAAGAAATTAGTATAAAAAGAAAGACAAAATAATTAATACATTTATTAATTATCATTTACAAAACCTTTGAAATTCACTGAAAAAACCATAGGTTTCACACATGTTATAGTTAGGAATTAGCATTTAAAAAACCTTAGAAATTCATTGAAAAAAACATAGGTTTCACACGTTATAGTTAGCTGAACATTTCTCTCATACAAAACCTTTGAAATTCCTCCATTATAGTTAGCTCAGCTAACTTTAACTTGCGCGCCCACAATGCACTGCTGATGACGTCACATATTACATCACTCATGACATGGTCAGTGACATCACTCATGACATCACTGATGGCATCTCAAATGACATCCCTGATGACATCACTGTTTAAAATATTTCTAATTATCGCTTGCTCTCGTATACAATTTAAAGTTTTCTAGATATAGTTTTGAGACAAACAAAATGAGGGTATGGCATATACAGCGCAACATCGTACATCTATGACGTAACACAAGGTGTGGCAGCGTGCACTCGTCGCATACGCAACATGCAGTGGGCGCGACGCTATATGTACATGACGTGACGAGCGGCTTGGTAGTGTGTACCCCTCGCATACCAAAGTAGCAGCTGGCGCGACCTCATATGTACATGTTGTTATGCGCGACGCGGTGCCACAAACCCATCGGATATGAAATGCGCATCATTTAAATGTCGTGGATAGGATTCGCGTGTTGATCGAGCTTGGCAGACTACCGGTACGGGACTGCAGTTTTCTCAACAAAAAAGAAAAATATATACATATTTTGTGGGGAAGATACAAAAGATTACAAAATTTGTAAAGTTAAAAACAAGGATCATAGTGTTGCAAAATATTAAAAAACTATTTGAAAAAATATAAGTTTTATAAATAT
This sequence comes from Lissotriton helveticus, assembly GCF_964261635.1. Taxonomy (NCBI): domain Eukaryota; kingdom Metazoa; phylum Chordata; class Amphibia; order Caudata; family Salamandridae; genus Lissotriton; species Lissotriton helveticus. The sequence continues at coordinate 1,420,018,470 of NC_136063.1, read as the reverse complement.
TAAAATATGAAATTAACATTTATAAAACCTTCGAAATTCACTGAAAAATACATAGGTTTTACAGACATTAAAGTTAGGAATTAGCATTTAAAAAACCTTAGAAATTCACTGAAAAAACCATAGGTTTCAGGGATGTTATAGTTAGCTGGACATTTGACTCATATAAAACGTGAGAAATTCACCAGTTATAGTTAGTTGAGCTAACTATAACTTGAGCGCCTGCAATGCACTGCTGATGACGTCACATATTACATCACTCATGACATGGTCAGTGACATCACTCATGACATCAGTGATGATATCTCAAATGACATCACTGATGACATCATCTGACACACCTCTTCACACTGTAATATAACCTTTGATACACGCACTCTAAAATACTGACTACCATTTTGAAAAGCATAGACACACCAATACCAGATACTAGATATCAATCCACTGATTACTATCTATATATTGTGAGCCAGATATACACTGATACAGTCCCTCATACATGGTGTCACTCATCATTAAATCAGTATAATATCCACTCATACACGTATATGTACATTTACACAGTGCTACTGATCCATAGAGTTACTCGCACATCTATTCACTCATGCCAAAAATCAATCATGCACCCATGTACCCACCTATGCAGATATATACACAGCATCTGCCTAATTTATACACGCATCACTTTCCTTACCACCTTCGCGGCTATTCCACCGCAGCGCTAAGGGGGCGGGGGGGCCACGCGGCGCACCCATGCTGGTGACGGAACCACTCCGTCACTAGCCTCGGTTGAGCTGTGCTCATGATTGAGCGGTTCCGTCATGGCCCCGCCCGCTCAATAGAACGCGCCGCGCAGGCGCATCGAGCGGGCCATGACGGAACAGCTCCGTCATCAGCACAGCGCTACCGCGGCTGAGGACTGAGCGGTTCCGTCATCAGCGCGGAAGAGGTTATTTATATAGATACTATCACATACTTAATCTCTTATACAATCACTAATACATGTACACATTCATCTATGTAGACACTCTTGCAATCACTGTCTTTCATGTAGTCAATTATACACCCCAACACTCACATATAGTGTGTAAAAACATATATAGGTACTCATATATATATATACAACTGAGACATCAATTCACTAATCTGATCACACAGTCAGCTATCTATACAGCCCTTCTGAGATGCACTTTTGAATCTATAGAACCAGTGAATCAGCCATTCAGACATGTATGCACAGAGCCAGACGCCACCCACAAACCCACATAGACACTCCCCCATACAAATACTCATACAATCAATGAAAAACACTTATACACACTAATGTAGCTACTCACCAACCCATGCACTTGCTTACACACCAAGTGTGAGACTAAGAGAGACATTCACACAGTCTAGTCACTAATCCATACATTCAGTAACATACATTCAATCAGTGACTTATAGAGTCACTCATGCATCTACTAAATAATGTATTCAGGCACTTTTACATTGACATATTCTTGAATAGACCTTGGCATAGATATATATGAAAATATTTAAACTTTACAGAAACACACATTCACTGGATGATGTCATCAGTGATGTCATCAGTGATGTCATTTGAGATGTCATCAGTGATGTCATGAATGATGTCACTGACCATGTCATGAGTTATGTAATATGTGACGTCATCAGCAGTACATTGCAGGAGCGTGAGTTATAGTTAGCTCAACTCCCAAACCCTGAACAACACAAGACCTGTGGTCAAACAATTCAGGACCTTCATCAGTCCAGACTGGAAAGGGCTATTAAAAAAAGGGAACACAGGGGAGTCCCTGTTTCAGATGGAAGCCCTCTTTAACCCAGAGAGTAACATCACAGAGAACTACTGCACTCTCTGTGAACACTTAACAGAGAAACTTGAGCAAATTGCCCCGCTGAAAGTGACCAGGAAACGAGGCAGCCCATCCGCACCTTGTTACACGGAAAGCCTGAGAAATCTTTAGATCTCCTGTGGAACGGCCAAAAGACACTGGAGGAGGGATTACATGGAGCAGAATAGATCATATTGGAGACTTTCAATAATAAAATACAAAAAGGAAATAGTGACGGCCAAAGCAGAACATTGTGCAGCCATCATACTGAAAAGCGCCAACAAATCAAGAGACATCTTTAAAATAGTGAGAGAAATGACGCACCCTGATTGCACTAGTAGTAACATCAAACTCTCGCAGGAGCTGTGTGATGGACTGGCCTCCTTTTTCCAGGACAAAATAAATAAAATAGTGGAGAGTATGGAGGATTCTCCTTCGCTCATACCACTATATCAGAGCACAGGGACAAGTAGTAAGGGTGAAGATGGAATTGCCAAGTATCCACTGTCCAGGGCCTCCCTGGACAATTTTGCAATTCCTTCTGAGAAAGAGTTTGCTCAAGTAGCCCTTAGCATCTCCTCGGGATCACCGCTGGATCCTCTGCCCCACAAAATTGTGAAGGAATTCGGGTCCGAATTCTTTCCTATTCTTCGACAGCTATGTGGTCAATCCCTCAATACAGGCACTGTACCGGTTAAATGGAAGCAGGCTGTTATCACACCTCTTCTGAAGAAACCAACTCATGACCCTAGCTGCTACATGAACTATCGACCAATATTACTCCTGCTCTATCTAATTAAGATCACGGAATGCCTGGTTAGCAAGTCCCTGTCCCTCTTTCTGGAGACTAAAAACATTCTAGAGGAGGAACAGTTTGGGTTTAGACCAGCCCATTGGACTGAGTCAGCACTGGTGATGGTACGGGACAACCTACGAATGGGGGCGAACAGGGGCGAGTCAGCAATCCTAATCCTGCTGGACCTGTCCGCCACGTTCGATACGGTAAACCACAACATTCTGCTGACAAGGCTGGAGACCTTTGGAGTGAAAGGAATGGCCCTTAACTTGCTACATTCATATTTGTACGACAGGTGGCAGGCAGTGGCACTCTCTCCATACCAATCTGAATTTGCCGAAGTTCCACATGGGGTTCCGCAGGGATCATCCATCAGTCCCATCCTGTTTAATGCTTACATGCAACCCCTGTTGGGTATCATTAAGGCTTATGACATCAGCGTGATTAACTACGCTGATGACACACAGCTTATGATCTCCCTTAATGGTGCTCAGGCGGATTAATTAGATAGCTTCCATGCCTGTATGCATGAAATGGCGAGATGGCTGAAGGGAAACTTGCTCCAGTTCAACAGTGGAAAAACAGAGATCCTACATTGCAAGGTGGGGAGGATTGCCAGAAGCCTGCCTGCAGACTTTTGGCCTTTAGCCTCGGATGGAGCACTGACACCAGTGAATACGGTGCGGAATCTGGGGGTCCGCTTTAATGAAAATTTAAATCTGGAGACCCACATCAACAAACTGGTGGGCAGTTGCTTCACTTTAATGCGAGGTCTCCGGAATCTGCTACCTTTGCTACCGGTACAGGCAAGAACAACTGTAGTCAGGAGTACCATTCTCAGTCGCCTGGACTACTGCAACGCCTTGTTACTGGAATCACCTGGATATCTGATTACCAGATTACAGAGTATCCAGGCGGCAGCAGCTAAGTTGGCACTCTCACGAACCCGCCGCTCCTCAACAACTCAAGCGCAAGTCCCTATGCACCATTTCCAAAGCAGTGCATGGTCAGGGCCCTAAGCCACTCCAGGACAAGTTCCAGTGGTACAAGCCCACACGGGCCCTCCGCTCCTCTTCCACAAACCTTGTCAGAATACCTAGGATTAAAAAAGCGACCCAGGGTGGCAGAGCGTTTAGCGTAGCAGCGGCCCGCCTCTGGAATAGCCTTCTAATTGAAATCAGGAAAATTAGCGAATTACTGCTGTTCCATAAAAAAATCAAGACCTGGCTCTTTCCAAGGGTATAACACCCCCCCCCCCCGGGGTACTAGTAACAGACCCTTGTCGAAACACCCTCCTCATGCTCTCAAGATTGACTGTTTTTTTGTTGCACCTTTCTTCGGCACCAGGATGCCCGCAGGGTTACAGCGCGCTCTATAAATGATATAAATAAATAAATAAATAAATAACTATAACAGGTGAATTTCTCTGGTTTTATGTGAGTCAAATGTCCTGCTAACTATAACGTCCCTGAAACCTATGTTTTTTTCAGTGAATTTCTAAGGTTTTTGAAATGCTAACTCCTAACTATAACATCTATGAAACCTATGTTTTTCAGTGAAAAAACAAAACAAACATATATATATATATACACTGCTCCGGCGAGGAGCATACCGCGAAAAGCCCCTGGATACCAATAGGATTACCTGCCTTGTAACGGGAGTCGAGGATCGTCAGAAACTGTGAAAACCCGACGACACTTAAAGACAGCCTGATCAAAGGTAGGACATATTTGGAGTAACCAGTGGGGAGAAGTGCAGACCCTGTATGTGCGCAAATTAACTTGGGGATCCAAGGAGAAGGCCCCGTATTGGTCTCAGTGTTACAATCCTATCTCAATCACCCTAAAATTAACAACTGTAACAGTTGTAAGCAAAAATGTCCGCAGATACGTTGCGAAGCAGGGAGGAAGCAGCGGAAAGTATGTTCCACAAATCCCCGGCTGGGGGTTCAAGCATACAAGGACCGTCATCGTCCAATAACGCCACAAATGCTAATCCCACATTGAAAGACATATTTAGGAAATTGGAAAGACTAATGAAGAAAGAACAATCCAAGTGGTGGGAGAATAAGTCCTTATCCCGATATTTGGAAGTCGGCAGAGTGCCCAGAGGGCTAAGAATAACACTTGCTCCCAGCTACGAGACACCAGATGGGCGGAAACCAATTTAGAATGCTCTGGTAAATTAATTACACTTTTAGTAGAATATGCAGAAAGTGATCGTTTGAAAATCCAGGCAGAAATAGAACAATTGGAAACTGAAATAACAGGATTGGGACCCAGTGAGCAAGCGGACAAATTAAGAACAGAAATGATGCAAAGAGTGAAAAAGGACGAGGAGATAATAAAAAAGTGAAAAACATATAAATTCGAACGGGACCGCCTAGACTACCAAAATGGCCAGATATTTACATATGCTAAGAAATACGAGAATGTAAAGGCTCGTGCGAGACAAATGCGACAGGGGAATGCAGGAAACAAAACCGTTTCAATTTCCTCCACGGATGCCAGCGCAACATCAGGTAGCGAGGCGGAAAACGAGGCTGCAGGATCCTCCACGGTGGGATCGGTAAAGCTTTTATTAGCACAGGAAGTAAGCTGCCTATGCCAAGATCGACGTGACACCCTGAGACCAAGAATACAGGGGAGAGCACAGGCAAGCAGCTCCGGAACAACCAAAAACGACGTGCAAGGAGAAAGTGTCGTCGTTACAAAACAAACCAACAAAAACCAAGCAGCCAGAGGTCGGTGGAACAAATCAAAGAAAAAAACGGCCATGAATTAAAAAAGGAAAAATCAATTATTAACCTCACAAAGATCACCTTATCACCCGAAGATCAAATGATCCTAGGATTAGGATTATCCTATTGTCCACCGTCAAACTTTAATTATGTGGACACGAGAATGGATTCCTATCGTTTCGTACGGAAGTTGAAATTGAGCAAATTTTTCCTCCTCCAGCCAAAAAGAAAAAAACAAATAGGGGCGCAGAGTAGCCCTTTTTTGTTGGAATCGGCAGATCATCCAATGTTTGATGAAATTTGGGAATTACAACAGGAAGGAGTAACATCTAGAGACTTGCCTTTAGTCACATCTAGGGAAGATCATGCTGCCAGTTGTACCTACTTTAAGCCAAAGTCCACTTTTCAGCCGATTTTAACAAATGATAAAATTGATGTGTACCATGATTTAGTCATTAAAGAGCTTAAACAATTGTATATAAACACCAATAAGAAACATGAGGTTGCTAATAAAAAGAATCAATGCTACTATAATCTGATCAAAAAACTAGAATCAGATAAGAATGTGATCGTCCGTCAGGCCGATAAAGGCGGAAATATAGTCCTTTGGCCACGGGACATGTATGTAGCAGAAGCAGAGAGACAACTCCATGATATTTCTTGTTATAAAAAAAGCAATATGTTAGCTCTAAGAACTTCTTGGCAAGAACAAAGCTCAAAGCTAGTGGCATGGAGGAGTGCCAAGTTGTTATCGGATGACGAGTACAAGTTTTTGAAAAAAGACCATCCGGTTATTCCAAGTTTCTATTTGATACCAAAGGTACACAAGGACATAACAACACCACCTGGACGCCCGATTATATCGGCTATAAATAGTTCAACGGAGAATATATCCCGTTATATAGACTTTTTTCTTCAGGAGTGAGTGAAATGTCTAAAATCCTATGTACAAGACACTTCTGATTTTATCAGAAAACTGAATGATGTAGGCTGGGGTCCAGATTGTTTACTGATAACACTCGATGTAACATCTTTGTATACCTTGATCAAACACTCTGACGGGATGCGAGCGGTAGAATTTTATTTAAATAAGCGACCCATGAATTTTTCTGCACACAATAGAATGCTTCTGTCTATGATCCAAATTTGCCTTGAACAGAATTTTTTCTTATTCAATAACCAAATATACCAACAGGTTAGAGGGGCCGCGATGGGGTCGGTCTTCTCCCCGAATCTAGCATGTCTCCACATGGGACTCTGGGAGGAGCAGGTCCTGGGTGGTACATTATTGAAAGAGATGCAGGAACATGTACTATTATATCTAAGGTACATAGATGACCTGTTCATGATATGGCGAGGGTCTATGAAGGAAGCTCAAGCTTTTGTTGGAGAATTGAACAAAAACAATTTAAATCTGTAGTTCATTTCTCATATAGATAACAAGTCAGTGGTGTTTCTTGATACTGAGGTTTACAGTATAGATACTGAATTAGCTACCAAAATGCATAGAAAACCCACAGCTGGGAATACTGTACTTCATGCCTCTAGTCAGCATCCCCACCACCTAATTAGCAGTATTCCCTTCGGGGAAATGCTGTGAATTAGGCGGATATGTGGCTCTGATATTGAGTGTCACAAAATACAGGAGGAAAGCAAGGCTCGTTTTTTGTCCCGAGGCTACTCTGTTAAAACCATACAGCGGGCAATGAACAGATCATTAGCCATCACAAGGGAAGAAGCACTAAGAGGGAAGGACAAACCCAGTGTTCCGCTAATCAAAGAAACAACCATCAAGCCTAGAGTTATTACAACTTTCAGTAAACAACACAAGGAGATTCGTCGAATCTTCTACAAAAATTGGAACCTGATAACAGGGGATCCTGTTATTGGCGAATTCGTGGTGAATAAACCTAATATCACATTCAGAAAGTCTATATCCATGTCACATAGACTAGTCAGTAATTTTCTTGAGAAACCTATTTCTGACACCTGGGGCGCCCTCGGAGGTGGTTTTAAAAAATGTGCTGTATGAAAAGCCTGTAAAAATGGGTGTAATAAAACCCAATATACGGTGCCTTTCAACAGCAAACCCGCATTGATTAAGAAACGCATGTCATGTAGGACTGATTTTGCAGTCTATGTGCTGCAGTGCCCGTGCGAGTTACGATATGTGGGCAGTACTCGCTTGCCGGTACATAAGCGGGTACTGCAGCACATTAGGGCAATTGTGGGTAAAGACCAGTCTTATCCTGTGGCCCGCCACTTTGAAAGTATACACAACAGTGATCCTTCAGGCCTACAGTATTTTGCCATTGACTGTGTAATGCCACTTAAGAGAGGAGGCGACAGGGATGCAAAGCTGCGTCTGTTGGAAACGAGATATATAATCGAACTGGACAGTATGGCCCCACGAGGCCTGAATGCAAGTGAAGATTTATATACATGTTTATAATGTATGAAGTTGATGATTATATCTGATTTGATATTTAATTAATGATTTTGGACAATACACCTCTATTGAATCTCATCTCCGTTTTCTTACACCTGTTATAATGTCTAACAATGTGTGATCGGCAATCTTTTACATCTAGGATGGCGTGTTAAGCTGCTTAATCAAATATGATCTAAAATGATCAATTATTCCCTTCCACTCCAATAAGAGATAACAAAATGTAAAAATGTGTTTTAAAAAAAAATCATATAGTTACTTGAATCATTAAGTTAAATATTGCACTTTCATGCACTTATGTTTGGGGTTTAAGATGAGTAATGATACTTGGAGCTTGGATGAATTAAGATGGCTAGGATTGTTTTATACAATCCTGTTGTTTTTTTAGTGAGGAATGGTGTTTATTGGATACAAATCGGCATGTCTTCAGGATGACTGATCATATATGATTGGATTATAAAAATGTTATATCTAGTTTGTTTTCAATAGAAATCATATTGAAATTGCCTTAGTTTGCACTTTATATTTGCTGCTATATCATCATCTGAAATAGAGGGTTATTTATTGTTAAAGTAGACACTTTGTCTTTTATTGTAAATATTGTATATTTTATGAAATCTATAACAAAATAAGTATATATTTTTCTATATGCATTTTCCCTCTAATTTTGAGTTTTTCTCTTATATGCTGCTAAATGTATTGTATATAGGATGTTAACTTATTATTGCATTCGTTTGCACAGCAGCTCTATTGCACATTCTAGGGCTGAACATGTGGTGAAGTTAATTGGGCACTGTGCCATTTATGTAACAAAACAAAGACACCATCTCACTAATGTGAATAGTTTTTGCACATTAAAGATTTAATTGGGGTGGGCCAATGACATTCTGCGCCTCCCCTTGGAAGGCCGTGAGCTCCATAAGTACCCTCATCTATTTTTTGCAACGTATCATGTGATCAAGCCTCTGGCTAGAGGCGAAACGCGTCATGCGGATTTGCTTGGGTGTTATTCTGATACATTGATGGAATAAAACACTGTTTGCACAAGAAGCTGGGTCTGACTTGTTCATTCTGGAAGCCAGTCTAAGCAGTATGACTGGGATGCTGCAGCATCGAGCGAAGTGAAATGGAATATATATATATATATATATATATATATATATATATATATATATATATATATATTCACTGAAAAAACCATAGGTTATAGACCATATATAGTTAGGAATTAGCATTTAAAAAACTTTATTTTACTCACACAAAACCATTGAAATTCCATATATAGTTAGTTGTACTAACTATATATCGCGCACCCGCAATCCACTGCTGATCATGTCACATATTACATCATTCATGACATGGTCAGTGACATCACTGATGACATCACTGATGACATCTCAAATGACATCACTGATGACATCACTGATGACATCTCAAATGACATCACTGATGACATCTCAAATGACATCACTGATGACATCACTGATGACATCTCACTTGACATTACTGATCACATCACTGATGACATCATTCATGTGATAATACGATGAACCTCTTCAGACTCTAATATAACCTTAGATACAATCAGTGTAAACAGACACTCATAGACTGTCACTCATCCATGGAGTTACTCAGACACTTAGTCAGTCATACAAAGAATCAATCACACCTCCATTTCCTCAACTATACAGTTATACACACCTTACTTATTCAAACATATACTAAAACATATTTACTCACTTATACAATCCTGGATACAAGTTCACAATGATCCATACAGCCACTCACACATTCACTGGCTCTTATGCACAGTTATTTATATATGTCAACTCTCACATGTACTGTATTTTACATATGTACTTACTTTAACATGTAGCACTGATATATCCATTAACTCACCAATACACTCATGCACACAGTCAACTGCCCATACAGCTGTTTCCACATGCACTTTTGAACCCATACATCTAGTCAATCAACTGCTCACACATCTATGCAGAGAGTCATACACCTCCCAGCCACCCACACACACACTCAGTCTCCCATACAAATGCTTGGGCAACCAATCAATAACCCATACAGTTAATCATATAGCTACTGATCAACACATGCAGCAGTTTACAGAACAACAGACATAATGATGCACAAATTAAGACAGTTTAGTCACTAACCCATGCACTCAGTGAGACACATTTAATCAGTCACTCATACAGTCAGTCATGCCCCTACTAAATCCTTCATCCAAACACTTATACATCCACTCAAGACATATTTTAACTTTACAGAAAAATACAGTCACTGGATGTTGTCATCAGTGATGTTATCAGTGATGTCATTTGAGATGTCATCAGTGATGTCATCAGTGATGTCATTTGAGATGTCATCAGTGATGTCATCAGTGATGTCATTTGAGATGTCATCAGTGATGTCATCAGTGATGTCACTGACCATGTCATGAATGATGTAATATGTGACATGATCAGCAGTGGATTGCGGGTGCGCGATATATAGTTAGTACAACTAACTATATATGGAATTTCAATGGTTTTGTGTGAGTAAAATAAGGTTTTTTAAATGCTAATTCCTAACTATATATGGTCTATAACCTATGGTTTTTTCAGTGAATTTTCAAGGTTTTGTAAATGCTAATTCCTAACTATATATGGTCTATAACCTATGTTTTTTTCAGTGAATTTCAAGGTTTTGTAAATGCTAATTCCTAACTATATATGGTCTATAACCTATGGTTTTTTCAGTGAATTTCATTGGTTTTTTAAAAGCTAATATCTATAGCTATAAAATGTATTCTTCTTTAAATCCAAAAATATATTTTATATGTTTATTAATAATTTTTTTTTAAATATTTTTTTTGTTTCGCTCCCGGTTCGCGAACCGGGAAGCTTTCCGTTAGCTCAATTTGATGCCGCGACCTGGTCCGCGAACCGGTAAACGTTCCGTTAGCGCAACTGCCGCGTTAGAAATCAACATCGTGACGCGTCGCGGAAGCACGACGTATCACGTTGTCGCGTAATGCGTCTTATGACGCGCTGCGTTAGCGCACCCGGAAGTGCTCCGGTACGCGAACCGAGGCGCGAAGCGCAGCGACCCGGAAGCGATCCGGGGCGCGTTCCGCAGCGCGTAACATAAGCGTGAGAGGTCATGTGACTTGTTAATAAAACTTTTCATTGGTTCATTTAACTTTTGGTTTCATAATCATGTAAGGCTAGGTCAGGTGACCTAAAAATAACACTTTTCATTGGTTTAGAACTATTGTTTTTCCCAAATGATGAAAACCCCTCCTTCTTTCCTCACTCTGACTTTCATCTTTGTGAGAGGAAGACCTTATTTCATACTAGAGCAATGGCTTCAATGGTAGCTTCAGCTGGTGGACCCCCACCACCACCACCACCTCCTCATGGGAAGAGAGGACCACCTCCCCAGGTCATCACCAACACAGAGGAGGAAGAGGAAGAAATAGAGGAAGAGGAGAGAGAAGGACCACAGTTCTTGGAAGAGGTGCCCCGGGTTTCCCATAGGAAAGCCAGTTTCATTTGGCAGTTTTTTTCAATGCCTCCAGGCCAGAAAAAAGTGAATGCGAGGTATGTCACCTGCCTCATTTGCAAAGAAAAATTATCAAGAGGGACTGATAAAAAGTATAGCTATGGGAACTATACCATGCATAGGCACATGAGCAGGTGGCATCCACTCAATTACAGCCGGGCGGAAATAAGAGACATGGAACAGAACCCAACAGCAACTCCTGTGGCCAGGTCAACTTCGTTGATTTCTTTGACAGCAGCAGAGGCACGGGAAACCGTGCCAAACATCCAGGATAATTTTGGGCATATGAAGTTTACTTGTCTGCACTGCGGTGCATTGATATCATGTGGCAACATGAGTATCAATTCAATAAACCTAGCTTACAACAATCATAATTGCCCTAACCGCCCCACACAGTAATTTTTTTTTGCTCCTGTTGAGCCCTTTTCAATGCCTGTTTTTTGTTGTTTCCCCCCCCCCAAAAAAATATAAAATTGTTCAAAAAATACAAAAAAAACAAAAAATGTTCAAAAAATAAAAAAAAAATATAAAACAACAAAAACATTAAAAAAAAGTTCTTTTCAGAACTACCTCCCCTTTCAAAAAAAATTGCTAGAATGTTTAGCACTCTAGCAAGCTCTATTTCTTTTAGTTCGCTCCCAGTTCGCTTCCCGGTTCGCGAACCGGGAGCGAACCAAAAATTTTTTAAAAAGAAGAATAAGTATAAGGAAAGTAAACAGAGAGTGATGTTAAAAGAAAGACAGCTATAGGGAGTAAACCAGAGATACTGTTTAATAGATCTATTTACCGAAGAAAAGACGGAAGAGGGTATAATTGTGGAAAACAAAATAGATAAGGAAGTGAAAGAAAAAAAAGAGAGTAGAACAATAACAAAGAAGAGTTTCTTGGAGAATGTGAGTGAATGTTCAAAATAAGATTAAAACATGGGGAATAACAGAGAGAAAAAATAGAAAACAGAAAACAAAAAATAACAGAAAAAGATTAATTGAAACAGCAAAGAAATGTAAATAACATAGAGCCATATCATCAACATAGGCAATAAAAGTTTTGCAGCTTTTATCGGCAGAAATATGTCACCAAAGCCGCTTTTGCGGCAGAAAACTGCCGCTAAAACGACTTTTGCACCAGTTTTCTGCCAATAAAAACAGCAATAATTTTATTGGCTGTGTTCATAATATGCCCCTTAGTGTGCTTCAACAACACAGAGAAAGCATTATGAACAAGTAGTGAAAAAGTGATCAGTCAAAGACACTAAGAGTAATAGAGACGGAGTGAGTGAACAAGAGTGAGGAACTATGAGAAGAGAGGGACTGAGAAAAGGAGTGGAAGGAGTTGAGTAAGTAGGTAAAAGAGAAAGGAATGAGGAAAGTAGCAAAGGCAGGAAACTGAGGGTTAAAGAAATAAAGCTGTGGAACTAATAGTAGGTGAATGTGATAGAAATGTAACGAAAAGAATACAAAACATTTACCTTATAATTGTCGTTAAATTACTCACTTTTTGTTTTTATACTTTCAATCTGTGAAAGAGAGAACAGACATTTGAAAAATATTAAAACATGTATTTAAAAATTACAAAAGACAAGGGGAAAGATTGAAGGACAAACAGTTTTTCAACAACTTTGACACTGACATAAGCTTCTGCTTCTCCAGGCCCCCTACACAGTCCTAAAGATATACATTTTAAACTAACAGTATCTTGATATAGATGAAGTGAGGCCTATCTTAAAACATGGTGCATCTTTTGCACTGCTGTTGTCTCAGAAAAGTGTCGCAAGACACTAACATTTTAAATGATTGCTTCAGGATGCCAATAAGATGTGTCCTATCCAGAGGTTTGTTTGAGGTGAGACCTACTCAGGGTTCCAAATGAAATTTCGAGTTGTTTGAAGAGAACAGAGGACATAATACATGTGGAGGCCTACCAACGAAGTGATTAATGTCCACTGCACTCTTGAACAAATGTCAGACCTCCTCTGTCTCCAGGAACAGGCCTAAACCTCATCTACACAATGTGGTGTGTAATGTTAGGAAACACAGGTAATATAATTGAAAAACATGCAAATTTTTTTGCTCATTCCACAATCATATGACCTGTGTTTCCTTTGCTTAGGTATCTCATTGTGGAAATGTAGTCTATCATATGAAAGACTACGTAGAATATGAGCACTGTATGCAAGAACTTTGACACTTACAGAAGCCTCTCCTTCTCCATCCCTCCTACACAGTTCTAAATGTACATCATAAATGGAAACAGTACAGAATTATTTATACATGTTAAATGGTTTATTTTTGCTGTTCTCAGAATGTATCAAATTTCACTAAAAACAGTGACTTGAAGGTATTCATCATATAACAGCGGGGAAAAAAAAACACAATCAAAATGATTGTGTTTAAAAAACCCATACAACATAACAAATCAGAATTCAGAACTCCTTAAAGTTAACTTACTTTCCATGACGTCAAAGGATGTCCTATGAACAGCTTACACTCTGTTGTGCTGTTATTACTTTCAGCCCGCCACTTTCTGAAAGAAAACCTCCATCGTTTTGAAAAACATGTTACATACAATAAATGACTTCTTGCTCTCTACCACAAGTTTCCACAAGGCCAAATCTTGTCAGAGCCATTTATAACTCTTGGATTTCTTGTAAGCCAATCCCGTCATTTGGCATTTCCGCAACTTTCAGAATTAAAATGTTGAAGATCATTTTCACAATCCTGGACTAGTAATATCTTCCCCTTCTTCCTCAGTCATGTTCTACATTTCCTATGACACTGATACTGCTTACTATGAAGCAGACTTACACTACCTCTATGACTACTACAATTATTTAATTCTCTACATCACTTTTAATCACAAAGCAATGTAAAACAGTAGACAGCATTGCAGACTTACATTCCCTCTACTCTATGTTTTGATTGGCTGCTTCAATCAGCTTATAAAAAGAAATAGTTTTTCTGAACTCATTCAAAGTGCACTTATTGCTCCATGACGTCCAGTCTTATGGTTAGAAGTTATGTCTCTGAACTACACTTATCCTCAAGGCCAAATCGTGTAGGAGCCATTAGAACTTCTTGAAATTCCTCAGAGCACATCCCAAGATTCTTTCCCTAAAATTTTGGTTTTAAAAACAGCAGGTAAGAGTTTTTAAGGTCATACGGCAATTTTTTTTTGAAAATTAAAACAGAATCATTGCAGAATGACCAGCCATTTCTAGACTTTAAATAAGCTGTGAAATGTCCTGATGTTATTGAAGGACCATCATGATATATAATTGCTGCAGTTACAAAAGTCCTTCCTGATATTGACAACTGCGAAGCCACAACATTTTTAATTAAAGTTGTCAATTTTGTTCCATCAGGCCTACATCGTTGGAACATTAAAATGACATACTGGCCATATGTTTGTATAAATAATGTGGACATCATTTCAGATTTACATTGGCTACACTCCATGTTGTGATCAGCTGCTTTTACTAGCTTATTAAAGGAGACTGATTTACTGTCTGGCAAAGTTAAATATATAAATCTTTCTGAGTCTACACTAGTAGTACTTGATACCATACAGTTCTCGCAGTCATGCTGCCATTGATAAGAAAGCCCAAACAGCTGATCTACATCTACACCTTCAGCATGCAATACATCAAGGATATACATTAAAAACTCCTGACAATCTTGCTGAATATTTTGAGAGAATTGTGTTTGGCCTGAACATCTGTCTAACAGATTTCGAATTTCAGACACACTTTCTATGTTTGTTCTATCAGTGCTACATTTTTCTAAGACAGAATTTAACAAACTGCAAAATCTTTGATCAGAATTGACCACAATCTCTTCTTTTACATTTTCTAGAGAAAACAAAACATTAACCACTACATTAGCATAGCAGTTGACACCAGAACTGTTTTCAAATTGAAAACCAACAACATCTTCAACAGAATCCTTTTTGTTTCTGCTTATAATTTCAGGTTCATCGACTTTTCGTCTTTTTGCTACAACCTCCCTAGTATTGGTCACATTTCTTCGTTTCCGGCCTACCACACGTTTCTCAAACAAAGGATATTGAGGCAAATGTGGCGCATACTCTCTTCTTAACCTATTGTATTCCTTAACACAATCTAGATCCGCACAAATGTTTGTGACATCACACTCAATCAAGTACAATCCCGATAAAGTTCTAACTCGTGATAATGCCACATATGCCATACCCTCCTTAAACACAGAACTGCCAATATTCACCAATGCACTGTCTACACTTAAACCTTGCGATTTATGGATTGTCACCGCATATGCCAAGCAAACAGGAAACTGCTTACGGCGAACATATAAGTCTTTTACAAGCAAAAATCTAGCAGAACAACGACCAATTAGCTGTACTTCCTCAATGCCATCAAATTTAATTTTTAAAAATTAAATTCCATCTCTATTTCTGTATTTCACAAAATCAACAACATTACCCATTGATCCATTTACCAGACCTCTTTCAACATGTAAATTCCTTCTTAAAATTATACGGCAGTTCAAGCACACATTCAGAGTCTTTTCAAAACCTGCAGTTTTAGATATACTCTTCTCTAATGAATCCAATTTTGTTTTCAGATTCTCAGACAAAATAATTGTTGATCCCATATGCTCTACTCTGTCAATAGCTTCCAGTTTCACAATCTCTTGCTTTTCTAAATGCAACATTTTGTTGTTGAATTTGGCACATTCTGCAAGAGTTGGCATCAAACATATTCCAGATTTCTTCTTAGTAATTTTCTGAAAAATATTCTCAGGCACAACATCTTGTTCTGGATATAAATTTGACAGTAATCGTGCATGTAAAGCTTCTTTCCCATGCTCGGTCACTTTTCCAATTCTAACATCTTGTAGAATAGTCTTGTAAACTTCATCCTTCGCCTGACGCATATTTTCATGCAGTTCAGCATAATTGAAGTTTAACCATATATTGACGTTGCCAATGCTGCCTAGGCACTTCCTGGTATCTTCATGCGTGAGCATTTTGAACACAGGTTGCCCTTTCACTGGTGCCAGCTGCAGAAGATCTCCAAAAACAATGATGTGTTTGCCACCAAATAACACATCATACTCTGTTTTGAGAACTTATTGCATTCTCAAATGCACAAAGGCAAGCATGACATTGGAAACCATGCTTACTTCGTCAATGATAAGAAGTTTCATTTTCCTCAAGATTCTTGAAACTTCAAAACAAGCATCTCCAGATAGCTTGTGATATTGTAATTTGTTGTCATGCTCCACTGGCAGCATCAGTAAACGATGTAAAGTAATCCCTTTAATGTTATGTGCTGCCAGTCCAGTTGGAGCGGTGACAACACAAGACAGCGATGACTCTGTCCTTTCCTGCAAATAACATGAAATTACTTTAATAAGGAAACTTTTTCCAGTTCCCGCTTCTCCACTCACGTACAGTCGGACAGGCTTCAACGACGTACATGAGCACTCTTTCTTGTCATGACTTAATCCATGATCAATTTGCATGGTAACTTCGTCATAT
The DNA here is from genome assembly GCF_964261635.1 of Lissotriton helveticus. Classification (NCBI taxonomy): domain Eukaryota; kingdom Metazoa; phylum Chordata; class Amphibia; order Caudata; family Salamandridae; genus Lissotriton; species Lissotriton helveticus. The sequence continues at coordinate 1,420,001,554 of NC_136063.1, read as the reverse complement.
ATTTTCCTCTGCTCAACGTTGAGTTGTCTTTCCAACTCTTCTAAGTTAACCGCATCCTCCTGAGCATGTGCCATGGCTCTTTCCACTTCATTCATAGCAGTGGCAGCTTCATTTTCGATAACAGGTCCTCCTAGTGGATCCTGACTCAATGAAGCAGAACTCTGACTGTCCTGAGAACTGTCTCTGGCAATCTCGGCTGCAATCATTGCTTCCTGCTCAATTTCCGCATTCAACATTTCTACATATTTGGGAAAAGCAGGACATTCTATGGTCTCCTTGGCGGCATTGAAAGAGTCTTCGTAACAGAGAAAATCTCCAAGCAGTTCCTCTTCTGCACGCCAAGGCTTGAAAAGTTGCAAAAGTGCTAAATAGAAAAACTCCTTTTTTTCAGGAGATTCGCCACTCAATTTTCGATGGTTTACCAAGTGGCATTTTCTTTGCTTGACCAGACATCCCTCACTTCCTATTACAGCATACACTCCTTTCTCAGTATCTTCTTTGATGTTCCTCTTGAATATGTAATTTTGAAGAACCTCATATAAACAAACATTCTCGAGGTGAATGCTTCGATTTGGATAATATGTATCCAACATGTTGGTCTTCAAAATGTCGGTACTGTTTGGCTCCTTTTCCGCCAAATACTCAATTTCCCGCACAGGTTTGAGAACTCGATTACGCGTTGCAGCAAGACCAAGACTCGCCCAAATGATACTCCTGGACTTGGCATAGAGACTTGCTGAAGACAACCGGTCAGAACATTTGTACGCTCCAATTTCTCGATGCGACAACATCTTCAGACTGAAACTGTACAACTTCTTGCTGAGGCTCTTTTCATGGGAAATGTCCTCCCACATATCCTTCAATTCTGTCTTCTCTTTTTTGGTGATGTAAGACGTCACATACCGAGCCACAGCCATACAGTTATCAGCCACAAACTGTATATCCATGTTAGCATTCCACATGGACAAAATCACCGGGTTGTAGTCGTTGATGTACTTGGACTCTTCGTTCCTCTTCAAATTGTATGTGTTTTTAGGTGATTTCTTCATCACATTATGTCGCAGCGAAGACATCAAACTGTTTACTCTTCCTTTAGAAATCACCGGTCGTGGAAAGCCGAAACGACATTTGGTGTAGAACTTGTCCTTGTTTCGGAATTTACGACGACAGTACTTTCCACATCGATGGCTTTGGAAACGCAGAACTTTTTCTCTTAGGCTTTTCTTCTCCTTTGCGTTTGGAACAGCACACGTAGAATACTCTTGTATAAAACTCATCACTGAGTCTTCTGGATCCGTTCCAAATTTAGGTGCATCCTTGATCCACAGCAACATATGTATATGAGGAGCACCTCTTGCTTGGTACTCCTTTCTCCAGAAGAAATCCAACACCTCTCCAAGAGGTGGATTCTTCTTATTCATGATGAAAGACATCATAGCTTCAAATCTATGATTGAAGTACCTACATACATTGACTGGATCCAAAGAGCACAGTTCTCCGGGTGTCTTGAATTCGATGTTTTCTACGTTAGCATTTGCCTCTCGTAGAAATTCAAGTAAGTCTTCCCAGCCATACTCGGCACAGCTCAGAGTGAGGAACCATGTGGGAGTACATAAGTTCCTCAGCATACATTTTAAATCACCATGACGACGGTACCAGTACTCATTAGTACCACGCTGACACGCCATGAGATTAATCAGGTGAGAATCCAAAATACTGTCTTGGACATTGACTTTATCCATAAAGTCACTTGCCGAGATGTTTTGCATGTGTATACCACTTTTCAAGATGTGGTTCACTGCATATGACAGTCCAGACAGATCGCTTTCAAACAGGAGATGAAACAAATAGGAAATGCATTGTCGAAACCTAGCATCTCCTGCATACAATCGCAAAGTCCGGTATTCAGAAGCAGGAATTTGATGAGGTCGCTCATCATATCTTCCTCCCTGACCTGTTGGAAAAAGCTGTGGGAAACACCGAGCTTCCAAACTTTCCTCCCAAACACTAATGGGACTCCCTTTGGCTTGTTTCATTTGAAACAACTCAATAGCATTCCCCATGACTTCCTTGGAATGCAAAGGATGAACACTATAATGTTCATATATTTCTTCACTAGTAGAGGGTTCTACTTTCTCAATTTGACCAGCACACAAATCGCTATCCTCTTCCTCACTTACTTCCTCTTCTGCAACATATACATTCTTATTATTTTTTTTCAAATACAATGTTGCCTTTTTAACTTTCCTAACATCCACTAAATCTTGCCATATTTTCTTATTCTTTGTCGGAACCCCATTAACTAAGATAACCAGAGGTTCCTCTTCCATTTTTTCTACTCCAATTGTGTTAATGTTTTTCTTCAAATCTAGAGGCAAATAAACAACTCTTCCCTTTAATCCTCTCTGTAAATCTGATGGAGGCAATTTCCCTGTCTTTGGCTCCATTCTTCTCCTTCCTCTCTCCAAAATGGACTTCGACAAATATCTGCATGGATGCTCCATCACAAATTAAAATTAAATGGGGACAAAACAGAACTGCTTCTGTTTGGCCAAGACATCTCGCTGTGGGGCCCACAACATTGGCCATCTGAGATGGGTCCTCTCCCCACCCCAACTTTGCTTGCTCGTAATCTTGGGGTCCTCATTGATAATAAATTGTCCTTCAGGCAGCACGTCGTGAAAGTCTCCGCCACCTGTACTACCATCATCAGGTGGCTGAGGAAAATCTCATGGATGCTGCCTGTTGACACCCTGAGGACGGTAGTCCAGGCTCTAGTTATCTCACGCCTGGACTACGGGAACATCTTACTCTTGGGTGCCTGTAAGGAGGTAACTAGGAAGTACCAGGTGGTACAAAATATGGCTGTTCGCCTTATTTGTAACCTTCCTGCTAGAACATCGACCTCGTCTCACATGCGCAAACTGCATTGGCTGCGGATTGAGAATAGGGTAAAATTCAAGGCTTTGTGCCTTATGCACAAAATCCTGACAGGAAAAGCCCCACACTATTTATCTGTTTTAGTGCAGCACTATGTCCCCTCTCGCACACTTAGGTCCTCCACCCAAAATAAAGTCAAAGTACCACGTGTCAAGAGTGCGAAAATGGGAGGTCGGTCTTTTTCCCTGTTAGCACCCTCTCTTTGGAACTCTCTACCCTTATCCTTACGATCTGAAATGTGTTTTTTGACTTTCCGCAAGGGAATCAAGTCCTGGCTATTTAATATGTAATCTGCTGATCCGATGCTCCTCTCACCTTGTATACCTTCTGTCTGCTCTAGCGCCGGGAAACCTTCGGGTAGCTGTGCGCTTAATCAAGTGTAATTATAAATATAAATAAATAAATTCTTACAATAGCCTGAAAGGGATGGATACTTTGAATCAAAATAGATTCATAAGTATTTAAATCCTTCAATTCAGAAGGAATCTCAACCAATTCCAGATTATTATGAACTGCTCTAGCAGGCATCTGGTTTTGATTTAATTTGCAACAACAATAAGTACACACACGTTGATCCAATCCCAAATCAAAACAATTTTCTGCCATCAAGTATGTTGCGAAATCCTTCCATTCACTATTATTTTCCCTTTCACTTTTTGCATATAAATCCACTAACTTAGTCTGATTCTTATAATAAGTGCGTCGACAACACACACAAGTGAAATTTGGCCTCTCACTTGATTTGACCTGAAACATCGCAATTTCCCTCTGGAAATTATCTGTACTGGAAACCTGTACACTATCTTCCACATTACCCGCTTCTTCTTGGTCAATTTCAACATTCTCCTCTTTACTTCCAAAGTAACAAAACTCAATTTCTTTACATATATTCTTCACATCTATTTCAGAACCATGCAAAAGAGCAGCGCATAATTGTTTAAGCATAATTGCTGGACTCTTAGCATAATACAACATTCTAACTAATTTCCTCACTTTATTATGATGCACTGCTAGCATCCTGAAATGATGAAAAACACTCTGGCATACTCTCCTGGAAAGACAAGCCAGTGAATGACCATGCAAACCTGTCACTTCTCTCACTCTGCAAGGATCTAATTCTTGCAACAACCTCATTTTCTGCTTCAAACTTTTCTTATTAAATGACCGTACAAAATCACAAAGCAAATTGATGGAATCCTGTCGCACACTGCAAATACTACTACACTTCCAGGTGTACACAGGACCCTTAGCACGTCTTCCTAAAACCTCATTACCTAACACCTCTTCTGCCTCTGTTGTCACAAGTTTTTCTTTTTCAACTGGACAACCATCTTTCACTTCATAAGCACGACCACTGGTGTCAACTGCATGCACCAAATCATTATCCTGGAAATAACTCTCCTCATTAAAAAATGCCTCACAGCTTGAACTATGCATCCATTCTCCAGAAAAAACTTCACAAAAATTACTACGATTAACTATTCTCTTCCATCTACTATTTCTTTTGAAATCATAAATTGCCTTGTTTAGCTTCCTAATTCTATTGATTATCAAAATAAATAACTTACGTTTAATTTCAAATGCCTGATCAATAACTTTCTCAACTTATTTTTTTTCTCTTATAAAAAAGCACTTTCTGTTGACCTTTCTTAATATTTTTTAACAAATTGCCAATTATCCTGTTGCGGAACATTCGTTTACGAATGTCCCTAAACTGTTGTTTCCTTCTACTATCATGCACAGAGTTATCTCTTGCTCTAGCAGTAACATTTTTGATTGGCCTTTCCTTTCCGTTTGAATTGCTTCTCTTTTTCTGGACTGAAACATTTTCTGTAGTAATATTTTTTTTACTACAAATATTTCTTATGAATGTTTTTGTACTCTTACCCGGTGCTTTCTTGGTGACTTGACGATTTTTTTTGTAGAGGACTGCTGCTGTAAATTATGGACCTGCTGTCTTTGACGTTTTGTAGCCTTTATCATTCTCTCCTTAGTTGGCATTCTCAAAATTTGAAATTATCTGCAGTTGAATCTGTGGTAAAATATAATAAAAAATGTTATTAACCACTATTACCAAACAGTAAATCAATAACAGTCAACAAAAACTTAACACACTACTTAACATTTTTACATATAATATTTTTTAGTGCTTTGGCAAATTTAGAATACAGAAATAGCAGAAAAGAAATGGAATTCTTCTTCATTTACCTGTCCTGTTTTATATGTGAATCTGATCTAATTTTATGAGCATATTTTAATATTTTATTGAAGACACTACACATAACCTGTTTTTGAAGGTGTGTTTAATTTAAAATTAAACAGTTTACATTTTTACTTTTCATTTATTGTAAATTTTAAAAATAAATGTTTATAGTTCCATAGGCTCAAGCAGGTCAGCTTCCCACCCTATGTCATATAATTCGGACAAATCTGCATCCTCATCACGTTCTTCTTCATCCTCAGGATTTAAATCATCCAAGGGATCAACATCCACTGATGTTTCAATTACGAGTTCAATGATGAGGTCGAAATCAACTGATTGCTGATTGTCGCTCATGTTGATGTTGTCTTTATCTTTAAAGAAAGATAACAACAATGAGATGTTGCAGAGTAAGAGACAAATCTCAGAGATTATAATAGTAAAATTGTTTAACAAGAGTAACATTTTGCAGCTATTATTTAGCCATGTCCAGCGATGCTGAGCAGGTGAAGCCTATGTCTAATTTTTCAGTGAACAGGACTCATCTCTTCTTAACCTTGGATAAGCCTCACCGACTCTGTGTCCCCTGCACATACTTAAATGTAAAGGGGCAGATTTATGTTAAATGGCACATCCCCAGGCATGCACCAGTTAACGTGCACCACTGCTCTGCCACCCATGGTGTGCCGCATTTACAATCAGATAGGAAAAAGCTGCGTCAAAACCCTGCGCCTGCTTGCAGGCATAGGTCTTGATACAACATTGTGGAGATGGGGCACCCCTGAGCCTTGCTGGAGCTGCATCGCACTTGCAATACAACTCCAGCAATGCGCCACCTTTACGGCACAGATGTGTCACGCATCTGTGCCATTTTTGCCCCATGCTGCGCCGCATTGTAAATGCAGCACACCATGGGTGGCGGAACAGTGGCGCAGGATGACTGGCACATCCCTGGTGATGCGCCAGTCATCATAAATCTATCCCTAAGCTTCTTATCTTGTTCCAGATGAACCGCCATATGTATCATCAAACTATTTTGCATTTCCTAAATAGCGAATTTTAAGGGATAAATAGCGATTCTTTACCATTCCTAATTTGCGATGAGCAAATTGCTAATTGCAAATTACCCATTCATTGCCATGGGCCAGGAGGCCCTTAGGAATGAAGGTGCAATTTGCGATTAGCAATTAGCTCATCGCAAATTAGGAATTTTTCCAAGGGTGCAGGGGTGTCTCAAGAACACCCTGCTACACCCCTCAAAAAGAAATTTGGGGGCATATGGCGCACATACATGCCCTAAGGGCATGTATGGGCGTCATATGGCACCTTTTGTTTTTTGGAAAAAAAGCTTTTTGAAAAGAATTCGCAAATTACCACCAACTAGAAGTTTGTGGTAATTTGCAAATCCTTAATGGCATTTTTTGCATATGTTTTGTTTGATACATTGCATTTAAGAAATCACAAAATTTGCAAATCCTTCAGTGCAATCGCAAAATAAAGAATAGCAAATTTTGCTATTCCTTATTTTGCATCAAACTTGTTTGATACATACCATTTGTCTAATTAGCATTCGCAAAGGCCAAAATTCACAGAACTTCGACCTTTGCAAATGCTAATTAGCTTCATACATATGGCCCCAAGTGAGGCCTGTCTTGCAACATGGTGCATCTTTTGCATCACTGCTGCATCAGTTTCATGTGGCACGGTGTTTTTTACACCATGACACATCTGCCTAAATGCATCAATTTGTAATTTTGTCGCCTCATAGCAAATCTTTTGCACCGCCGCTGCATCACAAAAGTGACGCACAGTGGCGCAAAAGAGGCATACACCTATCATAAATCTGTCCCTTGCATTTTAAATGATTAATTCAGGATGACGATAAGGTGTGCCCTATCCAGAGGTTTGTTTAAGGTGAGGCCTACTCAGGATTGCAGATGAAAGTTACGCTTGAAGAAGAATACAGAGGAGATAATACATGTAAAGCTCTACCAATGAAGTAAGTGATGTCCACTTCATTGCGCCAGTCATCATAAATGTATCCCTAAGCTTCTTATCTTGTTAGAGATGAACCGCCATATGTATCATCAAACTATTTTGCATTTCCAAAATAGCGAATTTTAAGGAATAAATAGCGATTCTTTACCATTCCTAATTTGCAATGAGCAAATTGCTAATTGCAAATTACCCATTCATTTCCATGGGCCAGGAGGCCCATAGGAATGAAGGTGCAATTTGCGATTAGCAATTAGCTCATCGCAAATTAGGAATTTTTCCAAAGGTGCAGGGGTGTCTCAAGAACACCCTGCTGCACCCCTGAAAAAGAAATTTGGGGGCATATGGCGCACATAAATTTTAACAACATTCCTTTACGTCAAAAACGATTTTCAAGTCATAATTTGAAAACACTGCACCCGGGGGGAAATGACTTAAAATGTCCTTAAGACACATGAAAGTGTTTTTTTAAAGCCTTTGCAATTTTGGGTCACTTTTAACATGGCTATGTAACTCAAACAGTCAAAATCTAAATTTACCATGCACAGGTGGGACCATATTTACAAGGAATGTGCCCCACGGGGAAAAGTCTTTTAATGTAATATGGGAAAAATGACATCAGAGACACTGAAATGCCTTATAAAGAAGCATACACCATTATATCCTTGTCATAAATTTACAAACCATTCCTTTTCCCCAAAAACGATTTTCAAATCATAATTTGAAAACACTGCACATAGGGAAATGACTTAAAATGTCCTTAAGACACATGAAAGCGTTTTTTGATTGCCTTTCCAGCATGGTTGGGTCACTTTTAACATAGCTATGTAACACAAACATTCAAAATCTAAATTTGCCATGCACAGGTGGGAGCATATTTACAAGGAATGTGCCCCACGGGGAAAAGTCTTTTAATGTAATAAGGGAAAAAGGACATCAGAGACACTGAAATGCCTTATAAAGAAGCATACACCATTATATCCTTGTCAAACATTTACAAACCATTCCTTTTCCCCAAAAACGATTTTCAAATCATAATTTGAAAACACTGCACATAGGGAAATGACTTAAAATGTCCTTAAGACACATAAAAGCGTTTTTTGATTGCCTTTGCAGCATGGTTGGGTCACTTTTAACATAGCTATGTAACACAATCATTCAAAATCTAAATTTGCCATGCACAGGTGGGAGCATATTTACAAGCAATATGCTCCACAGAGAAAGGTCTTACATTAAAATGGGAAAAATAACATCAGAGACACTCAATTGCCTTATAATGAAGCATACACCATTATGTCCTTGTCATAAATTTTATAACCATTCATTTTCCTCAAAAACGATTTTCAAATCATAATTTGAAAAGACTCCACAGCTCCTATGCACAATAACACCCTGTCAGTACTAATACTTCACATTTTCTCCAATTACATTTTCTCAAAGAAACAAAATCTATTTGTAAAACACTTGAGACAAAGCAACATTTGAAGAACACAAATTTCTTCATAATTTTCTCCTTAAAGCACACTATTCTCTATCTAAATTAAAGAAATCTTTTCTCACCTTAGCAAATACTTTGAGTTTCAAAACAGTCTCAGAAACACACCAATTTGTCTTCAGCAGAGCAAAAGGTATGCACTCCAGAGTCTGCAGCTATCAAAAGCACAGAAATGCTGTAATTCTTCACACATATCTCTCATGTCACCCAATCAAAACTCTTCCCTCACTTTTTTTCAAATGAAAACCCTTCCCCCCTCTGCCATTTCATGCCTTTTCTGCATGGCAACCACCTCTTGGAAGACTTCTGGTGTTTGCAAGTTCACACAACAATGTTGCAATTAAACTCTGAACCCTCAGTGCACCTCATATCCAGTGCATTCTTTCATTTAATGATTTTTTCTTGACCACTCAAAATACATCTTTCAAACAACTCATCCATGCACCCTAACTTTCTGTTTTCAGCAATCAAAATCCACCAATCACTGTTACTGCTTCATTAACACAGAAACTCCACAGTTTTTTTCATTTTAAACTCTTATTTTTTCAACTGCCATTTCATTGCCACACTTCATCTGACTGCAGGAGAAGCTTCTCTCACCATGTTTTCTGTCTGGATTGTTGGACATAGTTACATCTATTGGGCTCAGAGGTATGCTGAGAACAGGAATTTACCTAACCTCAATCTACAAGATGTGGAAATTAAGTGGTTTGGCCACAGAGGATTAAAATGTCACCAATTGATACCATTGGTGAAAACCTTTATGCATTTGCCAAAACCTGACCTGTTAATTGTGCACTGTGGAGGTAATGATTTGGGCACTTTGACTGGGGTAGGTCTGGAAATGCTTTTAAAGGACACCTTTGAGCAATTGATGGCACTTTTTCCTCAGACTGCCTTGGTATATTCAAATATATGCCAAAGACAGAAATGGAGGTGGTCAAACCAATTTTGTCCACAAATTGAGAAGTCGAGGAAGCATGTAAACAAATCTGTTTCAGCTTACATGAGAGACCATGGAATGGGCTCCCTGTACAACAATAACTTGCGTTACTACATGCAAGATATCTACAGAGGAGATGGAGTTCACTTCTCAGATGAGGGCAACAGAATTTTCATTCTGAATTTAAGACTGTGCATTGGTACCTACTTATAAGTACCTAAATGTACCATAAACCCAAAAGCTCTTCTCAGAGCTACCCTACATCTGATCACTCACAATTATTATTTTACTCTAACATTTTTCACTAATTTTCAACAAAGTACGCTCCCTGGGGCGCTTCCCGGTACGCGAACCGGGAGCTAACCTCGCTAAATTTTTTTTAAAATGGGTTTTTTTCGCACATATGGGCCTCCTCAGCCACCCTCAGAAAACCTAGTGGGTCAAGATAAGTCTACCGTGCCCCCTTCTACCCATTCTGAACATTATTTGCCCTCCATCTTGTATCTTAATTTGACCGAAACACAAAATGGTGGACTCCCGTAACGCTTAAGGTTCGCGAACCGGGGCGCTCACCAGTTCGCGTACCGGGTCGCTCCCTGGGAAGCGCACCATCAAAAAAGGTGGGAAAGTAGTTTACAGAAAAGCGACTGGAGACAATTTCACCAAATATAGATTAGCTCATACTACATACCAATGCCTACCATTTTCACAAATTTGATTGAAATTCCATTTAACCATTTAGCCTGTAGACCTCTCTAAATACTTCACAAAACACATGTGAAGTGTTGGAATTGACAACCAATTAAAATGTTACTTTCATTTTCTACTTTTTTTACCTGACATTTGATTGGCTATGTACCTGAATATATATAAAGGAAGAGAGAGAAACACAGCCATTTTGACTACTACTTCCTGAACTACATTGCAAGATCATTTTCACTCACAACTTAAACTTCTTTTTAGAAGGTGAGATATTATTTTATAAATTTGAAAACATTTTCAGATAGTTATATACTATCCCTCTGTAAGAGTTAGACATTGAGAAAGGCTTCTTATTATTATAATTATGGATTGATTTAGGTTTCTGTGGTATAATTATGAATTTACTTAGGCTTCTTCACAGGCACTTTTTAATAGTACTACTTCACGCCTGAAACCATACAGTGCCCATAGATTACTTCTCTGTTATAAACTCACAAGTACCTGTCTGAACTTAAACCCAACAGTGCCCTATCTCTACTGATATATTTATTTTTTATGCAAATTACAGCAATAAAATGGAAGGTGAGCAGAATGTTTCCTTCGAAATTGTTCTGGAGAACAACACAGAAAAAGATATTGAGGACAATGATGACTCAGATTTCATGGATGAATCACGGGACCATGAATTAGTTCAATGTGTAGAATCTGTGGATCATTTACTTCATTATGATGACGGTCAAATGTGGGAACTTATGTTCACTCAACAAGAGGACATATCGGACAGTCAAATGCTAGACGTTCTATTAAATTTTGAAAAACAATCCGAAAAATAAAATTGTATGTAATATTAAAAAATTGTTTGAGTCTTTAATCATTTTTATATGTAATTCATAAACTAGTTAAATGTTAGAAATGTTATTACATTTTCAAACACAATCACAATAATAAATAATTGCTTAAAAAAAAAAAAAAAAAAAAAATAATCAACAAAACCAACAATCAATTAACATACAGTATTTGAAAAGTCTATCATTCTTTTTTCCTTATAGTACGCTGCCCAGAACGCTTCCCGGTTCGCGAACCGGGCGCTACCCACGCAAAAAAAACAACAAAAAAATTATTATTTTTTGCCCCGCGGGGCCCTTTTAAAGCCTCCACATTAAACCTAGGGGGTCAGGGAGGATCTACTATGCCCCCTTATGGTCATTTCCCCCTTTGTTTTGGCCTCCTCTTGTCTCTCGATCCTACCGAGAGACAAGATGGCGGCCGCTCCGGACTGTTTAGAATGTTGACAGACACCGGAGAGCCAATCAGCTTTGCTTCGCGAAGTTCCGTTACGCGTAAAGTCCGCGAACCGGAGCGCTGCCCAGAGCGCGCTTACAGATATATATCTTTTTTTAAACGTTAATTTCTCAAAATCCACTGAAGCACATATATTGAGACCTAGCAAAGGCACATCGGGCTACCAGTCCCTACAATTTTGCCAAGTTTCGTGGAAATCCATTCAGCCGTTCGGGCTAAAAGTGAGGCCAACCGCCCCATGGAAAACTCAATGTTAAAAACACGTTTTGGGACCCCCCTTTTTTCTCGGCCCCCCCTTGACGAACCCCCCCCAAATTTCCAGGGGCTGCTCAGAAACAAAATGTTCCATTTTCCAGAAAATTTCAGCCAATTCCGTCCACAAACGCCAAAGTTATTAGACATAGAATTTTCAAAAATCCCATAGGGAAAAAATCCTAACTATATATACCTACTGGCGACCGCCAGTAGGTAATATATATATATATATATATATATATATATATATATATATATATATATATATATATATATATATATATATATACGTATATATATATATATATATATATATATATATATATATATATATATATAAATATATATTTTTTTCTTCACACAACAGACGTTTTCACCCTCAGTGACACACCATGCGGCAGAATGTAAACACCACAGATGCTGGTCTTCGTAGGTAATATATATATATATATATATATATATATATATATATATATATATATATATATATACGTATATATATATATATATATATATATATATATATATATAAATATATATTTTTTTCTTCACACAACAGACGTTTTCACCCTCAGTGACACACCATGCGGCAGAATGTAAACACCACAGATGCTGGTCTTCGTAGGTTTGATGTTTACCTTTATTTAATTTTTCTTCATATTTCATTAATGATTAAGCCTTCATTGACTATTCACAAGATTCTGCATATTAGTGATTTAATCCCAGGCCAACGCAATAGTACTGAGCTAACTCTAATTTTTGCCCCCACAATGCTCTGCTTATGACCTTTCACATTACTCGTGACATGGTTAGAAACATCACTGATGACATCTCAAAAATCGCGACTCTGGTGTTGATGCAGCCCCTGCCTGTTAATGTTTTCAGTTTATGGGCCCAGTTATGTCAAACTCAGTGCTATTTGTAAAGTGATGTTGGATGTATTCTATATGTGAGAAAATGTGTGTAACATTGCTTGAACCTTGATAAATTAGTGATGAATGCACTTGGAGGCAGCATGAATAGATTCTATTCTTGGTGCAGCAATAGACTGTGTAAGTGAACAAAGGCCGAATTCTGCAATTCCTGGGAGTGCGGTGGTAATTACTTGTAATGATAAATTTATTGGGTTGATGGTCTACCCAAAATGCCAGCACCAGCAGCTGGTGCATGTCACCCTGAGACCACTTTGTGCTTGGAATGAATTTTGGCAGCCATGTCCAGCACCATGAGGAGTTCAAAAGATCTTTATCTGTGGGGAAACTGGCTGTGATACAAATTGCAGGGGCGTAACACAGGCCACCGCAGCCCCCGCGGTGTTGGGGGCCCCCAAGCTGCAGGGGGCACCGTACTCAGGTCTGAGAGCTCCATCTTAAATACTGAGTGGGGGCCCCTTTATGTACCTTGAAGGGGGCCCCCCTCAATTATCGTCAAGCCAGTGACTAATCGTTGCATTGTGTACTAACACTGACAAACTACAACAGCCTGGAAGGCAAGTGCACTATTTAACTCATCCAACTGAACCACAGTGAGGATATATCTCCGGAAGTAAAGGAGGTATGTCATTTAAAACCGCTACTCTGGTGTCGATGCGTCCTGTGACTGTTAAAGTATTCAGTTTATGGGCCGAGGAATGTCAAATATACTGCTATTTCTTAAGAGACACTGGATGTATTCCATAGGTGAGAAAATGTGGTATAACATTGCTTTCACCTTCAATAATTTGTGATTAATGCACTTGGAGGTAGCGTGAATAGATTATATTCTTGGTGCTCCGTTAAACTGTGCTAAGAATTCTTTTACTCTAATTCCCAGAATACCTCTTAATCAAATCTATAATTAGCTAGCAAAGAAGAACTCATTGAATTTGATTTGTGCCATTATTAAAAGGACGATTAGTTATAACGCGGTATTGGCTTTTGATAAGTGTTTCCCTAGCAAATAAAGAACTGTGAAGAAGAAAAGAGGAGGATGGAGATTTAAAAAGGCCACAGCTATAAAGACAAGAGCAGATTTGATTTGATTTGATTTGATTTATTGTCTTATATAGCCCTTGAATCACCCTCTGGAGGGTATCTCAGCGCTCGGGAAATGCAGTGGGCTAGACTGAAAACAGAGCAGTTTTCAGAGTTTTCCTAAATTCCCAATGGTTCGGGCATTGCCTTAAGGCAAGGGGAAGTTGATTCCATATGAGTGGGGCTTGGTGAGAGAAAGACTTGCCTTCAGTTCTTGCCTTTTTTATTCTGGGGATTTTGAGAAGAGATTTAGAGCTTGAGCGCAGAGCCCGATGTGGGGTATAATGGTGGAGCCTCTCTGCTAGGTAGGAGGGTCCATTTCCCCATATTGCTTTGTGGGTAAGACAGCAGATCTTAAAGTTCAAGCGATGTTGTATGGGCAGCCAATGTTGTTGGTGGAGGAGAAGGAGAGAGGCTGATCAGTGGGGGGCACTTAAGATCAGGCTGGTGGCAGTATTTTGTATCATTTCTAGGCGGTTTAATGAGGACTCGTTGGCTGCGATCAGGAGGGCAGTGCAATAGTCTAAATTACTATGTACTAAGGTATGAGTCAAGGTCTTTCTGATGGAGTCAGGAAGGAAGATAGGGGAAAGCTATCCTTAGGAGGCCTAGTATGTGGAAACATGAACCCACGGTGTGTGTTACTTGCTTCTTCATAGTGAGAGTATGTTCAAGGTACACTCCTAAGTTCTTAACTGTGGCTGCAGGGGCTGGGGCATTTTCTAGTTCCGGGGGCCACCAGTGGGGCGTCCACAGGAGTGGGGCATCCACGAAGAGCAAGACCTCTGTCTTCCCGGCATTCAGCTGGAGATAGATGTTTTCCATCCAGTGGGATATTGCCAGCATGCCGGAAGAGAAGGTGGATTGGGCGGTCTGAGAGGTTTTGTTGAAAGAGAAGGTGAGTTGGGTGTCGTCTGCATAGGATATTGGGACAAACCCATTGTTCCTTAGAAGAGCTGCCAAGGGAGCTATATAGATGTTGAACATAGTTGGACTTAGGCATGATCCCTATGGCACCCACTTGGTTAGTTCTTGTGGTTTGTACCTGAAAGGGCCATGGTTAATCGTCTGGGAGCGGTAAGAGAGGAAGCTGGCCATCCATTTCTGGACCACTCCCCCAATCCCTGCCTCCCTCATTCTCATGAGCAAAGTCTGGCGGTCGACCGTATCGAAAACGGGGGAGAGGTCTAATAGCACTAGGAGGGTTGGCTGCTTCTGGTCTAGGGCAAGCCTGCTGTTATCGGTAACGGCCCCTCGGGCTGATTCAGTGCTATATTTTGGTCGGAAGCCCGATTGGGCCAGGTCGAAGTAGCCAGCCACTTCGATATGGTCGGATAGGTGTTTGTTGATGTGCGTTTCCAAGACTTTGCTCAAATAAGGTAGGAGGGAAATGGGGCGGAGGTTCGATAGATTCACCATGGGTAGTTTGATGTTTTTCCAGATGGGGATGATTTGGGCTGCCTTCCATGAGGGGGTAGGTATCCTTCCTCCAGAGATTGGTTTAGAAAGGAGCAGATGGGTTCAGATAGTTGTTTTGCAAGAGATGTCACGATCTTGGCAGATATGATATCAAGTGGAGATCCTGATTTTATTTTGCACATTATTGTTTCAGTTTCTTCTTGAGTTAGAGGGGGGAAATTCATCACAGTATTTGTATTTTGTGTGGGGCTACGGAGGGGGGCTGTGGAAGTGTCTGTGGAGGGGGGTTTGGTAGTGGCGATTTTATTGCATGAAGTGGTTGCTTATGTTATCACACAGCACTTGGGAGAGGTCTTATTCTGATTCCCAGGCTTTGGGGTTGATAAAAGTTTTCAGAATGTGGTACATGACTTTTGGGGTGTTTTTGGCTTGGCTGAGTTGTAGGGCTATACGTGATTTACGGGCATGCTTAATGTTTTTATGATAGAGGGTGAGAGCGGCCTTGTACTTCTCTTTGTGGGCTATAGGGTTGGTGCAGCGCCATTTTCTTTCAAGGTTTTTGCACCCGTTTTTTTCTTTGTGGAGATCTAAGGAGAACCAAGCTGCCTGTGTAGCTCTGGGTTTGGTAGAGCCTGCTTTTTTCGGGGCGATTAAGTCAATGGCAGCTAAGATGGATTTATTGAAATGGGCAAGGCTATCTTCGGTATTGCTGCATGGTGAGTTTTTAATGGTTGTAAAGGCGGATGCGAAAGTGACTGGATTGATTTTATGCCATTGATTTTATGCGGTTGTATGTCATTACAACGGGGGCTTTTACCCCGCATGCCATTACAACGTGGGGTTTACAACGAAAGTCGTTACAACGACTTACGCTGGAGGGTGCTGGATAGTGGAATAGTTTAATTTTCCATTCCAACTCCAGCCCACGTTGACAGTAGGGAAGGTGTTGGATAGAAAATTAAACTATTCCCTAAACAACAGTACCCTCCAGCGAAAGTCGTTGTAACGACTTTTGTTGTAATCCCCGCGTTGTAATGGTAGTGCGGGGTAATCCCGCGTTGTAATGGCTGTTCTCCATTTTATGCCATCCATAGATGGATTGTTTTCGCAAGGTGAGCCGTTGTAGTTCTCTGCGTCCCTGTAGTTGAAAGTCGATAATTGCGTGGTTAGACCAGTTAACTGACTTCGGGGCCTCGCATGTGAGGAAAGGGGTATTCGAGAAAATAATATCTAAGGTGTGTCCTGCTGTGTGAGTAGGGCCATTGCTGGTTTTATTGAGATTTAGTGTGGGGAGGTCTGCTAGGAAGGACGAGGTTTCTGCTTTGTCGAGGTTCTCGCTGTGGTTGTTAAAGTCTCCCATTAGCATAAAGTTGCTAGAGGAGATATCATGAAGGGCTATCAGCTCCATTATAGGAGAGGAAAATTGGGTAGGAGTCCAGGGGGGTGGTACACCAGTGCCCCTTTCCAGTTGTTTTGGGGTGAGAGATCTAATCTAAATATCATGATCTCGAGCGTTGTTCCAGTACAGAGAATTTTGCATTTGTCATTATGAATGATGGCAATCCCTCCTCCACCTTTAAGCTGCCTGTCTAGTCTGAGGATTCTATACCCTTCTGGCAAGGCAAGGGCAATTGCTGGGGTGCTGGCTGGTTTTGGCCATGTCTCGGTGATAAAGCCGACATCAGGGTAGTTGGAATCAAGTAGGTCCCGTATCTCGATCACGTGCTTCAGGAGAGATCTTACATTTCCCAAAAAGCCTTTCCAGTTTGGCCGTGGGGAGGAGGCTTGATGTGGGGAATTTGAGTCAGATCTCCACTTATTTTTCCTTTTAGGGCCTGGGTTGTGCATGGAGTTAGGGGAATATGGTTCATGCTGTGCTAGAGTTTAATTCGTGCTCCGATATCTGCAGTATGGGCATGAGAAGAACGCTTCTAGGTCTTGGAGATGGTGTGTGCCCTTTTTATGACAATGGTGGGGGGAGTGGTGATGGTGATCTCCGATAAGCATAAGCTCTACCTTGGAGTAGACGAGTTTGTTGTCTGCGCCATGGTCTGGGCGTAATTGGGCAGGGTCCCTGGCAGTGGTCTGGCGTGCACAGGCGCAGACGGGCTTGCCTTTGGCGCGCCAGCTGCACGCGTCCGCTGCGCGCTTTGGTGACCATGGGGTTTTATAGTAGAGGTAGAGTGCTAGCTAGAGCGCTGACCTCCTCCCTGCCAGAAGTACCTCCCTCCACACAGATATACACACAAGGGCGGGAACAAAGTCAGATATTTTGCCTGGGAATGAGGAAAATAGAGCAAGCCCTCTCCTTACTGCTACAACCGGTTTTGACAGACTGAGAAATATTGAAGATAACTTAGCCTCACTGATCATGCAAGGGGTCTATAATCCATGGGGGAGAGGACACTGTATCAGAGAATACACAGTAATTGCCATATATCAATGCTATCCTCTCCTCTCAGTTACTGGGTAAGACTGAGTGCCCTGAACCACACCATCAGAAAGGGATTATATAACCCTAACCTTCATCCAATGTCAAGGAACCCTGTAGCAAGACTAGCACACAGCCGATGCCCTCATTCCACTCAAATGTTCTCTGTTGTGCTAGCAAACAGGAGTGACCTACTTGTAGGACACCCCCGCGCCGCACGGCCACCAGCTGCTGCGTGTGCCCCGCCTGCCGACTCTGCCTGCCTCGCAGTGCCTTCCCGCCCTCGGGTCCGCCTTCTGGCCACGCCCCCCGCCAGCTGCTCCCTCCGCGTTGTGATCCTTGCCTGCCTACTGTATTATTTTGCTGCTTATTTCTCTGTTTATTTTTTACTGTGCCCTGATTCTTTTGATCCTGTCCACGGGCTGCCCCTGGTTTCCCCCCCATTGTGCGGCCGTCCCCTGCACCCGCTGCCGCCTTCCCGCCGCCGGGGAGTGTAGCCACGCCCCCTTCCTCCCCGCTCCCGCCTCCCAGCTGCCCCTCCCTACCTGCACTTGGCCATAAATGGCGAACGTGCGCTCGCGCAGCGGTAACGCGCAGCGGGCACGCCGATTGTGCGCCGAAGGCGCGCCAAAGGTAAGCCCGTCTGCGCCCGTCCGCGACCGGACCGCGCCCAGTGCCAGGACCCCTGGCTCCCGCAGACCCCAGCCCACCCGCCGGACGTACGACGCCGCCACCCTCAACGCACTCAACACCGGCCGACTCCCGGGTTGCTACCGAGCCAACCCGAGACGAACCCACGGACCCTTCAGCTGTCACACCTGCAAGTTCTCCTGCAACCGAACCTGCCCCGCTCCAGCACCCGCCAAGCCGAACACCCGCAGCAACCACCTCAAGTGTATCCTACTCAACACCCGCTCCGTCCACAAACACACCATCGAACTCTGGAACCTCCTCGACACCACGGCTCCTGACGTCGCCTTCCTCACGGAAACCTGGATGAACGCCTCCTCAGCACCCGACATCGCCATCGCCATCCCAGAGGGCTACAAGATCACCCGAAGAGACCGCAGCAACCAGACTGGAGGAGGCATCGCCATCATCTACAGGGACACCATCCACATCACGACCGACACCGACGACACCCTGAAAACCGCCGAACACCTGCACTTCCAGATCCACGTCAACCCCAAGACCACCCTCAGAGGCACCCTCATCTACAGACCCCCGGGACCACGCACACAATTCAGCGAAGACATCGCCGACTTCATCTGTCCGCATGCCCTCCCATCCGCTGACTACATCCTCCTGGGGGACATCAACTTCCACCTGGAGAACAACAACGACCGCAACACCACCACCCTGCTTGACAACCTCGCCAACCTCGGACTCAAGCAGCTGGTGACCACCCCCACCCACCTCGCCGGACACACACTCGACGCTGTCTTCTCATCCAGCAAGGACATCACCTTCAGCCACACCACCGGACTCCTCTGGACGGACCACAGCTGCGTCCACTTCAGCTTCAGAAGGACCACGATCCACCACCACCAGCAACAGGTCGCCCGAAGAAACTGGAACAAGATCACGGCAGACCAGCTTGCCGCTTCCCTGAGCCAGCACCCTCCCGCCAGCTCAGCGAACCCCAGCCAAGCCGCCGACAACCTCACGAAGTGGATCACCAACTGCGCAGACGACCTCGCTCCACTGAGGACCCCGCCTAGCAGACCCGGCAGCAAGAAGGCCCCATGGTTCACCGACGAACTCAAGAGCTCCAAGAAGAACTGCCGAGCCCTCGAGAAAGCCTGGAGAAGGGAGCCAACACCGGACAACATGACCACCCTCAAGCTCGCCACCCGGAAGCACCATCAACTGATCCACGCAACCAAGAAAACAGCATTCAAGGACCGGCTGGACAACAACGCACACAACTGCAAGGAACTCTTCAACATCGTGAAAGAGCTCTCCAACCCCAACGCCGGAAACAACGACATCACCCCTTCGCAAGACCTCTGCAACTCCCTCGCCTCCTACTTCCACAACAAGATCGCTGACATACACAACAGCTTCAGCCCACAAACAACGCTCCCTACGACCGCACCAACGCCCCCCACCAACACCCTCAGCGCCTGGACCCAGATCAACACAGAAGACACCATCTGCACGATGAACTCTATCCAATCTGGATCTCCGACCGACCCCTGCCCCCACCACGTCTTCAACAAGGCCGACGCTGTCATCGCACCCCACCTGCGGGACATCATCAACACCTCCTTCGACACAGCCACCTTCCCTGAGAGCTGGAAGCATGCCGAACTCAGCGCTCTACTAAAGAAACCAACAGCGGACCCCACCGAACTCAAGAATTACCGCCCCATCTCGCTCCTCCCGTTCCCAGCCAAAGTCATCGAGAAGACCGTCAACAAGCAGCTGGCCGCATTCCTCGAGACGAATGGATCCCTCGACCCCTCACAGTCTGGCTTCCGAGCCAACCACAGCACCGAGACCGCCCTCATCGCTGCCACCGATGACATCCGAGCCCTGCTGGACAACGATGAAACAGCGGCCCTCATCCTCCTAGACCTCTCCGCGGCGTTCGACACTGTTTGCCACCGCACCCTAGTGCAGCGCCTCAGGAACGTCGGAATCTGAGAGAAAGCACTGGAGTGGATCATCTCCTTCCTCGCTGGAAGGACACAGAGAGTCCGCCTACCACCGTTCAGATCTGCAGCCACGGAAGTCATCTGCGGCGTTCCTCAGGGCTCCTCGCTCAGCCCCACCCTCTTCAACGTCTACATGAGCCCCTGGCGGCCATCGCACGCCAGCACAACCTCAACATCATCTCCTACGCCGACGACACCCAGCTGATCCTCTCCCTGACCAACGACCCCGCAGCCGCCAGAGCCAACCTCCACGAAGGGATGAAAGACGTAGCCGAGTGGATGACGACCAGCCGCCTGAAACTGAACTCAGACAAGACGGAAGTCCTCATCCTGGGCTCCTCGCCCTCCGCCTGGGACGACTCCTGGTGGCCCCCCGCCCTGGGCACCGCACCCAAACCGACAGACCACGCACGCAACCTGGGCTTCATCCTGGACTCCTCCCTCTCCATGACCAGACAAGTCAACGCCGTCTCCGCGTACTGTTTCAACATCCTGCGCATGCTACGGAAGATCTTCAGGTGGATCCCCACCGAGACCAGGAAGACGGTCACCCAGGTCCTCGTCACCAGCCGACTAGACTACGGCAACGCCCTCTACGCCGGAACCACCGCCAAGCTCCAGAAGAGACTCCAGCGGATCCAGAACGCCTCAGCCAGACTCATCCTCGACATCCCCCGACGCAGCCACATCTCCGGACACCTGAGAGACCTGCACTGGCTCCCCGTCAACAAGAGAATCACCTTCCGTCTCCTCACCCACGCACACAAAGCCATACACAACCAAGGCCCGAGCTACCTCAACAACCGCCTCAACTTCTACGCTCCCAAACGCCACCTCCGACCGACCAACCACGCCCTCACCGCCGTCCCCCACATCCGAAGAGCGACAACAGGAGGAAGGTCCTTCTCCTACCTGGCCGCCAAGACCTGGAACACCCTCCCTACCGACCTCCGCCTGACCCAAGACCACCTCTCCTTCAGGAAGAAGCTCAAGACCTGGCTGTTCGAGCAGTAGCGGCACCCCCCCCCCCCCCCCAAGCGCCTTGAGACCCTCCGGGTGAGTAGTGCGCTCTATAAATGCCTTGATTGATTGATTGATTGAACACCCCTGAACTAAACCACATGCATACAGAGTCAACACAGCAATTGATGTTTAAAGCAGGGCTGGGCAGAGCTTGCGGAGATGTACCCCGTGGAATTTCAAGGAGTTACTGAAAGACTCTGTAAAAATTCCACAGTGTTGCGTGCCCTGGCAGAGTACCTTCTTGCACCATCATTGACCACATCCCCAAACCCACCCCCCAACACCCCCAAGACCCTGCCCCGCATAGTAGGGCCTGACCATCACCTTACCTGAGCCTCCTCCTTGAGTCCTTGGTGGGTCGGGTATGGCACCGGCTGTCCACTGCAGTACAACCCGGCTGCCAGTGTCCTAGCTGCCACTGCTTTCCTGCTCCTGCAGATGGGCTGGCTGCTTAGAAGTTAGAATATGCCTGAGCCTTCGCTCGCTGCTCCGGCTCAGAGGAAATTCAATTAAGGTGGGAGCCGCAAGAAACAAATGTGGGATCACACTGCTTCACCTCCCAGCGGGTTCACCCCTATGCATTATGGTGGATGCAGTTCATCAAGCGTGTGTACTTGCAAAAAAGTTATTTCGAGTGTTTCACAAGGTTGGTGCAGATCAATGCTGGCCATCTCTAAACATGTGTTTCTGGATTATTATCCATCATCAGTAGAGATTAGGCAAAAAAATATTAGGGGTTGCTGAGCAGGCTGCCAAAGTCTTCTCGGGTCACAGTACCTCTCCAGGCAGGCAGGTGCCTCTCCACGAGCTTGTCAGCTCAAAGCGGCTCGAGGAGCCTTTTAAACAGGAAACAAATGTGGGATCACACTGCTTTACCTCCCAGCGCGTTCGCCCCTATGCATTATGGTGGATGCAGTTCATCAAGCGTGTTAAAAAAGTTCTTTTGAGTGTTTCACCAGGTTGTGAGGTTCTTTGATTTCTGACTTTGTTCCATATTCGGCCGCCATTTTGTGGCCTGCCGCCATTTTGTGTTACCTTCTCTCAGGCGACACGGCGAACGGAGTGTTTTTGCCGTTTCCAGCTGCTACATGTCTCTTCTGTTAAAAAGTAACCCCCTGCCCTTGTTTACGAAACCGATTTCAGGGCCTGGCCGAGTCTACTAATCCATGTTTGGGCTGATTGATCCCTGTCTCGACTGACTGTTTGGCTTTCCTATTCTTTCCTCACTTTATCTCATTTGACTGGCGTTCGCTATTCTCTCCTTGATTTCTCTTGTTACACAACTATCCTTTGAGGCACACAAATACGTCCTGCCACCTGCGAATTAGATTATGGCACTAGCATTGATTAACTTGTGGGGAGGGGTAACACACAGAGTCGAAAAGAAGGGAGTATTTGGGACATTCGATAGCTTGTTTTCCAACTTCTCCTATTGGTTAGCTCTGTGTGTGTTGAGAATTCATGTCGTAAATATGTGTGTTATAAAAGATTGTGCGCCACGGAATTGAAGTGGCAGTCTCCTGAGAACCTACTCTGTACTTCTGGGACAACTGTGCTTAGCTGCAGCTAATAAACCTGATTTTCTACGCCCAACAGAGTGTCTCGTGTCTCTGTCCGACAAGGCAGGTGAACTCGAAGATTAAGGCGTGCCCTGCGCCGCCAGGCCCATAAGGCCCGATGTGAAGGGGCGGCCCTTACCTCCAGGGAGCAGCAGTACCGTAGGGTCTCCCATACGGGCGGCATCACAAAACCCCAGCCAAAACGGGCTTCACCTCTCTCTGTCTCCCTACAGGCGCCGACAGCACCACCGGAGCGCAGCGGACCGGAAGCGTCCTTGCTTGACCCCGGAAGTTCAACGGCTGCTAAAGGACCGGAAGTGACCCCGCCTGACCCCGGAAGTCTTTCCTCAGGGACCCGATCGGACGATAGAAAAGCCGACGACTCAGAGGTGGAAAGGTTCCCAGCGGTGGACTCGTGGCAGGAGTTAGCGGCACGCGAAGGACCGGCAGCGGAGAGTGAAGGAGAAAGGACGAGTCGAGAGAAGGAAGAAGAAGAAGACGTTTGGTGCGAAGATTGGTGGCGTCCTCAGGAGGTGGCTGGAAAGCGGCCGTAACTCGGATGAGAGTTACGGCGGGGCACGTGAGTAATTTGTTACCTTTCTCCGTGTTTCCCCCTCCCCGTGTAGTTAGTATAAATAGTGTAAATATTGTACAGAAGTCACGTGCACCCTCACTGTAAATTAGAATCACCCCGACACTGTAGAGTACGTTTCGCACAACCCCCCCCTTTTCACCCTGCACACTGTACCTGATTCCCGTCTTTTCTTTCCCTTCTTCCCCTGCCCTACCTCCCTCCCTCACGGTCAACTCCAAACCTCACACTCCCCGGTGCTGGTGTCAGTCGACCGAGTTCCATGACCATTGGAACTAACCGCCCTGTGTCTCTTTCCTTTATCTCCGAGGGACACACCAACGCCTGCAACCAGGAAGGAGGACACCAGCCCAGCAGTGGAAGACCTGCCTGTGTTCCCATCATCGGACCCTCCTCACTAAGAACCCCAGCCCGACCCACTTGGACTGTACATAACAACCGTGCCCAAAGGCTTGACATTTGTGTAGTCAATAAAACTCTTGCTAATCATAGCACATTTCATCCGGCCTCAACGCCTGTTATTCCGGCCCGCCACACCCCACACTCCACAAGTGGTGTCAGAAGTGGGATCGCCAGGAAGCATGGAGGCCGCGGTCAAACAGCTGGCGGAAGGCCAGGAACTACTCGGAAAGCTGATGGAGCGGTTCCTCAAGACCGCAGAAGACGACCGGGGACAACTGCACGACGTCCTGAAAGGGCAGGGCACGGCCCAGGACCAAGCCCTGGAGAAATTAACGACTGTCATGGGACAACAAAGACCAATGGCCTCTCTTCCCTCGGTAGTCCTGCAAAAGTATGTGGCTGGTGAAGATCCCGACTTTTTCTTCACAAATTTTGAACGCCTGGCTCAGGCCGCCGCCTGGCCAGCTGATCGTTGGGGTCATTATCTCGGGCCCCTACTGACAGGAGAACTGCAAGCAGCATATCAGCAAGCTAACATACAGGGACAAACCCCCTATGCTGATATCAAAAAGTGCATATTGGAACGTCTGGGAATAGATGATGAAACATACAGGGTTCGGCT
Organism: Lissotriton helveticus; assembly: GCF_964261635.1. Taxonomy (NCBI): domain Eukaryota; kingdom Metazoa; phylum Chordata; class Amphibia; order Caudata; family Salamandridae; genus Lissotriton; species Lissotriton helveticus. Next base: position 1,419,977,002 of record NC_136063.1, on the reverse strand, counting down.
CCGTCAGGCCAAGGAGGGGCCCCACGAGAATCCCCGGGCCTTGTCTTTCCGAATACAAGACTTGGCCAACCGATGGCTCAAACCTGACACCTCCAGCAAGGCCGACATAATGGCCAAGATATATCTTGAACAGTACCTAGCATCCCTCCACCCCGCCACGCAGAAGTGGGTGCGCCAACATGCTCGGTTGACCCTCGACAGTGCCGTTGAAATAGCCAGTGCCTACAATCGAGCCCAGGATTCCGAGCGTGTGAAGGAAGAACACCCTACCCGCATCCCGCATGGCAACCAACTCCGCCCACAAAGACCACCTCCGGTGGTCCGGAAACCAGAACCCGCCCCGTTGATGCCCTATCCGGTCATGCTGAGACCTCCCCAAGCAGGTCCCCAATGTTATCATTGTGGTGGATACGGCCACATAGCCCGCATATGCCCCCAGAAGGAGGAGCCCATGGAGATAGGGCTGACCAGGAACTATGTGTGTCTCACGACGGAAACAACCCCCCCACCCTTCCGTTGCCCAGTACAGATCGACGGACACAGAATGATGGCGCTTGTAGATACAGGGTGTCACCATAGTGTTCTGCGTCCCCAAGAACTACCCCACTCAGTGGGACCTGTGACAGGGTCCGTGGCCATCAAATGCGTACACGGAGACACAAAATGCTACCCGACAGCACGAGTATGTGTGCAACACCCTACCGACAAAGGAAGCCTGCTGACAGTCGGTTTGGTGCCCAACCTACCCGAACAGGCCATTCTAGGGAGCGACTATAGTGGCCTTCCCCATCTCCTACAGGACACCACAGACTCCCTGAAGAAATGGTGGGCAGAGGCCCCGTTCTCCCGTGATTCCCCTGCTTCGGAGAAGTTTCCCAAACCCGTGAAGACAAAAGCCCAAAAGAGAAAAGAAAAAAAGGAATACGCTCTGGCTTGCCCCGCACAGGCAGACATTCATCCGTGGGAAGCAGACCGGGAATTCCGCGCAACACAGCAAGAGGATCCAGTACTACAGGATGCCTGGGGACGTGCGCTCCCCAATGAGGACCCCTTGCAAGTAGGTCCTTACTTCTTCATACGGAATGGACTCCTGTATCGGAAGGGAGGACCCCAGGCTAATACTCAATTGGTTATCCCGGGGCTGTTTCGGGATAAGGTGTTGTTTCTGGCTCACAGCCATCTATTGGGAGGACATTTTAGCGATGAAAAGACTGGAGAGGCGATATTGGAGAAATTCTATTGGCCAGGCGTGTATGCTCAGATTAAACGTTACTGTCGGGAATGCCCGGAGTGCCAAAAGACCAGCCGGTACCGACCACCGAGAGTTCCCCTCCAACCCCTCCCTCTGATCGATGTCCCCTTTACTAGGGTTGGTATGGACATCATTGGCCCCCTGTTACCCTCCAAAAGCGGTTGTCGGTATGCACTAGTATTAGTGGACTACGCCACGCGATTCCCAGAAGCCGTGCCTCTCCGACAACCAACCACCAAGAACATCGCCAAGGCTCTCATTTCCATTTTCTCTAGGGTGGGCTTTCCACGTGAGATACTGACCGATCAAGGCACACCCTTTGTCTCCTCTCTTATGCGCCAAGTCTGTTCTAATCTGGGTATTAAACAAATAAGAACTTCCGCCTACCACCCCCAGACGGACGGCTTGGTGGAACGCTATAATGCTACCCTAAAGACCACCTTGAAAAAACTTTTGGGTCTCGAGAGCAGAAGGTGGGAGGAGATGCTTCCTTTGGCCCTTTTTGCCATCCGCTGCAAAGCACAAAGCAGCACGGGATATTCGCCATACGAACTGCTGTATGGTCGGGCCCCCCGGACTCTTTTGGATATGGCTCGTGAGGCCTGGGAAGCTGAGCCCGATCGGACCCGTCCTCTTCCCGAATACGTCAACAATCTGAAAACACATTTAGGGGAAATCAGGGAGATTGTGAGACAGAACCTGCTAGCTGCCCAAACCACTCAAAGGCAGCAATACGACAAGGGAACCAAACCCCGGTCCTTTGTACCCGGGGACCAAGTACTGTTACTCCTTCCTTCCTCGGACCATAAGCTGCTAGGACAATGGCAGGGTCCCTTCACAGTCACAAGACAAGTGACTCCGGTCACGTATGAGGTCCAAACGGACGTCAACCGGGGGTCCACCCAAATATACCACGTCAACCTCCTGAAGAAATGGGAGGGGCCCCGTCCCGTCTTGTCTGGTGGTAGCCCCCTCTCGTTTGAATGCTGCTTTGATGCAGACCTATCGGAGCGCAAGAAACAGGATCTTTGCCAGTCCTTGTCACCAGTACGAACAGTGTTTTCTACCTTACCAGGACACACCACTTGTAGTAGAACATGCCATCCACACGGAACCCGGGAGAATAGTCAGACAGCGACCATACCGTGTCCCGGAAGCCCGTAGAGCTGTCATAAAAGAGGAAACCAATCAAATGTTAAAAATGGGCATCATAGAACCCTCCTGTAGCAGCTGGAATTCGCCCATCGTCTTAGTCCCTAAACCCGATGGGTCCACTAGATTTTGTATTGATTTCAGGGAGGTGAACAAGATCTCAGCCTTCGACTCATACCCTCTTCCTCGTGTAGACGAGATGGTCGAACGCATCGGCAGGGCCAAATATATAAGTACCCTTGACCTCTGCAAGGGTTACTGGCAGATCCCCTTAAGGGCAGAGGACAAACACAAGACCGCCTTTTCCACCCCAGAGGGCTTGTTCCAGTTTAAAGTAATGCCCTTCGGGCTTCATGGAGCACCAGCAACATTTCAAAGGGCCATGAATCTGGTCCTACAACCCCACTCCCACTACTCCGGCGCTTACCTAGACGATATAGTCATCTATAGCGATACATGGGAACAACATCTTTCTCATGTCCGGTCGGTTGTCTCCTCCCTAGGTGCTGTCGGCTTCACCATTAACCCCTCTAAGACTACATTAGCGGCCCAGAGCGTGAAGTATCTAGGGTACTTGCTGGGTGAAGGGCATATCCGTCCTCAGGACAGCAAAGTCAGGACCATCCAAGCTATACCTTTTCCCCAGACACGAAAAGAACTCCGGGCCTTCTTGGGTATGTTGGGATACTACAGGAGGTTTATACCCAACTTCTCCCATACTGCCGCCCCCTGACAGATCTCCTGAAGAAAACAACGAAAACGGAGGAGATCCTCAGGCAACCCACCCCCTTGCTGTTGCATGCCTTTCACCTACTCAAACAGTCCCTAACATCTGAGCCAGTACTGATGAGTCCTGATTATAACCAGCCCTTCATACTACAAACCGACGCCTCTGACCAGGGTTTGGGGGCTGTGCTGTCCCAAAAAGACGCAAAGGGAGCAGAAAGACCTATACTATACCTTAGTAGGAAGTTGTTTCCCCGAGAGACAAACTATTCAGTGGTTGAAAAGGAGGCACTTGCCATTAAATGGGCGATAGAAAGCCTCCGGTATTACCTGGAGGGGCGGGAATTCCTTCTGTACACTGATCACGCCCCTCTGGAATGGATGGCACGCAACAGGGGTAACAATGATCGTGTACTCAGGTGGTTTCTCTCTCTCCAACCCTTCCGCTTTCGAACACTACATCGAAAGGGGCGAGAGCAAGGCAATGCAGACTACCTCTCCCGGTACCCACCTTCCCCAACCCCTACAAGAAACAATCCTAGGGTAAGGGGATGTGAAGGGGCGGCCCTTACCTCCAGGGAGCAGCAGTACCGTAGGGTCTCCCATACGGGCGGCATCACAAAACCCCTGCCAAAACGGGCTTCACCTCTCTCTGTCTCCCTACAGGCGCCGACAGCACCACCGGAGCGCAGCGGACCGGAAGCGTCCTTGCTTGACCCCGGAAGTTCAACGGCTGCTAAAGGACCGGAAGTGACCCCGCCTGACCCCGGAAGTCTTTCCTCAGGGACCCGATCGGACGATAGAAAAGCCGACGACTCAGAGGTGGAAAGGTTCCCAGCGGTGGACTTGTGGCAGGAGTTAGCGGCACGCGAAGGACCGGCAGCGGAGAGTGAAGGAGAAAGGACGAGTCGAGAGAAGGAAGAAGAAGAAGACGTTTGGTGCGAGGATTGGTGGCGTCCTCAGGAGGTGGCTGGAAAGCGGCCGTAACTCGGATGAGAGTTACGGCGGGGCACGTGAGTACTTTGTTACCTTTCTCCGTGTTTCCCCCTCCCCGTGTAGTTAGTATAAATAGTGTAAATATTGTACAGAAGTCACGTGCACCCTCACTGTAAATTAGAATCACCCCGACACTGTAGAGTACGTTTCGCACAACCCCCCCCTTTTCACCCTGCACACTGTACCTGATTCCCGTCTTTTCTTTCCCTTCTTCCCCTGCCCTACCTCCCTCCCTCACGGTCAACTCCAAACCTCACACTCCCCGGTGCTGGTGTCAGTCGACCGAGTTCCATGACCATTGGAACTAACCGCCCTGTGTCTCTTTCCTTTATCTCCGAGGGACACACCAACGCCTGCAACCAGGAAGGAGGACACCAGCCCAGCAGTGGAAGACCTGCCTGTGTTCCCATCATCGGACCCTCCTCACTAGGAACCCCAGCCCGACCCACTTGGACTGTACATAACAACCGTGCCCAAAGGCTTGACATTTGTGTAGTCAATAAAACTCTTGCTAATCATAGCACATTTCATCCGGCCTCCACGCCTGTTATTCCGGCCCGCCACACCCCACACTCCACACCCGGTTCTTCAACTGGCGCCCAACGTGGGGCGGGATCAGTGGTAGCGGTTCAGCCCGAGGGTCGTGAGGAGCCCCGCAGGAAAATTCTGGAGGATTCGCGAACCACGTCAAGCGACCCCTGTATGTCGAAGTGGACCGAAGGTCTTTTTGAAGCGCGGCTACTCCTTCTCGACGGCTGCTGACGACTGCTATTTGTGGGTAGCGCCCATTTTTTTGTTTTTCATTTGATTTGTTATTCGACTGTTGCAATAGCCGAAGCCAAGGGGTAAGTACGTTTGTACTGTGTAATTTGCTCTAAATCCCCTTGAGGTTTGCAAATAGACCAGTGACTTTGAAAATGCCTGGTTTCAGTAAGTTTAGGAAGTTCTGTTGTTTCGGTTGTAATAGGGATTCCCAGTTGGAGGATTCTTGTCCAATTCCTCCGGTTGAAACTCCCACTTATGAGCTCTATTCGAAACATGGTGTTGGCCCCATTGTCTTTAACGATGCATGGATCCGATACACAAAAAAAGATGGTGTTTTGCAATGGCCACAAAATAGTAGTTTTGAGTCTGACATACTAGATAATCTAGAAGCAATTTTGTTCAAAAGAAAAGCCCGGCCGGCAATGTTTGACTCTTTCCGCCTCTGGCGTAAGGAAGCTAAACAGAGAGAAATTAAGCAGGCAAAAAGAGATATGAAAAAGAAAGATATGGCGATTATACAAGCTGCCCAGCAGTTTAAAAATAATGAGATTGATCAGGCGATTGAAGTCTCTGACAGACAGCATTGTATGGCAATCGATAAATGTTACCCTGTGTTGCCTACTTCCCCACAGAGCAAGGATCTTGACGAAGATCCCTCAATGTCCCATTTGTTGCGATTGCCTCCACCCTGTGTACAAGGTGCTAATGCACCCCCACTGTTGCCACTTGTTCAGCCACCTGTTGGTCTGCCACAGGTCCCGGCTCTTCCACAATTACCTTTTCCAGTATTGCCACCCCCGCCTCCTTTGCCACTGACTCCCGTTCCTGGGACTCCTATACCTCAGTCTCCATTATCCTCGGTTCCTCTTATAACTATCAGCCCTCCTCCTGCTCTGCCTAATGCCTTGTCTCCCGTTCTACTGTCAGATTCCCCTACAGCTCGAAGACGATTGGTCGATACTGTCTCTGGCCTTTTCTCCCCCCTCTTTGGATCTTTTAACCTGACTCCTGCTCTTTCTCGAAGACAGTCCCGTAGTCAACTTCCAGGTACTGACAAACAAACTGTGTTGGATAATCTTGCCCGTAAATGGGTCACGAGTGATCCACAGTATAGTGTGCCCGATATCATAAGCACCTTTTCCCAGTGGGATGAGCCCAGACAGAGATATGTTTTTAATGTCATGTGTAATACTCTTGTTAAAGGTTGGGAGGATATGGACTTGGGTCTTGCTCCCCAGGGGCTGTTAGATCTACAGGCTACGTTTGATAAGGGACTTATTGTGGGCTCTGAGGTTGAAAACGCCGTAAGGACACTTGTCACCTTTCAGTCTTTATTTTCTTCTCAGGCTTCTCTTGAACCCGATCCTGCAGTAAGACAAAAAGTGAAACATTATCCTATGAGAGAAGTTCCTCTAATATGGAGAGATGCAGTTCCACAAGCAGGTGCTAATCCGCCTGTCCCTGCTCATTTCCAGCGTATATGGGTACATGTCCCCTGGAAACGGTCTGAAGTGTTGGCGCTTAAACAGTCTTTACCGGATCCTCGTAAAAATCCTGCTGGGTATTAGAAAGAGCTGTCCCAGACTGTTGATGCGTGCGTCATGAATTTGGCCGATATTGATTTGTTGATGGGAAATGTAGTCCCACAAGCATTATGGGCTCGGATTCGTAAGGAGGACCATGATCAAGCTTTAGGTGGTGCGTGGGCTGCTATAACTGCCACAGATGCAGCACAAGTAGGTGGTGCTAAACCTGATGCTTTGATTACAGAATTGCCCAGTAGGATCATTGCCTTAATGAAAACGATGATGCCTGCCTTACGTGTTAACTGGGATAAATTAGCTGTGTGCAAACAGAAGAAATATGATGTCTCTGATTTCTTTACCCGTTTTGAGGAAACATTTAACGACCACAGTGGTCAAGACATGAGTACTGAGGATGGTCAACGATTATTTGTGGACAAATTCGTATTTAATTTACTTCCAGAATTGTCGCATAAATAAAAAGACTCCGAGAGTTTGTGGGCTGTTTCTTTGTCTGCCCAAATATTAGCCACTGCTCAGTATTACGGGAATAGGGATAAGAAGGGAAAGGATAAACTCGAGAAAAAGACTAAAGAATTAAAAACGAAGGTTCTTTTACAACAGGCTTATCCCCCTCGTTCTGCTCAGTGCCAATTTCAACAGCCTCCCCAGTTTCAGAGGTTATTACAGAAACCTGAACCTTTTGTCCCGCGACCTTTACTTGGTCCTAATCAATGTGCCTATTGTAAGGAGGAAGGTCATTTTAAGAATAGCTGTCTGGTTTTATTGCAGCGTAATGGTGGATTGCCAGGGCCACGAGGCCGTGGTAATTTTCAGCTAGCACCCAAGGGTAGAGGGCGAGGTACGCCGTCACAGACGCAGCGTCTCTCTCCCCCTCAGTTTTCCACAAATTATTTTGACCAACAGAATACTCAGTCTGCACAATATTACAATGACGACTATTGTATTGAAGGTGAGACTCAGGATTTTCATTCTAGCTAGGACAGCCATTGACAAAGTAAGGGAGTCGTATCAGTTCCAGTGGATCAGAATGGGCCTTATGTTAAAGTTGTTGCATTGGGTGTTTCAGAGCCATTTCTTTTGGATACTGGTGCAATGAGAAGTTCTATCATTCACTCTAAACTCCCTGGGGCACCTTTGTCTGGCTTAACAAATGTTTCTGTAGGTTTCTCTGACGCCCCAGTTTATAACCTGGTTTCTTGCCCTTTGCCACTTTCCATTGGTCCTTATGATTTAGAGGCCCCGCTCATTTTAACGACTAGTTGCGGTGAGAATTTGTTGGGGTTGGACTTACTAAAACATCTTCATGCAACACTGTACTGTTCTCCCTCTGGTGTACATCTTACTTTAGGCAAGAACTTGGTTTCTCCTATGTATTTGTCTAAGGGCAACTTTCCACCCGAACTGCAGTCCCTTCCAGTTACGCTTTGGGCTACAGGGCTGAATGATGTTGGTTTGCTCCAAATTCCACCTTACGTGGTTACTGTCAAGCCTAATGTTAAGTTACCACGCATTCCTCAGTATAACATTTTCAGCCATGGTGAAAGAGCTCTGTTGGCTATCATTTATGATTTGGTTCAGAAGGGTATGGTTGAAGAAACGAGAGGAAATGTTTGCAATAGTCCTGTTCTGCCTGTTCTTAAACGTACTGATTCTTCTCAGCCCCCTGTATATCGATTTGTGATCGATCTTCGGGAGGTTAACAAGATTGTTATACCCCAGTTTCCTGTTGTCCCAGATATCACTGCTTTGCTCACAATGATACCTGCTTCGGCTGCCTGGTTCTCGGTCATTGATCTCAAAAACACTTTCTTCAGTATTCCTATTGCTGAGGAGAGTAGAGATCTTTTTGGCTTCTCTCTTGGAGGCCGAAGCTTTCGATTTAAACGTGCACCCCAAGGCTATTGTGAGAGTCCCTCCATTTATAGTCAGGCTTTGAAATCTCAGCTTGATGCTTTCACTTTGCCCCCAGGTGCCACTCTTATTCAGTATGTGGATGATTTGTTGATCGCTGCTGATTCAGAGGATGTGTGTAAGGATGTGACTGTTTTGTTGTTACGCTATTTGTCTGATCTACATCACAAAGTGTCCCCCTCTAAACCGCAATATTGTCGCCAAGAGGTTACCTATTGAGGTAATCTCTTGTCGAAGGAGGGACGGCGATTGGCTACAGAACGTATTAAAGCAATTGCACAAATGTCTGTACCATCCACACAAAGGGAGGTGCGTGCCTTTTTGGGCATTACCTCCTATTGTAGGCAGTGGATTCCAAATGTTTCTTTCTTGGCTAAACCTCTGTTGGCACTTACTTTGAAAGACAGGCCCCAACCTCTTCCCTGGACTGATGAATGTCAAAAGAGTTTTTCTGACTTACGTACTGCCTTGTGTTCTGCTCCTGTGTTAGGTACTCCGTATTACAGTAAGCCTTTCACACTCTATGTTCATGAAAGAGAAGGTTGTGCGTTGTCAGTTTTAACACAAAAATTTGGAGACAAACAGCGGCCATGTGCCTATTTTTTGGCTACATTGGATCCAGTAGCCAAGGCATTACCTAGTTCTCTTAGGGCCACAGCAGCAGCAGCGATCTCCATTCGTCAATCCGCTGGATTGGTACTGGATAACATCCTTGTGGTTATGGTACCACATGCAGTGGATACTCTTTTGAACAGAACGAAAACACAACATCTCACGAGTGCTCGTTTGTCTGGGTATGAGCTGACGCTTTTTGGCTAGTCATATACACATCAAGCAATGTAATACTTTGAATCCAGCAACACTGCTGCCCATTACAGAAGAGAAAGATACCCAAGTACAGCATGATTGTTTTCTCCGTACAGAGGAGGAAACGAAAGGCAGAATAGACTTAAAAGATACACCACTCGTGGACCCGGATGGGATCTTATGGGTGGATGGGTCTTGTTTTAAGCTCCCTAATAGTGAAACGACTGCAGCCTATGCTGTTACTACTTTGCATACGGTTGTCGAGACAGCACGTATCAGGCAGAATTCAGACCAAGCAGCTGAATTGATAGCCTTGACTAGAGCTTGTGTATTGCCTGAGGGAAAAAGAGTGAACGTGTTCACCGACAGCCAATATGCATTCGGGGTGGCTCACAGTTTTGGCCGCCTTTGGAAAGAAAGAGGATTCTTTACTTCACACGGGACTAAAATACAGCATGGTCAGTTAGTGAATGATCTTTTGGAATCACTTACCTTGCCTACCCAGATAGCAAATGTGAAGTGTAGTGCACATAAAAGGATCACTGATGATGTATGTCGCGGGAATGCTTTTGCAGACGAGGTAGCGAAAGAAACAGCGAGAGATGCTACAAGTCGCATGTATGTTGCAGGCCCTGCAAGATGGGTCGGAGAAGCAGGAATGTGTGAGGACACAACAGAAAGTGTGAGAATGATTCAAGGAGAGGCTACAGAAAAGGAATTGAGTAAGTGGAGAGAAAGTACGGGAATGTTGGACGCGACAGGGTGTTGGACGGAATTGTCAGAACACCAACGTTGGCTGTTACCAGATGCTTATGTATTACCAGTGGTTACCATGGCGCATGGTACAGCTCACATCAGTGCGAAAGGGATATGCAAACTTCTAGCTCCAGTATGGCAGAATGAAGGAATCCCTAAATGTGCGGAGGATGTGGCGAAACATTGTATCATTTGCTTGATGCATAATTAAAAAAAGGGAACCTCAACTCCGGCAGGTCATTTTGCTCCCCCTACGTATCCTTTTGAGGTATTGCAAATCGATTACATTCATGTGGAACGTTGCAATAATTTAAAGTATGTTTTGGTGGTGGTGTGTGCCTTTTCCAGATAGATAGAGGCCTACCCCCTAAAGGATAATACTGCTTTGTCCACTGCCAAAGTCCTTTTGAAGGAATTCTTCCTGAGGTTTGGTTTGCTGCGAGTTGTCTGGAGTGACAACGGAAGTGAATTTGTAGGCCAAATTATGCAGAAGGTGTGTGCAGGTCTTGGTATTAGGCAGGAATTCCATGCGGCAAACCACCCTCATTCAGCTGGTTTGGTAGAATGCTATAATGGCACTCTCAAGCTCAAACTGGCAAAGATTCAGGCCAGCACGGGTCTTCCTTGGCCCGATACTTTACCTTTGGCACTCCTATCTACGAGAACAACTGTACCTTCTCGCTTGGGACTCAGCCCATACGAGGTTCTTTTTGGGCGCCCAGCTAATGTCTGGGGAGTCCCACGACCTAAAAAGTACTCTGATATTCCGTATCCTATGTTGATTGACTACTTGCATGACCTCAACACTAAATTGCGTGTTCTTCATCAGCAGGTACAAACAGCTTTACCAGAGGCTTCCACGGACCTAGGGCACTCCATCCAACCTGGAGCCTGGGTCTGCCTGAAGAATTTTCAGCGTAAGAAGAATTTGGAACCTCGTTGGGGGCCGCCTCGACAAGTCATTCTGGTGACAGGTACAGCAGTGAAAGTTGTCAGAAAGAAGAATTGGATCCATGGTGTGCACTGCAAAAGGGTACCTTTGCCTTTGCCTTCTTATCAATGGGTTCGCGAGGGTATAGGTGATAGTGAAGGCGAAAGGGTCCCTCGGTTTGTACCTTTCAGTAGTGCACATCTGGATTGGACAAAATCTGAGAAAGAAGACGACGACGTGTTGCAAGAAGCTGTACCATCACATCTGAGGTTGAACACAACAAATCCAGAGACTTTGTTTCGAGAACAAACAGTACCCGATAAGACTCGGTACAGTCTGAGACCGAGATTGACAAAGCACACTTGAACTCTTTAAGAGACATTCTTTTTATTATCCATCAAGTTTCAGGGTCATGGTAGGAGTCTTAGGCTGTGACCTGAGTAGTGACATAGGTCTGCAGGACTTGCAGTGTCATAGGACGGCTAATAACCACAACTGAGTGATCTAGGAAGATTACCGTGAGCAACGCTTTAGAGAATGGATATCGAATTTGGAAAGAATGATAAAAATCAAAAAATTAACAGTAAATGTAAGAAATTGTTGTTTAGCCCATGTGGCATAACTTTGTGCATTTTAATATGTATATGTAGTTTGTTGGCTTGTGTGGGTTGGGTTGTTCATACTATGCAGCAAGCACCTGTTCCTACTTCTGTTACTTTGTCTTCTTCCACTGCTGTTTTTCCACATCAGTTTCATACACTGCCAGAACACGAACAAACCAGGAGAACAGAATACTTTAACAATTCATTTATCCAGCTATTGCATCAGCATCAACTGGCAGTTAATACTACTGATTGTTGGGTTTGTGGACTCATGCCCCATAACACAGAGAAAGGGATGCCATATCTAGTCCTTCCATTATCTTATGAAGGTTCTGCTTGGGCCTATTTGGCTATATTTTCTAATGCATACCAGAATCAACTTCGACATCCTCTTGCTGGTCCATATGCTGGTGGAGCAGATTTTAGTCATAGTTCTGTGATAAAGGGAATAGTGGCTATGGCTAGAGTCTCCGAAAGTGGTAGGATTCCCGTCGATGAGAAACGAGCATATGATGGTTGGAATGTGACTCATTACGTTACTAGCCTCACAGATAAGGCTAAACGAGGAATATCACCATCAATCTGGACCGTCCCTCATCGAGGAAATTTGTGTCTGCAGATAAATGGTAGAAACATTAAAGACCAGCAGGAAAAGAGTGTCTGTTCCCGTACATATGTCTATTCATCACAGATTCCTTCACCATTAGTACCATCTCAAGGCACATATTTTGTTTGCCATGACCGAGCCTACACGTGGCTCCCCACCAACTTTTCGGGAACATTTTATGTGGCTTTTCTTCTCCCTCCAACATACACTGCTCCCTAAGGTTATCATAGAAATAGATATGGCAGAGGGGTTATTGATACTAAAGACACCACAGAACAAGAGGGAGGGGACTTTTTCAAAGGACTCCTTCCTTTTTGGGGCCCAATGGTCAATAGCAGAAATATTAGACAACTAGTCCGTGTTGTTGAGGCTACCATAAATGTGACTTCTGGAGCCTTGAGTAATTTAACAGCTGAACTTCAGGTGGCCTTATGACTTTGCAGAACCGGATGGTTAAAGACATTATTTTAGCAGACCGCGGAGGAGTCTGTAAATTGATCGGGTCTAGTTGCTGCATTTATATTCCTGATAATGCCCCTACAGTATACCAAGCTATCTCTGAATTACACGTAATTTCCGAGTCGATTCATCATGATTCAGGAGATTGGTCGGTGATGGGATGGTTTTGGGGACTACTGTCCACATGGGGATGGAAGGTGTTAACTTTCCTTAGAATGGTTTTCGCCATCATTTTCTTTTGTTGTCTGTGTGTGCAATGTGGTCCCGCCATCTGTGGTCTTTGTGCCACCATGTGCGTCCCAAGACCTGTATCGCAGAGAACAGAGCACATTAAGATGATGGTGCAGCAATAGCTCGATGACCTCATGGCCATTGATATTGATTCAGATTAACTTGAGTCTTTTGTGTTTTGCCTGAGTAATGGCAAAAGGAGGGTCTGAGGTTCTTTGATTTCCGACTTCATTCCGTATTCGGCAGCCATTTTGTGGCCTGCCGCCATTTTGTGTTGCCTTCACTCCGTTGCCGTTTACAGCTGCTACGTGTCTCTTCTGTTAAAAAGTAATCCCCTGCCCTTGTTTACGAAGCCGATGTCAGGGTCTGGCCGAGTCTACTAATCCATGTCTGGGCTGATTGATCCCTGTCTCGACTGACTATTTGGCTTTCCTATTCTTTCCTCACTTTATCTTATTCGACTGGCCTTCGCTATTCTCTCCTTGTATTCTCTTGTTACACAACTATCCTTTGAGGCACACAAATACGTCCTGCCACCTGCGAATTAGATTATGGCACTAGCATTGATTAACTTGTAGGGAGGGGTAACACACAGAGTCTGAAAGAAGGGCGTATTTGGGACATTCGATAGCTTCTTTTCCAACTTCTCCTATTGGTTAGCTTTGTATGTGTTGAGAATACATGTCGTAAATATGTTTGTTATAAAAGATTGCGTGCCACGGATTTGAAGTGGCAGTCTCATGAGAACCTACTCTGTACTTCTGGGGCAACTGTGCTTAGCTGCAGCTAATAAACCTGATTTTCTACGCCCAACAGAGTGTCTCGTGTCTCTGTCCGACAAGGCAGGTGAACTCAAAGATTAAGACGTGCCCTGCGCCGCCCGGCCCGTAAGGCCCGGTTCTTCAGTTGGTGTAGATCAATGCTGGCCATCTCTAAACATGTGTTTCTGGATTATTATCCGTCATCAGTAGAGATTAAGCATGAAAATATGAGGGGTTGCTGAGCAGGCTGCCAACGTCTTCTCGGGTAACAGTACCTCTCCAGGCACACAGGTGCCTTTCCACGAGCTCATCAGCTCAAAGCGGCTCGAGGGAGCCTTTTAAACAGGAAACAAATGTGGGATCACACTGCTTCACTTCCCAGCGGGTTCGCCCCTATGCATTATAGTGGATACAGTTCATCAAGCGTGTGTACTTGCTAAATAGTTCTTTAGAGTGTTTCACCAGGTTGGTGCAGATCAATGCTGGACATCTCTAAAGACGTGTTTCTGGATTATTATCCATCATCAGTAGAGATTAGGCATGAAAATGTTAGGGGTTGCTGAGCAGGCTGCCAAAGTCTTCTCGGGTCACAGTACCTCTCCAGGCACGCAGGTGCCTCTCCATGAGCTTGTCAGCTCAAAGCGGCTCGAGGGAGCCTTTTAAACAGGAAACAAATGTGGGATCACACTGCTTCACCTCCCAGCGGGTTCGCCCCTATGCATTATGGTGGATGCAGTTCATCAAGTGTGTGTACTTGCATTAAAGTTCTTTCAAAGGTCTCACCAGGTTGGTGCAACACAAATGCTGGCCATCTCTAAACACGTGTTTCTGGATTATTATCCATCATCAGTAGAGATTAGGCATGAAAATATTAGTGGTTGCTGAGCAGGCTGCCAAAGTCTTCTCAGGTCACAGTACCTCTCCAGGTACCTCTCCAGGCACGCAGGTGCCTCTCTACGGGAGCCTCAACCACCTTAGTGCAGCAGCTAAGCTAACCCATCCCCAACTCAAACACTAAGAACTGCATGCAGCCAGCCCAGAAGCAGGAGCAGGAAGGCAGTGGTGGCTAGGAGACTGGCAGCTAGCCACCATTTGGGAGGCAAGTATTCTATACTCACTCCTCCCTGCCACCGGTAAACTCTGCTCCTCTTCAAGTGCGGAATTTTTTAAAACTTGGCACTCCTAACAGGGTGCGGAGTTCTAAAACTCAGCAAAGTTTTATGATGGAGTGGAGTTAACCGGCAACCTTTAGTTTACACCGGATGTTCAAACATGTAAATGGGGGACATAACCTTTCCAATCATATCATTATGGCTAGGAGAGTCAACTCCATCAAAACATTTAGAGGGAACTGTATAACAGTTAACTTCAATGACCATCATTTATTTGGTGAGGCACTTGTTGAATATAATACCTAACCAACCCTCTCATGATACACAGATTTACGCACTTCCGTTAGGCTTTTTCTATAGACCTTTAAGCCAAAATATAAGGGAACAGGGACACAGAAGTATCCCCCCCCCCTTTTATTTTCATCCATACAAGAATCAAGATACCTTCCCAATACACACAAGCAATCACTTTACTGTCCTCAAAGGCCTTGAAGCATGCGACTGACAGAGGGGGGATAGGGTGGCCCAACAAGCCTTCACGTGCTCTGAAGTTAACCCTACCTAGAACCCTACCATAAAGGGCACTGGTAACAACATAATAAAATTAATACCTGGTATATAGCAGGGCAAAGGTCAAACAAGGAAGTTCCTGAATGGATTAGTTATATAACTTGCTTTAACCTAATATGTCTACAGGAAACATAGGAAATTGGGACAACCAATATAGACGGATTCCGCTCTTTCTGTACTCCAGCAATCCCTTCAAGAGCAGGTAGAGCAAGAGGGGGCTTTCTAACCTTGTTCAGAACCACCTTAAGTTTAAAGGTTTTTGGTTTTTATAATGAGTCCCCATATGAGCATCTTCTGGTGGGTGAAGGCTCCGGAGGAAGCAATATGCTGCTAATTAACAATTATGATAACAATTTCAAGGGTCAGAAGTCATAGATGACCGACTCACTTGAGAAGGTGATCAAAGCAACACTCATAGCCCACGATAACACTCTCAACATGTTATGGATGGGCGACTTTAACAAACACAGTTGCGGCAGTATGGTAAAGTCAATGTGTGGTTTATTTGATGATGAGAGGGAGGTAACTACATACTTCTCACACAATGTCTACATAGGTCATTTAACAGACTCCTTACCATGAGGAACCTAGAAGTTATTAACCTAGTTGATACAACCTCTGGCCTCCTAGAGAAAACATTCAGCACCATTTCTCAGGGTTCTACCATTGACTATTGGCAGTACCGTTCCCCCAAAAAGCCCTTTTTAGTCATACTAAAATCCACATCTCAGCTTTTAGTGATCATGCAGCGATAAAATCCCAAATAAAATGGAAAGAAGGACACAGTCCTCCATCAAGGAGAGTTCCCAAACCCTTTACAGTGAGAAAGTATGCTAAAGTCCTCAAATGGGACAAGATAATGAAGGAGGAATTGATTCTTCGGATTGTAGCCAACGGTCAGTCATGGATATTGGCCTCTCTTGACCCGTATACTGGTCTCATCAGAGTAGTGGCAGCCTTTGAGATAATTCTGGGCAAAGTAAAAAGTAACTTTACAGGCCCAGTGTTATTCCTATTGTTGTTCTTTAATTACTCCACATCTCATTGGTTTGATGCAGCTTACACTAAGACATTAAATACCTCCATATGGCCCTCAGAAGAAATCCAAGAGACAATGATTTAGTCAGGCATCTGTGACATTTATTTAAAGAAACCAGGACGGCTAGACTGAGAACCTTGAAGGAGGGGGCATGGGAAAGCCTTCTACAGGCAACATCTACAAAAAATGCAAGGGACTTCTGGTCTGTACAATAATTTAACAAAAAAGAGAGGGGGGACCCTGGAGCTATTAAGGTCCAGTGCCCATGCTCCTATATCAATATCAAAACAAAAAAGGGGGGTCTGTAATCTATGCCCCATTTTTGAAACAGGGCACAAACCCTAACCTAGTAGTCCATGTGGACGAGGATACCTGGGTGGAACACTTCCTCAAAATATTCGGGCTTCCTCACGAAGATAGGGAACTCTCCCTCAATGATGACATGGCTGACCTCTCACCCACCCCAACATATTTCCCCGCAAAGGTCAGATACGGATTTCTTATCATGGACAAAGCACACTTTTCAAAACGCAGCCATGCTTGGGCCCTTTTAAACTCATACAGCCGGTTAGTCCCTCCCTCCTATTTGGCTTGCACATACACGTTGTATCGCAGTTTCACTGCCATCAGAATGGGTGATTGGCGATTTCTGCAAGATCTACCCTCATGGCGTTGCACGGCAGAGGTCGTAACCTGCAGAGGATGTGGCAAAGTAGCTGAAACTCTGATGCATGTGGTCTGCCTCTGCCCAGCCTTTAACTCCGAACGTAGGTCCAAACTTAAAGTTGAATGGAACGATCCTGTAGGCAAGCGATTATAGTGGCCTTGAACCCTGAAAACACTGCTTTAAACATAAAACTCACAAAATTAATTCAGCTGGCATACCGCAACCTTAACCAAACTGGGCCCTGCTAATGCACCCCCCCCCTATATTTTTTAATCTTGATGTTCTCAACAATAGTTTTTAATTTTGAGGGGGCATACATTGAAATTCTATCATTGAATTAGGTCTGCTGGCGGTCCTGCACATGTACGGCACTATGGGCAATGGGTACTTTATAAAAGGGTTGACGGGAAAAGTATCTTGCACAATACGTCTTAATCTACTCCTTCTCTCATTAATATTGCCCTGTGTATATATTTTTCTTTTAAACTGTTATGGACTAAGGAGGCCCAAGAGTGGACAACCTCTTTTTTTACATTGCTGCCTATCAACTGTGTATGATCTTTCCTTGTTTTAACAGTCGCTTTACAATGTGAACTTTGGAACTTCTTTTAAAGATATAAGTTTATATCTAAATAAAGATACTTTGATTTGATTTGATTTGGTTCAAAGGTTACCACAAAAGATACGGATTGCTACAGTGCAGCACTACTAAGGCCCCTGGCCCTGAAAGAGCCCCTCTAGGCTTCTTTTTTTTAAACTATGACTTTTGGGTACCTTTGTTAACCAACTGACTTTAATGCTATTGCAGTGATCGGGCTGCCAGAATCTTGGAAAAAGACAATTATTATCGATATTCACAAAAAAGGAGGTAAATCCCTGCCAACAAATTGCCGACCCATTTCTTTACAGGATGGTACAGTTAAACTAATGGGACACCTATTACTGAACAGATAAGAGGAGTGGGCCACAGCGAAATATATTCTAATTCCAGTACATTACGGACTAAATAAAGGGAAAGAGACATTGGACCAATGTCTAAATTAGAGTCTGATCATAGCCAAATATATTAAAAGGGTAAGATCTATAGAAGGCATTCATGGGCCTATCAGCAGCCTTTGACTGCATCTCCCATTCTTATCTTTGGGGAATTATGAAGGAGATGGGCATAAATGAGCTGATAATCCTATTCATACATTAGCAGTACTCACAAGCTTCTGAGTGCGTTTGGTACCGAAGTGAGGGGGAATGCACAAGGCAATTTCCCATTAATAGGGGAGTCATACATAGGTCGTCCTTGCTCCCTTCCTATTTAAACAAATGACGTGGAAACAGCCCTCTTAGACGCTACAGCAGATGTCCCCATGGTGAATCAAGTCTGTATCCCTATTCTACTCTAAGTAGATGATGCAATGCTAATAGCCCAGACTGGTGTGGCACTGAAGAAACTCATAGAGGAGTATGTCATATTTATGACAAAGTTAGATCTCCATGTCAATGAATCAAAAAACGTTATCTTGGTAACAGGGAAACGGCATAAACAATTCCCATCCCTTCACATAGTGGGACATGAATTTGAATTGACAGAAACCTTCTCCTATATCTGGGTCTTGTTCGACAGAATGACCATGTGGTCAAATATGGTCCCTAACAAATGTCTCCTGCTGAAAAAAAGCATTATGGACATGTGATGACGAGAGCCCTGGGGGCACTGCGAAACCCTGCTTGTTGGTTTTGCCAGCAGCTGTTGTGGCTGCTCTTATGGGTCGAAGTGGAGGATGCGGGTCATCTGTGGTGGAGCAGGAAGGGGGAGGAGTATTCCGATGCGAAAAGGTGCAACCGGCGAGAGACGGGGAGACTTGGGGGTGCCGAAGAAGATGTGGGCAGCAGGAGTAGCAAGGAAAAAGCAGTCCCAGGGAAGAGGGTATCAGATGACAACGGACAGGAGGGATGAGTAAAGAATGGGAGCCGGGATGGTCAGCGGGAAGGCTTGCCAGACGAGGCAGTCATGGCTCTGTCATCGAGCCATGGTTTCAGGCATGTGCTGTGGAACTCAGTATTCAGGATGAGCCGGTGGATCTCGTCTCACGGGCACATCATGGGGCTGACGGGTGAACAGCAGTATAAGGAAGGAGGTCCTGGGAGCAGAACATTAATAGAGTACAGGGGATATCACAACTGGCACAACACCCCAAGGTGGCACCCTAGAAAAGAACTCCCTGCCTGTATATAGTAGGGTGTATGCTACCACCTGAGGCCAACAATGACTTCCCCTTCTTATTCACACTTTAGATGCGGTGACATGGTGAAGGGCTAATATTTTTCTCTTCGGCACGAAGACACTAATGCCTGTGGCTTTCCTGTCCCTAGGGCATCCTGCCTCCAGAGGATAGTGGACCCATATTTCTACTCCTACACCAGTGAGGGAACTGCGAGTAGAAGCAAGCCAGGAAAACCGAGAGAGAAGCTAAAAGTCTTGTGAGGGCCATTATCAACGCCCCTTATTTCATTGACTATGTAATAAAAAGCATATCATATAAAAAAAAAACCTGCCCTACGATCTCATCCTGTGACAGGCCATATTTTCTTTCATTAAAAACTAGGGTCTACGCCATTAGAGGCAATCAAAAAGATCATACAGCAAAAGCCCTCTCTGTAGCCACATGTGAGGCAGGGGTGTGGGGCTCGGCTAGTGTTGATACCCTCCAAAGCATCGAAGATACCTTTATGAAAGAATGTGTTGCCCTCCACAGAATTTGTTCAAACTTCAACACCCACTCTGAGCTGGAAGTCCCTTATATATCAGAGATGGTTCGGATTGCCCTGATTCTATTATGGCATTCACTATGGAGAAGGGAAACTGTTGACACCAAATATCATTAGGGATTGCTTAACCCTTGACGACCACGTACATAAGGTTACCTGGATCCAAAATGTTAAAAAAACACTGACTTTCTTGGATTTGCAGTCTCTGTTTACAAACCCAGCTATTTGCTTGACAACCCCTAAAGACCTAATTAAAGTTTGTTCTTAACTAAAATGGATAGTGATAGTAACCGTACCAAAACCATGGTGATAATATATCTGAAGGCACCTTCCATCCCCCCTGATGTAAATTCATATCTGTTGTTTGTGACTACTCCTTAACATTGTTATGTATTAGTAAGACTTTGTTTACACCATATACCATGCATGCTGAGCCACCCCATGGGAGTTTTCTCTCCCCAAGCTTTACCAGCTTGTCCGTGCGATAGAGTATCTCCTTAAACAAACCTGCACATTATGGGGCAGATTTATGAAGGCCTTGCGCCGCCGGTGCGTCATTTTTAACATGGGAAAAAGTGACGCACCGGCGGCGCAAGGCCTTCATAAATCTGCCCCATATGTTTTTGCACATTTTATGTGGTGCATCGCAAAAGACTTATCCTTTCCCTTGTCAGTGTCACCCAGCACTTTATTTCTTACAAATGTTGTCTGATCAACATGTATGCTACTGCTTAGAGTCTTATTTATGTTTGTCAACAATGACTAGGAGATGCCTTTAGTAGAACGGTCCAGTTGATTTTTAAGTTTGTCATGCTAATTGCAATTTTAGGGTTTTTGAAGGTTTGCACGTTTTAATAATCTTTTACTAAAGTGTATTTATGACACAATAGACAATATCGATTGTACTTTTTGATTCTGCTCAGACACATTATTATTAAACTCTCTTGTAGAAAGAATGTAATAAAGAAATAATGATAGCCAAAATGTTATATTACACCAAGGTAACTGTTTTAGCATTCATGTTATTAACTTTGCATTATTCACTGACCTTTTTTAATATTGTTGCTCAACTCTCTTTTTTATGTGTGATATTTCTCCTCGTGGCCTCTGTAACGTTATCAATAACTCTGTATTATGCACTGATACTTTACAAAACTGAAGTCTAATGTTGCACTATACTTTTATGATCTATGTTTTAATTAGATTGAATAAAGTGAATTGATTGATTGATTGAAGTAAGTTAAATATGCTAATTGTGGATAAGCCAAAGTTATTATGTTTAGAGTACAGAGGATATGCACTTTAGCACTGACTTTCAGAGGTAAAGTGCCCAGAATCCTAAAGTAAAAACAAATTAATTCAGCAGAAAGGGGAGGAGGAAGACAAAATGATCGGGGGTGGCCCTGCAGCAAGGGCCATGTCCAACAATGCCCACATGTACTCTGAACAAACAATATTTATATGGTATGCTGTCCCTATTTAGTATGTGACAATTTTTTTATGGTTTAAAATAATTGTAATTGACTTATATAAACTTACATATACACATGACAGTTATTGTAGTTATTAGTAGCAAGTGTAACCTTCGATACATGCATCTATATATACATATCAGCAGCAATTCTGATGTGGTCTGATATACAAATGTATCCTGTGGTGTAATATATAGTTTAGAATAGAATAGAATATAATACCTAACCAACCCTCTCATGATACACAGATTTACGCACTTCCGTTAGGCTTTTTCTATAGACCTTTAAGCCAAAATATAAGGGAACAGGGACACAGAAGTATCCCCCCCCCTTTTATTTTCATCCATACAAGAATCAAGATACCTTCCCAATACACACAAGCAATCACTTTACTGTCCTCAAAGGCCTTGAAGCATGCGACTGACAGAGGGGGGATAGGGTGGCCCAACAAGCCTTCACGTGCTCTGAAGTTAACCCTACCTAGAACCCTACCATAAAGGGCACTGGTAACAACATAATAAAATTAATACCTGGTATATAGCAGGGCAAAGGTCAAACAAGGAAGTTCCTGAATGGATTAGTTATATAACTTGCTTTAACCTAATATGTCTACAGGAAACATAGGAAATTGGGACAACCAATATAGACGGATTCCGCTCTTTCTGTACTCCAGCAATCCCTTCAAGAGGAGGTAGAGCAAGAGGGGGCTTTCTAACCTTGTTCAGAACCACCTTAAGTTTAAAGGTTTTTGGTTTTTATAATGAGTCCCCATATGAGCATCTTCTGGTGGGTGAAGGCTCCGGAGGAAGCAATATGCTGCTAATTAACAATTATGATAACAATTTCAAGGGTCAGAAGTCATAGATGACCGACTCACTTGAGAAGGTGATCAAAGCAACACTCATAGCCCACGATAACACTCTCAACATCTTATGGATGGGCGACTTTAACAAACACAGTTGCGGCAGTATGGTAAAGTCAATGTGTGGTTTATTTGATGATGAGAGGGAGGTAACTACATACTTCTCACACAATGTCTACATAGGTCATTTAACAGACTCCTTACCATGAGGAACCTAGAAGTTATTAACCTAGTTGATACAACCTCTGGCCTCCTAGAGAAAACATTCAGCACCATTTCTCAGGGTTCTACCATTGACTATTGGCAGTACCGTTCCCCCAAAAAGCCCTTTTTAGTCATACTAAAATCCACATCTCAGCTTTTAGTGATCATGCAGCGATAAAATCCCAAATAAAATGGAAAGAAGGACACAGTCCTCCATCAAGGAGAGTTCCCAAACCCTTTACAGTGAGAAAGTATGCTAAAGTCCTCAAATGGGACAAGATAATGAAGGAGGAATTGATTCTTCGGATTGTAGCCAACGGTCAGTCATGGATATTGGCCTCTCTTGACCCGTATACTGGTCTCATCAGAGTAGTGGCAGCCTTTGAGATAATTCTGGGCAAAGTAAAAAGTAACTTTACAGGCCCAGTGTTATTCCTATTGTTGTTCTTTAATTACTCCACATCTCATTGGTTTGATGCAGCTTACACTAAGACATTAAATACCTCCATATGGCCCTCAGAAGAAATCCAAGAGACAATGATTTAGTCAGGCATCTGTGACATTTATTTAAAGAAACCAGGACGGCTAGACTGAGAACCTTGAAGGAGGGGGCATGGGAAAGCCTTCTACAGGCAGCATCTACAAAAAATGCAAGGGACTTCTGGTCTGTACAATAATTTAACAAAAAAGAGAGGGGGGACCCTGGAGCTATTAAGGTCCAGTGCCCATGCTCCTATATCAATATCAAAACAAAAAAGGGGGGT
Source organism: Lissotriton helveticus (assembly GCF_964261635.1). Classification (NCBI taxonomy): domain Eukaryota; kingdom Metazoa; phylum Chordata; class Amphibia; order Caudata; family Salamandridae; genus Lissotriton; species Lissotriton helveticus. The sequence continues at coordinate 1,419,954,046 of NC_136063.1, read as the reverse complement.
CTGTAATCTATGCCCCATTTTTGAAACAGGGCACAAACCCTAACCTAGTAGTCCATGTGGACGAGGATACCTGGGTGGAACACTTCCTCAAAATATTCGGGCTTCCTCACGAAGATAGGGAACTCTCCCTCAATGATGACATGGCTGACCTCTCACCCACCCCAACATATTTCCCGGCAAAGGTCAGATACGGATTTCTTATCATGGACAAAGCACACTTTTCAAAACGCAGCCATGCTTGGGCCCTTTTAAACTCATACAGCCGGTTAGTCCCTCCCTCCTATTTGGCTTGCACATACACGTTGTATCGCAGTTTCACTGCCATCAGAATGGGTGATTGGCGATTTCTGCAAGATCTACCCTCATGGCGTTGCACGGCAGAGGTCGTAACCTGCAGAGGATGTGGCAAAGTAGCTGAAACTCTGATGCATGTGGTCTGCCTCTGCCCAGCCTTTAACTCCGAACGTAGGTCCAAACTTAAAGTTGAATGGAACGATCCTGTAGGCAAGCGATTATAGTGGCCTTGAACCCTGAAAACACTGCTTTAAACATAAAACTCACAAAATTAATTTAGCTGGCATACCGCAACCTTAACCAAACTGGGCCCTGCTAATGCACCCCCCCCTATATTTTTTAATCTTGATGTTCTCAACAATAGTTTTTAATTTTGAGGGGGCATAAATTGAAATTCTATCATTGAATTAGGTCTGCTGGCGGTCCTGCACATGTACGGCACTATGGGCAATGGGTACTTTATAAAAGGGTTGACGGGAAAAGTATCTTGCACAATACGTCTTAATCTACTCCTTCTCTCATTAATATTGCCCTGTGTATATATTTTTCTTTTAAACTGTTATGGACTAAGGAGGCCCAAGAGTGGACAACCTCTTTTTTTACATTGCTGCCTATCAACTGTGTATGATCTTTCCTTGTTTTAACAGTCGCTTTACAATGTGAACTTTGGAACTTCTTTTAAAGATATAAGTTTATATCTAAATAAAGATACTTTGATTTGATTTGATTTGGTTCAAAGGTTACCACAAAAGATACGGATTGCTACAGTGCAGCACTACTAAGGCCCCTGGCCCTGAAAGAGCCCCTCTAGGCTTCTTTTTTTTAAACTATGACTTTTGGGTACCTTTGTTAACCAACTGACTTTAATGCTATTGCAGTGATCGGGCTGCCAGAATCTTGGAAAAAGACAATTATTATCGATATTCACAAAAAAGGAGGTAAATCCCTGCCAACAAATTGCCGACCCATTTCTTTACAGGATGGTACAGTTAAACTAATGGGACACCTATTACTGAACAGATAAGAGGAGTGGGCCACAGCGAAATATATTCTAATTCCAGTACATTACGGACTAAATAAAGGGAAAGAGACATTGGACCAATGTCTAAATTAGAGTCTGATCATAGCCAAATATATTAAAAGGGTAAGATCTATAGAAGGCATTCATGGGCCTATCAGCAGCCTTTGACTGCATCTCCCATTCTTATCTTTGGGGAATTATGAAGGAGATGGGCATAAATGAGCTGATAATCCTATTCATACATTCGCAGTACTCACAAGCATCTGAGTGCGTTTGGTACCGAAGTGAGGGGGAATGCACAAGGCAATTTCCCATTAATAGGGGAGTCATACATAGGTCGTCCTTGCTCCCTTCCTATTTAAACAAATGACGTGGAAACAGCCCTCTTAGACGCTACAGCAGATGTCCCCATGGTGAATCAAGTCTGTATCCCTATTCTACTCTACGTAGATGATGCAATGCTAATAGCCCAGACTGGTGTGGCACTGAAGAAACTCATAGAGGAGTATGTCATATTTATGACAAAGTTAGATCTCCATGTCAATGAATCAAAAAACGTTATCTTGGTAACAGGGAAACGGCATAAACAATTCCCATCCCTTCACATAGTGGGACATGAATTTGAATTGACAGAAACCTTCTCCTATATCTGGGTCTTGTTCGACAGAATGACCATGTGGTCAAATATGGTCCCTAACAAATGTCTCCTGCTGAAAAAAAGCATTATGGACATGTGATGACGAGAGCCCTGGGGGCACTGCGAAACCCTGCTTGTTGGTTTTGCCAGCAGCTGTTGTGGCTGCTCTTATGGGTCGAAGTGGAGGATGCGGGTCATCTGTGGTGGAGCAGGAAGGGGGAGGAGTATTCCGATGCGAAAAGGTGCAACCGGCGAGAGACGGGGAGACTTGGGGGTGCCGAAGAAGATGTGGGCAGCAGGAGTAGCAAGGAAAAAGCAGTCCCAGGGAAGAGGGTATCAGATGACAACGGACAGGAGGGATGAGTAAAGAATGGGAGCCGGGACGGTCAGCGGGAAGGCTTGCCAGACGAGGCAGTCATGGCTCTGTCATCGAGCCATGGTTTCAGGCATGTGCTGTGGAACTCAGTATTCAGGATGAGCCGGTGGATCTCGTCTCACGGGCACATCATGGGGCTGACGGGTGAACAGCAGTATAAGGAAGGAGGTCCTGGGAGCAGAACATTAATAGAGTACAGGGGATATCACAACTGGCACAACACCCCAAGGTGGCACCCTAGAAAAGAACTCCCTGCCTGTATATAGTAGGGTGTATGCTACCACCTGAGGCCAACAATGACTTCCCCTTCTTATTCACACTTTAGATGCGGTGACATGGTGAAGGGCTAATATTTTTCTCTTCGGCACGAAGACACTAATGCCTGTGGCTTTCCTGTCCCTAGGGCATCCTGCCTCCAGAGGATAGTGGACCCATATTTCTACTCCTACACCAGTGAGGGAACTGCGAGTAGAAGCAAGCCAGGAAAACCGAGAGAGAAGCTAAAAGTCTTGTGAGGGCCATTATCAACGCCCCCTATTTCATTGACTATGTAATAAAAAGCATATCATATCAAAAAAAACCCTGCCCTACGATCTCATCCTGTGACAGGCCATATTTTCTTTCATTAAAAACTAGGGTCTACGCCATTAGAGGCAATCAAAAAGATCATACAGCAAAAGCCCTCTCTGTAGCCACATGTGAGGCAGGGGTGTGGGGCTCGGCTAATGTTGATACCCTCCAAAGCATCGAAGATACCTTTATGAAAGAATGTGTTGCCCTCCACAGAATTTGTTCAAACTTCAACACCCACTCTGAGCTGGAAGTCCCTTATATATCAGAGATGGTTCGGATTGCCCTGATTCTATTATGGCATTCACTATGGAGAAGGGAAACTGTTGACACCAAATATCATTAGGGATTGCTTAACCCTTGACGACCACGTACATAAGGTTACCTGGATCCAAAATGTTAAAAAAACACTGACTTTCTTGGATTTGCAGTCTCTGTTTACAAACCCAGCTATTTGCTTGAGAAACCCCTAAAGACCTAATTAAAGTTTGTTCTTAACTAAAATGGATAGTGATAGTAACCGTACCAAAACCATGGTGATAATATATCTGAAGGCACCTTCCATCCCCCCTGATGTAAATTCATATCTGTTGTTTGTGACTACTCCTTAACATTGTTATGTATTAGTAAGACTTTGTTTACACCATATACCATGCATGCTGAGCCACCCCATGGGAGTTTTCTCTCCCCAAGCTTTACCAGCTTGTCCGTGCGATAGAGTATCTCCTTAAACAAACCTGCACATTATGGGGCAGATTTATGAAGGCCTTGCGCCGCCGGTGCGTCATTTTTAACATGGGAAAAAGTGACGCACCGGCGGCGCAAGGCCTTCATAAATCTGCCCCATATGTTTTTGCAAATTTTATGTGGTGCATCGCAAAAGACTTATCCTTTCCCTTGTCAGTGTCACCCAGCACTTTATTTCTTACAAATGTTGTCTGATCAACATGTATGCTACTGCTTAGAGTCTTATTTATGTTTGTCAACAATGACTAGGAGATGCCTTTAGTAGAACGGTCCAGTTGATTTTTAAGTTTGTCATGCTAATTGCAATTTTAGGGTTTTTGAAGGTTTGCACGTTTTAATAATCTTTTACTAAAGTGTATTTATGACACAATAGACAATATCGATTGTACTTTTTGATTCTGCTCAGACACATTATTATTAAACTCTCTTGTAGAAAGAATGTAATAAAGAAATAATGATAGCCAAAATGTTATATTACACCAAGGTAACTGTTTTAGCATTCATGTTATTAACTTTGCATTATTCACTGACCTTTTTTAATATTGTTGCTCAACTTTCTTTTTTATGTGTGATATTTCTCCTCGTGGCCTCTGTAACGTTATCAATAACTCTGTATTATGCACTGATACTTTACAAAACTGAAGTCTAATGTTGCACTATACTTTTATGATCTATGTTTTAATTAGATTGAATAAAGTGAATTGATTGATTGATTGAAGTAAGTTAAATATGCTAATTGTGGATAAGCCAAAGTTATTATGTTTAGAGTACAGAGGATATGCACTTTAGCACTGACTTTCAGAGGTAAAGTGCCCAGAATCCTAAAGTAAAAACAAATTAATTCAGCAGAAAGGGGAGGAGGAAGACAAAATGATCGGGGGTGGCCCTGCAGCAAGGGCCATGTCCAACAATGCCCACATGTACTCTGAACAAACAATATTTATATGGTATGCTGTCCCTATTTAGTATGTGACAATTTTTTTATGGTTTAAAATAATTGTAATTGACTTATATAAACTTACATATACACATGACAGTTATTGTAGTTATTAGTAGCAAGTGTAACCTTCGATACATGCATCTATATATACATATCAGCAGCAATTCTGATGTGGTCTGATATACAAATGTATCCTGTGGTGTAATATATAGTTTAGAATAGAATAGAATATAATACCTAACCAACCCTCTCATGATACACAGATTTACGCACTTCCGTTAGGCTTTTTCTATAGACCTTTAAGCCAAAATATAAGGGAACAGGGACACAGAAGTATCCCCCCCCCCCTTTTATTTTCATCCATACAAGAATCAAGATACCTTCCCAATACACACAAGCAATCACTTTACTGTCCTCAAAGGCCTTGAAGCATGCGACTGACAGAGGGGGGATAGGGTGGCCCAACAAGCCTTCACGTGCTCTGAAGTTAACCCTACCATAAAGGGCACTGGTAACAACATAATAAAATTAATACCTGGTATATAGCAGGGCAAAGGTCAAACAAGGAAGTTCCTGAATTGATTAGTTATATAACTTGCTTTAACCTAATATGTCTACAGGAAACATAGGAAATTGGGACAACCAATATAGACGGATTCCGCTCTTTCTGTACTCCAGCAATCCCTTCAAGAGCAGGTAGAGCAAGAGGGGGCTTTCTAACCTTGTTCAGAACCACCTTAAGTTTAAAGGTTTTTGGTTTTTATAATGAGTCCCCATATGAGCATCTTCTGGTGGGTGAAGGCTCCGGAGGAAGCAATATGCTGCTAATTAACAATTATGATAACAATTTCAAGGGTCAGAAGTCATAGATGACCGACTCACTTGAGAAGGTGATCAAAGCAACACTCATAGCCCACCATAACACTCTCAACATGTTATGGATGGGCGACTTTAACACACACAGTTGCGGCAGTATGGTAAAGTCAATGTGTGGTTTATTTGATGATGAGAGGGAGGTAACTACATACTTCTCACACAATGTCTACATAGGTCATTTAACAGACTCCTTACCATGAGGAACCTAGAAGTTATTAACCTAGTTGATACAACCTCTGGCCTCCTAGAGAAAACATTCAGCACCATTTCTCAGGGTTCTACCATTGACTATTGGCAGTACCGTTCCCCCAAAAAGCCCTTTTTAGTCATACTAAAATCCACATCTCAGCTTTTAGTGATCATGCAGCGATAAAATCCCAAATAAAATGGAAAGAAGGACACAGTCCTCCATCAAGGAGAGTTCCCAAACCCTTTACAGTGAGAAAGTATGCTAAAGTCCTCAAATGGGACAAGATAATGAAGGAGGAATTGATTCTTCGGATTGTAGCCAACGGTCAGTCATGGATATTGGCCTCTCTTGACCCGTATACTGGTCTCATCAGAGTAGTGGCAGCCTTTGAGATAATTCTGGGCAAAGTAAAAAGTAAATTTACAGGCCCAGTGTTATTCCTATTGTTGTTCTTTAATTACTCCACATCTCATTGGTTTGATGCAGCTTACACTAGGACATTAAATACCTCCATATGGCCCTCAGAAGAAATCCAAGAGACAATGATTTAGTCAGGCATCTGTGACATTTATTTAAAGAAACCAGGACGGCTAGACTGAGAACCTTGAAGGAGGGGGCATGGGAAAGCCTTCTACAGGCAGCATCTACAAAAAATGCAAGGGACTTCTGGTCTGTACAATAATTTAACAAAAAAGAGAGGGGGGACCCTGGAGCTATTAAGGTCCAGTGTCCATGCTCCTATATCAATATCAAAACAAAAAAGGGGGGTCTGTAATCAATGCCCCATTTTTGAAACAGGGCACAAACCCTAACCTAGTAGTCCATGTGGACGAGGATACCTGGGTGGAACACTTCCTCAAAATATTCGGGCTTCCTCACGAAGATAGGGAACTCTCCCTCAATGATGACATGGCTGACCTCTCACCCACCCCAACATATTTCCCGGCAAAGGTCAGATACGGATTTCTTATCATGGACAAAGCACACTTTTCAAAACGCAGCCATGCTTGGGCCCTTTTAAACTCATACAGCCGGTTAGTCCCTCCCTCCTATTTGGCTTGCACATACACGTTGTATCGCAGTTTCACTGCCATCAGAATGGGTGATTGGCAATTTCTGCAAGATCTACCCTCATGGCGTTGCACGGCAGAGGTCGTAACCTGCAGTGGATGTGGCAAAGTAGCTGAAACTCTGATGCATGTGGTCTGCCTCTGCCCAGCCTTTAACTCCGAACGTAGGTCCAAACTTAAAGTTGAATGGAACGATCCTGTAGGCAAGCGATTATAGTGGCCTTGAACCCTGAAAACACTGCTTTAAACATAAAACTCACAAAATTCATTCAGCTGGCATACCGCAACCTTAACCAAACTGGGCCCTGCTAATGCACCCCCCCTATATTTTTTAATCTTGATGTTCTCAACAATAGTTTTTAATTTTGAGGGGGCATAAATTGAAATTCTATCATTGAATTAGGTCTGCTGGCGGTCCTGCACATGTACGGCACTATGGGCAATGGGTACTTTATAAAAGGGTTGACGGGAAAAGTATCTTGCACAATACGTCTTAATCTACTCCTTCTCTCATTAATATTGCCCTGTGTATATATTTTTCTTTTAAACTGTTATGGACTAAGGAGGCCCAAGAGCGGACAACCTCTTTTTTTACATTGCTGCCTATCAACTGTGTATGATCTTTCCTTGTTTTAACAGTCGCTTTAGAATGTGAACTTTGGAACTTCTTTTAAAGATATAAGTTTATATCTAAATAAAGATACTTTGATTTGATTTGATTTGGTTCAAAGGTTACCACAAAAGATACGGATTGCTACAGTGCAGCACTACTAAGGCCCCTGGCCCTGAAAGAGCCCCTCTAGGCTTCTTTTTTTTAAACTATGACTTTTGGGTACCTTTGTTAACCAACTGACTTTAATGCTATTGCAGTGATCGGGCTGCTGGAATCTTGGAAAAAGACAATTATTATCGATATTCACAAAAAAGGAGGTAAATCCCTGTCAACAAATTGCCGACCCATTTCTTTACAGGATGGTACAGTTAAACTAATGGGACACCTATTACTGAACAGATAAGAGGAGTGGGCCACAGCGAAATATATTCTAATTCCAGTACATTACGGACTAAATAAAGGGAAAGAGACATTGGACCAATGTCTAAATTAGAGTCTGATCATAGCCAAATATACTAAAAGGGTAAGATCTATAGAAGGCATTCATGGGCCTATCAGCAGCCTTTGACTGCATCTCCCATTCTTATCTTTGGGGAATTATGAAGGAGATGGGCATAAATGAGCTGATAATCCTATTCATACATTAGCAGTACTCACAAGCTTCTGAGTGTGTTTGGTACCGAAGTGAGGGGGAATGCACAAGGCAATTTCCCATTAATAGGGGAGTCATACATAGGTCGTCCTTGCTCCCTTCCTATTTAAACAAATGACGTGGAAACAGCCCTCTTAGACGCTACAGCAGATGTCCCCATGGTGAATCAAGTCTGTATCCCTATTCTACTCTACGTAGATGATGCAATGCTAATAGCCCAGACTGGTGTGGCACTGAAGAAACTCATAGAGGAGTATGTCATATTTATGACAAAGTTAGATCTCCATGTCAATGAATCAAAAAACGTTATCTTGGTAACAGGGAAACGGCATAAACAATTCCCATCCCTTCACATAGTGGGACATGAATTTGAATTGACAGAAACCTTCTCCTATATCTGGGTCTTGTTCGAGAGAATGACCATGTGGTCAAATATGGTCCCTAACAAATGTCTCCTGCTGAAAAAAAGCATTATGGACATGTGATGACGAGAGCCCTGGGGGCACTGCGAAACCCTGCTTGTTGGTTTTGCCAGCAGCTGTTGTGGCTGCTCTTATGGGTCGAAGTGGAGGATGCGGGTCATCTGTGGTAGAGCAGGAAGGGGGAGGAGTATTCCGATGCAAAAAGGTGCAACCGGCGAGAGACGGGGAGACTTGGGGGTGCCGAAGAAGATGTGGGCAGCAGGAGTAGCAAGGAAAAAGCAGTCCCAGGGAAGAGGGTATCAGATGACAACGGACAGGAGGGATGAGTAAAGAATGGGAGCCGGGACGGTCAGCGGGAAGGCTTGCCAGACGAGGCAGTCATGCCTCTGTCATCGAGCCATGGTTTCAGGCATGTGCTGTGGAACTCAGTATTCAGGATGAGCCGGTGGATCTCGACTCACGGGCACATCATGGGGCTGACGGGTGAACAGCAGTATAAGGAAGGAGGTCCTGGGAGCAGAACATTAATAGAGTACAGGGGATATCACAACTGGCACAACACCCCAAGGTGGCACCCTAGAAAAGAACTCCCTGCCTGTATATAGTAGGGTGTATGCTACCACCTGAGGCCAACAATGACTTCCCCTTCTTATTCACACTTTAGATGCGGTGACATGGTGAAGGGCTAATATTTTTCTCTTCGGCACGAAGACACTAATGCCTGTGGCTTTCCTGTCCCTAGGGCATCCTGCCTCCAGAGGATAGTGGACCCATATTTCTACTCCTACACCAGTGAGGGAACTGCGAGTAGAAGCAAGCCAGGAAAACCGAGAGAGAAGCTAAAAGTCTTGTGAGGGCCATTATCAACGCCCCTTATTTCATTGACTATGTAATAAAAAGCATATCATATCAAAAAAAACCCTGCCCTACGATCTCATCCTGTGACAGGCCATATTTTCTTTCATTAAAAACTAGGGTCTACGCCATTAGAGGCAATCAAAAAGATCATACAGCAAAAGCCCTCTCTGTAGCCACATGTGAGGCAGGGGTGTGGGGCTCGGCTAATGTTGATACCCTCCAAAGCATCGAAGATACCTTTATGAAAGAATGTGTTGCCCTCCACAGAATTTGTTCAAACTTCAACACCCACTCTGAGCTGGAAGTCCCTTATATATCAGAGATGGTTCGGATTGCCCTGATTCTATTATGGCATTCACTATGGAGAAGGGAAACTGTTGACACCAAATATCATTAGGGATTGCTTAACCCTTGACGACCACGTACATAAGGTTACCTGGATCCAAAATGTTAAAAAAACACTGACTTTCTTGGATTTGCAGTCTCTGTTTACAAACCCCGCTATTTGCTTGAGAAACCCCTAAAGACCTAATTAAAGTTTGTTCTTAACTAAAATGGATAGTGATAGTAACCGTACCAAAACCATGGTGATAATATATCTGAAGGCACCTTCCATCCCCCCTGATGTAAATTCATATCTGTTGTTTGTGACTACTCCTTAACATTGTTATGTATTAGTAAGACTTTGTTTACACCATATACCATGCATGCTGAGCCACCCCATGGGAGTTTTCTCTCCCCAAGCTTTACCAGCTTGTCCGTGCGATAGAGTATCTCCTTAAACAAACCTGCACATTATGGGGCAGATTTATGAAGGCCTTGCGCCGCCGGTGCGTCATTTTTAACATGGGAAAAAGTGACGCACCGGCGGCGCAAGGCCTTCATAAATCTGCCCCATATGTTTTTGCAAATTTTATGTGGTGCATCGCAAAAGACTTATCCTTTCCCTTGTCAGTGTCACCCAGCACTTTATTTCTTACAAATGTTGTCTGATCAACATGTATGCTACTGCTTAGAGTCTTATTTATGTTTGTCAACAATGACTAGGAGATGCCTTTAGTAGAACGGTCCAGTTGATTTTTAAGTTTGTCATGCTAATTGCAATTTTAGGGTTTTTGAAGGTTTGCACGTTTTAATAATCTTTTACTAAAGTGTATTTATGACACAATAGACAATATCGATTGTACTTTTTGATTCTGCTCAGACACATTATTATTAAACTCTCTTGTAGAAAGAATGTAATAAAAAAATAATGATAGCCAAAATGTTATATTACACCAAGGTAACTGTTTTAGCATTCATGTTATTAACTTTGCATTATTCACTGACCTTTTTTAATATTGTTGCTCAACTCTCTTTTTTATGTGTGATATTTCTCCTCGTGGCCTCTGTAACGTTATCAATAACTCTGTATTATGCACTGATACTTTACAAAACTGAAGTCTAATGTTGCACTATACTTTTATGATCTATGTTTTAATTAGATTGAATAAAGTGAATTGATTGATTGATTGAAGTAAGTTAAATATGCTAATTGTGGATAAGCCAAAGTTATTATGTTTAGAGTACAGAGGATATGCACTTTAGCACTGACTTTCAGAGGTAAAGTGCCCAGAATCCTAAAGTAAAAACAAATTAATTCAGCAGAAAGGGGAGGAGGAAGACAAAATGATCGGGGGTGGCCCTGCAGCAAGGGCCATGTCCAACAATGCCCACATGTACTCTGAACAAACAATATTTATATGGTATGCTGTCCCTATTTAGTATGTGACAATTTTTTTATGGTTTAAAATAATTGTAATTGACTTATATAAACTTACATATACACATGACAGTTATTGTAGTTATTAGTAGCAAGTGTAACCTTCGATACATGCATCTATATATACATATCAGCAGCAATTCTGATGTGGTCTGATATACAAATGTATCCTGTGGTGTAATATATAGTTTTCACCATAAATGTATCTTGCTTGTAGCAGGAGGTATAGTACATGATACAATGATGTGTACTTGTATAAAGACGGCTCTTTTCCATTCTGGGAGAAGTATAGTTTGTCATGTCTGAGCATATTGCTGAGGTACATTCTTGAGTTGTAAGTATAGTTGTCATGTAAGACTAACTAAATGAAGTGGATATGGATGTCTGTGGATCTTCTTTTGTGGGTAGGGACTTCCTGAGATTGGCTGCTTCAACAGAGAAAGATGTTCCACTCAAGGTTTTTTTCTTGTAGTTAGGAATTATGAGGCTGGCAGACTTTCGTATTCACAGGGTCTTTTGTTGTATGTATCTGTTGATTTTGTTACCGAGGAAGAGTGGTTCATTACCATGTATTGCTTTGTTTGAAATACAAAGCAGATTGAAGGAGGATCTTCTGGCAACTGGTAACCAGTGTAGTGTCCTCAATGCAGGATGCAGGGGAGATGTTTCCTTGTGGCTTTCCATGTGGGAGGAATCTAAGAGCAGCGTTCTGAATTATTTGTTGTTGTCTCATAGTTGACCAAGTTGAGCCATGGTGCAGACAATTAATGTAGTCCAGTTCAATAGGACAAGAGAGATGGTAGTTTCAACCTTGTGTCAGTACCCTAGGTGTGAAAAGATGAATCCCAGGGCTTTTATTGTGAAAAAGCCTCATGCAGTACCTTAACCACTTGTGGATTAATTTACCGCTTGCCGTTCATGGTAATTCCAAGCTTTTTTTACCTTCTTTCAGAGGTGGTCCTAGATCATCAGGCCAAGTGCAGAGTGGGTCAAAGGTTTTCCAGTCTCCTCAGGTGACTATGCAGGTTCTGGAAGCATTCAATATAGAGTGGCTATATGTCATCTATTGGTCAATGTCCCAGAGGGAAACAAAGAGTTTTGATGTTTTAATGTCCTTTTGTGTTTTCAATTTAAGAGGTATCTGTGTAGTTATAGAAGGTGGTATCAAACCAATTGATCAGAACATGATTTCATGTAGATGTTGAAAAGCATGGTGAGATGAATGAGCTTTGAGCAACTTCTGCTTTAATATTGTAAGGTTTAGATGTGAATCGGGGTGTATAAATAATATTTGTTTTGTTGTGGAGGTAGGATGAATTCCAAATGATAGCTCTGCCCTCTATTCCGGCTTCCTTAAGTCCTTGTATGAGTGTATAGTTATCTACTGTGTCAAAAGCCTCTGAATGATCCAAGGGAAGAAAGGCAGCAGCTATGTTCTGGTCAATGGTCATCTCAGACAGACAGATATTAGAGCTGATTCAGTTCATTTTCCTGGACAAAACTATTTTGTAAGTCGAATGGTATGAATCGTCTTCAATGAATGTGAGATCTGGGCAGAAGCTGCTCTTTGTATGAGTTTGTCCAGTAATGCCCCATTTGCTCTAGGTCTTGATTTTCTAGATTTTTTTTTTTAAAAGGAAGCGTATGTATGCTTTTTTATGTCTTACGGGAAAACGCCTGCCATTAAGGAGTTGTTGATGAGTGTTCTTACTGGGATGGCTGTTAAATCGGATAGTAGGATGTTTTTGATTATTTGAAGGGAACTAGGGTTGGAGGGGCAGCCTACTGGCTTGCTTGCTTTGACAAGATCCAGAATTTCAGTTGGTGATAGTTTTGTTGAAAGAGCGAAGTTGCTGTGATTGCGTTTAGTTGGAGAGTATTGTTTGAAACAGGTTGGGGCTAATTTTTTGTCGTTGTTTAAGTAGTTATCCAACATATTTGCTTTCAGATGTGTAATGGGTAGCTAGTTTGTCACAAAAATCTTGAGAAATGGAATTGGTAGCTTCTATGCCTTTTTGCCTTATGGAATCCTGTGAGTATTTTTTAGAAATCTTCATGGGCACACCTTGCATTGTTGATTCACTTTGAATAGTATACTTTTCTGCTTTTTGTATTTTTGACTTGTATATTGTGTTGTGTCTGTGTAGGGGTATCTTCTCTTCATGGTTGTTTGTTTTGAACCAGTTGCATTTAAGCTTAGCATTTTGTTGCATAATCTTTTTTTTTATTCCTTATTCACCCAGGGGACGTGTTGTCTTTTGTTTTGCTTAGATGGCTTCAGAGGAGTTAAGTAATTAAAAGCTCTCTGGAGCCATTCATAGAGTGTTGGCATAGAATTGATTGTAACCAGACATGTGTGGAGGTAAGCAGATCTTCTAATTCCTCATAATTCAACATGTTCCATGGTCAGTATCTGGTTGAGGGTAGGATGGTTTTATTTGTGGTGGGTTTTGGTGTCTTGTGTTGGAAGGCTATGACGAAGTGCTCTAAGTGATTCTTTGGAGTGAGACTAGGTTTGGGTTGGCAAAAATGACAATGAATGTGGGGCCATCAATGTGTATGGGGTTAGAAACAAGTTGCTGTTGGATGTGTGTGTTTAGACCAATGAGGATAGTTGTGTGGTGTGGCATAACCAGATGCTGAGATCACCAAGGATGCATAGGTTTGAGTGTAGTGTAAGAAGGTTATTGATTGTGTCCAGGAATGGGTCTGGGAATGCTGCATTTGCAGGTCGTGGTCTGTATAGAAGGAGAAAGTAACATGAAATTGTTGGTGTAGGGTTGCGACTGATAAGGAGAGTCTCACAACCTTGCAAAGAACCGTACTAAGCTGTGGTGAGATTTGTTGTTTCTATAAGTATGATGGCAAAGCTGCCTCCTCTTTTGCTAAGTGATTTTGTGTAAAGATTTTATATTCTGGGGGAAAAGCTTCAGGTAATACTGGTGTCAAATCTTCCCAAGCCATGTTTCGTAATGAAAAGCAAGTCAGGTTGACTGTCTAACATTAGTTTGATTATGTCATATTTGTTATTTTAAATGGAAGACGCATTTATCAATAGGCATTGTAAATATTCTATTTTGAAGGTGGAAACTGTTTGTGTTGGAGGAAGGTGAGTATTGCCTATTGAAGGTATGGGTGGTCTGCTAATGTTGGTGGTGTTAATTGTCAGGGGAGAGAGGTAGTGATATTTATTGTTAACATTGTGGTCTTTCAAAAGGCTTAGAAGATTTTATTGGGGTCTGGTTGTGTAGGTGGTGGTGAGTGTGTTTGAAATAGAGGGGTTGGGCCTTGGAGTTGTGACTGAATGTTTTTTTTCGGATAGATAAGGGGGTACAAGGTTATGTTGATTGTGTGTGGGAGAGGGGAGGTAGTGGAGTATTAGTGTCATGTTGTATGGCTCTGAATTGAGCAATGAATGATAGTCATGGGTGGGTATTGTGTGTTTGTGTATTGGTCGATTGGTGTATTTTCTGCATGGAAAGGTCAGGTTTAGAAAGCTTTAAATGCGAGTAATATATACTGGTATTTTCCTAAGAGTGGATGTGTGTATGAATATTGGGATGGGTGTGAAGTTTTAAATGAGTGAAAGTATGTGTCGGTAAATTTTGTATGTATGTTTTGTTTTGTTTTTGAAGGTCAATATCATTTTGTATTGTGTTAGTAATTTGAGGTGGTTGTGTTGTAGTACAGAGTAGTTGGATGTGTAGGTGTTTGTGGGTGTAGGGATATAAAGGTATGTGGGAGTGTGTTCTAGTACTGGGTAGGGTCTGGTTTGTGAGTGAAGAGCGGAGTGACAAATTATATTTGTATAGAGTGCTGTATGTTTGTTGTGAGTTTGTGTGCATGGCTGCATTTGTTGTTCTTTCCTGTAACGTGGTTTTAGAATACAGAACTGGCAGCATCTCTGGCCCTATGCCTGACCTGACCCTGACAGGTACAAACAGGCAGCACCCTTAACTTGTTGCACTTTACTTGGACACTCAGGCTGGATGCCCTGAGCCCTAAGATTAAATAGTCCTAATGATCAGGCGACCTGAGGCCAATGGGAACACTAGCACTAACTAATTAAAACCCTAGCTCTAAAGCTCAGAACCAATGGGAGCTCAGACCTAGTAACCAATCACAGCCATAGACCTCTTAGCCAATCAAAACCCAAACCCTAAACATTAGGTCTAATAAAAACCCTTGTACTAAGAACCAGTAAGAACCCAAACCCAAAGCCCTAGGTCCCATGCAAACTCTAGTCCTAAGAACCAATCAGTACCCTAGCCCCGTCAACCAATCAGAGCCCAAACTCTAAGGCCTAGGTCCAATACAACCCCTGGCCCAAGGAACTAATAATAACCCTAGCCATGTCAACCAACCAGAACACAAACTCTAAGTACCAGATCCAATACAAACCCTGGTTCTAGGAAACAATCAAAAACCTAGCCCTATCAATCAATCAGAACCCAAACCCTAAGTCCTAGGTCCAATACAAATACTAGCTCCGAGTGCCAATCAGAAAATGGATGTAACAACCAATAAAAATCTTCTTTTAAGAGCATGTGACCTTAAATTTAAGGTCCTGTGCACGGTATGAGGGGAGACGGGTAGCCTGCTCTGGTGACTGTGAGCCAATCACTTAAACTTAAACTGCTGTGCAGGGGAGAGGGAAATGCTTTGTAGATTTCAGTGTCCTTGGATACAGACCAGCCCAATACATGCTAAATAATGCTTTCTGCGCACTTGAGGGTACGTATTTGTACATGCCAAAACAAGTGCTACACACATCCCGGGATACAAGGTAAAAGACTTTGTACGTTTTATAAAAATGTATATTTATTTTGAAAATTATAAAATATATTACATTGAAATAGACTTTTTAAATTATTTAAAAAAAATATAACAACAAAATAACTAACCTTTATTTTTATAAACAAATACATAAAAATATTTAAATGCATAGAAAATATACATTAAAAAATAAATATTAAATACATCTATACTTAAAATTGAAATGCACCAAATATCTTTTTAAACACTAAATTGTATGCACATAAATGCAATTTTTAAAATAATTCTAACATTTTAAAACAAAAATAATAACTCATTTGAAATTAAAAGCTTTTCCTTTGTAAAAATATAAATCATCTAATTACACAATCTTGTTAGATATAACAGACACACACTGTCACAATATCTTCTTTATTGGGAATGAGTCTGAACAGCTCAGTGAGAAGATTCAGCCCTCCGCCATGTTCCGCTCCCGGCACCACATGACTCCCCACTGGGCAGAGCAGCTAAAGCGGTTTATAGACTGTGAGACAAAATATAAATAAATACTAACTAAAAGAATTAAACATAATATTACATTTAAATATTTAAAAAATAACATTATATGAAAAATATATTTCTAAAAATGTTAAACCATCTAAAAACTTTTTAAAACACTTCCTCTGTTTTCCATATCAACTCTGAATTCTGCAATAAAAAATAAACACTACTTTATAAATTCTACATTCACAAAGTAAATAAACACAAAAATATAAATACATATGTAATAAAATGTAAAATTTGAAATGTGATATATAAAAGTGAAGAATTATAGTGAAAAACATATTTTAAAAAACTACTCGCCCCTCCCTGTATAATAGCAACAGAATGCTCCTAAAATTTGTAAAGGTTGTAAACAAAAAATACATACAATAAATATTAAATAAAATATTTCACTAACATAGAAAAACTATATTACACACATCTACATTATAAACAACAATATTTGATAATTTTTTATTAAATACAACACTAACAAACAATATTCTTACATGGGATATTCAAAAATAAAAAAATGTGGTCCTAACGAGATAAATGTTTCTAAATTATGATAGGATGATATTTCTACCCTGATCTTTTAGTAAAACACCAGTGTAATACTTATGTGCAACAGGGGTGTAATATGCCTTGCTTCAGCCTCCATGGTGAATGGGGCTGCCACATCTCAGGGACCCCCCATTCTTTTCTTAAACTGATAGTTTTGTTAGATATTGAAGTCTCAGGGGGCCCTTATCATATTATGCAAGGGTGCCCCACCATTTTGCATTATACCACTGCTGTGCAGATTTACTGATAAGAGGTCAGAACAACTGGTCAGAGATTAGTTATATATTCTCTGTAAATAAAAAATTAAAACATAATGTTCTAGTAAACCTTATTATTATTATTTTTAATTTGAAGGGTCTCATATCAGATCTGTTCCCAAGATGTCATTGTAGCTCTCCTTGCAACTGACAACATCAATATCTTGACTTTACTATATGTTGATTGCTCCCAAGGGACAGGGCAAAGTAAATATTATTAACGAACGCCATGGTAAAGTGATATACGAACTTGAGTTAATGTAACACCACGTCTCCTTGTTGAATAATTTAGAAGATTATGACCTCAACAGACATTTAACGCTCTTAAGGAGTTCTACGATTGTGCATCTGCACAATCTAATACAACTGGCAAAATAGCAAACTAATGTTGTAATGGAACGTTTGGTCTGTAGAACAATTCAGGACTTCACTCAAGCAACAAAAAAAAACAGTGAATGAGCTGAATTAGAGCTTCAAGTAATTGGAGAAATAAAAACACTTGTTCGATTAAAGTGTGATTTGAAAAAGCAGCGATTGGAATCAAAATATTCTGCATAAGGCAGGAGTATCCTCTGCATCTGCGAAAAATCTACAAACTGTTTACATTTCAAATGCATAAACATGTCAAACATTTAAAACAACAGTGATATAATAAGATATGTTAGATGTCACTTGTGGGGAACTAAAGGCCTCATTTATGAGGAATTGTCATAGGGCAGCAGCACAAGTCTTCTCGCTGCCTTATGCCAATGTTAAATGGCAGGAATGCACTGTATTTATGAATTACAGTGCATTCCTGTATTTTCCCCTGCAATGGTGCACAATTTGCTGCCTAGCACCAACGTAGGCACCCTTGCACGATGGCGAAAGGGTGCCTCTGTTGCAGGCAGGAATGTTTTTGTGCAGGAAGGGGCAACTTCCTACACAAAAACAATCCAGAGAGACATATTTCTCCATGCTGCAGCACGCATGGAAAGAGGAAAAAATGAGGAGAAATAAAAATCTTTCTCCTCATTTTGCCTGCTCTGGGGAGGCGTAAGATTTTGGCAGTGCGCCAGGCTTATGTGATTAAGTAAATCTGGGGCAGCGCCAAATCTATGAGTGCTGCAGGGGAAAACCCACTGCAACGCCCATGGATCGCCTCCTTGACGCAGAGTAAGGCAAGGCAGCGACTTGCGCTGCTTTGTCTTACCACATATGTATGAGTCCATGCAAAGCCCCATAAATACGATTGAGAGGGTTGCGCCGCCAGAGCTTAAAAAAAGTGACACTACGGCAGCACAAGCCTCTCGTGAAATAAGACAATAATGCTACTGGCGTGTGTAGCTTTACTTGAAACAATACTCTCGAGAAGAAATGGGTTACATTATTTATTAAATGTTCTAACAGCAGTGCAAAGTAGAAGATTGCACCTATTTTTAAGACCTATTCAATTACAAGAAAAGTAACCAGTGTTCAATGGAAATCAAGGCTCGCATCCGTATTGTCTCTTTTACGACGAGGCAAAGAAAATCCCATTCTACTTCCTTCTTTAGTGTTCTATAAATAAACAGCCAATAAATAGGCTATTATGGGCACTAATGAAAAAGTCATTGAGTTCTGAAAATAGGAATTCTTTGTTCTCGTGTAACTTCCAAAGGTCGCAAAGAAAACTCAACTATTTATACATTTAGCCATGACCGAATAGCAATAATTCCTTAATGTAGAAAGAACAGAAATGTGAATTTGTTTCAAAAACATTTTGGTGTAGGAAAGTGACCTTAAACTGTAATTTGCAAAATTTGCCAAATGTAATTTGATACATTTTGATTTTGTTTGTACAGCTGTTATGTCTCGCCATCAATAACTTTTCAAAAGTATACAAATGAACACAAGTGAAATACTCAGTATTATTCAATATGCACACAAATGTTCTTTCTACAATCAAAAATGTCTTCTTGCGTCTCTAATGCCCTCTATCAGATATTCTTCACCTTGATATATGAATGAATGTACGTTGTCCGACTTTCTTCACGTTGATGCTTTCACAATCATGTACATGTGCATATTCTGCTCTTCCTCCAAATAATTATTTTTTATGCATAGAAGATTCTGCACTAGAGCGCTGAGCTCACAATCACAGGGATGAAAACAAAGCACAACCATTTGATAATTTCCATTGCTCTTCTCTCTTCTGAACTGAATAGGGTTTGAAACATGGCACAACAGACTTTCTATTGTCATCCTGTTTGCTTTTCTTTAGCACATATCTTACCCATTGAATGTGGATACTGACAAGTATTTAAAACCCTACATTTGTATATTCACCGCAATCTCGCCGATCGGAGCATACCGGAGCAGAGCAGGAGGGAAGCACAGCAGACACCGCTATCGCTACCAGAGACGCCGCGAGACGGCGCCAATACTCTAAGAGACGCCGCGGTCAAAATCCCGAGCCCTGAGCATCTGCGTCTGTGCCCCCCGTGCCCCCCGCTCCTGAAATCGGTAGGGGGAGCGGCGGGAGTCTCGCCATCGTTTGGAGTGACTGGGCGATCGGAGCGGAGCTTCAGCGGAGGTGAGCTAAGGTGAGCACAGCGGTGCAGCGGCGCAGCAGGCACTCTGGCCATCCTCGCCCCATCTCTGCTCTCTTGCCCCTTGCCCCTTGTATAGCTGGGCTCACAGCGGTGGTGGGGGAGCGGTGGAGCGCTGGATCAAAGCGCGAGCGGGCCCTCAGAACTTTGCGCTCCCCAGGCCCCCCCACAGCCTTTTACAGACTTTCACAGCCTCCTAACTGCATGCAGCCTACCCACAGTCTGGTTACACTATTACACAGTTACCAGACTTCCAGACTTCCTCGCCTTGTCACTCCTGTGGTGATTTGTCTGCCACGCTCTCCCCTGGCGTCGCTTGGCAGTGGCAGTGGTTAGCAGAGGGCGGAGAAGGGGAGGGTGAGCAGCAGATCCAGAGGGGATAAGCTACACCAGCAGCGGGAGCCACTAACTCCTCATAAAGGAACTGGAGCAGGTTGCTGTAGAGGAAGCAAAGGGCTGGATTGGATCGCCTCTCCCACCCGAGTACAACGTGGTCTTAACGTGGTCTTAGCTGCATAAAGGAGTGGCTTTAACAGGTTCAACAGGTCACGTTGCAGCTTTTGGCATATAATAAAGTTATCGGTAAGCCTGCTTCCACTTGGTCCCTCAATAGCTTGTCACGAGACCACACCAGAGAGGCAAAAACACTGAATGAGATCTGGGAGAATAAGAGAGGCAATGCCGCCCATGCCGCCCAGGCCAAAGCGGAGAAAAGCAAAAAAGCAAACCTCCGGTGCTCAGCACAGCCCGGAACCAGAACTCATCTCCACTGACCAGGACCATAGTGAGACTGTAGTGTGGAAGGGACCAATCAGCGCCATGTGTTCTAACAGCCCAAGATCTACACAAAGTTCCATTTCCTAAAGGATATCAGGTCGGCTCTCTACTCAAGCAATGCTGCTCTAAAAGGCCTACAATCTCCGATGTCGCCTTTACAGCCATACGCATCAGCTTCAACCGAAGAATCTGGGGACGCGAAAATGGCCCAAACACAGGAGAAGCAGGAGAGACATCAATCGCTAAACATCCCTCAAACACAAGGTGGGCTTACGACAGGTTTGACTGGAACAACAACTGCAGCTATGCCTGGGAGTTCAGGATCCTCCCCAACGGTAACCAGTCTACAAGGCAGGTCCCCAGGAAGTCAGCCCGCTGATCGCACGACACAAGATCCCTCAGAAATCTCAGAAACTTTTGAACCACTATTGTAATATGAAGCCAGTGACGGAGGTTACTCCAACAACAAAAGAACCTTTGAGAGCCCCATCAAAGAACATGCTAGGTCCTCGGCTTCAGAACAAATCAGTGCCGATAATCCCACCAGCACAAACAATAGTACGTATAGTGGCAACCACAACAACCATAAGAATAACCTTAACAAGGGAACTGAATAAAGAAGCAAAACCTCAATAAAAACCCTCCTACAACATACTCAACGGAGCCTCCCCTCTCACCAAAGAAGCAAAACAGAGGATCCAGGGACAACGGACGCAGACCAGAAAGGAGAAAGGTGGGCGACTACGTCACAATTAGACATCCAAGACTGAGAGGAAATGCTGGAGGTCTACTTACAAGATCAAGAACAAGACAAAGAACAAAAAATGGTGCAAGAACATAGGGTGCCTAGCCCCCAAGTACCCTCCAATCAATCGATCCCTACAGATCAGACCAATAACAGCTCCAATAACAGTGAGCTAACAAAGGATCAAAGTACTGGCGTTTGGCACTCTCTCCTCAACACAATCCAACTGGCCGTTAACGCCCTGCAATTTCAATCAGAAAAGATGGAAATTCAGTTAACATTACTGAATACTTTGGCAGTTTTTACTGCCGGAATAGATGAAAAATTGGGTAACCTGAACAGCCTGATATCAAGAGCCCAAACAGATTCTAAACTAAAATGCAGTTGCGATCAGTTCATTGACAAATTGTCCACCTTGCCATTATGCTCAGCGGCATACTAAAGGAGATCAAAAATGTAATGACCAAAACAACGACAAGGACAACAAGGCTGGACATCCCAAACACAGCAGAGGGAACAGCAAGCAATCTCCCTGTATGCATTCCCCAGACGGGCAGTGCGAACGAGGCCATAGTGACTACGAGAGTCCCTGGCAATGGCGAAGCACCAAAACTCAATGCAAAGCAAAGCCGCCAATAAAAAAGGAAAGGTCGCAACCAAAAGCCCTACACAAATACGTCTTATTTTCCCATCTTTTCAAACATTCACAATAACCAAAAAATCCACCTGGGGACGCAAGCACTCCATCAACTCAAGAACTTTCTCCACCAACAACTTCCAAATATTGCCTGGACCCTGAACGTCCCCAAAACCAGACGTCACCAACTAGGGCACACGAGGAGAAAGAAGAGCTAAACCGAAATAAAAAAAAACAACCACGTCAAAACCACAGCAGGATGAAGTGAAAAGACAAAGACAAACAATTGATCAACTAAGAAAACCAAACTTGGTGATCACTCCAAATCAAAAAATCATGGGGGAAGGATCACTTGTCCTGCATAACCTGGGTATGCAGGTAGGGTACGTGGTGTCTCACAAATTAAAAGACCCTCATGCACGTGTATACTGAGTTCTTGTAGCGGTATATGTTGTCTCCCCGCTCTTTTTTAACACGTGTGTGCATAATCCTCGGGTCAGTATTTATGCACCCTCCGCCTGGAGGATTTACCCTTGGTTAAAACAGTAGTGATCGTGGATAGTGGAAGTGAGGTGCTAGGGGGGTGAGTTAAAATACCCGGACAGCCAGATGCATGACTTTATTGGGTCTGGATTCGGGTAGCCCAATTAGGGAATAATTAGCTGATGTGCAGCTTTGGAATAATAAGGAATTCAAGCGCACTGTAAGGTCGGTGGGCTTTCTTCAGGACCAGTGCAAATCGATAGTGAAAATAAGTGAAATAATGACCTGTTTTCAGTCAGTGCAAGGTCGCATTGTACCTTGCGAAATACGAATGAGCACTCCTTCGGGTCAGGGGCTCGGAGGAGGTGCCTAACTGTGGCGTGATTCCTCCCGCGTAGCTTGTGCTATCGCTGCCTCTTCTAACCCGGATTAGAAGAGGCAGCGATAGCACAATGCGACCTTGCACTGACTGAAAACAGGTCATTATTTCACTTATTTTCACTATCGATTTGCACTGGTCCTGAAGAAAGCCCACCGACCTATACAGGCGACGAGGCTGAAACATGTCTACCATTTTTTAACTCACACCATACAGTGCGCTTCGCTTGAATTCCTTATTATTCCAAAGCTGCACATCAGCTAATTATTCCCTAATTGGGCTACCCGAATCCAGACCCAATAAAGTCATGCATCTGGCTGTCCGGGTATTTTAACTCACCCCCTAGCACCTCACTTCCACTATCCACGATCACTACTGTTTTAACCAAGGGTAAATCCTCCAGGCGGAGGGTGCATAAATACTGACCCGAGGATTATGCACACACACACGTGTTAAAAAAGAGCGGGGAGACAACATATACCGCTACGAGAACTCAGAATACACGTGCATGAGGGTATTTTAATTTGTGAGACACTGTGGAATTTTAGTTTGTGAACTGAACATCATCTGCGCCATCTTGCCCATTCCTCAGACTCACGTATGAACATACACGACAGCCATTTTAGGTACCATGGTCTCCCTGTTCACGATCGATCATCAGCGCACTTCCCTGACCCTGCAAGCATCCCCCATGCACCCTGGCTGCCCCCGCGCTCACATGCACAAGTCATGAACCCTCCTCTTTCGCATGACTCTGTCTCTGGGAATCACACCCTGCGCCTGACCAACACCTCCTTTCCTCCCATGAATACCCCTCTTTTGATAAACCCTTCCTCTATGCTCGACTGTCCACACCGATCCTTTCTTTCATGGAATATCTCTCCTTGGATGACCCCTTCCTCTAAGCCCGATTGTCTGCACGGACCGCTGGTCATCCCTTGGCCTGAGGATACAGTTTATTGCCCACTACTATATGCACTCGCCCCTCTTCAAAGGAACTACTATTGATCATGACCTCCTCACCCCCTGAGACCCGATCAGGCGCACACATTCCAAAGGAATCGGCGGAACACTCAGCTGCGTGATAGCCCCCTCCTATTGTATGGGGGGTGAGGACCTCTACTGTAGCCACGTGTTGGAATGAGCCGGAACTGGGGGGATACCGGGGATGTCATTTTTCATTACTTCACAATGTCTTTATTGTAATAAAGAGCGGTCACATGTCATAAACCAGTGTATAAAAGGCCAGGCCTTAGAGAGGCTGCTAGAGAGCACCTCGAGACGATACCTTGTTGTCCGATCTGATGTGTTCTGCTCCGTCGGAATAAAAATTGTTTCCTGTCTTCCTGTCTCCAGCGCCTGCCTCTTTATTTGATAAACTTCGTATGGTATTAGAGGCGTTTAACGCCGGGCAAAATTACTTAAGAACCATCGACTAAATCGCCTGACCATTTTCCTGACTTTCCTCAATTGGCGTCCCAAGTGTGGGGCCCATCAGCGACACGTGGATCCAGTGGGAGAGGTCCCGACGACAGAGTGAACGACTGCAACGATCGGGAGAGCTCCTGTCCGATAGACCCTCGTCTGACAGCCGATCATCCGAACTTCACTGGTTCCAAGCAGACCTCTCCCGAGTGATCTACGGTCCTGACTGGGAACCATCAGGAGTGCCATGGTAGCAGCAGAGAGTAGAGGACGATCGGGCGCTGGAAGACGAGAAACTGTCCATGCGGTCCGGGTAAGGTTGTGACACACGACGAATTACGAATTGATTGATTGTTTGATTGATTGAAATACTAGTATTTGCATCGTCGCTCTTTGAGATATTCGCTGCCTGCAAACGGGGAGGAATAGGAATATTCTATCTCCCTTTGCGGATAGTGAAGGGTAGGTAACGCGGACTTTTGTCCCCCATTGTAATCTGTCGTACCTATTTTTCTCCCCATTGATTGATTGTCCGAACATAGATTGTTTAGAGTATAGTTCTTTTGAGGTTCTCTGCTTGCAAATAACGTAGAATAGCCATATTCTGTCTAGTCTTTGCAAACAGTGAGAGATAGGTAGTGCGGACCTTTGTCCCCCGTTGTAATCTGTCATGCCTGTCTTCTCCCCACTGATTGGTAGTTGGAACAACCCGGACCGCTTATTAGAGATGAACCATCCAGCTCCATTGGAAGGCACCCCTAATAAGGACATGTTCATTAAACAAGGACTAGTCGCTATAGCTTATAGTAAGTTATGGCATAAATATACAAAAAAGGACCCTTAAAGTCAGTGGCCACTGATAGGTTCCTTTGATGATCATAAAATAAAAGTGCTAGAAGCAGCTGTTAGAATAAATAAGGCAACGCCCACCATGCTCGATAGTATCGGCATGTGGCGCAAAGAAGCAGAGCAACGAAGGAAAAAAGAAGAAGCAAGAATAGGGAAAGAGTTACGAAAGGCAGCCCACCTGGCAGCGAAGGAACTAGATGAAGAAATAAGAAGGAGAGAGGAAGTTAGACAAACGCAAGAATCAGGGTCGGCAGGCCAATGCCCTGTTAGGACCCCCTCTACGCTCTACCCGGAGATGCCCTCCAAACAATGGGCAAACGACGAGTTACTGCTAGGTCCTCCGATTATCTACATGCCCCCTCCTTATGCCCCCTGCCAGCCTCTGGCACAGCACCTACCAGTTCTGAGTGCGGGCGAGGGTGACCCTAGCGCTAGTGCCCCGGCTCTTACGGCCTCCGCACCAGCCACATTGGTAACAACATCAGATGAACTCGAGACTAACAAGCAGCTAACGGCCAGACCAAATAGGTTGAGCAAAGACGAGTGGGATGGGATTGACAAGATAGCAAAGACATTGGTAGAACGGAAAGAGAGCGAAGAATATACGATGGATATGCACAATTCACATGCCGGTAGCCATAGACGGCATTTCATTTTACGGTTCAGCTACCACACCCTGAACGCATATGAGGATAGGTATCAAACTAAGGGTCCTGCTAAGCTGACGGCTCTATATAGAAAGATCGATGTTGGAGATGGGACTGAACGCGATGTGACGGACCTTTTCATGCAAACGCTTGAAGTCTTCCGCCACCTCGCGGAACAGAAACCAGAGGTTAAGATCACAGTCACTGAAACGGCTGAGTCCCCATTAGAAGTAGCCAACACTATGATGCCTATCAGAGAAGCCGCCCCCTACTGGGTTCCCCCCAGAGGTCAGGGAACAAACGACAATATCAACCACGCAGATGCAAAAGGAAGGGTTGTGTACAATTGGGTTTACCAACCATGGGATCGACAAGATATTTTAACCTTTAGGCAAACCCTGCCTGATTTAAGGAAGAACCCGACAGCATTTTACACCGAATTAGGCACAGCCTTGGGCTCAACGATAATGACTCTAGCAGACATTGATTTGTTTTTCGGGTTATGTCTGCCAGCTGACGTGTGGAAGCAAATCCGGAAAGCCGAACACACAGATCTGTTCGGACATACCTGGAATCAACTCAGTGAGCTAGATAGGCGACGAGAGCCCGGAAGGAAACCGATAAAAGACATACTGGAACTCCCGGACAAAATAGTTCAGAAGTTAAAAACCTTGATCCCAGAGAAAAAGGTAGATTGGTCAATAGTCACGGCTTGCCGTCAGAAACCCCAGGAAGACGTATCAGAATACTTCTCCCGATTTCAAACGGTGTTCTCCGACTACAGTGGCCAAGACATGACCACCGCAACCGGACAACACCTATTTGTGCAAAACTATGTAAAGGGTCTGTCATGAGAGGTTTCCGACAAGTTACAAACGAGCGAGAGTAGTGGGGGGCCTCCAAACCCGCCGCTATCCTCCAAATGGCTCAGTACTATGAACACCAAAAGAATGAGAATGATAGGGCAACCGAGAGAAAGAAGAAAGATTTGAAAGAAAGGGTGATGATAGCCCAGATACAAGGGGTGGCAGTCGGGAAAGAACTACACAGGGGGAGCTATCAATCAATCGCCCCTAGAAATCCACCCCCAAAGGATCGCACACCCACTCCCTACCCTGGACGTAGGGACATAGAAGATAATCAGTGTGCATTTTGCAGAGGATTTGGACATTGGAAGTCTCAATGTCCGGCTCTTCTGGAACTAATTAAAAATAAAGAAACAAGGGACATAACGAATGGCCCCAGGACTAGAGGGCAGGGGCATACAAATGACACCAACTGCGATAGACCAGGAAGATCGAACACATTTGACCGTCCCCGACAGAACCAGTACCAACTATCTGACAGTGAGAACATTCCCGACTTCGCATAGGACTGCCAGGGGCAAGGGAGGGATCCAGCCGAGCTCTGTGTTGACCAGCAAGGTCCTTACGTCACCGCTAAGGTCCTGGGTACAAAGTCTCCATTTTTGGTAGACACCGGAGCGACACGTAGTGTATTATCAAAGCGACTGATTCCAAGGGCACCCTTGTTTGGCTCACACATTACATCGATAGGTTTCGATGGAACGCCCTCCACTAATCCCCTGTCTGTACCTATCTCCTTTGACCTAGGAAACAACCCCACGGACACAACATTTCTGCTCTCCTCCAACTCCCCTGACGCCATTATGGGTATTGATTTACTAAAACATTTCCGAGCTACTATTAGGTGTTCCCCAGATGGAGTCCGAGTCATCCTGTACGACAACCCAAGCATGTCCAGATCCCGCCCCGCACGACATATGTACTCTATAACTGATGCTGGCCTAACCTTGCTCGACACCCTACCCCTGTACCTATGGGCCAGAAACGACTCGGATGTAGGACGAATGATGATCGACACTGTGCACATAACTGTTCGACCAGACGCAATACTCCCGAAACTCCCACAGTACCGGATATCGCCCGAAGGCGAGAAGGCATTGGTAGCGATTATTCAGTCCCTGGTAGATGCAGGAGTGGTAGAGGAAGTGGTTAGTAATGTCTGCAACAGCCCTATCTTACCCATTGTTAAGAAGCAAGGTGAGGGAGATGAGAAAGCGTACCGCTTCATCATCGACCTGCGAGAAGTCAACAAAGTGGTGGTGCCACAGTACCCCGAAGTCTCAGACATCACCACCATTCTGACCCTCATCCCGTCCACTGCCACCACCTTCACCGTTATTGATCTCAAGAATGCATTTTTCTCTATCCCCATCCATCCAGACAGCCGTTATCTCTTCGGCTTCACCTTAAAAAACCGTTCGTACCGATTTTGTAGAGCTCCCCAGGGCTACACTGAAAGTCCCAGCATTTACAGCCAGGCCCTCAAAAGACAGCTGGACGCCGTCCAGCTACCAGATGGAGTGGTGTTGATCCAATATGTCGATGATATCCTTTTGGCGGCCGACACCACTCCACTTGCAATCACGGCCACTATCCAACTCTTGCACTTTCTTGCGGAAAATGGCCACAAAGTCTCCAAAAAGAAACTGCAGTTCTGCCAGCTTCAAGTGACATACCTAGGCCATCTCCTGTCCAAAGAAGGGAGGATACTTACACCCGACCGAATGCAGACCATCCTAGACACCCCCATCCCAAGAACACAGAAGCAAGTCTGTTCATTGGTGGGCCTTACCTCTTTTTGCCGACAATGGTTACCAAATTTCAGTCTCATTATAAAGCCCCTACTTTCCCTGTTGGCCAAAGATGTTCCCTTCCCACTCCCTTGGACCCCCGAATGCCAAGCGTCCTTTAAGGAGTTGCGGGATGCCCTTTGCTCGGCACCCGTCCTAGGAACACCAGATTACTCCAAGCCCTTCTCCCTCTTCACTCACGAAAGGGAGGGATGCGCATTGTCTGTTCTAACTCAGCCCATCGGCTCCAAACAACGCCCTTGTGCCTACTTCTCTGCCACTCTTGGCCCAGTCGCCAGAGCTTTACCTGCCTGCCTTCGAGCAGTAGCCGCTGCTGCTGTCTCTATCCGACAGAGTGAGGGAATTGTACTTTCGAACTCTCTCACGGTGTTAGTACCCCACGCAGTTGACACCCTTTTGAACCAGACCAAGACCCAACACCTGACTCGTGCACGACTGACGGGGTACAAATTGACTCTACTTGCACCCCACATCACTCTGAAGAGATGCACAACTTTGAATCCTGCCACACTGTTGCCCTTGCCTGAAAATGACCCCGATGTGCCCCCTATACACGACTGTGTGACCCTCACGGACGAACAGACCAGGAGTAGAATTGACCTCCGAGACATTGCTTTTACAGACCCTGATGGAGAGCTATGGGTAGACGGCTCTTGTATCAAACTCCCAGACGGCACCACTTCAGCTGCCTATGCGGTGACGACAGCCCTAACAGTAGTTGAAACAGCCCGCATCACGCAACGATCCGCACAGGCGGCAGAGCTAATTGCCCTCACACGGGCATGTATCATAGCGACAGGAACCACGGCGAACATTTACACGGACAGCCAGTATGCCTTCGGGGTGGTTCATCATTTCGGGCTCTTGTGGAGGGAAAGGGGATTCCTGACGTCCCACGGCACGCCCATCCTTCACGGAGATCTAGTCTCCGCCCTGATTGAAGCAGTCCTCCTCCCCAAACGATTAGCAGTGATCAAATGCCAGGCACACAAGAAGGTGACGGACTTAGTTGGACAGGGAAACGCACTGGCCGACATCACTGCCCGAACCACAGCTGAGAATAGGACGATGACACGCATATATGTGACCAGGTCACAAGCAGAAAAATGGACTGACGCTAGGGAAACGATTAGGGACATCCAGTCGGCCAGCACACCTCACGAACTGACCGAGTGGGCACGGGTGGGTCTAAAGGATGATGAAGGCTGCTGGCGGACAAAAGACACAAACAAATGGTTGCTGCCTGACTCATACTTGATCCCCATACTAACTATGGCACACTCCCCTGCACACATAGGTTCTGCCCCCATGATTGAACTCATTTCCAAAGTCTGGCACAACAACAAAATCCCCGACTCAGCCAAACGCCTGGTTCAGCAGTGCCTTATCTGCCTACAACACAACCCCGGGAAAGGAACTGTGGTACCCCGGGGAGGGTTTGGGATCCCCGATCACCCCTTTGAGGTCCTCCAGATGGATTACATCCAGCTGGAGAGATGCCAAGGCTTGAAGTACGTATTAGTCATTGTATGCGCCTTCAGCAAATGGGTGGAAGCCTATCCAACCCGTGATAACACTGCCATGACTACTGCCAAAGTACTACTGAAAGAGTTTTTCCCTCGCTACGGCCTTTGTCGAGTTTTATGGAGCGACAATGGCCCCCACTTCATAGCTGAAGTTATCCAACTAATCTTGAAGGGGCTGGGAGTAAAACCGAGGTTCCATGCGGTCTTCCACCCCCAATCCGCTGGCCTAGTTGAGCGACACAATGCTACACTGAAACTGAAACTGTCAAAAATAGTGGCCACCACAGGACTTAAGTGGCCAGATGCCCTCCCACTGGCATTGCTATCGATGCGCTCCACTCCCACTAAGCACCACTTGACCCCCTACGAGGTTGTGTTCGGGCGACCAATGAACCTCTGGACTGCCCCCAAACCAACATCCATTCACGACGTCCCCGACGTCCTACTGTCAGATTATTTGTGCAAATTAACTAAAACGTTGTCTGTCATTCATCAACAGGTGCAGCAGGCCATCCCCGATGCTTCCAGGGGTCCCGGTCACGATATCCAACCGGGAGATTATGTTTTAATCCGGAATTTTCAATGGGCAAAGAGTCTGGAACCCCGGTGGACGGGCCCCTGGCAAATACTGATCACCACTCGGACGGCTCTTCGAGTAGAGGGAAAAAGGCACTGGCTGCATGCCCACCACTGCAAGAAGGTCTCCTCGACCCTGGCCACGACAGAAAACGTTGACACCCAAGAAGAGCTCGTGAACAAAGACCGACCATCGTTGAACTGATATCCTGATACCGAGGCACTTGAACTTGCAAAATTCTCTGATCCCACTGTGCCATCCCGGGAAGGGTATTTCCTGCGTCGAAAGGAGGGAGCTTCGGCTAAGTAGACCATGGACTAAGTTAAAATCTCAGAACGGTGGCCTAAAACAACCAAGGGTTACCCGTAGAGAAGCTAAACTAAGTCTGTGGTTCTGCCCACTACCGAGCACCTTGAAGATGATGGAAGCGCCAGATAAGAAGATGATGGAAGCGCCAGATAAGAAGATGTTGAAAGCAACAGGAAATACCCACTACAGGAACCCAAAGACTGACAATTTGCACAAATCAAAGACAATTGCCTTCTTCATTCTCTTCCTCTTTTGCCTCCTCATCATGACTTCCTTCTGGATCTTGGAGGTCAGCACGCCCGCTCATCAGATATTGCTGACCACTTCACAGCCAACCACCATGAAAGAGCATCACCTGATCTCCCTTTCGCCTCAGCTCCAAGGCGTAAGGAGTTCTGGAACAATTCCTTCGTGCAACTATTGCACCAGCACAACCTTGCTGCAAATGCCACGAACTGCTGGGTCTGCGGGTTGCTCCCGCATGCCACTGGACACTCCATCCCCTTTATCCCTTCTCCTTTCTCAGTTCATGGCTCCTGCCTCGCCTGGTTGATCCTCTTGCAGGAAAGCCATAAGGTCAACGCTGCTTCTGGTCAAACAGTGTCACATTTCTACTATGGGTTCTGGCTGAACAAAACAGGAAGGACGTCTGCCCCCTTTTGTCCTGTGACCTCAGGTTCCGCCTTTCATATGAACATCCCTGCCAAAGAACGAGTTGAGATGCAAGTGCTCCACAATCCAGCTAGACCCACCTGCGGAAGCGAACGGCTGCCACTCTGACTGTGGCCCTGTCCGTCATTAATGTCACAGGTCTCGTGTGCCTCGAAGGCCAGGGAACACAGCTGGTGGGTCACAGTTCCTGCCGTATCACCAGAACATTGGTCTCAGTTGATCCCCCCTCCTTTGTTGCTTCTCCGAATATGTACTTTGTTTGTGGCATCAAAGCTTAGACTTGGCTCCCGAAAGGTTGGAGGGGTACGTGCTACATCGCCTTCATTCTTCCCCCCACGTATGTGGCCCCAGCCTACCATCACTGGCAAAAGCGCGCCGGAGACATTGGACAAGCCGACTCCACCGGAGCACAGTTCCTGGATGCGGTGAAAGGACTTGTTCCTCTGTGGGGCCCAATGGCAAATAGCCGCGCTATCCGACACCTGACTCAGGCAGTAGAAACAACCATTAACATCACGGCTGGCATCCTCGCTAACAACACGGCTGAGCTTCAGGCAGTCCGCCTAGTGGCTCTTCAGAACCGCCTTGTCCTAGATGTGGTTCTGGCCAACCGTGGAGGAGCATGCCGCATCGTCGGCTCCAGCTGTTGCACCTACGTGCCAGATAACTCGCCTTCTGTCTACAAAGCAATCGAACACCTCCACAGACTATCCTCAGAGGTTCACCAGGAGCAAGAAGGATGGTCGCTTGGAAGCTGGTTTTGGGACACTTTGAAGGACTGGGGATGGAGGTTGTTTACATTTATACTGATACCAGTCGTGATACTGTGTGGGTGTTGCTTAGGTATTCAATGTTTGCCACCTTTGTGGTCACTCATTTCTAACTGTATGTGCCCTAGGACTTTGGACTTTAGAACTGAGCACATGAGTCCCCTCTATGAGATCGAAATACGTGGTCTTATGGGGATAGATCCGAATTGACAAGCTGGCGAGACATGTTAAAAGGGAGGACTGTGGAATTTTAGTTCGTGAACTGAACATCATCTGCGCCATCTTGCCCATTCCTCAGACTCACGTATGAACATACACGACAGCCATTTTAGGTACCATGGTCTCCCTGTTCACGATCGATCATCAGCGCACTTCCCTGACCCTGCAAGCATCCCCCATGCACCCTGGCTGCCCCCGCGCTCACATGCACAAGTCATGAACCCTCCTCTTTCGCATGACTCTGTCTCTGGGAATCACACCCTGCGCCTGACCAACACCTCCTTTCCTCCCATGAATACCCCTCTTTTGATAAACCCTTCCTCTATGCTCGACTGTCCACACCGATCCTTTCTTTCATGGAATATCTCTCCTTTGATGACCCCTTCCTCTAAGCCCGATTGTCTGCACGGACCGCTGGTCATCCCTTGGCCTGAGGATACAGTTTATTGCCCACTACTGTATGCACTCGCCCCTCTTCAAAGGAACTACTATTGATCATGACCTCCCCACCCCCTGAGACCCGATCAGGCGCACACATTCCAAAGGAATCGGCGGAACACTCAGCTGCGTGATAGCCCCCTCCTATTGTATGGGGGGTGAGGACCTCTACTGTAGCCACGTGTTGGAATGAGCCGGAACTGGGGGGATACCGGGGATGTCATTTTTCATTACTTCACAATGTCTTTATTGTAATAAAGAGCGGTCACATGTCATAAACCAGTGTATAAAAGGCCAGGCCTTAGAGAGGCTGCTAGAGAGCACCTCGAGACG
This sequence comes from Lissotriton helveticus, assembly GCF_964261635.1. Classification (NCBI taxonomy): domain Eukaryota; kingdom Metazoa; phylum Chordata; class Amphibia; order Caudata; family Salamandridae; genus Lissotriton; species Lissotriton helveticus. Next base: position 1,419,920,866 of record NC_136063.1, on the reverse strand, counting down.
ATACCTTGTTGTCCGATCTGATGTGTTCTGCTCCGTCGGAATAAAACTTGTTTCCTGTCTTCCTGTCTCCAGCGCCTGCCTCTTTATTTGATAAACTTCGTATGGTATTAGAGGCGTTTAACGCCGGGCAAAATTACTTAAGAACCATCGACTAAATCGCCTGACCATTTTCCTGACTTTCCTCAACACCACGTACCCTACCTGCATACCCAGGTTATGCAGGACAAGTGATCCTTCCCCCATGATTTTTTGAGTATACAGAGGAGATTGAATGGATCAGTACTCTTCCTCCCCCTCATGATTATTTGTTGATCACTCTAAATCAACAGAGCCTTGCAGCCCATAGGAATCAATGGGCAATACCGATACTGTAATTACAGAATCGGTAAATACCGATTTTAGCAAGGGTGCAGGGGGTGTCGCTTTGACACCCTCTGGCACCCCAAAAATAGGCATGTGCGCCATGTGGCACACAGACATGCCCTAAGGCATGGCACAGGTGTGCATGCACACATGTGCATGCACACCTGGATTCGGTATTTTCCCACCCAATTGGATTGGGTGGTAAAATACCGATTCTTAAAGCCCTGTGGCACTCTGACATGTGCCAGCTACATCTGCATTTACAGAATCGGTATTTTACCAAGTCTGTATTTACAGAATCGGTATTTTACCGATTCGGTAAATACAGAATCGGTAAAATACCGATTCTGTAAATGCATGCCCTACATCTCAAAATCCGACCGGTAATTGGCCACCTACATCTGGCCCTTAGTGGTCTGTCCCAAACAGACAATTTTTAACACACCTTTTTGTTCATGCACCTTCACTCACAACCTGCTGCACTGTAATCAGGTGTTGTAGCACACCCTGATGGCGCTAGGTCATTAGGGTGGACCCCGATGATGAAGCATGTCACCACTAGGTGGTGAGTGAGGGGTTTTTAACAAAAGGAGAATTCCTTCCTTTTGTTCAACCACACACCCCATTAGGAATTTCTGATTCCACTTGGTGGTACTCCTCCTTTTGTTTCTATTGACTGTCCCAAACAGAACCAAGAGACATAACAAACCTACAGCACTTGGAAACACAAATAATAAAGCAAGAGTCACAGGCCCCCAGGATATTCTTAACCGTGGTAACATCCTAAAATTGATGAAAGCCATCCCAAACCTCGCCGAGATAAGACCAACGGAACTCATATCTATAGAGTTTAAATGCACCAATAATCCCCAAAGCCTTGAGGCCACAAAAACAACGTTGAGCTCCAGCAGAATCGCAAAATCAATCTTGGCAGAACTGAGCACTTTTAAAAAATGGGGCACTGAAATATCCCCATTTCAAAATCCAGCTTACCCTGCCCCACTACTAATCAACAAAAATAAATGGTCAAAAAATGCACCAAAAATCTTTAAACTGCATCCTTAAAGGAGCACGTGGCAGATCTCGTGAAAGGAGATTCGACAACTACTGGGAACAACAAGAATCAATAGCACGTTCACCTGTAACAACAAATCAGGGACACAACAAAGAAGCTATAACACGGACCATAATCAGACGCATAGAGCAGGACTGACCCGATCCACTAATCAGAATTGAAGGTAGACCAAAAAAGCCCCTCCTTAGAGTCGGTTCATGGAACATAAATGGTCTTGCAGCTAAAATAGACGACCCAGACTTCCTAAACTACGTCTCGGCCTACGACATAATCCTTCTTCAGGAAACCTGACTCATGGACCCGATACAAATTGAAGGATACATGTGCTTCGCCACATCAGCTACAAGTATCGGCAGATTTGGCCATAGCAGTGGGGGTCTGGCCACCTACGTCTCAACTACAAGCATAGCAGCAGCAACCTTGATGGGCCCAAAATCAAATGTAACATTAGCAGTCAAAATCTCCATTATTATTGAGGATGAAGAAATGGAGGTGTCCCTATTTAACTCAGCCATTCATCCCAAACAAAAAACAAAAGACGCCACAGAGCTTGTCAACTAAGTGTCAAACACTGTTACGGAGCTGGAAAACCCCCTGCTAATCTTGTCAGGGGACTTAAATCAATACCTCATAAGTTCGTCTCAGGGAGACGATGTAGCGGTACAAACGGGAATCTATAACATTCCGACACAGTATGCCCCTAAGCACAAGAAGAAGAAATGCTGCATCAACCGATGACTAGAAGACCTGGAACATTTAAATCTCTGAGCTTTAAATGGTAGATTTCCGGACGATATTCCACCAGTCGATTCGCACTACTCTGTAACAACTAGTACAATCTTGGATTAAACGTTTGCAAGTCTTGGCCTCTTCCAACATATTGGCGGATTCAGAATGGGAGACAAAGGTGACAGCGATCACCGTCCCCAAAAACTCCACATAATAGCTAAGGCAACAAGAATGATCAGACCTGACGCATCTCGGGGGTCTATACATATTCTAAACCTCAGGAGAATCAAATGCACTACAAATAATACAATCACCAAAGCCGAAGCCGCAATCCAACTTTTTTTTAATCAGTTAGTTTACTCACTAATAGAACAATACGCAGACCCCACTGGCAAAAAACAGAAGGCGCAGAAATTTCGGAAAAAGAATAACATCTCGAAAGGACATCGAGCACAGATTAAGATTCTCAAAAAAAGAATAAATCTAGCTCTCCGCAACCCAAGGAGATCTCCTGGGAATGTCATTGAGCGAGTGACCTTGAAAGAACAAAGGACAAAATTAAAAAGACTGAAATGGCACATCACCAGAGAATGGGCGAATGATAACTGGGCAAAATTGCTAAGCGACAACAAAAGTAATAACAGTAGTCGCTTTTGGAAAACAGTCAATGGAATCATCCGCCCACATCACACAGGAATTGGGTCACACATTCCGGAATCAACCTGGGTGAAATACCTCTCAACTCATTTCAACTACTGCATCGAACGCCTCGGACAACAACAGGCCAGCACCAAAACGACGCAAGAACAAGCAAGACAAAGCCCAACTGAGAAGAGTGATCAGGAATTTTCATCCAACAAAAACAGATCACTGGGCGTCGCTAGTCACACTTTACCCTCAATATTTAAAAAACACATTGCAAAAGGGAGGAACGAAGGGGCCCCGGGTCCAAACGGTATTCCTCCTGCGCTATATAAGGCAAAGAGTGAAGACTGGGCGGAAATTTTGCACTCCCTATTTCTGGATGTTAGGCGGCTGAATATAATACCAGATTCCTGGAAAGGTTTGATAATAGCACCAATCCATATAAAAGGGGACAAAGCAGATCCCAACAACTACCGCCTAAATGCAGTGATAGACAACGAGGCAAAATACTTTGCAGGCACCATACTCGATGATCTTACAACCTGGGCTGAGGCAAATTCTATCATACCATGGAATCAGACTGGGTTTTTTAAATCAACCAGTACAACTACCAACATCCTCACAATGTCCTTAATAATCGATGCAGCCAAAGTCTCTAAGCTACCTCTACACATATGCTGCATTGACTTTAGTGCTGCTTTCGATAACGTGGAGAGAGGTAGACTGTGGGGGAAACTGGCACAATGGGGAATATCACAGCCCACCCTAAACTTGCTGAAGCTACTACATACAAACACCTGGGTGCAGGTGAAACTAGGAGGAGGCACCCACGTGTCCACAAAAATTCCTACTACAAAAGGCTTGAAACAGGGTTGTGTGCTTACACCAACCATGTTTAATTTGTACATGGCCGACCTGCCAAAGGTACTGGATGCTTGCAACTCACACTCACCGAGGATAGGCGGAAAAACACTGACCAACCTTATGTATGCCGACGACGTAGTTCTGCTAAGTCATACTTATAGCGGCCTACAGCACCTACTGACGGCAATGCAGAACTACGCCATAGAAAACAATTTAAAAATAAATCTGCAAAAGACACGGATGATGTCAATATATAACAAAAAAAAGGAACGCCAGAGAAACTGGTTCATAGGTGATACAAAAATTGAGTCAGCTGACGAATACAAGTACCTAGGAGTCACATTCGACAATGGAGGGTTGTTCAAGTCCCAGATGGAGGAAGCAAGAAGAAAGGGTCTGCTAATGGCTCTAACAATGAAAAACCTTGCTACCAAAATGACCAGGCCGACTTTGACTCCTCTACTAAAGGTAGCCCATGTCTAACTACTACCTTCAATTGCATATGACAGCGAAGTTATGCGGGGCAGAGATGCAAAGGAATTGGACAACATACAGGTCAAAGCCTACAGACAAATGCTCTGCATTCCGAATTACACCTCCCCAGCCCAAATAAGGCTGGAGTTTGGGCTCCTACGACAAGATCTTGCAAGGCACAGGGTATATATCATCTGCTGTTTCAAGATCAAAAGCGCCCCCACTCACTTGCTTAACCATCTGCTGTGGCATGACTTACAGCACAGGGAGATTTCCCAAGCCAGAGACTATCTCCAGTTAGGCCTGGAACGCACCAAACTCAAGGGGCTATAGGACGCCCAAATTGGCTACCACAACTTCAAAAAATTGGTTTGGAAGACCATTAAACAAATCTCATTGGTGGAAGACAAGGCAACCTTTTCAAATAGAGCTCATGCATGGATGACCCTCAACACATACAAAGCATTTGGTCCCCAAACATACTTCAATCAGGGGTACCCCAAGGCAACAAAAATTAGTTTCATGAGGCATAGATTGGGAATCCTGCCTTGTGCTCAGCACCTTCCACCATGGCAAAGTCCATCACCACAAGTCACCTGTAGACTGTGCAATGCTAAACAAGCGACATGCTACATCTAATCTGCGTATGCAAAGAAATGCTCCAAGCACGGTGGAATTTCCTAAACAAACTGTTTAATCTGAAAGGCATTCGCACTAGGAGGCAAGCTGTAATAGCCTGTCTAAATCCCAAAAATACCCAGCTAAATTGACGACTAGTAAAATTCTTAATGATAGCCGAACAAAAACTGCTCAAAAGCGTGTAAGACCAACAAGGATCTGCCTCCTCATTCCACCTATCTCTGGGAACATGTTCCAACAAAGACCATCCTTTCGGACTCATTTCCAACCGCATTGGAACTCTGCCTGCAGTATGTAAACACACCTCGAACTATACCCCGATTAAGACCTGGGTTGTGGCTGATCCGCTATGATGCTAAGCCACTGAGGGCCACCCCTAAGAACACACAACAACCGCTAGTTTGACTGCACAGAACCTCTCTGTATAAGGCGCTTTTAATCGCAGGATATTTTGCACAAATTTAGAACGGACTCCTTAACGTTAAAAATGCTAATGGTTTCAAGAGCCGGTCTGAGATGTTTATATTTTTACACTTTTATATTTTTTTATCATAACACAAGTCTTATAAAGCCTTTCTAATTAAGCATATGATATGATAAGACTGAAATACTAAGTTTGTATTATGGCACTGGTTAGTTTAGGCTGCCACTGATACCATAATAGAACTATCATTGGTCCTGATGAAGCGCTCTGGATCTCCTCCTGAGGCCACCATAGCGCGAAACATGTTGACCGTCATATATGTCCATTACGGACATATATCTTACTTAGCTAGAGAGGGAAATAATACCCCTTAGAGCAGCACCTACATTTGTATATTGCACTCAGATAACAGGTGGAGGACCAACTTGAGACCAGTCGCACACCATGAAAATCGAATTAACCCCTGCACTGTGCCCTACTCCAGAGCATATGTATATATGTATCCAACCTATGGTGATACTCAGAATGAACAAGCCAACAACCATTTGGTTTCTTAGTGGTCAGTGTTGGCCGCAGTTTTTATTGATAATACATGCATATACTTTTTGTCATAACTCATATGCGATTTGCCATACAATACTATTGGTGAACTGTCATGCATGGGTCATAAATCATCAGTCTATGTTTGCTGATCAATTTCCATTGTCCATTCGCAATTGGACTGGCAGTTTGTTTGTTAGTTCTTTCTGTAGGCTTCTCTCATTTTTGCCCCATCTGGGCCATTTCTTTGGTCGGTTGTCTTTGCACTTACTTTGCGCGGGGGTACCTTCCTTCCCAGAGTTAGGACCATACTCGCTACCTTGTTAGGCTCTGTTGTGCCCTGCCCTCCGGCTGGGGCTGGGCAGCGAGTGCCGTCTCTGTTTGCTACCCCCTTTTCTTTGTTTGGCCACTCACCCTGCCGTCTGGCATCCCAGTGTGAGGTGACCACTTCTTACACACCGCCCGACGGTGTGTCTCCGTAGCAACCATTGTATCCTTAGTTCCTACCCATTCCCTCTCCGCTTTCCAGCACTGCAACATTGCTGCTCCTTTGGTGTGGATGGGTGGGTCAAGATTCCTTCGAAGCGTGCCCTGCCGCAGCCCCCTGGTCGACGATGATGCCGACTGCCCTATTCCCACTTATATGCCCCCCCTTTGAATACCTGGCTAGCTGGCCGTCTGCCCTATTGGGGGGTTTGTACCCTGTGACGGTCCCCATTGGATGGAGGGGCAGGTGCACACTTGGCGCTGCCAACGGGGGGGCACAGCATTTTCCCGCTTCTGGGGTGTCCTGGGCACCCAGAACCAGTTCTCTTCTGGGGCTTGGCACGGGTTAAGGCGCCGGCCCTTTAAGCCCCCTGCAGGGGCGGCCTCTGCAAATCCGCATTGTAACTTTCATCACAGAAATGAACCAGTATGCTATCCCATTTGTATCTTAGATAAATTCTGCTGTTCTCAGGCCATATTAATTATTCATCTTTGTAGTGTAGCTCCTATTTTCCCAATAGGCTCTGCGCATTGGAATAGTACCTACAGCAGTAAAGGCCTAGGCCAGACGTTAACTAGGTCTACTACTGTCGATGCTAGACTTAATTTTTGGGTTTGCCAGCTAAGCTCAGAATTCGCTAGAAACTTTCTCGAATGTTCAAGGAAGGATTAACTTCCCTGATTAGACAAGAAGGGATTTAGTTTCTGACAACCATAGAACATGACAACTTTGCTCTCCCCTAATCAAGAGTCAATCTCGAGAGTCGTGTGAGCACAAGGCAATTATTTTACTCAGTCAGTACGTGCATTCTTAGTCTCATCAGAATGTAGAGAAAAGGAAGAGACGGGCGTGTTCAATAAAAAGGTGTTATTTATTGATCAGTCTCTTTTCTCGTACAAGAGAAATGGATCGATATTATTGCAATACTTATAGTTAAGTAAAGTGCATACATTAAAAGCAATAGTATAAAATAATACTGTAAAAACATTGATATGGTTTCTGAGCCATATGATGTTTGAAATGATTAAAATATATTTACATACACATATACATTTGACTAAACGTACTCAACTGGTGTTTCTAAATACGCCTACCCCGTGTACCTGACCTAAGTCTAATGCGTGGGCAGGAATAGAAAGTTACAGTTTAAGTTAAGTTTGTTTTTGCCAAGTGAATAACTAAAGAATTCTCTGTGAGGGGTTATTCAGTTCTGTACCTGGAAGTTAGGATGAATGAGGAATGGTATCTCTTTCTCTGCTCTCGATATTCCAGGCTGCCTGCGAGGGCTGCCCAGAAGCGCCGGTGCTGGGTCTCTCGGCTTGAGATAGCAGCACGTCTCTCAGCGCGTCAGGAAGGCGGGGCTGCTGCCAGCGGGGTCTGCTTCTGCTCTCGGCTTCGGCAAGTATGGCTGCTCCGTCTTGTCACCACGCGTGTGTTTGCATAGGGCAAGGTCGGCAATATTTATACCTTAAAGGTGCCGAGATTGACGTAAGGATGGACATAGATACGTCAATAAAGATGTCATACGACTTGCTCGTTAGCACATTCTTTACTAAAGTTCTCTGTGAAATCAAAACAATGGCCGCACGGATTTTCCAGGTTGTCATAGGTTTGATTTGTTATGAGAACGTCGTATGCCTTATCAGGGGCTGGAGGAATGTCGCTTGTCTAATTAGATCTCAAGCGTTATGACCTAATCAGATAACACGTTCCTGTGCCGGAGTGTGACTGCGTCAGATAACGGTATCTGCATCATGGGGGTTTTCTTGCCTCATGGGCTGACTGTTAGTTAACTTGATAGTTAGTTTAACCAGAATAGGGTCAGGAATAGGGGGACTGATTCAGAACCTATAGAAATACACGACACCCACTCCACGCTAACTATGGTCATATCTACTAATCTATGCATAGTATAACATAGTACAACATACTATAGAGTATAGTGTATACCTTACCACCCCAAAATACATAAATGCATTTCGAAATTTTCAAATATACTGAAAAATTGCAGTCATATATATTGTATGCACTTAAGCTATGAATCAAATGCAAAAGTAAACACGCATTTTTATGCATTATTGCTTATTGGTATATGAGAAATACACATGAAATGGCTCTTAATATGGCTATACAGAAAGGAAGTCCGAGACCATTTCATCACATAATAAAATATCTGTGAACCTACCAGCGGGCAGCTAAAGTCTATAAAGTATCTAAAAATAGAAATTTTAGTTCTCTAGGAATAGTTTCTTACTTTAAGCAGAAGATCAGTGTCCCGGGAAAAAATATGTAGAAAAATATTTTAAGGGGCATGCTGAAAAAATTGCTGTCCGTGAACTGGAGTGAAATTGTTCATGTGACTTTATTTTTAAAGTTGAAGGCCGAATTCGGGGAACGCCGTGTGCGAGTTTACTCAAAAGTCTCTATTTCTGTTCTGGAGAGAACATCATATCATTCAGGCTTTAGAAAAAACTGTCAACAGCTTCATGGGAAAGTTCCACTAAGTCGGAAATAGGTGTAACCATGCATTCGTGCGCATGATTGTCTCTATTGACATTCTGATTCGCATTGCTGACAGAAGGTCGTACCTGTTCGATGCTGCTTTCATCTTGAACTTCACTACTCTTCAATCGCAGTGGTGAAGATTCCAGGAATGCCGTCATCAGGATTGGCAGCCTTTGAGGGCAGCACAAAGCGTGAACCTTGGTAGGAACCAACAGTGTATCTGCATCCACCGGCGCATCCGATTGTAGCGTCAGACAGGTGTCTAACACGCATTCTTCTCCGCATAGCAGACACCTTAGTACAGGTAAAACACACCTTTGCCACATTGGTCGAAATGATAGAAACCAAGTCATGTTCAGGTCTCTAAGCCGGGAGAGTCCCAGGATTTTTGATATCCGGTCCCGGTATCCAATGGCTAGGATCGTATCTTCCATTGTCGCGAGAGTTTGATCTGTGACATGGGTTGCCATAACGAAAAATAAGGACTAGGAATAGGATTCCTGCAATTAGTCCAAGGATCAGGGGAAGTCCGCCAAAAATCGAATGGACGAAATCTGGAAAAATACCCAGTATGGCTTTGAATGGCGTTAATGCCATCGAAAATACTGTCTTAAATATCTTTGAGACCCCAGTGGTATCAGAAATATTTAAGATTTCGCTTAGGATTTCCGCGAAATGTACGGGGGAATTAGTTGATAATAATGTATGTATCTCTGTAGTCGTCCTTGCGACTTGTAGATCATACGTTTCTTTTGATGACGTGAGCCTTGTAGGCGTCTGAAGAAGCACTGTTTTCATTCTGCTTAAAGTGTCTATTCGAATAGAAGTAATTTTCAAACTGGGCCATGCCCTTGCCTCCCTGTCTGGAAAGGAGCTGGGGAATAAAGAGCGTCCACAGCACTTGACCTTCGCCGTTGTAGTTACTAGATAAGGAGTCCCGGGCATAAGACTGCAGCATCTGCGGTCTACAATAAGAATGTAACTCCCATTATAGAGTCTTTGAAAGAATGGTTCTATTTCAGTTGCAGGTGCGCCTTGCTGGTGACATGAAAGGTTGTATGAATTCCCTTCACAGGCTCCATGCAAACTAATTCCGTTACACAGATGCGTGCTGCTTAGTGACATAGCACAATTGTTGCCACTAAGAAACACTTTCTGACCTTTATTACTGACACATGCATGTGAATAGGGCAGGTTCCAAGTTGTTTTAAGGTACCCCTTTCCCAATTTCTCGTACATGCCAGCCTGTATATATTTTTGGCAGTATTGAAACCTGAAGGTTGAGATTGGAATATTTATGATTCCGTGGATTATCCATTCACTGACAGGTCGTTCTGACATTGTCATTGGTAATCTTTCTAGTTTTTCAATGCTCAAGATTGTATAATCAGCACCCTTTTGCGCCATACCGATTTGTCTATCAGTAAGGTTAAAGATTTGGAATAGTGACGTTGTGTTGATTAAACGCCAAGGCACATAGCCTGAACGCAGATTTTGTAACGTCCAGCCAAGCTGTACAATGGAACGCAATTGTGACTGACCATGTTGTAATAACAGTAAGTCTTGCGATAATATATCGATTGCTGAAGACACAATGCTGTCCAATGAAAAAATTCTGGAGGACAGAGTCATTAACCCATTGTCCACTACAGAAAGTGATTTTTCCAAATTAATACGGTCAATTTCCCGTATTCTTTCTGCTGTCTCAATTTGAGTAACCTTCCAGGCCTCATTGTATGCTGCATATACAGAGGCTGCTATGAAACGCTTTTGACGCTGTTTGCGTGGTCCCATTATGAAATCACGCAAGTCAGCACCATCAGTAAGTAAAGTTAGGTGTTGCTTAATTTCAGGCAGTGTGGAAGTCTGTAGCCATTGAAGGCATAATTTGCCCACACTGTAGGTTGTTATTATCCCTGGGTGATGTCTTTGGGGATATCTAGGGTCTGGCCTGGTCATTTTAAAACCCTGTGTTTTATTCAGGAATCTATCTTGACAGTTATTTGTATCTGTGGGCCAGATCAACCATTGTTTCCAATCAGGATGTGTTCTGTTTTTGTTTAATATATGGTTTACGTCTATCTCTTCATCTGTATCAGAGTTATTGCTAAACATTGTTGGCTTTGGAATAGACGGATTATTTAAATCTTTGATTTTGGCTAAGCCAAGACAGGTGGTTTGTTGAACAGTGTCATTTAAAAATATCATTTGTTCTGGGATCATGCAGGCTCTAAACAAAGCTTCTAAACCCTGTACTTGCCATTCTTTTGTACCCCAAACACTTTTCAGATCAACATTTTTGTCCCAATAATCAAATCCAAAAGTATTCATTTTTTCAAAGAATGAATCTGAATATATCAATTTTGTGTTGGTTATCATGGTTTTCATCCCTGTCTTGTTTGACAATTTAAAATAAAATGTTTCAGCATTGCTTATGTTAAAACCTGAAAAATATGAATATTTGTCATACACGGTTCTAGAGCTCCCTTTTGGAGGTGTAGCGCAATGTTCCCATTGATTATAATTTAAAACATTTCTAGGTTGTGCAGATTTATGCAAAAAATGGTTACCATAATGGTTATAGCAATACATACTATCATAATTTGTAGAACCTTGCAAATAATCATGTTTTGTAAATTTAGCAGACATTACTAAGTCAGACATCATGTTGTTAATACTCTCGAAGTCCCAATCATCAGCAAATGAGTTTGGTTTTGCAAAGTCACTCAAAGAGATCTTGATTTGGTGTGGATATTTCAGGATCTCGACCGGACCATAAATTTCATAGTCAGTGTTGTCCCAGGCTACCCCACCAGGTATAGGATTGGCTGTGAAGTTGGCTGAAGAAAGTTCTGAAGAAAGTTCTCTTTTCTCGACGTGTGAAGATGTGTGTGGTTTGAGGACCAAGTTGATGTTCTGACTTGCTGTGTCCATTTTAGCATATTTTCCCTCAATGAAGCGTCCCAAAGTAAATACCATGATGAGCCAAAGTATGAGGATAAATGCACCAAAACCCACCCAAAATTCAATCCATGGAGAAACCAGATATGTTTCTTTCAGATGTTTCAAAAGTTCCTTAGCTTTGTCTTTAAAGGATTTTGATGATGGCTGTGTCTTTGATTCACTGAAGCCGTCAGAGGAATCATCGAAGTTGATGAAGTACCCAGATGCAGTTCTGTCAATTGTTCCAATTGCTTCAGGATTTTTGTTTCTTGCATTTTCACTTGGTACTTCAGTATAGATTGGTGTGTCTCTGCTAAATGTCTTTATTTGGGTTTTCAGAGGTCTTAGTTCTATTGCATTGTTGCATAGTCCTTCTTGTTCTTCTGCAGGCGTTTCGAATGTGATGAGCCTTTTTGATAGGACCTCTGTGCTGGTAGCAAACCTTGGTGTTCTGCTACTTATTGGGAGTCCACTTGGCCTACTGTTTGTTATCGGCCACATGTTGTGGTTTTACCAGGTCGATGGATACAACTCGGTTCTCCTTTTTTCCAGCAAGTGGCGGTAGTACAACTGATCTTGTCCCGTTGACAGACAAGACAGGAACTGCTTTTCTGTAAGAAGGCCCAAATTCCTTCTTTACCGCGATCTTCTCCCTGACTAGATCCCCGACTTTTGGAATCCAGACAGGTCTTGCTGGGACAGGTGGTGATTCTTCAGTGGTTGTTGGCTGTTGTTTCAACTGTATGTTGCTCGGGTCTTTTCTTGTTTTGTTTAAGTCCTGCAAAATAGCCAAACGGTCTTTGACATTAAAGCTTTTTTCTATTACCACTGAAGTCTGACTATCAAGGTCAGAGATCAACATCCTAGTTCCGAATAATAATTCGTACGGACTGAATCCCTTCAGAGAATTTCTTGGCAAGTTATTTAGACTACGTTGGACACTTATTAGATGTTTGACCCCCCCAGCTCCCGAACCTAATATCCTTTCCATTATAGATTGCTTTCTGCCTTGGTTTTTTCTTTACACCATCCCGTACCCTCAGGAAGGAATTGAGAAGATTCCCGCTGGGCTGTGCTCATTTGGCCATGTTTCCCCCCCAGGCTGGATTGCCTGAGTGAAAACAATGGTCGAACGTAGCATGCTCTTAGCGTATATGCCATTTAGACTCGCAAATCTTGTATAATAGTCCGGACGTCAGCCGAGTGCTGGTGATCTACATTATAAGTGGAAACTAGCCTGTATATGTTAATCGCAAGCCATTCTTTTTGCTGGTAATATTATCTGCCTTGATACGACGAGGTATTAAACTGCTTCTCTCCCCACTGCGATCTCTGTTGCAGTTTGGGCAGTTTTTTACAAACATGGTGTAGTGCAGGCTCATGCCTGGCCACCAGTACCGTGATTGTAATTCTTCCAGAGAATCTTTTAATTTAAGGTGTCTGTGACCCTCGCCCATGTGTGCGTCTGCGATTAACACGTTTCTCCTGTCCATGTTTGGAATCACTCTATCCCCCCCTCCAGGGATTCGAGCAAAAGGGACGGAGTTTACATCGATTATGTATGTATAATTGAGTGGATAGTTGATCGGTAACGCTGAGCAGTCGCCTTTTGATGACGTTTTCACCGCCAGCATTGTTTCACCGTCAATGTATTTTAATGTACGCTTTTTTCGATCTACGGGAGCCGATTTAGTGGCTGCCGCTGCGGCTGTTTCAGCCAATGAATTCCCTACAACGTGAACGCCATCACGTTGATGACTCAGTGAGTGAGTCACGTGAGTCTTTGGTAGTTCTTTTTTCAAAAGAGCTACTTGTTCCCAGAGCAGTCTCTGCTTTATTGGTGCATCTGTGTCATCTTTGTAACCGTTCTGAATCCATGTCTGCAAATCCTTGTTATATGCTTTGACGCAGTAATATGAATCTGACACTATAAGCGTCGGGAATTCGCGATCCGCATTATCTAGCGCCATTTTCAAAGCTATTATTTCAGTTTGTAGTTCTGAATTAGTTTCTACTGAGTGTGATTTTGTTAATAGAGGTCTTAGTTTACCTCCGCGCCACACTTCTTTTGTAATCTCACATGTGGGGTTGTATGCATGTTCTCCCCAAACGGAGGGTTGAGCATGTCCGTCTGTATAGATTACACAGGCGTAATGTCGTAGAGGAAGAATGTCGATTGGCAGAGGATACGTCTTTTCATATTTTAGATTTTTTAATTCTTCTAGTTCTGGATCAAAGTAGTAGTATACTTTGTCCGTTGTGATTGAATTCACCCATTGTATCCATTCCGGATTCAATGTTGTTGTTGGTAAATTACACGGTGCTGTTAGTGCCTCAAAGGCTGATTCTGCTGTTCTGACTGTGATATGTCTACCGTCAGCTATGTCTTTTTCTCTAGCTATTGCGGTTTGAACTGCACAAATGATTTTTTCTGTATTACTGAATTTCTGTTCAGCTTCTGTGTACAAGTGTGATTTGAATGCAATTGGTACCTTTTCTCCTTCATTAGAAGTCAGGTATGTGAATCCGCATCTCCCTGGGATGACTCGGATCACAAGGTTGCGTGTGTTATCACGTGTTTCTAATTTTGTTTTAATTAGCATGTCTGTTTGTAAGGATCTCAAAATTTCTGTGTGTGTTTGAGTCCAACTGGATCTTTTAAAGTCTGGTTTAATTAGATCATAAAGGGGTTTGACCCTTTCTGCGTAATTTGCAATGTATGTTCTTCCGAAATTTAGGAAGCCTAGAATTGACTGTAGGTTTTTTAGTGTTTTAGGAGCTTGGATTACGGCACATTTCTCTAGGAAATTGTCTGCCAGGCTTTTACCTTCACTTGATAACTCATATCCTAAGAATAGGACCGTCAGATGGGCAATTCTGGATTTTTTGAAGTTGAATTTGTAACCCTCTGCAGCGAACCCAAGTATTATGGTCTTCACTCTTTTCAAGTGAGTCTCCAAGTCATCATCTGTTAGGTAAATGTCATCAACATAAGATAATGCTTCATCATCATATAGTTGTAGTAATTCTGTTACTCTCGCTGAGAATACCCCCGGGCTGTTCTTGTACCCCTGGGCTAACCGACAGAATTGTTTTTGAGTGCCATTTACTGAGAATGCAGTTAAATATCTGCTCTCCGGTGCTATGTTTTGACAAAAGAATCCATTGGAAATGTCCAAGGTAGTTTTGTATTTTTTGCGCACTATGTTATTCATTAGTGCAGCACTGTGTGAGTTTTGCACTGCAAAGGTTTTGCAACATGTGTTAAGGTGTCGGTAATCCAAAACTAGACGATATGAATTGTCTGGTTTGGAGACCGGAAACAAAGGATTGTTCATTTGTGAGGTGCAAGTTTCAATCACCCCCTGGTATTCTAGCTGATCTAGTATTTCATTTACTTGTTTTTTAGCTTCTTGCTTAATTGGGTACTGCCTTTGTGCAGTTGGTTGTGATTTTAACTGGATTTTGTGAGGAGGAGAATCCTCATCCCATCCTACATGATTTTTATATAAAGCAGGTGCTAAGGCCACTGCCCACTTTCTAGCAAGTGTGTATTTTTTATGAATCGGTATTTGATTCGAGAAGGCAGGCATAATTACTTCTTCGCCATGAGGGCACTCCCTGACAAACTCTGGTGGCCAGTCTTTTTCAGCTAGAAGGATGTCATAGCCTTTGGAGAGGTTATCCCAAAATAGTCCCCTTATTTTCCTAGTCTTATCTCCCTCTATACGTAATGTTATCTCGTATATCTTGTGGGGCTTGCTAACTCTGGTGTCTGCAGTTTCCACTTGAAGGTATTCATTCGTGTCCACTGTCTCCAGATGATTCATAAGGACTTTGCGAGCTATGCTCACCTCTGCTGCGCTGTCTAGCATTGTCTGAGCCCACTCTCCGTTTTTCAGTTGTGTCCTCAGTATTCTCGGCATTGTTAACTACCTTGATACTGGCTACCTTCTTTTTTGGAAATTGTAATTTCTTTTTTAGCTGAGCAGGTTCCTTGTCTTTGGACTTGGCGTGCTCTTCTGATCGTCCTCTTCTTTCCGATTTCTGCGAGGAATTCTGAAAAGATTGAGAGGGACGTGTATCAATGTCTTGATATCTATCAGGTTTTTTAATATTATCCCTATTTCTAAGGTTATATCTATTCCCAGAGGGGTCACTCTGTGGTGACCTCTGTCTTTGGTTTGGAGATTTCTCTCTTCGCCTCGGAGACCTTCCTCTGGACTGGAATTTCTTTTCTTTAGGATTGGATTGTTTATTTCCATCCCAGTTCTTTTTTGGTGAATTATTATTATTAAAAAATATTTTTTCTGGACTTGTAGTCAGTTGCGGTTTTACTGGTATTCCACCTAGACTATCTCTGCCTAGTTCTTCATAGGATTTTTCTATGATTCTGGCAATTTCAGCTGGTTGGTCTGCTATATCTGTCTCTTTTAACCTCTGGCGGATCGCCACGTTTGCTGCTTCACCTTTTATGTTGGCTAATAATAAAGCCGAGACCTGCTTGAAGTCTTTTAGTAATTTCATACCAAGAGTTAAAGCAGGTTCTGGACCGTATTCATCTTGAATTTGTTTTAGCACATCTGGTATTACCGAAATGGATGGAACACCGTGCGTTTTTGTGTAGATGGAAGCAAAGACTGTACCCCAAGTGTCACAGTCCTCAATGTGTGGTGCGATTCCCATTGGGAGACATATAGTCAGAATCCTGTGTTTTTCCAGCGGGATGGTGTCAGGAAACACCGCCTCTATTTGGGTGATTTTCTGTGCCAACCAGAATGGTATTTGTTCCCGTTTAGCTGGAACTTTACCTAGGCAGGATTGGATGTTCTGTGGTGTAATTTTATTTGTGTTCCCCTGGTGAGGGGTCAGCTGTGGAAGTTTAATCGCTGGCTGAATTGTTGAAGTCCGCATTACATACTGAACTAATTGTCTATGAATTTTTAGTAGTTGTTTTAGCTGTATTAACAGCTCTGCTGCAGGCATTCTTTTGATGTCTGGATGTGGTGTGTATCCGGCTAAGACCGGCCACGTTGCTCCTGGTCTTCCTAAAGGACCGAGCCTTGTAATGTGATTGTTATGTTTTAGGGCGCCATCAAATAAGAGCAAATGCTCTTGGAATTTGAGTGGTACTTCCACCTCCTCGAAAGGAGTGTATGTTTCAGGAGGTTCCTCTACTTTGTAATAGTGGAAGTACTTTGTTACAGCATTTGCTGCCGGAAAATGTATCCATGAATAGTATACCTTTGTCTGCCGATATTCGTGTGCCTCAATTACGAATATGACTGTGCCACCTCTAGGTGTCAGTCCATTTTCTATAAGTTTTAAGGTTATAGATCTCCTTTTGATGACCGGAATGAGTATTATATCCGCGTCTGCTGCTTGCATGGTAGCATCAGCATCTGCGAGTTCAGTTGCTAATCTAACTGCCTCTCTTTCATCATCACTCTCTGCCATTTTACCGACAGGAAGCTTATGTCTTTTGTTTGCAGATCAGGTTTCTTATGGAACAAAGATTAGATGCACAATATTTTGGAACTGTTTATCCTTCAACGTTGACTATACCAAGAACCATACATAGGAGTTCCCTCCTGCGAGGTTTTGGAGGATATTACCTTTCACCCACTCCAGACGTCTTTGGAGTATTTGGGAAAAGGGGTCTGAGTGAGAAAGCACGACTGAGTTACTCTAAATGTCTTACGTTAGTTTTATCGCCCTTTCCAAACGCGTTGGGCGCCATGTAGTGTAGCTCCTATTTTCCCAATAGGCTCTGCGCATTGGAATAGTACCTACAGCAGTAAAGGCCTAGGCCAGACGTTAACTAGGTCTACTACTGTCGATGCTAGACGCTAGATGCAATCCATGTTAACAACAAGCCAATAAAAGAGCAAGGAAGGGAACTATATACATTATTTGCAAATGAAAGCATTGCAGGCAACTGATGCATTTTGATTCCTTCAAACATTGTCAGAGTCATGTTTGACCACTTTCAGGTTCCATCCCCTGTGGCAGCATCTGTTTCAGTCATCCAAGACACAGGGGAAAACACCCTCGTGGGTCGTTCCTTTAATTGTTCTTACAAGGGGAAACCACCTGCTCCCTCAGGACAGAGGATGCTCGGGCCAACATGAAATCGGTCCCCCCAAAAATCACCATGCCAGAGTCACCCAACAAGGTATCCCCTTGCCACCATTTGGGTATGAGCTGGGGTATACCTAGCCCCTACATTCCTGTAACATCCCCCAGGGTGGGCAACATCATGTAAGGCTATGGACACTCACTGTAGCAGACATCACCAGCCCTTCTCTAGAGATCGTGTGCCCCTGACCCGGGTTGGGACATTGACTTAAGGCCAATTCACTCTTGGATTTGCACATACTTATTCCAGATGATAAGGTTATTCACCTGTTTTGTAGCAAATCACAACTCCTCTTCTGCCACAGTCCTGGATGGTTCATCAACCAACCAGGGTGCCTCAGTGCTCTGGTACCTAGGGATGAAATAAATGTTGCATTGCAAGAAACATCAATTTCTCTACGAAGATCTAATTTCCCTGACCTGAAAGCTGGATCCCATCCTGCTATTTAAGTGCTACACAGACTCATTGGGGACTCTGGATGACCTACATAATCTCCACACCCTCCTGAGCATAATGTGAGGCCATGCGATAACCAGCCCTGGGAATTTATTGGCCAGAGATTTCTATCAACAAGTTCTTGAACAGGGTCCCTCCGCCCATGGTTGCCAAACCGTTGCAACCAATGTGGAGAATAATGTATGCCAGTAGCAGAAGCCCCCTGCGTATCAACTCCCCCAATGAAAATGAAGACCTGCCTCTGCTGCATGCCTTTCTACATCATGCTGAGCTGCACACAGCATGTATAGCATTCTGATTTCCAACTGCCGATTCTCCTAACTACCTCTGGGCTAAGCCGTGTTCCCACCGCGGATGTAGCTGCCCCAATTGTAAGGGAATGCAAGCTGAAATTGCCTTGGATCCCAGTTGCCTGAAGGGCCCTGAACATGACCTAGGTGAAGTGGAATTTGTTTAGTGGGACACCAGTGGCATTAAAGAGCAAGGAGGTGGCTGCCCCCTAGGGATGTATCTGTAGGTTATCATGCACTGCTGTCACCAGACACCCTGCTAGCCCCTCCACTTTTCTCAAGATTTCTTGCTCACCCCTTACCAATTGGTCTGTCTTAGCATGGAGTACGGTTACAACCATATCTCCTCCCATCTAGGATATGTGACAGAGCTGAATCCCCTCAGGGCTGCCTTGTTCGGACCATGTCACATTTTTTAGACAAATCATCAACAGTTCCTTCAGCAAGCTGAACCCTGTCTTGAACTTTTTGCTGCAAATTAATGCACTCTATCAAACCATGTTTTGTCACCAAAATGTCACAAAGTGGTTGCTGAATTGGTCTATCCCACTGTTCAAGTCAGTCAAAATGGGAAACAGTTAAAAAAAATTGATTTTCTGTCCAAAACCTGAGTTCACCCAGGACTGAGCCATGGATAGGCACACCACTTACCTCCCCACCCCCCAGTGTGGCACCAAAACTCAGGGTACATGCTGTAAACTGATCTTGAGGCAGGACCTTAAGAGTGCATCCATATCCTGCTTCAGATCCATCAAAAAGTGAGTCCTATAGTGCTTCGCCTGTAGGCCAGACATGGTTTGGAGTATCAAGAGGGAGAATTTGAGACTCATCAGAATTATGCGCAGGGCGAAAATGAGCTGACCAATTAAATGTTGGACTATTGTAAGGTGATCTTCTGTGCTCCCATGCAAGATTGAAGAGAGGACACAAATGCCTCTACGTTATATGCCAGGAGTCAGTATTCAGCTTTAACAAAACCAATTTCTATCCCTAAGAATACCAAAACAAAGATGATTAAACAAGGGGATAAAAGTTTCATAATACTAGCTTGGAAGATGTATAAAACATGTTTGTTAAAGGCTAAAAAAGACTGGAAGGAGGAACAATGGGTGCAAATGTTAGAAGACCTCCGGAGACATGACTGCAGAACCTTCTGGAAAATGTAGCAGTTGGTAGGGGGCACGAGAACGCCTCTCCTAAAGTGCTTGTCACTGTAGACTATTGGGTTGTGCACAAACATCAGGATCAATAATGAGTGTTTAGATTCCATCATGGAAGTTGTCTCTATTGTGCCTCGCCCTTTGGCTTCCACTTATTCTCCCCTTTCAGGGAACAACCGATTAGTGTTCACTTTGGGTGAAACCAGAGCTGCTCTTCTTCATATGAGAAAAGAAAAAAGTCCTGGCCCTGGCAGTAGACCTGTGGACTTATTCCACTCAGGGCCAGACATTTGGGTTGTGTATGTAAATATGAGAATGAATGTTGTATCAAAAGGTGAGGAAATACCTGAGTTGTAGGAAGGAGCCATAATCATTTCTATTCATAAAAAGTGGGATACAGTTATCCTTGCTGACTATAGGCCAATAGGAGGAATTTCCAACACCCAAATATCTTATGTGGACAAGAATTGTCTCATCTGCAGGAGAGGTTGGATGAGCACAAGGTCCTGTCCAATCTACAGGTTGGGTTCTGTGAGAACATTGAGACGATAGACCAGATATTCCACTTCATGACCATCTCCCGAAAGTAGGCCACCTTTAAGAAGCACCATCTGTATGTAGCTGCTTTTGATCTGGTACCTAGGAATACACTCTGGAAAGTGCTATTTCAGATGGGGTTGCCCCAGGACCTTCATCTATTGGTCAGGCTGCAGACAGACATGTATGCCCAGGTGAGGTGGAATAATCAAGGAGGCCTAGCCCCTGAGATCCATACTGAACAGGAAGTGAGACAAGGATACGTCCCAGCTCCCATGCTCTTTCTTTGTTTATGAATGGAGTGGTGGTAGAGTTGAACAAATGTCAACATGTCAGCATGGCGCTCCTAAGATAGCTGGTGTTGATGTCCCAGTTTTGCTCTTCGCTGACGATACCCTGATAACGTCTTGCACACCGACGGGCCTGCAGCACCTCCTTAACTACTTTGTGGATTTTAGTAAATTCAGGGGCCTAGAGATTAATGCAGGTACATCAAAGCTCATGACTATAAAACAACACCGCTCATTTAGAAACAACTTGAAGGCAGATGGATCAAAGCTAGAGCAAGTTAGGAGCTTCGATTAGATGGGTATGAGCTTCAAAGAGAAATTAACTTGGGGCACGCACCTTCAAAAAGTTATTTTCTTTTATCCCACAGAGCTGTGGCAATTATCAGGAAACATAAGACTTTGGTCAATGTCGCTGTTTCCTCAGCTTTTGAGGTATACAGAGAGGTGGCTCTCAGTGGAGCGCTCTATTGGGCAGAAATCTGGGACTCGGGATGCCTCATGATTGAAAATAGTGGAAAACATTTTTTTAGATCAATACTAAATGTCCTAGTGAGAAGACCTTCAATTCCATTACAATGGGACCTGAAACCCAAGTGTATTGACCCTATTGCACCCCTGAAAATCTCGACTTACTGTGCTAGAAAATGGACAACCCAGGAGTTGGCTCCCTATAAAGAGGCTTTTACAGCAATTAATTCTCCTAGAGAAAATTCAAAACACACCATGGTTGAGAGCTGTGAAATCTTTATGTGCCCAGTTAGATATGGATAATATATGGGAAAACCCAAACAAGATGGAAAAAATTCAGCCATTAGGAGGAAGGAAATATACTGGGAAGTCGTATTGCACCGCCTAGTGCAACATTCTTTTTCCGCCCCTACTGTTGCCGCCGTGTTAAATGCTGATTCTGGTCCAGTGTCATCGCTATCCAATCCTCCGATTGACTGCTCGGTCGCCAGGCTGGATTGCTTGTCTATCTGGTATTTAAACACCCGCTCGCTGGTCAAACACCAAGCGGAGATTTTCTACCTTCTAGACACTGTAAAACCAGATATACTTTTGCTGTCCGAAACCTGGCTCACATTAGAGTCTACCCCTAATATCTTGGCTGCTGTCCCTGACGGTTACTATATCCTCCAAGCTAATCGCGCTCAGGGGAAAACAGGGGGGGTGTTGCGGCCATTATTTCCCACTCCCATAAATCCAAGTCCCTTACCATGCTTCCCATGCCGTCAGTGGATTATGTAATTTTTAAACTTGAGTCAGATATTCGCCCTCTCACATTTGCCCTTTTTTATCGTCCTCCCGGTCAATCGCCGGCCTTCCTCCACTATTTTGGAAGTGTGGTGGCCGAACTGCCAATAAATCATGCTAGCATCCTCATAATAGGAGACTTTAATAACTGGCCTAACGCCCAGCATGAAAGTGCCTCTTCTAGGGAGTTCACCGATCTACTAACAGGACTTAACTTTCTCCCGCACATCCACGGTCCTGCTCAAGCCAAGGGCCATACCCTGGACCAATTGTGGTCCTTAAATCAGGACGTTTTAAGCGTACAGATCTCCCCATGCACCTGGTCGGATCATTTTCTTATCTCTTTTATGTTGCCAATAATCCCAGCAGTTAAAGCTTGCCTAGATAATTCCCCACTGGTTCGCAATTGGGGTCGGGTGGATCTTCCCTCGCTTTGTCTCTCGTTAACCACGACGACCCCCTCCCCTTTTGGGGTGGCAGGCCTTCCTTTGTCTGTCCATGCTCAGGCTGACAATATTCATACCTGGCTGGCAGAAGCTCGTGACTCCTTTGCCCAGCGCTGGTTTTCTAAGGATTTATCTGATATGAAGCTTGCCCTTCGGCAAGCTGAGCGCAAGTGGAGGGTTGATTACTGTCCTCCTAAGAAGATAGTCTTCTTGACTGCCCTGAGAGAATATAAATCAGCAATTCTTGTGGCCGAAACTAAGCATTTTTCGCAAAAAGTTCTCAACTCCTCCAACAAATCGAGGGAGATTTTTACTATAGTTGATGAACTTGTCAAACCTGATAGGGTTACGATGATTTCCCCCTCCTCTCAGCCTCTCTGTGATTCTCTCAACAATTATTTTGTTGAGAAGATAGCTCTAATCAAAGCAAGTATTCCCAAAGCTGATCTGGGAGTTGACACTGGGCGCTCTCCTATAAATCCCCTCTCGTTCCTGAATTTCCCCCTGATCACAAAAGAGACGTTCCCCTCAATCCTTTGTAGAGTTCGCTCAGGTTCTCCCTTAGACAGTTGCCCTGCCCACATCGCTCGCGAGATCTTTCCTAGTCTTCCTGATGTGCCCCTTTCCCTGCTTAATAACTCCCTCGGACTGGGTGTGGTCCCCAGCTCATTTAAATCGGCCATTTTAGCCCCCATCCTTAAGAAACCTGGGGCAGACCCAGCAACCCTGAGCAATTTTCGACCAATTTCCCTGCTTCCCTTTCTTGGTAAATTACTAGAGGCCCATGTCTCCAGCTGCCTTGGCCCCTTCATTGAAAGCTCTTGGTTCCTGGACCAGCACCAGGTGGGATTCAGATCCCAGCACTCCACTGAGTCCGTCATGGTGGCAGCTGGTGCTCACTGGATCCACGGCCAACCCCTGGAACCCCAGCTTTTGGCCGCACACTCTGGGCTGTGCCCCCTGTCCAGTGAGCTCGGTCAAGAGCCTGGGAGTTACCATTAGCAAGGATCTGTCCATGAAACTTCAAATTAAATCTGTGATGTCGGTCTGTTTTTACCATCTACGCCGCATCAGAAAGATCAGCCGATTCCTTACTCATGATGCCTTCGTTCATGCTATACTGGGTCTAGTGGTTTCCCGTATTGATTATGCGAATTCACTATATGTAGGTATCCCTCTTTATCAGTCCCATCAACTTCAACTTGTTCAATATCAAGCAGCCAGACTGGTCTTTCGGCAGCCAAAGACCAGCTCTGTAAAAACCCCTTTTGAGGAGCTTGCACTGGCTCCCTGTAGTCCAGCGCAGTCTCTTTAAGGTGGGCTGCATCACTTACCTGGCCTTCGCCAACCAAGGCCCATCTTTCATTTCTTCTCTTCTCCCCCGATACATTCCTTCCCGAGTTCTCCGCTCAGTCGGCCTTAACTTGCTATCCTCATGTCCTTTCAGGCGGAAAAGGCTTGGGAGATTAAGATTTGCCTTCCAGGCCCCGCATCTTTGGAACTCCCTTCCACCTGATCTCCGTCTCACTCCCTCCTACCACTCATTTAGGAGAGCCCTGAAGACGTGGCTGTTTTCGCAAGCTTTTGAATAAATTGTCCCCCTCCGCAGTCTGCTTCCTGCCTGTCCTAAAGCGCCAAGAAGCCGCTGGTGAACGTGCGCAGTATAAATGTTTTCCTCATATCATATCATGTTTGTGCATATATTAGTGTTCCAGGGGATGTGTACCTATACTGGCAATAATCGTATCTTTCCTTCGATTCGGGGTATGAGAAAGTGAATGTGCAAAATCTTGTGATAGTTGTTGTATACTACCGTATATATTAATACATTTTAGCTGATTTTGAACATGATCTGCTTTCATAGATACTGTTATTACCTGTTGCTGCTATTTAAGTGATATCTAACTGTTTAATCTCTTTTAATGTAACGGCAAACTAGGATTATTGATGTTTGATGTCACCTAATGTCTATGACCGAAATAAAGTAATTGAATATCAAGATAGGGGCTAGTCCTGCTTTCGTTTTATGAGCTAAATGAGTCTTCAAATCTGATATCAGGCACTTGAAGGAGGCACGAGACTTGGTGCAGGAATCCACACCTCCTGCACTGAACAAAAGGAAGTCGTACCAATAAGGGATGGTAAAATTAGACCCTGATAACTGGGAGAAAAACCATTCCAAAAAGGTGATAAACTACTACAAGTATGCACAGTAAACTGAAGATCTCATGGGCATACATTTGTCATAAAAGAATTGACCTTGAAACTGGAACCCAAGCAGATGATATTCATACATATGGACCAGGAGCAGATGGAAGGATGACTTGTTATCTGCCTTTGACATGAGGGCCCCTGAACTGAACTGATTCAAAAATACCAAAAAGTCATTGAAGGATGCACGCCTCACAGGGCATATAGATGGTTTAATAGCACCATTCACTGACGTCCCACTGGGACAGGGAGGTTGTGAATCAGTCTACATTTACCTCTCTCTTTCCATAGGACCAAACCAATGGGGTCATACAAATTCAAGTAACAGGGGGCATGAAAATGGCCCAGCCACCCTTTCCAATTTTAGCTCTTTATCAATCTTTCTGCAAGCCACTTCTCTGCTTAGAACTGTGGAGTGCTGTATTTTGCAATATGTGGGTCCCTACAAACCTGGCGCAGGTATTCTAAAATCCTTGAGAAAACTCGAGGATAGCTGGAGTGCTGCATCGCTACGAGCGTACAGGTTCAGCCACAGCTTTAAAGTAATGGCACCAGGTAGGGATTGACAAATACTGACCTTAGAATTCCCTCACTTTTGTACACCTTTGCTTTTCCATGTGTTAAGGAATTTAACCTTGGGATGCCCTGGTGTTTCACAAAAGGAGCAAATGTACTTGGATTTACGAGACCCATGTTTTCTTATTTAATGCCCAACATGCCCCTTTTTTCATATCATCTCTAGTTGACAACCAACAGGACCACTGCCTTCAGGCATCTTCAACATCATGCAGTGTAACCATGTGTTGATGTTTGTTTGATCCCAAAACCTTCCTGCATTTGTGCCCTTCTTCATCCTAAATGCCTTATCATACTCTTTCCAACAAGACCCACCAAACTCTTTGAAAGCGCCCATAGCAATCAGTCTGTGGGCCAAAATCAGAGTATTTCTCAAGAAGAACTGACCGATAGATGATAACCTCTTTAAACATTAGTGTTTCCTCCACTTTTGGTTCCATAAACGTATGCACACAGTCCTTGGCCTCCTTGTTATCCTCCTCTTGGTTTCTAACCACAGTGAGTTTAAAGAAATCTACACAAGAACCCTTCTTTATTTTCTCCCTCAACTCATCTGATAAATGTAATACTAGCCGGTCCCTATTCGACAGTACCTGATCGGGCCCACTAGATTGAAGAGTCTCCTCACCTTTGTTCCCAGACATGGATACCATGATGGTGGTATCTGCATCTCACACCTGGGGTCGCAAGGGGGACCGAAGAAGCTGCACCTGTTGTTGCCACTTCCAATGGCTGTGTCTTTTACCACACTGGGTCCAGTTCCCCCTCCTGACTGCTTGGATGTTGCACCTGCTGCCAGATTACTGCAAGCTGCCAAAGCTTTCTCACTTTGATTGCTCAACTGGGACAACCAAATGTACAGGCTATTCACTAACAAATCTCCTGGGTTGTTAGAGACCACCTATTGCTGCTCTCCTTCGGCACATGCTGATAGGTAGAACTTCCACTTTTGTAGGGCTCCCAGTCGTTCTAGGATGTACTACATTAACTACCCCAATATCTGAGTCGGTGTCATTCCTAGGACTGGGCTGCAGGGCAGTTTCCTTCTGTGCTATAGAAAACATTACAGGTTGCAATAAAGCCAATACTTGGTCCATGGCTTCTAACCGCCCCATGATGAATGCAATATCAGACTTGTGCTTCACCTTTTTTGGGGATATGGCAACTCAGGTATGTCACAACACTGTAATATTAACATAGAAATTTGGCTGATACCTTTAGAAACCCGCAATCTCCTACTGTACTTGGGCCCACCCCGAGAATTGATGAAGATTAGGTACAATTCATCACATCTCACCGAGTACCTGTACAAGAGAAAGGAGAGTTCGTGCCACAAGATGCCCTAAGCAACGCTGAGTCACCTAGAGAATCTTTGTAGGCTATGCAATAAAAATACAGTCAAAAAAGGAAACAGAGCGAGTAATAAGCAAACACAGAAGAATGACCAGTACATTCTGCAATTGACAATGATAATACTGCATCAGCGCTAAATGCTGCCCAAAAATGAGGCACCGGCAAAAATGATCAGTAGAAATATATACTAAATGGTAGAGAAACTGCAGTTGTACCTAACTTGCTCTGGTAAAAAAAAAATCACGTGAGATGCCCAAGATGAGTCATTCCCACAAGTTCAGTAAAACGAGTAATACATTATAGCATCACATTAACATCAATCTTAAAAACAGCCTCATAAATGAGGCCCAATATATAGTGCCCAAGGCAAACCACCCTCACGAACTTCCATTTAGTCACAAAACAAACAGAGAGCATGCCAATCTGATTTACACCCACCTCAACTTCAGGCCCAAGAAGGCTCCCGCAATGCACCTCTGGTGATGGCAGCCAGCCACATGCTCAGGTCCTCGGCAATCAGGCTAAGAAGAAGGCTCCCAGTGGTCTCTGCCACTCTCCATCACCGAAGACCCAGGGAGAAGTAGACCTCTTTTCCCAAAGACAGAGGCTCCACAAAGGAAAAAGAGGGACAACAGAGGGAAGGCTTGGAGGCAAGGGGACATCAAGGAGCCCAACCACAGCTCCTAAACACTGTCTCAGGTGTTGGTAGCAAGTGGGGTGCATCAGTGATGGTCAGGTTCCCTAAGCAACAAGGTGACCCACAGATAAGATTGTCTGCTATTTAGCCCCCCTGTCCACCCCTGCCAGCCACCCACTAGCTCATGGGCAACTAACGGCGTTCGAGGGTGGAGACCTGCAAAACTTGAAACTTCGAAAGATGTGTCCACCGTTAGCTGCCAGTCCTGACTGTTCAAATCCAGCCTGCAAACGTTCCGCGAGCGTGTAGGCCTATGGTGTGGGCCCCCTCTTGCAATATCACAGAACTCTTCGCTAACTGATCTTTTTCATCAGTGACATCTGATCGAATTAAACAAAATTGCTATGGTTATAAGTGACTGAAGTCGAAGTCAAGGACTAGAACAAGACTGCTCTTTCCTTGCTCCTGGCTCAATATTGGAATAAGTGATGAAACCAGGGGTGCAAAATAAGTAGCAGTAAACAATTTTTCGCATCTGGTGCATTTTCACAGCTAGGCCACTTATTGTTTTTGGCGATATACCGTTTTATTTGCTTAGCAGGAAAATATTTTGGATAACAAATTCGGTCCAACCAGCAGAGCAGTCACGAACTTGAAAAGCATAGCATAAAGACAATAAGTGTCAGATTAAATAAAATCATACCTACACCAAAATGCGAGTGATGGCCTAACACTTCTGTAATGACAATAAAAAATCCTCAAACTATGTCCTTCTAGATGTGTAACACTCCTAGGCATACACCACTCAACACCCTGCCCACTCACAAATCTAAAGCACTCATCATGCTCAAAATCATTATTTGAGTTAATAGTGGCTATCTATTAAAGATAGTTATTAATGTCCTATCATAAAGCTGTCAAAGAGTAACAGATAAAATACACTCATCCTTTGTCTCCTATAGCTATAACGATTGTCCCAGTCTCAATATACAATTGCTATGTAACATAAATATATGACTCATCACAATGACCGCACTCTTCTCATAATCTTACGCTGACATTCTCATATGTCAAAATGCACTAACATTGCTATCCAGAAGGGGAACAAGGTGAGATTTCACATTCGTTGAATCTCCTCCCAACCATACAATAATAAGATGTAGGTTAGAAGTAGACACTGAAAAGGAGACCTGGGCAAGTAAAAGCAAAAGCAGACATACTGGAAGTTGTCACACTAACTGTCTTGATCTGCACAGCAGCAGCATTGATATGTAAAGACAAAAGAAAACATTTAGTATGGCTATGGTATTGGTTTTGCCGGCGACTGTAATTGTGTGCATGAAGGAAAGTTAGATCGCGAGCCCCCAAGGGCAAACATAAAACCCCATATGACTGCCCAGCTGAGGGAATTGATGCAGAGACTTGGCCTGCTCGATGTGTGGAGGGAAAGGCAGCCATGTTCCAGCATACTCTCTTGTTATACACCTGCAACAGGTACATGTAGCAGAATAGATTACTGCTTTCTTACCTCTGGACTTACCCTACAAGTCCGTGAGGCAGCCTATTTCTCAAGATATATATCTGATCACTCCCCAGTATTATTGTCCCTGACAAGGGGACATTTATACGCCCATAGTGCATTAATTCTGTTAGCATGGGCTCCGCTGTAGGGCTTTGTAGATGGCTGCTCATGTTCTTTAGTAGATGGATAACTGTGGTGCCCTTGTTTTTAAGGTGCCTTAGGTGGACTGCGGCATTGGCCTTTACCGATAGCCACATGCCAACGTAGTTTGTATGCTAGAGCAGTCGTTATTTCAAGATCCCCTAGCTGCCAGTAAGAGTGGTTTTATCGGGGTATTTGCTAAATACTGTGATTTTGGATTTGGTCTGGTTCACCGGCAGATTGTTTGCTTGATTGTAGCAGTGGAGTGCGTTGAGGGCCCTCTGTAGGCCTACCCTGGTGTGGTTCATAATTGCTGTATCGTCCGCCTACTGCGAGATTGAGATGCGTAATCTGACCACCTTGGTGTCCCTATGCTGGCTCCTTCCAGAGCTGCTCCCATATCTGCGGTATAGGGATTTAAAAGGAAGGCGGCCAACACACAACCCTGTTTGAGGCCATTGTAGGTGTGCACTCTTGCTGTGGCTGTGGGGGAACTTGTTTTTAGCCT
Source organism: Lissotriton helveticus (assembly GCF_964261635.1). Taxonomy (NCBI): domain Eukaryota; kingdom Metazoa; phylum Chordata; class Amphibia; order Caudata; family Salamandridae; genus Lissotriton; species Lissotriton helveticus. The sequence continues at coordinate 1,419,891,658 of NC_136063.1, read as the reverse complement.
GACCTTAAACTTTGATTTAATGATAAGATCACCTTGAGGAGTACAAGGTGGGTATCTTCCCCCAAAGCCTACACTGTCCACTTCATCAAAGACTATGCTATGGTCCACAAAGCAGCAAAATAGGGGGTGCTTTCTTCTTCCTGACGGCCTGTGTGGAGAGGTACACCAGTGCCAGGATATTGTTTGTTTGAAGGTTGAGGTACAAAGGTCCTTGATGCTGTTCTTGTCTTGCATTTTGGAAAGAGTATCACATAGCTTTTCCTGCGCTCTGAACAGCCTTGAGGTAAGTTCCAGTGATCTTTCTATTTTCATCTCAAGGCTTTGTAAATAGGAAGCTTATTGGTGTTTACGATCGTTGGGCTATCCGTCTGCGAATTTGGTCTTGGTCTGCCTCTGCGATGCGGCGGGTGCAAGGGAAGTGGTTTTATTAATAATTTTTTTACTTAATTTTACCTATCTCGCCAACCCACTGCCCCTTTGCTCTTAGTGGTGCGGGCCACAAATGTATTGACCTTGAGCTTTTTTCTACAGGTATTGTGTGAATTCAATTTCAGTTTCTATTTGTAACTGTATTGTTATTGGTTGCTGCTTTCTTTCTTTGTAGTTTTAGTTGGTACTTTATTGTAACATGTTATTTATAATGTCTGCAACTTCAATTTGATTTTGGTAATGTTTGCTTTGTTTCATTGTTTATTTTGTATGCATTTTTTTAAATTGTGTTTCATCATCATAAAACTTTAATCGGTCTTTATTGAGCCATAAAAGTGCATAATAACATCATTACATTCATCAGACAATAAAAGTAAAGTGCGTCAACATTTCAAACCAACATAAAAAAAAATAAAGACAAGAAAATCCACTCAAATTAAAAGTCAAGATAATACACTCTTGTACAGTAAGTACAGTCCAGACAAAATATCCATATATAGGAACCATCCGAACAAATCATGACCAATACACTTCATTCATAGCTAAAACCCCTTAAAACAATATCCTAAATGCAGCAAATCAAATTAAAGTGCATTAATATCCATCTGACCTAACAGGCACAGTGCAGTCATAAAGGTTATATAACATCAATAAACTGCATAGTATAAAAATTCAGGATGGCCTAAAAAAATAGAAACAAGAAAACAGGCTGAAAAACTCTCATCTAGACTCAGATCAAGTAACTTTCTCAACTTCAAGGACAAGGCCAAGAAACAGGCAACAATATATTTACCACAAACATCCAGAGGTAACTGGAGCAGGCTTAAACTGGACTAAATTCAGGGATTTCAGTAAACGTAACAAAAAGGGTTTACGAGGAGCATCATAAATGCTACAAAAAACATTGGGGTATATTCTCAAGGGCTTATCGCAGACTTAACAGCAGTTTATTGCAGCCAAAGTGGCGATAAAATTATCGCCCCCTTCACAAGCTGGTGCTAACAGCCCATATGACCAATTTACCTGAGATAGCAGCCGAAAAAATCATCGCCACAGATGACTCTGGCAACTAACGCTAATGAGATGCAGGGTAGGTGTTCCCGTGCAAAAAGCAGCAAAAACACCACTCCACAACATTCTCAACGACCAGACAGATCGGCGATAAGATCCCAAAACAGGCAATAAGGCGTGTTAGCAGCAGGGATCTAACACCTGCTCTTACCTGGTGTAAAATCGGATTACAACCTGCACCATAAAAAGGGGCCCAGCCCAGAGCCACACCTGAAGAGCAACAGATGCCATGGAGCTACTGATCATGCAGCTCGGACACCCAAGAGGGTCACAACACACACCGCCACCACCTCTGGTACTTTCCAAACAACTGTCAGTAAATGAGATCCCCCTTGGGCAGTATTGAACCTAAGCAATCATTCAGCTCACCAATATAAACATAAATTCTTAATACATCACATGTAAAAAACAATGAGGAAATGCAGAGATTGTAAATATATAAAAAAAGGTTACAATTTATTTAAACAAATTAAAAACAGCTCAGGCTTGTATCAAACAAACCCATCATGGATACAATGTTAATCATAAAAATACACTTACATATACAATAGCACTGGCCAAAATGAAATATCGAGTCAGAAAATAAGGAAGAATTGATTCCTATTGAAGTAGGGAGAGATACAGAAGTAAACCAGAGATCAATTCTAATCAATATTTTCACTTTCTCCGTCAGAATTATTGTCTCCCAAAACTCAAAGTAGTTCTCCCTTTCTTGTACATCAACGCATTTCGGTGGACAATCAATACGTAGCCAACATCTTCTTCAGGAAAATAGTATAAACCATCCCATATAAAAACAGAGCCTTTAATTTCCTGTTCAGAATCATATGGCTAAGAACACCCCTTGTCTGGTAGACAGCATACTCATTGAGGGTCTGAACAATGTTTCAAAGATAGCCCGTAGCGCTCTTTGCCAAGTATAAACGGTCTTAAAATTGATGTCGCCAGTAATGTCATGCAGCACGGCAACAGTACTTTCACTTTAATTGAGAGAACTTTCTGATATGTTCGTATCCCCAGCTGTAAAACCTCTAAATACACAGACGTTCTTAAAAAGTTATGGCCAACGAAAATCATGTGCCAAAACACGAAACGGCACAAATGATTATCCGTAGTTAGGGAGTATGTAAATTTTCCTCTTAAATGAACCCCCAAGTCAGGTAGCATTCTAAAAATGTGCGGCAAAATAGACGGGGCATACGCCTCCAAGTCAGGATTTAGCTATACCTTCCAAACAACAACTGCCAGAGTTGGAAGAGTCTCACAGCCAGCCCTATCAAAGTTCCTCACAACTGTCTTGGATGCCATCATCAGCTTGGTTCCCCAGTACCTTCACCTCCCCCATACTGCGCAGGAACAGCTGGAGACCAAGCAAGGCTTCTACACCGTAGCTGGTTTCCCGCACGTGTGGGGGCAATTGACTGCACACATGTCCAACTTTTGCCCCCTGCCGACACTGCACACAATTACCACAACAGAAAGCATACGCATTCCATAAATGTGCAGGCAATAGTGGACCACCAGGTACTCTTCGCCAATGTCATCGCCAACTACCCAGGCAGTGTGCATGATTCCTACATCTTCTGACAGTACATCATCAACCGGAGCTTCCAGGATGGCACCTACGGAAATGCTCTACTCGTTGGTAAGTTCCAAATGAACACACCACACACCTCAACTCCACAATAATGCAACTCACAACTCTGGGAATGCACAACAGGTTACAAACTCACATACAACATGCCAAACAACATGACTACCCACCATACATGACAGCACAACTTACTGTGGTAACCTGGGCTAGACACAATCTTGACATTTTTAACCTTTTCACATTTACATAATCTTCACAAATAACCAGCTCCGCAGTAACCTGGCGTTGTAGCACAACGGGTAGGCATTCGGCTTCTCCCGGCGGGCTCGATGATGAAGCATGTCACCAACCAGGTTGGTGAGTGAGGGCTTCCTATACAAATCTAATAAGATTTGCATATTAATTTTTCTCTCCTTTTGTGCTTTTATACATCATTGATTTACACTCTTGCAATGTTGCAATGTAACATGCCCAGGGAGTGCCTGCTCAGCTGAAGGGGCAAATGAGGGAGCGCAAGCCTGCTCAGGGTCAGGGCTCATACATGCCAACTGTTGTATGTGTCGCTATTACCGCTGCATAAGCCTGTGATGTATTCCTATAGGTACTGTATCGATTCCCCTATTCCTGACCCTGGTTTGGTTAATAATTAACTAGCAGCCATCCAACGGTGCAAGAACCGTTATCTGATTAAGCCACACCACGGCACAGAAGCGCGTTATCTGATTAGGTCATAACGCATGCCATCTAATTAGACAAGCGATATTCTTCCAGCCCCTGATAAGGCATACGGAGTTCTCAAAACAAATTAAACCTACAGCGACCTGGGAAATTCCCATAACCATTGTTTTGATTTCACCGAGAACTTCAGCAAAAGAATGTGCGAACGAGCCCGTTCATATGACATCCCTATTGACGTATATATGTCCATCCTTACGTCAATCTCGGCACCTTCCAGGTATAAATATTACCGACATTGCCTTAAGCAAACACATGCGGTGGTGACGAGATCGGAGCAGCGAGACGTGCTGAGGAGCCCAGCAGAGAGCGAAGCCCACAGACGCTGCCCCGCCTTCCTGACGCGCTGAGAACGAGACGCTGTCTTTCTCCTGCCGAGAAATCCAGCTCCGGCGCTTCCATGCAGCCCTCGCAGGCAGCTTGAATATCAAGACCTGGGATAAGAGATACCAGCCCTCCATCATTCTAGATCTCAGGTACAGAACTGAATAAACCCCTTGCAGAGAATTCTCGAATCAGTCCCTTGGCAAAACAAACTTAACTTAAACTGCTACTTATCTACTCCCGCCCACGTATTAGGCTTAGGTCAGGTACATTGGGGTAGGCGTGGTTAGAAGCACCAGTTGAGTAGATTAGTCAAATGTATATATGTATGTATCTATTTTATCCATTTTAAAGTATCATATGGCTCAGAAACCATATCAATGCTTTTACAGTATTATTTTATAATTCTGTCTCTACTGTATGCACTTTACTTAACTACAAGTATTGCAATAATAGCGATTCATTTCTCTTGTATGAGAAAAGAGACTGATCAATAAATAACATCTTTTATTGAACCACGCCCATCTCTTATTGCTCTACAAACTGGTGAAACTAAGAATGCACGTACTGACTGAGTAAAATAAGTTGTCTATTGTTTTCACACGACTCTAGAGATACACTCTTGATTAGGGGAGAGCAAAGTTGTCATGTTCTATGGTTGTCAGAAACTAAATCCCTTCTTGTCTATCCAGGGAGGTTAAAATCCTCCTTGTCTATTCGAGAAAGTTTCTAGTGAACTCTGAGCTAGCTGGCAAACACAAACCTTTAAGTCTAATATCGTCGGTAGAAGACCTAGTTAACCTCTGCCCTAGGTCTATACTATTGAAGATATTATTCCAATGCGCAGAGCCTATTGGGATAATAGGAACTACACTACATGGCGCCCAAACGTTTGGATAGGCGATAAAACTAACGCAAGACATTAGAGTAACTCAGTCGTGCTTTTTCACACAGAACCCCTTTTTTCCCATAATACTCCAAAGACGTCTGGAGTGGGTGAAAGGTCCTATCCGCCAAACCTCGCAGGAGGAGACTCCTATATATGGTTCATGGTTTACTCAACGTTGAAGGATACACTGTTCCAAAATATTGTGCATCTAATTTTGTTTCCATAGAAACCTGATCTGCAAACAAACAGAATAACCTTCCTGTCAATAAAATGACAGAAAGTGAAGAAGAAAGGGAGACAGTTAGACTAGCAGCTGAACTCCTAGAAGCAGATAATACTCTGCAGCAAAATGACCCGGATATAATACTCATCCCGGTCAACATAAGAAAATCTATAACCCTAAAACTTATAGAAAATGGACTGACACCAAGAGGTGGTACAGTCATATTCGTAATTGAGGCACACGAATATCGGCAGACAGAGGTATTCTATTCATGGATAAACTTTCCAGCAGCAAACGCTGTAACAAAGGACTTCCACTATTACAAAATAGAGGAACCTCCTAGTGAGTACACTCCTTTCGAGGAAGTGGAAATACCACTCAGAGCACCTGCTCTTGTTTAATGGCACCCTAAAACATAATAATCACATCACCAGGCTCGGTCCACTAGGTAGACCAGGAGCAACGTGGCCGGTCCTAGCCGGATGCACACCACATTCAGACATTGAAGAAATGCCTGCACCAGAACTTTTAGCACAGCTAAAACAATTAATAAAAATACATAGACAATTAGTCCAATATGTAATGCGGACTTCAACTATCCAACCAGCAATTACAATTCCACAGTTGACCAGTCATCAGGGGAACACAAATAAAATTACACCACAGAACATACAGTCCTGTCTAGGTAAGGTACCCGCAAAACGGGAACAAATTCCTTTCTGGCTAGCACAAAAAATAACTCAAATAGAGGCAGTGTTTCCAGATACCACCCCTGTTGAGAAACATAGGATTCTGACTATCTGTCTTCCAATGGGAATCGCACCACATGTGGAGGACTGTGACACTTGGGGAACAGTCTTTGCTTCCATTTACACAAAAACACATGGTGTACCATCCATGTCAGTAATACCAGATGTGCTAAAACAGATTCAAGATGAATACGGTCCAGGACCCGCTTTACCTCTCGGTATGAAATTACTGAAAGACTTCAAGCAGGTCTCTGCAATATTATTAGCCAACATAAAGGGAGAAGCAGCAAATGTGGCGATTCGCCAGAGGTTAAAAGAGACAAATATAGCAGACCAACCATCTGAAATTGCCAGAATCATAGAAAAATCCTATGAAGAACTAGGAAGAGATAGTTTGGGTGGAATACCAGTGAAACCCCAACTAGTTGAAAGTCCTGAAAAGTTATTTATAAAAAATAATTTAAACACTCAAAAAAAGAGCTGGGATGGAAATAAACAATCCAATCTTAAAGAAAAAAGATTCCAGTCCAGAGGAAGGTCTCCTCGGCGGAGAGAAAGATCTCCCGACCAAGGACGCAAGTCTCCCCAAAGGGAGCCCTCTGTGAACAAATACAACCTTAGAAATAGGGATAATATAAAGAAACCTGATAGATATCAAGATATTGATACACGTCCCTCTCAATCTTTTCAGACTTCCTCGCAGAAATCGGAAAGAAGAGGATGATCAGAACAAAGGGAAGAGCACGTCAAGTCCAAAGACAGAGAACCTGCTCATCTGAATAAAAAATTACAATTTCCAAAAAAGAAGGAAGCCAGTATTAAAGTAATCAACAATGCCGAGAATACTGAGGACACAGCTGAAAAACGGAGAATGGGCTCAGACAATGCTAGACAGCGCAGCAGAAGTGAGCATAGCTCGCAAAGTCCTTATGAATCATCTGGAGACAGTGGACACGAATGAATACATTCAGGTGGAAACTGCAGATACCAGAGTTAGCAAACCTCATAAAATATATGAAATAACATTGCGTATAGAAGGGGATAAGACTAGAAAAATAAGGGGACTAATTTGGGATAATCTGTTCAAGGGCTATGACATCCTTCTAGCTGAACGAGACTGGCCTCCAGAGTTTGTCAGGGAGTGCTCACATGGTGAAGAAATAATTATGCCTGCCTTCTCAAACCATATTCCAATTCATAAAAAATATACAATTGCAAGAAAGTGGGCAGTAGCTCAAGCCCCTGCCTTATATAAAAATCATGTGGGATGGGATGAGGACTCTCCTCCTCACAAAATCCAGTTAAAATCACAACCTACTGCACAGAGGCAGTACCCGATTAAGCAAGAAGCTAAAAAACAGATATGTTAGTTAAAACAAAACTACAAACACGTGACAACACACGCAACCTTGTGATTCGAGTCATCCCAGGAAGATGCGGATTCACATACCTGACCTCTAATGAGGGAGAGAAGGTACCAATAGCATACAAATCACATTTGTACACAGAAGCTGAAAAAAGGTTCAGCATTAAAGAAAATATTGTTCATGCGGTTCAAACAGCTGTAGTAGAAGCAAAATACCAAGCAGACGGTAGACAGGTTACAGTCAGAACAGCAGAATCAGCTTTTGAGGCATTAACAACACCATGTAATTTACCGACAACTGCACTAAATCCAGAATGGATACAATGGGTAAATTCTATTGCTACAGACAAAGTAAAATACTATTTTGACCCAGAAATGAAAGAATTAAAATATCTAGAATATGAAAGAGAATACCCTCTGCCAATCGACATTCTGCCTTTACGACAGTACGCCTGTGTAATATATACAGACGGGTATGCTCAACCCTCAGTTTGGGGAGAGCTGGCTTACAACGCCACATGCGAAATTGTAAAAGAAGTGTGGCGCGGAGGTAAATTAAGACCTCTACTTACAAAAACACACTCAGTGGAAAATAATTCAGAACAACAAACGGAAATAATTTCATTAAAAATGGCGCTAGATAATGCCGATCGCGAATTCCAGACACTTATTGTGTGCGATTCGTATTACTGCGTCAAAACATACAATAACGATTTGAAGAAATGGATTCAAAACGGTTACAAAGATGACACAGGTGCCACAATAAAGCAGAAAGCACTTTGGGAACAATTAGTTCTTTTAAAGAAAGAACTACCAAAAACTCACGTGATACATTCACTGAGTCATCAGCGTGATGGCGTTCACGTTGCAGGGAATTCATTGGCTGAGACAGCCACAGCGGGAGCAACTAAACCGGCTTCCGTAGCTACAAAAAAGCGTACAGTAAAACACATTGACGGTGAAACTGTGCTGGTGGTGAAAACGTCATCAAAAGGCGACTGCTCAGCGTTACCGATCAATTATCCACTCAATTATACATACATAATCGATGCAAACTCAGTCCCTTTTGCTCGAATCCCTGGAGTGGGGGATAGAGTAATTCCAAACACGGACAGGAGAGGCTTGTTAATAGCAGACGCACATATGGGTGAGGGTCTCAGACACCTTAAGCAAAAAGATTCCCTGGAAGAATTACAATCAGTGTACTGGTGGCCAGGCATGAGCCTGCATCATCACATTTTTGTAAAAAACTGCCCAGACTGCAATAGAGATCGCAGTGGCGAGCGGGGAGGACTATTGCCATGGCATTTCACTCCAGATAAACAACAACAATAAGAAAGCACCCATCATGAAAAAAGCGCTATATTAACATAAAAAGACTAATTTTCACTTATAATGTAGACCCCAGCGCTCGGCTGACGTCTGGACTGTTATAAACGGATTTGCAAGTCTATAATGGCATATACGCTAGGAGCATGCTACGTTTTGACTAATGTATTCCTTTTTGCCCTCGACCTTATGGGGAAGCATGGCCAAATGAGCATTGCATAGCGGGACTCTTCTCACTTCCTTCCTGAGGGATACGGGATGGTGTAAAGAAAAAACCAAGACATAAAGCAATCTATAACGGAAAAGGTATTAGGTTCGGGAGCTGGGTGGGTCAAACATTTAATAAGTGTCCAACGTAGTCTAAATAACCTGCCAAGGAATTCTCTGAAAGGGTTCAGTCCGTACGAACTATTGTTCGGGACTAGAATGATGATCCAAGATCTTGATAGTCAGACTTCAGTGGTTAAAGACAAAAGCTTTGATATCAAAGATCGTTTGGCTATATTACAGGACTTAAATGAAACAAGAAAACACCTGAGCAACAGAAAGCTGAAACAACAGCCAACAACCACTGAAGAGAAACCACCTGTCCCAGCAAGGCCTGTCTGGATTCCAAAAGTCGGGGATCTAGTCAGAGAAAAGAACGCGGTAAAGAAGGAATTTGGGCCTTCTTACAGAAAAGCAGTTCCTGTCTTGTCTATCAACGGGACAAGATCAGTAGTACTACCGCCCCTTGCTGGTAAAAAGGAGAACCGAGTTGTATCCATCGACCTGGTTAAACCACAATCATGTGGCCGATAACAAACAGTAGGCCTAGTGGACTCCCAAGAAGTAGCAGAACACCAATGTTTGCTACGAATACAGAGGCTCAAACTGGAAGACTGATCACCTTTGGAAAATCTACAGTGAATCAACAAGGACTATGCAACAAAGCAATGGAACTTGAACCTCTTAAAACCCAAATTAAAACTTTTCATCAAGAAACAACAACCTATGATGATGTAACTGCAGACTTTGCTAATGAAACAAAGCAAAATCCAAAAGCAATTGGAACAATTGACAGAACAGCATCCGGCTACTTCATCAACTTCGATGATTCATCTGAAGACCTAAGTGAAGCAAAGAAACAGCCATCAGCAAAAACTTTTAAAGACAAAGCTAAAGAACTTTTTCAACAGCTGAAAGAAACCTATCTGATTTCTCCATGGATTGAATTTTGGGTGGCCTTCGGTGCATTTATCCTCATTCTTTGGCTCATCTTAGTACTATGCTTGGGACATTTCATTGAAGGAAAATATGCTAAAATGGACACAGCAAGCCAGAAAATCAACTTGGTCCTTAAACCACACACATCTTCACACATCGAGAAAAGAGAACTTTCTTCAGTGAACTTCACAGCCAATCCTATACCAGGCGGTGTAGCATGGGACAAAACTGATTATGAAATCTATGGTCCGGTTGAAATCCTGAAGTATCCACACCAATTCAAGATCTCATTGAGTGACTTTGTAAAACCGAGCTCATTTGCTGATGATTGGGACTTTGAAAGTATTAATGATATGATGTCTGATCTTGTGATGTCTGCTAAATTCACAGAACATGATTATTTGCAGGGTTCGTCTAATTATGATCAGATGTTCTGCTATAACCACTATGGTAACCATTATCTACATAAATCTGCACAACCTAGAAATGTTTTGAATTATAACCAATGGGAACATTGTGCTACTCCTCCAAAAGATAGCTCGAAAACATTTTATGATAAATATTCATACTTTTCAGGGTTTAACATAAGTAATGCAGAAACATTTTATTTCAAATTGTCAAATAAGACAGGTATGAAGACCATGCTTACAAACACAAAATTGATATATTCCGATTCATTCTTTGAACAAATGAATACATTCGGGTTTGATTTCTGGAACAATAATATTGAAGCAAAAACTGTTTGGGGTACAAGAGATTGGCAAGTACAAGGTATAGAATCATTGTTTAGAGCCTGCATGATCCCAGAACAAATTATATTTTTGAACGACACTATTCAACAAACTACCTGTCTTGGCTTAGCCAAAATCAAAGATTTGAACAAACCGTCTATTCCAAAGCCAACAGTGAACAGTAATAGCTCTAAAGATGTTGAGATAGACGTAAACCATATTTTAAACCAAAACAGAACAGATCCTGAATGGAAAAAATGGTTGATCTGGCCCACAGATACAAATAACTGTCAAGACAGATTCCTGAACAAAATACAGGGGTTCACATTGACTAGGCCAGACCCTAGATATTCCCAAAGACAACATCCAGGGATGTTGTCTTTGGGAATATCTGTTAAGATCTGAGCATGAACTTGCACATAGGGCTTCTTGAGTTCTAAACCCTTTCTCTCTGCTTTCCGCTTATTATTGTTTTTATTGTGTGCTTTTTTTGTAGAGCAAATCACATTTTTTAGTTACCTAGAACTTGAAAAAGGTCTGGTTGCCTGTTTTTTTCAAACAATGTCACTGCTTCACTTCAATGGATAGTTAATCTGGGCTTTTCCATTTGTATTTCTTTTCAGATTTTTCTCGGAATTTGAGTTGAACATGGAAGCTCCTTCATGAATGAAGGTGCAGGAGGATTCAGAAACTGACACAGCATCTGAGATTGAGAGGGATTTGGCCCACTACTGTGATGATGATAAACATTTGTTGTTGCCAAGCCAAGCTATTTTTCTATCAGGACATGTATGCTATAAGGGTAGGTGCTCCTTGAGCTTACTCAATGTCTGATAGACGTGTGGCTGCTGGCACGAGGACAGAGATCAGCTGAAGTGCATTGTCCAAGATTGGGTCAAGTCGGATTATTTGTATTTGACTGGATTTGCTGGTTGGTCTACGGATGTAGACAATCACACTCCAATTATTTTTCAATCTATTAAATGAATTTGTAAGTGATGTGTGTCTCAGTAAAAAGGTTAATCTCTATCTTGATCAGTATGTGAGGCAAGACAAATACAGGTTAATCCCATTCAAGAATGAACAAGTAGACCAGTGTTGAAGAGCTGAATCTATTTCAGGGTCTTATGCTACTGATAAGAATTTTGTACCAGCCATCTGTGTCATCTTAATTGGTGACCCATTGTTGTGCACTCCATTGTTCTCTGCTACAATGAGCAGAAGTAGTTTTATTGGTTATGTAGTGCATGCTTCATTTCAATGGTAATGCACAAGCTGTTCCCAAAGATCATCCACACTGTGATCATCTGTTTGTCCTGAACTGGACCAATTTGCAAGGCTTTTTAAAAAAATGTATACTCCCTGAAAGAAAACAGCTGTGGATGAATCCTAATTGATACATAAGTGACAGCTGCTGTATAATCAGTACGTAAAAATAAAGAGATCTCAGTATGTTCTCAAGTTTTCTCCTACTTTGTGAATATTCTAGTGTGTTGGACCTGGCTTTTTTTGCAGGGTCTACACAAGCTTTTTGCCTTCCTCCTACTCTTTTTTCTGACCTCTTTTTGTTGGCTTTAGGATTCTGGGCACTTTACCACTGCTAACCAGTGCTGACATATATGTGTTCTATACTCTAAACACGGTAACCTTGGCTTATCCAAAATTGGCATATTTAATTTCCCAATAAGTCCCCAGCAAAATGTGCTGCATGTGCCCAGGACTTGTAAATCAAATGCTTCTAGTAGGCCTGCAGGACTAACTGTGCCACCCACTTAAGAAGCACTTTACACATGGCTCTGGCCTCCTACTGCAGAGCCTGTTTGTGCACTTTAAACTTTCATGTTGACCTGGCAAGCTAATCCTCTACCGAGGCCCAAAACTTCCTAATACATAGGCCCTAAACAGCTTTAGGGAAGAGTGCATTGTATTTCAAATGTTGGACATGTGTTTTTAAGGTTTACATATCCTGTAAGTGAAATACTCCTAAATTCGTGCTTCACTACTGCAGGGCCTATCATTGGAACTGCATTATTACAGTTTGTAAGTGTAGTTTCCCATTGGGACTAGATGGGAAAACCAAATGTTGATGTCTCTGTACTTGCAAAACACAACATATGGTGAAATTGGGTTTTAAATTGCAGTTCTGAAAATGCCACTTGTAAAAAGTTGGCATTTTCTTGCTTAACCCATTTGGTGTCTCCTGCCTGTCTCTGGAATACACATCTGCATTGGGTGACAGCTGAATTCTTGCATTCCCTCTGGAACACATACACATGTAGAGTAGGTATGACTGAGCAGCCATCTGTGTGTTGCTGAGTCATTCTGAGGCAGGATGAGAGGGAGGAGATGACACTTGCACCTGAATAGGGATGTGCCTGTCCCAACACAAATGTTTGCATACCTCCCCTGTAGTGAGTCTGGGGCCAGGGCAATTCAAACCATCTCTTTCAAGTCTCCCTACTTGAAAGGCCAAATTGGGTATAAGTATTGGACCGCTGACACAACGATTTTAGAACAGTGTTGGAACAAAGAATATTCTGCAAGGACGAAGATCTGGTGTGCTGTAGGAGGAGCTGCTACTTTGCTAACTGCTTTGCTGTGTTGCCCTGCTGCCTGCTGATTGTTGTGATTTAGTAATGACTAGTACTATGCTACCTGCTTTGCTGTGTTGGCCTGCTGCTTCTTACTTGGGAGTGAGAAGGACTAGACCTGCTCTCTACATCCTAAAACCCAAGTTCTCCAAGGGCTTGCTAGCATGCCTCCTGGTTTGAAGTCTCAGGGCCATCAAAGACTTCATTCAACTCTTCTTCAGTTATTGGACTGTGAGTCCTGCCCTGCCAAGAGGTGCTAATCCAGTCCGGCCTTGAAAGTGGGTCCTGCAGCTGTTCTTCTACAAAAATCGAAGTAGGAAGGACTTTGCTCTGATCAGAACTGACGCAGTGCCATTCGACACTGATGCAGCTGCGATTCGAAGACAACATTGCACTGCTTGTCGACAAGGACATGAGACCCGACTGCGAGGCTCAATCATGATGCAGCTTCTTAATCGTAAACAGTTCAATGCTGACACAGGACCCGATTGTGAGACTTGACGATGACGCATCGCCTGCATCAAAAAGGGTTCAACAACAATGCAGGACTCTACTGTGAGGCTCAACACCAATGCATCTACCTGACTGCAGCGATTAGAACCCCTGCATCAAATCTTTTACATTGATGCTTGCTCCATCCAAGGTACTTTTTCAGCGAGGTTTGCATGGGACCTTTGCTGGCCTGCCACCCATTGTGATCAACCTGAACTTTGGATTTACCCCGACCAATGTGACCTCATATAACCCCACTATTGGTTTTAAGCACTATATTGCAGTTCATTCTTTAAAAATTCATATCTCAAGTTCTACTTATTTGATTTTTGTCATTTCAGTCTTGTTTTACTCAGATAGTCTCAATTTCTCTAAACTGGTGTATAGTCATTTTGTGGTGTTTTCACTGTGTTACTGTAATTTAAGTGTTGCACAATTACTTTACACAGTGCCTCATAATTTAAGCATGAGTCCTCTGTGCCAAGCTACCAGAGGGTGAGCACAGGTTAATTTAGGTTGCATATCTCACTTACCCAGACTAGGATTGTGATTCCTACTCGGACAGAGTGCATATCTCTCTCTGAGAACTAGAGGCCCAATTTTTAACATAGTGTTAACACCTAAAGCCTCCAATTATACTCAAGGAAGACCTCTTAACATTTCATCACCAGAATTCTTTAGATACAAGGGTCACCACTTGTAATTAGGTACTTTCAATACTGCAATTCCACTTTTCAGGAAGTTGTTTTCATTGGCCAATTCTGGTTCTAGTACAATCAAGCGCAGCAGACAAGTGTTTCCCAATAAGCTGGTTCTTAAGAAGCTTGGGAAAGTGTAGGGAAATGAGTAGTGCCCTCCTGCTCACCTACACCAAAGTGTTTTGGGGATCAGCACCCCCTTCCCTTTTGACTAGTGCCAAACTCCCTACAGAGGGCGTAAAGGTCAAAAGGTGTCTCCACTTCAGATCCCTTTTTACATTTAATTATGAATAGATAGGCCCTATCGTGGTCCCTATCAAGTTAATGAAGTTCCTGAACCCTAACCCTCTCCAGTTGCATGTCCTGACCTGATATGTGTAGCACAGATCTCATCCAAGTCTTCATGTGCAAGGGCCTAAGCATTGTATCAGCTCTTGGGGCAGTTGTTGTCACAGCCCATAAATGGGAAGCTCTGGCAGGGCCACCTGCCAGCAGACTAGTGCTAATTGCCCTATAAGATGTTCAGGAAGGCAAGTCTCACATTTTAAAAGTAATATTTCTTAAAATGTTTATCAAAAATCGAACTTCACCACATAATTGGGTTTTTAACACACGTTAATAATAGTCTTTAAATTATTCCAGTAGCATGTCCCACACCAGAGACAGCTAAGTTATTATTTTATCCTGAACTTTAGTTTTTCTCAAATGATAGCTATAGACTTGTACTGTGAAAATAGCTTTTGGGGGCTAGTCACTGTAGGTACAGTCCAAAATAAAATTCTTGCATGTTGACAAGTGGGCTACAAAGGCCTGCGTAGGGGTGACTTATTTAATATTTAAACATAGGTTTCTTTCCATTAAAAAAGGTTACTTTGACAGGTTGCCTGCAGGTTTAAAAGCTGCAGAAGTCAGGCTATACAGTTGGAGCTGAAATCACCTTTCCTTTGGATGGCACAACATGTGCAAAAGTCCATAGGTAATATTGTTGTATGGGTCTTGGACAGCAGTGCCCCAGTGTGCAGAGTTAAAAATAACAAGACTATTGAGCTAAAAAATGAAGGGTGATCACACAAAAGATGCTCTTTCTCACAGTCCTCATTTATCTGGATTTATATTTTTTCTAGATAACTATCTGATTTAGTATGACTAAAGTAAATATGTGAGTTTTATTGAATGGTGTGATCTTGTGTTGCAAGCAATAGGGGTAGTCAGAGTGTTTATGACTGTGTGTGGTGGGGAAAGTGCTGAGTGTCATGTTGTATCCTCTAGATTAATAGCAAAGTGGATCTGCTATGGTTGTCTGTGTGTTATGTGGGTGACTGGATGCAAAAGGAAGGAGTGAAGGGGCAGTGATGCAGATGGTGTTGTAATGTGAGATTACTGCATTACAGTGGGTGGTTGTTAGCTTAGTGAGCTAAATTGCTGAATTACTGTAATGTATGAAGTATGCTCAAAAGTGGCATTGTATAATTCTTTTGTATCTACTTTTTTTAGTTTCTACCAACCTTGTTAAGGACTTTCTAGTAGTGTTGTATTTTCTTGTTTTCTTGTGGTGAGATCAGGTGTGAAGGAAGGGTGACTGACAGTAGCCTTTCACCACAATACCGGCAGTGGCGATCCCCCCGCTAACCTAATGGACCCCTATATATTGATGTGATGGGAAGAGTCGTGTGGATTGAATGGTTTATTACTTTTACAAATCATTCTTTGGAGCAAACATATTAGCTAAAGCATTGCCCTCTAATTATATTTTTTCAACAAATAGGTTCTTTAGGAAAACAATGAGCGATCCACACCAATGACTCTTGCTGAATTCAAAATGTGGTTGACTTTTTTTTGTGTTATAATTCTTTATCAGCAATTTTAAAGTAAAATAACATCATAGGAACATCGGCATTGACCACACCCATACAATGGTCACATTAAATATTACAACAAAGACATAGTAAAACTATACAGAAAACGTACACAGTTCGTAATGCGAACATTTACAATTCAACCGGTGAGGATTATTCAAGCTGGTCAACCTCAAATAACTATGACAAATTTCAGCCCATAAACATGATTATGGTATGAATGCGCACCAAGAGGGAGCAAATGCAGTTTTGGATAGCATAGAACATAGCGCAGCCTGTAGCAGTTTGACCCCATACGGGCTTGCAGGAAAAACACACAATACTAACAATTTGCTTGTCAATGGAGATAGCTCCCCCGATAGAGGATTGTACCACTTGGGGTACAGTTTTCACTGCCATTAATACCAGAACTTATGGAAACCCCTCAATAGCAGTTATACCAGATGTATTGAAACAAATACAGAATGAGTATGGAGCAGAACCTGCCCTGGACCTTGGGATGAAACTGATATGTAATTTTGCTCAGGCTTCTGCAATTATGTTAGGTAACATAAAAGGGGAGGCAGCAGCAGTGCTATACGTCAATGCTGAGGGAAGTCACTCTTGCACAACAGGAGCGAGAATTACCTAAGATTAGCGAAGAAACCTATGCTTCACTTGGTAGAGATAACTTGGGAACCAGACTGGGAAAACGACAAGTGGCGGATAGCTCTGAAATTGATAACTTGAAGCAAGCACCTGCTTCTTCGAAAAAGAAATGGGATAACAAACAATTAAAAAATAATAATAATGGTATAGAGTCAGAATATCGAGTTTCAAATGTTGACTTGCACTAATATCGACTTTGAAATATTGAGGAACAGAAATATCGACAGCAAGAATATTGTGGTCCAGAATATCCAGTTTAAGGTAAGAAATATTGTTTTTTTTAAATCTCGAAGTCATTAATATTGTTTGCAAAAATATTGTTGTTAAAAATATCGTATTGTTAGTTAGTGTTATGCATTTTAGTATGTATTTTGAATTACATCGGTTTTTATTAGCAGAACACATGGCATGAAAGTACAGTGCGTCATTGTCTATAACCAACTGGGCCGGCTACTTTACGATCAAAAAGAAAGAAATGAGACTTATGGTTCATAAGCTATCTAAATAGGCAATTAACACATCATGTCACCTACAACTTGTCTTGGGCCGGCCGCGTTGGACAAAGTAAAGCATTTAACTATCTCTGCACTATAAGAAAGGAACAAGAGAAGGATCTATTGCACCCGGAGCCCACTTAATAAAATACAACAAGGCCACACCATGAAAACCTAACCATATATCCCCAACAGCGAAAACCTCTATACCCCCCACCCCACCCCTCCTCTCTCCCGGTGAGCCAAGAACACACACAAACAATCATGTGAGGTCCCAGGTGATGAGTGTTGATTCTTTGGGGATCAAGTGAACTAGTCAAGGGCCGCCCGCCCTAGCCATCCCTCCTGATTCTCAGGAATTAGCTTCAACAGCCTTAGATAGGCCGGGCATGACCGTTCCCGGAACTCTGAGGATAAAATTGAGATAAAGAGTATTCAGATGTGCCCACAGAGGGACCACAGTTGGTGCAGCCATTTAGAGTGGTCTGGGATCCTATTTGTCTTGCAGACCGCCAATAAAACCCGGTGTGCAGCATTCAATGACAGGGCGATCTGCCTGCCTTAGATTGAGCGCAAGAGGTAGGTCAGAGCATTGGGTAACCCTAAGAAAGTGTAAGGGGGGAATCTCAGGATGGCAGTGTCAAAGGCCTTATCAATTTCATCGATGATCTTATCCCAGTATCTCGCAAGCTTTGGGCAGTTCTACAACAAGTGAAGAAGGGTACCTGGGCTCCCACAACCACGCCAGCAGAGGCCATCGTACTGGGAGTTCCACTTGTTGAGGTGAGGCAGGGTATAATACCAGTAGGATACAATTATAAAAGCAGTCTCTGTGTGGCTCATGGAATGTGCGAAATGATGTGACCGGTAAAAAATATCCCCAATTCTTTGTCGGAAAGGGTGCAACCAATACCGCCTCCCATCGCCTCTGACCCACAGATCGAGCTGCCTTAGTGCCTTGTGAGAGGAAGGTTTAGAGTTCGGAGTTAAGCTTGCAGTCATCCTTTTTCAATAAAAGCCACTTCTCAAATGGTAGCATCGGTCTGCTGACCAAGGGACATACAAGGGCACCAGATGTCCAGTGCAGCATTTGTGTGTAGGAAAAGAGGTCTGACCTTGCAAGGCCATAATCCTCCTGCAGCTCCTCAATGGGGATATGACCCCTCAGCTTGAACAGTTGCCCCAGGTGCTCACAACCACCCTCCACCCAGCATGTGCCTGCGTCTTTGTCAATCCTTGGAGGGAAATCGGGGTTGAAGAAGATGGGAGACAAGGGGGAGGGAAAAGTGGTGAGATTGGTCCGCTTAGATACCTTGTCCTAGACTAGCATAGTGTGGCGAGTGACTGGCGAGGAATGGAGACCCCAGGTGCGCTGTGACCTAGGCAGCCAAATCTCTCTCCAGATATGCCGACCGGCCACTGTCTGATCCATGAATACCCAGTGCTTCTCCGTGATAGGACGATTCCACTTCACAAGAAAACGCAGCAGCGAACCCTGGAAATAGCTGGTGAGGTTGGGTAGAGCCAACCCGCCGTTCTTCTTGGGGTGCTGCAGCAGAGTTTTCTGTAGTCTAGGCGAAATCGGGCCCCAAATAAAGTGTGCAATCTCCGTTTGGATGTGTGAGAGCGTATTCGGCGGGGGCAACAGAGGAAGGGTTTGGAAAAGGTAACGGGCCTGGGTAAGGACATTCATTTTTATAGCGGCCAGTCTCCCAAGCCATGATAGGGGTAGGCACTGCCACTGGTCAAGATCTTCCTGAATGTGTAGGAGTAGATTAGTATAGTTCACCTCCGCTGTCTTATCCAGGCTATTATGCTGGACCAAGGTATGTAATGCCCCCGACACCCAGTCAAATTCTAATTGGGCCCTCAATGTGTCCACAGTAGCGTACTTCACAGTGAGGTTCAGCACTCGCGACTTTTGTAGATTTATTTTAAACCCAGAAAGCTGGCTGAAGGCCTGCATGTCTGTCACAATGGCCGGCATAGAGATCAAGGGGTGTGCCAATGAGAAGGTAAAATTATCGGCATAGAGACCGATTAAGTGACGGTCTGCCCCAAACGAGATACCCTGCGCCTGTGGATTGTCCCGAAGCCATTGAGCAAAGGTCTCCATATATAAGGTTAAGAGTAGAGGGGATAGGGGTGAGGGGACAGCCTTGTCTGGTGCTCCTCTCCACCGCAAAGTCACCAGATAGCATACCATTGACCCTGACCACTGCAGTAGGGGCACTGTAAATGCTCACTACCCACTTGTGAAATTTCTTTCCAAAGTGCTCCAGTGTGGCAAACAGATACAGCCAGTGCACCCGGTCAAAGGCATTCTCTGCATCAACTACAACCAGTAAAGCCTCCTCCTTTGACCTGAGCACCTTGTCAATGAGATGGCATATCCTTTTGGTATTGTCCACACATTGCCTAAACACGATGAAGCCCGACTGATCGGGGTTCATCAGGCCGGGCATGAGAAGGTTTATCCTATGAGCCAAGATGCTAGAGAATAACTTTGCATCAATGTTTAACAGGTAAATCAGCCAGTATGAGCTGCAGAATACTGGGTCCTTCCCTGGTTTGGGGATGACTGAGATTGTCACCTGAAGCATAGAAGCCATGAGGGAGCCTGTGTCTGCAAATGAGTTGAACATTCAAGTGAGCAAAAGGTCTTATAAAAAAGAGCTCCGAAGCCATCCGGGCCTGGCTCTTTGAGGGGCTTCAGGCGGGTGATGGCAGAAACCACCTCTTCAATCCGAATGAGAGCTTTTCCAACACGTCCGCCTCGCTAGTCGGAAGAGGAGTGACCGCAGCAGCACATAGGTATTCGTGAGAGTCTGCAAGAGTAGGGGACTCAGCAGTGTAAAGGTTTGCATAGAAGGCTAGAAAGGCCTCCGCAATGTCGGAGTCATCCATTACCTCTGACCCCTGGGCCCCCCTCACCGCATTCACCACCTGGGCCTGCTGCTGACTGCGAAGGCATTGTGCCAACATATGCCCACCTTAATTAGAGCCTAAATAATATTTATGTTTCAGCCGTAGTAGCGCATACTTGGCCCTATCAAGATCCAGTCATTTCAGCTGTGGCCGCTCCCGCTCTGACTGACGCCAAATTCGATGAGCACCCGTGTGTTTGTGAATGGCTTCAAGTTCCTGAACCCGGTCTTTGAGGTCCTTTCGCTTGTCCCAATAGCTCTGTTATTGTATGCTGCTTTAGCGATGAGAGCCCCCCTAGCGACCAATTTAAGTGCCTCCCAGAAGGAGGCCAAAGGCGTGGAGCTGTCATCGTTGATTGCTAAATAGTCAATCAGTGTGCGTCAGAGATCCTCTGCTACTTGCGGAGACCGCAAAGGGGAATCCCGCAGGCGTCAGTGCTGTGGGGATGATTCAGTGAACAGGAGGCGCTGAGATAGAGTTATATGGGCATGATCCGAAAGGAAGCGGGCCTCAATGGAAAAGGCTTGGGTACAGGCCCACGCTGCTTGGTTGACAAGGAAGAGGTCCAGATGGGCGTACAACTTATGGGCTGCGGAGTAGAAGGAAAAATCCCTGTTGTCAGGGTGAAGACAACACCATGCATCCCTGATTCCACAGTCGTCAAGCCAGGCCCTCCATTCCCGATATAGCTCCTGCGACACCTGATCTGGGACTAGAGTGATCCACCCCTGCATCCATACCCAAGTTTAAATCCATCCCCACCACCACCAGGGAGTCAGGTATATGACGAACCTCTGCCAGGGCATTCAGCAAACATTTCTCCTGATGCTTATTGGGGGAGTTCAGTGAGGCAAGTGTGATGGTGGAGGAGCTGATGCGTAATCACAACGCGAGGAGGCGACCCTTACTCTCCACCACCGTACCCACTACAGGACCTCTAAAGTGTCTAGAGAGCAAAATGGCCACCCGGCCCTTCTTATTTTTCCCTGAAGGTCAAAACTGCAAAGGAAACTCTTTGTGCTGCATGCGGTGTGTATCGCTGTGTCGGAGGAGAGTTTCTTGGAGCAGGCACACATCCCCTTTGATACGTTCTAAAGATGAGAGCACTGCTTCCTCTTAGTGGGGTTGTTAAGACCTCTAACATTAAAACTAATTACCTGGACTGCCATTGGTTGGGAAAAAGCCACTGGGTGCAATGATTAAAGCATAAAGATCAGCAACGAAGAATAAATCCCATAGGGGACCACGTGTGTATGTGTAGGCGGACAAGCCCTAAGAGAGGGGCCCTGATTAAATGACTCACCGGAGAGAGGACCCACCCGACCCTGAAACAAAAACAAACCCAAGAACAGTAAAACAACATCAGACAGGAAAATGCAAAGTCCATCTCGGAAGCTGGGCAGTAAACAAAGGGGACTGCCAAAGGAATGAGGGACAACCCCAGAAAGAAACAAAGCAACGCCCCGGTCAGATTTCAGGACCCGCGCCTCAGAGACCTCTGTGTGCCCCACTCAGCGGCATCTGGATAAGAAGGCAGATTGTCGAGGGACAACTTTAACACCTTACAGGCTTCAGACATTTTGCAAGCGAAGATGGTTAGTAATGGGACGGAAGTCTCTTCTCTTCTGGAGAATTCTAGCTGCCAGGTCATGGAAGAGCTGCGGGGTATGGTTCCTGAAGTGTAGAGGTTGGCTAGCGCGGGCCGCTTTGGGGATCTTCTCCTTCACTGTATAGTTGTGGACACATATCAGGATGTCGGTAGGAGGGTGGTTTGGCTGACGAGGCGGACCAACTCGGTGGCAGCGGTCATTCTTAACTGAAGACTCCACTTAGGTGCCCAAGACCGTGGAGAAGAGGTCCAGCACATAACCCACTAGGTTTTCCCCTTCTGCCCCCATTGGGACAGCCCGAATGCGAGTATTGTTCCCCCATGACCTATTCTCTAGGTCCTCGTAGTGCGCTTGGAGATCCAGCTGCTGATCCCTAAGCCACAGGACTTCTTGTTGGAGCGGTACAATCTCTTCATCCCTAGCAGTCGCGGAGTCCTCCAGGGCAGCATCTCACTCTCCCACTGCATCCACATCTCTCCGGACCTCTCGGAGGTCCACCTGCAGGTCTGTCTTGATGGCCAAAATATCCTCCCTTTGGAAGGCAACAGGGCCTCCAGAAACTCCCAAGTAACTGCGCTGTATGGGCCCTGCTCCAGTGGCTTCACACCAAAGCCTGAGGCATCCCCCATCGCCTTTAGTAAGAGGTCTTGTACAGATCTATCCTTTTTACTTTTGGCTATAGCCTTCGTGGGCCCTCTAGAGCTGAGAGATGCCTGCACTAGGCGGTCATTGGTGAAGTGGGTGAGCACACCGGCCCCCGGAAAGCTTGCTGCTGTGCCTTAGCACCATGCAGGCCACACCACACCCTCCCCGCAGGGAGGTTCCACTACCCAACACTCACTGCACATGGGGGCGGAAAACCATAGACTCCACACGATTCCCAGGGGTGGCCCACACTCTAAAGATGGCGGAGAATAAGCTCTGAGGGGCACCGGTGCTATGGCTCAATTTGTCACCCTGCAGCCCAACAACACTGCGAATTAGTAGTTCCACCAGGGCGGCCCCTACTCCAAGAATATCCAACTTGCAGCAAAGGCCCACACCGGGCAGACCAGCAAATAGTACAAAGGGGACCATCCAGAAACAGGAGGCCCCCGGTAGTCCCCCTGCACAGTAGGTCTCAACTGCAGCTATGCCCGAAATGGCCCCAGCAGTTCTTGCGCATCCAGGCGGCTACTCTCGCAGTCCTATTGCTCGCGTCATCACGGGACCTCCAAATCATCCCTAAAGGGTGCTGCTACATGCCGATTGTGTCAGCACCCACCGGTGAGGCAGTTTCTCCGGGGGCCCTCTTTCACTCCACAGGCCTCAAGTAGGCCACAACCAGCAGTCGGTTGCTTCAGGGGCCCCAGCAGGGCCGCGAGCAGGGTCGGGGGTCACCGGCTCTCTATGGGGCATTTGCCTTCCTTTCATTGCTGTGGTCCTGGGCCGATCACTCCCACCGGGCCCTCGGGCCCGAGTGAATTCCAGGCCATCTCGACCGTGCTTCTGGCCCAGAATTGAGCCCTTGTGCCCGCCCACCGATTGGCCTCAGGGGCAGAGTGCAGATGGAGGGCTCTCAGATGTGCTTGCGGTGAGGCACTCTCTGGAGGCCTGACCGCAGGAGTGGTGCAGTGTTGCTGTATTTCAGAGGCTCCCCAGCGAACTGTGCAACAGGTCCAGCCTCTCCCTTCCCCCGGCGCCAGAGCCGCAGGCAGGCAGGTCGGGGTTCGCTCAAACGTGCAGCAACAGGCGAGCGAAATGGCCCGCAGCTCTCCGCCTCCTGTGCTCTGCTTGAATGAAGCCTCTGACAGGGGATTAGGAAGCCAGAAGTGCCATTGTTAAGGCTGTAGGCCGGGCAGGAATGGAGCACAGAGAAAACACGTCAGCTCACTCCCCCATCTTAGCCACGCCCCCTTAGTATGTATTTTAAATGTATGAGCTCTTTTTTTTGTGAAAGTATTGCTTTTGTTTTTTAATATGTGCTCATTTTTTAGTAGTTATTAATTTTATTTTAATACAAATTTGAATTTCAGTTCTGTAGCGGTGTGTGGGTTCATAGGGGATTAGGATGGGAAGCAATTTAATTATAATAAATTTCATATTATTTTTTATTTATTAGTATTTATTTATTTTTGATTTTATAGTGTTAATGGTTAAATAAATTAATGTATAATTGGCTGATAAGTTTTATTGATTAATTAATTGTTAAATATGTCAATTGTGTAATTTTTTTAGGAGTGGGTGGTGGGTTTATAGGGGAATAGGGTGGGAAGTAATTTAGCTATCATTAATTTATTAATTAATACGTATTTATTTTATTTTGTTAATTGTTCAAATAATTATCATTAAATAATTGGTAATTTTGTTGTGTTCTTTTTTAGGAGTGGGTTGGGGGTTGATAGGGGAGTAGGGTGGGAAGTAATTTGATTATAATTAATCGATTAATATATTTTATTAATTCATATTCATTTATTTTATATGTTATATTGTTAATTGTGGGAATCAATTTATTTTAATTGTTTATCAATTGGTTAGTAATTATTAATTTATGAATTGGTAATTACGTTAATTGTGTTATTTTTTTCAGAGCGAGTTGTGGGTTTGAAAGGGGAGTAGGGTGGGAAGTAAATACATGTACTAATATTTTTAACATAATATTTAATTTATTTTATGTTATAGTGTTAATTAATTTTTTAATAATTATTTATATTGTGCTTATTAATGGTTATTAATTAATTAATTGCTAATTAATTATGTTAATTGTGTCATGTTTTACGAAATTGGTGGTGGCATTTTATAGGGGGATATGGTGGGAGGTAATTTATTTATAATTAATAATTATTTGTTCATTAATGCTAAATAATTAATTAATATTATTTTGTATGCTAATTGTTTAATAATTTTGATATGTGAGTTGTGGGGTTTATAGTGGTAAATGGTGGGAAGTAATTTAAAAACATTTTTATGATTTGTAGTTAATTGATATTCCTTTATTAATGAAAAATTAGTTATGGAAATATTTGTAGGTGTGTGTGTTGTAGTTTATTGCGATGGAAAGGTATTTAATTTAAAATAATTAATCATTACTTTGTCATTAGTAATCATTCATTAGCTAATAAATATTTTTGCTAATTGTTTAGTTTTTATTTTGTTTGGGGATTTAGGTTCAATAGCTGTAACTTTTGGTTTGTATGTTAATTTTTACATTTTTAAATGTGTTATAAAATTATTAATATTTGTTTAATTGATAATTAATTGTGTTAATTATGGAGGTACACTTTTTTGTTTAATTTAGATGTATGTTGTAAATTGTGTTGTGTTATAGGGTAGGAAAATAAATGTTACATTTATATAAATTTTATTTTTTAGGATAAGATTATTTTGTATTACAAAATACGTGTTTGTTTTTAAATTGTTTGTTAAATTTACAACATTAAAATGTTTATGTTAATTTTATATTTTTGCTACATGAACATATTTTTATATGTTTTGTTAATTTTTATATTATTTTATATATGTTTTGTTTTTGGGTTTTATATTGCATTTTGTATTGTAGTTGATATTTTGTTTGTTTTTAAATTTGAATTTTGTTCTGTGGGAATACTAATTTATATCCCTACGCTGCCCAACACTTTCCCTACTGCTGCACTCCCTGGAGTGGGAATAGTAATTTTATCCCCTTTGCTATCTAACACTTTCCCTACTGTTGCACCAATTGGGTTGAGAATAGTAAATTATTTCCCTCTACTATCCAACACTTTCCCTACTGTTGCACTTGCTGGAGTGAGAACAGTAAACTTTTACCCTTTGCTATCCAACACTTTACCCAGTGTTGCACTTGTTGGAGTGGGAATTGTAAATGATTCCTCTCCGCTATCCAACACTTTCCCTACTGTTGCACTCATTGGAGTGGGTATAGTAAGTTATTCCCCTCCACTATCCAACACTTTCCCTACTGTTGCACCCGCTGGAGTGGGAATAGTAATTTTTACTTCTCAGCTATCCAACAATTTCCCTACTGTTGTTCTCGCTGGAGTGGGAATAGTAATTCTTTACCCTACGCTATCCAACACTTTCCCTCCTGTTGCACTCATTGGAGTGGGAATAGTAAATTATTCCCCTCCGCTGTCTAACACTTTCCCTGCTGTTGCAGTCGCTGGAGTGGGAATAGTAAATTATTCCCCTCCGCTATTCAACACTTTCCCTACTGTTGCACTCGCTGGAGTGGGAATAATAATTTTCTACCCTCCGCTATCCAACACTTTCTCTAGTATTGCACTTATTGGAGTGGGAATAGTAAATGATTCCTCTTCACCATCCAACACTTTCCCTACTGTTGCACTCGCTGAAGTGGGAATAGTAAATTATTCCCCTCCGCTATCCAACACTTTCCCTACTTTTGCACTCGCTGGAGTGGGAATAGTAATTTTATCTCCTCTGCAATCCAATACTTTCTCTACAGTTGCACTCAACGTAGTGCATAATGTAGGTTTAAAAAATATTAAATAATTTAATATTTTAATATATAATAAAACAATGTATTTATTGATGTTACAGGTGTATGTATATATAATTTATATGTATGTATATTTTTGAATATATTTATAATATTTTTAAATTATTATTTATTAATTGTTTTTAAGTAAATATATATGTATTACATTTTATATATGTATGCTTTTTTATTACATGTTTTAACGTTTACAAATAAATCTAAATATTGGTTTTTAAGTTAAATATATTATTTAATTTATTTTATATTATTTTTATATATATATTTCTACATCGATTTTTTGACAACAATATTTTTTCTCTCAATATTTTTGCACTTACGTTGATGAATATAGGAAGTCGATATTATTGACAATTATATTTATGTCCCGATATTTTGGAAACTCAATATTGTGGTCGTCGATATTCTGTCAGTGAACCTCTGGCTTGAGTTCTGGAAGCTGGTACTCTCCATTATTGATGGCCATTCCCTCCTGCAGAGCCCAGGTTGTATAGGGCAAATAATATTAAATAAAGTAAGAGTGATTAGTAAACTGAAGTTTTTGTAGTGCATGTGCTTATTCTAAAGTTAAAATGCAAAGTCTCCAAGAAACAAATTAGCACAAAAAATTACATTGTTGCTTTCTTTTTCACATTAAACACAAAATTTAGGATAGATTAGCAAAAACACTCCCAAACCACAGGGGTGGGAGTGCTTGTTTTTCTCCAAATAGACAATATGTTGATGGATTCTTGCTTCTGCCATCCTTTTGAGCAGTGCCTGGAAACGGGAGTGCTCAGAACATTTTGCAATATATTTTTTGTAGTTTCATATAGGGCGAACATGACCTAAATGTATTGGAGAGCTTTACAGGAGCATCTTTTACATTACACAAGCACAGATTCATTTTTTGTAAGCACAGGGAGATTAAGTGATTTGCCCAGAATCACAGGATGTTGAGCAGACATCAATAATTGAACCTGGTTTCCCAGCTCTACAGTCATCAGCTCTGGCTTTTGTGCCACATCCTTGCCCCTAAACAAGATATCAGAAAAAGAAGTTCCACAAAACATGCTTTCTGACACAATCGAAAAATCCATGATTGTGTGGAGTATGGCCAGGTGTTGCCAAGTCAGTAGGAGGCCAGCCGCAGTTTTCCAAGAAGGCCTAGGGGGCATTTACATCATACACATGTGATATAAGTGGTCCAAGAGGATATATACATCTTTATTCTCCAGCAGCATCAAGAGTCAATTTGTTAGCATAGTCGGCTTATAAAGAAGAACGCCTTCCAAAGCCTCAGAAATAGCTGCACGAGAAAACATTTACATTTGGTCTACGAAAGAAGCGAGGATAAATGGTAGGCACACTTCACATTATTTGTTATATTTGACTTGTGGACTCAGCTCTAGGGATTGGAACATGTTAAACAAGCACCAGCGACTTTAATCAAGGTCAAATTCATTTTTCCTAAGTCACTGGTAAATTAAGTGATTTTTTCAGGATCACACGATGTTGAGCCGAACCCATGACTCGAACCTGGGTCCCCAGAACCAAAGGCAGAACCTATGGCAATAATGCCAAATCCACTCCTCCTTGAAATATCCAATGTTCCCACTAGTATTGGGATGAAGGGGAAAGGAGCGAGGCTTTAAAAAAATAATACAAAAAGCTCTTCACTGTTACCTGCCAGAGAATGGAATCTTCAGGAAGGATGTAACCATTGTAAATTCCTTGCAGTGAAACGTATTCCGACATGGAAAGCAACATGGGGCGCAACTAGACAGAACTTCGGGCGGGGGGGACTAAGATTACCAGCCAGGGCTGACCCTAACACTGATCGCACACATGAGAGGGACAGGTGAGTGAAGTGTCACATGAGCAGTGTGAGTAGTGTGCTCGTGTGACTGCAGGGTGAGGTACAGGATGAACTTGTGTGACTGCAGGGTGAGGTACAGGGTGAGGTACAGGGTAAACAGCGCAAGAGTATTGTGAGTGCAGAGTGATCACTGTGAGTGCAGAGTGTGCGGGGTGCTCATGTGACCGCAGGGTAAGTAGAGGGAGAGCGGTGTAAGTTCCTGGTGAGTGGCATAAGTGCAGTGTGGTCACTGTGAGTAAGGGTGAGAGGGTGGGTTCAGTGCATAGTGATCAGTGTGAGTACATTGTGATCCCTGTGAGTGCAGGGTGAGTGTGAAAGTGAAGGACGACAATGAGGAGTGAGTTGTCTGAATGCAGGGTGCATTCCCAGACACAGTTGAAGTTACTCAGCATGTTACTGAGGCTTTGCATAGGGTTTCAGATATAAGTTAAACTATTGCTTTTATGGCAAGGTCCAGGGATCGAGGGTGGGGGAATTAAATATTGTGCTCATCCTACAATAAACTTCCAGTCTTGCGATTAGGGTTGCCTGGTCATTATATTGATGTCCCAGAAGGTACAAAAGTAAGCAATCCCCTAAAGCCTATTTTCAGCACTGATTGGTGCACACTTGGAACAGCAAAAATACATAGAAAGTATTTTAAATTGTGTTCTAAGGCTGTCTGAATGATCTATGTCAAGTCAAGTCAAGTCAATTTTTATTGTATAAAATTATTAAAAATTATTACAAAATACATTTCGATCATCGTAGAGCATTAAAGCACATGTGTAAATATTAACTATTAAAATCCGTTGGTAGTATGAAAAATCAATGACATATAGTTCAATTTGGGCCTGCAATTCCCTGTTCTGCTTGCTGTAGGAGAGATTGTGCTTTAATCATATATTTAACCCCCCTGCAAGCCAACATGGGAGATGATCCATCTAGCCATCGAAATACAGCTTGCCTACATGTCCGAATGTTCAATTTGTTAAAAATGTTCTTTAAAAGCCGTCTCCTCAAATCCTTAAGCGCCGGGCAGACACATAGTAAGTGAGTTAATGTTTCATTTGGGTATCCACATAGACGACACTGAGGGTCAATATGACAGTTTTTCCAGGATGGTAACAAATCCTTTGAAAACTGTAGGCCTAATCGATGATTTATATATCTTTGTTTTAGGAACGTATTGAAATGACTTTCCAGATAAGTCTGTAGCTTTATCCCGGAATATGTGTTTATCACGGTCCACCCGTGTCGTCGTTTTGCGGTACTTGTTTTATCTTCCAGATAGGATTCCCATTTGACTGCGTTGTTTGCAATTTTGTCAAAGGTATGTCTACCTGGCATCAAATCCCAAGTCTTTTCAATTCCTATACAGTTCAAGGATTGGGACAAGAACTCTCCCCAACTATTTGGCACGTGCTGTTTCTGCTGGGTATCGATTTCTTTCCAGCACAGGTTGTCCAGTGAGCCTTCTTCTGACATGCGTATTTTATGGCAGAGTTTCACAAAGGTTCCCATACTGCGGAACTTCTGATTCAGAAGTCCAAATTCTAGACGAACCTGCGCCGGTGCTGACGATTTTGGGAGGTTTAGGGCTGCCTTGTATATCTTTGTTTGTAAGCTGTTTAACAGCCCCGCTTCTTTGCCACACCAGGTGACCAGTGCGTAAGACAAAGTGGGTAGGGTTTGTGCTTGTATCACTTTCAGCAGGTGTGTATAATTCGGGCAGCTTAGTTTTTTTTGTAATTGCCGGTATGCATAGATCAGGGACTGTGCTTTGGCTTTTAGGTCTGTTTTGTGTTCTTTGTTCGTTTGGCCTCGCCCCAATTTCAGACCTAGGTACTTGTATGATGCTTCCTCCTTTATTGGGGTGCTATTTGCGTACCATTTGAATGTTGGTTTTTTCGGATACACGATGCAGACTACTTTGGTTTTGTCTTCATTCAGTTCCAAGCATTCGTGTTCCAAATAAGTCACCAAATTATTAATCATCCTCTGCAGGCCTATTGGCGTTTGACTCAAAACGACAATGTCGTCCGCGTACTGCAAGAAGGGGATTGGAATTTTTGACAGGTAGGGTGGATGGCCTTCTCCGACCTCCATGTGACTGATGATGTCTGTCATATATAGGTTAAATAGGCTAGGGGCCAATACACAGCCTTGTTTTAGGCCCTGTTGAGTTCTAATTTCGGCCGTTATGCTGCTACCATCTCCCAATTTAACTCGAGCCCAGGTGTTACTATACAAGCCTATAATCGCCTCCAATAGCTTGTTTGGGAGGCCCCATGATCTTAGTTTTTCCCAGAGTCGGGTTCTGTTCACCCTGTCAAAAGCTGCTCCCAGGTCTATAGAACAAGCGTACAGTCTTGTCTTCCTTTTCTCTGCTTTTTCCTTCAGGAGAGCTAGGGTTGTCAAGTTTGTTAGTTTGCCGGTCCTTGGCCGGAAACCCGTTTGGAACATTGCTATTATGGATGCCTCCACGTCCATCAGCGAAATCAGCCTATAGTTCCCCGGCTCATTGTGGTCACCATGTTTGAAAATGGGGTGAATTATGCTCCCGTTCCAGGATCTTGGCAGTTTATTCTGGTTGTAAATTGAATTAAAGAGTGGTGGTAAATATTCTGCCCAGAATTCAGGGGAAAGTTTGAATAAAGAGTTAGGAAGCCCATTGGACCTGCTGCACCTTCTTTTTTTAGGCGATTTATTATAGCTTTGAGCTGGTCTGTTGTTACTAGAGTTTCAGGCACTATATCTACTGTTTTTTCTGCTTTACTTGTGAGTGGGTTTTCAGATTTCCCTACGTTTTCACAACCCCAAGTTAACTTCGGAGTTTCTGCTGGAAGAATGTTTCCTGTTCCTAAGATGTTTCCCGCATATTCGCCGTTTCTAGTGCATAATTTGCACTCTGATGTACAGGGCCAGTTTTGTCCATCCACCCTGTCAATAAACATGTTTTTGACATGCTCGATCCACTTACTTTCTCCAAAACCTGCCTCCTGTCTTAGGGTATTACCCTTTGTCAGTTTGTTAATGATACCCCAAAATGCTCTGGCGTTTTTGTGTTTCCCGGCAATTAATAATTTTGTCCACATTCCATCTTGGTACGATGTTTTTGCGCTACTTAGCATGACTTTCAATTTTGACTTATCTGATTTTAATCCACTTTTTATCATTTGTACCTGCTTCCGGACTTCTTGTGCGATTTTCCTTTTTTCCTCTCTCAAGGTAATGTGATACCATGGCTTTTTCCCAGTATTAATTCCTCTCACATTCTGATTTGTTGTTGGGGGGGTTTCTTGTTACCGCTTCACATAGATATTCCCATGCTTTTATCGGGTTTTCTTTTTCTTCCGGTGTCAGTCTGAATAGTTCATTTTTAAATTTATCCATTGTTGATTTTATATCCTTCCCTCCCCATTTCAGTTTATGTGGATTGAATTTTTCGGTATACTGAATGACGGTGTTTTGTTTTTCCGTCTTACTGACCAACATTTGTATTTTCGTGATTAGTGGAAGATGATCGCTTTCCAAGCGTTTTCCCACTGAAAATGAGCTCACCATTGATATCAATCTGTTGCTCATTATTGTGAAGTCTATTGTTGACTTCCGATTGCCGCTTACAAATGTTATAGGTATGCCGCTGTCCCCATTGTCTTTCTTGTTTAGGATAAAAAGGCCCAGTTCTCCGAGAGCTTGAGTTATTTTGTCATCTTTTGTTAGATTGCTATTAAAATCCCCTGAAATAATCATAGAATGCGACTCATGAGTGCTTTGCAAAGCCCTGATCAAAGTTATTAGTGTTATCAGTTTTTCATTTTTCTCTTTCTTTTCTTGGTGTATATAAACATTAAGCACTAGTAGGTTGCGAATACATGAACCTGAGTCCAACTTCTCCATAAGTTTTATTGCATGGGTCCAGTTTACCCCGGTGTCTACTTCTTCCGCTTGCCATCTGATTTGTTGGGCGATATACGTTGATAAACCTCCTCTCGGATGTCCAAATTGTTAGAATTTTTCTGCGAGGACGTGAAATTCGATATAGCCCGGGATGGAAATTTGGCACAGGTTCCAGGTTTCTTGTAGCAATATTAAATCGTGTTGTTTCAAGAATTTTGTGGTTTCATGGTCGTGCCCCATACTATTAAAACCATGAACATTCCAGGAACAGAGGCTGATCATATGTAGGTTTGCAGCAGTGGATTCCTTCTGGTTACCAACTGTTATCTGTAGATGTAATTTTCTATCTTCTTTTAGATACCAGCACTTTCTAGGAACATTTGTTGCTCAAGACCGATGCCACCCAGGACCAGTCCGTAATCTGTTCCTGCACGCCTCCTTGCACTTCTGCCTTTTCATGTCTCCTTATATTTTGTAATATTTTTTGCGGCGTTACTGAACAAGCTCCCTTTAAGCATGATTTTTGGGTATTCCCCTCTTCCATTTTCTTTTTACCTATGGTTATGCTTTTCAAAAGTGGAAATGGATATTTTTTCCTTTCTTCCCGCCTTAATTCTATGCCCTAAGCTTCAAAAGACATGCTTGTCGCAAGTTTTCTATCAACTATGTCCTTAGACGACCAGGTGGTTAAAGACTCTTTTACCTTTATTTTAGTTTTTGAACTCTTAAATTCTACAGACAGAAGATCTTGGGATGCTATGTCATCCAGTTCTGGGATTTCCCTTAGCAGCCGCATTATATTACCTCTATTCAAGATGTCTTGTCCCCCTGTTATCTGGTATTCGGGAATGAATGCCAGTTTTTTAATCTTATTTGCACAGCGAACGGAGGAACGCATTGCCCTAGCGGCTCACCTGTCTTCAGCCAAGCGCAACTTCACTTCTCGGCGCACCCGCTTCGCGGGTGCCCCATCGCCTGCACCAGGAGGGAAATACACCTGCCGTTGAGAGGAGCACAGAAGCGGTAAGGAGGGAGCGGAACCGGGCGTGTGGCTGCAGCGGGGCTGCGAGCGTGCGGGGACTTCAATTCCCAGAAGTCCCTGCTAGACCGAGTGTGAACTTCCGGTCCGCTCTCCCTGCTGGCCCGCCCCCCGCCCTCCTGAGGCTTCAAAACAACACATCACTCCCGCAGCGCGGGACGCAGCCCGGGCTAAGACAGGGCAAAGACTGGGCCGTTTGAGGCCGTTCGAGGACGGCCGAGGACTGGACTGGCCCACTCCCCCTGGACCGTGCGCCCTGACTAGCTCCTCTTTGTAGTAGTAAGTACATTGCCGGGATTGACACTTAAACACAAAATGAATACCCGGGGGAGTCGTAGTAAAACTGCTATGGGGCTCAGCAAGCCTAGCGGGACATTAGATGATTTCCTTGTAAAGACAAATTTAGCAATCGACAATGAGATTACCAAACTGCAGACCAGGGTGTCACTTGAGCTTGATGCCGCACGCAGGCTTTCTCAGACCTTTGCAAATTCTAAAAAATCTTCCCTAGGGAAAATCGCGTCAGCTGTATCCCCACAACATCCGCCTTGTCCTCCTCTATTGTTAATACATGCTGACATTCATTCTGTTCCCCTACTGGCCCCTCTCCCCCTAGAGCCAATACCCACCCCGGTCATTATATCCCCTAACATCTTTGAGGGAACAGCCCTCACTGGAACTGGCAGTGGGCTTGGAGCAAGAATGGCGAGTAACCCCTCGGACACTGTTAAACTTCCCAACTGTTTTGGTCATGTTAAAAATTTTGCCGGTACAACTTCACAAAAGAAAAATAGTATCAGATCTGCCTATGCCCGTAAAAGAAATGCTTATGCCCGTAAAAAAGCTAAAAGTGCAAGGCTCCAGTTTTTCAATAAAAGGCGAATACTACCAATCTTGGGGGACACTACACAAACGCCCAATCAGGATATTAACCCAACTGGGGGGGCCGAGGCGCACATTGCATTAGATGTGCTCCCTGTCCCCACCCATGGGCTTTCCCCCACACATAGCGAGAGCCAAATGGAGAGCGTACAATCTGAGACTGGAAAGGGCAATAGCAAGGGGGATGAAGACGAAGATTTCCTTAAAAAAGTCTGGGCCACATTAAAACAGCTATTGTCACCTCTAGAACTGAGACTTTCGCGTATCGAGAATAACTTACTCGATATGGATAAGACTCTAGTCTCCCTGGCTACCCTCACTCTAAAACATCTGGAATCAACTTATCCTAACATCGTCGAGGGAAGTAATCAGGTTGAGGACGATGGAATTCTTCCGGCCCCTCTACCCAATGTGAGTCCCCCCCCCCTACAAACAATACCTTCGGTCCTGCCTCCACCTTTACCACTACCAAAACCAAATCCAATACCCAAACCACGGTCTAAGTTAAATGTCCCTCCTGCAATAACACCAAGGCTCTCCATACCAATGCCAAAACGTCCAGTAACCCAGACTTCACCCAAGCCTACCACTAATGCTGCCTTTAAGTCCACCAAGACCACTGTCCCCTCTACTGACCACATAGCTAACCAGCACTATGGTCGTCAGAATTTCCGGGGGGGATATATTGATCTCCCTCCTGAAGCGGGCCCCTATGTGGCCATTTTGGCTGGTGTTCCACCACTTGATCCGCATTCTGTGGAGACCCAATGGTCTCTAAAGAATAAGGTGATTCACTGGCTCAATACGAATAGGCGTCCTCCCAACCCCGGCAGGACAGGGGTTCTAATGGCCAGGAGAGTACCATGGGTGGGTCGTACCAATAAGTCTATTCCTGGAGACTGCATAGTGATCTCATTTGCAGACCCCCATACAGCCCAATATATCACTAGATGGGAAAACCAGGAAACTGACCATTCCATCGTCACCAGACCCTTAACCTTTTTCTACCCCCCAAAACAGACCATTGATCCATTTGGGACATGGACATTAGTCCACAACCGTAGAGGGAAAGGATATGGGGATGGCTGGCAACCAACCAACAACTGGTGGGAAGGAGCGCCCACGAGGAATAGGTTTGAATGTCTCGACCAGGTGGATTGACTGGGAAAAAGGCTTGTTGCTCTTCAAACCAACACCCTAGATCCCCTAACAGAGACTACTCGGAATGAAAAACTAAACCCCCCACCCGACGTCTCTAGCACCAAGGGGACGGATTTAGAATTATTAAAAGAGCACACTCTCCCCGCTCAGGTTATTACACAGGCAGATCCTATGCTTTTGAGAGATCTGAAAGGTACAAGGAGGACCAGTGGGCAAAAGCTACATTCAAAGGAAACTGGAAAACCCATGCACTCTCTCATTTCCTGGAATGTAGCAGGCCTAGCCAGTAAGATCACCCATAAACCTTGGCTAGAAACCGTGCAGAAGCATGGCATTATATGCCTACAAGAGTCATGGCTTATAGAGGAAGCACATATGCTAGGTTACCGAACCCTCCATTCACCAGCGGCGCCATCAGTTCAGGGGCGCAATAAGGGGGGCCTGTGCACATATATCTCGAATATAGGGGATATCAAACTCTGTAAATTCATATCTAACCAATATTTTCAAATTATATCATTTAAATGGGGCAATTCGCAAAAGGTAATCCTCGTGAATTTTTTACAATAACCTGCCGCCTAACGAAGTGGAATCAACTTTGAATACCATGATCCACCACATCCATAAAATGAGAGACCAAGCCTCTGGGGTACACATAATATTGTGGGTGGGCGATTTTAACTGTACCGTCTGTCCGTCATCCGAGCTAGGTTTGTGCGGCCTATCAGATGTAGGAGAGGACGGTCCCTTACACTTCTCCCATTCCACTGTGGGGTCCCTCCTTAATAACGTTATTTTCACCTTTGATCTCAACTTTATTAATCAAGTATGCTCCCCCCCGGTCCCCTTTGCCCCAACGTTCAATGGCAGAGGCTGCGGAACCACAATTGACTTTGCCCTTATATCATCAACCGACCCAGACTTTGTAACCTTCTGGGAAACGGGGGATGACCCGATGACTGACCACTATCCAATTACCTTTGGGGTAAACCTGACTGATACCAAGGAAAAGGAATCCAGTGGGCCCTCACACCATATTGAGATTTCTCTAGTTAGATCCAATGGGTATGTAATTAAGTGGGAGAAAGTGGATCCTGCATCCTTCCTCCGTAATCTTATGTCCGCTTGTCCTACCGACATATCTACCTGCCTACAGGAAGACATGGACGCAGCGAGCCTTATGGCTGCTTTCTCTAACATTCAGCGCCACATAAAGAATGTACTGACAAGAAACTACAAACCCAAGGGGACCCAGACCCGAGGGTGGTTTGACTCTGGATGTACCTCCACGCTGAAAAATCTAAAGAAAGTTTTGTCTGCGAACCCGAAAGACAGGGTACAAATTCGCCAAGCAAGACGTGATTACAAGCTGGCAATTAATCAACGGCGGGCGACTTTGAAGCAAGAGGCATGGGAATCCTTGGGGGAGGCAGCCAGGTCTAAGGATAGTAATGCTTTCTGGAAAGTCATTAGATCCGTGTATAATTCAAAAGACAGGGATAACTCCATAGAGGTGGCGATAACGGCTGACCTCTGGGTAGAACACTATGGCAACCTTTATTCAAACAAGATACAGGGTAATCCCTTGAAACTTTCTAAGGGGATCTCCCTCATAGATAGTTTAAACCAGGATGACAAACCCACCGCCTCCCCAGTATCTCCTTATCCCATTGATTTAGTATTTACTATATCAGAAGTGGAAGATGCCCTTAGAGAAAGCCCATCAGGTAAAGCCCCAGGCCCGGATCTTACACCAGTGGATGTCTATAAATCAGAACCAGACTTTTGGGTCCCCCTGTTAACCAATGTATTAAACATGGGAAATAAGTGTGGCCTCATTCCCACCTGGTCGGATGCGATCGTAGTACCCATCTTTAAAAAGGGGAATAGGGACGATCCTGCTTGCTACCGCCCAATATCTTTATTGGACGGCCTTATGAAAATAGCTGGAAGGATAGTCCTTAAGAGGATCCAACACTGGGAAGAG
This sequence comes from Lissotriton helveticus, assembly GCF_964261635.1. NCBI lineage: Eukaryota > Metazoa > Chordata > Amphibia > Caudata > Salamandridae > Lissotriton > Lissotriton helveticus. The sequence goes on along the minus strand of NC_136063.1, from coordinate 1,419,854,391 downwards.
GAGAAGAGGGTTATTTCGGAGTGCCAATATGGGTTCAGAAAGGGCCTGGGGACATTGGAGCAATGCTTAAACCTGTCCCTTTTGGTCTCTAAATACACGCAGGCCAAAGAAGGGCACCTCTTTGTCACCTTTGTCGACCTCAGCTCCGCATTTGATTGCGTGGACCATGCGTTGCTTTGGTCGACACTGGAAGACATTGGGGTGGACCATATCATCCTCACATTCATCAAAGAATTATACAGAGAGGCAGGGGCCAGAGTCAGGTTCGGGACCCAGGGGCAATGTTCACAGAAATTTTCAATAAATAGAGGGGTTAGGCAGGGTTGCATACTTGCCCCCTTGCTATTCACATTGTATATAAACTCTATCGCCGACAGTTTAACAACTCTGTCATGCGATTTCCCCACTATATATGGAAGGCCTATACCCATTCTTTTATACGCCGATGACGCGGCCATCATGTCTAGAACTAAGGTAGGCCTGCAGAAGGCTGTAAATGAATTTTCATCTTTTATGGGTAAAAGAAATTTAAAGGTGAACATATCTAAAACTTTCTCCATGCCCTGCTCCCAAAAGAAAAATAGACCAGCATGTACAATATACTTAGACCAGCAAAGGATTGCAGTTACTGATTCTTTTTGCTACTTGGGCATTGTGTTCGATAGGTGGGGTAGGTGGAAACATGCAGTATCAGCCAGGAATCTTGCCTTTGTTCGCGCTATAGGCGCTCTAAGAACCTTTGCTGCAAAAATCGGGGGTAAACCCACTAGGGAAATGCTGCAGATTTACCAGGCAAAGTGTATAGCCACAGCCACATATGGCGCAGGTATATGGGGTGTCGAGAATGTGTCCTCAATTCAAACACGTGAGAACACCTTCATTTGTTACCTATTAGGTGTGCCAAAAACAACGTCGACATTTATGACCCACATCGAGGTCGGTGTTAAATACCTTAGCGATACCATAAAAATATCACCCTGTTTGCTCTGGCATAAGATCTGGACCACAGAACAATGCAAATTGAATAGAAACCTCATTAAAGACTGTATGGCCTTGGATGGGGTATCAAAAATCAAATGGTTACGATATGTTCAAACGATGTTCTCTAATATTGGTCACCCGGAATTTTATGACGAACCAGAGTCTACACAAACCATGACTAGATCTGCCCTTAAAAAATTATTATTTACACACTTAGAGAGCGTACGATGGGACACTAAGAAACACAATGACAACATTCTAACCTACCAGCAAATTACTCCAACGGAAGGTTTGCAATTGTACCTAGGGATTGAAAATGCAACCTATGCTCGTTTTCTCTTAACTAGGCTGCGCCTAGGGATCTTTTTTCGTTTGGTCACTCTGCCAATACAGAACGATTGGGCCTCATCGAAGCTAATATGCCCATGTGATGACCACTCTTTACAGAGTAACATACATATTATGTTCTTCTGCAAACTGTATACTAGCCCGAGAAAATTATTACTCTTACCCTTACTTAAACGGTTAGGAATAAGAACATGTAAACTTGCATTTTCAAAATTATTGCTCCTAGAAGATGTGAATGTTATCTTTGCTGTCTCTCGTTTTTTAATGGCAGTGATGAAATCCAGAAATACCATGAGTTAAACTGTTATGGGCTGCTTAAATAGACCAGGGCAAAATGATGTCATGCTTTTTAGCACTGAATTAGTCTCTCACCCTAGGAGAAATGTATTATCTATTGTTGAAATCATGCATTCCATTAAATATTTCTTTAATATTTTTATATATATTCTTTATGTAGAGACTCTATTTCTGGTTTTATGATCCCTTGAGGAATTTATCTTGGAAACTTTGTCAATATGAATATTCTTTTATTGTTTGTATAAATTTTATTTGTATGCTTTTATGATTTCTCGAAAATCGAATAAAGCTTTTTGATTTGATTTGATTTGAATGCCAGTTTGTTATTTGTTTCTGCTTGTGTTTGTGAACACAATTTTGCCTTTTTTTCTTCCGATTTTGTATCTTGTATTGTTTCACCATTTACGTTTGTTCTTCTCCCTTGGTTCAGAGTTTTTACTGTTATTTCTTCATTTGAATCGTCTGTTCTTTTAAGGTGGGTAATGGGTTCATTAATCCTGTCCATGTTCAGCTTGTAATCCTTATTATTTATTTTTTCCGTATTTTTGTCAATGATCTATGACTTATAATTAAAGGGAACAAAGATTTGAAACTTCACATTTCAAAACAATACATACTATTTTATTTATAACCCTATTTTGTGTCAAGACAGGGCCTTTGCAGACTCTTTAAACAGCACATGGCTGGCATTTTTATTTTGGTAACCCTACTTTATATTGCTTTTCATGAAATGCATTCTCACATTATGGCAGTAAAAAGTAAAATGTAAGGAATAGGCAGAGCGGGGATACAGGGGGTACTGGAACCAGAAAACAAACAGCCTCTTTAATCATTTTACAAAGGTATGTAAATATGCACATGGGGGCAGATTTACAAGCCCCTTGTGCCACTTTTGCGTCACTTTTTCTATGTTAAAAGTGACGCAAAAGTCGCGCAAGGGGCTTGTAAATAAGCCCCATGGTTTTTAACAGGCGCATAACGCCCATGGGCACAAAAGGCTTCAGCATGCCTCCCCCCCCCCGCACCCCCACCTGTTGTGTGTGTCAGCCCGGGCTGAGACAGCTTGGGCACAGACGCCGACAGTTTTGGAGCTGCGCATCCGAGTACTTCACAGGTCTTTAAAAGACCATTTAAGCGTTAATGAGGTTTTGTTGTTTTCCTTCCTTTCTTAGAGCCCCTGCATCTCCATGAGAATTAGCCACCTACCCCCTCCGAAATCGTCTTGCCTTTGGCCTTTAAAGACCTGTGACTCTTGACACTCTCAGCCGAGCGAGCCCCCAGCAGCTGCAGCAGCCTGGGCTCAGAAGCACGTCTCGCGTCTGGAAACAACAGTGTGCAGTGTGGGGTGAGGTGCGCGCCCCCCCTGAAGGGATGTGGCGCCCCCCCAGGGGGGCGCGCCCCACAGTTTGAAGAGCTATGATCTACAGGAACACCATCAGCATCACAACCAACGCCGAAGACACCATCTCCTCCGCCGAACACCTATATTTCCAGATCTACACCGACCCCCAGACCACCCTCAGAGGAACACTCATCTATAGACCCCCGGGCCCACGCACACAATACAGCAAAACCATCGCCGACGCCATCAGCCCGCACGCCCTAGCCTCACCAGAATACATCCTCCTAGGAGACCTGAACTTTCACCTGGAGAACAACAACAACACCACCACCCTGCTCGACAATCTCGACAACCTCGGACTCAAGCAACTGGTGGACACCCCCAACCACCTCGCTGGCCACACCCTCGTCGCCATCTTCACCGCCAGTAACCACGTCGCTTTCAACCACTCCACAGGACTACACTGGACCGACCACAGCTACATACATTTCACATTCAAGAAGACTACATCTCACCACCACACGCATCGGATCCCCCGCAGATGCTGGAGCAAAGTTACCACTGACCAGCTTACCACGTCACTGAGCCAGAACCCACCTGCTGACACCAACATACCCGAAACCAATGACGCAGCTCAATGGATCACCAACTGCGCCGACGACCTCGCTCCACTGAAAAAGCCCAACAGCAAAACCATCTCCACAAAACCCTCATGGTTCACAGATGCCCTCAAAACCGCAAAGAGAACCTGCCGATCACTTGAGAATACATGGCGCCAAGAACGAACGACAGAAAACATGACAGCCTTCAAGACCGCCACCCGCGAATACCATCAGCAGGTCCGGAACACCAAGAGAATATCGTTCAAAGAGCGACTGGACAACAACACCCACAACAGCAAGGAACTCTTCAGCATCGTCAAAGAGCTCTCCACCCCAACGCCAGCAACAACGTCATCACCCCTTCGCAAGACCTCTGCAACTCCCTCGCCACGTTCTTCCACCGCAAAATTGCAGAGATACACGACAGCTTCGGATCCCAAACTCCGCTCCAGGACAGCAAACCAACAACCCCCGGCATCACCATCGACTCCTTGACCCCAATCAGCACTGAAGATACCACCCACGTCATGAGCACCATCCACTCCGGGTCCCCGTCTGACCCATGCCCCCACCACATCTTCAACAAAGCCGGCACCACCATCGCACCCCACCTGCGGAACGTCATAAACAGCTCCTTCACGTCAGCGACCTTCCCTGAAAGCTGAAAACACGCAAAGATCAACGCCCTCCTGAAGAAACCCTCAGCAGACCCCAAGGACCTCAAGAATTTCAGACCTATCTCGCTCCTCCCCTGCCCGGCTAAAGTCATCGAGAAGACCGTCAACAAACAGCTGACTGCATTCCTTGAGGCCAACAACTCGCTCGACCCCTCCCAGTTCGGATTCCGAGCCAACCACAGCACCGAGACTGCCCTCATCGCAGCCACAGACGACATCAGAACCCTGATAGATAACGGGGAAACAGCTGCCCTCATCCTCCTGGACCTCTCAGCAGCCTTCGACACCGTATGCCACCGAACTCTAATACACCACCTAAGCAACACTGGAATCCAAGGAATGACCCTGGAATGGATCATCTCGTTCCTCTCTGGAAGAACCCAGAGCGTCCGCCTCCCCCCTTCTGCTCCACGGCCACCGAGATCATCTGCGGCGTCCCTCAAGGATCCTCACTCAGCCCAACACACTCCAATATCTACATGAGCCCCCTCGCCACCATCGCACGAAAACACAACGTCAACATCATCTCCTACGCCGACGACACCCAGCTGATACTATCCCTCACCAAGGACCCAGCAACCGCCCGAACCAACTTCCAGGAAGGGATGAAAGAAGTAGCAGACTGGATGAAGCACAGCCGTCTCAAGCTCAACTCGGACAAAACGGAAGTCCTCATCCTCGGACAATCCCCATCTGCCTGGGACAACTCCTGGTGGCCACCAGCGCTGGGAACCGCACCGACACCCACGGACCACGCACGCAACCTGGGCTTTATCCTGGACTCCTCCCTCACGATGACCAAACAAGTCAACGCCGTCTTAGCCTCATGCTTCAACACCCTGAGAATGCTTTGAAAGATCTTCCGGTGGATCCCCACAGAAACCAGAAGAACAGTCACCCAGGCCCTAGTCATCAGCCGACTGGACTACAGGAACGCCCTATATGCAGGAACCACCGCCAAACTTCAGACGAGGCTCCAGCGCATACAAAACGCCACCGCACGACTCATCCTCGACATCCCTCGCCACAACCACATAACCACCCACCTGATAAACCTCCACTGGCTCCCCGTCAACAAAAGGATCACGTTCAGAAAGCTAACCCACGCACACAAAGCGCTCCACAACATGGGCCCCAACTACCTCAACAGCCGACTCTCGTTCTACACCCCTACCCGCCAGCTCCGCTCCACCAGCCTCACCCTCGCCATCGTCCCACTAATACGCAGAACCACCTCTGGAGGAAGATCATTCTCCTACCTGGCAGCGAAGACCTGGAACTCCCTGCCCACTCACCTATGACTGACCCGTGACCATCTCAGCTTGAGGAAGCACCTCAAGACCTGGCTCTTTGAGCAGTACCAGCACCCCTCCCAGCGCCTTGAGTCCCTCACGGGTGAGTAGTGCGCTTTATAAATGATTTGATTGATTGATTGATTGATGTACACATTTCTCGACAGCGTGCTACGTCAGGAGCACCTGTCCTGCTGGGAAGTGCCTGACTCCCGCTTCACAGCTTGTCAATGCTCATGGGTACGAAGTGACCTGACAGAAGGATGGTCAAAACACAGATCAGAAGAGCGAGTCAAGCAGAAAGGGGGGACACCTCGCACTTCATTCTACTTTATCAAACAAGAAGATCAACCCAAAATGAAGCCTCAATTTAAAAAGAAGAAGGTAGCTGGCCTTAAAATAAGAAATTCCAAGACTACTGAGGACTCTGCTACTGAACAGGGAATGGGGTCTGACGATGCTAGACAGCGCAGCAGATGTAACAATAGCTCGACAGAACCTGATAGAATTTCAGGTGACAGCAGTGTTGACTAACATATCAAGGAAGAGACACCGGATACAAGGGTAAGTTTCCCTTATCGTTTATACAAAATTACAATGGGGGTGGACATACCCCAGAAAGGGAAAAGTCTCTTTTGGGAGAATCTGACATATGGATACAACATCCTTTTGGCTGAAAGAGATTGGCCGCCTGAGTTAGTTATGGAGTGCCCTAAAGGGGAAGATGTAATTTTACCGGCTTTCTCTGACCTCGTTCCAGAGTCAATTAAATATTCTTACGGGCAGGAGAGGGCACTACCGCTAGCATCCACACTTTTCCGCAGTCATGTAGTGTGGGATGCTGAGCCACCTCACTATGTAATCCCATTAAAAACTACTCCTACTCCAGAGAGCCAGTACCCAATAAAACATGAGGCAAAGAAACAAGTCAGGGAGATCTTGGATCAACTTGAACTCTAAGGTGTGGTTGAAAATTGCACCTCTTCCATGAATAATCCTTTGTTTCCCATAATGAAACTCGACAATTTATACCATCTAGTTTTAGACTAAAGACATTTGAACAAATGCACATGAACATTTGCAGTTCAAAATGCACACAGTACCACATTAATGAATAACATTGTGCAAAATAAATACAAAACTTCATTAGATTACTCTAATGAATTCTTCTGTGAAAATATAGTGCCTGGAATCAGTAATTTGACAGCATTCTTGATCCTCGGCTCTCAGAGCCAATTCTGTAGACTGTCCCAAGGGTATGAGAAAAGCCCTGGGTTTTTCTCAGCAAGAGTAACAGAGTTACTTTAAAATTGTGATGAGGAGGCATTGTCCTACATAGATGATGTTTATCTGAGGGACAATGAGATATTGGAACAATTGAACAAGGTGAACAACATAATCCTGGGGTTCACCAATCTGAACTACAAGTTTAACTTGAAAATATCAAAAATTTCCCACCTCAATGTCCTATTTTGGGGATATGAGCTATCAAGTGAAGGGAAAAGCCTGGCTGCTATTTTTTTAGAAAAATGTGCATTGCTCCAACCTCCAAAAACTCTGCAAGATTTACAATCCATTTTAGGATTCCGAGATTTTGGCAGAACATATATTTTGAATTACGCAGAAAGGGTTAAACCTTTCTACTACCTGAACAGACCTGATTTTTCAGTCCAACATTAGACACAGGAACACACAGAAATTCTCAGTTCCATACAAGCTGACATGCTAGCTTTCAGACATGTGTAAATACCACTAATTGGTGTTCAGTGTAGTCGCGGATCAATCAGCGTACACTTACATCACTTTCAATGAAGGCGAGATGGTATCCATAGCATACAAATCACATTTTTATACAAATGCTGAAATGCATTTTGCATCCACGGAAAAAATACTGACAGCAATACAAACTGATGTAGTAAGAGAAAGAGCACTAGCACAGGGGAAACACATAATTGTTGTGACTTCAGTACCAACCTTAGAGGCTAATAGCAAAGCAAGCATTCCAAAAGCAAAAGCACTGCATCCACAATGGATACAATGGGATAATTCTCTCACTGCAACACATGTAGACTACACATTTGATTCTACATTAAAAACACAAGCATTACTGCAGTACGGACAAGAATATCCCCTCCCAAATGAAATAATGCTCTTGATTAGGATGAATACATCATTTATACTGATGGATCTGGCCGCTTGCCATAGGAAGTAAACAGCAATACAGCTCATGTGCGATTGTGAAGGGACGTATGCGGGACGGCAAGTTCCGTACTAGCAATACACAGACGTAGTCTGTAGGAGATTACACGGCACAGCTGGCAGAACTGAAAGCCCTGATACTGGCACTACAAAATACGGATCAAGAATTCTGCACGCTCATTGTGTGCAATTCGTTTTGTTGTGTCCAGTCATACAATGAATATCTTCACTATTGGGGCCAGAATGGGTTACGAGATTTCAAAGGTTGCACAATAAAGCACAAGCTGCTTTGGGAACTGGTGACAAACCTGAAACAAGGCTTGCCTCAGGCTCATGCAATTCACACATTGAGTCATCAGCGTGTTTACATGCACGTTGAAGGGAATTCATTGACTGATGAGGTTGCCATGGCGACAGTGCAAACTGCTGCAGTTGCTGCAATAACTCGTTCAATCACGAGGATAGGCGGATAGACAGTGATAGCTTTGAATGCTACGGTCAACATCTCAACCTTTCCAAAAGGTTTTCCACTCAAGTACTCCTACAAGTTAGATGTGCAAAGCATTCCGTATGCCCAAATTCGAGGAGTGGGGGATAGAGTAATTCCAAACATTGATCGCAGATTAATATTAATTCTAGCTGCAAACGAGGGTCTGGGTTCAGCACACTCAGGTGACTCTGCCGCTGCTTCAATGCTGAAGCAGCGTTATTGGTGGCCAGGTCTTACTAAACAGACCAAGGGTTTTGTCCTCAAGTGCGACATCTGTCAGCAGATGAAAAGTTCCTCCTTAGTACGTCCTCCACAAACACCAATACTGAAATCAGATAGACCTCTTTCATGTGTCTATTTGAATCACTGTGGCCCCTTACAATCTGGCGGGGCTTACAGGTACATCTTGGCGGCAGTGGATTTATGCTCTAATTCCTATTAGTTTGGCCTTGGTGCTTGGCTGATCCTCAAACTGTTATAAAGGATTTGCTAGTCTTCATAGGGACATATGCAGTTGACACATTACATTCAGACCATGGTCATGCGTTTAGCTCACAGGCTTATAAATAAGCCATGGGAAGTTTGGTTGTAGCATTGCGGTACTCCTCCCATATCATCCATAGTGAAATTCATTAGTGGAGAGGAAGAACCGGGAATTAAAGAAATCCTTAACAGCTAGGGTATTAGGCTTGGGTGGCAGTTGGGTCAATCACCTTCATGGGGTCCAGAGTACACTTAGAAACATGCCAAGAAAATCCCTGGGGGGGCCATACTACATATGAAGTCCCGTTCGGGATAAGAACATGGGTACCAGACCTTGACTGTGACATGACAGTGGCGGATGAAAAACCATTTGACATCAATGATCATTTTGTTGTATTAAAGGAACTCAATGAATTCCAGGCATTACAAAACAATGTCCACGTAAAATGCTCCGCCACTGGAGAAGTGAAAGCAGTTTTGGCAAGACCTGCTTTGGTCCCAAAAGTTGGGGACCTGGTCATAGTAAAGTGGTGTACAAAAAAGAATTTGGGCCATCTTACCTGTACCTGTCCTGGCTGTTGAAGGATCAAGAACAGTACTTCTTCTCTCCCTTGCCGGCTGCAAAGACAAGAGATGTGTCTCAATTTATCTGATCAAACCACACTATGTGGCCGATACTCAACAGTAGGCTGAATGGACCCCTGGGTAGCCACCGATCTCCTCTTGCTACCATACACGAAGTTCAGGTGGAAAGATTAATAACTTTTGAAGACTCCACTCTGCAAAGGGAAGGAGTTACTAACTATGGACGGCAACTTGTACCTGTTGTAACTGAACAATATCAAACTACAAATGAAACACAGATCTCAATTCTGCCTAATACAGACGTCTATGTGAATATGTTTCAAACTGAGGCATCTGCCAGTTCCACAAAAACCAGCTAAGCTACCAAAGATAGATCGAACTACGTCTGACTATTTCACTGATTTTGATGATTTCTCATTGGACCCAAGTGAACCCGAGTTATCGCCACCGCCTGTTCCCCACAAACAATAAATTCATGATTTCTACCTTTGGCTGAAAAATACTTACTTTGTGTTTCCCTGGCTACAGCTCTGCTTTGAAATTGGTCTATTGTTTCTAGTCCATTGGATTGGTATAGTGACTGTCTTTTTCTTGCTCCTAAATGGACATTACCTCCCAGTATAACATGTGAACTTGGTCCTGAAACCACATGATCCGTCACACCATGAACAGAGGTACCTGTCCTTAGTGAATATTACAGCAGTTTCATTTCCTGAAGGAATAGTTTGGGACAGAGTTTCCCATCATGTGTATGGTCCTACTCAACTTTTAAGAATACCACATTTATTCAAAATTTCTCTTAATGATATGATCACCTGTAGTACTCTTTCTGATGATTGGGACATTGAAACTGTACATACTATGCTGTCTGATTTAGAACAATCCTCTGCATTTTTAAATGATGAATTTTATGATGGTATGTTGGTACCTCAAATTTTGACACCATGTTTTATTACCAACACTATGGTCACCATTTTCTGCACAAAGCAAGTATCCCACGTACTGTTTTCACTTACCATCAATGGGAATATTGCCCAACACCACCAAAAAGTAGTTCCACAACATTTGCACAGAAGTTTGCTTATTTTTCTGGGTTTAACACTTCAGACCCGACCTCTCATTACTATAAGCTTGCACCTTGCTCACTAACACTAAGCTAATATAGTTTACTTCCTTTATTGCCCAGCTGTCTGTGCATGCTTTTCATTTTTGGAAAGACACTAAATCTGACTGGTGGACTAAAGATTGGCAAGTTCAGGTAACTGAGGCCTTATTGAGCGCATGGCTCATACACATCCAATGATTTTCCTGAACAACACAGTGCAACAAACATCGTGTCTTGGGCAAGCTAAGATCAAGGATATGAACATACCTCGGATTCCCTTGCTTACACACTTTGAGGATTGGCAAAACTATACACTACACAGTGAGGATACTTTTGATGCCCTGCTACACAATGGTTCTTACAATTCATCAGACCCCAATTGGAAGGGATGGTTGGTTTGGCCTGTCAAAGCAAATATGTGTCAGTCAAGATTCAGGTGTACCACCGAAGGGTTTAGTATCCATAGGCCTGATCAGCGCTATGTACAATCAGAACACTTGGGTGGTGACATCTTACAGTGTTGGAAAGTTATGCCTAGAGTGGCTAAAGACCTCAACACTGTCCCAAGTGAAACAACACTTATCCCTTCTCGCAGATGACATAGATATTAGGGATTTTTGTTAGGTCCCCAGAAGCCATGTCCGAAGCACTTCCTGTATGGTATTTACAATGAGCTACGGAAAATGTCTCAACAGGAGGCTGTTGGGAGACTACGTGAAATAGACAGGGTTAACCTTGAAAAGGCAGTGACTGTGGTCGACAATGGGATGATCACACTTTCATCCATGATCTATTCACTGGGCAACAGTGTGTCTTCTGCCATTGATATAATGGAACAGGATGTGTCTGTTCTATAACATGGACAATCGCAATTGCGATCCATTCTATTAATTAGCTGGATGCTACAATCATTTTGTTTTGGCCACGTCCCCTGACATTACATCAACAGCACATCTGTGTTCTCTGTATACAATCTAACAGAAAGACAAATGGTTATGTCATGAAGAGATGCAAAATATACCATGTTGCACATAAAAAAATTGGACCAATTACCTTTCACCGTAGCTGAATCACTGCCCACAGAATGGTTAATCCATGGCTATATTACACTGCCAGTCACAACATTCCAGTTTCAATTTTGTCTCAGATACCATCAGGTAAGCAGGTATGAAACACGAGGAGGATACATACATGAGTACTGAGAATTACCTTACAGATTTCGATGCAGGAATGGGGACACTGAAGTTTTTCTCAGCAGTTCAAACTATGAGAGTGTTTTAAGTGGGTCTCTAGTTTGCAAAGACATTTCACTTCACGGAGCCTGTAATGCTTTGGTTGCTAACTTGTCCTGTCACTTGAAGGGTTCCCAGCTGCTGTGATTCATCTGGTGCTCGAGTTGCTCTTGAATGGGAGCTATTTGATGCTGAATGATCAAGGCTGCTGGGGAATAGTACAGGTCATTGCATAGCTGGTCCCAGTGAATTCTAATGTTACTTGTTTTATGCAAGTATTGTTTCCATTGACCCACACAGTTAGGGAGGCAATGCTATTGCCTTCCTTGAATGTTCCCTTTATACGTATGATTCCCTGAACAGAAAGAAAGCCATGCTTTTTCAGGAAGATGTGGCCTTATCCTCAGCTCGAGAGACTTTTGATCTCCAGGTTGCAAGGTCTTCATCTGAGATACAGGCACTAGTCCGTACGAACTTCCCGCTACATTTCGGGGAAATGGTTCATTGTAGCTTTAACATGTCTGATATGAGGTGGATCGTGCACCTATTCAAACATATTGGTTCTGGACTATTGAGCACCTTTCAGACAATCTTCCGAGTTATTCCAGTATTCATACTCTCCATACTGGGGAACATTTTTTCAGGGCTTCTGCTGGTCCTACTACTTGTAGTGGGTATCCTGGTTTTAATATTCCAGCTACGCAATGGACGGCCAAGTTCATTGAGAGATGGAAAAAGCATTGCTGGTGCGATGTTGTTGTGAACGAATGGTACTATGGTACTCCATCTGGGCACACCTATGCTTTGGGAGCTAAGAGAGCATTGGCTCCTATCGTTCAGACCAGTCTGGGTTTACTGCATCTTGCTTGTGTTCCACTGCCTATTCTACGGATACAAATGCATGTTGGGCGTATGTATGACCCTTCCATCGGTTGCGCCACCATACATAGATGTACTACTGGACCCCATAAAGGCCCACATTGTATCAGAGCCCTCAGGTTATTCCCATGTTGATGACGCCATTCTTAGAGCCTCCACTGGATGCTTCAGCTCTGGTTGGAATGGACAACAGCTCTACAACAGGCTCACTGGTATCGAGTGTTTACTCAACGGCTGCTGTGGGAACTGATGAAAAGCACCTTTAGTCCATTGACCTGATGCAAGCGGTGTTACAGGGACCGTCATCCGCAAATGCAAGTGACAGTGATGTTGCGTCTCCCACACAGAACACATAAACATTTGGATCTCCGTGTGATGGGAACAATTTGGCCTATTTTCCAAAACAAGACCAAATTGGAATGAAAAACATCTTTTTGTTCTATTTTATTCTGCTTTCACTGAGCATTATGCCTTTCGATGTGCTTAGTCAGTCTGATCATATATTGACTCTTTAGTGGACTTGTAGAGCTTTTGATTTTTGTAATAGCATCCTTTTTACATATACCATTTGTTTAGATGTTTTTGGACAATGGTTTTATGACAAAACTTTATCCTTTTTTTAGTAGGCTTATTTTTAGCATTGGTTGACTTTATCGACCTTCAGATGAGGAGTGGGTGTTATGTACCCAAACCTAGGTCTAAGTACAAAATGACCTTTCACCTACATTTGTCTGACCTTGCTCTGCATAACGGATCTAACACTGACCTTTTACCCAGTTAGGTGCTGAAGAAATGTCGAGTGGTTTCCTTAAAACTAGCCTCATTTTTTATGCATGAGGATGCTTAGAAACGTTCTCTGCACATGACGTACCTAACAGGATTGACATACTCTATATAAAAGTCCAGATCATGTTCATCCTAGGGCGACAGAACTACTTTACATAATTTCAAGTATTGATTTAGGCTCATTTACATAATTGTACTCACAACATATCGATTATGGTAGGAACCCAAGGCTATCTTTAGGGTATTAAAGAACCCTACCTTCACTAAATGAGCAGAGGATACACATCCACGCTGACTCAAGACACGGAAGTCCTGGCTAGCTGAAGCTTCAAGACACCCAGTGGTCTGACATAACCTTGCGGGTATCTAACTCATGACCAAGATGGAGTCCTTCATTCTCTCTCAGCAGGTAATGGGGTTGGCTCTTTCCTAGTTGATTCTTGGCTTTGCACTCATATACATGCTAGGTACACTTAGGTTTGGTTTGCATCGTAGGAGGAGACTTGATTACTTCATGTTTATATGCCTGTATATATTCACTGTTTTAGCACCATGGTAGAATTCTACCTTTTATTTACTTTGTTGATGCTTATAATCTTTTACATTTCCTTCTGTCTAATGATTGCCGCAGCAAACATGTTTTATACTAGAATGACATCGGTTCAATAAATACTTATTGAAAACGCCCCCAACATTTATTCTATGTATCTCTCTGAACAGTGAGCGAAAAATACTGTACTGTTTCCACAATCCCTGAAGGCTCAAAGATTGTCTTGTTCAATGGTTGCCAGAAACTATTCGCTTGGTAGGTTAGGGGGCTTATGGTGGCACTGTGAGCTAGCTGGTCTATAGGCTGACATATTCTTAGGGGTGTCCTGAATCAGTATAGACACAAATACCTTTGTTTATTTTACCGTCAAACACGCAGATCCTATGGTATTTTAGGAACTACACAACAGCACTACATGTGCCCAGGTACTGTAAATTAAATGCTACTATTGTGTCACCCACTTAAGATGCTCTTTAAACCTGTCTCAGGACTGCCATTGCAGAGCCTGTGTGTGCATTTTAAACTGCTGTGTCGCCCCAGCAAAATAGGCATGTTTATTACATATATGTTAATTGTAAGGTAGGCCCTGGACAGCCCAAGGGCAGGGTGCAGTGTATTTAAAATGTTAGCATGTACTTTTAAGTTTTACATGTCCTGGTAATGAATAATTCTTGATTTTATTTTTGACTTCTGCAAGGTAGATCTCTCCCATAGGATTAACCTGATGATGCCTTATTACAATGTATATGTGTAATTTTCAAATGGGAAGAGATAACTGGTTCCTGCTCGGTGTCCATGGAATACTAAATTAAAATCCTAACTTACATTTGGAGTCTGCAGCCTGTCTCTTGTCACATAATTGAGTGAAGCTGGCAGTTGGCCCTTTTTGTATTCCTCCAAGACAGTCACTCACAATGGGAGCTTACGTATTCCTGGATGGGCCATCACTGGCAGAATGGAAGGGAGGAGATGGGCCCAGCCTTATGTACACCTGAATAGGCGGTGTCCTGTCTCCACACAATGGACTTCATGCCCTCTGTTGTTACTCTAGAGCCAGTAATGGCAGGGCATCTGTGCACTTCAAAGTCATACCTCTAGAAGCTTCTCCCCACTTCAAATGGCACAACTGTGTATAAAACAAAGACCTCATGCACCAATTCTCCAGTATACTTCTGGACATGTAGATACTACTGCAGGACGAAGGATTGCTGAGCTCCTACACAGACTTGCACTTGCTGGACTGCTTCTCTTAAGGAACTAGAAAAGTCCAGCTTGTACTGAAATCCAGTGCAAACTGCCACCATCCTGTCTCATCACACAGCAGTATCTACTTGTCATGGGGGACCGCCAAGGTGAAGCACAAGCCCATCGTTCCATAACGCCTGACCTGCCCTTGCATTACTCCACCCACTGCCTATGACACTTTCCTTGCTCCTCGTGATCCTTTCCAACACAAATGAGACTCTTATCATAAAAATTGAGAAGATAAACCTTCAGTGGGACTAATCTGGGACTGTATCTGACCTGCATCATGGTCAGCCTGAATATTTTAATATCACCCGGTTCAGCAACACCAGATTGGATTTTTGTTGATTCGGTCTTGTTTTATTTATTAAAAGGTGTATTTCTTTTCTTCTAGTTTGGCGCTGGAGCTGTCTGTGGGGTGTTTTCACTGTTTTGGTGTTTGAAGTGTTGCACTTATACTTTACACATTGCCTCTAGACTAAGACTGACTGCTCTGTGCCAAGCTACGATGAGCAGAGGTTAATGTTGGGTGTAATCATTCCTTATCCTGAATAGGTGTATGGTTACTGCTTGACTAGGGCTCATAACCAAGTCAACCAGTAACCCAATTTCCAAAAAGCAGATAATAATATTTAAAATTATGAAATGAAGTATAGGCAATGCTCTCTCATTAGGACAGTTTGCTATAAAGAAACATGTGCTTATTAGAACTCTTCCAGAAAGGTATTACTGGATATAGCATCTTATGAAGTGATAAATCGTCAGGTGAAGGTAGTCTTCATCGCAGAAGTTGCAAACAATACAGTGCATTCAGTTGATTACTGATGTCAGTGTAGGTGATTCCGAAATTTTCACAATAATTATCTATATTGCAACTTAAATCAAAAAAAAATTCCACATTAACATAAAGTCATGTTCACCTGCAATACCTTCTATACAAACGTGCAGAGCAGATAAAACAATATTGCCTACCACTCAGTGCCCCTGCAATCTCTCCTTGTCCTGATTTACCAGTCCCAACATCTCCCATTGTAAGTATGTGCATGACTCTTAGGTAGTAGTAGGAGTGGGTGCAATGATATCTGATATGGGTATATTGACCTGTCAAGGGTGAGGCTTGTTTTTACCTGTGGCTTGTGTAGAAAAATAAGTTCGAAGGGAGAGCCATATGTCTTTTGGCAAGGAGGTTATTGGGAGCATCAATGTGTAGGTTTCTATTCGATTGTTGCAGACTGTTAAGTCTTTTATCGAGTGCGTCCCTTTAGGAGTGTTGCGGCTTCCCCAGAAC
Organism: Lissotriton helveticus; assembly: GCF_964261635.1. Taxonomy (NCBI): domain Eukaryota; kingdom Metazoa; phylum Chordata; class Amphibia; order Caudata; family Salamandridae; genus Lissotriton; species Lissotriton helveticus. The sequence goes on along the minus strand of NC_136063.1, from coordinate 1,419,838,010 downwards.
ATTGCAACCCTACACTAGGCCAAGAGCAAAGCCATTGCTGAAAAACATCTGACCCCTTTGAGTGTGTCTTTGACATATCCCAATAGCATGACAAGAGGATGGGGTGGTAGGTGACTGTCTGTCATTCGAGCCAGCAGGGTGAGAACCCCCTCCCATTAAGACTGAATAAATGAGCACTCGCATGCCACATGTCGGAAGCTTGAATGTTCCTGATGGAGCGAGGTTGGAAACAAACATTTTTGTATACCTCTTGGGAAGTCACTTCTCCATAACAGTTACATGAATTAATCGTGTGGTTTTTAAATAAACCAACATAGAATAGAATGCACATACACAAACACACGTGGGATGTTAAATTGCATGTATTGCGAACCATAATCTACTAATTGTGTAATGCTGTCATGTCTAATCTGTGCGCATTTGTTATAATCTAACCGAAAATTGCATGAATGTGCTTTTTGTCTGTCTTATTGTGGCATAAATGATGGAGAATGGTGTGTAAATCATGCTTATGTGTTGCTTAAACCGCTAGGTACTAACTAATTGGGATATCTTAGAATGGGGGGAGGTAAACAGAAGGGCATTATTTCTACATTTTAACATTTATTTGTGATTGTTTCTATAATAGTTCACAATTGTGGCCTATGGGGCCCACAAAAATGGAAGCTGACCACGACTCCAAGTTTGCGATGATGTGCGTATGTGTGACAGAACTCGGGGACAGCGAGAGCAGCCTGTGCCTGTGCAGAATGGGTCAAGGACAGTGTGGGCTGGCTACTAGAATGAATGCCAACTTTTTTGAATGTCAGCATCGTGAACGTGGGAATCGGGCGTTGAATATCAAATTAAAAGACACAAGGGGAAGAGGAATGCTATGAACAATAAAAACCTTATTTTCTAAATTATAACGATGACTTTGCGGAAATTGAACAATAAGGTGATGAGGTTATGCTTATCCACCCCTCAAACCGACCAATCCGGACAGTCTATTACCCCAAAGTTACAACTTTTAGATACATAAGTTAGTGAGAAAGGGTATAAAAGAGGACATTTGGAAGTATGAAAAGAGGCTTGTTTTTTTATTTTATTTTTTTCACCCCGACATGCTGCTGGACTGTGAAGCTTTTTCCATGGTGCAAGGACTTTGACATTTTCTGAACTTTAACTTTTGAATGGGTGCGGAGTCCTATGAGAGATGAAAATCGAGAGAGATAGAGAGGAGTTTTGGGGAATTATTCTGTCCTTCTGTCCGTGTTGTGAAATCTTGGTAATCTACATTTTTGTTTATTTTCTAAACTGCTATGCTAATAAATGTTTTGAATATAAACACTTTTCTTTTCAGGATAATTGAAGTTTTAATTTGCGTTAATTAGCGTTAATAAAATAGAGGATATGCTAGGAGATTAAGTCTCTAAATAAAAATTAAATAAATGGAGAATTAAGCTGGTCTTGTCGTCCTTCAGTTAACTTTTACTAGCAGATCCATTGACAAATAATGGTGGTGTGTTTAAATGTTTCTTAAATCAAACCATGGTATTAGAAATAAACTGCAGATGTATATAATGTACAAAATTTAGTATTAATTAAGACACTCCGCTATAATCCAGCAGCTCTCCTTTGGTTTTCAACGAATCCTCGGAGCAAGGTAAATGTGTGTATGAGTGACTCGCAGTGTTATGGGCCCCACTGTTGAGTAATGTATGAATTGCTCTCTGGGATAAGGTGATGGTTTTACAGAGAATTTCTGGAGACGCGCTGCATCACTCCAGACTGCGACTCATTCATTTATGATGACGGGATGGGTACTATAGGCCCTATGCAGATATTTGAAGTGCAAACATTTGAGGAGATAATTTAGAGATATGCAACCATTTTGGACACAGCATTATTGCCATGGCAAATCAATTAGAGGTACGGCTAGGCGATCATCCCATGCTCGTCTAGCTGGGATGGTCCTTATCACCCGATATTGAGACACATTGGTGTATAATAAAGATATCCATGTTGTCATGTTAGTTGACATTATTGAAGAATTTTTCCAGAATTATTTTGCGTTGTCTTGCAAATATACATTTATCCATGGATGTAGGGCTGCTATGAACCTGGAATTTTTGCAGCATAAGGAACTGCCCAGGCACGTTTAGGTGACCTAGCTCAAATAGGGCCATCTTGTGCAGGGTTGTCTCCACAGTGCTTTTTAAGGTATCCGGCAACAATAGGTTGTTGGAAGGGGGCTAATCTGGGGGGGGGAAGCTCCCCCTGTGCAACATGGTTTGTGGCATGCCCAGCTCATCCTAGCAACCGTTCTCATCTTTATTTGTGACCTTGGCTATCTCTGGGGGAGTATCGGCATCAGGGGTGTGCCCAGGGCCTGTTTGCGTGTGTCTGGATGTTACAAAGTGGCCATATATTGACACTATGTCGCATAGTACTATAATTCAAAATTGGGAACCTCTAAGCCCCAGAGCTCGTACCAGAAGGTCAGTGTATCCCAACATATCCTGGCAACACTGCTGGCCTAGCTGAAGTTGATCACGAGGGACTTGAGTGTGTGGAAGAAATGTTTGTTAAGGAGTATGGGGATATTTTGAAATAGATATAAGAATGTAGGTAAAACTACAATTTTTAGCAGCGCTATTTGCTGACCAGGCATAGCAGAAGCTTTGTCCAGGAGGCAAGCTGGACTTGTAGGGTATCAATGGTTGGATCATAATTTAAACTGATATTGGGTCCCACCTCCCTGTGTAGAATAATTCCCAAGTATTTGACCAGTGGGATATTCCAGCGCGCACAATCTTGTTTTATCAGTGAGTGGAAATATCAATGGGGACACATTAACATGCAGATTGTAACAAACAGCTGAATATCATCTGCATACATTGATAGTAAGAATGAGCCAGAGTGAAAAGGTCCATATCTAATATGAACAATAGGAGAGATAGGGAACATCTCTGCTGGGTGCCCATGTGTATTTGAAATGGCGCGGATATGAGGCCATGAACGGTGCCCTTGGCTGTGGGGTTGAATTAGAGCAAATGGATAAAGGCCTGCAATTATTTCGGGATTCCAAAGCGATGGCCAGGGAGTCGAATGCCTTCCTGTCATCCAATAGAATTTCTGTTGCCTTATGCTCCCTGTTTAAGTTGGTGTAGAACAATAAACACTATGGAGAGATTAATGGAAGAGGACCATTGTGATACAAAGCTGTCTTGTCCCAGCAAGACTATTGTATGAAGCAAGAGGCTCAGCCTAGTCACAATCACTTTGGTAATGAGTTTATTGTAGCAATCAATAATGAGAGAGGTCTGTAAGAAGTACAGTGTGAGGCGTCTTCACCAGGATTGGGAAGGATAGACATTACTGCTTCACGCAGGGTTGAAAGAAAGACACCATCATTAAGGGCCTCCGCATATACCTCCATAAGGTGGGGTGCTACTATATGTTTGAATGCGTTCTAAAATTTAATTGACAATCAGTTGGAGCCTGGTGCCTTCCCCCCAATAAAGCATCTATGGCAGAAACTATTTCCTCCATCAGTATCAGGTTACTCAGAAATTGTTGATGGCCGTAATCCAACCAAAACAGGACCACCTTCTTAAGGTACGCAGATATATGTGTAGCAGAGTCTGTGAGTCATGTTTCATAGAGTTGTCACAAACTTAACCAGGATATCATCAGTGTCTACCAGTGGTCTGTCTGTCTGTCTGGCATCATGTAATAGTGTATATGTTCCCATGTTGTTTATCACAACGCGGGAGCCAAGACAAGATCTTGCAAAAGCTACTGTCCACCATCATGTTGATGAGCTAGTGCATATTTGTCTAAACGATTTGCATCCCGGTCTGCTAGGTCTTGGAACTCATGAAGTAACTGTTTTTACTCTTTAATTGGATCCCAGGATAGAGCAGGTGTGGCTTGGGTCTTCATGTTTATAACCTTCAGCTCCAGCAGTGTAAATTGTCTCTGTAAATCCCGGAGAATACCTGTGTGTTTGGCTATCACAACACCACTAATATAATCCGTAATAACCTTCCATAATGTAGCATATTTTTCAACTGTACTTTTGAGGATCTGGAAGTATTCCAATATGGACATGCGTATCTTGACCCGATAGGGTCTAAGAGGAAGTCTGTGGAGAAACGCCAACATAGTCAATATAAGCGAGAGCCCAGAAATGACAGCTGCAATTTTACTGGATAACGGTTTGGATTTGTAAAACACTTTATTGATATCTTTTCTCATTAGATCCCATGCATTGTCCATGATAAATAGCGAGGCATATATCATCTTGTTATAATAAGAATGTGAAGTGGGAATATAATATCTGCAACAAGTATCATCTAGGTGGTAATATTATCAGTTTCTTAAGCTAGGTATAACCTGAAGGGTTCCCAGATATCTCATGATCAGGCCAGAGGGTGCCACATCTCTGTATACTTGTCAGCATGCACGTGTGTCTACTATGTTTGCAATGATGTGGCAGACTGCTGTCCAATAGTGTTTTATCAGTGGGCATTCACACGCTAGGTGGAAGAAGCCCGCTGAGTCACAAGAGCATCTGGGCCATCGTGCCGACTTCTCCAGATCTAGTTTTTGCAAATATTGTGGTGTAAAGTATAGTTTGTGAATTAATTTGAAGAGCAGTAGCCTATGTTTATGGCTAATTGAGAAAAGTTTTGTTTGCGCACAACAGTATTTCCAAGTTCCATACTGATGTCATGAATGAGGTTCTTTTTCACTTCTCCAGCGCCATGGAGGTTTCTGTAAACGTTGTGTATAATGTGGATAGCCAACCTCAACATCAACATTTTGGCCTCTGGTGGACCTCTGTGACCTCTGTAAGTGAAGGGAACTCAGAGGTTTATTGGGAAAGGTTGGCCAAGAAGATGCTGCTGCATGTCGCAAGCACATATAGTTGAATACGTCAAGTGGAGTGGTGGATCTGGTCACTTGAGTTTTCCCAGTTTCAGCAGCCCATCTTTCAGAAGTATTCTTCATACTCCTGCAACTAGAGTTCAGGGAAAAGAGGATTATCTAGCAATGGCAGTGGGTAGAGTATGCGTACTCCAGGCAAGTATTGTTAACCATGTATCAAATGGACCAGGCAGCACAGCGTACTGTTTGTATATCTTGGGCTGGACTCTGGAGTCTGATAGCTATGCAGGTTTTGAAGGTTGTCAGGGAGTCCCTGAGTGCCTTTTATCAGTATATGGGGGGGTGTCCCTCATTTGTGGGTATCAGTATTGTGAAAGATTCTGCATGGCAGTATCTTTCAAGGTCCAGCACTGCAAACCCCCCTTGATTGAACAGCAGTCATGGGATTCATTACCCCCAAGTCGGTTAAGTGCTGATTGTAGATTAGCAAAAGAACGTTTGGGGATATTTTGTAAAAGGTAAAGGAATTTGGACAGCACCAGCATTTTAATTAGTGCAATCTGTCTAGCCATGGACTGCGGGAATATTGTTCATCTATTAGTTTGCTTTATTAGATTGGCAAGCACCAGTCCATAGTTCTCTAATACTATCTGTTGTTTATCCCTGTGTAGTATAATCTCCAGGGATTGGACAGAGCCATCACACCATCATTGAGAGTAGTCTATGGCTGGTTAGGTTGTAGCTGCGGTCAGAGGGAACATTTCAGATTTAGTCCTGTTTATGTGGAATAACGACAAGTAGGGATACTGCTGTCATGTACCTCTGTTTATTGGAAAGGAAGCCAAAGGAAACTAGCAAGTAACCAATCATCCAAGCCGAGCTTGAGGATTATTATATAACAGTTGTATTAGGTTTAGGAGTCTTAAGATATGCATAGTTTGTGGAGGATCACAAAGGGAAAAGGCCACTCGAGGGTGTTAAATGCCATTTTGGCTTCTAGCAGAACTGCTGCTGCCATCACCCCCGGGTGGATCTGCGGCATTCCAGCAAAACAGTTTGTGGTTTATTAAGCATGGCCCTACCAGATTTAAGTCCAGGCTGTTCTCGTAGAACTAGGCTGGTCATCAAATGGGTCAACCTGTTTGCGACTGCTCGTGCAAGTATTTTATTATCAAGGATTAGGAGAAAAAAGTGTATTGCATGCCAACCTCTGCCTGCATATGGACATCACCCTCTCAAAGAACTTAGGGCAGTCCATGTTTGGAGCATAGATATTGATGAGGGTAATAGGGAACCTGTGTAGTGTATCATCAATATAAATGTAGCGCACGGCAGGGTCACTCTGTTGAAATCCTAGATTAAAGTGCAGTGTTTCCTTGAGGATTATGGCTACACTAGGGCATAGGTACTGTAAAAAGCAAAGCAATGGTTGGGCCCTCATGTGCCTGAAAATGCTGCTGGGTTGAAAGAGGGTCCTAGGTGTGTTTCCTGTAGGAACGCTATCTCAATATTATGCCTGTTCATGTGTGTGGAATCTAATATTTCTTTTTTTGGTTTTCTAAGGCCACTGACATTCCACATCATTGTTTTAATACTAGCCATGACGAATTTTCTTATGCATAGTGATAAGGTCCTCCAGTGAAGTCAGCGAGTCCTGGTGTGCATGTGTGGTATGGTGTGTAGTTGTCACTAACAAACAGAAACATCTCCCTCTCCCTATCACTCCACCCCTCCCACACTTAATGCCCTAACTATCTGTGCATTCCCACATGTTTCGCAAACTACATGCAAACAAACCTTAAGCATATTGCCCGAGAGGGGAAATAGTGCCAGTAATCCATCTCCCTGCATTAGATTAGACCAGCAGCACGTTGAAAAGGATTTGCATGGCTTAATGCTGCTTTGTAAATTTGGTACCATTTCACACAAGTATCTGCGTGAAAGGGGCTTGCAATGGGTGTTGTTGTCGGCATTCCACCGCAATGCCCATTGCTTTTTGACATTGTCCCAGATTTACAAGGATGTGTAAATCTGAGGCAGCGCAAAAAACTGACACCACTGATTAGTAGGAGTTAGATTGGCATAACTAGGAGAAATACTTTTATTTCTCTTTGTTTCTGCTCTTTATATGTGTGTTGCACACATAGAAAAAGCAAATCACCTTTAAAGATTGTTCATGTGCTGGAAGGTGTCCCTTCCTACACATAAACAACCATCACTGCAACACAGACACCTTTGTACTATGGCGCAAGAGCATCTGTGTTGGTATTAGGCAGCTTGTTTTAACGCTAGGGAAAGCACATGGGTGTGCCGAATCCTTGTAAATGCGGCACATCCCTGTATTTTGGAAATGACGCAGCGTGGCACAGCTATATTGTGTGCAGTGCTGTGCTGTGCCATTTCCTTGTATATATCGCTCATAGTGTGTTAGTATGCCTTTCTTCAAGGCACTACAGTGTTTCTGGAAGGCATGAGGGGGCAGTATGTCTGGTGGGTGACACACACCAGCATTACAACCTATGTGGGGGGTCGTGCTTGAGGTCTGTGTTCAGATAAGTGTGAGGTTAAGTCGATGCCCATGTTGTGTTGATCATTGTTCCACTCCTGCTGCTGGCCCCAAGCATTGAAGAGGGCTGGTTAGTCTGTTAAATATTGGAGGGATTTGTTAGCATGAGCTGAAAGCCATTTTGTATTTCTGGTAGCCATTTTGTTTGCCATGTGCTGCCACGTGCTCGCCATGTGCTCTGTCCTCCCTCAGTGTTGACTGCTCTTGTAATCTGCCTAGAAACAAACTAACAAACTATATTTAGCATCTTCCACCTTAGCACATGCTCAGAAGAGCCTAGCTAGTAGAATGCACCTGCTCATCTTGTAGATCTGTCAGGCTATTTTTGCTGCTGTATGGAGAAGTAACTCTCCTCCCACTTTGTTGAGCAAGCAGATCTTGCATGTCCATATTAGTCATTTTGTATGCTTACATGAACCAGGACTGCCCCTTGGTCCTATGCTGACTATGTAACCCTAAGCATATATAAGGCCTCTGTTTTCTGTACTCCTGAGACTGCCTCATTCATTTGCTAAGGCTTCAGTGTGACGTAGTCTCTCTCATTTGAGGTTAATAAAGATGTTCTTTTATATTTCAGCTTCTGTGCCAATTTCTTCTTTGTTGGTTTAAAAGGACCAAGTATCAGACGGACACCTGAGAAGGTTTCTATTTTCTACAAATGGCACTCCAACGTGGGCCTCATCAGAGAAGTGGCTATCTAAGGGAGTGATCTTGTCAGGAGACAGAAATCTACTGAGGAGGACAGGACAGGATTCTACTAAGGAAGTACTCTGAGCATGGAGATTCTGGGGATTCTCTGTCTCTGCAGCCCAGTATATTTCTGATCTTCCTGATTTTGATCCTCCATATGATGTCACTCCTGACTGAGAACCTTTTTGACGTGAGTATTCTAGAAAAAAATGTTGGGTCATTCAGAACTTGGCAGTTAGAATTTGGACAACCATTTGTTTGGTAAGAGTCATTCTGCGGCACTTGCTGTTGGTTTGATGCCTTGGGTTGGTAAGGTAGTTTAGTAACGCTTACTGTGGCTTTGGAATTTTGGAATTTGTGTTGGCCAACTTTGGATTTGTATGGGATAGATATAAGAATTGCAATTTGCGTAGGCAGGTAATGAGGAGATTTTTCTCTGTTTGAATTTGTTTGAATGGCGCAATGTATGAAGAGTACCTTAAGCGCTACTTTGGGTATAATATTTGCATATTCTGCAATATTTTTGGCATGCCTGTTTCAAGCACACATCGAAGAATGTGTTGCTTTTTGGAGGTACCATAGTGAGATGTGAATTAAATTAGCCGGCTTCCTTGAGGGAATAGCTAGATAGGTTTAGGTATGAAAACATATTTCTTCCTTGGTGATTCTGTATCCCCATGGAATTCAAATATGGATATATTTCTGCGCACGTTTATAAAATGAGCTATGCAGAGCGATTTTTTGGTGTTCTGCCAGCCAAAGCTAGTGAATTGAGTATATTTTGTCTTCTTGGAAATAAAATAGTTTGTTGGGCTGTTTTTTTTACAGTATTTTGGAATACTATTAAGAAGCGCTTCTTGTAAATATGACTTACAACTAGTATTTACAAATGGTTTGGTTTAGGTACAGTCTGTGGGCTTTCCTTTGTTTCTGTCTTAAGTGTTGATCTGTGGGTTAACTGTGTGTTAACATGTCTATGTGGTTTGTGGTTTTACATTGCAACTTCTGTGAATAAATAGTGATTGTGCTATTTGTGCAATAATGGCTCTTAAGCGTGCTGTATTTTGTGATTCTGAGTGTATGACCACTTCTGTATATGTCTGGAATGAGCTCAATCTGTGTGTTTGTGTTTTCTTGCTGTCATCAGTCTGTTATGCAAAATGTCATTTAATTAATATTAAATAAAAATTAAATACAAATCCAGAAATGAACCATATGATAAGCTAAATAATTATATGTTACTATTTAATTTATAGAGTAAGCAACTATGCACATGTACAAACTGCTACTGCTTAAAAGATAAAATTAGAATTCACATTCAATAGGGATAAAATAGGCCTCAAAAACGAAAATGTGTGTTTTGTAATAAATAAACAATTATAAAACATTTTCCTTAGATACATTGTATTAGATATTAACAGGCAAACACATCATCTGAGTAATTGGATGTTGTTGAACTAAAACACATATTATAGAACATGCATTGAAATTCCTCAGTTTCAAAATAGACAGTCACCGTGATTCCATTTCAACACTAAAAAAAAGCTTTACAATAACTGTGTTTTGACTGCTGAGCAGCACCTGTTGTTTTGATATAGGCCATGGAGAGACAGGAATGTTGACTCAGCCAGGATTTTGTCAGTTAAACACGGGGTAAAATCCTGCATTTCAGATTGCTGTTTTAAAAAGTTACAAAATCAGGTTCATTATTTTGGATAACAGGAAAACATTTAACGTAAGGATTTCCTTTCTTAAAGCCTTTTTTATAAGCATATTCGTGGTTCAGATGTTAAATAATAGTCCTTTTAAAAAGTGGGGCAAAAATTTGTCATGTTTCAAGTTAGGCTTCTGTGCTTAGGCTTGTGAATGAATGCGTCTAAATATGATAGGCAAGGGATGCAGCTTGCTTTTCATGTGGAATTATCCAAAATGATTGGTTTTATTAAAAAAATATGAATTATGAAAAATTATTTTAAAAATTAGTGCTTTTAAATTAGTTTTTTAATATTTATCAAGCTTAATACTCATACTGTGACCTCCTAGCATTAAAATTAAATTTAAGTTGTGTTGTGTTGTACCGCATAATGTGGATATTTGCATATGGAATTTCACTCTGCGCAGGCGTAAACAAATCTTTTTTATTACGGTATATATGATTATTTCTGATTTCTCACTCCTGGGCTATCTAGAGAACATTTTGTGGATAACTTTTATGCAAAACAATTACAGGATATTCATTTTTAGGTGCCCCAAATATCAAAGTCGAAATTGGGCAAAAGTCACTATTTAAACAGCATTTTTTTCCATTCAGAGCACCTTTTAAAGTGCCTTAGGCTTCAGTAAATGCATACATTTAGGTACAATACAAATATCCGACTTCTATATTGTTAGATAAGTATATTGTACCCTGCTTATAATTGAAAATATGTATCAAAAATGAGCAGAAGTTATTTTCTTAACTCTAAACTGATAAACAGGGAAATGGGGCTGCATTCGCACACAGAATAGGACAGCTGGGAAGAGTTAAAAGTCAGTTCTATATTTAGAAGCCTGGCAGGGCTACCAGAGCAAGTTCTTCGTTGACATTTTGACATCTGAAACTTTTTGAAAGACAAGATGGCAGCGCAGGGGAAGAAGGAGGAGTTGTGCTTATTGTTTTTTGTTGGCAAAAGCAAGTGATATGCACTCATAGGAATATACCACAATACAATTGTATATGTGAGCTTGGCCATATATACATCACTAATGCTTTTAGTTTGGTGCTTACTAGGGCTGAGCTAATGGGATTTAGTTTGAATTCATTCGTCCTCATGTTACATTTGTACATTTGTTAAAAGGATTGGGGTTTGGGTATTCATATTCTTTACCTCCTCAAAAGTGCTATGTATCTCCTATAACTTTGTTTATGGCCAGTTGCTTCAAATAGGGGTTGATAGTGTTGCCAGAAGTGAACCCTGTTTCAGGTTTCCTACTGTCAAAATGGGGAAAGGAGGCTAGCTCCTATACAAATTAAGGCTAGGTAATATGTATATTGCTCTCTCCTTTTCTCAATTTGTTTTTAGCCTTTCTAAGCTGTCTGTGAAATAGCAATGAGATATTTAATTGGCTATTCAGTAATACTGTTTTAAACATTGTTAGCATTAATAAAATGAATAAATATATGCTATGTTACTGCCCATCCTGTTTGATGAAATTATGACAGGATAAATAGTCTAGTTTGTTGTTCCCTTATTTTGACCTTTAAGGGGAGCTAGATGTGGGTAGTTTTTGTTCCAAAATTCTTAGGTGATAACACCATTATTGTATGTTTTTCCATGCTACATAGTTTTGCAAGAGCATTGCTAGTTTTTTATTAGCTAGTCTGTGTAAATAAACTGACAGTCCTTATTAGAGCTGATGTTGCATAGTTTGGATCATAAAAAGTAGAATGCAGGGAGGATGCCCATGGGATCCTTAGCAAAAAATGTTTTGAAGGAAATGTTGTTTTATAGATAAAAACCCCTGTTAAATTATCAGTTTTAGATTTTTCCTGCTGCTCCTATAACATGAGAGCATGGTCCTAAAGCGTACAATGTAGGTGGTTTTATTAAGAAGAATCATTTTAGAAGTGTCTGCAGTCTTGTACAAGTAATATAAAGTTTATGAGCAAAAGTGTAGAACATTTCCTTTTTGAGGGTTTTCTGATTAGCGCACAGGAAATACACCAATGTAAGGGTTTAGGGTATGTATGTGTTGTTTTTCTCTTTTCCTCACAATTTAGTAAATGAATACAGACTTCCTTGGCTGCTTGGGATTGGGTGATGTATTACTCTTGTTCACCACAGAGTTCCTTTTATACTTGCCAATAGGTCCAGGCTTTTTTTTTTAACTGTCACATAGATAGATGGAAGTGGTTCGTGGGTGCCTTGCTAATATATGGGGCGTCCCAAGACTAGGAAGTATTCTAAGACTATCCTCTCTGTTGATAGACTGTTTCTGTGCCTTCTCTAAAGACCTTTTGTTCTGTCCACCAAAAGATATGTGCTGCTTTACAACCATTGCCAGAGGGGCCCGGACATCAGATTCAGCCTGAGGAGTCAGCGTCAGCACCAGTCCAGCTTGAAGCCAAAGTAAAGGTAACCAGCACAGGCATTGCTGGCAACTAGGACCTCAGTGAAGGCGGAAGCCCTGTGATCAAGTGTGTACCGCTGCCACTGTCTTGGGTGAAAGGCGGGGTCACCAATCAGAAAGGAGAAATTGTGGATCATGCCCAGCTGAGAGTCACAGACCGACCAGAATGGCGAGGAGGCTTAGCTTGAGGGGACCCCTTTTGAAACAAGGGTTGCTTCAGAGATCCTAGCATCAGGCCTCTGAATCCTGGTCGTAAAGTGAATGCAAGTTTTCTCCTTTGTTTGTGGGTCAAGAGATTCCTGGGTACACTAGATGCAATGTGTAGCTGCAACGAATGAGCAATATGACAGCAGAGCAATACACTAGTTAGGGAAGGTCTTGAGATTAGGGTACGGATGCTGTGTCTCTGGTGCCTGTTAGATTGAAGTGAAGATAACTGGTGCACTGCCTGAGACACTAGACAGGATCGCTAAGAGCATTTTCCTGGTGAGTGACTGCCCTATCCTGAAAGAAGAGACTTTTTCCTTGAAACTGGGCTGTGATTCTTGAGTTACAAGTTGTGCATCTCCACCGTGGAAACAATAAGAGCCTGCCTGTGAGACTCAAACGGACACAGGGAGAAGACTCCCCTCTGGCTTGGTTGTACAGCGGCTTCAATTTCCCCAAGGACTTCATCTTTTTCTTGCTAATAATGTACCCCTTTAGTTGTCCCATTTTTGAGGAGGAGCAGCCCTTAGCAGCTCTTCGTTCTAATTCCTATGGCCCTGTGTGGTCCTCCTAGTCCCAGATATGATTGATGTTCTAGCCCTCATAAAAGGAAAATGTAACAATCACTTGGAAATTATTTTTATTTGAGAGGTCCTGTTAGCTATTTTAAAATGGATGGTCACTGCAATGCATAGGAGCCCTGAAAATGTTTACTTGATGATTTTTGGATTTGATTTTGCTTAGGACTAGGAAAAATGATAATTCTGTTTGTGACAGTGGTCATTACTTTGTCCTGCTATCTGTATGTTATTTATGACCCAATGCTTTGTTCCCTTTGTATTCCTACTTATACCTTACATGTACCCGCTTAATGAAATGTTTAGTATGGAAAATGCCCACCTAGCAATGAATTAGGATATTGATAAATTTATGAAAATTAATGTGCAAATATTTTCTATGTTCCTACTGGATCATAGGAATGTCTTTAGCTCATGCTAAAAGGACCATCTGTTAAATATTGGAGGGATTTGTTAGCATGAGCTGAAAGCCATTTTGTATTTATGGCAGCCATTTTGTTTGCCATGTGCTGCCACTTGCTCGCCATGTGCTCTGTCCTCCCTCAGTGTTGACTGCTCTTGTAATCATCTTGTAGAACTGTCAGGCTATTTTGCTGCTGTATGGAGAAGTAACTCTCCTCCCACTTTGTTGAGCAAGCAGATCTTGCATGTCCATATTAGTCATTTTGCATGCTTACATTAGCCAGGACTGCCCCTTGGTCTTATGCTGACTATGTAACCCTATAAGGCCTCTGTTTTCGGTACTCCTGAGACTGCCTCATTCATTTGATAAGGCTTCTGTGTGATGTAGTCTCTCTCATTTGAGGTTAATAAAGATGTTCTTTTATATTTCAGCTTCTGTGCCAATTTCTTCTTTGTTGGTTTAAAAGGACCAAGTATCAGTGGGACCCCTGCGAAGGTTTCTATTTTCTACAAGTCCATCATGTTTCTTTCTGCTTTTTTTGACAAATGCCAACGCCTCTTTGGGGTTGGTGTCGATTCATGCAGTATTGACTATGTGGATGTGGAGATGTGCTGGGCTTTGCGTATTTGATTTCTCTGTCAGTCAATCAAAATCACTTTATTCATTTAATTAAAACCATAAAAGCATACTACAGAATAAAAAGGTTTTAAAACAGTAATATGACATAGGCTCACACCAAGAATAGTACACAAACTTCCTGATCAAGGTAAACAAACAATTCATCAAGTACATCTTTAAAATTGATTATAAAAAAATTAATGCTATATTCTAGATCAGAGGTCTTCAAACTTTTGTCAGCCGAGCCCCCCCATTTAAACCTTTTTAAACGTCGAGCCCCCCCCCACCACCACCACCTGATAAAAAAGTTCTGGAAGCTGGTACTCTGCATCATTGATGGCCTTTCCCTCCTGCAGAGCTCAGGTTGTATAGGGCAAATAATATTATATAAAGTAAGAGTGTTTAGTAAACTGAAGTTTTTGTAGTGCATGTGCTTATTCTAAAGTTCAAATGAAAAGAAAACAAGTAGCACAAAAAAATCATTGGCGCTTTATTTTTCACATAAAACACAACAATTAGGATAGACTGTCAAAAACATTCCCAAAACACAGGTGTGGGAGTGCATGTTTTTCTCCACAGAGACAATGTGTGGATGGATTCTTGCTTCTGCCATCCTTAGGCTGTGCTCCACTTCCAGTCTTGAGCTGTGCCTGGAAACGGGAGTGCTCAAAAAATGTTGTGCATCAGACAAGCACACATTCATTGTGCAGCTCATCACTCCTACAGTTCAGGAAACAACTAAAAACCTGGTTGTTTGACCAGTAATTTCACATCCTCAGCCCACCGTACCTACTTCTTAGGATAGACATTACTGCAGTCTAGCGCCGAGACGCCCACGGGTATTTGGTTGCGCTCTAAAAATGCCAGTAAATAAATAAATAAATAAATAAATAAATAAATTTTTCTTAAGCACAGGTCCTCCGGTCCATTACAGTCTCCTCCGCCTATGCACCTAAGCACCAAATAAACACCAGGAAAGCTTTCCTTAAAACGCAATTGGGAGAGTGGTGTGCTCACCGGACAAAGACGTACTGGTAGGGGATGACTTTAATGTGGTAAATAATGTACACTTAGACAGGTCCACACGGACAGTAGGGCAATTGGAAGGACTTTCAGAGGCAATGCAGGGGGGACTGGCAGACATGGGATATGAGGATGTGTGGCGACAACACAATTCAAACACAAGGGTATACATATTCATTTCTGCTGCACACCAGACATATGCTCAGATAGACCTCTTTCTGAACTCCTCTCATCTCACCTTGGCAACTGTGTCAGCTGACATTGGAGTAGCTGCTCTATCGGACCACTCACCTATCCCTCTGACATTGCAGCTCCCTAGGGGAGGGGGTGCCTCAACAAAGCACCTGGCATCTCAAACCCAGGCGACTCATATATGAAGCTAATATTTCCGAAATTGCAGGGGTAATGCGAGACTTCTTTGAAACCAATGACACGAATGATACACCAATTGCATTGGTGTGGGATACCTTAAAGGAGGGCGTGAGGGGGAATTTCATTGACATGTCGTCTGCGCTTAATAAAGAGAGGTGGGACAAATGTAAGTAATTGAAAAGGGAAATTAGGGAACTGGAATGAGTTCATTTATGCGCTGGCTCTCACAAAGCAAGACTCCAACGTACTGCATCTCGTAAATAACATAAAGCGTATGATATTCATGCAGCAGAATATGCACTCCTACACACTGGACAGAAATGTTATGCTGGGGAAATATATTAGGCCGGCTCCTCGCACAGTGGCTCCAAGCCCAGACAATCAGCAACAGGTTTCCGAGTTTGTGGGTTTGCTTGGGACCCGAGTGTATTCTGATGATTAGATAGCCAAAGAATCTGAGAAATGTTTTTCCACTTTGTATACTGACAAGCACTTCACAGGTCTTTAAAAGAACATTTACGCATTAATGAGGCTTTTTTTACCCCTTCTGAGAGCCCCTGAATCTCCACTCTTCCTATTGCTGGAAGAATTAGCCCACCGCCCCACTCCCTACCATCTCTAAAATCGTTGCGCCTCCAGACACTCTCAGCCCAGATGCCAGCAGCTGGGGCTGCAGCAGCCCGGGCTGAGATACACGACTGACGCCTGAAAGCAACAATAGAAAGTGAAGTTCGCGCCCCTCCTGGAGGGATGCTGCGCCCCCCAGTTTGAAGACCTATATTCTAGATCATGGGAGTCACTCTCTCTTTTTTTATCTTATTCTGACTACAGCTGTTAAAAATCTTGCAATATTAAAAGTTTCCCAGTCATTAGTCAGCATCTGTAAATATATAAGTGATGGTTTCGCCTGTAAAAATCCTTTGCCCTTTAAAATTGCAAAAATAAAATGTTGATTTATGTGTCAAAGAGAATTATTATAATTTCTTTATGGACTCTGTGTGCTCCCTGCACTGTCAGGGTAAATTCAGGGTAGAAATATTTGACCCTTGCTATTGTAGTAAGCCCTGTTCTCTGGCTAAGCACAGAGCAGAGTCCCTGTCCATATAGTTCATTAGCCGTGCAATGATTGGTTGAGGAGATGCCCCAGCTGGTGGTTTGGGGCCCTCTCCACCATCAGAAGATTGGAGAAACTGTCCCTACTGAAGAGTTTGCCATTATTTATTTATTTAAAGGTTTTATATAGCGCTACTGGACCCAGGAGTAGAAGAATACAAATCAAGAACACATAATAAACATAAGAACGATTAAACCACTAAAACAAAATAGAACATAGTTACAGAGTGAATAAAAACTGGCATGTGAACAAACATATCAGTTCGAAGAGGAGATTGAGGGAAGGGAGTAAATTAGGGGTAGGTAGGGGGGATGAGGGTGGATAAGAAGATAGGAGGGAAAAGGATAGTGTGAGAGGGAGGGGAGGTAGTATGAAAAGAAGAGAGGCGGGGTGGGTTGAGGAGAATGAAATGAGGACTGAATCAGAATTGGGACTATTAGGTGCCCCAATATTTATTTAGAAGAAGTACCTTGAGTCTTTTTTTGAAGAGAGGGTAGGAGGGGTTGCAGCGAAGATCTTTGGGGAGCGAGTTCCAAATCGTAGGGGCATTACCAGAGAATGCACGCGATTGTGTCTTTGTACAATTAAGTCTCGGGGGATGAGGATGAGGGCGTTGGTGGTTCTCAAGGACCTGGAGCACCCAGCTTTTTGCAGTTTGTTGGAGAGGTAAGAGGGAGTGTTCTGGTGAAGGGCTTTGTGAGTAATACATGCCAACTTGAAGGTGGATCTACCTTCAATTGGGAGCCAGTTAAGGTTTTTGAGAATAGGAGAAATGTGATCGAAGCATTTACAATCGGAGATGAGTCTAGCAGCCAGGTTGAGGACAGATTTGATCGGGGTAAGGTGGACTTTAGGGGTGCCGGCAAGGGTGGCGTTACCATAATCAAGTCTGGAAAGTACAAGAGATTGGACAACAATTTTGAAATCGTCTGCAGGGATGAAAGGTTTGATTTTTTTAAGGTGGAGAAGGGAGAAGAGAGCACCTTTCGCGGCATTTTTAATGTGTGGGATGAGAGTAAGATTGTTATCAATGCTGATGCCCAAGGATTTGACCGAGTTAGAAGTGGAGAGGGAGCAGTTGAGTGCATTGATGTCATTGATCCAGGTTTGAATAGGCAGAGAGCAGTTTTTGGGGGTGAAAAGAATGACTTCAGTTTTTTTGGGATTCAATTTGAGATGGTTGAGATGGAACCAGGCTTGGACTTTATTCAAGGTATCGTTGAGGAGATGAATGTCATGACGGGATTTAATCTTGTAGTAAAGTTGTGTGTCGTCCGCATATAGGTGATAACTAATATTAGCTTGTTTAAGGATGAGGGTGAGTGGTTCCATGAATAAATTAAATAGGGTAGGAGAAAGGATAGAGCCTTGAGGGACCCCAAGTGAGACAGGTTGAGGTTTGGAGAGGCAGTGATTGAGTTTAATTTGTTGGGATCTGTTTAGGAGATAGGAAGAGAACCATTGGTGAACAGTGCCCTCAAACCCGAAGCGGTCTTTAAGAATATTAAGAAGGGTGGGATGGTGGACAGTGTCGAACGCCGCAGAGAGGTCAAGGAGGAGAAGGAGGGAGGATTCACCTTTGTCAAGAGAGCGATGAATGTCATCAGTGATACTGAGCATGGCAGTTTCAGTGCTGCAACCTTTTCTAAAACCAGATTGGAAAACGTCGAGGAGATTGAAGGAAGTGATATGTTTGTCTAAGTGGAAAAGTACACATTTTTCAAGGGCTTTGGAGAGGAAGGGAAGATTAGAGATAGGGCATAGGTTGTTCAGGTCATTAGGATCAGCGGTGGGGTTTTTAAGGATGGGAGAGATTTGACCAAGTTGAAGGGATAAAGCACGCAACCCGTGGCGAGGGAGGAATTGATGATATTAGTCCAGATGGGGTCAATGATGTGTTTAAGTTCTTGGACAAACTGGGCGGGTAAGGGGTCATTGGTGTGAGAAGATGGTTTGAGTTTAGAGGTGATATTGAGGACAGTAGATTCTGAAACTGGCTGAAATTCCGTCCAGGAGGCATTGTTTTGGGAAAGGTGTCTTTAGCGATAGGGTCCGGGTGGAGTAGAATTGGTGGGGGTATAGAGGGGTCGTGACATGGAGAGGCAGATGTTGCGGTAGGAATGATAGGGGGGTGTTGTTGGCTGATGGTAGATTGGGATGGGAGAGGTGGAGAAGAGAAGGATAATTCAATAGAGTTGACTTTGTTCCAAAAGAAGTAGGCGATTTCTGCACATCTTTCGGTAGTGGCTGTTATTTTAGGGGGGCCAGAGGAGGTTTGTTTTTTAATAATGCTAAAGAGTTCTCTGGGCCGGTTTTTAGCCTGGTCAAGTTGTGTGCGGAAGAAAGAAGCTTTTGCAGAGAAGATGTGTTTCTTGTAATTGGCTCTGGCGTGTCTAAGGAGTGTCAGGTTATCAGGGGAGGGATGATTCCTCCAAGAGCGTTCCGATTGTCTGAGGGCCCATCTTTCGTTATTAAGGTCAGAATTAAACCAGGATTTGGGATGATTTTTTTTTTGTTGTTGTTTCATTTTGATTGGGGCAATTTGGTCAAGCGCTTGAAGGATAGAATTATTATAATGTTCAGTTAGGTCATTAGTGCTGCGCGAAGGGGGGGGGAGAAAGCGAGATTTGATAGAGGATTCCAACTCACCGGGGGGAATAAGGTGAAGATTACGAGTAAGTTTCAAGGGTAAAGTGTCAGTAAGAGTGGAGAGGGGAATAGAGCAGTTCATAGTGAAGAGGATAAGGTGATGATCAGACCAGTCTACTGGAAGAATCTTTGAGAGAGAGGCCAGGTCCTTGCTAGTCATAATGGCATCAAGGGCGGCGCCTTTAGAGTGAGTAAGGGATTGGCAGAGTTGTGTCAGGTCAGTAATGTTCATGATCTCTTTAAGGAGGATGACTGATGGATCATCGTTATTATTCCAGTGAATGTTAAAGTCGCCAAGAAAGAGATTCTTGGAGTGAGTGAGCAAGGATTGAGTGATAAGATCAGACAGCTCAGTTCTGAAGGGGATGGGGTTACCGGGTGGGTGATAGATAGTATGTAGCCGAATGGTAGGGGAGTCTGTAGAAGTAAGATCAACACAAAGGTATTCAAAAGAAGTAGGGTCCTGTAGATGAACGTGAGTGAGATTTAGTTCATTTTTATGAATTAGGGCAAGGCCTCCACCAATTTGTTTTATTCTGTCTTTTCTAATGATGGAATAGCCAGGAGGAATGAGCAGGTCAAGGATAGGAGTCGAGTGAGGGTTGAGCCAAGTTTCGGTAAGGAATGCAATATCAATGTTTTCGTTAGGAAGGATTTCAGCAATATCAGTCGCATGGCAGGAAGCGGATCGGCAGTTAATCAGCATGCAGCAGAGGGGTGCGGTGTCGGGGGATTGCGTGCTGGGATCAGGGAGGATAGAAGTTAGTTGTTGAGGGGGTCTAGGAGATATCGGGTGAAGGGGGAGACGACTCGTTCCTAGGACGACAGGGATAGTAGATTGAGGGAACTGGGGACTGCTGGGCGGTGGGGGAAGGGGGGAGATGGGAGTGTTAAGGGATAGGTTAATCTCCAACGATGTTGGGTCTGTAAAATGTTGAGGAGTAGAAATCAAGGCTTCCATAACGGGTAGGGGTGCATTGGTGGGTTCCAAGGGTTTGGGTGAAGTCGGGGAGTTTGAAGGGAGGAGGGCGACAAGAGAAGAGTGGTCGATGATGTCTATAATAGGGGAGTTGTTGCTGTGGGAAGTAGAAGGGGAGCTGATGAGTGATGATGCGCTTTTAAATGAAGGAGCAGATGTGCGTTTATGATCTGAAGAGTGGGCTTTGGTAAGGAGAGAGACTTCAGATCTGAGGGAGGAGAGATCTAAAAGAAGGGACGAGAGGAGAAGTTCGATATTAAGGAGTGATAGTGAAAGGAGAGAGGAGTGGAGTGGATCAATCGTTTTTAGGAGGGGTGAAGAATAGGTGTTAGGATTAGGTAGAGGAAGGGAGGTGTAACCAGGGGGGGAAGGAGAAAAGGGTTATGAAGGGTTTGATCTTTCGTGGTAGGGAAGGGAGGGATCAAGGAGATAGGAGAGGTTGGGGAATTGGGTTTAATAAGATCATTAGATAAACGAAGGGGAGGGATAGAGCAGGATGAGGAAGTAGGTGTATTAATGAGGGTAGGAGGAGAGACCAAGGGCGTGTGAGAGGAAGTGGTCGGCGGGGGAGTTGTCAGAGTTGCAGTGGGATTATGGGGGGCGAGGACACGGAGGGGGGGGATGTATAGCATCCAAGAGGTGGGCGATACAGGAGTCGGCGGTATCACGGTGGTACTTGCAGATTGAGAGGTGAAGGAGCGGGGGAGAAGTGTGGGGAGATGGGGATGAAAGAGGGATTGAGGGAGGTGGGAGAGGGGAGTAGGGTTGGGGGTCAAGGATGGAGGAGGGAGGGGAGAGGAAAGAGGGGGGAAGGGGGAGAGGGAGCCATAGGTGACGGTTGGTGAGAGAGAAGCAGAGAGGTTGGGAGATTGCGAGATAAGAGGGTCGGAGCAGTTTATACAGTTAGGGGTATGAGTGGTTAGTATTGGTTGAGAGAGAGCCTCAGGGATCATGGAGGAGGAGGGGGAGACAGAAAAGAGAGAAAAGGGGGAAAATGGGTGAATGGAGTCAGAGCTGGTGGTAACGTGGTCAATTAAGGGGGACAGTTGTGGTTTGGAGCGGGTAACAGGGCTGGATGGAAGATTGGGTGAGTCAGAGAGGGGGGAATGCGAGGCTATGGGGAGTAGGGTGGGGGAGACCGTAAGGAGAGATGAGGGGGAGGGGGGAACAGGGCAGGATGGAAGATTGGGTGAGCTAGAGAGAGGGGAATGTGAGGCTATGGTGAGTAGGGTGGAGGAGACCGTAAGGGGAGATGAGGGGGAGCTTGGTGGTAGGGAGTCAGAGCTGGTGATAATGCAGTCCGCTATGGGGGACAATTGTGGTAGAGTGAGGGGAACAAGGCTGGCTGGACGATTGGGTGAACCTGAGGGGAGGGGACATGAGGGACATGAGGCTGGGATGGGTAGGGAGTCGATGCTGGTACCAGTATTGAGAGTTCGAGTAGACAGTGTAGGTTGAGAGTAGATGACACTGTTAAGAGAGGTTGTAGGAAGATCGGAGAGAAGAGTTAGAGAGGTAGGAGGTAAAGGGGGAGATAAAGGGACTGGGGGTAGCGTGGGTGGGAGGGGGGGGTTCAAAGATTGATCAAGGGATTGGGATAAGACGCTAAAGTGGAGTTCGAAGATGTATAGGTGATTTTCAGATGATTGGATGAGAATTTTACCAGATTTGAAGATGGAAATGTCAATGTTTCCAGGAAAGGAATAGGAGGGGGAGGTGGAGAGTTTAACACCATAAGGAATATTATGGGAGTTAGAGATTGGGAGGTGTTGGAGAAATAAGCTTTTCCATTTAGAGGGGCGTTTGGAGAAGAAGATGTAGTTAGTGATTAAGGAGGAGTTGATTGAATTGTGGAAATCAGCAAAAAGGGTTTCAGGGTGAAGGCTGAGGAGCTTGTGTTTGAAGTTTTTCTTGCCATGTTTGGTGATATGGGAAGGGTAGAGGATAGACCAGGAATTGGGACCAATTTTCGAGATAGGATATACTGAGGAAGAAGGGGAAATATAGCGGGGAGGCATGATTGGGAGGAAAGTAGAGGGCGAGGAGGCGTACAGATTAAGCCAATAGATAAGACACCGCAGGAAAAGGAAAGGTGGAGATATGGGAGAGATTCATTAGGCCAGCATAAAAAATTACTGGGAAGTGTGGGAGGGCACAGAATAGAGAAACTAATGGGGGAACGGCAAAGTCAGGTCAAATAAACAACAATAAAAGAACAACATAGTAATAAAAAGTATACTAAAGTAGTCAACAATAATAAAACTCTTCAGAGGATAAGATAATAAAAGAACAACATAGTAATAAAAAAGTATACTAAGAATGACAACAATATTAAAACACTTCAGAGAATAAAATAATACAAAGAAAACTAGGACAGAGGAATAAAAACAACAATAAAAAGAATTAGAATTTAGTAATAAAAAGTATACTAAAATAGACAACAATATTAAAACACTTCAGAGAATAAGATAGTAAAAGGATAACATAGTAATAAAAAGAATACTAAAATAGACAACAATATTAAAACACTTCAGAGAATAAGATAATAAAAAAAAGGAACAAAGGAATATCTGTGATGGAATAAGGATTATAACATAGTAATAAAAAGTATAATAAAATAGAAAGGATAGGTATTACAACATAGAAATGGACAAGGAATAAGGATGGAATAAGGATTACAACATAATAATAAAAAATATACTAAAATAGACAACAATGTTAAATACTTCAGAGAATAAGATTATAAAATAATGCGACAGAGGAATATCTGTGATGGAATAAGGATGGGAAGTATTTGAGTCAGCTAAGGGAGGCAAGGCTGTAAATTGAGCAACTAAATGTCAACTAAGTTGGGAATCTTACAAAGTACTATAGTCACTTGACCTTGACCTCATAATGAGTGCAAAGGGGCTTTACGTTAGAATAAGTAAATAGATAAATAAATAAATAAGGATATACAGGAAGGAAAAAGACTTGTGCAGTGTATTTTCAATGTCAATTATAAGAATAAAAAATAAAAATAAATTGTCGGGTCGGAGTCTGTTCAAAGATGGCTGCCACCTAGTCAGGCCTGGTTAAGGGAACTGCAATCGCCCCTTGTTTGTTTTTCTGGTGCAGTCCTATTTCAATTCCTGTTACAAGGGGGGCATAATGGTATAGTCCTACCTCAGTTACCATTACCAGATTGCTGCCATTTTAGTGGGGAGTAAGACGAGGCCGAGTGGGGGGGGGCAATTCAATAGTCAAGATGGCTGAGGGCCATAGAAACCAAAATAAAATACCACCACAAACTGTTAAAAACTGTAAGGCCACCGACATCAGCTGTATCCCAAGGATAGAGAATCAGGGGCAAGACCACAGCTGAAGCACAGATGTCGAGGGGACCGTTTCAAACATCTTCACGGCGGGGCAGCAAGGCAGTGACGCCCGATGTCAGCCTCAATCCAGTGAAATGGGGGGGGTCACCAGTCATTCGTGGCTCAGATCATCGGTTTTCTGCCTCTTACTGCGGGCTACGAGCTCATGCCGCACAGACCAGAGGAAAGGGCCGCCGCTGCCGTGTGTACACGGAGGAACCAGGCAATAGCGGCGGGGGGAGGGGGGAAGCCCTGGATCCCGTCGATCGGATTCTCTTGGGGTGACCACGAACCAGTGTGCAGGGTCAACGGGGGCCGCACCTCGGCAATCGTGCCCAGCCGTCTATGTTCTGTGAATGGCATCCATGATCGGGGCTGGGGGCCAACAGAGAGAGCCTGCCTCTACAGCCCGCCACGCCATTATTATTCTGAGCAGTCGGCTTACACTGCTCCACCACCTCGGTCGCCTTTGTGAGACAACAGGCGCTTCCGAATTTCCAGTACTTGGTCGGGGCGATGGTCCAGGTCGGGGCCAGCAGGGAGAGCCCAACACGCCTGCAGTGCGTTGCTTCACCGCTGCTTCAGCTGCAAATGACCTCCGCTTCAGGAGGGGGGGGCCAGTCCGTTACACCGGTCCACTCGCGCCAGCTGGCTTCTCCCCTTTCACATCGCAAGCATTCCTTCCGAGAATCGCGGAGACACCCTGGATTGTCTCGACATAGATGGAAACAGCAACTTCACGGATGCCCCCAGGGCTACAGGCAAACTCCGATGCCCAGGAATGATGAATGGATGAATGGAGGAATGGATGAAGAATCACTGGGATGAGTCCTGAAGCTCTTGGTGCAGTCTGCACCTTGCAGGCCTAATGGCAGGCAAAGGTAGGCCCGGAGCTTTAGTTTCAAAGGGTGTGGCGCCTTTCGGTAGGTTTGGTGGTATGTCAACACTGTTGGGGACCACAATGTTGACTTCACCAGCAGTGCACCCAGGTGTAGGGGGTGGTGAGCAGGGGTCATCGGGCCCCATGGTGCTTCCAAGATGGGCCCGACACTGCCACAACCACATGGAGGGATTCGATAAACATTCCAGCTTACCCATATTACTAGTTTAAGGTAGACCCACCAATCAGATGTTATTTCTGCATGAGCACGATTCCAAGTCTTTGTCTTTGTTTTTGGTATTCAGTTTCGAGGGTTCCTGCACTAGATGGATCAGGGCGACTTTGCTGTCCGGCTGAGGTCCTCCAGGGCTGATATGCAGATGTTTGCTTCTCCCAAGTGGTCTCCTTGTTTATTCTGCATATCTTTCAGCAGGTCCATTCGTTCAGTCATGTGGTCAGTCTTGCTGCCAATTTCTTTGAGGTTGGATTTAATTTCTAAAAGGATGATTTTGAATTCCTGGCCTGGCTGCGTCCATGCAGGGGTGTCCAGCATTTGCGAAGAGCACCTGGAGCATTTGGAAATTTGCCAACACTGTTTAAACTGGAGCTTGCTTTGTTCCTTATCAGTTCTTCCCATAATCCCTGTGATGTGGTTCAGTGCAGGTGGCTGGAAAGTGGGTTATTAAAGGTTGAAAAGCCCCTAAGGTTCTCCATGCACAAGTATTTATGGGTGTAACTCTTGTTTTGTAGGATCACTGGTAGCAGAAATGTCCTAAGGTGCCTCAGTGCACTCTCCGAGGTGAGGCAGTTGCGTTGCTATGGATGCTTCATGATCAGTTTGAAAGGTGAGCTGTCAGTGAATGAAGAATCACTGGGATGAGTCCTGAAGCTCTTGGTGCAGTCTGCACCTTGCAGGCCTAATGGCAGGCAAAGGTAGGCCCGGAGCTTTAGTTTCAAAGGGTGTGGCGCCTTTCGGTAGGTTTGGTGGTATGTCAACACTGTTGGGGACCACAATGTTGACTTCACCAGCAGTGCACCCAGGTGTAGGGGGTGGTGAGCAGGGGTCATCGGGCCCCATGGTGCTTCCAAGATGGGCCCGACACTGCCACAACCACATCCTGTACCCTGCAATCAGGTATCCTAGCTGCTCACCTCTGCCCTGGAGCATACCCACTTCAGAGCTCAGCTGGGCCCCACTCTGATGTGCTCATAGTGGCTGCATTCTCTCCTAGAGGCCGACATGTTGTGCAGTGGGTGTTTGCTGACCATGGGTCAATGATTCGAGAACTCCTGGGGCTGTAGGCTGATATGATTGCAGAGGAAGCTGAGCGCACACATTAATACATATATGAGTTACCACAGAGTTCCTAGTGATGGGTCCTGCCCAGGCTCAGTGTATATTTTTTGTCCAGCAGAAAGGGAGGTTGTCCCAGGACTCAAAAAAATATGGCCTTCCCCATTGAAGTGTGTATCAGAAGGAGAGGGCAGAGATTAAGAGATGGTGTTGATTCAGAGGGAGCAGTCACTCTTCGTCAATGTGGGCCTCCGCATTCCCCGGAGACCACCCAGGATTGCTGTGTATGGGGTGTGGTCATGAGTTGCAGGTTGATCTTGGAAAGTTCCAATTAAATGTAGTGCTCTCCTCCACAAATAGGAAGGAGCAGGTTTTTCCCTCCATGTCCTTGTGAAGCCGAGTTGG
The DNA here is from genome assembly GCF_964261635.1 of Lissotriton helveticus. NCBI lineage: Eukaryota > Metazoa > Chordata > Amphibia > Caudata > Salamandridae > Lissotriton > Lissotriton helveticus. The sequence continues at coordinate 1,419,811,891 of NC_136063.1, read as the reverse complement.
GTATAGCATAGCATATTTTCCACTGCAGCGGTGCAGCATTCAGTTGACGTCCACAAATTTCCAGTGTGCACTCTGATACTGCAGAGGGAATATGAGATTTTAATAAATTAACATAGTCCAATTAAATTGAAAAATGCTTTCTAAGAACTCTATTATGACTAGGACCAACAAACCACCATGAAAGCCCTAAATGTGGACCTAGGCTTGAATAGCATAGAGGAAATAATTCCACTGCAACCAAAGTTGTTTTGGACTAGATTTTGGTTAAACACTGAGGCAAAATCAGTGCTTAATTTGCACCGGAGCTTTCTGGTGCTAAGCACCGACACTTAATTTGTTTCCGGTGCTCGGCACGGGCACCTAATTTTCAACACCATAATTAGAACAGTCCACCACATGGTGGTGCTGCTCATGTAATTTAGAGATGAGCAGAGCTACTGTAGTTTAGATGTATAATATACATTAAAACTGCAGTACCTGCCTCCCCAGCCATTCCTTTAACTTTCAGGACCTGGAATAATCTGAACTGTTGCATTTACATGCGAGAGAGATTATTAGTTGCTGTTTTGGCAGAGATGACAAGATCGATGGGTGGTGCAAGTTGCAGTGGCCTCCTGGTCAGAGCCCTGCCACTTTATACTTTACAAATAAGCACTGGGCAAAATCATATTTAAATACTATGCACAACATTATTAACATCAAAGAGTCCTCTAAGGACTAGAGGCTGAACTATGTTGAAAATATTAAAAGGAATAGGATGTGGAAGCATCTGGAATCCTCCCAGTAAAGAGACTGATAATAGCGTTATGTCAGTAAAAACACGCTACTGGCAACTCAATCAAGCACTACACATAAACATTGTCAGGGAAGGTATCATGTGATCAATTATCCTTGGGGCAAAGGTCACCAACACCTATGAAACCTATCTGGATGTTATACAACTAGAGCTACAATGAAGCCTGTACTTAAAATTCTGACTTTGGGGTATATTTATGAGAGGTTTGCATCACACTTTTTCCACGCAACGTGGTACATGCATGACACAAACCTCTATGACATATTTATGACGTCACAAAAATCACCTTGCATTGGTCAGAGCGACTTGTTAAATATGGAGTAAGGCAACACAGCGCAAATCGATGTGTTGCCTTACTCTACATTGGGTAGAGGTTTAATGGGTGTTGCAGTGTGCGTTAGCATGCATCTCCCATGGATTTTTATGCAATCCCAGTTTTACAAGGACTTGTCAACCTGGAAACACTCCAAAGACTTTCCCATTCCCAGGGGAGGCATAACGAGGAGAAATATCTTTAGTTCTCCTTGATGTTTCCTCTTTCTATCTGTTCTGCTTTCTGCAGCACACATATAAAGAGGAAAACAATTGTCAGGGTTTTTTTTGCAGGAAGATGCCCCTTCCTGCACAAAAGGAATCCTGTCTACAACACAGGCACCCTTACACCATGGTGCAAGGGTGCCTGCATTGGTGATAGTCTGCCAAAATGGTAGCAGCACAAGGGAAGAGGACAGGAATGTGCTATATTGGATACATACAACACATTCCTGCCATTTGCCTGTGAAACAGTGCAGCGCAACACAGTGACTTGTGCTACAATTTTCATTAATATGCCCCTATGAGTTTTACCTGAGCTTGCATATTCCATGAAACTATATACAAATGAGGGAAGGATAGGTGGTTGTAACACTTTTTTCAGAGGGCTCGAAACAATGATCTAGTTCATTTTTTTTTTTTTGCACAAAAAGCTAGCTACTTTCCCCCTTGTTTTGGGATTACAGTATGAGGCACTGTAAAGATTTACTGACCTTATGTTCATGGTCTGATATGACAAGCATTTTTTTGCTCCTACAGTTTATATTGCATGAGCTTAGTGGCTTCTGTGATATGAACCCAGAGTCCAGTACTAACCGTTATTTTTGAGAACCACCTTAGAGTACTTTATCCTTTTTATATCTTACTGTTCTTATGCTGTTTCTATAGAACTATTGTATGTGTTTAAGTTGAAACAATAAATTAGATTTTTAGGATTTCTAGTTAGAAATAATAGATGTGGGGTGGAAGGATAGAGACATTTTCAAAGATATAGGGTCTGATTCCGATCCTGTTAGAAAGGCCTCCAGACGGGTTCCGGACCGAGCAAGTCCGATTCAGAGCCTATGTTTCTGACCAAATCGTTTCCTGTTCTGTTGCGAAGATCTCGTCCGTGTCAAAGTAAATAGTTTCTGAATCCTATCCTGGCAGTCCGAGTTATTCTCAGCCAAATCGTCCTGCACAATGGAGACGGCTTCCGAACGAGTGAGTATGATGGATGATTCAGTTTTGCAGAGATGGAACAACAGTGGGAATCAGACTTTGGGGGCTGTAGCAGTCCCCCCTTCACCTGCGGCCATCAGAATCCCATGCAGCACACCATGGGGTGCCATATCCCCACCACAGGGTGCACGCTTTTCCCCACCCACCCCTTTTTGCAATGGAAGCTCGCATAGAGTTAAATGGGAGTCTGAGCGAACCGAGTCCGTAACTATACAGATGTATCGGAATCGGTCGCATGGAGTCCCGGAGTGTGATTGGATTGGAAAGCACTCCAGAACTGAGTCATTCTGAGAGCTTTCCTAACGGGATCGGAAAAAGGCCCAAAGTGATAACCAGTAGCAATTAAACATTTGGGTATAAGATATGGGGTATGTAGATTTCTGTAGATTTCAAGTAGAAGTGTGCAATTGAGAGGCTGTGAGGAATAATAAAGTGTTTGAGAAACTGGATTCAGTGCAACTGTGGACCAATGATATACGATTAGATGGTGGCAAGTCTGGAGTTTAGGTATGTGTGTCTGTGTTCTGATATCATGGACACAAATTATTGAATGTATGTTGAATATTGAATTGCCTGTGTATCATACTTTGAACTTATTCTGATGATGGAGCAAGGTTTTGCACGAAAAGAGACTTGCTCGGATTCAACCGTCTCGAAATAACACCTAATGTACTAATAAACATGTTTTGTCCTACCAATAACGCACCACATGACATTTCTAGAATCTAAGGGAAGCTTTTCTATGTGCTTTTACTAACTGTAACTCGAGTGACCTAATATGGCCGTCACAATGTGGGAACTTTTCTGCGCATGCGTCTGTCACACTCATGTGACATGACGTATTCTCTGCTGTGGTGGGAAATTTGTGCTCTGCGCACTAGAACTAAAGATGGCTGCTCTATGTTTCACATGCTGATGCTTGCACTGCTGCTTGTACTAAACCCTGTTTGTTCTGCCTAATCACTACAGCTATAGTTAAAATAAAGTAAAGGGAATAGATTAGAGATAAGTGGTATACAGTGCATTCATTTATTATTTGTTCTAATACTGTTTCTCTTTGACTTTGCTACTAGCTCATAATTGGGCCCGATGTATCATTGCTGAACTCCATCTTGAGACTCTCAACGCGCATTTGCTGAATTCCCTCGAGTCCACAAGCCATGGCATTGAAACCGTGCCAGTGACAGTCTTGCCTGCAATGCGCCTGGGAAGATGAACTTTCAACCCTCAAAAAGGAAGACAACTTACAAATCTTCATATACAATGTATTTGCTATTGAAACATCAATTGTTGGGTGGAATAAAAGTACATGGAAAATAAAGTTAATGGAGGGAACATTGATTTGAATATTTGAATGAAATGATCTCATAACTAGTATGGTGTAATGACCTCTCCTCACTTTTGACCGATCAAATTGATGGAATACACAAACTTGCAACATTGGGGGGTGGTACACTGCCCTGGAAAATGGTATAACTATGATAGGCTTAGCTAGTTAGATTGTCCGATTGATCCGAATAGCTGACCTGTCGCTGACCAACTGTACTCAACAGGCGATCGAGAGCAGAGGTGCTGGTGGAGCACCCTGTCAGAAGATTTGATAACGCAATTGGGGTTCTGGGAAGGAGTTTGATAACCCAATCGGGGTCCAACTGTTAGTTGCAGAGAGAGGTGTGACTCTGGCATTGCACTTTAGCTGTGGGTGCTGGACCTGACCTGTGGTGGTCCTGTCTCGATCCAATTTGGTCCATACTTGTCCTGATTTTTACGTCTGCACCTGTCCTGTCCTGTTGGCACTTTAACTATCGGGAGTCCTGTCCTTTGTCCCAGCCCGTGGCCAGGGTTGGTTTTCACACCATTCTAGGTAAATATAAATTTGTGTGGGTATGTCATTAAACTATTTCCCTTTCTTACCCTTCCTATGTTTCAATGCTTAAAGAAAGTCTTGTAATATTTTCACATCATCTTGCCTTAATATTTTCTTCTTAATTGTACGAGCTTTAATTGAATTGGTATGGACTATGACATCTAAGAATTTACATAGATAAAGAGTTTAAACCTTTTCCGAGTCTGTGGTTATTTTATAAATGCAAATGTTTGTTTACTGCCTATTATGCTAACTCCCTTGATCCCTTAGGACTATAGGTACCGGTGACTAGGATTCGTAAGTCAATAGTATAGGTCCTGAATGGTTAATTGAAATCTTAACGCCAGTTTTCCTTCTCCAAACAAGACGTTACTCCGTCTTAGGGGAAACATATGGCCTCTCCCTACATCTGAAGTTGATTATTGAATTGCGGTAACACGAAGCTGGGAAACACCAGTTCTAGAGCTTTCAAAGGTAACTCCAGAAGATGTGGAATATTACAATTGCCAGCAAGAGCTATCCGGGGAAGTAAACAAACAGTATCATATTGTAGAAAGAGTAATAGACCTTTACCGAATGTGCGACACGAACGCAAGCCCTGAGGAGTCGTGTTAACTCTGTTCCAAACGCGATGAAACATGTGTCGGCTGGCTTTTGGAACGATTAAGGAATCAAAGATTACTGCTGTCTTTGTTTTCATACTTTTTCTTTGTTCATGTTCACAATACGAATGTTTTATTACGCTCGCAGTTGTGGGACATAAGTGGATTGCGACCCTGTTTTCCTGTCAGTTTTTAACCCTGGGACACTTCATTAAAATAACTTTGCCGGATACCTTGCCGATTTAGGGACTGAGGCCGGAGGAACTACTGCCGAATTCGCCATGGGAGCGGGACTGCGAGGACCAGCAGTCTGTGCGGGAGCACATCGGCCGCATCTGCTTCCTCTTCTCGCCCCCTTCATCAACTATATAGCCAATCATTGATCCGCGTATCGCGGTACGTGCGCGGGACGGGCGCCGGGCGAAGCTCGGGCCAAGGGCGGGCCCGTTGTAGCCCGTTCGAGACCGTGAGAGGACGGGCCGGGCCACCTCTCTAAAGCCCTCTACTTGGAGTCATTTGACTAACCTTGCACCTACTTGGACTTTTAACTGACTCGTGAGTGCTGTCTGTATTACTATTAAGGGCTAATATAAAAATGACTACACATGAAAGTAGGAGTAGGGCGGCGGCGGGGTCTTTATTGTTGGGCACCTTGGATCATTTTATTATACGAACCAACTCTGTTATCGATGAGGGGATATCATTAATGGAACGGAGGGTATCGCAAGATTTGGCCCTGGCAAAACGTTCATCTTTGGGTCATCTTGCGAATGCCCGCACTCCTGAACCCAAGCGTACAAATTATAGTACTATACATGCAGAGGTATTAATACATAGCCCCCCTAGTTCTCAAGAGTCCTTTTGTAACTTACCCGCACCTTTTGTACCCCATCAGTAATAGTAGATTTGCAGATATCTGAATTAGAAAGTCCAGTCAAGGAACCAAACAATAGACAGTTAAGGGGCAGACGGGAAGGTGCGATTCCAAAGAAGAGACAGCCTATAATGCAAAGAAAGAAAAGAACGACCTCACTTAAACACAAGACAAGCAATGACAAGTCAGCTACCCATAGGGGGGAAGACCAGCAGGGGCCGCCAAATGGGTGCACCTTGCCACATATGGAGGCCGTAATATGTGAATCAGCAGCGGGAGTTGTAGTTAGTACCCTCATACCAATTGACCACTGTAGCACAGGGAAAGAAGATCACTTAGAGGACCCACTAGTTGAGAAGCTGAAAGGGTTGTTAACTATTAGTCTTGCTCCTTTTCTCTCAAGACTTACTGGTATTGAGAAGCAGTTAATCAAATTGGAGGGAGCGATAAAACTCATTAAAAATAGAGGGGATACGAAAATTAGCGTCACAGGTAAAACACAGCCAATTGTAGTGGCAGATGCACAACTAGTCCATAATTCGACATCTGTCACGGCGAGTAGTGAGACCCAAGGGGCTGTATGCCCGCCAGAAACATTGGCCATATCTGGAAAGGAAGGGCCAACTGTAAAACCCCAGAAAGCGACCGTAGCGGGGGTACCAGGAAATTTACCAAGGGGGGCACGCATTGTTCACTTGCCACCCCAGTCTAGCCCCTACGTGATCATTTTAACGGGGGTGCCAGAGATAAATCAGGATAGCAGCGAGACTTTTTTCTGTTTAAAAAACAAGGTGGCTAATTGGCTAAATAAAAACAGGCCTCTGCCACCTCATATAAGGGACGAAATAATGATGGTGCGCCGTTTGCCATGGCTGGGGAATAGCCCAAAAAACATCCCAGGGGACTGTGTGGTAGTAAATCTGAAGGACCCCCGGACAGTGAACTATATTTTTTCCTGGAACAATAATTATAATGACCCAAAATTCCAGATAGTGCCAAGACCATTGTCCTTTTTTTACCCCCCACCAAATTACTTAGATGAGGGAGGGCATTGGACGCAAGTAACAAACAATTGTCATGGCCAGGCTATAAATATGGGTTGTGTCCCTTTTTTTACGCAGCACCCAATCCCTCTCCAAAATAGATTCAGTACACTGGAAATGGTGGACTGACTCTATCCGGAGAGGGATGACTGGCAGTACGGAGCAACCGAGGGGAAGGCAATCAGAGAGAGGCCAGATGACCTACCCCGGAAAATTGGAAGAAACAATGATCTCTCCAACTTAAGCACTGAGAGACGTAACCCGACGAGTGATATAGACACCGTAAGGGAATCTATGGTAAATACAAAGGAAACCCCACTAAAGGCCAATGGTCACCAGCATAGTGGGATAAATGAGATAGGGTTTTCGTTATCTGTAACCGCCCCAAATAAAAGTGATACTAACGAACTTATCACCATTGTATCCTGGAACGTGGCTGGGCTATCGATTAAGTTAGGTGCTCCAACCTTCTTGTCATTTATTAAAAACTTCGCTATTGTTTGCTTACAGGAGACCTGGGCGGTGGAGGAAATTCACATCGAAGGGTTTCGAACATTTCATCTGGCAGCTCAACCATCCATAAGAGGCAGGAACAAGGGGGGGTCTTTGCATCTATATCTCGAATACCTCCAAAGTCAGAGTAGGCAAATCCTCTAGTGTGTCGAAATATTTTCAAAAAATTGAGTTAAAAATAGATGGTAATGGGACTATTAACTTGATAAACTTTTATAATAATGTCCCTAAGGAAAAATTGGCTAAAGTCTTTGAGACTCTCGAGCATATGATGCTGAAATCAGAAAAAGGTGGTCTCACGGGGAATCGTGTATTATGGGTGGGTGACTATAATTGTTTCTTATGTCCAAACGCTCACTCAGATATATGTGGCTTGGTTAATAAAGAAGGGGAGCCTAGCACGCATTTTGCACACTCAATGACTGGAAATTGTGTTAACAATCTAATGTATGGTCATGATTTGGGTTTTGGAAACGAAGTATGTAACCCGCAGGTTGAATTTGCACCTACGTTTGTTGGAAGGGGCTGTCATTCATTGATAGATTTTGTCCTGGTTTCAAATAGTCTCTCGAAAATATTGTCAATTTTGAAACTGGAGAAATTGCACTCAGCGATCACTACCCATTAAGCTTTGCACTGGACATTAAAGTAAAAAATGCCGGGGGAAGCGGGATTGCAAACACTTTGTACCATCATAAGATAAATCTGGCCAAAAGAAATGGCTATGTGTTAAAATGGACTAAAATCGAACCAGTGAATTTTATTCAAAACTTGTTAAAATCTAAGCTGGATGATGTTATGGTATACCTTACGGAAACAAGTAATGAAGATATGGTCACCTTGGCCTTCGGTAGGATTTCAGATGAGATCAGGAAATCTCTAGAGGGCATGCAGAAGAAATCAAAATTGGAAAAAGGTGAAAGCTGGTTCAATCACGTATGTACAAAAGCACATACTGCCTTGAAAGTAGCATTTAAAGGCGTCCCTAGATCCCGCACGGAGATTAAAAATGCTAGACATATTTATTATAATGCTATTAAGCAAAGAAAAAAGGAAATAAAAAAGGAGGCATGGAGTACTCTCCACCAAGCAAGCCTTCGAAATGACAGTATTGCCTTCTGGAAGGCAGTGAATGCGCCTTATTTTATAAAGAGAAAAACCGATGCTATAGAACTAGCAATAACGGAAGATGTCTGGATCTCCCATTTCACCAATCTTTACAAAATGGACACCTCACTTACAAATATGGAGGTAGTCTCACATGGGGTAGAGGATGTAGAGGGGGAAGACGATATGTCCGCAAGTGTATTCCCTCTGGACATTAGCTTCGAACTACAAGAGATAGAAGTGGCCATTTGTGAAAGCTCCATGGGTAAAGCACCTGGACCTGACGGGGTTCCAGTAGATATTTTTAAATCTGATATTAATTTATGGACCCCATTATTAACTAATGTTTTAAATTGTACTAATAAAACAGGGTTTCTTAATACTTGGCAGGAAGCGATAGTGGTCCCAATTTTTAAAAAGGGGGACCGAGATGATCCCAAATGTTATAGGACCATTTCGCTGTTAGATTCTTTAATGAAAGTAGCGGGCAGGGTCATCTTGAATAGACTGCAGGAATGAGCAAAAGAATCTGAAATGTTATCAATATTTCAATATGGTTTTAAAAAGGGTATAGGGACTGTAGAGCAAGGGTTGAACCTAGCAACCATTATTGGTAAATACACGGTTGCGAAAAGAGATAAGCTATATTTAGTGTTCGTGGACTTAAGCTCAGCTTTTGACTGCTAAAGCCACGAAATTTTATGGGAAACACTGAATACGATGGGAGTAGCTACGAGTATACTTAATTTTATTAAAGAGCTTTACAGGGGAGCGGGGGCTAAGGTTAGATTCGGTGACAAAGGGGAGTGCACATCCAAGTTTCCCATTAAAAAAGGATTGCGCCAGGGTTGCATATTGGCACCCTTTTTATTTAATTTATATATTAATAATATTACTTCACACTTGATATACTGTAAACAAGATTACCCACAATATGGAAGAAATCCGGTGCCTATTCTGCTGTATGCAGACGATGCAGTGATTATGGCTAGGACACAAGTGGGACTCCAAAGGTCTCTTAAAGTTTTCTCAGATTTTATGAGCGAGAGAGGTCTGAAAATTAACAGTAGCAAGACCTATAGTATGTGCTGCACAAAAAAGAATAAATCCCCACAGTGTTGTATTTCTCTTGCTGTTACCAGGATTGAAAACACTAAGACTTTCTCTTACCTAGGGATAATATGTGATAGAAATGGAGCATCGGTAGCAGCTGCTAGTACAAGGAGACTTGCGTTCTCGCGCGCAATTGGTGCACTGAGAAATTTTGCTGTCAAGCTCGGCGGACGGCCTGTTAAAATGTTATTAGATATCTACAGAGCTAAGTGCGTGTCCACCGTTACTTATGGGGCAGGGCTTTGGGGGATTGCGGATACTAACGAAATACAGTTGTGCGAAAATGCTTTTGCACGATATCTGCTTGCCACGCCCAAGTCTACCTCTACCTATGTTTGTCACCAAGAGTTAGGCTTAACATATGTAACTGATATAATTAAAGTGAGCCCAATATTACTATCGCATAAAATATGGGTATCCCAGGAGACAACATTAAATAAGGATATTATCCAAGATTGACTGAAATCCCAGGGAAGCCAAGAAATCGAATGGTTCAAGTATGTAAAAAACTTTTTAAAGGATTTAGGCTACCCTGAATTTTTTGAGAAACCAGAAAGAATGATAGAAATTGCCAGAAAAAGGTTAAAGGAAATGTGTCTTATTCACCTGGAAAACAAGAGGTGGGAAATAGAGGGCAAGAAAACTTCTGTGATACAAAATCAATTAATGTTACAAAATCAAGGTTTGCAGCTTTACTTAACGTGTACAGAAAATAGCTATACACGGATGATTCTGACGCGTTTGAGAGGAGGAAGTCTATTTAGATTAGTAACATTCCCCGTTGTAAACACGTGGTCTAGATCATTAATTTTATGCCCATGTGATGGAATTTCGCATCAGTCTCTTAACCACTGTATTTTGTTCTGTAAATATTTTTCATTGGTTAGGAAGAAATATTTAGTTCCAATACTCAAAAGATGGGGAGTTAGACAATGCAGACCAGCCCTATTAAGAATGCAAATGTTGGAAGATGATTTTACTATGTTTGCAATATCAACGTTTTTGAAAAATATGTTAAGATATCGAGCATCAATGAATTCATCGCAGCTCCTTTTTATCTCCTAAATGACTGTTTTTATCCGTTGAAATATGTATCTGTGCTTTTATGGATTCTTATACATGAACTCGCATAAAGCTATTTTTGAATTTGAATTTGAATTTGATTTAGCATAGGTTTACCTGTTCAAAGGTGTGTATCGTTTTGGGCCCAAGTGAGTATTGTAAAACAAGCAAGTGAGCCTGCGCTCTATCACTGACACTGGCATCACCACCCTACCACTCCATTGGCTTCTTCTACACCATAGGATAACATGCAAAGTCTGTTTTCTTACTTTTAAAGCAATCATATGGGAGAGTTTATCTATTTTAGAAGAAAGATTAAAGTGGTATTCAGTTGGAAAGCTATTTTCTTTTTCCTGTTCTCTCCTGGTTACCCCTTGAGATAACACGACTGGAATGGGAGGCCATGGATTTTCTTTTATAGCTCCCTTCCTCTAGAACTCTCTTCCTGTAACCATAAGTTCTTATACAAACTACTTGAGCTTTAGGGTGGAGATCAGCTTGGCCTTAGGAGATCAATATAAAGTTATATGTCAGAAAAAAAGCAGAATAAAAATGTCTAAACAGAAAAACTAACCTTTTTGATTTATTTTCAGGTTTCCTTGACAGGACTGAAAATTTAAATTTCGATGGTTGTGGAATATTATCACCCTATCCTCTGGTCAACATCAACAGGTTTCGGCCAATGCTATGTGCCAAAAGAATGGGTTGAACACCACTGAAACACAAAATCCACGTGTTAGGTGTGTACGTATGCTCTATGATGAAGCATGCTACAAAATGTGGGTGACAAATTTTCTTCAAAGTAGTGGAATCTCAAGGAATGAGACACTTTTGTTTATTTACTAATCCTGATGGGTATCATGGTTCTGTACTATTCCTTCTCTGCATCACAGGATATTTCTGAAGCAGAACTCGATTTCATTGGTATCTTACAGGCAGAAAGGTGACATGTCACAGGTCCCTGATTCAAGGCCATGAAGCCAGTTACTGAGAAGGCGGTAGGTGAGACCTTGCTACACATCCATGAAGAGGACCTTGCCTAAAACATGTGACACTGCTAGACTGATATGCAAAGACCACCCCTTGGGGAATATGAGTTTTTACCAGTTATTCAAGTCCTCATATGTGATGCTCAAAGTCTATATTTTGTATTGCTCACATGTTTCACTAGTTAATCTCCATGTTCCCGGTCTTAGCAGTCCGAGTTAATTTATATCCAATATATATAGACATGATTAGGAGCTGAGAGGCTCAACAGAATTTGGGGAGGAAGAAAAGAAGCCTGGAGGCAGCATTTTGAACAACCTGCAATTGGTGCAAAACTGATCTTTTGGCGCCCAGGTAGAGGCATACAATAGTCAAGGTGAGACATGACAAGGGATTGAACAATCAGTTTGCGAACGTGAAGAGTAAAGAATCCCATGATGGATTTAAAGCAGTGGCCTGCTAGGGTATTAATCTGGGGTTCAAAGGGTAGCGAGTCATCTATTAAAAAAATTTAGTTTTTCAACCACTGACTTCAGTTTGAGAGGAGGTCCTAGCACTTCTGGCCACCAATGGTCTCCCCAAAGGTAGGTGCGTCTGCCCAACAGAAAGATCTCAGTCTTGCTGGCATTGAGCTTTAAGCAATTTTTGTGCATTCAGCTTGCAACAGATGTGAGACTGCTTTCTAAATATGTGCCATCACCAGCCAAATCACAGGACAAGGAAATGATAAACTGAGTGTCATCAGCTTAGAATGGACACAAGTGAAATTCCATAGGGTTAAACTACATAAGCCAAAGGTCTGGCATAGCTATGACGAAGAGTGGGGCTAAGCGCCGAGCCCTGAGGGACTCCATGTGCTAGCACTCTGAGGGAGGATATGAAAGGTGGGAAGATTACCTGGAAAGCTGATGCTTTAAATAGGAGGTAAACCAGGTCACAGCTTTACCCTGCACCCCAAGGGACCGATTCACAGAACTAATTGGAGATAAATCCTAAACTTACTACTTTTGGTATTCACAGAAGGCATTTAGTAGTAGTAAAGTTAGGACTCCTAACTTTACTACTACTAAACTGAGACAAAATCCTAACTTTACGACTTTCGGTATTCAAAAAAGGCATTTAGTAGAAGTAAAGTTAGGAGTTCAAAATTTACTACTACTAAATGCCTTCTGTGAATACCATAAGTAGTAAGTTTAGGATTTTATCTCAGTATAATAATAGTAAAGTTAGGAGTTTTTTCTCAGATTAGTTCTGTGAATCGGCCCCCAAGTCTCTAAGGCAGCAAAAATGGACTGCGTGGGAGACAGTGTCAAATGCAGCACTTATGTCCAGGAGACTGTTTGCGAGACAGTGTCAAAGGCAGCACTTAGGCCCAGGAGGATCAGTGTCTGAGATTTGCCTATGTTCGCAGTGCTCGACAAGGTTTCTGTTACTGTGAAGAGAGCAGTTTCTCTGCTGTATTCCGCCCGAAACCCATCCGTTGAGTGATCTAATAATTTTTTTTGTTCTAGGAAGCTGGTCAGGACATTGTTCAAGGGCTTCTCCACAAACTTCGATAGGAAAGGTACTAGGGAAATGGGGCAGTAGTGTTTTGGCTGGGTGGTATCTAATAAGGGCTTTTTAAAGGAAGGCATGACTCGCATGATTCCAAGACATTGAACCATTGCAATACTTAGAGAAAGATTAGCTAGTTCCAGGAAAACCTGTGTAATACGTTCCTGACACTTTAAATTGTATTTTGGCCTGAGTGCCTTGTCCAGGGTTCCTGATTAATCCTGGTGCATTATGGTGGAGCTAGAGTCTACCTCGAGAAGAGCCAGTTGGCTCAGGGTTGCCCCTTGTGCTAAATCAGTCATTCTAACTGGGGAGCCTGCCTCTTCTGTAATATCTTTAACGGGTGTAGATGTCATTTATCATATTAACAAAATGATCTTCCTAGGAGGGTAGAGAGACCCTAGGCCTAAATGGTAAAATAACAGATAGCATGGATATGAAATATCACAGCTAGGAATGAGTAAGGGCAACTATTCAAATGCTCTTGCATTGATACACAGTTTATCTTATGGCTGTGTGACCTGTTAAACAGAATCCCTCTGATGTTTGTTCTAAAATATGGTACTCCTCTCTCGATGTTGTTTATTTAGAAAGGCAGCTAACGCCCCTTAACATGTAAAGCTTCCAACAGCACTACAGATTAAGAAAACTTGAGTGTTCTCACTTGGTCAGATAGTCATTCACCGGTCTGGAAAGATGCATTTAGAGATTAGGGGGCATAATGACAAGCCCCTATCGCCACCACAACATCACTTTCAGCGATGTTGTGATAGCGATAAGGGCTTTGCCTGATTTAAAAGTCATAGTTAAGCCACTTACCGTGGCTTAACTCTGCCTTGTAAGTAAGGCACCCTTTCATGCAGTACTCAGCGTGAAAGGAGAGGGTAATGGGTGTTGCGGTGGGCGTTCCACCGCAACACTCATTGATTTTGACGCTGCTCCCAATATACAAGGGTGGCGTAAATAGGAGGCAGCACTAAAATTAAGACCAGGAAAAACCTGGTTTAAACAGGTGAAACATGGAGAAATGTTTCATTTCTCCTTGTTTTTGCTGTTTGCATGTGAGCTGACGCAAAACACATGGAAACAGCAAATTGCCATTGATTGATTATGTGCAGTAACGTGTCCCTTCCATCACATAAACAATAAAAAAAAAGAAATTACATTTTGAACCTTCTATGTGTGCTGCATTAAGCAGCACACATAACAGTTACAAAACATCATTTAAAGATTGTTTATGTGGAGAAAGGGGGACCTTCCTGCACATAAACAATCTTCCACTCAACGCAGACACCCTTGCACTATGATGAAAGGGTGCCTGCGTTGGCGCTAGGCTGCTAACTTTAGCGCAAGCGCAGGGGGAAATGCAGGGGTGCACCATATTTTTGTAAATATGGAGCAGCCCTGCGTTTCTGAAGTGGCGAAGTGCAGCGTTAAGCCAAGAAAGCTAACGCCACACTCCGTCCCTTCACTGTAAATATGCCCCCTGGGATCTGGAAAGCATACTGCTTTTTTGTGTCTATTGTGCTGGGAACTTGGGAAAATCGAACACAAATTAAACAACATATATAAAAACGTCATTCAGTATGAATACACGGTGCGTGCACACAGTGTTCGCAGCAACTTAGAATTATCCCTGCAGCTTGCCAGAGAAAGGGTTTCTAGAATTGGACATTAGTTTCAGGGTCGTCCAATCACACATTGAACGAAGACATCTTCAATCGAAATATCGCTTTGTTGATGTGGCCTTCGCATTCAATTTCACATTTCCATTCTGTGGAAAAGCATTCTCATAAACAATAAGCCTAGCTTCGTCGAGTTCATCAACAGATAGTCATGCATGCACAAACCTGGTTAATAATAAGAGTTGCTGCACAAGGGTGCACATGTTACGAGACAAGCGCAGTTCAGGGATAGTCGCTGCCTGGACCATATGACTTCACGACTCCTTCCTCATTAAATGCTGTTCATTGTTCTCTTCAGAAAAATCGTCTTACGTGTGTGCGGATGTGAAGGACGCACATATCTTAAAGATAAGCCTCGAAGCTTCTTCCGTTGTTTATATTCAACTTCTGTTACGCCCCAGAGGTCTATGCTCTTTATGCATGTCAGGGTTTCTTGTATTTTAGAGATGAAAATGTTCTGTATTTATAGATTTAGGATGCAAACTGTCTCACCAGCTTTATTGAAGCGGTGTTATTCAAAGGGACGGGCACTGCTAGGTCGTATTGACCTGGGAGTGGCATTAGAGGGGCCGAGGTGAAGCCTCCATCTCACTGGTCAGTAGTTTTCTGAGAGTGTTTTTTATACTTTTTATAAAACGCGAACTTGGCCCAAGGGCATTAGAACCGTTTAGAATGAGAACAAGATTATTTACACATCTCCACTGTCCTCCATTTTGTTATTTTTAAATTATATTATTGAAATATTGAGTTAAATTGACAATGTTTAAGCAGTGTTGCTTCATGGTATTAAACCAGCGGATGAGACACCTTTAGTTTCGCCATTTTTTACTTTCAGACTTTTTTTATTGAAATATACTGCCATGAATGAGTGAAGTTGACCCAAAGGAGAGTGAACAAAAAGATAGTGTCCTTTAATCAAAATATGAAGGAGCATTTTAACAAGAGGCAGCGATAATTATCGGTGACTGCGCATAGCGCGTATTTTTTTCGCTGCCTATCGCTGGGACTTATCGCCAACCTAGCACTGTATTAACAGCGCTCAGCGCATTGGCGATAAGAATTCCAGCTTTGGCGGGAAAAAGGGCGAACTTTGCTGGAAATCCAGCGAGGTTCACCTAAAAACGGCGAAAACCTTGATGAATATCCAGCGCCAGCAGATTCTTCCCCCAAATCTCTGTAGGTAAGATGAAGTCCTCCTCTCCTGATAAGATAAATGACCAATACCATCTCGATTCTTCCTTCTTTTGTACCAAGCTTCCTTGTATTTTCCCTTCAAAGTCGCCGTTTCCTGGCTTTCTTTCCCCAGGTACTTAGCCCAGCTTGTTAGTTGGTAATACTTGAATTGAGATAGCGTACCATTAGTCATAATTAACAGTTGTTCCATCCTATTAGAGTATTCTCTTTTGTCAGTTGACCCCATCTTTCAGGGGAATTGAGAGCTAATCTTTTTGGCAATCTGGGATTCCTGGGGAAGATCTAATTGGAGCATAGTCTCTGTAATATGATATTTTTAAAGTTCTTCTGATTTGGCACCATCGTTTGGATGTTGACAATCGCACCTTCAGTTTCACTTTTAAAAACTTTGGATGCCCAAATTTATATTAAAAAATGTCACGTTCCAGTTGTCATTGCCTGCAAGAAAATGGGGTAGGTCTGATGCTCTTTAAGTAGTGATATTATATTCTTAAATTGGAATGCTCTACAGCATTGATAGAAATCCGGGCTAGCAATCCATCCATGCTCCTTTTTCCTTCAGAGCTTTTTCCAAGCTATTGTGATCCCATGTGAGGTCCATATGAAACTGCTCAGTTTCTTCTTGCAGCTTATTAAACCATTCACTCCTGAATTCCATCGAAACTATATGTACATTTTGGGAGGACTGTCATATTTAGGATGTTGGATCATCCCATAAATGATAAAGAAAGACTCCCCCACACTTTTAGAAGTTTCCTAGTTTCTGATAGCAATTTGCTAAAGTCCAGGTGAGCTTTTTAGGTTTCGACTTGGCGAGGGGCAAAGCCCCTCCCAGATCGAAATCTTTTGTTTTCAGTAGTGAGGTTCGGACCGCCTCTGTTTCCAATTGGCTAGCTCCATAAATGGAGGCTAGCCATTGGGAGACAGAGGCTGTCAATCGCGCTTTCTCACGAAAACGCGATTCGGGGGCATTTCTGGTGCTTTTTTTAAGCCCCGCCCCTTTGTCCCGGGCCGCGCTGCGATTGGCTGCCGGCCCGGGACACCCCCGTGACGTCAGCCAATCACAGAGCGGCCCGGGACCTGACTTGTTTTCTTTATGAACTTTTTATGAACACATTTTCGAATAATATGCACAAAAAAATTCTGCATGGGGGCTTCAACCCGCTTTGTTGCTCGCACCCAGAGCCAGAGTCACTGAAACCGAGGGCCGGACGCTATTTAGCTTCCGCTGCCCTCTCCCCCACATTCCACGTACAATTGTCAAACGGCTAGTTTAGCCAATCGTAAGCATAGGTAAGCTTTCCGTGGCCTCACATCCAATTAAAAACTGATAGTTCTGTATTTAGCCAATCATACGCAACTAGTTTCAGCAACCATTCCCCGATCCCCTGGCTTTACTCACCGCTAACATAACTGGTTCCCCCGCCGCGATTGGCTGTGGGCCTTGGGTGCAGCAGCTGTGGCCAGGTCGCCGTGGTTACCGTAATTACGGGAGGAGAGCCGCCCGTTCAAGCATCAGTAACGGATAGCGGCTTCCAGTCCCAAATGACGGGCCGTGCGGGGCAGCGGTGGACCGATGATCACCGGGGAGGGCGGGAAGGGGGCCCCGACATCCGCATCACACCCCCCACAGATCCTCTCGCTGTGTAGCCGCCCGGGTATCCTTCCCGGCCTGCCGACTGGATTATTCCTGCCTCCCCTTCCCTCCCCAGCCCCCCCGCCTCGTTCATTTCCGAAGGGGGCAGCGGGGGCTGCGTGTACCGACACCCAGGGTGCCACCGGCAGCAGTGCATCAGAGGTTCCCCAACATTTCACCTTCATAATTCTCAGTAATAGTGGGGAGCGGGAAAGCGCCCCGAAATACACATTATTATTTTTCTGCTCCAGGCAGTCTTCTCCGTGGACATTTTAGCGCCATCCTCGGTGGTAAGTGCCCATTCTTGTAACTGCAATAATTGTATTGTTTTTTTATTATTTGGGATGCTTTGATTTATAAATGGTCGGCTGGGGCCCCGAACACGGTATTTTTTTTCTTTTATTTTACACATGAAGTGTCTCTATATTTCGCGATATGCGTGCGTTTGATATATGCATCAGACGCCTGTTGTAACACGTTAATTTCAAGGCTGTGTGTACAGGAGGCATCTGCTGCGGTGTAGATCCTGAGCAGCGCCCAAGTGGCAGCTATACACCTCTATGCAAAGCTCGCCAATATGTAAAGCTAACCGGAGAGGAATATATATATATATATATATATATATATATATATATATATATATATATATATATATATATATATATATATAGCCGCTCGTTGTTCAAAGAACACACCACACTCGCGGGGATAGCAGAACAGCAGCTTTATTCTGCAGCAGCACACTGATTCGCTCAGGGTCAAGGAGGGAACCCCCATTACAGAGGTCAGAAGTTCATCCTGTGTAGTCCGACGCGTTTCGAAGGGCCTGCCTTCTTCCTCAGGGAAAGGACGAACTGTGAGTGGCTAGTGCAAGTATCTTCTTTATACTTGAAAATCCATGACACGCCCGATATCGGGCAGGGCAGATGCCGCAATGTCTTCTGGTACTTGTATGCCTTCCCGGTGTAACAGCATATAGCGTCCCTTGTCTTGAGCCTGTGTTGCTGCCAAAACCACCAGTAGTGTACCCCCTCGCCAGCCACGCGTCATCCCGGTATTGAAAGTGAGGGCGGAATATTCCGTATTCTCATCAATCTGAATGATTTTCCATTTACGGCTCTTTTCCCGGTTTGACACCATGGCGGTGCTGGGCGCATGCAGGTTCACTGCCAGGCTCCGTTTTCCATCAAGGCGCTCGTGCACTCCTAAGGGCGGGTGTGGTAAAACGGTGATGGATCCGTTGTATAGATAGCCGCTCGTTGTTCAAAGAACACACCACACTCGCGGGGATAGCAGAACAGCAGCTTTATTCTGCAGCAGCACACTGATTCGCTCAGGGTCAAGGAGGGAACCCCCATTACAGAGGTCAGAAGTTCATCCTGTGTAGTTTCAAAACCGGGAAAAGAGCCGTAAATGGAAAATCATTCAGATTGATGAGAATACGGAATATTCCGCCCTCACTTTCAATACCGGGATGACGCGTGGCTGGCGAGGGGGTACACTACTGGTGGTTTTGGCAGCAACACAGGCTCAAGACAAGGGACGCTATATGCTGTTACACCGGGAAGGCATACAAGTACCAGAAGACATTGCGGCATCTGCCCTGCCCGATATCGGGCGTGTCATGGATTTTCAAGTATAAAGAAGATACTTGCACTAGCCACTCACAGTTCGTCCTTTCCCTGAGGAAGAAGGCAGGCCCTTCGAAACGCGTCGGACTACACAGGATGAACTTCTGACCTCTGTAATGGGGGTTCCCTCCTTGACCCTGAGCGAATCAGTGTGCTGCTGCAGAATAAAGCTGCTGTTCTGCTATCCCCGCGAGTGTGGTGTGTTCTTTGAACAACGAGCGGCTATATATATATATATATATATATATATATATATATATATATATAGTGGTAGACTAGGTAGCATCACATCATAATCTATATTAGAATGGTGTGTCTGTTGTAGATCATTTGATGTTCTGTTGTGTAATATACAGCTTGCAGATCGTACACAACGTGTTGGTACTCGATATAGAGTCGTATAATACACGCACCATTAGCTGTTGTAATATTGGACTTATGCCCTAACTTGGCAGGATGATTTTTTATACCTGGGGGCGCATAGAGGCTACGTTGCGTAATACAGAGCATGCCAGACACAGAATAACATATTGGGGCCAGCTAGACCCATGTAATGTATGCAGCAGATAGTAGTGTAATAAGACACTTTTATTGTATGGATAAGTTACAGGGATAAGTTACATTGCCAATAGCTCTAACTTTTCCAAAGACGAAACCGTTGCATTGTAAATGCTTGTTTATTTGTGTCCTTCACTATCTGGATACCCATGTATCGTATCCTTTCCTTTACCAAGGGATTATTGCTTTGGAAGTTTCACTCCATAATCTTAGTTTTCTGTTTATTTACTTGGTAGCCTGACACTTTCCCAAACTGATCCAAGGTCCCTATTATTATCGGAAGTGAAACTAACAAGTTATTGATAAAAAAACATCTGCTTAAAGGGCGACTTTCTTCTCCCAGCCCTGATACTTAAAGGGGGTAATGTTATGGTTGGATCTAAGAACATTAGCTAATGGTTCAATGTATAGATTAAAATACAGCGGGGACAGTGTGTATCTGTCAAGTACCAAACACCTGAACATTGATTTTCCACAGGGGCAGTTGACAATTCCTCAATCCCCAACACCACTGTGACAAACAGGTAAGCTCATACGTAGTAGAGAAGTGGAAGGGGATTAGGAAGACAAGAGAGACTGCCACTGCTTCATTTCTCCTGATTACCTGTTCTTAATCAGTGACTTGCTGCTCTCTTGTATGACTATATTGTATGCTTCTGACCTGTAGTTTCTCTATACTAGGTGGTGTAATACTCTTGTAGACTCCTGCAATAAAGAATGCATGTAATTCCAATGCCTAAACTCTAAAACATGATAGTCTATCTCTCTATCTACTTTCTATTACCTGTATTACTCCTCTATTCAGCTTTCAATTATATTTATTGATAATATTCTAATTATTCACAGAAAGTCCTCACGGTACTTCACTTTACTATTCTTAATTCTCTTCTCTTTTGTCTTTTCAGAAGCGAACCCGTTGAAGTTGGTGGTAAGTACAATTAGATATATATATAATTATATCTACATAGAAGAATATCTTTGTTGGTGCTGCAAGTCTGTCTTGGAATACTACTGTTGGTATATTCAATATCAGTTAATTATATGATGTCATAGCAATAGTGTTGAATACTTTTATTCTCAGTGTTATATTTCTTTCTTGCTCTCTCTCTCTCTCTCTTACGGGAGAAATGTCCTAGAAAATATTGTTCTTGGGAAGGCTTATGAGAAAATGCGCTATAAGGATTTCAAGTCTTGGAATTAAACGGGAACGTTGAAGGTCTAGGTAGACAGCGAACAAGTAGTGGTTACCTTTATTGCCACAAACCTTCTAAGAAATATAACTACATCCCTAAAGTTGTATTCATGACCCGGAGTTAGCAAAACCTCCTCACTCTAACTCCCTCAGACAAATAATGGAACAGGAACGCTCTCACCAAATCAATGACAAATTTGTCTTGCTGAAAGTACTCCTTCTCGTGCTGTGCAAAACAACTCTTAAACTAGGTTCTGGAATAAACAGGATGTTCTGGAAACTGAGGGGAAGCGAAATGCAGAAACGCTTCCAACCGTTAGAAAACATCAGTTGAAGTGTGCAGCGCAATCGTTGAGCGTGCGTGAACACAGCTGTGACTGAGTCTCCTCACAGAAACTAGACCAGCAACCTTACTCAATCTTATGGGCGGCCATCTTGGAATTCCACGATAGAGGAGACAGTAAATATCTGAGCCATAAAGACACAAACTTAAAAGGAATGGCTCTATGAAGTCTAAAATAAAGGAACTGGCTGCTTACTGCCTGCCTGACAATTATTAGTGGATCTACAAGGTTTCACCTGGCCAATCCTGACAGTATCCTTGCCGGGTGCCTCTTTTTATAGCTAACTTCTCAGTGAGATTGCCATTGATTTTTATACAGAGATTTTACTGCCCCCGAGAATACTCTCCCCAGTTTGTAGATTCCAATAACTTTGTGCAGAAAGGGCCAGTTTACGTTATCGAAAGCCTTTGCTGCATCAAAGGTAATCAGCGACAGGGGAAAACTCTCCTGGGTAGCTACATCAATTGCACCAACCAAGTCATGTGTCAGTTCCTGAATTTGTCTTCCCTTAATAAAGCCTTTCTGGTCTTGGTGTATCAACTGATCGGCAACCTTTCCCAACCCCCTAGCCAGTGTATATGTTATGATTGCTATTTAGTAGCGATATAGGGCTATACGACTCACAACATTTTGGATCCTTCCTGGGTTTCAATAATATACCTATGGTTTCTTCTTTCCATGACTTTGGTAAATCTTGCCCATTTGAGAAACAGCATTTAATACCTTTGTCAGGGGCAGAACCAGATCTTCTTTAAAGGAGCTATACATTTAATTAGGTAATGTGTCTGGGCCAGCTGCTTTTCCTTTTATTTTAGCTGTGTGATCACACTTGCCACCTCTTTGGTTGTTATCTAAGCATCAAGTTCATCCCTCTGTTCTTGTGACAGGGTTGGAACTACTGTCTTCCTGAGGTTGCAGTCTATTTGATCTTCTGAGGCTGCTGTATCTTCTGAGTATAGCTCTTGGAGAACTTAGCAAAAGCATTCTCTATCTCCGAGTCATCTTTGCTGAGATCTATCTGGTCCTCTACTGGGATGGCCAAAATCTTATTTCAGTTTTGTTCCATTTTGATTTTGTAGGTGAACATTTTGCCACAGCCCTTCCCATACTCATAATGTGAAAAAGTTCTTCTTTTTTCTCCTCTATTTCTTTTTCCACTTTGTAAGATCTTTAGAGTTTGCGACCTCCTCAACTTCCCTTCCTAAGCCCTGTAATTCACTTTCTAGTGGACTGATTTTCTTCCTAGGGTTTTTATGCTTAAAAGCTGCTAAGCTAATCAGCCTCCCGCTAATAACAGCTTTATATGCATAACAGGTGACCTGAATAGTGGTCCCAGTTTTATTTAATGAAAAAAAAATGTTTTCTCTACTTTTAACTTCTCCCTGACCTGCAGGTCTAAAAGCAAAGTTAGATCCAGTGTCCAGCTTGGGTAGGGAGGGCCAAATCTAAAAATACTTTCATTTGGACTGCAGAGTGGTCAGAGAGATGTGCTGGTAGATGTTTCACCTTCTCGACGTTGTTACATAAGCCCTTGTCCACTAAGAAAAATCCATCCCAGAGGCATGTCCATATTTTTTATTTTTAAAAGTGAGTTTATGCTTTTTAACCCCCTCTGCTTTCCAGACATCTACCAGTCCCAGATCTTCAATATAATGTTTCAACCATTCCCTCATTTTGGGTAAAGTAAGTATTTTTCTTACGGGTAGTCTATCTTCCCTTGGGTCTGATATCAGGTTGAAGTCTCTGCCCAAAATTACAGGGGCCTAAAATCCAAGAGATGGGTATCCAAAACCTGCAGGGGGATGGAATCATCTACATTAGAACCATAAAATATTGCCAGGATATATGTTTTGTTAAACATTCTAGCTTTCGCAGTAGCCCATCTCCCCTTAAAGTCAGTACTTGCTACTTCTACCATTGCTTTAACTGACTTCTTGAACAAAATAGCAACCCCTTTGGCATAACACTCCTGGTCGATACAGACATATTTGTCCACCCAACTTTGCTTCTTCATTATCTCTCCCTATTCCACCTTTAGAAATTTCATTTCCTGTAAAATTATAATTATATCTACCAATGTTATGCACTCCAGGATCTTTTGTCTTCTACTTCTAACTCTGAGACCATTCACATTCCATGTTAAAATGTTCATTGACATCAGGCTTGCTGATATTGACCCTGATGATCCCCTGCATCTCCTTAAATCTTAAAGCTCTTAAATTTCCATAAGTCTGACAGTTTTTTTTTGTTTTCCCCCCATATGCTCCCACACCCAGTGCAAATATATCACAATGCATTCTTGTGAATCACCTCTGTCTCCCACCCTCCCCAGGAGAACCCTCCCTCTCTTCTTAAGGCAAGACATTTCACCCCTTTTGAGATCCCTGCTCTCTAGGCCTTAATTGTATTCCTTTTGTTGCATTTTGATCCAATCGATTAGAGACTCCACCTCTTTAGGGTCCCTTATGTTATGCATCTGATTTCTCCACATTATTTTTAAAGAGGCTGGGCAGCACATTGGACTGCTGCCCCCAGGGACCTTAGTTTGTGTATATGTTGCCCTTATTCCCATTCACCCTAGGTATAAGAGCCAACTTTAAAAGCCTAATTTAGAATGTTTTCTTTCAAAACATAGGTTTCGAAGATTATCAAGATTCTTCTTGGGGTTTTTCTCAACTTTTCTTTCCCATAGGGATCCCAGTGCACCCTCTGCATGTCCTACCCCAGAGTCATACATGATGAGACCCGAGCTCTTGTTTCCATTGCCTGCGATCTCCCTGCCCTTGCTTTGGCAATACAAATAGCCAGGCACCACCCCCCATATTGTGCTAGAATGCGCGTTGTTGAGCTGATCTGTTAGGGATCCTATGATTTCCCTGAGTGTAAGGACTTCTGATGTTAGTTCCTTGACATTAATTTTGAGTTATCTTAGTTCAATTTAGAGTGCATTGATGTTTTCGACTGTGGAGGCATTCATTCTTCTATGCTTGATCTTGGTAGCGAAAGAGTCTGCTTGAGTGCCTATGGTGATTTTGTGGAGAGCGTCGGGTGTGGATTTTGGGGGTCTTTTGGGGGACCACTCAAAAGGTGCAGGGTCACCCTATAGTCCACGGGTCGGGAATACAAACTGAGACCAACTCTGGAGCACGGAGAGAAAGGATATTTATTACAATCTCATGAGATGGAGAGAGCATAAACAACAGGCACCCATTGCTGTCTGAGGAGGCAGTCTGGTGATTGGTTTGGTTCTGCACCTTATATACACTTCATCCCCACCCCGTGCGTGCCAGGTGAACAGCAACAAACACCTATGATGTACAGACAAATAATGATCAGTTCTGATACAACCAGCACCTGATCCCCTGCAGGGCATAGGTGAAAAAGGCATGATTATATGTCAAACAAAGTTTAATCTGATAAGCATAGATGGTAGCGGTTCCTGCAGGGTGTAGGCGAAAAGCATGTTGTCACAAATAATTTCACAAATGGTAGTTGTTTGGACCCCTGCAGGGCGTAGTGTGAAGGGTGAGGACAATAAACATCTGGGAAACTCCCTGTCCGACTGGTTGAGCATGGGCTGGTTAGTTTGTGGCAGGTCAAAACACGAATAGGGTGTGATTGTCCGTGCAGGAATGTGGCAGGTCAAAAGTGGAGCTCCAGAGTGTTCATACTACAGAGAGAAGGTCAGTCATGAAGGGTATAGCACAAAATGGTGGAGTGAATGGCAAGATAACAGACCTACTTTTCCACATTTCCCCCTTTTGCCATAGGCGAAACAATTTTTAGTCAATTGCATTGTTCATCAATAGCTGGGTCTCACGTTCAGTCATTATTTTGTCGTTCTAGACACATGCATTTATGGGGACTGGTTTGATAGCATTTGCGCATAGGCCGCAGAGTGGGGGGCCACATTGAAGGCAAAAACAGCAAAAGAAGATCAATGGTATTAGGATAATCATTAGGACTTTCCATCCCCATGTCAGTAGAAGTTGCCATATCCAAGAACCAAGGGACCATGAGTCTTTATCTTGATGGAGGTCAGAGGCTATTCGATGGAGTGTGGAAATACCCTCGTAGACAGACCATGAATAATCTGGAACATACACACAACAGCTGGTGCCGATGATGCAACATGCTCCTCCGCGGTCAGCTAGGATGACATCAAGGACCATGCGATTTTGAAGAGTGACGAGGCGTAGCGCTTGGAGCTCCGCAGTATTGTTGGCCAGAATACCAGCTGTGATTTTGACGGTGGCTTCCATGACTCTGGTGAGGTGGAGAATGGCTCCGCTGTTTGCCATTGGTCACCAGAAGGGAAGGATGCCCTTCATGGCATCCAGGAAATGTTGAGAGGTTGTGTCTGTTTGTTCGGCCACATCGTTGCTGCGGCGGACGCGATGATGAAGAAGAGAAGCAATGTAGACTGGCGGAAGGAGGAAAGCTATGTAACATGTGCCTCCTGAGTTCTTGTGAAGCCAAGTGTATGCCTTTTTGTTCCACACACAAAGTAGGTGTTTGGGGAAGCAACAAGGGGCGGTGGAGCTGTCGTATTCAGAGTTGTTGTCACAGCCCAAGAGCTGTCCCCAACGTACTCAATACCTAAGCCTCTGACACACATTAGTCCAGGGATGCAAACAACAGCTAGCGGTGGGGTCCGCTTGGTGGGTGTCCTTGCTTTGAAGCTGGAGAAGCGTATTCTACTGGTTGAGTCGAATACCAGCATTTCCTCCTCGTCCTCAGACATGCGTGTAGAACTGTTCTTTGGGCAAACAGATTTGCCCGTTTTGTTCTGCCAGAATTCATCTTGTAGTTGTTGGAGAGCGATATCGGCAAGGCCGCTGGACCGATGGGCGCCCATAATGAGCGACATCCAGGCAGCACAAGAGGCGTGTACAGAGTAAGAGTAAGGTAGGAAGGGTATGTTATTCTCCGTGGAGTGAGTCAGGGGACCACAGGCCCAACAGTTTGTTTTATTCAATACCTCATTATGTTGATTCAACATTCTGATGAAGGTGTTGTTCCAAAACTCTTGTCGTCTATTTTTGAGATAAGGGGACAAGGAGACATGGGAGTGTTCAGGAGGCGTGGCATCAGTAGGCAATATGGAATCCTTGGCTGGTGCCCCCTCCTCCATGAGCCAGAAGAGGATAGCGAAGATAATAGTGAGGAAGAGAACTGTCGTCAAAGCTATTGACCTGTTATTATACAGTTTGTTACATAGTGTAATCTTTTTGTTCGAAAGTTCCATTGTTTCATCGTTGGTCATAATCAGTCTTCTTTTGGGCTCGCAGCTGTTGGAGAGAAAAGGTGAGCCCTACTCATCGCCGGTAGCTGGTGGTTGCTTCTCCTGGCTAAGCTTCTCAGTACTCCGCTACCTGGAGTACCAATCTACCCTTTCAGATAATACTACCGCCCACCTCCCCTGTCTGGTTGCTAGAGCTCCAGAGGCCGTGCGTGGGCAGATATTGTATCTTTCTTTAGTTGGCATGGTGCTATCTTTGAACAATTCCAGTTCTGGTTCTGGGAGACCACACACAGGGGGGTCACACGTTAAAACTTCCTTGTAGGTAGACAATGTGGGATCAGTTTCAGTGATGCTGGGGACCCTCCGGCAATGTGCGGCATGGATCCAGGATTTCTTGCCTTCCACTCGCAGGGCCGTTCTAGAGGTCAGAAGGACTAGCAGGGGTCCTCTCCACCGGGGTTCCAACGTCTTCTTGTGGGCAAAGTTCTTTATTAACATATATTACCTGAGTAGAATGGCGTGTCCCGGCCCGGTGGATCGATCAGGCAATGTTCAGGAGGCGTGGCATCAGTAGGCAATATGGTATCCTTGGCTGGTGCCCCTTCCTCCATGATCCAGAAGAGGATGGCGAAGATAATAGTGAGGAAGAGAACTGTCGTCAAAGCTATTGACCTGTTATTATGCAGTTTGTTACATAGTGTAATCTTTTTGTTCGAAAGTTCCATTGTTTCATCGTTGGTCATAAGCAGTCTTCTTTTGGGCTCGCAGCTGTTGGAGAGAAAAGGTGAGCCCTACTCATCGCCGGTAGCTGGTGGTTGCTTCTCCTGGCTAAGCTTCTCAGTACTCCGCTACCTGGAGTACCAATCTACCCTTTCAGATAATACTACCGCCCACCTCCCCTGTCTGGTTGCTAGAGCTCCAGAGGCTGTGCGTGGGCAGATATCGTATCTTTCTTTAGTTGGCATGGTGCTATCTTTGAACAATTTCAGTTCTGGTTCTGGGAGACCACACACAGGGGGGTCACACGTTAAAACCTCCTTGTAGGTAGACAATGTGGGATCAGTTTCAGTGATGCTGGGGACCCTCCGGCAATGTGCGGCATGGATCCAGGATTTCTTGCCTTCCACTTGCAGGGCCGTTCTAGTGGTCAGAAGGACTAGCAGGGGTCCTCTCCACCGGGGTTCCAACGTCTTCTTGTGGGCAAAGTTCTTTATTAACATATATTCCCTGAGTAGAATGGCGTGTCCCGGCCCGGTGGATCGATCAGGCAATGTTTCCTGGACCTGCTGATGAATGGAAGACAAAGTTTGTGTAAGTACGGACAAATAATCACTCAATAATTCACAAGGGGAATCGGACAATGTGGTAGCGGGGGGTGCGCCCCAAATGTTCATTGGGCGTCCAAAGACCACCTCATATGGAGTCAATGAGGTGCGGGAATGCAGGACAGATCTTATTGATAGAAGGGCCATTGGTAGCGCATAGTTTCTACTATTTTGGCTAGTTTGGATTTGATCGGGGCATTGTATCTTTCCACTAGGCCTGCTGATTGGGGGTGGAAGACGGCATGACATTTTTGTTAAACCCCTAATCCTGATAGTATATGCTTGACTATTTCTCCAATGAAGTGACTCCCACTATCACTCCATAGGACACGGCAAAGGCCGTAGCGGGAAAAGAATTCCTTCAGCAATATCTTGGCGGTGGTGAGGACAGTGTTGTCTCTGACCGGGTAAGCCTCCACCCATTTGCTGAACGCGCAAACAACCACCAAAACATATTTAATGTTGTTGCATCGTTCCATTTGGATATAATCCATCTGCAGGCGATGTATGACATTACCACGCGGTACATCACAACGCGGTACATCACAACACAGCTGTTACAACTCAAGTCGTTACCACGACTTGCGCTGTAGGGTGCTGGACTTAGGAATAGTGTGATTTACTATTCCAACTCCAGCCTACGTACAGTAGGGAAGGTGTTGGAATAGTAAATCACACTATTCCTTAGTCTAGAGTGCCCTCCAGTGCAAGTCGTGGTAACGACTTGCGTTGTAAAATCTGCGGTGTGATGGCACTGCGGTGTTTTGACCGCGTAGTAAAGGTTGTTTCCCTCTGCAGGACTTCGAAAGGTGATGTAGGGATGGCATATCCTGCTCGTGGTTCCAGAGTCCCTTTACCTACATTGTAGCGGAGACAAACCAAACACTGTTGGACCAGCCTGGAGGCAGTAGACCAGAGTTGGTTGTTATCCCACACTTCCTGTAATATTTTATTCATGGTGGCAGCATTGGTGTGTGCTGGCAAAAGAGTCATGTTCAACAATGGGAGGAGATAAGCATTTGGTAATTTCCAAAGTTTTGCATCTTTGGATCGCCAATAATTTTCTTCATCAAGCATGCCCTCCTTCTCCCAATTTTGAAGTTCTTCAGAGGTGGCAGTGGACTGGATGTCCCGGATCTGTTGTCTAACATCATGCCATTTCTCTGCTTGGGATTTTACTATGTACATAGGGGTATGTATTCTTTCCTCTGCAGGAGCCCGGGCTGTCTCATCAGATAAGGCATTTCCTAATCCTATTTCGTCTGTGGCCTTCTTGTGTGCGTTGCATTTAACAATAGCTAATGTTCTGGGTCGTGTCAAGGCTTGGAGCAATGCAGTGACTAAGTCACCATGCTGAATAGGCGTACCATGTGACGTTAAGAACCTCTCTCCTCCCAAAGGATACCAAAACTGTGGGCTACTCCAAAGGCGTACTGGTTGTTGGTATAGATGGTGACAGCGAGATCCTGGCTAAGTATACAAGCGTGGGTGAGAGCTAAAAGTTCTGCGGCCTGGGCCGATTTCTGAGGTATGCGTGTAGTCTCAGCAATGGTATTGGTAGTGGGGATGGCATAGGCAGCAGATGTGGTACCGTTTGATAGTTTAAAACAAGACCCGCGCACCCACAATTGCCCACCCTGTTCCGTGAGAATGGTGTCTTTTAAGTCTACGTGCCCCTTAGTCTGTTCTTCTGTTCGAAAGGGGCAGTCATGTGGAATGTCTGGGATGTCAGAATCTGGTGTGGGCAGGAGTGTCGCAGGATTCAGGGTCGCACATCTCTTTAGCATGGTATGGGGTACTAACAGTGTAAGTTTGTATTCTGTTAGTCGTGCACTAGTGAGGTGTTGTGTCTTTGTCTGATTCAGTAATATGCCGACTGCGTGTGGAACTAATACCGTCAATCTAGATCCCAACACAATTCCTTCACTTTGTCGGATAGAGACGGCCGCTGCTGCAACCGCTCCAAGGCAAGAGGGCAGACCTCTGGCCACAGGGTCTAGGGTGACTGAAAAGTAAGCGCATGGCGTTGTTTGGTGCCATGAATTTGGGTCAGGACCGACAGAGCACATCCTGAGCGCTCATGGGTGTAGAGGCAGAAGGGTTTAGAGTAATCAGATGTGGCCAATACTGGTGCAGAGCAAAGAGCATGGCGTAAGTCTTGAAAGGCTTGGTCGTGTTCATGTGTCCAAGGAAGAGGTGTGGGTGTGTCTTTTGTAGGCAAAGCAAGGATTGGCTTAACTATGAGGGAAAAATTTTGTATCCACTGGCGACAAAAGGAAGTGAGACCAATTAGTGCACGAACATCTCTTTGGGTGGTGGGAGAGGAAAGGTGTAGTATTGTTTGGATGCGGTCAGGTGTGAGAGTACGTCCCTCCTTATACAGTAGATGGCCGAGGTAGGTCACCTGCTCTCTACAATACTGTAGCTTATTCTTGGATACCTTATGGCCCTGTGATGCCAAAAAGCCTAGGGCCAGATGTAGGAGCCAAAATACCGGTCGGTAACGGCCGATTTCGGCCGTTACCGACCGGTATTTAGGAATTGGCATGTAGGGTGCATGTCATTTACAGAATCGGTAAATTTACCGATTCGGTAAATATACAGAATCGGTAAAATACAGAATCTGTAAATTTACCGATTCTGTAAATGACATGTAGGTGGCACTGCAGAAAGTGCCACAGGCCCTTAAGAGTCAGTATTTTACCACCCAATCTTATTGGGTGGTAAAATACCGAATACAGGTGTGCATGCACATCTGTGCATGCACACCTGTGCAAGGTGACACACAGACATGCCCTTAGGGCATGTATGTGTGCCACATGTAAGACGTGCCTGTATTTGGGGTGCTAGAGGGTGTCAAAGTGACACCCCCTGCACCCCTGCAGAAATCGGTATTTACCGATTCGGTATTGCCCATTGATTCCTATGGGCTTCAAGGCCCATAGGAATCAATGGGCAATACCGAATCGGTATTTACGGATTCGGTAAATACCGATTTTTTACAGATTCGGTAATTCAAATACAGAATTTACCTACATCTCCCTCCTTCTATTTTACCGATTCATAAATACAGAATCTGTAAAATTCGGTATTTATGAATCGGTAAAATAGAATTACCTACATCTGGCCCTAAGTGTAGTAAGAGGGGCAGTGCCAACCAGGGCCGGAGTGTCTGCAGCCAACAGAATGTCATCAACATATTGAATGAGAACAGCTCCGGGTGGTAAATGTTTCTAGTTGAGCTGTTGTTTAAGGGCCTGGCAGGAGTATACCCATGAGGAGCCCAACAGAATCTGTACGATCTGTTTTTTATGGTGAAACCAAAAAGATAGCGTGAATCAGGATGTATTGGTATGGAGAAAAAAGCATTTTTGAGATCTATTACTGTGAAGGTGGTAGCAGTTGAGGGGATCATTGTCGATATGGTTATAATGTCAGAGACCACAGGATATTGTGGGACCACTATCCTGTTAATTACGTGGAGGTCAATGACAAAATGGTATATTTTCTCAGAAGTGGACGTATGTTTTAAAACAGGAAGGATGGAGCTATTGCAAATGTTAGACTGAACTTCCTCAACTACCCAAGCTGCAATCATATCCTATACTATAGTCATGAGAGCCTTTCCACCATCTGCAGAAATTTTATACTGAGGGAGGCGGGGTAGAGGTGCATTCTGCTGTACTGTTATGTGGACAGGATCCATCATAATCTCCCCCACGTCTGTGTCTGTGATGACCCACAGGGTGTTAGGTAGCTGGGACAAATCCTGCTATTCGGAATCAGTGAGACAATAAAGGCGGGATTCATAACCAAGGGGGCAATCATTATCAAACAGTATGACTCGGACATTCTGAGGAGAACAGCGAATAGTGGCTCTGAAATGCTTTAAGAGATCAGTACCCATCAAATTGTCTGGGCAGTTTGGGGAGAGCAGAAAAGAGGCCATCACTGCTTTCCCCTGTATGTCCAGGGGCACCTCAGTGGAAAGGGGGTTGGTGGAGGGCATGCCGTCAAATCCTACAGATGTGACCGATAAGCCAGACTGGGGCACCCGAGGATTCAACTTATGTGAGAGGGCACTTCTAGAGGCCCCTGTGTCGACCAAGAATTTGCCCTGAGTTCCAACCACTGAAGCTGTGACATAGGGGCCTGATTGATCAACTGGAAGCTCCACTGGTTCCTTTCCCTGTCCCTGGCTGTCTCATGCAAATTAATTGTCGGGAAAGTGGTCAACAGAAAAATCATGTGCAAAAGCCTGTCTATTGTTATCGAAGACATTGGGGCGTTTTCCGTTGGAGGGTGGGACTCTACCTCTACCTCTACTTGGTCCCCTTTCCCGACCCATTGTATTGAGCTGTAAAAGAGGACAATCTGCGCGCCAGTCGCCTGTTTCCTTACAATACGCGCATTGGTCCTGGGACAGTTGACGTGGGGGTGAGTGTGTTCCAGTAGTTGCCGGCATATAATTATACTGTGTACCTCTACCGTTTCCTCCCCCTCTAATGCTTATTTTGTAAAGCATTACTTTTTCTTTAAGTTCTTTTCTTATCTTTTTCCTCCTCTATCTTATTCTGGAGATGTTCATAATATTGGGCCATAGTGAAGATCTGTGTGGGTGTTGCAGCAGGCGACGTGCTTTCGCTACTCTGTAACTTTGTGGAGATGGGTGGCAACAATCCTTTAACAAAAGTCTGAACTAGTAAGCGTTGAACTGTCTCAGTCATCGATTCCTGTCCAATATAGTCAATAAACACCTGGCTGAGGCGGGAGAAGTAGTCAGATGTAGTTTCCTCAGATTTTTGTTTACAAGCAGTGATAGCTGTCTAATCTACCTTCCTAGCTGGAATTGTGGCCTTCAATTTTTTTACTATATTACCTGGCAGCTCTAAAAAAGCTTCTGCAGGCCTATCACCTGGTTTTCTATCCCTGTCCATTTTCGTCAAATCCTCCCACTTATGCTTGAATAAGGCCTCATCGTCAACTTTCCTTATGGGTCTCCAAATATCTGGGGCAGAATTAACCCAAAGAACTGATCTATGTCAGTCAGTGTCATTGTATAAGTAGTAATAACTGTGTCCAACCGTTGGTAGAATCCCGTAGGATTCTTCCTGGGATTCTTCCTGGGGTCAGGCAAGTCCTTTTTGAAAGCTAAGATGTCAGCTCGAAGCCATGGAGTGTACACCCAATTATATAATGTCCTACTTTTGACATCTGGACTATCCAGGCCCTCAGCAGTACCTGCCCCCCCGAGCGGGGACAAAAACTGGAGCCGCTTCCCTGATTGGTGCCATATGACCTCCAGTCGCACCCTCCTTTACTAGTGGCTTTTCCTCTTCCTCCTGGTCTCTCCTTAGACCCTTCAGCATTTGTACCGCGAGCGATAACAAACTGTTGCTTTCCTCAGCACTTCCTCTAGCCTCTGTCAACTTATAATACAATCCTCTAACATGGTCTGCTGGTGTCACTTCGTGGCGTTTCTCATAAAGAGAGAATATTTCATAAACAAATTGTTGTAGGAAGTAGCCCTTTTGAGGTGGTGCATAGGCCTCATAGATAGCATGGATCTGGCTAGAGGTGAAAACATCCTCCAGGCAGGTGCGAACTAGACCATCCGAGGCCTGTTTCTGTGCAGATGTAATGCGGGGTGTGTGGGATGGAGCAGAAGATGTGGTCTCGGGGTCAGATTGAGCGGGAGGGGCAGTGGGATCATAAGGTAGGGGTTGGGCATTTTCGGAGGGTACATTTCCATCGGCCGGCCGTGGGATAGGATGGGGAGGGACATGGTACGGTGGTGGTAATGGATGGAGGAGAAGCTCCTCTTCATGGGGGTCTGCTTGCGCCTAGTGGTGTATGACGCACAGGATACTGACCAGACATATTCAACCTGTGTTTTCTATCTGTACACGCAAGGTTGGATGCAACTTTTTCCTATTGTAATTCTATTAATGTCTGTTTATCGTTTTCTGTAACCTCGCCTGAGCCCTTCTTCTCTCTCTTTCAGCTCCCTCCTTTTTCCATTGGCCTAGGGCGTCAAACATAGCTTGTCGCGACCTTTGTTTAAAGAGCTGTATTTCTACAGCTTCAATTGTGTGAGATTCAAAAGAACCATATACGGGCCACTGAGTCTCTTTATCCTTGGACGTGTAATAATGCCATAATGAATTATATATTATGGGAGAAATACCATATTTTATGTACATATCCTTACTTGAGGTACCTTCCGGGGGAGCCGGTTGACTATCTTCTAGCACCCTCGATCAAGATACACAACAACCAAACCATCGTGCAAATTTACTAAATGCGGGCATGTTTTTATATGTTAAAAAACCTCTCTACAAATTTCTAGTTCGGACAAAAAGTCCACATTACCCACCCAATATCACTTTTTGCAAAGAGTGACTTCTTACCAAAAGAAAACCAGATAACCAAACAAATAACAAAAAGGTGTCGCACCAGCGACCCTACCAGAATCCTTTGTCTCATTCTCCAGGCGTTCTCTTCACTGCAAAGATCATCCAAGTCTATCGGGGGCCCGAGTCAGGACCGGAGCTACTTACGGGGGTCTTTTCGGATGTAGTGAAGGTCGGGTGGTGGCTACGAGGACGAGGGTCTTTTTCGCATAGGCATGCCCCACCACCGTTCGTTCGACTTCCTCATCGGGACCCCTTGACCGGGCAGCCGCGTCTCTGATCGACCCCACGTTGGGTGCCTATTGTGGATTTTGGCGGTCTTTTGGGGGACCACCCAAATGGTGCAGGGTCACCCTATAGTCCACGGGTCCGGAATACAAACTGAGACCAACTCTGGAGCATGGAGGGAAAGGATATTTATTACAATCTCATGAGATGGAGAGAGCATCAACAACAGACACCGATAGCTGTCTGAGGAGACAGTCTGGTGAGTGTTTTGGTTCTGCACCTTATATACCCTTCATCCCCACCCTGTGCATGCCAGGTGAACAGCAACAAACACCAATAGTTTACAGACAAATAATGATCAGTTCTGATACAATCAGCAGGTGTTGGCTGTTTGACCCCTGCAGGGCATAGGTGAAAAAGGCATGATTATATGTCAAACAAAGTTTAATCTGATAAGCATAGATGGTAGCCGTGAGGCCCCTGCAGGGTGTAGGCGAAAAGCATGTTTATACAAATAAGTCCGCAAATGGTAGTTGTTTGGACCCCTACAGGGCGTAGTGTGCAGGGTGAGGACGATAAACATCTAGGAAACTCCCTGTCCGACTGGTTGAGCATGGGCTGGTCAGTTTGTGGCAGGTCAAAACACGAACAGGGTGTGAGTGTCCGTGCAGGAATGTGGCAGGTCAAAAGTGGAGCTCCAGAGTGTTCATGATACAGAGAGGTCAGTCATGAAGGGTATTGCAAAAAATGGTGGAGTGAATGGCAAGATAACAGACCTACTTTTCCACACGGGGGCCACTGCGTCTCTGGTGAAAAGATGATCAAATTGGTTAGATAATACTATGTTTGGGGCTATCACTCCCTCCACCATGGTATTGGTGCAGTCAAGAACTGAGGGTGGGTCCAGAGGGCTAGGCTCCTTATGTTTTTGGCTGCTTGTATTATGAGAGGTCACTTGGCATTTGGCTGTGCCCTTAGTAGTTGGTTCAATGCGTGGGATCTTTTTTCCGGATTTACATTGCGTAAAAACTCTCTACCTCTTCAATTAGAGTATCAATATCGTCTGCCACACAGTTTGCTGCAGTGCTCGCTGTTGGCCACTTTACTTGGTTAGGGGCTCCGTTTGGGCTTCCTTTAGCCTTCTGTTTGCCCATCTTGTTGCAATCCCCCAGTGCTGCCTCAGTTATTCACCCTGTGGATTTAGTGCTATTAGTTTATTAGTTCAAGAAAATGTAGGTACCTGAATGATGCTGAGTTCACACTCCCTCGCTCAATCTTGCAATCAGAAGCCAAGACGGGTGGACCAGCCTCCTCCGGGCTCTGACAATGTTCGTGGTATCTGTTATTGCTCATGATTTTTCCCCTATCTGGTTATCACCAGTCATATTTTGGTCTTCTTTCCTTCTTTTCTGTTCACCTGAAAGTAGAATAGCGAAATCTTGTTTGGCCTACACTTTAAAGAAGGAGCGTAGTGAAGGGGTAATTTTGACTTTGGAGCCTACTTGTCTGCCTCGTGGTGGTGTGGGGGGAAGGCTCCAAACCTTGGGTTAATGCAGCTTGTTTCCCCTTCTTATTGTATATTGTAGGCACTAGGATCAAATTTTACCATATTGTGCCAGAGGTAATATTGACCACTAGGCTCCTATTCCTTAAATAGTAACTTATCCCCCTTCTTTGAGTAAGGTCCTGGTCTTGCGCTTTTAAAGGTGTAAACCTTCTGCCCCTTTTCTCTCCTCCAACCAATTCTAAGATACTGTGGTCTTGTGTTGGACTACTTCCCCCACCTCTGTCACTTACCGAAGTCATGCGCTCACTTCCTGGCCTCGACTCCCTCCCCTGTGTCTTGCCTCCCCTTCCGCAGTGTGAATGATCCTGCTGCCGAGAATCGTTGCAGTCTAGCCTCAAAAGGAGATCCAAGCCATGACTTTCCGATAGCTGCAAAGAGCCGAAGCCTCTTCCGCCCACACAGTACTCGCAGGACTGCCGGATTCTACAGACCCTCACAATCCTTGCAGCATGCCCCTGAAAATTGGTTCTTTTCTGAGAAAACTAAGGTATTGTTATGCATATTTAGATGACGTGTAGCACAATTATTGCACTCATGTCTGTCTTCCGTCTAGGAGACTCAGCATATCCCATCCGCCCTTGGATATTGATACCACTGAGGAATCCAATAACACCAGCGGAAGTCCACTTCAATGATGCCCATGGAAGAACAAGGTGGACGGTGGAAGGTGGACAGTGGAGCAGGTTTTTGGGCTCCCATGTGTATTCCAGACTCTGGGGCCCTTCTATACTCACCTGGGAAGGTGTGTCGGATCACGGTTGCATGCTGTTTGCCCTGCAACCTTGAACTGCAACGCAACATTCCTTTCATTGAAGAGGAAGGAGACCAGCATGTGCCACCGGGAAAGATCCATAAATGCCAAATAAAGATGTAAATGGTGAAGAGGAAAGAGTTGACATGTGTCAATGGGTCATCAAAAACTTATTTTCCATGAGTGTAAGTATGATGCGTCTTTGAATTACCTAGCCTGTTACAGTGACATCAGGTTGTGGTGATGTGAGGAGATTGTTGCTGGGTAGGTGTTTGGTATGTACAGATGTTGAACTCTCAGTGCACATAATGCTTGTTGAGCTTGGTCTTGACAACTATTGACTTGAAATTTGTTATTGGGTGTATCATTTTTGGAGAGCTACTGTGTACTAGACAACTGCACACTGTTTGGTTAACAAGGTATGGATTAATCACTTATCTCTTTGTATTGCTCTGTCATAGGTACCTTCACCATGTCATCCTCTAATGGGCATTTCTGAGTTGTGATATCTGCAAGTATGTGATGCTGCTAAAAAGTACAAAGTGGACATGGACCATTCCTGGAGATGTTTTGGCACAGACGTGGGAAAAAGAACTCTGATTCCAAGCCTGCTTGCACCATGATAGGATGGGAGTTCAATGACTCATTTGGGCTTGTTCGACATCGTGTGTTGCTTATATTGCCATTTGTGTGTCATCATGTGCTTGTACAGATTGGGGTAGTAGGACCAGAACATTTATTTCTCTCTTCAGACTAGCCAAGTCCTCTATGGGTATGGACTGGATGAAGCTGAATATGTCTATAATCATTGTAAGCCACAGTGCATGTGGTACTGCACTGATAATGTTTGTGAGACATGTTACCAGAGGATGCTATCCAGATTAAACTGTACCTGTGCTGTAAACCTGCATTTCTAAGGTTCTTCTCTTTTATTTGTCTTCTCCGATGTTGAATTTCAAGTGTGAGTGACTCCCTATGCTCAAAGCTGTAGACATAACCTAACTGAAATGTGGCAAAACATGTTAGCATTGTGAGATGCATGTCCTCCTACCATTGTGTCCAGTACTCAACATGAGCATTGTTGTGCCTCACACTGATCATTTCACTGTTTTCTGCTACTGTGTCTGTAACGGACATGATGCACATCAACACTTGGTTTACTATATTATAATTACTATCAGCCTACTCACTTGTGTGTCTGTGTTGCTGTGAGATGCTAGTGTGACTCATATGCACCTAATGGAAACTCCACATGTTGTTACATACACAAATTGGTCATAGTCAGATTTGGATTAACTCATGTGGGAAATATGAATGTTGCTAGATATCAATAATGGCACAGGAACCTGAAACATTGTGAATGGTGGTTTTATTGAATTGCTCAAAGGGATACATTAAGAGTAAGAGGACGTGAAAACAAGAGTGAAAGTAGTAGTCAGTGTTGGTGGATAAAAGCAGAATGGTAGTAGCCACACAGTCTCTAGTCCAAAGTCCAAAAAACACCCCATATCAGCAATGCAAATGTGGAACAGGAGAGTCAACAAGTGAAGCTGTTGGACACAAAGTGGGACATCAGGTGCGACACCTCTTCATGTCAGTGGTTGGTGTGTGGCCACCTGATTCTCCAGGATTTTTACATGGACGCCCGGAACATGATGGGGGAAGATCCGGTGGCACAGGGTCAGGGGTGTCTGAGGACTTCTCTTCAGTCATGGCCTGACTTTGTATGGCAGCTGCAGAAGCAGATTATTCTAAATAAGAAAAATTAGCTAGATATG
The DNA here is from genome assembly GCF_964261635.1 of Lissotriton helveticus. Taxonomy (NCBI): domain Eukaryota; kingdom Metazoa; phylum Chordata; class Amphibia; order Caudata; family Salamandridae; genus Lissotriton; species Lissotriton helveticus. The sequence continues at coordinate 1,419,773,293 of NC_136063.1, read as the reverse complement.
TCTACTATTAAAACATTTCCCATTAGAGAGAGGACACTGATATTCTCCATTCTCCTCTTCGACTGAACATCAGCAGAGCTAAAAATACTAAGTCATTGGAATGCTTCAATGTCTCACACCATATGCTGTGTACAAGCTTAGGGAAGCAATAATTGCAATCCAACTTGCACAATTCTCAGTCGAGCCCTCCTCATCCTCACTAAGATATTTTTAGATGACCTCATAAATGCTTGCATAAATCACAATTTGACGCCTTCAAAATTGATCATGTTCAGCTTCTCTTCAAACAATCGGATGCTGATCCAGAAGTGACTAAAAACTAAGGGTTGGAAGACATAAAACTTTGACTCGCACAGTCTGGACACTTTGGCGAAGCTGGGCAAAATTACAGCTTCACTTCTCCAAACATTCCCCACCAATATACATGTGCTGTTCCAAAGCCACAGCATATTTTGCTTGTGAAATCCAAGACATTGTGGGACTGAAATCAGCCTTACCTGCAGCGGGTATGTCAGAGGGCACTAATTGGAATTTGCAGTAGGAGGCATGTGGAAGGCAGGAACTCTGAAATCATACGCGGGGTCTGCTTCTTGAAAAATGTAAGATGATGAGGGCATGAAAAGAGACAGGGGATGATGCAAGGGGAGAGGACAAGGACAGTAATATTGTCATCGTTGGCATTTAGATGGGAATAGGCCAAGGCAGATGGAGGTATTTGATTTTTGCAAACCTTTGTGGGGAGTGGGGCAATGTGGCAAGAGTAAATTCGAGGAGGTAGGTGTGTGGCATGGGAGTTTATGGAGAGTATGTAGGAGGGGTCGCTACCGATATAAAGACCAGGAGCCACTGTGCAGAGTTGTAAAGCTCTTTATTCACGGAGCGCCGGGGCAGCGCGCACATTCTCTTTTCTCCGGCTCGGCGCCTACAAGATGGCTGCCTTCCGGTTCCTGTAAGCAGCTTCCGGTTCCGTCCTCGCGGGGGAAGAACTAGACCGCTACTACATATCTCCCCCCTTTAAACATTGACCAATAAACAAAACAAATACCCTCAGTCTTACTAGATGTCCATGGGAAAGTTCTTGAACTTCTTGGGTACTCTCACCACACGTCCTGCTCGTGTTCTCACTCCTTCCGTTTCTTTTCCGTCTCTCGGGGTTCTCGGGGTAACTTGCAGTTCCCGCTTGTCGCTCAATACACCTCCTATACTGTCCTGTCTCTCTCTGTTCCTTTCTCCCTCAGTCCCCATTGCTGTAGCTCCGCTTCTGTCTGCACCTTTTTCATTGTGTCCAACCTCCTCCATTGCCATCTCCTCTACTTGCTCATCCATTCTTCCGACTTGCTCTGGTACCCTCTTCGCAGTCTGTCTCACCTTCAGTTTCCCATCTTAGGATTTTGTTGCACTTCGCCATTCTGTCTTGCGACCACACTTTCCCATCACTCAACAACAATCTGGTATATGGTTCTATGATTTGAAGGGGTGGCGTGAATTTGCTTTCTCCTTTTCTTTTTAATGTGGCCACTCTCACCCTCACCCAGTCTCCCTTTGTCAGAGACACCGCTTGTACGTTCCGTCGCTTGTTGAAGTGTTCTGTATATGTCTCTTGCGCTCTCTCTAGATTTCTTTTCACAATCGCAGGAGACCATTTACTCTGCACCACCATATGTCTCCATGCCATGTTGTCCTTTGTGAATGGTTCACGTCCTCTCAAAATTTTGAACGGACTGTATCCAGTGCTCCCTGGTGTGATGCGGTATGCCCAGAGCATCTTGGGTAGCTCCCTTTCCCAATCCTGTCCATCGCTTATGGCCGCTTGAATGGTCCCCATAATGACACGGTTGAACCGTTCAACCAGTCCATTCCCGGCCGGGTGGTATATGGGAGCGTGTTTTACTTCAATCCCATTTCTGGACATGAACGCTTCCCATTTGGCTGAAATCAACTGTGGCCCATTGTCGCATGTAATGATCTTGGGGATTCCCTCCTTCACAAAGAGCGTTTGTAGGAACGCCAGTACTGCATCAGTGTCTACTGTTCCTCTCTCCTCCACTTCGGGCCATTTAGAGTACCTATCCACCAATACTATGTAATACTTCTGAATCCCCTCCATGTTCAAAATGGGTCCTATTATGTCTATGGATACCATCTCCCAGGGGCTGCTGGGAATAAGGAACTTGCCTAGTTGTGGTCTCACAAGGGTTTGTGTCTTGCCTGCCTTGGCGCATGAGTCGCATTCCCTCACATACCTCTCCACCTGGGCATCAATGGCAGGCCACCAGTATGCTTGTCTGGCCAAGGCTTTTGTCCTCGTTATCCCTTGATGTCCCTCATGTAGGATTGCCAACAGACGTCCTACTAGTCCTTGGGGAGGGATGATCTTGTCTCCTCTCCACAAGAAAATGGGATTCTCTCCCAGTGACAGTTCATCTCTTATCTCCCAGTATTTCTTCAGTTTTTCGTCTAGATGCCTTTTCCCTGGCCATCCATGTGTCACATATCCCTTTATGGCCTCCAGGTCCTCATCTTTCTGATATGCCTCAGTCCATTCTTGTCCACTAATCACCTGTTCCACATCTTGCAGGGTAGCTACCATGTACCCCTCCCATCCCGGGGTGTCTTGTTCTTCTGCTTTCTCTTTAGCTGCCGCTCTGCTCAAAAAGTATGCAACTTTATTCCTGGGGCCTGGTATAAACTCCACTTCATAGACGTAGTCTAGAAGTCTCAATGTCATCTTTGCTATCCTTGGAGTGGCATGCGCATGACCGCTTGATGTAAGCACCTTTATCAGCGGCTTGTGGTCCGTGCGAACTAAGAACATGGTTCCCCACAGGAATTGCCTGAAGCGTTCCATCGCCCATACCACAGCCAGCATTTCTTTCTCGATAACACTGAACTTTTCTTCATTCGGTGCCAATGTTCGGTAAGCGAAACAGACGGTGGATATCTCCCCACTATCTGACTTTTGCATCAACGCTGCTCCCAATCCACGGTCGCTGGCATCAGTCGTGAGTATGGATTTGGCTCTTTGGTCAAAGCCCTTAAGGGGAATGGCCTCGCTCATTTCCTTCTTTAAGGCCTCAAATTCCTCCTGTTCCTCTCCGCTCCATTTGAATCCGTTTCTCTCTTTTAGCAGTTGACGCATGTGGTGTGTCTTTGTGGCAAAATTCGGGATAAATTTGCTATAGAATTCCGCCATGCCGAGGAATGACCTGACATCTTCCTTCTTTTCCGGGGCTGGCGCTTTCCTTATCGCCTCCATGTTTTCTCTCTTGGGCTCTCTTCCTTTCTCACTAATTTCATGCCCCAGGTACGTCACTGACGGCTTCCCAAATTTACACTTCGCCCACTCAGCGGTGAGGCCATTGTCTTGTAGCACCTTCAGGACGGTGTGGACTTTCGCATTGTGTTCAGGCATCGACCTTCCCATTATCAGAATGTCATCTTGGAAGTACTGAACTCCCTCCACCTGTTTAAAAAGCTGGTGCATTAGTTTTTGGAACACTGCTGCTGCAGATGCTAATCCGAACGGCATTCTCAAGAATTTATAACATCCGAATGGTGTTATGAAGGACTTGAGGTGGTTGCACTTGGGGTGTAGTGTTACTTGATGGTAGGCCGAGGACAGTTCTACTGTGGAAAACCACTTGATTCCTTTCGTTCTCGCGAGCATCTCGTTAATGCGTGGGAGTGGGAATTTGTCAACTAGAATATTTTTGGTCAGTTCCCTGAGGTCTACACACAGCCTCACTTTCCCGTTGGGCTTCTGTGCTACCACCAAAGGCGACAACCACTCTGCACTCTCAATCGCTACGATTATACCTTCTTTCTCCAATCTGTCCAACTCCTCTTGCACGGCCTCTCTGCAGCGAAAGGGTATGTTCCGAACTTTGTGGCTCACGGGTGTGGCTCCTTCCTTTAGACATATCATGTGCTTAAACTTGGCTAACTCTCCAATCTTTCCGCTGAACACTTGGGGGTACTCTCTCTTCCACGCTTCAACTTCTTGTCCTCCCTCCGTGTCCATCAGCAATACTTTCTCTATTCCTCCTGGATTGAGTTGGATCCCTAGCGCGCCTTGATCTTTCCACCCTAGGACCGAGGTTCCTTTTTCTGCCACATACAACTTACAGTACGCTCGCCGTCCTCTAAATTCAAATGGTAACGGGCAGTACCCCAACATGGGTATTCTTTGCCCCGTGTAGGTGACTGGTCTCAGGTCCATTGGTCTCAACTCTTCCTTTATGTCCTTCAGGAATTTTTCTTCCCACACTTTCCTCTGGACTATTGTGATGGGAGCTCCTGAGTCGGCTACGATGTCGACTTTCACACCTCCTATGCTCATGTTGAGTGTTGGTCTGCTGGATCCTTTGCAATCCACATCCAGGACTTGGTCGTCTATATACAAGAGCTCCTCCAGGTACTCTTCTTCCGCTTGTGTCTCTTCTTCTTCTGGAGTGGCCTGGTCAATGTATTTAACTGCCGCCCCTTTGGGCTTACGCCTGCACACCTTTTCGTAATGTCCAAACACGTTGCAGAACGCACATCTGGCCCTGAATGCCGGTCACACTTTGTCATTTCCTAGGTGAGAGGTGCTTCTGCACCTGTAGCAGCTTAACCGTCTCTCTCCACTCACCGTTTTTGACGTACCAGCGGTCTGTTGGCCCCGCTTGGTGTGTGTGTATCTGGGTGGGCCTTGATGTTTGGTTTTGTCTCCCTTATTGTGCACCATCACTCTGCACACGGTTTGTGTGCTTCCTGCCTCCTTCCTGGCCGCTTGCGCACATCTTTTAGAGAGCTCTGCTTTCTTGACCAATGCCCAAACTTCTTTGAGAGGTGCGTCGCCATTCACCCACAGCTTCTCCTGTATTGTCGTGTTGGATGTATGCATGATAATCTGATCTCGTACTAGGTCGTCGTGCAGGGTTCCAAATTTGCAGGTGAGGGCTGATTTTTGTAACGCTGCAACGTATTCATCTATGGTCTCTCCGTTTTTCTGCTTTCTTTGGAAGAAATGGCTCCGATCTATGGCCACACATACCACCGGCCTATAGTGCGTATCCAAGTCTTCTATCGCGTGCCGGAACACATCTGTGTCTGTCGGATCTCTCTCATGGCCTTCACCAAATTGTCAAACACCCTCAGGCCTTCTGGCCCTAGATTATGCAGGAGAATCTTCCTCCTCCTTGGACTGGAGTACTCCGCTTCGCTCTCTTCCTCCAATGTCTCCAAGTAGTTCAGGTAATATCTCTTCCAGTCCTCCCACGGCATCGTGGGAGCTCCTCTCTTTGGGAGGAAGGGCATCATGTTAGTCAGGGAGGAGAATGGCGTGGCCATCTTTCCGTTCTCCTTCGGGGCTTCCTGGGCTGGAACGGCGCGGTTGGGCGGGCTTCCTGGCGCCTGCCTCGCGTCCGTTGTGTGTCCTTGGTCTTGTCCGCTGTTCATACCTCCCGCTGCACCCCTGGCGTCCAGGGTAGCCTGCTGCCTCGCCTCTGCTGCTGGGCTCCCCACGTTGTGTCGGCTGATCTGCCAGCTTTTAGCGGCGTGGCGCTGCGGTAGAGACTGCTGTGCTTCTACACCCTCTATTGTGCCCCCTTTTCCTGGCCTGGGGCTTCCTTTGCGTCCCTACGGCGGCTTTTGCTTCCGTGGTGTGCTCGTGCCACCGTACCTCCTCTTACCGGAGTGACTACGTATGTGCCTGTGGTGGCTCCTCTATGTCCGGCTCAACTGGAGTGCTGTCCACTGAGGGCTGCTGCGTCTCAGTCCCTTATCACCGCTCTCCGCCCTCTGCCTCGCTCCGAATGTCTCTTTGCGTGCTCCGTGGTGGCTCGCTCACCCTTTTAGTGATTTCGGCCCCTTTGTGTGTCTTGTGGGGCTCTGCACAACGTGTGAACGTTTTTCGTCGCGTTCTTGTGTTTTCGATGTTTTTTTTCTTTCTTTTTTTTTCCGTTTTTGTCTTCACTTCGTCGTGTCCCGCCTCATCCCCATTGTGGGAGGGGTCGCTATCGATATAAAGACCAGGAGCCACTGTGTAGAGTTGTAAAGCTCTTTATTCACGGAGCGCCGGGGCAGCGCGCACTTTCTCTTTTCTCCGGCTCGGCGCCTACAAGATGGCCGCCTTCCGGTTCCTGTAAGCAGCTTCCGGTTCCGCCCTCGCGGGGAAGAACTAGACCGCTACTACAGAGTAGGCCTTAACGTGAGGCTTCTTTCTCCTGGGAACAGTACCTTAATAGACCCCTGTGGTTGTGGAAAGGGTTTTCCACTGCTGAAAAGGACCACTTAAAACTCTGTCCTTCATGGGTTGTGCGTGTTGCATATTATCTTTAATTTCAAAATGATTTACTGTTTTTTAAGTAAATTGGTATTATCAGTGGAATACTTGTAATTCCAAGACCTCATGATAAAAGGGTATGGTCGACATACTTGTTTCTATTTGGGATATACTCTTTTCCCTGAGCAGAGCAGAACAATAAAAGTTGAAAGAGGATGGAAAATAATGAGGAATAGGACGAGGAAAAGTAAGGTTTATAGAGTTCTTCTACAACAAGTTAGCATAAGTATTATATAATACAACACACTCCCTCATTACAATTGTGATAGTAAAATTGCTTTGTTCATAGCTGTTTACTTTCATCCAAGGAGTTGTCCAGTTCTTTTCCATACAGCACGTGTAGGAGAGATAGTGTTCCACCTCGCATGTAAATGATTGGTTCCTTCTGGGCTAGGAAATAGGCTTTGCATGCATGTTCCAGGTACTTAGGATGGTCTTACATCCCAGGGAAAGGATGATGTCCAACAGATATCTGTTATTAGGATCGGTAAAAAGTGTATCTTGAGGATCCATTATTAGCAAGGAAAAAAAAGTTAGGTTTAATCTTAAAAAGCTCTTAAATATTGAAAAAAGAATTGTTGATGCAATCCTCTAATTAAGTGAGGGTCCGTATTACAGATTGGGTGCACTTTCCATGTTTGCGCCACAGCACACCTTACACTAGACCAAAAAGACGTGCCTAAACTGATGTAAGAATTAAACAACAAATTTACTCTACAAGGGAGAAAAACTCATTTCAACCTGAGATGTTGCTAATCAATAGCGATTTATTCATTCACAGGGCACCACAAATGTGGTACCTGTGTGTGCTGCGAGTCCACAATAGAGGGCCCTCTGTTTCAACACAGGGGTGTATCGTGGAAACATGAGACACACAGTAATTGCAAATCAAAATATGTTGTGTACGGAGTCATGTGCCCTTGTGGACTCCTGTACATTGGTAAAACCAATCAAGAGGCTCGTCAAAGAATTTCCCAACATAAATCCAGACTCAGGAATCGGGTGGAGACAGCACCACTGGTCAACCATTGGAATAGAATGTCCCATCAGATTAAGGATCTAAAATGGACTATCATTTCCAAGGTGGAGCGTGATCCCCGAGGAGGTGACTGGGATGCCAGGCTCTCCAAAAGGGAAGCACTCCTTATTGTGAAGTTCAACACGGCTGTCACTGGCCTTAATGAACTTTCAGAAATTTATAAACTCTAATTCATTCGGGCTCCCTCCTGCTTTGTATAGATAGTGGGGATTTCACGAGGTCTGTCCTCACTCTGTGTCTAAGTCGGGTTCCTTCATTGCCACATTTGGCTTTAGAACTCGGCGTCTAACTTTGAAAAAACCGCTGTGCGCAAGAGAACAGCTTCTCCCGGGCAGCTTGCACCCTCCTGCATTGTACAGACAGTGGGGATTTCACGTGGTCTGTCCTCACTTTGCGTCCAAGTCGGGTTCCCTCATTGCAACATTTGGCTATAGAACTAGGTATCTAACTTTGAAAAAACCGTAGTGCGCATGCGCAAGGGAATAGCTTCTGCCGCGGGCCTCACTATTTCTACAGGCAGTTGGTACCGGACCCCTGCTACCCGGCGCATGCGCGAAGGATTAGTGCTTCGGAGACGCCAGGACGGGCGACCAGGAAACCTTTGTCACTAGGTGAGTCCAGTCTTCATAGGGACTAATTGTTTATAACCCCCGGTTCCTTAAATTCTGTTATTAACCCCCAGGCTCCCTTTACAGGAGTCAACTAAATGAATGAAGCATTTCGACCAAAACATTCGTGACGCCCTTCAATTGAGCGAAGGTGCTGCCTCTTTGCAGGTAATCACTTGTACCATCCGATTGTTGCTCTGGGTTCAACTTGGAAACTGGCTTGAAATCCCTGACTAGTTGGCCCTGTGATTTTTATTACAGGGCATTAGCGTGTCATTGTGTTATGTTTTAGAACATATACCGTCCCTGACATATCCTCCGTTCTTCTTAGGCCAAATTTTGGATTCCGCCCGTTTCAACATTTCAACTTAGCAGTGGAAAACATCAATTTCTCGGTATCTGTGGGTTCGCTTGGACACAGCGAGGTAAGAGTTAGTCTAAAAAACCTTCTTTCATTTGCATGCCGTTAAGTGAGAATAATGGAAGGTAATGTCCAATCCCCTTGCCTTCCAGTGTGACAACGCCCCTTCAAAGCTAGAGCGCCACCGGTTGCGCTTCAATACTAGACACATCTCTACACCCTTCAAGTGGCCTTGTAGACCAGCGGGGTAAGCTGTCTGAGGGATTGGTTGTTTACTCTCAAGTCTCTAAAAAGGTCTTGAATGAATTTTCTTACATAGAGATATTTCTTTTTTTCAGATACTTCTTTGGCCCTGATGAGAGTCCCCCTTCTAACTACCGATTGGGACTCGAAACGCGTAGGCCTATGTACAAAGTGTTGCTCCTATTAAATTAAAAAATTGAGAAGCCCAGTGCTTTAATTTGTGTATATACATTGTGTTCTATCAATCAAGTCGATTGAGATTCATCTCCAAGTGTATATATATATATATATATTATATCACAGATGTTGACCGCTTGAGCAACCTTTGTCTTTTTCTTTTTTCTTTTTCCCTTCCCTTCACAAAAAGTTCCCCTCTGGTAATTTCCCAAAATCTTTATTTACCAGTTTTGTGTACATATGGATGTCTGATGTCGAATGATTGTGATATGTCTGACAAGTTGAATGAGTTTTGTTATATTGAATAATGGTGTAGTATTTGTATATGAAATGAATTTTTTTTTGTAAAATAATCACTTTAAATTGAATGAATAAATCGCTATTGATTAGCAACATCTCAGGTTGAAATGAGTTTTTCTCCCTTGTAGAGTAAATTTGTTGTTTAATTCTTACATCAGTTTAGGCACGTCTTTTTGGTCTAGTGTTACAGGTGCTCAGCCTAACTGATTAGAGCCAACTCTTCATTGTTTATACAGCACACCTTACAGCAGGTGCGCAAAAGTGAGCCCTATCATGTAGACTGCGCTGCCCTCAGGACAGCCGCAAACGTGAGCTGATCTCAGAGCAGCGCATTCAAGAGAAGTACGGAGCATCTGTTTAAAAGCTGCTCCATGTTTCTCTATGCAGGCAGCAACCCACCTGCACTTTAAAGAGGGATTTGAGATCCCCTTGCAGGCTGGTGCAGACATTGAAATGTGCGCCCTGCAGCCATATCAGAGGTGCAGTCGAGGCCCTACGTTTAATACTTAAGAAATGCAAATAAAGATGCACATTCCAATAAACTCTTCGTTCCATGAGAAAAGTTGGGCTGGATGGCGGCTCACATCCTTGCCTGCCACCCTTCTCCCACTTGGTGAAGCCCCCTGTGCACTTACTTCCGTGACTCACCTTCCAGCAGCCAGATGATGAGGCGGTCCACATTCGGTTCTCCGTCTGCCATTTTGGGGCCCCCAACCCTGTCTCTGCTCTGGCCCTCCCTCTGTCTACACAAAATGAAAAACAGAGCCTGCACGCACGGAGGCCAGAACAGTGGCCACACAGGGGCCGCCCACAGGTAATGCTCATGTGCAGTGAAACCTCACTGGTGAGCCACCACCATCGATGCAGCCGTCAAACAGGGGATTTACAGATGATGAGGCTGAGGTGATGTGATGGTCACTCGGCTGCTTTACTGAATCACATCCCAGGGACTGATGGAGTTAAGAGAGAGAGCAGCTGAGAGAGTTGGGGAAAGAGGTCAAAGGTCTGACCGAACGACTACAGACAGTGGGAGATGGCTGAGAAGAATAGAATAGCGGGGGAGAGTGTGGTGAGTGGTGAGCACATCGGTAAACTCTGCTCCGCCAAACTTTATGCTCCAAGCAGAGCGCGGAGTACCAAAACTTGATGAATTCCACCAGCAGACCGTAGTCTACCACCCTCCACCAGCTTCGGTGGGTGTTTCCACACAGCACCCATGGATTTTGACGCTGCCTCACATTTACAAAATCATGTAAACCTGGGGAAGCACCAAATCCGTACGCCTCCCGAAGTGAGCCGTAACAAGGAGTAGTATGTTTATTTGTCCCTGGTTTTTCCTCTTTTTATGTGCATTCTGCAGCACACATAGAAAGAGGAATACAGCTCTTAGGATTGTTTCAGTGCAGGTTTCTGCACAATAACACTCCTGCATGCAACTGAGGCACCCTTGCACCATGATACCAGCATGCCTATGTTGGCGCTAGGCTGCCAAAATGGTACCAGAGCAGAAAGTAAGGACAGAAACGCACTGTATTGCATAAATACTGTGAATTCCTACCCTTTCACTTTGGCGTAGAGCATCACAGGAAGGTGATTTGCTGCACTGCCCTACGCCCAAATACCGTCGTTGAGGGCCAAAGTGAACACTGCTTGAAAATGAAGCTATGAGATCTATGATCGATGGGTGTCAGTATATTATCATAGTCTTTGACAGGGCCACTTTTAGTTTAAGAAAGGTATATCATTCCACGTTATGTTAGTGTTATGTGGGTTTCAAGTTGAAAAATGAAAGAGGTGCTTATTTTGAACCTATTTGTTTTAGGGTATATATGCTTTTGATGTCCAGTTAGTACAATTTATGGTGGACCGATTTATATTAACTGATTTATTTTTCCATATTGATGCATGGTAGGACTGTTTGAGTTTAGAGGTGGACTTCAAATCTATTAACAAGATCGTTTTCTTTGAATTATGGAATATGGTGTCAAAATGATGCAGTGTTTTTAGTAGATGTAAAAAATTAGGCAAAGCTGGAGTGCTGCAGTATTTGCTTCTCTACCTCAAGCTACATAGTTTGGTAATGGTCAGTTTGGGTCAAACATCGGGGCCTCATTTATGAGAAGTGACGCATCGCTGCGTAAAAGCAGCGATGCGTGACTTCTCAGTGCTCCCTCCTTGCGACATGATTGATGCATCATATTTACTGTATGATGCATCATGTCGCAAGGAGTTACAGACACGTCAGTACTTCCGACGTATCTGTAGGTTGCAAAAGTGACGCACCGCAGCGTAAAAGTGACGCACAGCCTCATAAATGAGGCCCCTGAAGTTTTGTTTAAAGAGAAAGGCGAATTGATACAGGGTGAAATCAGCCAATATAACTCCACCTTGGAATTTGGGTAGTCTTAATTTTTTAAGGGAAATCCTAGGTCTCTTACAATTCAAGCAGAATTTATTTAAGATGATATCTAGTTTGGAAAATAAGTAATCTGACAGTGTTATAGATATCATAGAGAGTAAATAATTTATCATGGGAGTAATCATCATTTTGATTCAAATCTGCCCCAACATGCTAAAAGAGATCATACACTTTCTGCAGTAAGAGATTTAGTTTATCAATATATTCTATACAATTCTCAGGGTCAATGTGTTTAGTATTGTCCTACAAGTCTGTATAGAACTCTTTAAAAATTCCAGTAATTCTTTCTGGGTAAAATTGTGTGTTGCTGTCTATAGCTTTATGCAAGATATAAAGGATTTTTTTTTGTTTAGCTTTAAAATTGGCTTCACAGAGTCTAATACTTTTCTGTTCATGGTTTCATACACCCAACCTCGTGCTCACAATTGTATTACATACCATTTTTTTATTATTAATGTAAGTAAAGACATTGCTACTTTTGTTTGATTGTCTGTGTTGCAATTCAATAGCTTTAATATCCTTTTCCAGTTTGTCAAGAGATTAATTGATCAGTTTAGTCATGTACAATTTAATATAAGTGAGACTCTAATTGTGGCCTTCAGTGCCTCCCATCTAGAGAGCAATGATGTGTCGGAGGTAGAGTTGTTATCATATTATTCAATGATTTACTTTCATACCTTATTTCTATGGTTAGGGTTGTTTATAATTTCATCATTGAATCACCAAAGATTATGTTTAAAAAAAGGTTCACCCCAAATAAGTGATGAACTGATACATGAATGGTCTGATATGTGTCTAGGTTCTAAACTGGTTTTGATATCTATTCCTCGACTTCTGGGGCTCTCCATAGTGACAATAGAATGTATTTACTGGAGTGGCATCCATGTCATAGGTGGGTTGGAATGCTTAGATTCAAATGGACTAACATTTGCTGAGCTTAGCTGCTGGGATATAGATGGGATCTTCTTCGCATGGAATAAACTTACTCCTTGAAGTTTACATCTGCTTTGACTCATCCTTTCAAGCATCCTAAGCCCAGGATCCTACACTGGTTACCTTAATGTAACATTTATGATGACCTGAGATTATTAGGTAGTCAATTCTTGAGGTAGGATTGGTGAGATGGTGAAAATAAGTTGTTTTTCACTACTATCAGGCCTACCTCTCCCATAGTGATAACATTTGGTTGGGAACATGTAAACATTTCATGTTTGGCGTCTGAGAGATTGTAATTGAATATCCTCTTCAATGTTAAAGTCAGATTTTAAGTTACTATTTTGAACATGCCACTTTTAGACAGTTTACATTTTGGCTGCCCTAGCTATTTGGTGATTGCATCTTGGTCTCCCTCACATGACTGGGTGTAGTTGGCAGTTAAACTTTGTTTGATCCTCCCAGACAGCTGCACAATAGAGTGATTAGATGTGCCTGCATGAGCCATCAACTGCCAGGACGAAGGGTAGAGCTACATACAGCCCCACTTGTGTCATTGAATAGCATGTACGCTGCCTTCACAGAAAAATCCTGTGACCACTGAATTGTTCCTGCAGCAAGCTTCAATCCAGGGCTGAGGAGGTAAGAAACTTCACATACTTCAAAGATTATTTTATGGAAACTTACCCTACTTCAAAGAAGGCAACAAGTATAAAAAGGACCCTTAGACCCATTCTTCAGTATACATCTGGATCTGTGGAAGGCGCAGCATGACTGCTGTACCACTCTGCAAGAAGGACTGCTACTCTGTTGCAGTGCTGTCCTGCTGCCTGAGTGAAGGACTGCACCTGCCTCTTGAACCCAGGACCACCAGAGTTACTCCAAAGGCTAATTGTCTGGCCTTCTGATCAGAGCCTCTGGGACACAAAAGGGTCCAACCTCCCAGGACCCGGCACCTGGGCTCAGTCTGCTGTGAGTCCTACCACTCAAGTGGTACCGCCCCAGTCCTGTAACATTGGAACTTGCCCTGAAGCTGCTATGCCAATCCAACTGTAGTTCTGAGGGCAGGGGGAACACATCACAACACATCTCCTCACAACCTCACTTTGGAACCGGCACTGCTACACATCCCTGACACAGGGCTTTGCATCACAGTCTACAGTCCACTAGAAACTATTGCTGAGAGACGCATTCTCAAAGCAGGCCTTCACATCCAAATTCCCTCATCGACTGTATCCTCGACGACGATGCAAGACCTCATATCACAGCCTCATAACTCCTCAGAACCAACGCTGCAAGACACATCCTTGACCCGGGATCACACAATACTCCACAATCAGGATTTAAGGTACTTTGCTCAGCTGGTTTAACATGGTGTTACGAAGTCACTCACCTGCTCTCCGGATTGTTTCTTCCTCGATGCCACTTGTTCCCAAATCCCTCCAGGGTCTACCAAGATAGCAAGGAAATTCACACCTGTCACATTGGGAATCCCTCAAGGGAAAGGGGAGTGGGAGTGGGAATCAAAGAAACACTGGATGCAGTCCAAGGCTTACTTATTTTTGGGCCTGGTTTAAAGTACCTACAATGTGATTCCAGCAGTTCATTAACATTTATTTTGACCTTCCGTGATTAGTCTAACTTCTTAAAATACTTCTTACAAGATATAACCTAGCCAAAGTATAAGGCCCATAGCATCACTTCTTAGAGGAATTATAGCAGTAATCTGTTTTCAAAGTTGTTCACTTTAAATGACATCAATAACGTTTTTAAAACTCTTAATACAAGGATCTATGGCTAGTGATTAGTGTGGTTAGTTTGTTATCCATTAAATCTAACTTAGCTAACATACCTTGTATAACTGCCAATGTAGCTCCAAAGGATTCAAGTAACTAAAAGATAACAAACAAAAAAAAGGCAATACGACATGTGCACAGCTACAGCACTTTCTTTCTATTGCACAATATACAGATTAATTTCTCAGCGATTAATCAGTAAAACTTTTTAGAGAACTGCTGTCTCTAACTTCGTTTTTACCACAATGTTCATAAAAGGCTTTTTAAACTTTACTAAAGTTTTCTGGAGTGCCCAGTCTCTGTTACTTTAATCTTCCAATGTCTTTGAATCCATTTTCTCAAACAAGTAAATAAAGATCTTACCGGAGTCTTTTTATAATGTGTACTCCATTTGTTCAAATACCGTCTTATTAAACGCTGTCTGTCCTTTGTTTTCTTTTTCAGGGAACCGAAAGCAAGTTTACTGGAGGTGGGGGGTGGGGGGACGATGTCCAGGAAACCGGAAGGGATGTCGGAGCCAGGGGAGGTTTAGGTTGACTTCCTCCGGTATGCGGAGGAGCTTGATAATTGGGTCCGGGCGCGGAGATGAAATCGGGTCCAGGTTTCAAATATGCGCTGAAGATTTCAGGAATTAAGCGAGAGTTGAGCGCAGACGGGTCCAGAGGCTGGTGAGTGTCACGAACTGTAAGCGAAGCACCGGGGAATAGACAGGTGGGGTTTTTATAGGGGAGGTGTCCGCATGCTGGCAGGTTTACCTTTCACGTGGCTTTCATTAATATGCACAAGCAAACTCCTATTGACTTCACGTGGCAGAATAATTCAATATGAGCAAGCGAAGACTTGGACAATTGTTTATGCATGCACATGTTATCATCAAAACATTTTACACGTGGAAGATGTTGGAAATCATCTAAGTACCCAGAATAAACAATAATCACTGGCAAAACCAACCCAAGAACTGAGCACCTAAACACTGACACTTCTGAATGATTAAATGTTCATGCTTTTAAAACAAGAATGTGTTAACTCAGTGCAGTCTACGCCAATGATGAATGCCCAATTGCTGCTGACTGTAGTTTTCCCCTAACAGTTCCTCCCACAAAGGTCTTTGTACTGGGTGGGGTTTCTCAGGATGTTGAGCATGGAAGGACCTAACTAATGTGGGAGCATGCACATGCATTTCTGGTTCCCAAGATCTTTTTGACTCTTCATACCCCTTACAGTCTATTAGATAATGGAGGCATCCACGCATACGTTTGACATCCAAAATTCGATTGTGTGGATGAATCATGTGGCGTGAGCAGGGAAACATGAAATACGGGGTAGATACCATAATCTTTGGGCAGGATTAACCTCACGGAAACTGGATCTATAATCTTTTCGATAGGAAAAGGCCAATGAATCTTTGTTTTAACTTCTTAGGACCTTTTATCTGAATGTTTCTGGTTGACAACCAGACAAGATCCCCTGTTTTATAAGGTGGTGTTGGTGTTCGATGTCTACCAACAGGTGTTTTGATCTTTTGTTTATTTTTGGCTAAACTCCTTTTTGCTTGTTCTTGGAATTCTTGTAATTTTTTCAGTCTCTCAGTAACTGCAGGCATGTTTGTACTCTCTTCAGGGAATATAACCAGAATAGATCGTGGATGCAAACCAGTTAAAAAAAATAAAGGAAAACAACCTAAAGCTGCGTGGTTAGTGTTGTTGTACGGGAATTCAGCTAACGGTAAACCTCATCCCATTGAGCTGACACTGTTGAGGTCAGACATCGTAAACTTTGCTCTAAATATTGATTAACTTTTTCGGTCTGACCATCAGTCTGTGGATGGAAAGCAGTAGACAAGGCAATTTCTATTCCCAATTGTGGACAGAACTGTTGCCAAAACTTTTAAACGAATTAGGGGCCCCTGTCTGAAATTATTTTACTGGGAAGGCCGTGAAGTTTTACAATATTGTTCATGAAGATTTCTCTAAATTCAGTTGCATATGGTAATTTAGATAGAGGAATAAAATGTCCCATTTTAGACAACAAATCAACCACTACTAAAATTGTGGTGTAATTGTGGGACTTTGGCAAGTATGTGATGAAATCTAGACTAATAGTGTGCCAAGGAAGAGGAGGAACTGGTAAAGGTTGTAAAAGACCCATGGGCGCAAATGAGATTATATCTGTTGTGCACATACAGGACAAGTATTAACATATTGTTGGACATCTTGTTTAATTGTATTAGACCAAAAATACCATTGAGATAATAATTCTAAAGTGTTGTTACTCCCTGGGTGACCTGCTGTACTAGAATCATGATTCCAATTCAATACCTGCAATTCTAAATCTCTGTGGGGAATGAAAAATGTATTCTTATGAAAGAAATAGCCCTCATGTATGGTGTTTTGTTTTTGAGATAACCATTGTTGTTGATTCAGCTTATGGGCCTCGATTTTGACTTGATTTAAGAATTTATCAGACTGAGTGATTGCTGTAATTTTTTCAGGTGGGATTATACTTTGCAAATTAGTGGTCAAGACGTTATTCTTATCGTAAACCAATCGCGACAAAATATCGGACAGGAGTTGTTTTTGTCCTGGACGATAAGTGATGAGAAAATCAAATTCACTAAAGAATTGCAACCAGTGCATTTGTCTAGGGGTGAGTGCTTTGACTGTTGAGAAGAACTGAAGATTTTTATGGTCTGAAAATATTGTAATAGTATGTTTTGCGCCCTGTAAATGATGTCTCCATTCCTGAAAAACTGCCTTTATTGCTAATAATTCGCATTCCTCAATGGTGTAATTTTGTTCTGCAGGCAAACGTTTACGCGAATAAAAGGCAATTGGATGAAGATGTCCAGTTCCCAAATCTTTTTGTATCAAAACTCCCCCCAAAGCTGTTTGGGAAGCATCAGCCTCAACCAAAAATGGCTCATCCAGGTCAGGATGAATCAAAATGGGTGCTGAAGTGAAGTCCTTTTTCAGTTTTAAAAAGGCTTGTTCAGCCTCTGAGTTCCATTGAAACTTTTGTCCTTTCTTAAGAATCTGAGTGATAGGTGTGACAATTTCTGAGATATGTGATAAAAAACGTCTAGAGAAATTGGCAAACCCTAGGACTCTTTGTGTGTCTTTAACTGAAGATGGAGTTGGCCAGTTCAAGATTGCTTCCACCTTTTTGGGATCCATAATTATTCCTTCAGGTGAAAGCCAATAAACTAAAAACTCAACCTTGGTTGGGTTAAACACACATTTTTTGAGTTTCACATAAAGTGAATTGTCACGCAATCTCTGCAAAACTGCACAAACATGTGCAGTATGACCTACTTGATTTTTTTAATAAATAAGTATGTCATCGATATAAACCATGACACAGACATCAAGGAGATCATGTAAAACTTAATTAATAAAATACTGAAATGCGGCTGGGGCGTTGCAGAGACCAAAAGGCATTACAGTATATTCAAAGAGGCCGAATTTTGTGCGGAAGGCAGTTTTCCACTCATCTCCTTCCTTGATACGGAGAAGATGATATGCCCCCCGCAAGTCCAACTTTGTATAAATGCTGGACCCCTTAACTTGATTTAAGAGTACAGGAATCAATGGTAGAGGATACAAAATTTTTATTGTTGCCTTATTGATTGTGCGATAATCAATACATGCTCTCAAATCGCCAGATTTCTTCGCAATGAAAAAGAGTGGCGACGAGACTGGTGAAGTTGAGTGCCTTATGAAGCCTATCTCTAATAGTTTGTCTAGGTATTTTCTCAGACACTGATTCTCAGGTTCTGTTAAAGCGTATATTCTACTGCAAGGTAGGACTGCAACTGGGATTAGGTCTATCCTACAATCTTAAATTCTGTGGGATCTAATACATCAGCATAATCTTGGAGCTCACCAGGTATCTGTGGAGACTCATGATTCGAAGCTGCACAAAAAAGGGGCACTACAGGATATTGTGTTTTAGATAACAATGAGTTTTGCAATGTGGAGAATCTAATGTAACAGTTCGCTTAACCCAATCTATTTTCAGGTTATGCAATGCAAGCCATGGTACTCCCAGTATGATGCCAAAGGTTGGTGTATCGATAAGGTCAAACATAGTTTCTTCTGTATGGCCATTTTCACAAACTATCATCAAAGGTGGAGTATGAAATCTGATTAAACCAGAAGATAAAGCTAAACCATCAACTGCCTTAGCAACTTCAGGTTCTGGTTTGAGTATTTGGGCTATCCGCAGTTTATAAGCCAATTCCAGATCAAAGAAATTACCAGTGGCTCCTGAATCAATCATAACGGGTAAACTATGCCTTTGATGAGTGGAGAGAACAAAGGTCATCCTAACAGTGAAATGCTTAGGAGTGTGATTAATGACATTATTGGCATACTGAGAGATCTGTGTAGGTTCTGTTCTCGAGGAAGCGATCTCTTCTTTCCTCGAGAAGACTAGTTTTTCGACTCTTTGGGCAATCCATCTGCTAATGCTATTGTTTTTCTTTTATTTGTTCTTGCAGGACAATCCCTGGCAAAGTGGCCTGATTTGCCACAGTAAAGACATAAGTTACCTTTCCGCCTGCTTACTTTTTCTGCGGTCGAAAGTGGTCCTTTTAAACCACCAATTTGCATTGGCTCATGAGAATTCTTTTCTTCTGTTTCTTTCTTCTCTACCTTAAAATGTAGATTTCTAATGTCTCCTTTGGGTCTTTCATTCTTTCGTTCTCCCAATCTGTGATCCAATTTCATCACTTAATCTACAAATTCAGTGTAGTCTTCAGGTACATTCACTACATGCGCTAAGGAGTCCTTCAAGTCATCTCTAAGAACTTTATAGAACAATAACACCCTCTTATCTTCAGGCCAGTGAGTTTCAGCTAGTAATCTATTAAAATTCGTTACATAGGTTATTAAGTCCTTAGACACTTGACGTAGATTCAGAGGTTCGTTATCTGAAGCCTGGATAAAGACATGCTTGGCGAATAAACTAGACATGGCTGTCTTGCAGGCAGATAAATTATATAATAATGGATCATTGGTGTCAACCAGGGACATAGCCCAATTGGCCGCTACTCCCTCCCAGATAAGAGATGATGAAGGCAACCGTGGAGGTGTCAGAATTGAATATCTGTGGTTTACATAAAAAAAGTGTAATTGACACTGACTCATGAAAGTGGTGTAGCGACTACTATCTTAAGTAAATTGTTCTGGGTTTGCTAGAGGAACTGGAGTTCGGGTGACTACTGTGACTTGCAAAGGTTAATCAGAAGTTTGCCCAGCAGTGAGTTGGGAAGGAAATAAAGTGGGATTCAATTTCAAAGGGGCAGTTACGGGTTTAGTGATGCCTGACTGGGAGTCCCTCCAATTAGTAAATCCTGATTTGGTCCTGTCTAACTCTTGTCTAAGTGCCTGATTCTCTAGTGGCAATTCCTGCATTTCCTCATTTAATTTATGGACCAATTGGATCAATTGCGAAGAATCCATCATATCCTGCTCAAGGTCCATGGTTTCAGAATCGAAGAAGAAGCAAGGGGATTTTTTTGCTTTGCTTTCTGTGACAAAGTCACCCACCTGCTCTCCGGATTGCTTCTTCCTCGATGCCGCTTGTTCCCAAGTCCCTCCAGGGTCCACCAAGATAGCAAGGAAATTCACACCTGTCACCTTGGGAAACCCTCAACGGAAAGGGGAGTGGGAGTGAGAAACAAAAAAACACTGGATGCAGTCCGCAGCTTTTCAGCCAATGAATTGCACGTAGTTTCTCAAAGGATGAAGTATTGCTGTGCCTGGTTTTAAAGTACCTACAATGTGATTCCAACAGTTCGTTAACACTTATTTTGACCTTCCGCGATTAGTCTAACTTCTTATAATACTTCTTACAAGATATTACCTACCCAAAGTATAAAGCCCATAGCATCACTTCTTAGAGGAGTTATAGCAGTAATCTGTTTTCAAAGTTGTTCACCTTAAATGACATACATAAAGTTTTTAAAACTCTTAATACAATGATCTTTGGCTAGTGATTAGTGTGGTTAGTTTGTTATTTATTAAATCTAACTTAGCTAACATACCTTGTATAACTGGCAATGTAGCTCCAAAGGATTCAAGTAACTTAAAGATAACAAACAAAAAAAAGGCAATACAACATGTGCACAGTTACAGCACTTTCTTTCTATTGCACAATATGCAGATTAATTTCTCAGCGATTAATCGGTAAAACTTTTTTAGAGAACTGCTGTCTCCAACTTCGTTTTTACCACAATGTTCATAAAAGGCTTTTTCAACTTTTACTAAAGATTTCTGAAGTCTCTAGTCTCTGTCAATTTAATCTTCCAATGTCTTTGAATCCGTTTTCTCAAACAAGTAAAGATCTTACCTGTGTCTTTTTAAAATGTGTACTCGATTTGTTCAAATACCGTCTTATTAAATGCTGTTTGTCCTTTCTTTTCTTTTTCAGGGAACCGGAAACGAGTTGACTGGAGGCTGGGCCTGTGACGATGTCCAGGAAACCAGAAGGGAAGTCGGAGCCTGGGGAGGTTCAGGTTGACTTCCTCCGGTTTGCGGAGGAGCTTGAAAATCGGGTCCAGGCGTGGAGCTGAAATTGGGTCCAGGCGCGGCTTCAAATATGAGCTGGAGATTTCAGGAATGAAGCGAGAGCTGAACGCAGACTGTTCCTGAGGCTGGTGAGTGTCAGGAACTGTAAGCGAAGCACCGGGGAAAAGAAGGGTGGGGTTTTTATAGGGGAGGCGTCCGCATGCTGGCATGTTTACCTTTCACATGGCTTTCATTAATATGCACAAGCATATTTCCATGCCACCCCCAATGAATCCACATACACAACACCAACAAGGACAAAACTACCAACAAAGGCTCCCTTTTTTAGGGAGAGGCCCGGTAGCTCAGAGGTCGAGGCGGAGAGGAGTAACCTGGTCAGACCAGACACGACAAGTTCAAACCAGGAGTGTGACCAGAGCAAAGTCAGGGTCAGGCACCACACCCTTGTCGTGAACCTAACAGATAAGATCTTAACAGAAAACAAGAAAATATCCTGAACAAGGGCCTAGGCTATGTCCCAACACCGAACCTTGATATTTTCAAAAGAAAATGCGAACTTGCAGAATTCTGTCGAAAACTGAAATTAAAAGCATTTTTCAGGAATCAAGAGATCCCCACCTCAGATGGAGACGCCACTTTGAGGAACAAGTCCAAATTTTGTCCATTGAATTCTCAAATACCCATAGGGATTTTAACATTTGAACAGGCCATTGTGAAAGAGGATGATGGATTGAGCCAGAACGTTAAAAAACCATTCCAGAACGTGACCAGAGCAGAACAACAAGTTCTCAATGAATTGAGGAATGATGGCCAGATTATCATCAAACCGGCTGACAAGGGCGGGGGGATAGTCCTTTTGACAAAAGAAGGCTATGACAAACAATGTATGGACCTCCTTTCTGGCCGGAAGTTCTATAAAATCATTACTGTGGATCCAACACCAAGACTACAGAGGACAGTGGCCCTGATGGTAGAAGGAGTATTATGAAATAATACTGTAAAAGCATGGTATGGTTTCTAAGCCATATGGTGTTTAAAATTGATAAAATATATACATAGACAAAACCATGACTTAACGTACTTAACTGGTGCTCCTAAGATACGCCTACCCCGGTGTACCTAACCTAAGCCTAGTACGTGGGAAGCAGTAAGTGAGCTGCAGTTTAAGTTAAGATAGTTTTTGCCAAGAATCTGAATCAAGAATTCTCTAAGGGTCTAATCAGCTCCGTACCTTGTTTATAGAATGAAGAAGGTCTTGTATCTCTCTCTCAGGACTCGATCTCCCAGCAACCCGCGAGGGTGACCTGGAAACACTGGAGCTGGATTTCTCGGCAGGAGAAAAGACAGCGTCTCTCTCAGTGCGTCAATGGGAGGGTCGGCTTCCTTCGGCACTCGCTACAGCAGGCCGTCGGGCAAGTAGATAGCCGATCTGCTCCAAACCACCGTGTGTTTTGCTAGGGCAGATGCTGGTATATTTATACCTGGAAGGTGCCGAGTTTGACGTAAGGTTGGACATAAGACGTCACTAAGAACTCGCAGTTCTTTCAGGACTCCAGGAGTTCTAGGACAAATCAATACAGTAGCAGGGGGAATACCCGGGCTGCTGGAGGCTTGGTTTGTTTAAGAACGCGTTGTGCTTTCTAGGAGTCTATGGGAGTAGCCTTGCCGTATTTGGACTGCATTGGCTATGACTTAATATGGATATGATTCTTATGCCTTTATAAGGATATAATTTGTTATAACCACATAAGGGCATAAATCTGGAATATTTAAATAGGGTCCTAGATACGTTTACAACACCCACTCCACGTATAATGTCCATCATTACTAAATACTAAGCAATTTTAAACATATGACTATGCATGTGTTTTCCATCCCACCCCAAAATACATAAAATGCATTTGAAATGGTATATACACGAAAAATGAGTCATATACTGTACGTTTTCAAGCAGTGGTATCATTCAGATAATGCATATATAGTATGTTGAAATATTGGCTGAATGAATCACGAAAATTACATTTATGAAATGGCTCTTAATACAGAAGAGAAGGTCGAGACCATTTCATCACATATTTATACAAGATTGTACATGTGCTAGAGGCTGAATCAAAATATTGTCTCTAGAGTTTTAATAATAGAAATCTTGTTCTCTAAGAATAGTTCTACTTTAAGCAGAGTATCATGTGCCAAAAAAAAGGTAAATATTTTGGGAACGGAGAAAAACAATTTCGCTTTCAGGGCAAAAAATAGTTCCACAGTTTTTTAGAAGTTCTGGTTTTCAAAATTGAAGGTCGAATCCAGAGTTCAGGGAACACTATGTGCTCAAAAGTTATTCTCGTTGCTAGGAGAGAACATTAACTCAGATAGGCTGGCAAAGAATTTGTCTACAACAGTAGGTGAAAGTTGGACCAGGTCCGAAAAAGTAGAAATAGTGCAGATAAGAGAAGCATTACTGTCATCGGTGTTCAGATCAGCAATGGTCACAGAGGTTGAACCTGTGTGCCGCTTTCATCTCGTACCTCACCGTCACCTAATCGTAATGTTGAGGTCTCAACGAATGCCGTCATCAGAATGGGTAGCCGCTGGGGACAACACGTTGCATGAGCCGTTACCGAACCAAGCAAAGTATCGATATCCAAAGGTACTGCTGATGGTAGTGTGAGACAGACGTCCAACAAGCATTTTTCTCCGCAGAGTAGGCATCGTAGAACAGGTAGGATGCAATCTTGCCAGATTGGTCTGAATGAAAGTAACCAGGTAGTATTCAGATCTCTTAGCCGAGCCAAGCCGAGTACTTTAGTTATACGGTCTCGGTATCTCATTGCTAGGATCGTTTCTTCCATGGTAGCCTGAGTTTTGTTTGTGGCTGGATTTGCCATATCGGAGCAGAAGGACCAAAAATAAAATTCTTGCTACGAGTCCCAAGATGAGAGGCAGGCCGCCAAACACAGAGTGCACGAAATTCGGGAAGATGCTCAGGACTGCTTCAAAGGGTGCTAATAGTCCCGAAAAAATTGTCTTAAATACATGTGCGATGCCACTGGTATCAGACATGTTTGAAATTTGACCTAACATTTCTACGAAATGCACGGGGCAATTTGTTGATAATAATGCATGTATCTCTCCTGCTGTCCTTGCAACTTGCAGATCATACGTTTCTCTAGACGAGGCTAAAGGCACAGTTGTTTGTAAAAGAATGGATTTCATTCTGCTTAAAGTATCAATTTGAATAGAAGAGATATTCAGAGAAGGCCATATCGTTGCCTCCTTGTCTGGTTTGCTGTTTGGATACAATACTTGCATACATCAAGTGACCATGGAAGTTACACTGACGAGGTAGGCCCTTCCTGGCACCATGCCACAACAGCTGCGGTCACTTATTATAACGTAACTGCCGTTGGAAAGTTCAGGTGGCATGAAAGTTTATTTGAAGAACCTTCGCAGGCTCCATGCAAGTTAATTTCTTGACACAGAAGTGTACCGCTTAGTGAATTTTTACAGTTGTTACCACTAAGAAATACCTCTTTTTCCCCCCACTGTAACATTTATGTGTATAAGGTAGATTCCAAGTCGACTTGATGTAACCTTTACCCAACCTTTCATACAGGCCTGCTGGTATATGCTTTTGGCAATATTGAGACTGAAAAGTCGTTATCGGGATTGTAATTGTGCCATGTATTATCCATTCAATGACGGGTCTTTCAGAGACTGTCAATGGCAATCTTTCTAGTTTTTCAATGCTCAGCACCGTATAGTCTGCTCCTTTTTGTGCCAAAGAGATTTGTTTATCAGTAAGGTTAAAGATAGAAAATAATGACGTTGTGTTGATTAGACGCCATGGCACGTAGCCTGAACGGAGGTTTTGTAACGTCCAGCCTAACTGTACAATAGAACGTAATTGGGACTGGCCATGTTGTAACATTAGCATATCCTGTTCTATTATATCAATAGCAGATGATACAATGCTGTCCAGTGAATAAATTCTGAAGGATAGAGTCGTTAGCCCATTGTCCACTACAGACAGTGATTTTTCCAAATGAATACAATCAATTTCTCATATTTTTTCAGTAGTTTCAATTTGCGTTACTTTCCAAGCTTCGTTGTAAGCAGCGTATATACCGGCGCATATGAAACGTTTTTGATGCTGTTTGCGAGGTCCCAATATGAAATCTCGCAAGTCAGCCCCTTCTTTAAGTAAAGTCAAGTGTTGTTTAATTTCAGGCAGTGTGGATTTCTGTAGCCACTCAAGGCATAGTTTCCCTACACTGTATGTTGTAATTATCCCTGGATGTTGTCTCTGGGAATATCTTGGGTCTGCCCTTTTCTGTTTGAACCCCTGTCTTTTATTCAGGAATCTATCTTGACAGTTATTAGTGTCTGTGGGCCAGATCAACAATTTCTCCAATCAGGATATGTTCTGTTTTGTTGTAAAATATGGGATACATCTATTCCCGCATCTGTAGAGCTATTACTATCAGGTATGGGCTTTGGTATAGACGGTTTGTTTAAGTCCTTGATCTTGGCTAGGCCAAGACAGGTTGTTTGTTGAATGGTGTCATTCAGGAACATTATCTGTTCTGGGATCATGCAGGCTCTGAATAATGATTCTAAACCTTGTACCTGCCAATCTTTTGTACCCCAGATGGTTTTTGTTTCAATGTTGTTTTTCCAATATTCAAAACCAAATGTAGACATTTTTTAATAAACTTTTGTGGAATATATCAATTTAGTGTTTGTCAACATGTTTTTCATTCCTGTCTTATTTAATATTTTAAAATAAAACGTTTCTGGATCAGTGATGTTAAACCCTGAGAAGTATGTGAATTTCTCATAAAATGTTTTTGAGCTGCCTTTTGGCGGTGTTGGACAATGTTCCCATTGATTATAAGTAAAAACATTTCTAGGATTAGCAGATTTATGCAAATAGTGATGCCCATAATGATTAAAACAATACATTTCTTCATAGTTTGATGAGCCTTCTAAATAATCATGTTCTGTAAATTTTGCTGACATTTCTAAATCTGACATCATATTATTAATATTTTCAAAGTCCCAATCATCAGAGAAAGTACTAGGTGATATAAAGTCACTTAATGAAACCTTGAACTGATGTGGATATCTCAACAGTTCAACCGGGCCATAGATGTCGTAATCAGTAGCGTCCCATGCTACACCACCAGGTATAGGAATGGCTGTGATGTTTACTGATGATAGTTCTCTTTTTTCAATGTGAGAAGATCTGTGAGGCTTTAGGACCAAGTTGATGTTCTGACTTGCTATGTCCATTGTACTGTATTTTCCTTCAATCATTCTTCCCAAGCTTAAAACCAAAATGAGCCAGAGTAGGAGGAAAAGTACACCTAACACAATCCATAATTCAATCCATGGTGAAATCAGATATGTTTCTTTGAGTTGATGAAAGAGTTTAGTCATTTTTTCTTTGAAAGTTTTAGTTGCTGGCGTTTCTTCATGTTCACTTGGATCTTCAGAAAAGTCATCAAAATTGATGAAGTAGCCAGATGCAGTTCTGTCAATTGTTGCAATTGCTTCCGGATTCTCATTAATCTTTGCAGTTGTATAGTCAGAGGCTACATCATTGTAGATTGGTGTTTCTTGACGAATTGTTGCAATTTGGGTTTCAAGAGGCACAAGTTCCATGGCTTTGTTGCATAGTCCTTTTTTATTCACTGTAGGTTTATCAAATGTGATTAGTCTCTCAGTTTGAACCTCTTGAATTGTAGCAAGGTTTGGTCTTCTGCTACATCTTGGGAGTCCACTGGGCCTACTACTTTTTATTGGCCACATGATTGTGGTTTTACCAGGTCGATTGATACAACTCTGTTCTACTTTTTACCAGCAAGGGGTGGTAGTACTACTGATCTTGTTCCGCTGATAGCTAAGACAGGTATTGCTTTTCTGTAAGAAGGCCCAAATTCCTTCTTCACCGTGATCTTTTCTCTGACCAGATCCCCAATCTTTGGAATCCAGACAGGTCTTGCTGGGACAGGTGTTATTTCTTCAGTGGCCGTTGGCTTTAGCTGTGTGTTACTTAGACTTCTTCTTGTTTCATTTAAGTCCTGTAAAACAGCCAAACGATCTTTGATATCAAAGATTTTTTGTTCTACCACTGAAGTCTGACTATCGAGATCTTCGATTATCATTCCAGTACCAAACAAAAGTTCCTACGTAGTGATTCCCCCCAGAGAATGTCTTGGCAGATTATTAAGACTATGTTGGCCACTTGTTAGATGTTTGACCCACCCATCACCCGAACCTAGTGCCCTCGCTGTTATAGATTGCTTTATGTTTTTTTCTCTCCACTACCACATTTCCCTCGGGATGGAATGGACTAGAGTACTGCAATGCAATGCCCATGCTGGCCATGGCCTCCTTGTAAGCTTGAGAGCTAAACGCAGGACCCCGGTCAGAATGTAGCATGCCAATTGCGTATGTGCCGATAAAGACTCGCAAATCTTTCATAACAGTTCTGGCGTCAGCCGAGCGCTGGGGCCACATCTAAATGAATGTCATCTTAATATTTATGGAATCGCATTTTTCCGTGTGGATGTCTGCATGTAGATAGCCTAATGCTGTCTAATAGAGGTGTCTGGGCTGGTATCTGGTCCGGTTCACAACTGCGATCTCTGTTGTAGTCCTTACAATCCATTGCAAGTTATAAATTTGCACGCTCATCACCGGCCACCAGTATTTTGATTGTAATTCTATTAGAGATTTCAAGATCTCTTGGTGCCTCAAACCCATTCCCATGTGTGCTTCTTGAATCAAGTAAGCCCTCCGGTTCGTGTTTGGAATTACTCTGTCCCCCACTCCAGGGATTCGAGCAAAAGGAACGGAGTTCGCATCAATTATGTATCTATTATCGAGTGGATAGTTGAGAGGTAATGCTGCATAGTCGCCTTTTAATGAGGCTTTTACTGCCAGCATGGTTTCTCCATCTATTTGTTTTTTAGTACGCTTTTTTGTAGCTACAGAAGCCGGTTTGACAGCTGCCGTTGTGGCTCTGTTAGCCAATTAATTCCCTGCAACGTGAACGCCATCACGTCGAAGACTCTGCGTATGTATCACGTGAGTCTTTCGTAGTTCTTTTTGTAAAAGAACTACTTGTTCCCATAGTTTTTTATGCTTTATTGTGACACCTGTCTCATCTTTGTAACCGTTTTCACTCCAGGTCTGCATGTATTCATTGTAAGACTGGACGCAATAATACGAATCGCACAATATTAGTGTGGGGAATTCGCGATCGGCATTCTCAAGCGCCATCTTTAAAGCTCGTATTTCAGCTCGCTGAGCTGTACAGTTTCTAAGTGATTCAGTTTTAGTGACCATCGGTCTGAATTTACCTAAGCACCAGCGACCTTTAACAATCGCGCATGTTGTATTGCAAACTTGTTTTTCCACAAAGTAGTGTTGTGCAAATATGTCCGTGTAGATTACACTGTTCGAGAGGCAGAATTTCGATTGACAGAGGACATTCATGTTCATATTCTAGATGTTCTAGTTTTTTTCATTTTGGGATCAAATGCGTGTTTCACGTCTGTTGCAGCAAGAGAATTTTCCCATTGTATCCATTTTGGATCTAAAGCTTTAGCATTCGGAATGTTTGGTCTTGTTACTGCCTCAAGGGCTGATACTGCTGTTAAAACAGATATGCTCTTCCCTTGGGCTAGGGCTCTTTCTTTTGCTACAGCAGTTTGAACCGCGGTCAGAATTTTTCCAGTAGAACTGAATTTCATTTCAGCTTGTGTGTACAAGTGTGATTTATAAGCTATTGGTACCGTTTCTCCCTCATTAGAGGTTAGGTACGTAAATCCGCATCTTCCTGGGATGACTCGGATTACAAGGTTGCGTTCATTTGCGCGTGTTTGCAGTTTTATTTTAGTTAACATATCTGTTTGTATTGATCTTAACATTTTTGTGTGTTTCTGAGTCCAAATAATTGGTTTGAAATCAGGTTTTATTAATCCGTAGAGGGGTTTAACCCTGCCTGCATAGTTTACAATGTAAGTTCTTCCGAAATTCAGGAAACCTAGAATTGATTGTAACTTTTTCAGCGTTTTTGGAGCTTGGAGTACTGCACACTTCTCTAAGAAGTTGTCTGCCAGGCTTTTGCCTTCTAGACCGAATTAATTTTGAATCTGTCTTAGTATGTCTGGTATAACCGCTATAGACGGAACACCATGTGTTTTTGTGTATATTGAAGCAAAAACTGTTCCCCAAGTGTCACAGGCTTCCACATGTGGTGCGATCCCCATTGGTAGACAGATTGTCAGAATTCTGTGTTTTTCATGAGGTGTAGTATCAGGAAATACTGCCTCTATCTGAGTAATTTTTTGAGCTAACCAGAACAGAATTTGTTCCCGTTTTGCGGGTAATTTGCCAATGACTGATTGAATAGTCTGTGGTGTAATTTTATTTGTGTTCCCCTGATGAGGGGTGTGCTGTGGAATTTTTATTGCTGGTTGGAATGTTAAAGTCAACATGACATATTGGACCAATTGTCTAAGTATTTTAAATAATTGTTTTAGGTGAACTAAAAGTTCTCCGCTTGACATTCCTTCAATGTCAGGATGTGGTGTATAGCCGGCTAGAACCGGCCATGTGGCTCCTGGTCTACCTAGTGGACCAAGCCTGGTGAAGTAATTTTGATGTTTTAGGGCGCCATTAAACCGGAGCTGGTGCTCTTGGTACGTTAGTGGAATTTCAATGTCCTTCAAAGGAACGTATTCCGTTGGAGATTCCTCTATTTTGTAGTAGTGAAACTCGTGTGTCACAGCATGTGCTGCTGGAAAGTGTATCCAGGAATAGAACACCTCTGTCTGCCGATATTCATGGGCCTCTACCACAAATATGACCGTACCACCTCTTGATGATACTCCATTATTTATAAGTTTGCAAGTTACACTCTTCCTTACTTCCTTACATTGATTGGGATGATTATAGCATCCGGGTCATCTTGCCGGAGACTTGTGTCCTCCGCTAAAACTTGAGTTGCTAACGCTTCTCTTTCCTCTTCACTTTCCATCATTTTGCTGACAGAAAGTTTGCAGAGCAAGTTTCAAAGAAATAAAGATTAGGTGCACAATATTTTGGAACACTGTATCCTTCAACGTTGACTAAACCAAAAACTAATACATAGGAATCTCTTCCTACTAAGTTTTGGCGGATATTAACCTTTCACCCACTCCAGACGTCTATTGGAGTATTTACGGGAAAAAGGGGTCTGTGTGAAAAGCACGACTGAGTTACTCTAGTATCTAGCGTTAAATTATCGCCTTACCAAATGTTGGGCGCTATGTAGTGTAGTTCCTATATTCCCAATAGGCTCTGCGCATTGGAATAACATAAGCAATAGTTTAGACGTAGGACTTAGGTCGACTAGGTCTCTATTGAATATGTTAGACTTAATTATGAATGCCAGCTAGCTCAGAGGTCACTAGAAACTTTCTCGAGTAAACAGGAAGGTGTTAACTTTCCTGAATAGACAAGAAGGGATTAGTTTCTGACAACCGCATAAACATGACAACTTTGCTCCCTCCAGAATAAGGAGTATATCTCCAGAGTCGCGGAAACAATAGATAGCTATTTCACTCAGTCAATCGTGCATGCTTAGTTTCACCAGAAGCGCAGAGTAATAGAGAGACGGGCGTTTTCAATAAAAGAGGTTATTTATTGAACAGTCTTCTTTCTCATGCAAGAGAAGTGAGTTGCCACAATTGCAATACTTGTTATAAAGTAAAGTGCGTACAGTGAAAGGAGTATTATGAAATAATACTGTAAAAGCAGGGTATGGTTTCTAAGCCATACGGTGTTTAAAATAGATAAAATATATACATAGATAAAACCATGACTAAACTTACTTAACTGGTGCTTCTAGGAAACGCCTACCCCGGTGTACCTAACCTAAGCCTAGTACGTGGGAAGGAGTATGTGAGCTGCAGTTTAAGTTAAGATAGTTTTTGCCAAGAATCTGAATCAAGAATTCTCTAAGGGTCTAATCAGCTCCGTACCTTGTTTATAGAATAAAGGAGGTCTTGTATCTCTCTCTCAGGACTCGATCTCCCAGCAACCCGCAAGGGTGACCAGGAAACACTGGAGCTGGATTTCTCGGCAGGAGAAAAGACAGCGTCTCTCTCAGTGCGTCAATGGGAGGGTCGGCTTCCTTCGGCACTCGCTACAGCAGGGAGTCGGGCAAGTAGATAGCCGATCTGCTCCAAACCACCGTGTGTTTTGCTAGGGCAGATGCTGGTATATTTATACCTGGAAGGTGCCGAGTTTGATGTAAGGTTGGACATAACACATCACTAAGAACTCGCAGTTCTTTAAGGACTCCAGGAGTTCTAGGACAAATCAATACAGTAGCAGGGGGAATTCCTGGGCTGCTGGAGTCTTGGTTTGTTTAAGAACGCGTGTGCTTTCTAGGAGTCTATGGGAGTAGCCTTGCCGTATTTGGACTGCATTGCCCATGACTTAATATGGATATGATTCTTATGCCTTTATAAGGATATGATTTGTTATAACCACATGAGGTCATAAATTGGGAATATTTAAATATGGTCCTAGATACGTTTACAACAATGGGATCATTAGTGGAAGGTGCACAGGAAATTTCTATTTCGGACTCATCAAATTTGTCAAGAATTTATTTTAATTCTTTAGAAGTCAAGAACACATGTGTGGAGTCTTTTAGTGTGACTTAGAATCTTCAAGGACCTGCAAAAGAAAACTCTAAGAGCCACATGTATGAATTATTTGTGCAGTCAGAAATGGCAGAATGGGCCATTTCTGACCGCAAAGATGCTTTTACATATGTACAATACACAAACTTTGATTCAGTCAACATGTTACATAAGCACAATTTGTGTCTGCGATTTGATATTTGGAAGCGGCGTGGTTAGGACATCTCTTCCAAATATCAAATCTGAATAGGATGTGTGAATTTTTAGAGACTGAAATAAGGTAAAAAAACATTCGTATTTTAGTGACTCCTTGAAGAAGGTTGTAACCTATTTGCAAATGAGCAGGGATCCACAGAGGACTCCTTTCCCTTGAGGAATGAAAAACAAATATCTTTTAAGACCAGGTAATGGTCCCCTGGACCACTGCCTACTCATAAAAAATAAAACTGCAAAGTTTCACTTTCTTTTTTAAAATGCATCCTGTTTTCCTTTAAGGAAAATAGGTTGTGTTTAAAAAAAAACATTACTTTAGTAAAAGAAAAATCACAGACATGGTGGTCTGCTGACCTCAGCAGAACACCATCCCTGTGAAGGCTGTGATACTCAATGGGTCACATATTGCGGCGTACTTCATTAATATGCATGAGGTAGTTTTATTTGCGACTCACTAGGAATCGCTCATGAAACTAAAAAAAAGTCATACATTAGGAATACCTATTTCCTAATTGCAGGTCAGAGAGAATCACATTTAAGAAATCCGGATTCCTAATGTTACTACATCCGACCCTAAGTTTTTTGCTTTGAGTCGGGTATTAGTGCTAAACTAGCCTACCTGGGGCCATATTATGTATGCAGCACATCTTCCTCTGCCACTGACACTAAAAATAGCCCCCTCCCGACTTAATTTTAGAAAAGCCCTAAAAACGTATCTCTTCAAACAAGATCAGAAGGCATCCTGTGGACTCGTCCAACCTGCCGCAAACATTGCCACTGACTTTTAGCCGGACCTCTATAGCGCCAAGACACCCCCGGGCATGAGTTGCGCTATATAAATTAGATTTACATTACATTCCTGGATTGCGCATGGCGCACCTTTCAAAAGGTGCGCAAAGTGCAAACCAGGAAAATGCCCTACATTATGGTGAATGCAATGTAGCCGCAAACAAAGACTTCCCCCTGAGCCACTCATAGTTTTAACAGTGCAGGCAGCAACTGACCTGCACTTTTAAAGGGGATAAGAGATCCCCTTGCAGGCGGGTGCAGTGAGTGGCTGCACCCACCTGCAAGGGGATGACTGGGGTGTCCATGGGACCCCGTATCCCATGCCAGAGAGATACAATCAGGGGGCGCACTGTCAGTACCCCTCCTGAGAGCTTCTTTGCCTCTGCACCAGTGTCTGTAATATGGCACGGGCGCAGATGCAAAAGGATTCCCTCATTTGCATGGTGCTATGCCCCCATGCAAATGAGGGAATGCCCTCTTGAGGAAGTGCTGCCACTGTTTGTGTACCAGGGCTTTCAATATTACAGAAGGGGACGCACAAGCGTCTGCAGCCCCTTCTGTAATACCAAAGTGGGCACAAATACCCATTGCGCCTCCGGGGCACCTTGTGTAATACAACACCGGGTGTAAACTATATTTTTCGAGAAGTCTTGAAAAATATAGGTTGTGTGACCTTTTTAAGGTGTATGGTTAATTTTCCTCAAATAGTTCAAAATCAGTTTAGTATGTTGAAATCTGAGACGTTTGCAGACTATTGATCGCTGACTTTTTATTTGGAATGTGTCTAGATCCGACACTATGTGCCCTTTCCAGTTCAAAATTTTTTAAAAGGCAGAATGGTTATTTGGGGAATCCTTGGTTCTAAGAAAGTTATACAAGCATTGCTATCTTGGCCTTCTAAGCCTTCAGGTAGACCAACCATACACAGGTTGCCCCTCCTGATAAAATGTTCCAAATCAGTAACCTCTTTTTATAGAGATAGTGATGTATCCATAAGATTAGCGAGTCCTTTCACCTGGTTTCTTTCTCTTTTTCTAGATTACTAATTAGTTCTTCAGCCTCCGATATACTACTATTGATCTTTTTTACTTCATTTTTTATTGTGATTAAATTCTGCTTGCATATTGTCTGTGTTGGTCTTGGTAAATTTTGCCATGTCATACACTTCTTCTAGTTTTTTGAAGATTGTTTCAAGAGTACTAGTTGATTTCAATTTGTTTTTGATAGCTGAACATCGAAGCGGTAATAGGTGACGAGTGAACTATTTCTGCTCCTTTTCTACCATGATGTAGGATATAGTAGAGTTTTAATGTATTTGCTCTTAGTTCTTAGTTCCAAAGTTGGTACACTCTATTATTGAGAGGGGAGATATCTACAATGTGCCCACTATATGTTGTAAAATATTGTTATGACTTTAAATAGGAGTAAAATATTATTTTTTAATTCTCTTATGTGCTGTTTGTATTTGGTACATTGGAGAGCAGAGCAGTGAACAATTCAGTGAGTTTCATTTGCAGGAGTAGTAGTCAAATTGTTGCTTTTATTTGCAGAGCAGAAACTTGGAAGGCACAAAATTATGGAATACTACGTTTAGTAGGTTGTTTTGTTGTGTGGTTACATAGCCCTCAGAAAAGGAACACCACCATTTACATGTTCACATTTAAAGCTGACATCTTTCCTAAATGCTGACTCTTGGCACACATTGGATTGTGCGCCCATATGAGATAATATATTGTGAAATGGATTTGCTTACATTTACAATTCTTCATAGGCTTATTGTCACGGCCTTGAACATTCTGTACCAGTCTTAAGTTCACTGTGTTCAATATTGATGTTTGTTGTTGTCCACTTGGTGACAGCTCTGCAAGGGTAGAATCAATTATGATGGCCTGACTAGACCTCCTGCTTGGTAATATGGGTGAAGTTTATTATATAAACTACCCAATCCTTTGTTTAGACTGAGGAGCATTTCACTGTCACTGACGAGTTTGCCCCAGGCCGAAATTCTTAAAAGGATGATGTTGGGATGAAGGATCCCCTTACCACATCATACCCATGAGGTCAAGCCCACAACCACAATCTCCCGTTAACAATCAAGCCAAAAATCAGGTTAGAGAAATACTTACATGACACAACTGAAATATCAGCGTGCAATAGAGAGTTGCACCTCACATATGAACAATACTTTGTTACCAGTAAGGAAACCAGATCATTCATATAATTTAGTCTTAGACTATAGACAATTGAGCAGTGCCACACGCACGTTTGCTGCACAAAATGAGCATGGTGCTGCACTAATGAACAATATAGCGCGCAAAAAATAAAAAACACATTAGACATCTCAAATGGGTATTTCTACCAAAATAGCTATATTACTTCATTTACTGCCATTGGCTCTTAAAAGCAATGTTGTTGATTGCCACAAGGGTATAAGAATAGCCCTGGATGTTCTTATCCCATGTAACAGAACTGTTTTAACAATTTGATGACAACGCAAGGTCCTATGTCAATGACATATACTTGACGGATGATGACACACTTGGTCAGAGTAGATCACATAATTCTAGGATTTGCTCACATGGCTACAAACTCAATTGTAAAAAGTCAACAATTGCCTATCTCAGTGTCCTGTTCTTGGGATATTGGTTGTCAAGTGAAGGAAAAAGCCTAGGCACATTTCCTAGAGAAAATTGCTCTTTTACAACCTCCAAACACATTGAAAAAACTCCAATCAATTTTAGGCTTTCTAAATTTTGGCAGAACATACATACCAGATAATACACAACAGGTAAAACATATTTTTTATTTAATTTGTCCTGACTTTTCAAGCACACATTGGACACCACAACATATAGAGATTTTGCGTTCAATGCAAGTTGAAATGCTAGCTTCAAAACATTTACACAAATGTGTTAACACCACAAGTGTGGTGATGCACGTAATCATGGGAATCTCATATTACACATATATCACATTCAAATGAGGGTGACACTGTACCAATTGAATATAAATAGCATAATACACTAATGCAGACATGCGTTTTACACTGACAGAATATATATTTACGATAGTACATACGGCCACATGCATCAATGTTGCCATTTGCGAATCCTTAATTGCGAAAATTAAGGAATCGCAATTAAGGATTCGCAAACGGCAATGCATGAATAATTTGCTTTTTTTTAGCGATTCGGTAATTTTCCTTAATTGCGATTCTCTAATTGAGAATCGCAATTAAGGAATTTCTACACATTCATTCCTATGGGCCTATAGGCCCATAGGAATGAATGGGGGGGCATTCTCAATTTGCAATTCATCATTGTGAATTCGCAAATTGAGAATGCAATTTCAAGGTTGCAGGGGTGTCCAAAAGACACCCTGTTGCACCCCTGAAATTTGCTTTTGGATACATCTTACACACACACATCCCCCAAGGGCACGTGTGTGTGTAACATGTAACAAAGAAAAATGCATTTAAAAGCATTTTTCTTGATTTTCGCAAATTACCATGAAGGTCTACTTCATGGTAATTTGCATTTCTAATTTCAAGATTCGCAATTTATAAAAGTATGATGAATTGCATTTAAGGAATCTCAAATTGAGATTCCTTAAATGCATTTGCAATTTAAGAAATCGCAATTGTGCACTTTCTTAAATTGCGACTTTCTGAAAAGGGTTGGTGCATCCCAAATCAGGAAATTGCATTCGCAAACGGCCGAAAAATGCGATTCGCACCATTTGCGAATGCAATTTACCTTGATGCATGTGGCCGATACTGTGTAGGGAAAGAAAGATCATTAGATTAGGGAAAACGAAAAATTGTTGTGACCCTGATTCGAGCCTTAGAGGCTGTCACAAATGCCAGCACCCCATCATGAAAGCTTTACATCCATGATGGATACAGCCAATTCACTAACATAAAAAGATGTATAATATGTCTTTGACTACATTACAGACACAAGCGTACCTCCATTATGAACACGTATATTCTCTGCCCAGTGAAATAAAGCCTCTAGACCATTATGACTTCATAATTTATACTGATGGTTCAGTCCAGCATGCAGTTGGAACTAAACATCAATACTCAGCTGTTTGTGCAGCGGTTAAGGGTAAACTTAGGAATGGAGTATTCCAACCACTTAAAACATCCACGCAGTCACTAAGTGTCCCAGCTGTCTTAACTAAAAGCTCTAATTCTGGCACTTCAGAATACAGATCCGGAATTCCCCATGATTACAGTGTAGAGCTTGTATTATTGTGTCCAGTCTTACAATGAGTATTTACATTATAGGGCCATAATGGATTCAGATATTCTAAAGTGTAAACCATTAGGCATTAAATGCTATGGGGACAGGTGGCGACCCTCAAAGTGAGTTTTTAATGGCTCATGTAATTCACACATTGAGCCACCAATGTGTAGGAAGGCATATTGCAGGAAATTCACTAACGGATGAAGCCGCAAAGGCATTGGTGCAGACTGCTGCCATAGCTGCAGTGATTAGTTCCAGCGGAAGAATATATGGAGACATTAGAAAGGGTGTCAAAGCTTCGAGCTGTGGCACCCCCTTATCGAAAGGGTTGCTAACTAAATACTCCTACCAGCTAACTGCACAAAACATTCCGTTTGCTCTCTGTCCCATTGTGGGGGATAGAGTAATTCCTAATTCAGACCACAGGTTCGGCTGAATCCTAGCAGCAAATGAGGGTCTAGCATCTGCTCACGCAGGGGTGGCAGCTACAATTTCCCTATTGTATTAACTCTACTGATGACCAGGTTTATATAAATAGACTAAAGACTATGGGGCAGATTTACGAGTCCCTTGCGCCACTTTTGCATCATTTTTCCCATGTTAAAAATGATGCAAAAGTGGCACAAGGGGCTTGTAAATCTGCCCAATGTCCTTAACGCCTTAACCGCTGCAGCAATTCCGTCATAGAGCGGGCGTTCTGAAGGGTGGGTGGGGCTGCAATGGCCAACGGTTGTTCGCAGCACCAGGGAGGGCATGCTTCCGTTGGCTCTTGGTCGACAGGAGAACGGAATGGGTTAAATGTGACATTTGTCAACAAATAAAGATTTCCACTACAGCCCTTCCAACACAGACATATCTTTAGATCTGAAGAAAGCCTTTTGCTTCTGTTTATCAGGACCCCTGCATTTTGATGGGTTGTATAAATACATCATGTTTGCAGTGGACTCCTGCACTCGATTCCTTTGGGTATGATCACAGCGATCGGATGATGCTCAAACTGTTAAAAGGACTTGCAAGTCTTCATTGCAATACATGCACAGTAGCCACATTCCATTCAAACCAAGGCCCAGCGTTTGCATCTACAGCTTGCCAGTATACCATGGGAACCTTGAGTGTGGCTTTGCACACTCCTCCCTATATCCTCCAAAGGGAAATGCGATAGAGGGAGGAAAAACAATGACTTAACGCAGTCGTTAACAGCAAGAGTGTTAGATTCAGGGGTCGCTGTTGGGTCCATCACCTGTATGTGGTAGAGAGAGACTTAAACAATCTTGTGCTGTGAGACTCCCCACGAGGTCTTGTTTGGGATTAATATGTGGCTTCCAGACCTTGACAGTCGCAGCACAATGATGGCAGAAAAGCATTTTGATATAAGTTTGGCTGTCTTTCAGGAAATGAACTACTTCAGACACATGTAAATCAGTGAGCTACAGAAACGTTCTTGCTTTGCTCAATTAAAGCGCAACCAAAGGGGATGATGGATGGAGTGTTGAACAATGCAAGCACTCACCCCCAGTCAACTGATCTGCGTTTAATCCATCATCATTCTTTAGCTCACTCCGCCACCCCAGTTCAGACACGGCCATATGCAAATCAGTCTGACCCTCTGCCTCATGGGAACAGTCCAGCCTGAACTGCCAAGCCATGTCTTCTGGCTAATCAGCCGTCATCAGCCAGGCTAGCTTGAATCCAGTGCCAAAGTGAGCAAGGGACCCACGTCTGGGCATACCCTGCCAACTTAGGGCGAACAAAGCAAAACCACAGGAGATGATGGGTGGAGTGTTGACCAATGCAAGCACTCACCCCCAGTCAACTGATCTGGGTTTAATCCATCATCATTCTTTAGCTCACTCTGCCACCCCAGTTCAGACACGGCCATATGCAAATCAGTCTGAACCTGTGCCTCATGGGAACAGTCCCACCCGGACTGCCAAGCCATGTCTTCCCAGGACCAGAAACAAGCATTTCTGTAAATCCATGTCTCTAGAAAGGAGAGACATGTTTTGTTTTACTTCATCTAGCCTTGAATGTTTTAGCCAATCTAGGCAAAACCTTCTAACGATATGTTGTTACCACCTCGGAGTGATGTGTCTACGTGTAACGTGGGTCTAAACTATTTATCCTGAACCCTTTTGTGTTGGTTAGAAAATGTGCATGACATCCATTAGTATCTAATGGCCACACAAGTCATTCCTCTTGACTGGGACATGAAGAATTGTATGTATGATACGCAAAATTGACAGAGCAAATTCAGAGAAGGCAATAGCTGTAGCAGACAATGGTAAGAATACATTATCCATTAGGATACATTCTCTGAGTAGCAGTGGGTCATCTGCTTTTGACATCATACAGAGTGATATGTCCCTTTTACAACATGGTCAAATGCAGCTTAGGTCTATTATTCTACTGAGCAGGCTTTGTACAATGGTCGCATTCCATGAAAATATTTAAATACTACCAATTGGGTTTTGCCATAATACTTGACAAAAATACTGAAACGCATGGTCAGAAACGACGCAACATACATGGTGTTGCACATAGAAAACCTTGAAAAATTACCATTCACTGTAGCAGAGACATCAGGAGCTGACTGGACAAGAAATGGGTTTATTTTTCTTCCAATTTCAACCTTTCACTTTAAGTAATGCTCACAACACGATCAAGAAGGCAGATATGAAACACTAGGCATGGGTCTTACCTTTCACTTACAGATGTAGAAATGGTGCAAATGAGGTTTTTCCTAGTGGAATAGACTGTAAGAACACTTTAGGCCATTCTCTAGTTTGCAGGGAAGTTATACTTCATGAGGCATGCAATGAGTTCAAGGTGAATTTGTCCAGTTATCTGAAAGGTACCTCAACTTCTGTAATTCATCTGACATTCAGATTGCTTTCAAATGGAAGCATTTGATGTTGAATGACCATGGGTGCTGTGGGATGAAACCGGGAATACCATATATGGTGACAGCTTCTAAGGTTGTCATGTGTTGTACACAGGTGCTTTTTCCACTTGTCTGCAAGGTTAGGGAAGTGAAGAGTTGGTCTTCAATTCTAATTTTAAATATGAACTTTTTTGTTTTACAGACTGAAAGCCTTATTGTTTCAGAATGAAGTTGCCTTAACGTGTGCATGGGAGATGTTTGATCTTCAAGTTGCAAGGTTTTCTTCAGAGATACAGTTGTTACTACACACTAACCTAACACACCATTTCAGGGAGCTTCTGCACAGCATTTTTAGCACTTTAAATACAGCAGTTGTAGTCCACATTTTAAAGGCAATTGGCTCCAGGATTTTGAATACCTTTCAGACCCCCTTCAGTGTAATTCATTCTTTCATACACTCTGTGCTTGGAAGCTTTTTTGGAGGCTTACCACTTGTCCTGTCCCTCATTTTTGGGATATTGATATATTTTATCTGCTCCACAATGGATGTTCTGTCATAAGGCTAAATGGGGATGGAACTGCCACATGTGCTCCTGTTTCGTGAAAGGATGATACAGTATTTTGGCACATCATTGCTTCAGGAACTAAATGACACCTGGCTCTTGTTCTTTCAGCCTATCTGGTTACACTGACTGCAGCCTGTGTTCCGCTCTCTACTGTGCACTTTCGAGTGCGCCCTGGATGTATGCCTTGGAATGCAACGGGTCCAATCTACGGACATAGAGCTGCAGGTGGATCCATTAAAAGTTCACTTGCAAAGTTACCCTTTGTGATTGCCATAGCTACAAAATGCATATTATGATCCTTCTTGAGATACTTTCGGCTGCTGGATCTTGGCTTGTCCTCTGCAGATGACCTATCTGCTGTCAAACCTTCAGCTGCTGCTGAGGGGGAGTGGATTTGACTATGTTTGTTCATTGTAACTTATGATAGGGGTGCCAATGGAAACATCGTCTGTGATAGCTGTGAATAGTATTGTTCCATCTGCTTCTCAGAACATTTAAACAAATTGGCAGTTTCAAGCGGTGAA
Source organism: Lissotriton helveticus (assembly GCF_964261635.1). Lineage (NCBI taxonomy): Eukaryota > Metazoa > Chordata > Amphibia > Caudata > Salamandridae > Lissotriton > Lissotriton helveticus. The sequence continues at coordinate 1,419,732,639 of NC_136063.1, read as the reverse complement.
GATTTTTTTTTTAATTGACAATATTTTTACTTGTAACATTGCTTTTAATACACTCTTTTCATGCTCTTTTTCATTTTCCCTTTTAAATATGTTTTTGGCTTTGTTTATGCTTATAATATTAAAGAGTACATTGTTTTTGAGATGTTAGGTTTAATGACATATTTGAACATATATTTTAGCACTTGTTTTAGGAAGCTTTTAGTTGCCTTAAGTCCAAGAAGTGGGTGTTGTGTGGTTACTTAGGCCTCAGACAAGGAACACCAACATTTTACATGTTCATGTTTAAAGTTACCATCTTTCTCTAAAGCTGACTCTTGATCCACATTTGCTTGCCGGCCATATGGGATAATGTTCTCTGAAATGGATTTCCTTACGTATGCACTTCTTTATAGGAATATTATCAGTTGGTTTGTATGGTTTGGAGAATACCCATGTTAAGATTTTTGGTAAAAAAGAAATGTGTCACAGGCAGTAAAACACGTATAGGTAGCTTAATAGTTCACCTGCCATGTGGGTGTTGTCAAGTCTGTTCATCAAAACATGTAAAGGAAACATATTCAATCGGACCAAGGGAAAAATGTTTTCCTTTAATATAATGTGGATTTGTGGACCTGAACAATGCACACAGGTCTCCGTTTTGAGCGGCCACCTCCTGCTGACTACCAGTCTACATTGGCAGCCAACGCATGCTGTGCATGATCTTCCACCAAACCCTCTGCCTAGCCCAACTTGTGGCCAATGTTTTTAATGCAGAGTATCGAAATATGAGTCCGATTAGCGAATCTTGAAACCAACAGGAGGAACTGTGCGACCCAGAAAACTTACAAGATTTGCTCATCAAGCTCAATATTTTCAACCCCAAAATGTAAATCTCTTTTAAATTGTATTTTAATGCCAGGTGGGTCCCTTTGAGGTCCCTTCATGTGGGGCTGGGTTCAGAGTAGGTCTACTCTTCCCCTTTACAGACTATTTGTTTTTAGTTATTTCAGCACAGTGCTTGGTACAACATGTGGGGTAATGGTGGCTGCAACAGAAATGCCTTTGTGATAGTTAGCCAACTAGAGTGTGGAAGATTTGCAACTACAAAAACACATTTCCATATCTCTATCAGACAATGGACGAAAATGCTGCCCCCGCCAATGGAATTCCTTTATTTTCTTGAATGGATTTATGAATCCTCAGTGGATTTGTGAATCCCCAGTGGATTTGTGAATATGCAAAGGGTCATCAAATTAATATATCAGTAAGCTCTACCTTTTCACCCATCAACGTCCAAACAACTCATTTTAGTGATAATTTATAAAGAAAACTACTGAATGCATTTGTACCAAACCAAGCAAAGACCTTCCTCTGCTTGAGGTACTTGATTCATGCCAAGTTTGGTGTAATTCAATTTTTCTGCCTAGTAACAGAAAGCAACGTTTTCAAAATAAGATGGCTAATGTTCAGGTGATTTTATTCTACAGAACATCACTTGTTAAAACCAATATTTCACAGGGTAAAGAGAACTATGTACATTTCTTCACTGTTACTAGTAGAATGTGAGTTTCATTAACATAAAGGCATCCCCAAATCACTCTTGAGTGATTTGTCATTGATTGATTACATGGCAAAGTTAGCTACATTATGCATCAAGGAAAAAATGAGCATTGCTGTGTGGCACATTATCTGGCTGAGTTATTATGATCCATTTAAGGTACAAACAATATTTTTGTTGAAACCTGCAAAATATGTTCTAAATTTACTGGCAATTTAGTGACTCCATAATAATGCAGTTGACGGTGTAGCAACAGAAAAGCATAAATCCACTGGCTATCGCCACTTTGACCTTGTAATGCCCCCTCCCCCAAAGTGGTATTTTCCATTGGGAGATGCAGTCAAGCACTCCTGCGCTCAATACAGTGTGGAGTGATTTACCCTCAATGTCCATTGTTTGCTAGTGCCTGCCCACGGAGAAACCCCATTTCGCGGCTGTTTCCTGCCTGTCTGTAACCACCTCGCTGCTCCAGTCACCGGTAGTCCTCCCGCCGCCGCTATTCCATCGGAGCGGCCGCCGAGTGGAGGACTACCATCCCCAGGAGGCAGTGAGGCCCAACATCATCTTGCGCGGCCGGAGGCACCATAAATCTAACCACACACCGGGGAGCGAGTGTGTCCATTGTTTGCTAGTGCCTGCCCATGGAGAAACCCCATTTCGCGGCTGTTTCCTGCCTGTCTGCTACCACCTCGCTGCTCCAGTCACCGGTAGTCCTCCTGCCGCCGATATTCCATCGGAGCGGCCACCGAGTGGAGGACTACCATCCCCAGGAGGCAGTGCGGCCCAACATCACCTTGCGCGCCCGGAGGCGCCATAAATCTAAAGACACACCGGGGAGCGAGTGTGCCCATTGTTTGCTAGTGCCTGCCCACGGAGAAACCCCATTTCGCGGCTGTTTCCTGCCTGTCTGCTACCACCTCGCTGCTCCAGTCACCGGTAGTCCTCCTGCCGCCGCTATTCCATCGGAGCAGCCGCCGAGTGGAGGACTACCATTGTAGTGTAGTTCCTATCATCCCAATAGGCTCTGCGCATTCGAATAATACCTACAGCAGTAAAGGCCTAGACCAGACGTTAACTAGGTCTACTACTGTCGATACTAGACTTAAAGTTTTGGGTTTGCCAGCTTAGCTCAGAGTTCACTAGAAACTTTCTCGAATGTTCAAGGAGGACTTAACTTCCCTGATTAGACAAGAAGGGATTTAGTTTCTGACAACCATAGAACATGACAACTTTGCTCTCCCCTAATCAAGAGTAAATCTCGAGAGTCGTGTGAACAAAAGGCAATTTATTTTACTCAGTCAGTACGTGCATTCTTAGTCTCATCAGAATGTAGAGAAAAGGAAGAGACGGGCGTGTTCAATAAAAAGGTGTTATTTATTGATCAGTCTCTTTTCTCATACAAGAGAAAAGGATCGATATTATTGCAATACTTATAGCTAAGTAAAGTGCATACATTAAAAGCAATAGTATAAAGTAATACTGTAAAAACATTGATATGGTTTCTAAGCCATATGATGTTTTAAAATGAATAAAATATATTACATACACATATACATTTGACTAAACGTACTCAACTGGTGTTTCTAAATACGCCTACCCCGTGTACCTGACCTAAGTCTAATACGTGGGCGGGAATAGAAAGTTACAGTTTAAGTTAAGTTTGTTTTTGCCAAGTGAATAACTAAAGAATTCTCTGTGAGGGGTTATTCAGTTCTGTACCTGGAATCTAGGTTGAATGAGGGATGGTATCTCTAGTCTCTGGTCTCGATATTCCAGGCTGCCTGCGAGGGCTACCTAGAAACGCCGGTGCTGGATTTCTCGGCAGGAGAAAGCAGCTTCTCTCAGCGCGTCAGGAAGGCGGGGCTGCGCCAGCGGGGTCTGCTCTGCTCTTCGCTTCGGCAAGTATGGCTGCTCCGTCTCGTCACCACGCGTGTGTTTGCATAGGGCAATATCGGTAATATTTATACCTTTAAGGTGCCGAGATTGACGTAAGGATGGACATAGATACGTCAATAAGGATGTCATACGACTTGCTCGTTAGCACATTCTTTTACTGAAGTTCTCGGTGAAATCAAAACAATGGCTGCAGGGTTTTGCCCAGGTTGTCATAGGTTTGATTTGTTATGAGAACTCCGTATGCCTTATCAGGGGCTGGAGGAATATCGCTTGTCTAATTAGATCGCAAGCGTTATGACCTAATCAGATAACACGTTCCTGTGCCGTAGTGTGACTGCGTCAGATAACGGTATCTGCATCATGGGGGTTTTCTGCCTCATGGGCTGACTGCTAGTTAACTTGTTGGTTTGTTTAACCAGAATAGGGTCAGGAATAGGGGGATCGATTCAGAACCTATAGGAATACATCACACCCACTCCACGCTAACTATGGTCATATTTACTAATCTATGCATAGTATAACATAGTACAACATACTATAGAGTATAGTGTATACCTTACCATCCCAAAATACATAAATGCATTTTGAAATTTTCAAATATACGGAAAAATTGCAGTCATATGTATTGTATGCACTCAAGCTGTAGAATAATGCCAAAGTAATCGCATTTGTATACATTATTGCTATTTTGTATATGAGAATTACACATGAAATGGCTCTTAATACAGAAGAAAAGTTCGAGACCATTTCATCACAGAATATAATAACAATGAACATACCAGCGGGCAGCTAATGTCTATAAGCTATCTAAAATTTAGAAACCTTAGTTCTCTAAGAATAGTTCTTACTTTAAGCAGAAGATAGTGTCCCGAAAAATATGCAAAAATATTCTGGGGCTGCTGAAAAATTGCTGTCCATGAACTGGAGGGAAAATTGTTCATGTGACTTTATTTTTAAAGTTGAAGGCCGAATTCAGGGAACGCCGTGTGTGAGCTTGTTCAAAAGTCTCTATTTCTGTTCTGGCGAGAACATCATATCATTTAGGCTTTCGAAAAAACTGTCAACAGCTTCCTGGGAAAGTTCCACTAACTCGGATATAGGTGTAATCATGCATTCGTGCGCATGATTGTCTCCATTGACATTCTGATTCGCATTGCTGACAGAAGGTCGTACCTGATCGATGCTGCTTTCATCTTGAACTTCACTACCCATCAATCGTAGTGGTGAAGCTTCCACGAATGCCGTCATCAGGATTGGTAGCCTTTGAGGGCAGCACAAAGCATGAACCTTGATCGGGCTCAACAATGTTTCTGCATCCATTGGCGCATCCGATTGTAGCGTCAGACAGGTGTCTAACACGCATTCTTCTCCGCATAGCAGACACCTTAATACAGGTAAAACACATCTTTGCCACATTGGTCGAAATGATAGAAACCAAGTCATGTTCAGGTCTCTAAGCCGGGAGAGTCCCAGGATTTTTGATATCCGGTCCCGGTATCCAATGGCTAGGATTGTTTCTTCCCTTGTCGCAAGAGTTTTGTCTGTGACATGGGTTGCCATAACGAAAAATAAGGACTAAGAATAGGATTCCTGCAATTAGTCCCAAGATCAGGGGAAGTCCGCCAAAAATCGAATGGACGAAATCTGGAAAAATACCCAGTATGGCTTTGAATGGTGTTAATGCCATCGAAAATACTGTCTTAAATACCTTTGAGACCCCATTGGTATCAGAAATATTTAAGATTTCGTTCAGAATTTCCGCGAAATGTATGGGGGAATTAGTTGATAACAATGAATGTATCTCTGCAGTCGTCCTTGCGACTTGTAGATCATACGTTTCTTTTGATGACGTGAGCCTTGTAGGCGTCTGAAGAAGCACTGTTTTCATTCTGCTTAAAGTATCTATTTGAATAGAAGTAATTTTCAAATTGGGCCATGCCCTTGCCTCCCTGTCTGGAAAGGAGCTGGGGAACAATGAGCGTCCACAGCACTTGACCTTCGCAGTCGTAGTTACTAGATAAGGAGTCCCGGGCATAAGACTACAACATCTGCGGTCTACAATTAGAATGTAACTCCCATTATAGAGTCTTTGAAAGAATGGTTCTATTTCTGTTGCAGGTGTGCCTTGCTGGTGACATGAAAGGTTGTATGAATTCCCTTCACAGGCTCCATGCAAACTAATTCCGTTACACAGAAGTGTGCCACTTAGTGACATCGCACAATTGTTGCCACTAAGAAACACTTTCTGTCCTTTATTACTGACACATGCATGTGAATAGGGCAGGTTCCATGTTGTTTTAAGGTACCCCTTTCCCAATTTCTCGTACATGCCAGCCTGTATATATTTTTGGCAGTATTGAAACCTGAAGGTTGAGATTGGAATATTTATTATCCCATGTATTATCCATTCACTGACAGGTCGTTCTGACATTGTCACTGGTAATCTTTCGAGTTTTTCAATGCTCAAGATTGTATAATCAGCACCCTTTTGTGCCATACTGATTTGTCTATCAGTAAGGTTAAAGATTTGGAATAGTGACGTTGTGTTGATTAAACGCCAAGGCACATAGCCTGAACGTAGATTTTGTAACGTCCAGCCAAGCTGTACAATAGAGCGCAATTGTGACTGACCGTGTTGTAATAACAGTAAGTCTTGCGACAATATGTCGATTGCTGAAGACACAATGCTGTCCAAAGAAAAAATTCTGGAGGACAGAGTCATTAACCCATTGTCCACTACAGAAAGTGATTTTTCCAAATTAATACGGTCAATTTCCCGTATTCTCTCTGCTGTTTCAATTTGAGTAACCTTCCAGGCCTCATTGTATGCTGCATATACAGAGGCTGCTATGAAACGTTTTTGACGCTGTTTGCGCGGTCCCATTATGAAATCACGCAAGTCAGCACCATCAGTAAGTAAAGTTAGGTGTTGTTTAATTTCCGCCAGTGTGGAAGTTTGTAGCCACTGAAGGCATAATTTGCCCACACTGTAGGTGGTTATTATCCCTGGGTGATGTCTTTGGGGATATCTAGGGTCTGGCCTGGTCATTTTGAACCCCTGTGTTTTGTTCAGGAATCTGTCTTGACAGTTATTAGTATCTGTGGGCCAGATCAACCATTGTTTCCAATCAGGATGTGTTCTGTTTTGGTTTAATACATAATTTACGTCTATCTCTTCATCTGTAGAGCTATTGCTGAGCATTGTTGGCTTTGGAATAGACGGTTTATTTAAGTCTTTGATTTTGGCTAGGCCAAGACAGGTAGTTTGTTGAACAGTGTCATTTAAAAATATCATTTGTTCTGGGATCATGCAGGCTCTAAACAAAGATTCTATACCCTGCACTTGCCATTCTTTTGTACCCCAAACACTTTTCAATTCAACATTTTTGTCCCAATAATCAAAACCAAAAGTATTCATTTGTTCAAAAAATGAGTCTGAATATATCAATTTTGTGTTGGTTATCATGGTCTTTGTCCCTGTCTTGTTTGACAATTTAAAATAGAATGCTTCAGCATTACTTGTGTTAAAACCTGAAAAGTATGAATATTTGTCATAGAAGGTCCTTGAGCTTCCTTTTGGAGGGGTTGCACAATGTTCCCATTGATTATAATTTAAAACATTTCTAGGTTGTGCGGATCTATGTAAAAAATGGTTACCATAGTGGTTATAACAGTACATACTATCATAATTTGTAGAACCCTGCAAATAATCATGTTTGGTAAATTTAGCAGACATTACTAAGTCAGACATCATATTATTAATGCTTTCGAAGTCCCAATCATCAGCAAATGAGCTTGGTTTTACAAAGTCACTCAAGGAGATCTTAATTTGGTGTGGATATTTCAGGATTTCGACCGGACCATAAATTTCATAGTCAGTGTTGTCCCAGGCTACCCCACCCGGTATCTGATTGGCTGTGAAGTTGACTGAAGAAAGTTCTCTTTTCTCGATGTGTGAAGATGTGTGTGGTTTGAGGATCAAGCTGATTTTCTGACTTGCTGTGTCCATTTTTGCATATTTTCCCTCAATGAAGCGTCCCAAAGTTAGTATCATGATGAGCCAAAGTATGAGGATAAATGCACCAAAACCCACCCAAAATTCAATCCATGGGGAAATCAGATATGTTTCTTTCAGTTGTTTCAAAAGTTCTTTAGCTTTATCTTTAAATGTTTTTGATGATGGCTGTGTCTTTGATTCACTGAAGCCTTCAGAGGAATCATCGAAGTTTATGAAGTAGCCGGATGCTGTTCTGTCAATTGTTCCAATTGCTTCAGGATTACTGTTTCTTGCATTTTCACTTGGTACTTCATTATAGATTGGTGTGTCTCTGCTAAATGTTTTTATTTGGGTTTTCAGAGGTCTGAGTTCTATTGCATTGTTGCATAGTCCTTGTTGTTCTTCTGTAGGCGTTTCGAATGTGATGAGCCTCTTTGTTAGGACCTCTGTACTGGTAGCAAACCTTGGTGTTCTGCTACTTATTGGGAGTCCACTTGGCCTACTGTTTGTTATCGGCCACATGTTGTGGTTTTACCAGGTCGATGGATACAACTCGGTTCTCCTTTTTTCCAGCAAGTGGCGGTAGTACAACTGATCTTGTCCCGTTGACAGACAAGACAGGAACTGCTTTTCTGTAAGAAGGCCCAAATTCCTTCTTTACCGCGATCTTTTCCCTGACTAGATCCCCGACTTTTGGAATCCAGACAGGTCTTGCTGGGACAGGTGGTGGTTCTTCAGTGGTTGTTGGCTGTTGTTTCAACTTTATGTTGCTCAGGTCTTTTCTTGTTTTGTTTAAGTCCTGCAAAATAGCCAAACGGTCTTTGATATCAAAGCTTCTTTCTTTCACCACTGAAGTCTGACTATCAATGTCAGAGATCAACATCCTAGTTCCAAATAATAATTCGTACGCACTGAATCCCTTCAGAGAATTTCTTGGCAAGTTATTTAGACTACGTTGGACACTTATTAGATGTTTGACCCACCCAGCTCCCGAACCTAATATCCTTTCCGCTATAGATTGCTTTATGCCTTGGTTTTTTCTTTACACCATCCCGTACCCTCAGGAAGGAAGTGAGAAGATTCCCGCTGGGCTATGCTCATTTGGTCATGTTTCCCCTCAGGCTGCTGGGCTAGAGTGAAGACAATGGTCAAACGTAGCATGCTCTTAGCGTATATGCCATTTAGACTCGCAAATCTTTGTATAACAGTCCAGACGTCAGCCGAGTGCTGGTGATCTACATTATAAGTGGAACTAGCCTGTATATGTTAATCGCAACCCTTCCTTTTTACTCCTGATTTTTCCTGGAGTAAACTGACGAGGTATTAAACTGTTTTTCTCCCCACTGCGATCTCTGTTGCAGTTTTGGCAGTTTTTTACAAACATGGTGTGACGCAGGCTCATGCCTGGCCACCAGTACCGTGATTGTAATTCTTCCAGAGAATCTTCTAGTTTGAGGTGTCTGAGACCCTCGCCCATATGTGCGTCTGCGATTAACAAGTTTCTCCTGTCCATGTTTGGAATCACCCTATTCCCCACTCCAGGGATTCGAGCAAAAGGGACGGAGTTTGCATCGATTATGTATGTATAATTGAGTGGATAGTTGATCGGTAACGCTGAGCAGTCGCCTTTTGATGACGTTTTCACTGCCAGCACTGTTTCACCGTCAATGTATTTTAATGTACGCTTTTTTCGAACTACGGGAGCCGATTTAGTGGCTGCCGCTGTGGCTGTTTCAGCCAATGAATTCCCTGCAACGTGAACGCCATCACGCTGATGACTCAGTGAGTGTGTCACGTGAGTCTTTGGTAGTTCTTTTTGTAAAAGAGCTATTTGTTCCCAGAGCAGTTTCTGCTTTATTGGTGCATCTGTGTCATCTTTGTAACCGTTTCGAATCCATGTCTGCAAATCCTTGTTATATGATTTGACGCAGTAATATGAATCTGACACTATAAGTGTCGGGAATTCGCGATCCGCATTATCTAGCGCCATTTTCAAAGCTAATATTTCAGTTTGTTGTTCTGAATTAGTTTCTACTGAGTGTGTTTTTGTTAATAGAGGTTTTAGTTTACCTCCGCGCCACACTTCTTTTGTAATCCCACATGTGGGTTTGTATGCCTGTTCGCCTCAAACGGGGGGTTGAGCATGCCCGTCTGTATAAATTACACAGGCGTAATGTCGTAAAGGCAGAATGTCGATTGGCAGAGGATATGTTTTTTCATATTCTAGATTTTTTAATTCTTCTAGTTCTGGATCAAAGTAATAGTATACTTTGTCCGTTGTGATTGAATTCACCCATTGTATCCATTCTGGATTTAATGTTGTTGTTGGTAAATTACACGGTGTTGTTAGTGCCTCAAAGGCTGATTCAGCTGTTCTGACTGTGATATGTCTACCGTCAGCTTGATCTTTTTCTCTAGCTATTGCGGTTTGAACTGCATGAACAATTTTTTCTTTGTTGCTGAAATTCTGTTCAGCTTCTGTGTACAAGTGTGATTTGAATGCAATTGGTACCTTTTCTCCCTCATTAGAGGTCAGGTATGTGAATCCGCATCTCCCTGGGATGACTCGAATCACAAGATTGCGTGTGTTATCACGTGTTTCTAATTTTGTTTTAATTAGCATGTCTGTTTGTAGGGATCTCAAAATTTCTGTGTGTATTTGAGTCCAATTGGATCTTTTAAAATCTGGTTTTATCAGATCATAAAGGGGTTTGACCCTTTCTGCGTAATTTGCAATGTATGTTCTTCCGAAATTTAGGAAGCCTAGAATCGACTGTAGGTTTTTTAGTGTTCTAGGTGCTTGGATTACGGCACATTTCTCTAGGAAATTGTCGGCCAGGCTTTTGCCTTCACTTGATAATTCATATCCTAAGAACAGGACTGTCAGATGGGCAATTCTGGATTTTTTAAAGTTGAATTTGTAACCCTCTGCAGCGAACCCAAGTATTATGGTGTTCACTCTTTTCAAGTGAGTCTCCAAGTCATCATCTGTTAAGTAAATGTCATCGACATAAGATAATGCTTCATCATCATATAGTTGTAGTAATTCTGTTACTCTCGCTGAGAATACTCCCGGGCTGTTCTTGTACCCCTGGGCTAACCGACAGAATTGTTTTTGAGTGCCATTTATTGAGAATGCAGTTAAATATCTGCTCTCTGGTGCTATGTTTTGACAAAAGAATCCATTAGAGATGTCTAATGTTGTTTTGTATTTTTTGCGCACTATGTTATTCATTAGTGCAGCACTATGTGAGTTTTGCACTGCAAAAGTTTTGCAACATGTGTTAAGGTGTCGGTAATCCAAAACTAGACGATATGAATTGTCTGGTTTAGAGACCGGAAACAAAGGGTTGTTCATTTGTGAGGTGCAAGTTTCAATCACCCCCTGGTATTCTAGCTGATCTAGTATTTCATTTACCTGTTTTTTAGCTTCTTGCTTAATTGGGTACTGCCTTTGTGCAGTAGGTTGTGATTTTAACTGGATTTTGTGAGGAGGAGAGTCCTCATCCCATCCCACGTGATTTTTATATAAAGCAGGAGCTAGAGCTACTGCCCACTTTCTGGCAAGTGTGTATTTTTTATGAATTGGGATATGATTTGAGAAGGCAGGCATAATTACTTCTTCGCCATGAGGGCACTCCCTGACAAACTCTGGTGGCCAGTCTTTTTCAGCTAGAAGGATATCATAGCCCTTGGAGAGATTATCCCAAAATAGTCCCCTTATTTTCCTAGTCTTATCTCCCTCTATACGCAATGTTATTTCGTATATTTTGTGAGGTTTGATAACTCTGGTGTCCGCAGTTTCCACTTGAAGGTATTCATTCGTGTCCACTGTCTCCAGATGATTCATAAGGACTTTGCGAGCTATGCTCACTTCTGCTGCGCTGTCTAGCATTGTCTGAGCCCATTCTCCGTTTTTCAGTTGTGTCCTCAGTATTCTCGGCATTGTTAACTACCTTGATACTGGCTACCTTCTTTTTTGGAAATTGTAATTTCTTTTTTAGCTGAGCAGGTTCCTTGTCTTTGGACTTGGTGTGCTCTTCTCTTTGTTCTGATCGTCCTCTTCTTTCCGATTTCTGCGAGGAAGTCTGAAAAGATTGAGAGGGACGCGTATCAATGTCTTGATATCTATCAGGCTTTTTAATATTAACCCTATTTCTAAGGTTATATCTTTTCCCAGAGGGGTCACTCTGAGGTGACCTGTGTCTTTGGTTCGGAGATTTTTCTCTTCGCCTAGGAGACCTTCCTCGGGACTGGAATTTCTTTTCTTTAGGATTGGATTGTTTGTTTCCATCCCAGTTCTTTTTTGGTGATGTAGAATTATTATTAAAAAATATTTTTTCAGGACTTTCAATTAGTTGCGGTTTTACTGGTATTCCACCTAAACTATCTCTACCTAGTTCCTCATAGGATTTTTCTATGATTCTGGCAATTTCAGCTGGTTGGTCTGCTATATCTGTCTCTTTTAACCTCTGGCGGATCGCCACGTTTGCTGCTTCTCCTTTTATGTTGGCTAATAGTATAGCCGAGACCTGCTTGAAGTCTTTTAGTAATTTCATACCAAGAGTTAAAGCGGGTTCAGGACCATATTCATCTTGAATTTGTTTTAGCACATCTGGTATTACTGAAATGGATGGAACACCGTGCGTTTTTGTGTAGATGGAAGCAAAGACTGTACCCCAAGTGTCACAGTCCTCAATGTGTGGTGCGATTCCCATTGGAAGACAGATAGTCAGAATCCTGTGCTTTTCTAGCGGGGTGGTGTCTGGAAACACCGCCTCTATTTGGGTGATTTTCTGCGCTAGCCAGAATGGTATTTGTTCCCGTTTAGCCGGTACTTTACCTAGGCAGGACTGGATGTTCTGTGGTGTAATTTTATTTGTGTTCCCCTGGTGAGGGGTCAGCTGTGGGAGTTTAATCGCTGGCTGAATTGTTGAAGTCCGCATCACATATTGGACTAATTGTCTGTGTATTTTTATTAGTTGTTTTAGCTGTGTTAAAAGGTTTGGTGCAGACATCCCATCGATGTCTGGATGTGGTGTGTATCCGGCTAGGACCGGCCACGTTGCTCCTGGTCTACCTAATGGACCGAGCCTGGTGATGTGATTATTGTGTTTTAGGGCGCCATCAAATAAGAGCAAATGCTCTTGAAATTTGAGTGGTACTTCCACCTCCTCCAAAGGAGTGTACGTTTCAGGAGGTTCCTCTATTTTGTAATAGTGGAAGTACTTTGTTACAGGATTTGCTGCTGGAAAATTTATCCATGAATAGTATACCTCTGTCTGCCGATATTCGTGTGCCTCAATTACGAATATGACTGTACCACCTCTAGGTGTCAGTCCATTTTCTATAAGTTTTATGGTTATAGATTTCCTTTTAATGACCGGGATGAGTATTATATCCTCGTCTGCTGCCTGCATGGTAGCATCAGCTGCTGCGAGTTCAGTTGCTAATCTAACTGCCTCTCTTTCATCCTCATTGTCTGACATTTTACTGTCCAAAAGGTTTTTTCTTTTGTTTGTAGATCAGGTTTCTTATGGAAACAAAGATTAGATGCACAATATTTTGGAACCGTGTATCCTTCAACGTTGACTTGTACCAAGAACCATACATAGGAGTTCCCTCCTGCGAGGTCTGGCGGATATAACCTTTCACCCACTCCAGACATCTTTGGAGTATCTGGGAAAAGGGGTCTGAATGAGAAAGCACGACTGAGTTACTCTAAATGTCTTACGTTAGTTTTATCGCCCTTTCCAAACACGTTGGGCGCCATGTAGTGTAGTTCCTATCATCCCAATAGGCTCTGCGCATTGGAATAATACCTACAGCAGTAAAGGCCTAGACCAGATGTTAACTAGGTCTACTACTGTCGATACTAGACTTAAAGTTTTGGGTTTGCCAGCTTAGCTCAGAGTTCACTAGAAACTTTCTCGAATGTTCAAGGAGGACTTAACTTCCCTGATTAGACAAGAAGGGATTTAGTTTCTGACAACCATAGAACATGACAACTTTGCTCTCCCCTAATCAAGAGTATATCTCGAGAGTCGTGTGAACAAAAGGCAATTTATTTTACTCAGTCAGTACGTGCATTCTTAGTCTCATCAGATTGTAGAGAAAAGGAAGAGACGGGCGTGTTCAATAAAAAGGTGTTATTTATTGATCAGTCTCTTTTCTCATACAAGAGAAATGGATCGATATTATTGCAATACTTATAGTTAAGTAAAGTGCATACATTAAAAGCAATAGTATAAAATAATACTGTAAAAACATTGATATGGTTTCTAAGCCATAAGATGTTTAAAATGAATAAAATATATTACATACACATATACATTTGACTAAACGTACTCAACTGGTGTTTCTAAATACGCCTACCCCGTGTACCTGACCTAAGTCTAATACGTGGGCGGGAATAGAAAGTTACAGTTTAAGTTAAGTTTGTTTTTGCCAAGTGAATAACTAAAGAATTCTCTGTGAGGGGTTATTCAGTTCTGTACCTGGAATCTAGGTTGAATGAGGGATGGTATCTCTCGTCTCTGGTCTCGATATTCCAGGCTGCCTGCGAGGGCTACCTAGAAACGCCGGTGCTGGATTTCTCGGCAGGAGAAAGCAGCTTCTCTCAGAGCGTCAGGAAGGCGGGGCTGCGCCAGCGGGGTCTGCTCTGCTCTTCGCTTCGGCAAGTATGGCTGCTCCGTCTCGTCACCACGCGTGTGTTTGCATAGGGCAATATCGGTAATATTTATACCTTTAAGGTGCCGAGATTGACGTAAGGATGGACATAGATACGTCAATAAGGATGTCATACGACTTGCTCGTTAGCACATTCTTTTACTGAAGTTCTCGGTGAAATCAAAACAATAGCCGCAGGGTTTTGCCCAGGTTGTCATAGGTTTGATTTGTTATGAGAACTCCGTATGCCTTATCAGGGGCTGGAGGAATATCGCTTGTCTAATTAGATCGCAAGCGTTATGACCTAATCAGATAACACGTTCCTGTGCCGTAGTGTGACTGCGTCAGATAACGGTATCTGCATCATGGGGGTTTTCTGCCTCATGGGCTGACTGCTAGTTAACTTGTTGGTTTGTTTAACCAGAATAGGGTCAGGAATAGGGGGATCGATTCAGAACCTATAGGAATACATCACACCATCCCCAGGAGGCAGTGCGGCCCAACATCACCTTGCGCGCCCGGAGGCACCATAAATATAACGACACACCGGGGAGCGAGTGTGTCCATTGTTTGCTAGTGCCTGCCCACGGAGAAACCCCATTTCGCGGCTGTTTCCTGCCTGTCTGCAACCACCTCGCTGCTCCAGTCACCGGTAGTCCTTCCGCCGCCGCTATTCCATTGGAGCGGCCGCCGAGTGGAGGACTACCATCCCCAGGAGGCAGTGCGGCCCAACATCACCTTGCGCGCCCGGAGGCGCCATAAATCTAACGACACACCGGGGAGCGAGTGTGTCCATTGTTTGCTAGTACCTGCCCACGGACAAACCCCATTTCGCGGCTGTTTCCTGCCTGTCTGCAACCACCTCGCTGCTCCAGTCACCGGTAGTCCTCCCGCCCCCACTATTCCATCGGAGCGGCCGCCGAGTGGAGGACTACCATCCCCAGGAGGCAGTGCGGCCCAACATCACCTTGCGCGCCCGGAGGCGCCATAAATCTAACGACACACCGGGGAGCGAGTGTGTCCATTGTTTGCTAGTGCCTGCCCACGGAGAAACCCCATTTCGCAGCTGTTTCCTGCCTGTCTGCAACCACCTCGCTGCTCCAGTCACCGGTAGTCCTCCCGCCGCTGCTATTCCATCGGAGCGGCCGCCGAGTGGAGGACTACCATCTCCAGGAGGCAGTGCGGCCCAACATCACCTTGCGCGCCCGGAGGCGCCATAAATCTAACAACACAACGCGGAGCGGGGCGCCGGGCGAAGCCCGGGCAAAGGGCGGGCCGTTTTGTGGCCGTTTGGTGACTGAAGGAGGCTGGGCTGGGCCCATTCTCTTACGTCCACTTACGCCACCGCCTGTCGCCTCCATTTCTAAAAGTAAGGTTGTGGTGCATTTTTGCGCATCCTTCCTATGTGCTTATATATCAACTACTCATAGGAACTGTCCCGTTATTGCCATACTCTACAAAGACTATTGTACCCCGTTGACATCTATAGGGCTCCCTCCCTTGTTGCCTCTCAGAATTAATCCACCTGTTGAGTAACGGTGCTGGGGGATATTTACCTATGGATTGCACTGTTACCATTATAGGCTGTTTTTTGGTAGAGTAAAGTAACTAACAAACATCATTTAACTTTGCTACATTACTCTAATATTTGTCTGTTCATCTTCTATGGCTGCTACCCCTGAAAAAATTGTGCTGGTTGACGTAGGGGGAAATAGTAAAGGTACCCTGGATAATTATTTTATAAAACCTGCCCCCGATATGGAAAAGGAATGCGTACTGGCTGAGCGTAGGGCAGAGCGTTGTCGCTCTATTGAATCTATTAAAACCAGATCCCCTTTGGTAACACCACCCCAGTTTAATCCATCGGGTGTAGGTCTGACCTCAGAAAACGAGGACCCGTTATCTACGCAGGGTATTCCAATGCTTCTGCGAGATACGCCCCCCTCATCGGCTGCCCTTAACAGTGTGGGTACAAACAATACATTAATCTCTAACGATATTAATACAGGTATAGAAGTTATATCCGATACTCCTCGAGTAGTAGCGGGGAATTCCAAAAAGAAAGCTGAAAAGCGGGAGGTCTCCAAAGTCTTTGGACCACCACCAAATAAGAGACGGAGGAGGGGTGGTGTTCAACAAAAAGGTAAGACTAGCCACACTGACTTTGGCAAGGGCAGAAAGGCTAGTGCTACATCTGCACTTACCACAAAGGCTACTTTAATTACCGATTCAGGTCAAGAGGTCCCGCATGAAACAATACCTTCTACAAATACCCCTATATTGACTGCATTTAGACCTGGTTCAATATCTACCAGAAATTCCACGTCCAAGGAACAATTGTCTGCTGTCTCTCTCGACAGCATTGAACATCTACTCAAGTCATTTACATCTCCCATACTAGAGAGGCTGAAGAGGCAGGAGCAAGGGCTGGGGGGCTTGGAAATGGCCATTACCAACAAAGCAGGCCTATCGAAAGTGAGCCGTAATCATCAAGGGATAAATTTACTTAAAGCAGCTCATCAACCCGGCCAACACACTTCTAAGGAAATTCTGAAGGGGGCTAATACAGCCATTATTAGAAATAAGCAGGAGGTAAGGGGGAGGGCGACTCCAGACAGAATAGTAAACCATAGGGACCGCCAAGTTGAATTACCACCGGACGCGGTCCCCTATGTGGTTGTACTTACGGGTGTCCCCACTTTAGAAGACGGCAGGAGGGAAGGCTTTAGTCAATTAAAAAACAAAACTATGCATTGGCTTAGCCAACACAGACCGCTCCCATGTAACATCAATGGTGAGATTGTACACGTGCGCCGACTCTCCTGGCTGGGGAGCCAAGAGAAAGACATTGTGGGCGATTTAATAGTTATAAATTTCAGAGATCCAGGTGCGGTCAGACACATCCTAAATTGGATGCCAGGGACTGCTAGTAGTACCTTTGTTCCCTGCGATCTGACCTATTTCTACCCAAGATCCCAGGTGACTCCTATAATGTGCTCAGGGGTCCCTTCTGGTCTACTGAATAATCCACCTATAACATTTAATAATCAATATATGTTGCATGCTCCCAACCCTATGATGGCAAAAAATATATTTGGGTGGAACACTGTACCTTACAGGGGACATGGTAATAACTTTGGGGGGTTGGACCACTCGCAAGGAATCAGGGGAATGGAGCATTTGTTTCCATTCACCCCCTTGAAGTCGCTAACAGATTTGAAGCCTTCTCAGGCTTGGACGACTGTGAATGACGGTTGGGGCCCCCTGCTAATACGTTTCCAATTCACAAGATAAAAGGCAAAATGGATCATTTGAGTACCCAAAAACATACCCTGGCTCCTGTACATATTGTTAGTAGACAGGAACCCTGCCCTGAGATAGTCCCTCAGCCTGAAACACAAGTACCTGGGGAAGAAATAACACCACTCCCCCAGTTGGCTAATTTTCCGGGGATAACTCCCAGTGTTTTATTGGCCCCTGTGACATCTACGGATGCAACATGCCCAATTGGTATTGAAATTCCTGGTAGTATAATATCGTGGAATATAGCGGGTCTTGCCCCAAAAATTAATGACGCAGACTGGCGATCAGTAACTATGACCCACTCCATCATAGCTCTCCAGGAAACATGGGCCAGCGAGCAATCCCATTTGTTAGGATATAAAACTTTTTTTACTCCAGCAGTTCCTAGCAAAATGGGTAGACATAAAGGAGGGTTGTCTATATATGTGTCGATCTATTCAGGTCCTACTGTCCTCGGGAGCTTTTTGGATTGTCCATACTATCAAATACTAATGGTAACATGGGGATCTCTGAAAAACATAGCTATAATTAATTTCTATAATAACATCCCGATAGTACATGTGGAAACCACAATTAAAAAATTGTCAGGCACCCTTAGGAGGATCGAAGACAGCTGTCCGGGGGATTTGGCTCTTTTGTGGGTAGGGGACTTTAATTGTGCTTTATGTCCAAGGAGTCTACAGGGTGTGTGTGGCTGGGAAGATGAAAATTTAGGGGCGTCGAGCCATTTTGCCCATACAAAACTAGGGGACATGCTCAACAACTTATTGGTGGACCATTCCATGGTATTTATTAATGAGTCGTGTTCCGTGTCTAAAACATTTACAACCACCTTTAACGCAAGAGGGGCAAAATCAATTATTGATTTCACTTTACTTTCGTCACGCTATGCCCCACTAGTCACTAAATGGGAGACACTCATAAGTGGTATTAGTGATCATTACCCTATCTCAGTTATCTTCAAGCTAAATCTGGATGCGCCGCCCCTCAATATTGAATGCAATTATGACCTTAACCCCATTCTTGGTCAGCGTAACGGATTTTGCATTAAATGGGAGAAGGTAATTCCAGAGAGCTTCCTAAAAAATATAGTGACCATTTCCCAAAAGGAAATTAATACGTGCTTGACTCTAGAAGAGGACGAAGAACGTGTTTTGGACTCCTTCAATAAAATCTGCTTCAATTAAACACCTCTTGACCAGAAACCCGCGCAATATAGTCAAGAGAACCCCTGGGTGGTTTGATCCAAACTGCACAAGGGCACTAAGGGAACTCAAACAAGCACTGCATGCTATCCCGTTAGACAGAGTACATGTACAAATGGCAAGGCGTAACTATCGCGTCGCCTTGGCTAAAAGAAAGAAAGATATAAAAGCTGAAGCTTGGGAAGCCCTTCACGCAGTCGCAATACAAAAGGACACTGTTGCCTTTTGGAAGGCTGTGAACGCTCCCTTTTACCAAGATGACCATGGCCCTCGTTTAGATAATGCCATTACGGCTCAGGAGTGGGTGTGTCATTTCCAAGCCCTTTATGGCACGCCGGTTCTACCTGTACCTCGCTCCGAAACACTAATAATCACGGAGGTTGTAGATTGCCCGTTCCCCTTAGATATTCACTTCAAACTAGAGGAGGTCTATAAAGCTTTGGGGGAAAGTTCAGCCTCTAAAGCACCAGGACCAGACTCCGTTCCTATTGACGTGTTTAAAACTTATCCAGATCTGTGGGTTCCTCTACTCACTAGAGTCCTGAACTGCATGGGCAAAAGAGGTCTGATCCCAACATGGAAGGAGGCAATCTTGGTCCCGATTTACAAAAAAGGGGACAGGAATGATCCTGCCTGCTATCGGCCCATCTCATTGTTAGATGGCTTTATGAAGATGGCAGGCAGGGTCATTCTTGCTCGCATACAGGACTGGATAGAGGGTCAGGAAGTGCTATCACCTTTCCAGTATGGGTTTAGGGGAGGGCGGGGGACAATTGAGCAGGGGTTAAATCTATCCCTAACTGTCTCTAAATATATACACGCAAAAAAAAACCTATACGTGACATTTGTGGACCTCAGCTCTGCATTTGATTGCGTTTTGCACGACAATCTCTGGCAGACTTTGAGGGACATTGGGTTGGACAATAAAATAATAGACTACATTAGAGAACTCTATGCTGAGGCGGGTGCACGAGTAAGATACGGCCAGAGGGGGGAATGTACTGAGCTCTTTAAGATTAATAGAGGGGTAAGGCAGGGCTGCATATTGGCTCCCCTGCTATTTAACCTCTATATTAATGGGGTGGGTTCTTGCTTAACACAACAGTATCATGATTATCCTGTAATCAAAGGCAAACCCATCCCCATTCTACTTTACGCTGATGATGCGGCTATCCTCTCTCAGACAAAGGTGGGTCTTCAGAAAGCCGTACAGACCTTCACCAACTTTATGAAGACCAAGGGGTTACGTGTAAATGTCTTGAAGACGTTTACCATGTCGTGCGGCCCAAACAAACAAAGATCACCATGTCTAATTACTTTAGATGAAAGGAGGGTGGAGTTAGCCAACATCTTTTGTTATTTGGGGGTTCATTTTGATAGGCAAGGCACGTGGAAGCCTGCGGTGAATGCAAGGGCCCTGGCATTTAATAGAGCAATTGGTGCTCTTATGAGCTTTGCAAAGAAAAATAGGGAACAGGCCAGTCAGGGAGCTCCTTCAAATATTTAAATCGAAATGTGTGGCTATTGGGACCTATGGGGCGGGCATTTGGGGCTGGCAGCAAGTGGAGGCGATACAGCGAATCGAGAATAGGTTCCTGCGATTTATAACAGCTACATCGAAGAGCACTCCTATATATGTCTTACATGCCGAAGTTGATCTTCTTCACATCACGGATATTATAAAACTAGCCCCTGTTCTACTTTGGCATAATGTCTGGACCAACCCTGCCACAGAACTGAATAGGTCCATTATAGAGGACTGCTTAAGTTGTGATGGGATGAAAAATATTAAATGGCTTAGTTACATCAAGAATTTTGTCAGTGAGATTGGTCATCCTGAATATTTTACCGACCCAGCCTCACTGGAACAGCTCTCGCGATCCATGTTCAAAAAGATTTTGTTGGAACATTTGGAATTGCAAAGGTGGAAGGGTGAAAGGAATAAAAAATCTGTCATGAGCCACGACGAAGTGACATCTCAGAGGGGCCCTCAGTTGTATCTTGTAATAGATCATCCCTTACAGCATCGTAGGCTCCTGACATACTTTCGCCTGGAAACCTTTTATAGACTTGTATCATTTCCGAACTGTAATGACTGGGCGAGAGTAAAAAGGCGGTGTCCTTGTGATGACAAATCATTCCAATCAAATATACACTGCACTCTTTTCTGCACTTTATATAGCCATTCTAGACGACAAATCTTAAAACCCCTTCTGTTAACCTGGGGCCTAAGGAAAGCAAGAGACGCTTGTAATAAACTCAGGTCTTTAGACGATTATGTTACCATCAGCACAGTGAGCCTCTACTTGAATACAATTTTAAGAGTAAGAAGTACCATGGTCATGGGATAGCAAGAGGTAATTAAGCATTTTTAACTACTATGTATTTTAATTGATTGCACTGTTTTATCTCTTTTAACTTCTTATTAATTTTAAAAATCTATTTTTAGTAATGTTTAATTCTGATTGGAAAAGATGGAATTTTAATTCTGATTTTATTTGCATACTTTTATGAATTGTGAACTCAATTCGAATAAAGTCTTTGAACTTGAACATAAATCCACTGGCTATCGCCACTGTGACCTTGTTGCTTATGACTTTACTAGAATCCCTAGAAGGCAATATTGACCCATACATACTCTTACCTGGTACATTTGTTTTTATTTAAATAATGCTTTTTTAATTGAAAATAAATGAAATACTGGCTCACTAAAAAATGCAGTTAAAAATAAAGAATGAAAGAGAGCATGCATATATTTTCTAAAGAATTCAGTATGTCTGTAAAAGTTGGAGATTGATGAAGCTGTTCTTTGACATATTCAGCTAGCAATTGTCACTGATTTGTAATAAGAATGTTCAAGTGTTTACCTTTCATTACAGAATGTTGATTAAATACTGAACAATTGTTGTGCTCCGCAAAGTGGTTTGGCGGTATCATTGTGATGCTGAAGATCATATGTTAACAGTTACCAATTACATATATTCTGTACTTCACAGAGATCTTTGAAATGTACTCCATTTTGATATCTCCAACTTAAATAGAGCGGGATATTCTCAAGGAACTATTGCTGCGTTATCAGCACTTTATCGCAGCCAAAGTGGCGATAAATATAACACCCCATTCTCATGCTGGTGTTAACAGCCCATATCACCAGTTTACCCGCAATAGTAGGTGCAAAAAACTATCGCTAATGAGATGCAGAGTAGGCGTCCCCGTGCTAAAAGCCGCAACAACACCACTCTGCAACATTCTCAACGACCAGCCAGATCGGCGATAAGAACTCAAAAAATGTTTAGCAGCAGGAAATGAACACCTGCTCTAACCTGGTGTAAAGTTGGATGGCTGACTGCACCACAAAAGGGAGCCCAGCCAGAGCCACACCTGAAGAGCAACAGATGCCATGCACCCAAAAATCATTCAGCTGGTAGCCCATGCAGGGCCACAATACCCACCGCCACCACCCCCAGGACCCCTCCTCTCTGGGCACCTAGCCCCCCGGGCAAGGACATGCCACATCAACTACACAAAATATGTACCAAATAATCAGCCTAATGTCGCACAATCACATTTGGTGACATGCATGTGTCGTCATAAAAATGAGCATCGTATATTCACCTTCGAATTAACAATCAAATATACATGGCGGCTCTCCTCGGGACAATCTATAGGTCACAGCCTGCAAGACAAAAATCCAAATGAGAAGGTGTGACTTGCGCTCATCAAAGGACAGAGAGAGAGCGAAGGAGAGAGAGAGATACAGAGAGAGAGGAAGAGAGAAAGACAGAGAGAGAGGGGGAGAGAGAGAAAGATGGAGAGAGAGGGGTAGAGAGAGGAAGACGGGGAGAGAGGGGGAGAGAGATGAAGAAGGAGAGAGAGAAAGACAGAGAGAGAGGGGGAGAGAGATGCGAAGAGAGAGGAAGCTGGAGAGAGAGGGGGAGAGAAAGAAAGACGGACATAGAGGGGGAGAGAGAGAAAGACGGATAGAGAGGGAGAGAGAAAGACGGACAGAGAGGGGGCGAGAGACACAGATAACAGAAGAGATGGACAGGGAGAGAGAGTGTCGACACTGTGTACCTAGGCCTCACTGCTCACCTGCTGACACCATTGTCTCCAACCACGTGCCGGTATGTAGTGCAGTTCACTAGGTCCCACATCTGAAACAGATCCGTCATCTGAAACAGAGTCCAGATACATGAATGGCAAAGGACATACAACTGCACACTAAATCATTGCCTGTCTGCCCCTGCGCACCCAGGCAAATGCACCCCTGCCCCTCCCGCCACCCAGCGGTGCATGTCTGCCCCTGTGCACCCTGGAGGATGCACCCCAGCCCCTCCTGCCGCCCAGCGGTGCATGCAGGCCTCTGCGCCCCCAGGATTCACTGCTCACCTTCCACCACCGGCGTGTCGCACTGAGGGCCCACCACGTGCCGGTGCAAGCCCCTAGCCTGGGGCCCGCGGACATGGCACCCTGCACATCATGCAGCCCCACTTTGCAGGGCACCAGGAGGTCGCACATTTGATTCTGGGTCTTTCTTTCACCATGGCAGAGGACATCATCATCGCAGGCTGCACACCCGCTCAGCCCTATAGGTGCCACTATTTCTGTGATCCAGGAGGCGATGCCACGTGGCAGTAGGCCTGTGCTGCCCACTGGCTCTGGCCTACACTGCGGTCCAGCGGGGCACACAAATCCTGAGAAGTCTGGACCGCCGGGATGGGGCATCATCGCAGGCTGCACACCCGCTCAGCACTTAAGGTGCCCCTAGCTCAGTGCACCGAAAGTCACCGTCCTGTGTCAGTGCTGGCTGTAGTGTAGCCGGTGCCACCAAGACTGTGCCCCGCAAGTCATGGACCCAGTATGTTTGGGTATCATGGTGCGGATGCCATCATGTCACCTCCGGGCTGGGGGAATGTGATGTTGCAGAGCTCTAGGCCCTCATGCCTACATGAACACCACACGGATACACCCAGAGAGAGGTTGGAAATGGCATTGAGCACATGCGCCCGGCCCTTTTTATTGGCAGGGTCACATGTCCTGTGGCGCATGTGCTGGATGGGTGTGGTGTGGGTGTATACCAGCCATGAGGGAGTGGCTGTGGCATGCTGACAACTAGACCTGTGAGCAGCAGATCACGACAGGGTAGAACTGGGACATGTAGCATTGCCGTCCCCCCCTGTGAGCATAAGCAGAGTGGGATGGCGTATGCCAGTCCAGCATAAGGGTCTGCACTATCCGGACCTCATTCAGCGATGTGTCACACTGTGACCCAAGTCCAACAACATGAGCCACATGGACGTAAGAGGAATTCACTGAGTCTACATTCCTTCATACTTCCACACTTGATAGACCATAGACATGTCACATCTGTGTGATTAGGAATGTTTAATGCACATTCAGTGGAATGTTGCATCTGGAGCAGTACAGGGCCATGCAAACCTCACATGACGATGTTGGTCCGTGGAGTCTTTCAGGGAATGATAAGTCCAAAGGAAGGGGAAGGGTTCAGTCCGCAGTCTGATTGCTGTGTCATTGGCGATCAAACAGAATATGGCAGTCCATGTCGAGGTCCAAGGTGAGTGTCGCAGAGTACATCGGGGGACAATGGAAGGTGACGATGCAGAGGGTAGAACCAAGCAGAAACAGGCCATATGGTGGAGAAGAATGCTACTGCGTTCTTCGCACCACTAAGGCAGAATCACCTTCATCTTCGTCCTCTGCGGTTTCATGTGCCTCACATGTGGGTGGTGGTGTTCTGTCTCCTGCACTGTGTGGCAGTGACACCTCAGGGTGCGGAGATGTGGATGTAGTGGTAGCAGCAGCATCCATCTGCGCCAGGCCTTGTGGCTGCAATGCCATGAGGATGGTGTTGAGGTAATTGAGGAACCCAGCTACCACTCACTGATGTGCAGCCGTGGCAGTCGCTCTTTCTGCATTCGCCCGCTCCATCTTCTCCATTAACCTCTGCATGTTTCCCAACTCCTGTGTGACATTGCTAGAGCCACTCTGGCTGGACAGTTGTTCTATTCTCTGAGTCAGGGCACCAGCGATGTCAGCTATGGTCCATTGGAGATCATAGAGTGGACTGTGGGTGTCCGTTAGGGACCGTGAGTGGTCCCTGATTAGACTTAGACACCCACGTATGGCATCTAGTTTGTCTGCCATGTGGTCAAAGCCCACACGCACCTGTTCAGCCAGCTGCTCCTGGCACCCCAACACACGGCGTTGGATGGCCATGTGTTCTTTGTGGGAGTCCTGGGATGCAGCCGAGGTGGTGGGTGCTGCCTGCTGTGTGGTCTGTGCAGGGGATGGGGTCTTCTCAATGCAGCTGGGCTGCCCAGCTCCTGGAAGTGGGCTGCAGAGGCTGTCCACAAGCTGTTGGACGGCGCCAGAGTCAAATCTGTGGTGGTCCTCTTTGTCATCAGAGAAGAGAGTGTTGAGCTGCTCTGCAGGAGGTGTTGATTCTCCCTCTGCAATATGAAGGGGAGATGCAGTTAAACAATGTGTCCAAAAGTATGTTGTCTCATTGTACATGTTATCATTCAGACTGCATGACTGTGTACATTGTGGCTGTTTGGGAGGAGCTGCCTATTTGATGGGGGACAGTGGACATTTCGACAAAATGACGTGTGTGTGTTTGTACGTGTACATTATCAACTCATATTTCCCTGCAATGCCAAATGTGATTGGCCAGTGTCTTCACCCAGTCAGCACCAGTTGTGTCCTGTTTTCTGTTGTGTACGTGTTGCGGTTTGTACCACATTGTTGTCAGTGTTGATGTGCTCCTCATGTTATGTGTGTGTGCTGCATTTCGGGAGAGGCGACCCTGCAGCTCTGATTTTGATGCCCCCTTCTCTATTTCATGCGATGTGCCTTTGACTTCTGTGCTTATGCAGTGCTGAGATGATTCATACTTGGGTGCATAGGTCTCTTGGTGGGAGTTGGGGGTCTGGGGCATGTTTTGTCCGCAGAAGTGCTCAGCTCAATTGTGCATGTGTGCCATTGTACCCAACTCACCCATCCTTTCAGTCCCTGGTCATTACTCACCCTGGTGCTGTTGTGTCTGGTCATGTTGAGCACTGTCCGGTCCCCCCAACTTCTGCCACAGTCTCCCCACTGATGACTGTGGACACCATTTCATCCATCTCATCCATCTCCTCCTGTGGTGCTGGGCTCCCACCTCCAGTCTGCATTGCTGCCTTCCGGTTGTTGGCGAGTTTTAGCTTGGTTTTGCGCTTGACATCATTCCAGCGCATCTTGACCTCTTCCATTGTCCTCTTCAGCACTCCCACTGCATTCACCTTGTCCACAATGGACTGCCATAGTCTATTTTTGGTTGCCAATGACACAGTCGAGGTGACGAACAGTTGTTGATGGTGTTCGACCACCTCCGTTATCAGGATCCTGTTTTCCAGTGGACTGACCTGATGGAGCAAGGTTTCATACGTAAAGAAACTTGCTTGGATTCAGCCCTCTCAAAATAACGTATAACTTATTAATCAACATGTTTGTGTTTGTTTTTGCCGCTTCTTTATACTCTTCTTCTCCTTGGCCTTCCCTCACCCCGAGGTCCCAGGCAGGTCCTCCAGGGGGTTTGTGGGGTTCTGGTTTTCCTTCATACTTGCTCTGGCAACATCCATTGTGCTTTGCAGTTTTTTGCCATTTGTTTGTCTGTTTTTTTTCTACTTTTATGGTGATTTTTCCCGCCTGACGCATGTGAATTGCAGACCTGTTGCTGGTTTTCGGCGATTTTTGTATCGCGATTGGCCTCATCGCAGCTTTTTTTGCGTTCATGTTTTGCATTTTTGAGGTGTGGCGTTGAATTTAACGTGGTCCTTTGACGTGTTATCTGGAAACTATCTCACGGTACCGCCGTGTTGTGAATACTTAGTTTACAGAGCATAAGTTGCCTGCGTTGGACTGTGATGTTGAATGTTGCTTTAAGTTACTTTTGCGATGGTTATCACACGTTCTTGAGAATATCCCCAGAGTTTTTTTTATGCCACTGCACTTTGTGCAATTATGGAAGCAGTGCTTGCATTTCCCTGTTTCCGAGCTATGATGTTTACATATCATGTACTAACTCAGAGAATTTCGCAGTTAAGTGTATGCATTTTAGAAAGTGCAATTTATTAAAAATATAAAAACAGTTCTTCTCTATACCAAACCACGCATTCATGATGTGGCCCCAAATTCGGCCCAGATTTACTTACACTTTGTGCTGGTTACTTCTTTAACGAAAACCCAGCACAAAATCTTCTGGTGGGGTTTACTTTTCACTCAAACAAGGATTTGTGTTGAAAAGTTGGCCAAAGTAAATGCAAAGTAGCACTATGCCCACATTGTGCCAAGGGGATGATGTGATACATATTCTCTGTCCCGGGTCAAAACCTATGCTTAACAGAACGCACACACATTTACAATATGGAGCAAGTAAGGGCGCACTGGCGCATGGCAGCCTATACTGTTCCAGAACTGGGGGACAGAAAATCAATACCATATGTGAGTAGGCGTGGCTCTGTTTTTCGCTCTCCTTTTGATGCAACACAGCGCACCATCTTTGCTTTCTGTGCTGCATTGCGTCTCATTTTAGTAAACATTCCCCATCACTTGTAAATATTTTGATCTGTACCGCAATTAGGTAGCCTTTAATTTTTTTAACCTAATTTAAAATTGGTAACATTTCTTTCATTCTAAAAATTTTCAGTCAACGTGCACACATCTGAGACAAACTTTGCATCTAGAAGTGATATTTTCACGAATGATGTGACCTACAAAAACCTACATATTTTATAGCAAAAGAGTTTAAAATATGTGGAATAGTGACATAACTCATCTACATTCTAACAAAATACCTTTCACAAGTACTGGTAGTTTACCTGAGCAATACATACCCTAACGTATGCAAGACTCATATTGAATTGCTGGTTAAAAACAATACCAAGTTTGAAGTTCTTGGAAGGCATACTATTTTAAAAAAAAGTATGCGTTAGTTTTGTCTAAAAATGTGCTTATACAGTATACACAGAAGCTTGGTCTTTGTTTTGGTTAGAGCATTTTTCGAATAGCTCCTGTTTAGGGATAAGCTAATGAAAAGCAGAGTGGTATCAAAATGGCGGAACTACAATATGTCAAAGTCAATCAAATGAATGAATTTATGAGCCCTTGACAAATCCTTTCTATGAAAATAAAAATGTCATGGCTAACTGTATGGGGAAATACAACATACTTATCTATTTTCACAAAATGAAGGCATAATTTGGGAAATTTAAATACACCACTAAGGGCCATATGTATGAAGCCAATTTGTGATCGCCAATGCTGAAATTCGCAGACTTTCAGTGTTTGCGATCGCAAATTAGCAGTGAGCAATGTAGCACACAAAAACCCCCTTAAATGCAAGGTAAGAAGCACATAAGAAAGTGCGATTTGGCCTTAAGGAATCGCAAATTACCAACAACTTGAAGTTGGTGGTAATTTGCAATTTCACTTAAAAATGCACAATCTTGCATTTTTTAAAGTGCCATGTGGGACACATACATGCCCTTAGGGCATGTATGTGTGCCACATGTGCACACATACACATTTCAGGGATGCAACAGGGTGTTCTTTTGACACCCTGGCACCCTTGAAATAGCATTCTCAATTTGTGATTCTCTATTTGCTAATCGCAAATTGAGAATGCCTTCCCATTCATTCTTATGGGCTTCTTAGCCCATAGGAATGAATGGAAAGGTATTCCTTATTTGCGAATCTCAATTTGCGATTGGCAAATAAGGAATGTGAGATTCACAAAATTCTTAGCAAATCCCACATACACTGCATTTTGCAATTCTCAAATTGCGATTAGCTGAAAATCGCAATTTGAGAATCGCAAAACTCTATTTTCATACATATGGCCCTAAGAGAAACAACGTAAACAGAGCACAGAAATAGGACATCAGTGAACAAGAATAGCAAATGCACCCTGCCCTCACAAAGAAGGGCCAGCGATATACTATATGCAAACAAGAACATTTTTACTACAGCAGTTAATCATATGCATTTGATTGATCAGACAACCAGATTTAGAGTTCAGATTATCATAGAATATGTTCAGCTTTTTGGGAGATGAAACAATTATCTGTTGCAATATCTTTAATACTTTCTGTAGCTTAGCAACAACCAACGAACCAAAGTCAATTTTCATTGGCGTTAGATTGCCCAAGCGAGAATTACCAAGAAATGTGAAGGATTCATACTGTTGTTCAATGTTGTATTGTAGTAAAATAAAATATTTTGAAAGCAACGTGACGAGATCCGCATTCAACTTTCAAAAAGCTTCGAAATCTATTACTCTTGATAATGTCAGTCTTTTGACATACGTTCTATCACTCAGCCGTTCCATCTCTTTTCTCTGAGAGGTATGAGTGTGCTAAGAAGGGTTTTGATGGAGATCCGGACTGCACTCCAATGCAGGATGTGTCAAAGCGTGTCTGTTGTATTACACAACAAAAACATCTCTCTTCTATGGGAGTTCTGATGGAGGTCAGCAACTGAGACTTTCAAAGGTCCCTGAGGCTTGCAGGCCGTCCTCCTAGGATTATGGGCAGATGTAATACCGAATTTCAAGGATGTGTGTGACAAGGTTTCTACTGGGAAAGAAAAGTAGACACTGTTCAGAAAAAATATCAGGATAGACTCTACGAGTAAGAAAGTATCCAAACGTCAATCTTGCTACAAATGCATGTCACTGAAGGTGTGAAAATATTTAACGAATTGGAAACCTGTCTAAAACATCCTTAACAGATAAATCTTGGAGTACCGGTTTCCTTCACTTGTATATATCTTGAGAATCTTATGGCTATGTTTCTTTGTACACCCCAATTATGTTTGTGAGCCTGTTTATAAAATATTTACTCTCTTGAAAGAGATATAAAGATACGTTACAAAGCCTGATGCAGCCGATGGTATTATATACTGGTACCAGGAAAAGCAGCATGGTCAGACTTAACTTTCTCCTTTGTCACTGGAAGAGAGGAATTTTAAAGTGCGTTGATGTTTGGCCCAAAAGGTGTATGGATGCCTTAAAAAGGGATGGCTAAGCACCAGTATCACCACCTGTCACATTCACTGACTGTGAGGGCACCTCCTCTTTTTTTTAGTACAATCCACTTGCGCTATACATATTGTTTTCTATCTGACACTGCTCCTAAATGATTGTTTATGTCCCAGCCTGGCCCTATTATTGGAGGCATAGGTATGTTACCAACAGATATTTAAATGGCAATTGAATTATCCCAGTCTTCCAACTCAACTTTTTGCAATCTTTGCCTTTACGATAGTTTCATTGCTTATTGTCATTGATGCAGAGATCTGTGTTAGATTTTAGGTAACTAGTATGAATCCCAGAAAAAAGTACACAAGTTTGTGGGCATTCTAAAGTACTCAACCTGACAGTCCTGTGCTTTAATCCTTATATGTAAAGGTTTAATGAAATGCCTACAAAAAAACTATCATTTTTAGATCTCAGGTTCGAAGATTGCAAGACTGCTCTGCGTGTGAATGTACATGTTGCAGGGAAGTGCGTGTGTGTTTATGTGCTGTGCATCAGATGGACTCTATAAGTAACAATCAGCTTACATGTTCAACTATGTGCATTTAGCCTTTCATTCTTCTGAAGTAATTGCAAGTAGTACCAAATACTGGTGAGAAATATCACTAAGGGGTCTTATTACAATGTCGGTCGGAGTTGCCTCCACCCGACACTGTCGCAGTCTCGGGACCAACGGAACTCCGGTCGGCGGTCCCAACACCACAATTACAATGCGACCACACATGGAGCGGCCGCATACTCCCATTTCTCAATGGGAGCTTGTGCTACGGCTGTAAACCATCTGTAGTATAGACTCCCATTGAGAAATGGGAGATTGTGTCCATCCCTGCACCACATAGCAGTCACCTCAAGGTGCCAGCCACACAGTGCAGGAATTAACAGGGGCCCCATAGGTGCCCCCTCAGACCTCAACCAGAGGCCAGAAGGAGAAAAGGGCCTTGCTAGGGACCCACAAACTCATTTTCCGACAGGCTTTCCATGTCAGAAAGAACAGCATGGAAAGCCAGTAGGAAACCGAGCATCGTAATCCCCATGTCCTGAACGCCGTCCAGTCTCCAACTGGCTAATGGGCTCCTTGAGCTTGTCAGAATCCAGCCGGAATGACAGGCTGGTTTAATTCCAACCACTTCGATTGTAATTAGGTGGTCAGAAGTAAAACTGACGATGCATGTCAGAAAGCCTCCGACCTGAGGTCGGAAGCTTTTCGACAGTCTAGACAGACGATGAGAGGCAGTACAATTTAGACATTGATACTTCAATGTTCATTAACAGTTTTTTCACAGGTTTTTCATGTATGAAGTAGATTCTTTATTCCTTAGATTCTTTTGACAAGTAGGTACAGCCAATGCGTTTCACCCTACATTGGGCTTCTTCAGGACATCGGGTACATCAAGTGTTGTACTCTGGTACCCTTAATAAAATCATTAGGATATAAATCAGCATTGTCTTGTTTAGCGCCCCATGTGTTTCCGAGTATCAGTATAATCCCATGTCCGTAGAATCGTCAGTTTACGATTCTTCGGACACAGGATTAAACTGATATAGTATCAAAGTAACATATGAAGTCTTCATACTTCTCGGGAAACAACAAATGACCTCGGAAAGGCATAGGGCACTAAGCAAGACAATGCTGATTTATATCCTAACGATTTTATTAAGGGTACCAGAGTACAAAACTCAATGTACTACAGGAACATTATGATTGACCAGGGGACGGTACTGGTATAGTTTGATGCTCGCTTTTCCCAAAAAGAACTCTTGGACAGTGCTTACCGAGATTCTTTGCCCTGAAGAAGCCCTATGTATGGCGAAACATGTTGGCAGTACCTACTTGTCAAAAGAATCTAAGAAATAAAGAATCTTTTTCGTACACGAAAAACAAGTGAAAGAGCTGTTATTGAACATTGAAGTATCAACGTCTAAATTGTATTGCCTCTTACCTTTCTGTCTAAACTGCATCTTATTTGTGGCTGTGTGGCAGCTGGTAATTTGCAGTGGGCAATACGTGTGCCTAAATACATAAGTGACTAAACTGGGTAGTACAGTGCCTTTAAACCTTACTGCCGTTCTCTGCTTTGAAGCTTTCTGACAGTTATCGTAATCTGCCCTTTAATATCAAGGTGGCAAAATGCAATCCAGCTTCAGTCGTTCTGCAAAATGGCACCATATAAATGGTAGCATTATGAAATGAATTTGCGGGATAATCAGACTTCTCAAGAGGTCCCGTACCTGGAAGAGCCAGGATCCTCCTGGAACGTGGCTGGACTGTACGTGGGGTTGTCTACTCTCTTCTTCCCATCTGGCTTCTACGGCAATTTTATCATTGATTTTCTGGAGACACATTAATAAAATAGTTAGGAATATTTCCCTAATGCCACAAACCATTTTTAAAATGCCCATGTAACCTTCTTTACAAAGATTATTACGTGTTCTTTAATACATGAAGCCACATATTAGCACAAATAGAGTAACTAGCACTTTATACACAATACCTGTGTTAAATTGGTTTTGTGGTTTGCAGAGGTATGCACCCTTTCCCATCAGGAACCACAATTCTAGTTAGGTTAAGTCATAAACACGCAATAAATTAACCTGTGACCCTCCCCCACCCAGGTACCTTAGCACAGAGCAGTCAGGCGTAACTGAAGAAAAAAAGTATAAAGTATATGTGCAACACTTCAAAGAGTAAAGCAGGGAAAACACCACACTAAAAGATACCAATACAGAGCTTACTGTAATGAACAAAACAAGACCAAAACAAAAATAAATCTGATAAGTAGAATAGGGATATGAATTTTTAAAGAGTAAACTGAAATGTAGTGCTTAAAAGAATAACGCACCAACCAGGGCTATCTGGTCCTGCTAGACCTGGTCAAATCCAAAAGTTCAGGCCAACTGCAATGGATCACAGGTCGGCTTCAGATTCTGGCTTTGGCCTGCTGCAATGTCCCTTGTTTGCTTAGAAGTTGAGGACAAGATGTGAGAAGGAAGCGTTGATGGTCCACACAGGTCGGTGATACATCATTTCCAAGCCTTGCAACAGCAAGGATGAGTTGAGGATGGAATTGATGCACTGCACAGGGGGCAATGTGTCAAAGTTGATCCTCACAACAGAGTTCTTTGCATCAATGGTGATGTGTGGATTATGCTGGAGCAGCAATTTAACCCACTTCCAAGGGCCTTGGACTGAATTGGTACCACTTAGAAGTGCAGACTCACAGATGGCAGAATCCCAGTGCTAATGCAGGTGAGTTGGAAGTCTTTGATGATCATGAGACTTCAGAACAGGAGGCAAGCCCTCGGAGTCACTCTGGAATCTGGTTCAATTGACATGGGTCCAGTTCTCCTCACCCAGGCAAGGAGGCGAGCAGGCAGCTGGTCAGCACAGCAAAAAAGCAGTTCTTCCATAGCAGCAGTCCAGAAGAGTAGCAGTCCTTTAGCAGCACAGCAGCCCTTCTTCCTGGCAGAGTATCCACTGGTCCAGATGTGTATTGAAGTGGTGAAGTATAAGGTCCAGTACTTATACCCAGTTGTGCCTTTGAAGCAGGGGAGACTTCAAAGAAGGCTTTGAAGTGCACAGAGGTCCTCTTTTCCTACCCAGACTCTAGAAATACTACAGATGGGCTAAGCAGCCCTTTGTGTGTGGACACAACATAGCCTATTCATGTATATATGTGAGGCTATACCCAGCTCCTCCCTCCATCACCCAAGATGGCCCATCAATTCACACCTAAGCATCCTTCATTTGTATGTGGCTTTCTAGAAGGAATACACAATGTCCAGCTTCACCCAACCCAGACTGAACAGAGACAGCAGCAGGTATCAAATGGCTAATTTAAGAAAATGGCAACTTTCTAAAAATGGAGTTTCAGTTGAACCGGAACTGCTATTGAATTCATGAGACAGACGCTGTGTGCTTAGGAATAAAACAATTGTTTTCTTTGAGCTGCTAAAGAGGTTAAGCAAGCAATATTAATTTGTTCTCTCCTGACTCTTGAGACACCATTATTCCAGTATTTTCTCAAGTTTTTAAATCTACTCTCTGTTGACATAAAAACTATTTTTGTCCTGAAGATGGTCTCAATGATTTGCTACAGCGAAGACCAAAACGTCGACCGTTAATACATTCTCTTTAGCGTTTGTTAAAATTAACTTTGGAGTATCTGATCCTATGTATAGGACATACTTATATCTTCACTATCTGGAGATGGATAAATACATTGACAACTAAGAGATATTTGTCTGTATATAATCTATATGTTTTCTGTTGTCAGTGTGATTTCATTTTGTGTCATTGTATTTTTTGTACCCCTAGATAACAGTTTTGTTTGATTCACTGACATTGTTCTTGCTATTCTATGGCTTTTTGAAATCCATGTCAACAATGCCAGGTCTAACAACCTGTAATGTTTAAAAAAACATGAATATTTGATGAAGTGAGTCAGATTCAGGAAATATATTTTGATCTGCTGTAGCCCAGCTCATGAAAACTTGTATTTTGCAGTTGTCTATTTTCAATATTAATTGTAATAAATGTGGGTCTCTAGTTGGCAATGTTTTGCACATTGTCCAAGTAGGGACCCTTCTTCCTAGTAAAGGTAAGGGGGATACTCTTCTAAAATAACCCTGGCTCACCCATTTGATAGCTTGGCACGAGCAAACCGGCTTATATCAGAGGAAGTGTGTAAAGCATTTGTGCATGCACACAGTAACACAGTGAAAATACTACAAATGGACACCACGCCAGTTTGGAAAAATAAGCCAAACTTTTTCTAAACCAACAAAATCAAACACGAAAAAAATCCAACATACAATACTGTAAAAATCGTTACTTTGCAATATAACCTTTAAATTGCAGAAGTATCCACAAAAAACAGTTCTTCTGAGTCGGTAGCTCCGTCCGGGGCTACAGCGATGTTGAAAACAACAGAGTCTAACAGTTCCAGCCGACCGTGTCAGTACAGGATGGCTAAAGTGTTAACAGACTTGTGAACAGTACTTTTCTCATTGCGGCCAACATGTTGATGCGAATCGGACGTAGCAACCATTGCAGATGTGTGGCAAAAATGGAAGCGGTGCAGTGTGCTGTGCCCTCACGATGCAGTGCAGGCAGCGGCTTTGTGAAGATCATCCAATGGCATCAGTGAGACCAAGGCTTACGGTGCAGGGTGAGTCGGTGTTCGATGCGGCGCTGGCAGGTCGCGTTGCAGGCAGCGTAGCTGATCAATGTTCGGGTCAGGCAGCGACAGTGTCGGTGATGTCCAGGCAGGGTGTAACGAGGAGGTGCAGAGTGCAGTGCCCACAGAATGCGGTGCAAGCAGCGGCTCGGTGACGATCATCCAGACGGCACCGGTGAGACCAAGGATAGGGTGGGAAGTGCAGCGGTGCCTTCTGTGGGGCATTTCAGGACACGGAATCCTGCGACAGACTCGGTTACAGAGTTGGTTGCAATTTTCTTCTACAGCAACTGAAACCAGTGATTCAGACACCTTGCCCAGAAGGATGGTGAGGTCTTTGCTGTTCCTGAGACCTCTTGAACGGGGGCAAGCTCCACTTTCAAGCCTTTGGAGATACTTTCCCAAGCAGGATACACACACACAGTTGTTATTCTTGGCAGAAACAGCTACTGCAGTCCAACCCCAGACAGCACAAAGCAAAGGGGCATTACTCCTCCACCAGTTTCTTCCAGCTCTTCACCTTGGCAGAGGTTCCTCTTGTAGACCAAAAGTGATCTAAAAGTCTGGAGTCTGGGCCCCACTTTTTATAGTACAAAATCCGTTGTTCTCCAAGGCACAGAGTGTATTTGCTCAGTCAGAACCAGTTTTGTCTTCTCTTAAGAAGCTGCCCAGCAGGAGGTGGAGTGGGCATTGTCCAAGGCAGACCAGACCCATTCATGTGTGAAAGAAATCTCCTCTGCTACTCTGAAGGCAGCCCAACCCTGACTCGCCCTGGAAAGGCAGGACACACCTCACCCCCCAAATGGCTCACTGAACAAAATGCACATCCCCAGCCCCTGTCACTCCAAAGCCAGACAGTCAAACACAAACCTAGCAGAGGCACACTGGATGGCTAAGCAAGAAAATATCTACTTTCTGAAAGTGGTATTTTCAAACCCAGAATATAAAAATCATCCTTAATAAAAGATGCATTTTTATATTCTGAGTTCAGGCATACTAAACTCCATGTTCCTATCTTGTCCCAATGGGAAGCTATATTTATAAGATGTTATAAATAAACTCCCATTCTATCCTATGGGACAGATAGCCATTTTGACCCGGTCACTCCACTACCGCACGGCCTCCGTGTGCCCGGATTCTGCTGCCGCTGCCTGCTTGGCCCTCTTGCTGCCGCCTCTCGTTAGGGCCCCTGCTCTCCAGGCTTGCCCTCGCTCTCCAGGCGTGCCCAGACTTGCCCTCGCTCTCCAGGCTTGCCCTCGCTCTCCCCCGCTCCGCTTTCCCGCTCTTTCCAACCCCCCTCTGTTCCCCGCCATTGCTCTCCTGCGGCCCGCCCCCTTCTCCTGTCTCCCACTCCCCATTCGCCGCCCCGCTGCCGCGTCCCAGCTGCTCCTCCCTTCCACTTCGCCATAAATGGCGGGGACCGCAGGAACGCGCAGCGTGCGCGGCGATTGCGTGCCAAAGGCGTGCCAAAGGCAAGCCCGCCCACGTCCGTCCATGCCTGGACCGCGCCCAGCGCCAGAACCCCTGGACCCCGCCAGAGCCAGCCAACCCGACTGAGCTACGATGCCGCCACCCTCCACACACTCAACGCCGGCCGATATCCATTCTGCTACCAAGCCACCCCGAAACGCACCCATGGAGTAGGCCTGGGCGTAGTGTGCGTAGTGGGGCTACGCGAAGCTACGCAAAGTGGGCGACAAACTACGCCCACCTACGTACTTCGCGTAGCCCCACTACACCGAGCATGCCCCCCTCCCGACCATTCCTAAATTAACTAAGTGGGCAAATAAAATAAAAGAAAAGGCACTTACCTTGTCCGCGGCGTCCTGGGGCTCCCTCTGCTCGCTCACGGCGCCGTCTTCATAGCCAATGCGCATGCGTGGCCGCACGTGCATGCGCATTTCTTGCGAGAAATGCTTATGCGCGGGCGGCCGCGCATGCGCATTGGTTATGAAGACGGCGCCGTGAGCGAGCAGAGGGAGCCCCGGGACGCCGCGGACAAGGTAAGTGCCTTTTCTTTTTTTTTATTTGCCCATTTAGTAAATTTAGGTTTGTTCGGGAGGGCAGGAGGGAGGCGGGTGGCGGGCAACTTCGCTACGCCCAAGGAGTGGGCGTAGTGTTGCCTGCTTCGCCTACTTTGCAAAAGGCGAAGTAGGCAACACTACGCCCACTTCGTAGCGAAGTTGCCCGCCCAGGCTCACCACGGAGCCTTCACCTGCCACGCCTGCTACTTCACCTGCACTCGGTCCTGCACCGCGCCAGCCAAAACAGCCGCCAACAACAACCACCTCAAGTGCATCCTGCTCAACACCCGCTCCATCCACAGGCACGCCGTCGAACTATGGGACCTCCTGGACAAAACGGCACCAGACGTCGCCTTCTTCACGGAAACCTGGATGAATGCGTCCTCAGCCCCCGACATCACCATTGCCATCCCAGACGGCTACAAGATCATCCGGAGGGACCGCGTCAACCAGACCGGAGGAGGCATCGCCATCGCCCACAGAAACACTATCCGCATCACGACCAACACCGACGACACCCTCGCCAACGCAGAGCACCTGCACTTCCAGATTCACACCGACCCCAAGACCACCCTCAGAGGAAGCCTCATCTACAGACCCCCGGGACCACGCTCACACTTCAGCGAGGCCATCGCAGACTTCATCAGCCCGCTCGCCCTCGCCTCCCCGACTACATCCTCCTAGGAGACCTCAACTTCCACCTGGAGAACAACCAGGACAACAACACCACCGCCCTACTAGACAACCTCGCCAACCTCGGATTCAAGCAACTGGTCAACACCCCCACCCATTACGCCGGCCACACGCTCGACCCCGTTTTCTCCTCCAGCAACCACATCTCCTTCAGCCACACCACCGAGCTCCACTGGACTGACCACAGCTGCGTACACTTCAACTTCAGGAAAACAACGACCCACCACCGCCCTCAACCCCCCAATGATGCTGGAGCAAGATCACCACCGACCGACTCACCACCTCCTTGAGCCTAAACCCTCCCACTAACACCACGGACCCCAACGAAGGAGCCCGCAACCTCACACAGTGGATCACCGACTGCGCCGACACCCTTGCTCCACTGAAAAACCCTCCCAGCAACCTCAACAGCAAGAAAGCCGCGTGGTTCACCAACGATCTCAAAGACTCCAAGAAATCCTGCTGTGACCTCGAGAAAGCCTGGCGCCACAACCAGTCAACTGAAAACATGACAGCCCTCAAGAACGCCACCCGCAAACACCACCAGTTGATCCGCACCACCAAAAGGTCATCCTTCAGAGAACGACTGGACAACAACACCCACAACAGCAAGGAACTCTTCAACGTCGTGAAAGAGCTCTCCAACCCCAACGCCAGCAACAACGACATCACGCCTTCTCAAGACCTCTGCAACTCTCTGGCCACCTTTTTTCA
The DNA here is from genome assembly GCF_964261635.1 of Lissotriton helveticus. Classification (NCBI taxonomy): domain Eukaryota; kingdom Metazoa; phylum Chordata; class Amphibia; order Caudata; family Salamandridae; genus Lissotriton; species Lissotriton helveticus. The sequence goes on along the minus strand of NC_136063.1, from coordinate 1,419,694,329 downwards.
CCGTAAGATCGTCGACATACACGACAGCTTCGGCACTCAGAACTCGTACCCCACCACCGAACCTACACCCCCCACCACCACCCTGTGTGACTGGACTCAGGTCAGCACGGAAGATACCACCCACACGATGAACACCATTCACTGGGGCTCCCCAGCCGATCCCTGCCCACACCACATCTTCAACAAGGCCGACTCCATCATCGCACCCAAACTTCGGGACATCATCAACAACTCCTTCATATCCGCCACCTTCCCGGAGAGCTGGAAGCACACAGAGATCAGCGCCCTCCTGAACAAACCCACCGCAGACCCCTCAGACCTCAAGAACTTCCGCCCCATCTCGCTCCTCCCCTTCCCTGCAAAAGTCATCGAGAAAACCATCAACAAACAGCTGACAGCTTTCCTGGAGACGAACGGCTCCCTCGACCCATCGCAGTCCGGATTCCGAGCGAACCACAGCACCGAGACCGCCCTCATCGCGGCCACCGACGACATCCGGACCCTGCTGGACAACGGAGAAACCGCCGCCCTCATCCTGCTCGACCTTTCGGCCGCGTTCGACACGGTCTGCCACCGCACCCTGACAACCCGCCTCCGCCGGGATCCAAGTAAAGGCCCTGGAATGGATCACCTCCTTCCTCTCCGACAGAACCCAAAGAGTCCGTCTCCCGCCCTTCCTCGCAGAAGCCACCAAGATCATCTGCGGCGTATCTCAAGGCTCCTCGCTCAGCCCCACCCTCTTCAACAGCTATATGAGCCCCCTCGCACCCATCGCACGCAAGCACAACCTCAACAGCATATCCTACGCCGATGATACCCAACTGATCCTCTCCCTCACCAACGACCCCACCTCCGCCAGAGCCAGCTTCCAGGACGGAATGAAAGACATCGCAGACTGGATGAAGCTCAGCCGCCTGAAACTAAAACTCAGACAAGACGGAAGTCCTCATCCTCGGCCCATCCATCTCCGCCTGGGAAGACTCCTGGTGGCCCCCTGCTCTGGGCCCACCACCCAAGCCCACAGACCACGCATGCAACCTGGGCTTCATCCTTGACTACTCCCTCACAATGGCCAGGCAAGTTAACACCGTTACCTCCTCCTGCTTCAACGCACTCCGCATGCTCTGTAAGATCTTCCGCTGGATCCCCACTGGAACCAGAAAAACGGTCACCCAGGCCCTCGTCACCAGCCGTCTGGACTACGGGAACGCCCTCTACGCTGGGACCACCGCCAAACTACAGAAAAAACTCCAGCGCATACAGAACGCCTCAGCACGACTCATCTTGGATATCCCCTGACACAGCCACATCTCCGCCCACCTGAGGGACCTGCACTGGCTCCCCGTCAGCAAGAGGATCACGTTCAGACTCCTCACCCACACACACAAGGCTCTCCACGACTTGGGCCCCGAATACCTCAACAACCACCTCACGTTCTATACGCCAACCCGCCAGCTCCGCTCCGCCAGCCTCGCCCTCGCCACCGTCCCACGGATCCGCTGAACCACCACCGGAGGAAGATCCTTCACCTACCTGGCGGCCAAGACCTGGAACACCCTCCCCACCCACGTACGACTCACCCAGGACCATCTCTCTGTCAGGAAGCAACTCAAGACCTGGCTTTTCGAGCAGTAGCAGCCCTCCCCAGCGCCTTGAGACCCTAGCGGGTGAGTAGTGCGCTTTACAAATGTTCTTGATTTGATTGATTGATAATAGTGGAAAATTAAATTGGCAGTATTTCACTATCAGGACATGCCACACACATCAGGGCATGTCCTACCTTTCAAATACACTGCACCCTGCCCACAGGGTATCTTGGGTATACCTAAGGGGTGACTCACATCTAAGAAAAGGAAAGGTTAGGGCCTGGCAAGTGGGTGCACTTACTAAGTCGACATGGCAGCACCAAACTGCATACAGACACTACAGTGGCAGGTCAGAGTTACATTTACAGGCTGCTCATGTGGGTGGCGCAATCAGTGCTGCATGCCCACTTGCCACATTTGATTTACAGGCCCCTGGCACACACCGTGCACTGTACTAGGGACTTACCAGTAAAACAAATATCCCAATCATGGAATCACCAATCCATCATAACAATTTACAGGACAAGCACTGATCAGCAGAGATAAAATGCCCAGAGTCATAAAACCAACAAAAACAGGTCCAAAATAGGAGCCCAAAAAGCAAAAGGTCTGGGGATAAACCAGCTGAATAAGCCTGGTCTAGCAGGAATGCACTGTTATACAAAATAAGTATAAAAGTAGAAACAGAGGTGCTTGAGATCTCCAGTTCAACATACTTTTCCAACTTTTTCCCATTTTCCCAGAGGTACTTGGGGAAAGGGAAGCAGGTGAAGGTTTCCAGGCATAGTCCTGAGAAGGTGCGATTATGTTTTTCCTGTGGAATCTTCTTTCTACAATGCAGAGTTCTCCTTAGCAGAAATGTCTGCACAGATGGGATATGAACACTTGTGCAAATATAATCTAGTTCTTTTTCCACTGTCAAATAATTTTTCTATGTAGAAAATGCTCCTCTTCTCCACACCAACACATCTGGGAGTGATATCTTCCCCTTTTCACCCTAGAAATGGAATTATGCCAGCCCGGCACAGGACAAAAAATGCAACCCTTCACAGGGTGGAAAGGGGAGAGTGAGAGGTGTTTCTGAATTTCCACAAATATATAGAAAATTCTGGCATTACCAAACTTCCAAAGCATACCAAACCTTGGAACACCCATTTTTCACTCATTGTCAAGAATTTAAAACTGGTGAGATCTCTGTACTCTTGGCAGAGATCTCCACCCAGTAATTGTGTTAACGCCTACCAGACATCCTTTTACGAGTTCCTGGCTTGCTGAAATGAGGTAAACATGTTTATGTTTGAAGGCACCTTTGATAATAGACTCCAACATGTCTGATTCAGATTTTTTTCTTTCTTGGGTTAACACTCATTGAGGCTGAGTGAACTGACATATTCTTTCTAGAAATATGATATACACAATTCTAGCATCTGGAAACCGCAAGCAAATGTTTAGGTAACTTCTCCTCGAAGATTGGGTGGTAAATATAGCATTTATAATATTCAGGTCCTATTTGGTATACCCCGTGAATTTAAAAAAGCGCTCACTGTTTGTAAGGGTTGAAGAGATTGACAGCTCCGGGGATTCCATAAAAATCTGAATATTATCTGAGTTTGTGGCTATTTCATATGGGGTGTGGCCAAATGAAATGCTAAGAATACTTTGTGAATCATTAATCATTAGTAATAGGGGGTCAAATAAAAATAGAAACCCAAAACCCTGTTACTAAAACAAAATTAGAAAACCATTATTTGTATACATTATACCTTAATACGACTAAAAACATGCATTTCAACAAATTAATAGCTAATAAAAATTATGAGCATAATTAAACACACTACAATAAATTATATACTAATTAACACTTACAAACAATATTACATACAACTATATAGTCTAAACCAATTTTGTTTACAATGATATTGAAAAACAACACTTAAAACAATATTTTTACCTGCAATATTACTGTTGATGATATTTTTGACATCCCAGTATTCTTGACACAATATTTGTGTATCACAAAACATCGTATTGGATATATGTTTATACTTCAAATTGAATTGTGATATTAAGGCAATATTCAATGTTTTTAGAATATTTTGGTGAAATATGCAAGTAATATCGCAAATAGTACACCCTATTACTGTGTTTATCTGCCCCATTCATATTGCAATGAATATCTGTGAGTACTGCCGTGCCGGACTTAATCAAATATTTACCGTGGTAGATCACCATCTTCTCCAACGTGGACATAGCATTCACTCTAGCTGTTGTATATTAGTATCTATATTGTTGTCTCCATTTGATGAAACACCAATGTGTTTGGTACTAAGAGAAACATGTGATACATACTGTGTGCATGTGAATGTGTGTGTGAGAAAGAGAGACAAAAAGTCAAGAGGAAAAAGAGAGAGGTGGGTCGGACAGTACCAAGGGCCAGATGCCATGGCTTGGCAGTTCGGGCTGGACTGTTCCCATGAGGCACAGGGTTAGACTGATTTGCATATGGCCATATCTGAACTGGGGTGGCAGAGTGGGCTAAAGAACGATGATGGATTAAACCCAGATCTGTTGACTGGGTGTGAGTGTTGGATTGGTTCAGATGCTCCGTCCATCACCACACCTTTTTCTACCGATTTGTTCACCATAAGTTGGCAGGGCATGCTCAGACGTGAGTTCCTTGCTCACTTTGCCACTAGATTCAAGCAAGCCTGGCTGAAGACGGCTGTAATGCCAGAAACCGGTCCTAGGAAGCTTGTTTCCGGTCCAGGGTAGGCATGGCTTGGCAGTTCGCGCTGGACTGTTCCCATCAGGCACAGGGTCAGACTGATTTGCATAGGGCCATGTCTGAACTGGGGTGGCAGAGTGGGCAAAAGAACGGTGATGGATTAAACCCAGATCTGTTGACTGGGTGTGAGTGTTTGATTGGTTCAGATGCTCCGTCCATCACCACCCCCTTTTGTACATCTTTTTGATTAGCTTTGATCCTAAATGATGGCTTCAGATTGGTTTTGGGCTTTTTAGTCCCTCCTCCTGACGGCCTTGTTGTAATTTGTATTCTTCCCTGGCTATTGGCCCCTTTACTCCAACACTATTTTCTTCCCTGTGTTCCCCCCGCAACCCCCGCACCCCGTCCCCCCTGCCAAACAGCTGGACAGAGAAAGAAATGCTTTTTTGTTCTTAATTAAAGAAGCCGATTTTCCCAGGAAAACCACTTTACTTATATACTCGCTGTACTTGACGGTTCAGATATCCTCTTTGAACATATTTAGCAGGACATAGGCAGGTTGTAGAAGCGCCGCGAGGGAGGCTGCGTGCGGTTCAAATGAGACCATCCGAATCAAATATTTTTCTGAACTCTGAGGGGGAAAAGAGAGTGTTAGAGGGAAGGGAGCTGTTTGTAAACAGACACTGGCGTATTGATTACACACTCGGCTCGGATAACTGCGGCTAATCAGGGTTCATTGGCTACGACAGTAGTATTTGTAATGACTAATACGCTTATGAGCAGGCAATTTCCTGTAAATCAATGTACCTTACTCCAGGCGGTGGTGGTTCAACAAACTCCGGCCCTGGGAATAAAGGACAGTCTAATTATTTTTGATGTTTGTAATGTTAGCACATGGTTTAAAGCTTCAATTGAATTTCAGCCCGCTGCTCGCTTTGCAGGAGGTGCAGAGTACATCCTACGTGTGTGATGGAAATAACATATCCGGAAGTGTCAATTAACATTGTGTGTTTGCTTTGAACTTCTCCCTGAACTTCTCCTTGACGTACCATTTCGACTCAGGGCTAGTTGAGGTTACCTGTATTTGTGGCACTAATGGGCACTTTTTCCTGATTAAAAAATCCAAGCCCGATGGTGCAAGCCACCTTTTGTGACGTCACTTCCGGTCATGACGTCACTTCCGGTGACAGCATCCCCCCACTTATTTTTTTTACGACTTGTGCCCTGTGTACCACACACATTGGAAACGATCAGACTACTTTTATGGAGGGCCTTAGAGTGGATCATATGGATCACACAGGTGAATACTGGAAGTGCCTGTCCCCGTGACAGCTGTCAAGTTCCCAGGGTTCTTTCCTGAGTTGGTCAGGTGCCAGGTCGCTAGAGGAGCACAGCGTACGGCTGCCAAGAAGGGGAGCGCAGACTGTCCACTCCAGCGGGGGCACTGGAGCCCTGATGCTCCCATCTTATTTATAGTGATCAAGCCCCTTACTCTTCTCCTATTGCCTCTGTCTCTTTTCCTCGTATCATTATTTAATTTTTTTCCTGTTCTGTTTACCCTTCGTTTCCCTTGCTCAGTACTCTACCCTTTCCTCTCCTTATCTCTTCCACGTTTTCCTCCTGTGTACTATTCCTTTTAATTCTGCCCTTTCCTTGCTGCCTTGGTTGACTGTTTTCCACGCGCACCATTTTGTTAAATTCTAGCTCTAATCCTACATCTAATCTCACTTTCCCCAATTTCTCTTTGGCTCCCTTTACAATTCTATTCCTGTCTTACATCATCTTTTCTCCTATCCTCCTTTAAACCCACACCTTTTGCTCCTTTGCCCCTCACTCCATCTCGTTTTCCCTATCTGTATACCTGGGCCCGCAGTGTTGCCCCTCAGCTCCAGGGACTCTGGGAGTCAGACTATTATACTGAATTATACTACTCTGTGGCTCATAAGAGGGGTAGCCGAGAACTTGGACGCCGTGTTGATACAGCCTAAAAATAGATTCTGCGGAGGTTGTGATTTAGTTGATGAGATAGATTAAGGTCACCAGCTATAGTCCAGAGATGTTGCAATGTGTTAACGATACGCTCCCAGAGAAGCTTTACGTTGATTTTGGGACTAGCCACCATTTGAGATTCCAGTGCAGGGCCTTGCTATTGTATCCATTATGCGTTAGAGTCTGCATGGCCAATAACCTGCTGTGAAATCTTAGATGCCCCCACGAAAGGTTTCACCAGCAGCAGAACAAACGCAACTTTGGGACATGGATCGGTAAAGCAAATATCACGAAACAAAAGAAATGCAGGCGGCAAGACCAACATGCATCTGAAGTAGGGTATACAGCACAGCTTTCCAAACTTTCCACGTCGGTGACACACCTTTTTGACAATCTTCATCTTGTGACACGGTAATGCGAGCGAGCCGAACCTCCTACAAGGGGTTCTGGGGGGTACTCCTGCAAGAAAATTTTGAAAAAATAGTGGGCCAATGGTGCAGTTTCAAGCACATTTGAGAAAGCAGGAAGGTTCTAACAAAGACAGTGACTAGCAAAACTGGGTGTAAGCAAGGTTAGGTGTGTGCCTGAAACAAGAATATAACCATGCACACATTGACACATGCCCCATTGATTTACAGCACAAAAAGGGGGGGTGCACGCACTGCCAACCCTTCCAACCAAGCACAAAGTCCACCTGATGCCTTGCTGAATATGAGTTATACAAAAATCCGTTCAGGACCAATCATGCAACTTATCAGCCGGTCTCTGCGCATTAAACTTAGGTTAGACCGCTTTTCTCAGCGCAGCGCGCCAAAAGGCACATCATCCTTACTTCACAGTGCCTTGCTATCCATCTCTCTCCCACCTCTCCCATCTCTCCCTCTTCCTTCTCTCCCTCTCCCATCTCTCTCTCCTCTCCCTCTCTCTCTCCTCTCTCTCCTCTCCCTCTACCTCTCTCCCTCTTCTTCCTCTCCTTCCTCTCCCTCCTCTCTCTCCCTCTCCCTCTGTCTCCTCTCCCTCTGTCTCCTCTCCCTCTGTCTCCTCTCCCTCTCCCTCTTCTCCCTCTCTCTTCTCTCTGTCTCCCTCTCCCTCCTCTCCCTCCTCTCACTCTCTCTCCCTCCTCTCTGTCTCTGTCTACCTCTCACTCCTCTTCCTCTCCCTCCTCTCCCTCTGTCTCCTTTCCCTCTCCCTCCTCTCCCTCTCAATCCCTCCTTTCCCTCTCTTCCTCTCTCCCTCCTCTTCCTCTCTCTCTCCCTCCTCTCCCTCCTCTCCATCTCACTCCTCTCCGTCTCCCTCCTCTCCCTCTCCCTCCTCTCCCTCCTCTCCCTCCTCTCCCTCTCACCCTACTCTCCCTCTCTCCCTTCCTCTCCCTCCTCTCCCTCCTCTCCTTCTCTCTCCTCTCTGTCTCCCTCTCACTCCTCTCCCTCTCCCTCCTCTCCCTCTCCCTCCCTCCTCTCTCTCTCCCTCCTCTCCGTCTCCCTCCTCTCCCTCTCCCTCCTCTCCCTCTCCCTCCTCTCCCTCTCCCTCTCCCTCTCCCTCCTCTCCCTCCTCTCCCTCTCCGTCTCCCTCTCACTCCTCTTCCTCTCCCTCCTCTCCCTCTCTCTCCCTCCTCTCCCTCTCCCTCCTCGGCTCTCTCTCTCCCTCCTCTCCCTCCTCTCTCTCCTCTCCCTCCTTCTCCTCTCCCTCCCCCTCACCCTCTCACTCCTTTTCCTCTCCCTCCTCTCCTTCCTCTCCCTCTCTCTCCCTCCTCTCCCTCTCTCGCTCCTCTTCCTCTCCCTCCCCCTCCTCCCCCTCATCTCCTTCTCTCGCTCCTCTCCCTCTCCCTCCTCTCCCTCTCCGTATCCCTCTTCCTCCTCTCCCTCTGTCTCCTCTCCCTCCTCTCCCTCTCTCCCTCCTCTCCCTCTCTCTCCCTCCTTCAGTATCTCTTTCCTCTCTCTCTCTCTCTTCCTATCTCTCTCCGTCTCCATCCTTCAGTCTCTCTCCCCCTCTCTATCCCCCCTCTCTATCCCTCCTCTCTCTTTATCTCTTTATCACCAGTCTCTTTATCAGGCGAGACTGGTGCCTTGCTGAGCCCAGGGTGGAGGGAGGCGCTACAGAGCATAATACCAGCAGCAGGCACCCCCCAGCGCAGAGGGGGCAGGCGCTAAGAAAACATTTCGGTGGGGGGGGCTGAAACATTAAGCAGTAGGTAGAGTGGCGCTGCAGGGGCTCTTAGAAGGGGTGAAACATCAACACAGCCTCTTTAACATGCACACGGTCTTTTAATGACCTGTGAAGTGCTCGGATGCGGCTGTGTGTGTGCCTGGGAGCTGTCTGAGCCCGGGCTGCCACACACGAGGGGGGGGGGACATTGTCACGCGACACACCACAGAGTGGAGGCGACACAGTACGGTGTCGTGGCACACACTTTGGAAAGCTCTGGTATACAGAGAGAGAGTGAGTGTAAACAGGGGTTTGAAAGCTGCAAATACATAAAGCAAATGACACGAAACTGAAGAAATGCATGCAGCAAGACCGACGTGCATCTGAAGTATGGTATCAGAGAGAGAGAGTCTAAACAGGGGTTTGAAAGCTGATTATATACTGTAAAGTAATCTAGCTACAGTGAAGACCACAAGTTGCATACATGCACTTGTGTGGGCCCAAGAAAAGCCCACACTGGCTGTAGAGAATAATTACCTTTCAGTAATATGATCAATGCAACTTTGTGGGCATATGAAAATGATGGCCGGCCCTGGAATGTTGTAATCAGAGACTGGCAGAGAGACTCGCAGATACTGAAAATAGAGATGGTCTCATTGCACTGTAGGCTTGGCCGCTTCGCAGAGCTCTACATAACGGTGGGGAGCTGCAGCAGACAGGCTGATCAGGTGCTCTTTCGTTGAATTGTATTCCTTCTTTTTATAAAGGCCACAGGCAGTGTATTCTTGAATTGTTAATGCTGGGGATGGGTATTTCGTATGTTGAGAGCAACACTGAAGACATTGAAGTGGCAGAGGGCCTTAATGACTGGCATAGACCATCTTTTCCAACATTCCAATGTTTGTCTTTTGGTGTCTCCCTATTAATTAAGAACATGTTATCCTTGATGAGTGGGGTGTTTTAATAGCTGTAAAGCCCCGAATGTTCTGACTGTCCAGCTTCAAGAGCAATTCGGCAGATACAGCCTGCAACGTGGCTGTACTGTAGGATTTCAACATCCATAAAAAAGACTGAGCAAGGGGGTAAAAAAGTTGACTGGGGACCCTTATGGTGTGTCAAACTTGTGCTCCATCACAGTCAGCTTGATATTAGGCCTAGGTCCCGGTCAACCGTGAACAAAGATTTCTGGTTGGAGCATCACCTTTTGTTCATATTTTTTGTCTTAAAACGTTTAAAAAATCACACATCTGGTCCCCCTATTGGATTGTTGCCATTTTGTTCTCATTTATCTTAATATATTTTTCTTATGTTCTAGAAATTGGTTGTCATTTTTATTAAGTTGCCTTTAAAAGAAACTTTTTACTGTTTTAGTGCTGACAAATACTTTTCACATTTTACTAAGTTAAGCCTGTTTGCTCTGTGCCATAGCTTCTAAGGTTGAGCTCAAGTTTTAATTATTTGAATTATTGAAATTATGGTTGCCCTTACAGTATTTTTGGACTTATTACTTGGATAGGACTTGCACCCCCCTCACCCCCCCCAAGTAAAAAAAAACATTTTCTTGCAATGGATATCACTCAGATAGTACTAAGCTGGTTCCCCTCCTTACTTTCTGGTCAGCAACCCATCAACCAGTAATATCAATCCAGCCCCAGTGGACTATAGGGTTCCTCGCAGGTCCAGCCTCTAACCTACCTTTCGAATTTATACAGCAGAAGTCAGTAAAATACCAGAATCACTTTAGCGTTCCCTATTTTCCAGGCCATAGAAACCTGTCTTCTACGAGCACCCGTAGACAATAATATTTTTTTCAAACCTTGTATTTTCAGTGACATGACCACCGTCGGCCCCGATTTTATATTAAAAACAGAGCTTTGGACTCTACAATTTCCCTCTGAAAGTTAATTTTTCTCTCCATGTGTTCCCATACCTAGCATGTTCCGCAGTTTGTTGCTTACTTTCCCTTGTTGTTAAAGAACATTAGATGTTTCAGCACCAAGTCTAATTTGCTGCATAGCTAAATAAATATGAGGTCCAAAAGGTGAGACCAATTGCATTGCAAATGCTTCTTCTCTTGGTAGTTCCTGAGAAGTTGTATCCCAATATCTCAACCTGTTGCATAATTTTAGATGTTTTCACTTGGCCATCGAGTTTACCGATGCATGGACCAATAAAATGGAGAGTTTTGTGATCTAATTTATAGACTGATATCAGTCAGTTGCCCACATGTAAGATTATATTGGATATCATAACTAGAGCTCAACTTAGAACCATGAGTGCTGTTTTAGATTTTGGAATTATCCAATGTACCTACTTAGGCAGTCAAACAAGACCATAACTCTGAGTTGATTTAGTCTCTGATACTGCTATAGGAAAGATTATCATAGCTTCATTGATTATATAATCTTTGTGGAATTCCAGCAAAAAAACTGTTGTAATACTCATGATAATCAGCAGCAGAGCAGCAGAGAGCAGCAGAGAGCAGCAGAGAGCGAAGACGCGCGGAGCCTCAGTAGTCACAGCTGAGTGGAGCAGCAAAGGCGGGTGCTGAGCACTGAGAGCACTGGGAGCAAAATAACAACGAAAGCTGAAGCAGAGGAGCCGCCATAGCCAATATCCCCCAATACCTACGCCATCACCGTGCTCAGGTGAGCCCTTGTGCCTACGGCTACAGGGGGCAGCCCTCTCCATCCCCAGGAGTGGTGTACACAGGACATAGCCGATCGTGAGCCGACCGTGAGTCCCTGGTGGCGTGTTCCTGAAGACGGAGCCCTGAAGACGGAGTCGGGAGTGAACCGGGATCACAGCGGGGGTGCAAGGAGATTCAGTGAGGTGGGGGAGGGGAGGCGCCGCGAGGTGTGGGGCACTCCAAACTGCGGTGCACTAAAACCCCCCCTGTAAAATATCCGAATACCTGAGAACACTCTGTATCTGCACTCCGCACCTTGGCACCGGATAGTCCCCCCCCCGCATGCGGCACAACATGAACAGTAACAACGCGCAGCGCAGAGCACTAAACAGAGTTCAGTTGGCCCTGTAGCGACTTACAAGCCGGCCAGCCCACTCCGTGGTAGAGTGTTCCACCGACCCACCGTCTACCAACCCCCCTCCAAGCCTTAATCATCGGAGGGAACCCCTTCAAGTTGCTCCGAGGGCGCCGCTAGTGCAATACAGCAAACACTGAGAGGGCAGCAGCACATATATACTCATGATAATCATCATGTGATTGGCCTTATTCTTACCAATCCATTTCTGATTAGGCCCTGAAGTTAAGTAATCTTTTAGAATTACTATGCTCATAATTATAGTAGTTTTTTTTATATTTTACAGAGACATTAAACACTAAAGTTATGTCCTTCCTGGAGCATTTCTATTTTACCTTGATAAAAGATTCCTTGGATATCCCTCAGATGGAAGGTGGCCGTCATAACCTAGCAGACTTTATTTAACTCTTGTTGAATGTGGTTAAAAACAAATGTTCCTTTGAACTAGCAGAAACCTAAGACAAAACAACAAATGAAAACAAATGTACTTCTGAGCTCCAAACTGATAGAATCCATTTCTTATAACCGCTATACCAATGGTTTATTACAAATCGTCTGAACTAGACTTAACTTCATACCAAATGGAATAACATATGAGGGCCAGACTGAAATGAGGGAATTACCATATTATGTGCCACAAACAGCTGATCCTCTGTCCCTGCCTGTTGTGTTTGAACCACTATATTAACAGTTGCGTCGAAGGTAGATGCTCAAGTGGCAAAGATGCTTCAATCACTTCTGTTAGTTATAAATTTCCAGTACCTATTTTGATGGTGGAAATTCTACCCATCCATACAAAGTGGATTGTCCCGTCACAGAGCCAGTCAGTTTTAGAGCGGAATCCTTGCTGCAACAAGCATTTACAATGCAATGGTTTCGCCTTTGAAAAAGTTAGAGCTATTGGCATTGTAAATGACAACATTTTTATTTGTGTTGGTTTTGAAAATAGATAAATAAATGGCACTGTCATTTACAATGCCAATAGCTTAATCTCTTGCAATGCCAATAGCTTAATCTCTTAGCCTTTTTTCGGTATCGTAGTGCATTTTTACTTTATTTAGTCAATGCCTCTTAAATATACAGTTTCATTAATCAGGGAATGGTCTCTCGAATAGGACATTCGCCCCGAATTATGTACGATATGTCAATGTATTATTTTGACTTGCTCGGGTTTTCTCCATATTTATATACTTTTTCATTCATTTGCTCTGTTTCATTTGCGAATGTGCATCTAAGTGCCTGACTTTTTTCTCCCTAAATATTTCCATAGAGCCAATAAATATTTTTCACTATGCGGACTAGTGGTTTCAAGTTTGCTGTTCTTCTCCCTTGGGTTACGGCGCACCTCACTATTGGTGATGTATACCACCGTCACTTAGTGATATTCTCGACTTCCCTTTAGTGTCTCGTAATTTTATTGACAGGTCAGTTCTAGCTAAGAGGTCACTCTTTTCGCTCATAGCATTTTAATAGTTTTTGGTATGAACAATGAGTGTTCATTAAATCTTTTAAGATGCTACCTTCACTTTTATCCTGATGAAGACCCCATGTAAATTATGAGGTTTGAGGGTCGAAATGTCCACGATACAGTTGTTTTGATCAGCCAGTAACTGTGCGTATACTTGAAACTCCCAGTCTCTAAATATTTATTGCTCACAGTCAAAACAGAGACTCTGCTCAGGTCGTCACTGTTCTCTTGCATTGTGCCCGTTACTTGGCTTGCTGCAACCACAACCGTTCCTAATAAAAACATGTTTATTGTGTATTAATGCGAAATATCAATATACGTTAATTACTTGCTGTAAAGTTGTTTACTGTCCTTCCTCAAAGTATATTTTATTGCTTTCCCCATTTGTTGGTACCTGGGTATGCTCCGATTGGCCCCCATAAATAATGAATATTATTAGTGAAGTGATTCCGAAGAAACCACAGTATCCGCAATGTCGAGAGTCCTTAAAGTGTACTCCATTTTCCATTGTAGATGACTAGCGTAAAACGCTTTAAAATGCTGTGTGACGGGAGAAGGCCTGACGCCGGAAGTAAAAGGGTAAATAAAGAGTGTATAAGACTATCTCCTACTGACCCCTGCCCTCACCACGTCATCAACAAAGCCGACGCTGTCATCGCACCCCACCTACGGGACATCATCAACACCTCCTTCGACTCCGCCACCTTCCCTGAGAGCTGGAAGCACGCCGAACTCAGCGCTCTCCTCAAGAAACCCACAGCAGACCCCACCGACCTCAAGAACTACCGGCCCATCTCGCTCCTCCCGTTCCCGGCCAAAGTCATCGAGAAGACCGTCAACAAACAGCTGGCCGCCTTCCTCGAGACGAATGGATCCCTCGACCCCTCACAGTCCGGCTTCCGAGCGAACCACAGCACCGAGACCGCCCTCATCGCCGCCACCGACGACCTTCGAACTCTGATGGACAACGGAGAAACAGCGGCCCTCATCCTCCTGGACCTCTCCGCGGCTTTCGACACTGTCTGCCACCGCACCCTAGTACAGCGCCTCAGCAACATCGGAATCCAGGAGAAGGCACTGGAATGGATCACCTCCTTCCTCGACGGAAGAACACAAAGAGTCCGCCTACCACCGTACAAGTCAGAGGCCACCAAAGTCATCTGCGGCGTCCCACAAGGATCCTCACTGAGCCCCACCCTCTTCAACATCTACATGAGCCCCCTCGCGGCCATCGCACGCCAACACAACCTCAACATAATCTCCTACGCCGACGACACCCAGCTGATCCTCTCCCTGACCAACGACCCCGCCACCGCCAGAGCCAACCTGCACGAAGGGATGAGAGACGTGGCCGAATGGATGACGACCAGCCGCCTGAAACTGAACTCAGACAAGACGGAGGTCCTCATCCTGGGCTCCACGCCCTCCGCCTGGGACGACTCCTGGTGGCCCCCCGCCCTGGGCACCGCGCCCAAACCGACGGACCACGCACGCAACCTGGGCTTCATCCTGGACTCCTCCCTCTCCATGACCAGACAAGTCAACGCCGTCTCCTCGTCATGCTTCAACATCCTGCGCATGCTACGTAAGATCTTCCGGTGGATCCCCACCGAGACGAGGAAGACGGTCACCCAAGCCCTCGTCACCAGCCGACTGGACTACGGCAACGCCCTCTACGCCGGAACCACGGCCAAACTCCAGAAGAGACTCCAGCGGATCCAGAACGCCTCGGCGAGACTCATCCTCGACATCCCCCGACGCAGCCACATCTCCGGACACCTGAGAGATCTGCACTGGCTCCCGGTCAACAAGAGAATCACCTTCCGTCTCCTCACCCACGCGCACAAAGCCCTACACGACCAAGGCCCGAGCTACCTCAACAACCGGATCAACTTCTACACTCCCAAGCGCCTCCTCAGATCAACCAGCCACGCCCTCGCCGCCGTCCCCCGCATCCGAAGAGAGAGAACAGGAGGAAGGTCCTTCTCCCACCTGGCCGCCAAGACCTGGAACTCACTTCCCACCAATCTGCGCCTGACCCAAGACCACCTCTCCTTCAGGAAGAAGCTCAAGACTTGGCTGTTCGAGCAGTAGCGGCACCCCCCCCTCCCAGCGCCTTGAGACCCTACGGGTGAGTAGTGCGCTTTACAAATGACCTGATTGATTGATTGATTGACTATCCCACCAGGTATTAAAGGCACTTAAGTGACACCAGAAAAATACTATGAGACAGCTAGTCGCCTTACCTCTCAACAGCATATAGAGGCTGGAGCTGTAAGGGTTTTGTCCCGGCTTCCTTCGTGCTCTTGACTTCCATTGGTGAATACCATTTTAGACTATTTCTTTGATTCCCTTTTTATCTTTGTTCGGTCTATGCATTTGTTACTGTGATATTTGCTAACTTTGCTGTAGCAAACTGAAAGGGGAGTATTCGCTGTGACTATGCCTTGCACTCTTGTGACACATTGATCCATGGGACTTGGATTTTGGCGCACTATATGAAACCTACGCGAACATTGTTGATCCCTGGCTGTAACCCATGTACTTCTCTGTAGGGCTTGCTTCTCTTACTGGCATGTGGGAGAGAGAAACGCAGGATAGACTCACTTCTGGGGCTGAGGAAGGAAAAACGTACCCTTGATTGTGGTGACAAGATCCATGTAACCAAGCATCGATAATCGGACACTAGTATGATCCTCCAGAACACTCATCCAGATGGAATGGGATAGTCCTTCTGGTTTTACGGATAGCAGAAAAAGAGAGCCAAATTCGATCAGCACTTACCTGATCTGTAGTCAGGAAATGGATGATTTAGACGAATCTTGCTTTCCTCACATATCAGAAAATTGCAATGTTTCGCCCTCCTTTTAATACAGTGGAGTGGTCCAGGGCTAATAATGGCTGGTATCCGCCTCCTGCTCTAACATTCTAATTCTTGTCTTTCTATTTTCCCATTGTTAATTAGAACATTCTACCTGCAGGAATGGGTAGACTGTTTGAATAGCCTTGGTAGTTCTCTGCCGAGGGCTATACTGGTTGTTAAGGTCCATCTTCCTCGTTATAGATTCGCGCCTACGGCCAAGGCCTTTAACTACAGGTATGTCCCTCAGCAGGAGACTGTAAGGCAATGAGGCCTGGGTCGTTCATGAAGTTGGTGGGAGCTCACTTGATTTAGAATTGAACACTTCCCCCATCTGTATATACCACCCCCCCCCCGCGTCTTGTACCAGGCATTTGGAACCTGTTTTGCTGAGGCATGACCTTTTCACCCGTTGTCATGCTGATGCGGTCCCACTCTTCGTCGCTGTCAGTCCAGGCAGAACTCACTTGTTTGACCTGTGCACACAAGCAACTTGCGCTGAACTCCGGCCGAACAGTGATCGTTGGCGTAGGCTCTGAAAAGGACCACAGTGTTTTGGAAGGACGTCCTATTGATTAATTGCATTTCTTTAGCTCTTTAGTTGAATCGATTATGCACGGCACGCTCTAAAGTAACGTTTGATGGAGGCATTGGAGCTCAGGTCAGTGTGATTAATGGATTCGTCTGTCTCCCGTAGTTCTGAGAAATATGACTCGTGTTTTTAATTTCCACGTCAGAACTGTGTGTGTCCTTGCCTGAAGGCGGATTCGAATCGTTTCTTATTCTGCACTACGTGTTCGCATATTGTGGACAGTTTTTTTTAAAGCAAATTTGGGTTTTGCAAAGTCTGTATTCAGTTAATTATATGCCTAAGAAAAACTCTGGATACTGCTCGGGCACAAATAGTTTTGGTATTTTGTCAGTGTTATTTATTTATTTAGTCGATAAATCTTGTATATCAAATATGCACATTTTTCTATATATCTCATTATTGATAGTGGAATTCAGCCTAGTGCATTTTGGGACTATCAGAACCTTCCTCAGGAGACCATGTGAACGGTTACCATTACGGTCTCTTGTCAGGGTGTGGTTTTTTTTACACCATACTGCGTGGATAATGGACTGCTTACTCACTTTTCTTTGTCAGTGCCTGTCATCTCAGATGAATCCTTTCCCACACACATGCAATTTTGTCTTCTCCGGTAGGAGCTGTAACCTGCTGCATGGATAACTGTTACCTGCCCACATTTCAGGTGGACCGCTAAAAAAAGTATAGTTGGCTAAGTGAGAGGGCAACCTCGGGCGCATGGCGCGCATGGCACACCTGGCGGGCACGTTCTGAGCGTAGGACCAGTGGGCATCGCATGAGTGAACATCTGGAAGGCCCGGATGATAGGACAACAGGCCATCTGATCCTTCTGTGTTTTTTTTATTATTCTTTTTATTTTTAACTAAACTCTTCGGGCAGGTGGGAACGCAAGATGGAAGTTTTGAGCGTAAATAGGAGTGGGCGGTTCTAGGGAAAGAGCGCCCCGGGTGAGTTCTTTAAGCGATGCACCTCTGGGGCATTGTAAAGCAGAGCACCTCTGGGCAGATTCCGAGCACATAGACCACGTCCTGGACACAACATGGCATCTCGAAGACAGGAGACAAATGCACACGCTCTAATGGCGAGTTATATGTTGCACAGGTGGGCCTACTTGTGAAAGTAGGGGCAGACCTGGACAAGTCCTGATCGCTAGTTGCATTGTGCGTTTTCTGATCACGGCATATGTGGGATTTGATACCTGGATGGATACTGGCTGCAGGGTGAATTGTGAAAGCGGAAATACATACATCTGTATGATTTCTCATCTAGAACAGATGTGAAAGCAGGGGGCATGTGCCTAGATTCAGGAATCAGGACACGCGTGGGTGAGCTCTGAGAACGGGATGCGTCCTGCTTTACAGTACTCTGCCGGAATCTAAGACAACCCGTGTATTCCCTGGTGATGCCCCGGGCGGGGCGCGCCCCTGTGCTCTGATGCTCCCGGGAGGGGCGCGGATATCCAGAGCCCTCACATCTCTGGCCCAGTGACCCTGCCACCGGCCCGACAGGTTTCTTCTATGATAAAAACATTACCAGCCCGCATCTGAAGGTGGGAGTGGTGGGCGAACCCGCCTTCCCACGCTCTGGCACTGTCCCGTGGATCTCGGCCCTATTCTTCAGCTCGTTCTATCATCTATTCATTCAATCTTTAATCCGTGTGCCTGGAGGCAGACTGAAGTCTGTAGCCGGTGCCTTGTCTGCATTCCTTGTTCGGGTAACTTTGTTAGTAGTAAATATTTATTTACGTTGTTTATTGGTGCGCCTAGAGGTCGGCCGGCTGAGTGAAAACCAGAGCAGATCTGCGACTGGCACCCACCCACAACATGCCTGAAGCAGAGCTGCTGCGCCCCTGCCTCCTGTTTCTTATTATGTTATGTGTCTACTTACCCACAACATGCCTGAAGCAGAGCTGCTGCGCCCCTTGCCTGACTCCTGTTTCTGGTTAAGAGGTGGAAGAGATGTGGCGTCGCGGCCAGGGTGCCTGCCTCCGGACCTCGTGGTTCACGGTGCGATCCCCGGCGCCAGGTTAGCCATGTGACTGGACAATAGCTCGCTTAATCTTCCCGACAGTCCCCAGCTCCGGGACACCTCCAGAGGTACTGGCCAGGATGCAGCTGCCACATACCGGTCTCTTGTCTTGATATTGTACATAATAGTTTGTAAGGGCCCAGCACTGTCGGCTCAGTACATGACTCGTTGACTAGCCATGCGTGATTCGGTGACCAGCCATGTTAAAAAAAAACGCGCCCCCTACCAGCCGCAGCGTAGCTTCGGATCCAGGCAGCGAGATACCTCCCTGCAGCAACAGTCTCCAGGTATTCGAGGCCTAGAGAAGGGCTGGACCAGAAACAGGCCTTAAAGGTGCAGGGTCCCGGCCTGTAGGGGGTAGTCTGACAATGCTCACAGTGCTATCGAGACTTTTGTTAATACACGAGGCGTCAGACGGTCTGCCCTTCCCAGCAGCTCTTACAGTAGGAGGTTTTGCTAAGCCTGTCCCGAGGGAGGGAGGGTGTTGTTCGCTGCGAGTATGAGGTGGCGTGCATCACCAGGTAGGTATACGCAGGAAAGAATCGTTACCTGAAAAAGAGCCCGGAGAAAGTGCCATGCCGCACGTAATGAACCACCACAGATAATAAGCACAAGCGCGAGGGAGCGTGACCTGCCGCCAGAGGTCAACAACGCACAAATGAGACGCGTCTGCGTCAGAGGGAAGCAGCACGAACGTGCCCGCAGAGGATAACATCGCACACCTAGCGTGCACCGATGCGAGATAGTGGATTGAAGTAATATATGCGCAGGTGTGAGTGTCTTCTATCACAGAAGTCAAAGCGTGGGACATGCCATCCGGTCCGAGACAGTCTCCTGCCCTATTGTACTTATAGTAACACATTTAATACTAAGGGAGTGCGAATAAACATCATTTCTTGCAAACGTACACTAGCACAAAGCGAGGGGAGGGGGGACGGCGGGAGGAGGGACACGGAGGAAGGCAGGACAGCAGCAAGCACGGCCCGGCCGGACCAGATTCGGGGGCGTTCCCGGCTGACGTCGCGTGACGTCGGCAAAAGCCAAAGAATCTCGGGAACGCCCCCGAATCTGGTCCGGCATTGACGGACAGGCCCCTCGTCCAATGGCTAGGCTCCATTTATGGAGCCAGCCAATGAATGACGAGGGCCGACCCAAAGCCACACTACAGTTCTCATAAGATTTCTCCTGCGCAAAAGCTGCTTGCGCAGCTTTTTGCAGTCGAAACCTAAAAATAGAGGAGTCAAAATGTAATACAATGTGTACATGTGTGACCCAGGACCATCATGCACCATACCAAGGGATGGAAATTGACCCTGCAAAAGCTAAAAAGCAGCAGGTATCAAATTATTTGAGTGTCAAAAGTACAGGTTTTATAAAGATTACATGTATCAAGCTTAATTATTCAATGCCCATAGTTATGTTGTAAACATATTGTCAATAACCAGTCACAATCCCTTTATACGAACTTCAAAATCTCAAAATTCTTTATTCAATCTCATAAAAGCAGATCATAAAAGATACTTTGTTAATAAAAAGCTGTGAATAGAATATAAAATCAAATAGTTTCATAAATAGAAATTACAATCACAGTAAAATAGATAAAAGCATTAGTTATAGGCTACATAATTTAGATAAAAACCGTAATGTACGAGAGAAGAAAAACAACGGCTAGAGGCAGATCTAAATTTAAATCAGTGCAGGTGTCATTAATAAAAACAACCTACATTTTTACAAATAAAGAACACTTTTTTAAGCATGAGCCAATTGCATTACTTATAGCAAGGCCCTCTAGTAGTTATTAAAAAAAGACAGTGCCGCTGACAGTAGAGGCATCAACATTAAAACATCATAGATTTACACAAGTAAAGTGCACTTTTTAAATAGGAACCAACTGCATTACATGTATAACGGCCTTCTAGTTGTTGTAAGAAGATCAATGCAACTCTACACTTGATAAACTTATATTTTCATAGCAGATGTAGTAAAAAAGGTTAGGTGAGCTAAAGATAATACTTGCAAAAAAAGACAAAGTGTAAAAGCGTCTGAGGGGCCAGCTTGTCACATGGGCAAATACATATGTCTGAGGAGGCAAAGTAGCCTTGTGGGAAGCACAAGAGCCATCTAACAGAACCTAATCTGAAATGGGTCAACAACATACATTCCCCAGTACCCTGAACCAGGCTCAAATATGGGGCCACCTCATCTGTAGTTTATCAAAGACAATATTCTCTGACAGCAGGATTCATTACTTCCCTGTCCTCCCTCTGGGCTCACCTGTGAGACAGAAAGCAGTCCTTAACCTATCCTTTGTCCTTATTTGTAATACCCTCCAGTCTCTCTCATAGGTTAGGACAGCCTAGGGCAAAACTTGTCTCCCTGATATATTTAAGCCGGGGAAAGTTGAGGCCCGTGTAAGCAGGAGATGCTGTTGAAGCCAGCCTCTAGAAGCAGCAGGGCAAGATTTATTAAATCCTGTACATATTCCAGTCCTAACTCCTGAAGGGATACATAGTGCGAGGTAGATGGAGGGACCCCCAAACACCTACAATCTCTATTTTCCTCTGTTTGTATTCTACACATGTCCCTGTAGCCCCAGACCCAAGAGCCACAAGTCAGAGTGGGAAGGCACTTTTCCCTGTAAATATCCAGTATGGGTGCAATGTTTTTTTCCTAAGCAGCTAGTGGAAAAATAGAGCTCATTGTGCGTAGACAGTGGTTTATTCGATTCTCACCACATGGGATCCAAGTACATGCTGTCTTACTGCTTGTAGCTATCCGGTAAAACTGTGCATTTGTTGGACACCCTAAATGTCAGAATTGTGCCAGACTGATCCTGTGCACACCCTCAGGATATGTTGGCCTATATCCCTCCTAGCCCACAGTGCAACGTCTGGACCCCTCACCTTACACGGTAACACATGTGTGTACAGTCTTAGAGCATGGTAACCCTGATCCCCCAAGGAAATTATGGTAGCATCCTGATTTCTGTATAAAATAAGTGCGCTGCAATAATCAATAGAATGAAACAGATTAGCGTAATTAACATTACAGGAACAGTGAAAAAGATTAACATTTCTTCCATTTTGCTAAGACAATGAATATATGCCGGCATATAAGTACTGTGTATAGTTTACTTCTACCTAGCACTCTCTAACCTAGTCTTGCCTAGGGTGGGTGGTCTGCCAAATCCCTCCCGAGTGGTTTATCTCCCCATTACCTGGGGTTAAGTGTCATCATGCGGTCCGTCTTGGGGTAGAGCTGGACATCCCTTGGGTTGGTAGGAAGGAATCAGCTCAGCTGGAATTCTGGATTGCAGTGACCTCGCAGAGTCAGCTGAGTGTGTCTCTCCCTAAACAAGGAAGTGGTTCTGTATATATGAGAAACAGCACCCATGTGGCCATGTCATAACCTCTGGCAGGCCACAATCATTTATTCTAGCTGGATAGTGTTGTTGCCTACCAGACAATAACAATGACGACATTTGCACAGTGAACTTTGGGCAAAAAAAACGCAACTTGCGACCCGCAACACAACATTTTGTACATGTGGCCCCTAATCCCTTGTACTAAATGTTCTAGATGTTGTGATAGTGTGCCTATGAAGTGGAAATGTAAGTAATGATGACTCAGAGAATGTTATCCTGCATTGTCACATATGCAAATATGGAAAACAGTCGGAACACCGCAGCCTCAGTCACACCTGTTCCAACTACGCAAGCACTACCAAGCTTGCCTTAACCACGCACATGCCTTAATCAAGCATATGCATGGTTAAGACAGTGCGAGGTCTAGCTGCTAGCTGCTGGCAGAAGTAGAAAGCAGCCAAGCAGCTGGAAGGATCAGGAGAGGATGCAATGAGGTGAGGTAAGTGGGGCTGAGGCCGTGTTTGGGGTTGGTAGTTTGTATGGTTTTGGGGGAAGGGTAGTATTCAGGGGTGGAGGCTCAGGTTAGTTTTCAGGTCTGCAGGGGTTTGGGTGGTTTTCAGGTCTGGGGGTTGCGGTAGTTTTCAGGGCTGGGGTGGTTCAGGGTATTTTTCAGGGCTGGGGATGTTGGTGTAATTTGTCAGGGCTGGGGGGGGTTGGGGTAGTTTTCAGGACTGGGGTAGTTTACAGGGCTGGAGGTAGGTTTCAGGGCTGGGAGAAGGGTTTATTTTTAGGAGGGAGGAGGTAGTTTTAGGTGTCAGGGCAGGGACTTAGGGGTCTTTTTTAGGGCTTAGGGCGGGGACAGGTATCGTAATACATTCTTAGGGCTTGGGCAGGGTCGCTTTTTGGGTTCTGGGTAGTTTTTAGGGATTAGGGGAGGGAGGGTAGGTTTTAGGGCTGGGGCAGGGAAGTTTCTAGGTCATGGGGAGGGGGTTGGTTTTCACGAGGGAGGGGGGTAGTTGTAGGGCTCAGGGCAGGGGCAGAAGTTGGGGGTTAAGCCTTTTTTTTTCTTTCTAATCCTAATTTAAATATAATATGCACAATAATTTAAGATTTGGTTTCTCGGACACTTCCAAGTGTGTGAAGGATACATTTTGTAAATTACCGGTTTGGTTACACCCCCGCGGGGGGGAAAAGGATACATTGTATCTCCAAAACCGCACCTTCGTCTACTTGTCGAGGTTTCCACCTTGGTCTTGAAATTGTGGTGGCCAAAGTAACCCCTACCTCGGAGGATGGCCAGACAGACCCGTCCCCCGGACAGTAATCTGTTGCATATTATTTAATCATAGGAGTTGGAAATCAAAAAAGGAGAGAAAAAGGAGAGAAAGAAGAAAGAAAACAAGACAAATCTAGATACAGCAAAATTCAATTTCCCTTGTTCAAGCAAACATGTCTATATGTGTATCGTGTTATCTCAGCCCAGGCCTCCCATATTTCCCAAAATATAGTATTTTTTGAACAGGTACTAGCTTGGTCCAACTTAGCTATCCTCTGAATGGATCGAATCCATTCCCCTTCCGTAGGTGGGCATGGTGATATCCATTTAATACAAAGCTCCCTGCGTGCTAATAAAATCAGAACAAATAGTAATGCCTTATGATTTTTTGTAAGTGCTCTACCCCCTCCTTCCCTCGGGGGTACTCCAAAAATTACTGTTAGAGCTGTTATATTAATTTCCCTCTCCATTATTTCAGCAATGATCTTATCCACTTTACTCCAGTATAACGCAATAGCCGGGCAGCTCCAGAACATGTGGATCTCGTTAGCTTTTTCTTCTCCACATTTAAGACATTTCTTGATCACTTGGGTGCCCATTTTCGATAGCCTTTGAGGGGTCCAATAAGCCTTGTGGACTGTAAAAAAGTGATTTTTTTAAAGAAGCAGCATTTACATGTGACCATAGGATAGATACTTGCCCGGTTTTTTCCAGGTCTTCATCTGGCAGGTCCTTCTTCCATATTTCCGTAAATGAGGCCTGCTCCTCTTCTCTACTCTGAATGAATAGCCAATACCATTCTGCTACCTCTTTTTTTTTGTTTCAATATGAGCGGATCTTAAATGCCAAGTTCGGGTTCCCCTTTAGTTCCTTTTCTATTGCTTTTGTCCAGCTCAGCAGTTGGTAGTATTTACATTTTGAAACTTGATTTCCAGTGGTTGCTATTAAATGTGGCCATGAAATCAATTCTGCATCGATGATGAGTTGACCCCAAGTATTAATACCGCATTTTTTCAGTGGCAACGCCAAGGCATCCATCATACATGGTGGCAACCCAGGCAAATCCCAGATTGGGGTAATATCATTATAGTATGGGATTTTTAAAATTCGGGTCACTTGAAACCAAAGCTTTGCCACTGACATCAGAATCTTTAACTTTATCCTTTTAAAACATTTGGGATGGCCAAATTTTAAAAGATAACATCCGGCTTGTTGAGTGCTGTCTCTCGATTGTGCTTTAAATAGAGGAGAGAATCTGGAGTCCTCCCACATCAGTTGACGAAAATTCTTTCGTTGAAATGCACACATGTATAAAAACAGGTCCGGGCTTGCAATCCCTCCATATTCCTTTTTCTTTCTAAATTTCCTGTGTGCAATCCGCGGACGTTTATTCCCCCAGATAAAGCTAGAAAAAAAAACCTGAACTTTCTTAAACCATATTTTCGGGAACTCCAATGGGATATTGTTAAACAGAAATGTGTATTTTGGTAGAATGGACATTTTTACTAGGTTAGATTTGCCTAAAAAAGAGAGACACAGAGCCCCCCAAGAGTGTAATTGGGATCATACTACTTTTGTTACTCTGTCAAAATTAACTTGTGCGATTTTATCTATATTTTGGACTATCTGAATTCCAAGATATTTTATCTCTTTTTTTTCATAGGGACTGTAGAAGTTTGTGTTCCATTTTAAGAACTCTGTTTTTTGTTGATTGAGGAGATAGCCTGAGACCTTTCCAAAGTTTTCTATTTCTAACCAGATTTCTGAATACGACTTTTCTAGATCCCCTATAAAGACAATTAATTCGTCTGCATATAGCCCGATTTTTTTCTCCCATCCGTTACAGGTAAAAGGAATGATTTTCTGAGAGTTTCTTAATTTGCTGGCCAAAGGCTCCATATATATATTAAAAAGTAACGGTGAGAGGGGGCAACCTTGTCTGGTTCCTCTCCCAATCTGTATTGCTCTGGTTAGCTTTCCATTAACCAGGATTCTGGCTGAGGGGTTCTTATAAATGGCCTTAATGGCTGGCAAGCATTTTTCCCCCAAGTCGAAAGATTGTATTACTTTAAATAGTTGTAGAGTCACACAAGGAGGAGATACAAACAGAAAAAAAAATGCAAATGTACAAGTTGTAAAGTCACTTAAGGAAGAGATACAAATGGATGAACTCTAAGAGTCACATAGGAATGGTAGAGAGTATAAAGGTCTACTACATATACTAGTGGTTAGAGTTATCACTATATACATATATTTACAAATAGTAGATTTTCTCAGGTCAGGACCTAAAAAACAAGGAGAGCAGAGTTCTATTAGGTGGGGTCGGAGGGGGGACGCAGACACAGCACTAAGGAAGGGCAGTAGAATGTCTGCTGTTTCGCAAGATGGTGGACCAAGGACAAGAGCGACAAGAGGAGACGGTCCCATAATGGCGAGGCGCACACGTGTTTCCAGTCCAAAAGTTACGAGTGAGTGCTTCCCCCGGGCTCCTTCCCCAGGGGCCAGGTGGCTTCTTCACCAGCATTTGAATGCATTTTTTCCCGTGAGATGTATTTATTTGTTAGGGTGGGGGCAGCAAGTGGAGGGTGGTTTCTCCTCTTGGGGGCCGGGCGGCACCTTTCCCCGTGCCGATTCCTTTCCTCCTGTGGATTCATTACTTTGCAGGGGTGGGGGCAGCAAGGGGGAGGTGGTGCCTGAGGAGACGCTGCCTGGGCTGCTGCAGCCTGGCATGGTTCAGGGGTTCTGCGGTGTGCTGTGGCCTTGTCTGGGGGGGTCGCTCCGGCTGGCCCAGAGCACCTGGGACCTTGCGGTGCGGGGGGTCTTACCTGCACCGGACAGCTGCTTTCTCTCCACCCCGTCCCCGGGGGAGGGCGGGCTGCGGCTCCTGGTTGGGCCCGTTTTCCATGCCGGGTAGAGCCCCGGTCAGTGTTGGCGCCCCAGACCTGACTGCGTGGCGGGCCCGGGGGGCCAAGGGCCTCGTGCGCGGTGTAAGGGGTGGGGCGTTCTGACACGGCAGACACCCTCCCTCTCCTCCCAGCGCCATGGGCTACAGTCTCGGCGGAGGCGGCCACCGTGAGAGTGCCCCTGGGGAGTTCGCACACCCAGGAAATGGCGGCATGGCTCCGGCCGGCAGCAGAGAGCAGGAAATTAAACTCAGCCAATGTCCATTACGAGGTGCGAAACCTCCCCAGGACATGGGTGGCAGCCTCAAAGGCTTTGATTTCTTTGATAAGTAACATGGCCCAGCTTCCTCGCCCCAGGGAAACCCCTGAGTCTCTGGCAGGAATGCCACACCGGCCTCACCTTTCCAGGCACAGGAAGCGGCGGGGCTCCGGGCGGCGAGAACACAAATCTTTATGAAGATTGGGAACATCATGGACTTATGCCAGGAAGGAGGGACTCCAGCCTTACTGTCAGAGTTAATGATGTTAGTAAGAAGGGGGAACCAAAACCCTGGGTTTTAAATATGTTCAGTGGGATCCCATCCGGGCCCCATGAACCTCTTTTGAGGGGTTACTGAGGATGGATTTAAGAACCTCCTCTGCAGAAATGAGGATATTCAAGGGCAGTGGGCAATGTGACAATCCTTCCTCTGTGCTTCAAGTGCTGGATCAATAAAATTACACTAAAGTGGTCTATCCAGCATGTGGGGCAATTATGTGTGCTCATTTTATCAGGGGAAATCCCTGGGGCGAGGTAAACACTGACTGCCTTCCATAAAACCTGGTGATCTTTAGTCAGGAAGGCAGCTACGAGCATTTTCCACTTCTCGTCCTAAAGCTTTGTCTTCTGTTTTTTAAGGCCAATGTGTACGTTCTTCTACACTCAGTAATTGCTTTCTGGTCCATGGGTGATTGCTTTAATTCCCTGAGTAACCTACCATTAGTAGTTAACCAAGAGGTTAATTTAACAAAGCTATTTAGTACAACAATGGGCCCAGATATCTCAGATGCACAATATTTTACCTGCACCTCGCACCTGTTAATAACTTGATTCTTCATTGACTTCATAGCTGCGAAGTGCAAAACAAGACTATGCCCTGCATGTTATGTGGATACTACCTGCAGGCTACCCTTATCAGTCCTCAGAACCTTCAGAGTATTTTTTTCATAGAGGGCTTGTGGGGTACAGTCACTATATATGGTAGGGAGAACCATCCCATCCAGAATTAAATGGTGCATGCTCCGAGAGACAAAGACATAATCAGTTACAGAGCCGCACACTTCTACCTATATATGTTTGGGTAGTAGAGGCCGCCCGAAAAGGGACAGCATTGTCTAAATCATGTGTTACCAAAAAGGTGTATAGTGATCACCCCCATTGGACCATGACATCCTCCCAGTTAGCTTCATCAAAACATAGGACAAAGGTTGATGATGAGAGGGTGGGTAGAGTGGCCACTTTTGCATTAAAATCACCAGTTTGTACTACCTTTTTTAGAGGGAGTTGTAGGAAGATTGAAACATGTATACCCATCAAAACAAACATCATCCCACACCCATTATTCCTGCAAAAAACAACATCATAAGAATTAATCAAAGTACGCCAATCCTCAAACTGTAGCTTGGGAGCCAAACCGGCAATGTTCCAGCTTAGGACTCTCACTTTAAGGCCATTATTGCTGGGAAGAGGTGGCACCGAGCCCTTCATGCTAGCCACAGGTACGGTTGGGCTATAGACAGAAAATTGGTACCCCCTTGAATTGGGTCTCCTGGGGGACTGGGCAGGGGAAACACAGAAGAACACTTTAGAGATCCAGTGGGTGGTCCTAGGCTCCCCTGGAATTCCAGTGGAGGGAGGGTGATCATACAGCTTGAGTGTATAATTTTCACATACTCAGGGTCCCTGGTACCTTGAAAATCAGCACAATCATGCTCCCTTGCACTCTGTCAGTCATTCTCTTCTCTACCAGAGAGTACCACAAATCTGTTTCCAAACAGGGGCTGTACTGTACATTATGATGCAGGGGGTGAGAAGAGGTTTGATTTGCATTGTGCTGGGGGGTAGGGAAGGCTAGATGTTTGTAGAAATAGCCCAGAGGTAGTATTATTATTGTTCCTGACTATACTGTGCCAGCCCTGGCTTGTGACAGAATCTCCCAAGCAACCAAAGGCCTGCGAATGTTTATGAATATACAGTCGCCATGAAATTGCCTAGGTAGAGGTGCTATTCCTCCAACTCTGCGCACAAAGAGAATTTCCTTGTGGAGGTTTATATTACAATTCACATTTGTATTGATCCAGTGTGTGACCATATTTTTTAATTTGCGTGTTGACTTTGTCACACAAGGGGTCAGGCTTTGAGAATTGGCTAAAATAACCACACACGAGCAAGAAGCTGGACGTAAGTTAATTACAGGAAGAGATAGAGGGCAAGTTTGTCTCCCAATTGAGGCTGGCTGGTTACTGGCATAGGGCAAATATACAAAACCGGTGACCCCCTGGTTTTTAGGGCTAGAAGGAGTTCCTGGGGATGCAAGAGGACTTTGCTCAATTTTGTGACCCTCCGTATATATCCCTGGCATTGATCTGAGCAGAAGTAATAGAGTGAGTTGTCCTTACATCTACACTAGGTTGCTCTTGAGAAGGGCTGAAGTACACTCTTCACCATTTTGGCGAGATGTTTTAGACGTTCCTCAATGAGGTGAAGCAGCCATACATAGGACATAATTTCAGATTATGCAGGTCACTAAGTCGCCCACTTACGCTGTCCCAGAGCACAAAGTTTCAATAGTAGTGGACTGGGCACAATACTTGGCTTTTTGGTAACCGGTAAGAGTTCAGGAATCCCCATCTTGGGTTTTAATGCTCTTTTACTTCATTTGGCCACAGGGTCTCACCAGGCAAAAGCATAGCATGGACAGTGCTAGCTAATCCTGCTCCTCCACTTGAACCATCCACAATATTAATATAAATATAATCAACAATCCGTTCAGAGGGAGTGAGGAAACTAATTTAATCATCAGCCAAGGCATTGTTGTGGAGAATGGCAGACAGATGTGTTACGAATAGCGTAAGTGGAACAACATCATCAACTGCAAAGGAAATCCGCTGTTAAGCAAATTGATCTACTGCCAGAACCAGGAAACTATCTATTGGAGTGTGCTTGTGGAGCCCTGGGGAATGCAGAGGTAACTTTCCATTTTTTCCATTTTACCAAGATGCTGGCAAGACGCTGTTAAAAAAGGAAGTTAACAAGAACACACAGTACCTTCAGAATCAGTGAGGTCTTCTGGTTATGATGGAAGCTATGATGAGCAGAAACCAGAGGAGAGTGGCCCAACCCTGCCTCTTCCTGGCAATGACAGGCAAAGGCAGGCCAGTCTTGGCCCGGTCTTGCCCCGGGCATACACCCAAGAGTCTCCCGCACTATGGAAAATGTCCAGTGCTTTTAGCATGTCGCGGGCTCCTTCTACGACACAAGAATATCTGGGGGACGAAGTCCCAGCCCAGCCGGGCTGCCAAAGTCACTATGGGCCGGTGCAACCAGCCAAATCACAAGCGGAGTGTCCGCACCACTGTAAATGCAGGTGCTTTTAAAGCATTGATGGCCACACATATGGCACAGGGGTTCCTGGGGGACAAAGTCCCTCCCCAGCAGGGCCTCTAAGTCTCTCCGTGCAGGTGAAACCGCCCAAATCACAGGTATAGTGCCCCGCACCACAGGAAATGTCTAGTACTTGTAAAGCATTGCTGGCCCCACCTACAGCACATGGGTAGCTTGGGGACAACATTCCACCCCAGCAGGGCTGCCAAAGGCACTGCGGGCAGGGTAAACCACCCAAATCACAAGCAAAGTGCCCCATGCCATTGGAAATTTCCAGCCTGTTTTAGAACGTCAATGGCCTCTCCTATAGCACAAAGGTAGCTGGGGGACAAAGTCCCACGGCAGGAGGGCTGCCAGCGTCACTGTGGGTAGGTAAAACTGCCCATATCACAAGCAGGATGTCCCTTGTCGCTGGAAATGTCTGGCACTTTCAGCGCATCGCTGGCCCCTCCTACGGCACAGGGTTGGCTGGGGACAAAGTCCCATCTCAGCAGGACCGCAAAAGTCATTGCGGGCAGGTGAAACTGCCCAAAACAGAAGCAGAATGTCTTTCTGAACTTAGGGGCTGATTAGGAGTTTGTGTTCCATCACAACGGGGGTCTCTGCAATCTGAAGAAGACTGCCATAGCAGCAGTCTCCCACCTGCCTTATTACAATGTGACCACTGGACTCTCAGGGGTGTATCTGATGGTGGTGTATATTTTTCCATATATGTCAATGCTGCTGTGTATATTTTGACTGCAGTGTACACATATGCATGACACGTCTAAAAAAATACCTACTACCAGTATTTTTCCATTGCTGGAGTCAGTACCATATGTGCCCAGCCCAGTCAATGGGTAAGTACTGCAAACCCGATAGCCATGCCTAAAAGGATAATTTTCTTGTGGTCAAGATGTTGCTGTGAAGAGGGGACCTGGACAAATGCATCCACATGGGAGACTGAAGGGAAAAGAAGGAAATGGGTGAGTGTGCACCTCAAATCCTTCAATTCCACTGACTCTAAGCAGGCGATCCCACCGCCATGGTCAGCTTGTTGGAAAGCCTACTCCTAATTCAGATGGTGGAGAAGCTTTTCTGTACCGCCCTAAGACAGCTGCTTTCACTCAATCAGCATCGAGGTGGCCTACGAACAGCTGTCGGTGTCGGCAATAACATCATAATATGGCGGGTGGAACTCTTATTC
The DNA here is from genome assembly GCF_964261635.1 of Lissotriton helveticus. Lineage (NCBI taxonomy): Eukaryota > Metazoa > Chordata > Amphibia > Caudata > Salamandridae > Lissotriton > Lissotriton helveticus. Next base: position 1,419,663,526 of record NC_136063.1, on the reverse strand, counting down.
AGCAGTGCTGAATCCGATGCCAACTTAACGGCGGAGGTATGACCGTTAAACTCTTAATCAGGCCCTTAATTTGTAATGCTTTTATGGTGGGCAGAAATGTTATTTTTTAATGAACAAAAATGAAATCATTTAAACTGAAAGAAACTAAAATGTACACTGATATTACTGCATAATTTGTTTGTTCATGGAATTGGTCATATGAGCACTGAAGGAACTTTTTTATTTTTTAACTTTCACCCTTCAAATGAGTAATAGCTTACTCTTTTTTTAACACCATGAACTGCTTTAAAATAATCTCTCATTAATCTACTTTAAGGCTGGTGGTCTCACTTCATTTTCAATCCAATGGAAAAATTATTTTTGGCAATAATATGCTATAACACATGAGACTCTTCAATCTCTTTATAATAGCCTACCACATATTTACTTCTTACTGTCGAATTGCAAAATCAATTATGAGGTGTTACTATAATAATACTTCATCACATTAGGAAGAGCCACGAATGCTGACAGAAGTTAGACTTAAACAAACGCTGGAGTGGCACCAATGTAATTGAACAGTATTGCTCAATTATGTGTGTTAGACTCTATGGGGCAGATTTACAAGCCCCTTGCGCCACTTTTGCGTCATTTTTAACATGGGGAAAATGACGCAAAAGTGGCGCAAGGGGCTTGTAAATCTGCCCCTAAATATAGAAGTGAAGTTAAGTGATGCTACTGCATCACAATATCACCCCCATATTTAGGGATCAACTCTCAATGTGCTTGCAGTGGCAACAGGAAACCGAACAAATGTCCGCTCAAGGAATTTCTTGAACTGTGCAGCTCAGCAGCACTCTTATTTTACCTGTCTTGAGCATAGCACGCAGAGTATTGCCGTGCTTCGTCCTGGTCCCTGCCATCATGTGCCAGGAAAGTCATGTGTAGATGGGCTGGGCAGGTTTAGAAGTGGCTCAGATGAGTCAGCCACATGTGTAAAACCTCAGTTCACTGAAGCTAAGTAAAGTTTTCTAAATGTACCCAACTACATGAACATAGTTAAACCATTTGCTGACATCTACAATACAGGGTGAAATAGTATTTTGTTTTATCTTTAATCATAATCTTTGTCTGACATTAATTATGCTGCTATGCTATGCCAACATTCAGTATTTATCTTGTCACATTTGCTTTGCTTCCCTTCAGAGACAGAGGTAAAATCTCAGGCTATGTCGTCTGACAAATTGCTGATTTTTTTTTTTAACATGGGGATTCTTGTTTACGAAATTCTCACACTTTGCACTCAGAAAAAAAAGAAACTGAATTATGGGATAAGCTTGATAGAGCAAAGGGATTGTAAACGGAAAGGCTGTAAGATGTTATTTTTTGTAACGCACAACAAAATCTAAATACCAGTATACTAACTGTGTACACATTCAGCAGTTAGGAAAGTAAAATTGAAGCACATTTTTTTGCAATTCTTAACCCCTTCGCTGCTAGGCCTTTTCCCCTCCTGTGCTGAGGCTTTTTTTGGCGTTTTGGAGTAGTGCGCGCTTAGGCCCTTGTAACTTTTTGACCACATAAGGTATCCACGCCAAATTTGCGTCCTTTTCTTCCAACATCATGTGGATTCTAAAGGCGCCCAGGGTTTGTGGATTCCCTTGGAGGGGTCCCATAAATTAACCAAAATATAGTGATTTTTTTGTTTTTTTCAGAAAAATGGGAAAAACGGGCTGCAAATGAAAGCCTCTGGGTTTTTCCCTGAAAATGGTATCACAAAAGGGTTTGTGGGGCTGAAATCTCCATTTTCTTAGCTTTCACGGAATGACAGACTTTTGTCAGAGAACCGAAATTTTTCACTCAGTTTTGGCATTTTTCTGGGACATAGCCTATTTTTGCTATTTTTAGAGCTTTCCACCTCCTTCCAGTTAATGGTAGAAATGAGTTTGAAAGCAATAATGGATCCTGGTGGAAAGCTTTACATTTTCGGAAAGTAGACAAAATTCTGAATTCAGAAAGGGGTCATTTGTCTAAATCCATGAAGGTTTCGTTATAGAAACTAACAGTTAGATATTGGAATATTTGAAATTTTGTTGAAAAAAACAGCCTTTTGTCTCAACGTTTTCACCTATAACTTTTTCTAATTTTGACAACTCTTGGAAAGCAATATACCGTTACATTTGTTAGACCTTTCTGGTTGTGGGGATATATTGGACTTGTAGTTTCACCAAGAACCCGACGAACCCAGATCCAAAAACTGAGCAGCAACTTGCAATGGTATTTTTTCATTTACTGGGTATAGTGCACTTTGTCTTGGAAAATGTATACATGGAATAATCTGTATGAAAGACACCTATGTATTTCTGAATTGGGTACAAATTATAGAGTTCAGAAACAGTATATAATTGCACATTTTCAAAGTTGGGAATACTCATACTAGCATGAGAATTATTGGTCATGTTTCATAAAGATTTTTTTTTTACACAATGTCTTTCATTCAAAGGGAGAAATGCATGAAAGCTCAATTGGTAATAACAGTTGATTTACAAATCTGAATTACCCCAAGTGTCCCGATAAAAACGGTACCTCACTTGTGTGGGTCGGCCTTGTGCCTGCGACAGGAAACGGCGCAAAATGCAACGTGGTCACACCTAAATTTAGCAGTTACAAATTGACCCTTTTTTGGCAAAGTGCCTACCTGTAGTTTTTGCACCCTAGCTCTGCCGGCACCTAGGGAAACCTAGCAAACCTATACATTTTTGAAAAGTAGACACCCAGGGGAATTCAGGATGGGGGTGACTCGACTGCCTACCACCAGGTTTTGTTACCCAGAATCCCTTGCAAAGCTAAGATTTTGACAAAATAAACACATTTTCCTCACATTTCTGTGGTGGAAAGTTCTGGAATCTGCGTGGATCAACAAATTTCCACCCACCCAGCGTTCCCCCAGGTCTCCCGATAAAAACAGTACCTCACTTGTGTGGGTCGGCCTCGTGCCTACTACAGGAAACGGCACAAAATGCAACGTGGTCGCACCTCAATTTCCCAGTGAAATTTTACGTTCTTTGGACAAAGAGACTACCTTTTGTTTTTGAGCCGTAGCTCTGCCAGCACCTAGGGAAACCTAGGAAACCTATACATTTTTAAAAACTAGACACCCAGGGGAATTCAGGATGGGGTGACTCGTCTGCCTACCCCCAGGTTTTGTTACCCAGAATCCCTTGCAAATCTAAAAATTTGACCAAAAAAACAAATTTTCCTCACATTTCTGTGGTAGACAGTTCTGGAATCTGCGTGGATCAACAAATTTCCATGCACCCAGCGTGCCCCCAGGTCTCCCGAAAAAAATGGTACCTCACTTGCGTGGGTAGGCATAGTGGCTGCGACATGAAACAGCACAAAACGCAGCATGGTCGCACCTCTATTTCCCAGTGAAATTTAGCACGATTCGGACAAAAAGACTACCTTTTGTTTTTGCGCCGTAGCTCTGCCAGCACCTAGGGAAACCTAGCAAACCTATACATTTTTGAAAACTAGACACCCAGGGCAATTCAGGATGGGGTGACTCGTCTGCCTACCCCCAGGTTTTGTAACCCAGAATCCCTTGCAAACATAAAAATGTGACCAAAAAAACACATTTTCCTCACATTTCTGTGGTGGAAAGTTCTGGAATCTGCGTGGATCAACAAATTTCTACCCACCCAGCGTGCCCCCAGGTCTCCCGAAAAAAATGGTACCTCACTTGCGTGGGTAGGCATAGTGGCTGCGACATGAAACAGCGCAAAACGCAGCATGGTCGCACCTCAATTTCCCAGTGAAATTTAGCAAGATTCGGACAAAAAGACTACCTTTTGTTTTTGCGCCGTAGCTCTGCCAGCACCTAGGGAAACCTAGCAAACCTATACATTTTTGAAAACTAGACACCCAGGGCAATTCAGGATTGGGTGACTCGTCTGCCTACCCCCACGTTTTGTTACCCAGAATCCCTTGCAAACATAAAAATTTGACCAAAAAACACATTTTCCTCACATTTCTGTGGTGGAAAGTTCTGGAATCTGCGTGGATCAACAAATTTCCACCCACCCAGCGTGCCCCCAGGTCTCCTGAAAAAAATGGTACCTCACTTGCGTGGGTAGGCATAGTGGCTGCGACATGAAACAGCGCAAAACGCAGCATGGTCGCACCTCAATTTCCCAGTGAAATTTAGCACGATTCGGACAAAAAGACTACCTTTTGTTTTTGCGCCGTAGCTCTGCCAGCACTTAGGGAAACCTAGCAAACCTATACATTTTTGAAACCTAGACACCCAGGGCAATTCAGGATGGGGTGACTCGTCTGCCTACCCCCAGGGTTTGTTACCCAGAATCCCTTGCAAACATAAAAATTTGACCAAAAAAACACATTTTCCTCACATTTCTGTGGTTTAAAGTTCTGGAATCTGCGTGGATCAACGAATTTCCACTCACCCAGCCTGCCCCTAGGTCTCCTGAAAAAAATGGTACCTCACTTGCGTGGGTAGGCATAGTGGCTGCGACATGAAACAGCGCAAAACGCAGCATGGTCGCACCTCAATTTCCCAGTGAAATTTAGCACGATTCGGACAAAAAGACTACCTTTTGTTTTTGCGCTGTAGCTCTGCCAGCACCTAGGGAAACCTAGCAAACCTATACATTTTTGAAAACTAGACACCCAGGGCAATTCAGGATGGGGTGACTCGTCTGCCTACCCCCAGGTTTTGTTACCCAGAATCCCTTGCAAACATAAAAGTTGACCAAAAAACACATTTTTCTCACATTTCTGTGGTGCAAAGTTCTGGAATCTGCGTGGATCAACAAATTTCCACCCACCCAGCGTGCCCCCAGGTCTCCTGAAAAAAATGGTACCTCACTTGCGTGGGTAGGCATAGTGGCTGCGACATGAAACAGCGCAAAACGCAGCATGGTCGCACCTCAATTTCCCAGTGAAATTTAGCACGATTCGGACAAAAAGACTACCTTTTGTTTTTGTGCCGTAGCTCTGCCAGCACCTAGGGAAACCTAGCAAACCTATACATTTTTGAAAACTAGACACCCAGGGCAATTCAGGATGGGGTGACTCGTCTGCCTACCCCCAGGTTTTGTTACCCGGAATCCCTTGCAAACATAAAAATTTGACCAAAAAACACATTTTCCTCACATTTCTGTGGTGGAAAGTTCTGGAATCTGTGTGGATCAACAAATTTCCACCCACCCATCGTGCCCCCAGGTCTCCTGAAAAAAATGGTACCTCACTTGCGTGGGTAGGCATAGTGGCTGCGACATGAAACAGCGCAAAACGCAGCATGGTCGCACCTCAATTTCCCAGTGAAATTTAGCACGATTCGGACAAAAAGACTACCTTTTGTTTTTGCGCCGTAGCTCTGCCAGCACCTAGGGAAACCTAGCAAACCTATACATGTTTGAAAACTAGACACCCAGGGCAATTCAGGATGGGGTGACACGTCTGCCTACCCACAGGTTTTGTTACCCAGAATCCCTTGCAAACATAAAAATTTGACCAAAAAACACATTTTTCTCACATTTCTGTGGTGGAAAGTTCTGGAATCTGCGTGGATCAACAAATTTCCACCCACCCATCGTGCCCCCAGGTCTCCTAAAAAAAATGGTACCTCACTTGCGTGGGTAGGCATAGTGGCTGCGACATGAAACAGCGCAAAACGCAGCATGGTCGCACCTCAATTTCCCAGTGAAATTTAGCACGATTCGGACAAAAAGACTACCTTTTGTTTTTGCGCCGTAGCTCTGCCAGCACCTAGGGAAACCTAGCAAACCTATACATTTTTGAAAACTATACACCCAGGGCAATTCAGGATGGGGTGACTCGTCTGCCTACCCCCAGGGTTTGTTACCCAGAATCCCTTGCAAACAAAAATTTGACCAAAAAAACACATTTTCCTCACATTTCTGTGGTTTAAAGTTCTGGAATCTGCGTGGATCAACAAATTTCCACTCACCCAGTGTGCCCCCAGGTCTCCCGAAAAAAATGGTACCTCACTTGCGTGGGTAGGCATAGTGGCTGCGACATGAAACAGCGCAAAACGCAGCATGGTCGCACCTCAATTTCCCAGTGAAATTTAGCACGATTCGGACAAAAAGACTACCTTTTGTTTTTGCGCCGTAGCTCTGCCAGCACCTAGGGAAACCTAGCAAACCTATACATTTTTGAAAACTAGACACCCAGGGAAATTCAGGATGGGGTGACTCGTCTGCCTACCCCCAGGTTTTGTTACCCAGAATCCCTTGCAAACATAAAAATGTGACCAAAAAAACACATTTTCCTCACATTTCTGTGGTGGAAAGTTCTGGAATCTGCGTGGATCAACAAATTTCCACCCACCCAGCGTGCCCCCAGGTCTCCTGAAAAAAATGGTACCTCACTTGCGTGGGTAGGCATAGTGGCTGCGACATGAAACAGCGCAAAACGCAGCATGGTCGCACCTCAATTTCCCAGTGAAATTTAGCACGATTCGGACAAAAAGACTACCTTTTGTTTTTGCGCCGTAGCTCTGCCAGCACCTAGGGAAACCTAGCAAACCTATACATTTTTGAAAACTAGACACCCAGAGCAATTCAGGATGGGGTGACTCGTCTGCCTACCCCCAGGTTTTGTTACCCAGAATCCCTTGCAAACATAAAACTTTGACCAAAAAAACAAATTTTCCTCACATTTCTGTGGTGGAAAGTTCTGGAATCTGCGTGGATCAACAAATTTCCACCCACCCAGCGTGCCCCCAGGTCTCCCAAAAAAAATGGTACCTCACTTGCATGGGTAGGCATAGTGGCTGCGACATGAAACAGCGCAAAACGCAGCATGGTCGCACCTCAATTTCCCAGTGAAATTTTGCACGATTCGGACAAAAAGACTACCTTTTGTTTTTGCGCCGTAGCTCTGCCAGCACCTAGGGAAACCTAGCAAACCTATACATTTTTGAAAACTAGACACCAAGGGCAATTCAGGATGGGGTGAGTCGTCTGCCTACCCCCAGGTGTTGTTACCCAGAATCCCTTGCAAACATACAAATTTGACCAAAAAAACACATTTTCCTCTCATTTCTGTGGTGGAAAGTTCTGGAATCTGCGTGGATCAACAAATTTCCACTCACCCAGCGTGCCCCCAGGTCTCCCGAAAAAAATGGTACCTCACTTGCGTGGGTAGGCATAGTGGCTGCGACATGAAGCAGCGCAAAACGCAGCATGGTCGCACCTCAATTTCCCAGTGAAATTTAGCACGATTCGGACAAAAAGACTACCTTTTGTTTTCGCGCCGTAGCTCTGCCAGCACCTAAGGAAACCTAGCAAACCTATACATTTTTGAAAACTAGACACCCAGGGCAATTCAGGATGGGGTGACTCGTCTGCCTACCCCCAGGTTTTGTTACCCAGAATCACTTGCAAACATAAAAATTTGACCAAAAAAACACATTTTCCTCACATTTCTGTGGTGGAAAGTTCTGGAATCTGCGTGGATCAACAAATTTCCACCCACCCAGCGTGCCCCCAGGTCTCCCGAAAAAAATGGTACCTCACTTGCGTGGATAGACATAGTGGCTGCAACAGGAAACGGTTCAAATCGTACGGTGGTGAATTTACATTACCTCATTGCAAAACTACCTTGATTTTGGGGGGGGCATCTGAGTTTGTGGCCCGGGGCTTGGTGGTATTCTTTGCAAAGTAGCAAACCCAAACAGTTCTGAAAACTAGACACCCGGGAGAGTCCAGGGAGGTATGGCATGTGTGGGTCCCCCAATGATTTCCTACCCAGAACTCTTTGCAAACCTTAAAAATAGGTAAAAATAGCACTTTTCCAAACATTTTGGCGTGGGATCGCCGTGCCGGCAAAAAAGTCCTACCACCCTGCGTTCCCCTTGTTCTCCCGAGTAAAAGGATACCTCACTTGTGTGGGTGCCCCAAAGCAGAACACGCCAAAAATGAATTTTGAAAAAAGTAGTTTTTAGTCATATTTAAGTTTTACAAATTAAGCACCCCAGCATGAGTCACATGCCTTTGGCCCACCCACACAAGTGAGGTATCATTTTACTCGGGAGAACAAGGGGAACGCTGGGTGGTAGGACATTTGTTCCGGCAGCGAGATCCCACCCAAAAAAGTATGGAAAAGTGGGTTTTTGGACCAAAATTTCAGGTTTGCAGGGGTTTCTGGGTAGGAAAACATTGGGGGACCCACGCATGCCATACCTCCCTGGACTCCCCCGGGTGTCTAGTTCTCAGAACTGTTTGGGTTTGGTAGTTTCCAAAGATGCCCACCAAGCCGCGGGCCAAAAGCTCAGGTGACCCCCTCAAAAAATAAGATTATTTGGCTAAAGGTAATGTTTTGGTCGCCACAGTATGAATTGGGCCTTTTCCTAAAGCAGCCACTATGCCTACCCAGGCAAGTGAGGTACCATTTTTATCGGGAGACCTTGGGGAACGCTGGGTGGGTAGTAATTTGTGTGAGCCTAGTGATGCCACGCTTTCCCACACTAAAACGTGTGAAAAAACTGATTTTTTCCAAGCACAAAATGAGGTTTGCAAGGGATTCTGGGTAAAGGAACGTTGGAGGATCCACGCAAGCCATACCTCCTTGGAAGCCCCCGGGTGTCTCCTTTTCAGAAATGTGTGGGTTTGGTAGGTTTCCCTAGATGGCTGTCTCGCACGGGGCCAAAAACCCAGGTAACCCCTCTTGCAAAAGCTGGTGAACTTAACATTTTCACCATTGTTCCTCAAAGACACACACATACAGGTTGGATTTGGCACGAGGGCGAGTGATGGTTCAGTACATAAAATTTTATTAACAAGATATTTCAAAAAAATGAAATGGTCTGTCAATAAATAAATGCATAAAAACCGAACCAGTGACTCGCAACTCGTGAGCTGTAAAGCCACGACAAGGCACCAACCATTTTACAGGCCATTCACGCACCTTTCATACCTGATACAAACCGGACCATTGACAGCATCCGAATGGAAAAGCAACACATTACAACAATCACAATAAGGGACAAGGTACACCCTAATGCAGAAAGAGAAAAAAAACAACTATTACTGCACACCCATCTAATCCGCAAGCACACACACATACTGGTTGGATTTGGCACGAGGGTGAGTGATAAATCAGTACATACAATTGGATACGCAAGTAATTTCATCAAAAATGAAATACACTGCGTATAATTGAAAGTATGATAAACTGAACCACTGACTCACAGCTCGTGAGCTGTAAAGCCACGTCAAGGCACCAACCTCTTTACAGGCCATTCATACACCTTTCGTACGCGTGACACATACAAAACATTCACACCGCAAGCCGCGGACCCATCACATTTCAACACTCACACCAGCAAACAGCGCCATTCAAGGGCCCATCACTTTCACACGCCCACATTTCTGACACTGCAACTACACAAAATGATGGACTGTGTGGAGTGTCACTCAACTAGCAGTGTGTGTAGTGACCAACAGAAAGTAACTACTCACACACCGCCTGCCGAGCGCCAGTCCACCCACACCACCATCCAAGCACCAGACCATGCACACTGCCAGCCAAACACCACTCAGCGCACACCGACAGCCAACTACCACTCCACACACACCACCAGCCAAGCATCACTCCACGCACACCACCAGCCAAACGCCACTCCACAAACACACCAGCCAAGCACCACTCCACACACACCGCCAGCCAAGCATCACTCCACGCACACCACCAGCCAAGCGCCACTCCACAAACACAACACCATCCAAGCACCACTCCACACATGCCGCCAGCCAAGCACCAGACCACGCACACCACCAGCCAAGCGCCATCCACTCACACCACCAGCCAAGCACCTAACCATGCACTCCGCCAGCCAAGCAAAAATCCACGCGCCCCCCCAGCACAACTCCAATCCATGCACTATGCCAGCCAAGCACCAGACCACGCACACCACCAGCCAAGCGCCATCCACTCACACCACCAGCCAAGAACCTAACCATGCACTCCGCCAGCCAAGCAAAAATCCACTCACCCCCCCAGCACAACTCCAATCCATGCACTATGCCAGCCAAGCACCAGACCACGCACACCACCAGCCAAGCGCCATCCACTCACACCACCAGCCAAGCACCTAACCATGCACTCCGCCAGCCAAGCAAAAATCCACTCACCCCCCCAGCACAACTCCAATCCATGCACTATGCCAGCCAAGTCCAAGACCACGCACACCACCAGCCAAGCGCCAGTCCACGCACACCAACAATCCAAGCACAATCCTGCACACACCACCATCGAAATTAGAATTTTTTAAAGAAATACCACAAATGAAATGTAGAAACCTACAAATCTGCTAACACAAATTCAAAAACTAAATGCTTTGCACTAATGCAAACCTAAAAGCAAACTAAAAAATATTACAGAAAACAGACCAGACAGTACACTTACAAGCTCAATGAAACTCCCAAAACTTCTTTTGTGTGTGGTACGATTTAAAACAAGCTGGCACACACAATCCAGGATTTGAAGGACAGTCAGGACAGTGCATACGAGACTCCCTCCGCATTTCTCTTCGCCAACAGACTCTACATCTTTTAGTGGGATTGTCTTTTGCAGTTGTGGGAGGAATGTATTCTGGAAAGTGGCGATCTTTCAGTCTAGCCACTTCCTCCACCACTCCAAATCTTGGCACACTTGCCGGTTCCACTAGTACAAGGCTGCCTATTATAGTATCCTGAAACTTAACAAAAGGCATCTTTGACTCAGGACAAGATTTCTGGAAAACAACAAAAGCATTAAATGATGCCAAGTGGAAAAGATGGATAGCCAACTTCTTGTACCAAACGTAAGCCTTTCGAAGAGCAGCATAAGGTTCCAACCTCTGATCTACTCTGTCAACACCACCCATGTGCCTATTATAGTCTAAAATGCACACAGGTTTACGCACTTCAGCAGTCTCACCCCGAACTGGCAGAGCTTCAGTGCTTTCGTCATGGATAGTAGTCAGCATGTAAACATCTCTCCTGTCTGAAAACTTCACAGCTAGAAGCTTCCCACATCGCAATGCAGTAGACTGTCCCCGCACAAGCCTTTTGCAAACAAGTTCTATTGGGAAACCTTTCCGGTTACTGCGCATCGTGCCACATGCAACAGTGCCCACTTTGGCCAACTCCTTGAACAAACGCACACTAGTGTAGAAGTTATCTACATATAAATGGGGGCCTTTGTTAAATAATCGTCTACCTAGTTCCCACACAATTTTCTCGGTCACTCCAAAAGTGGACGGACAAGCAGAAGTGTTAATGCTGGAATCCTTACCGGTGTACACCCTGAAATTATAAACATATCCAGTCTCACTGTCACACAGCATATACAGTTTGATGCCATAGCGTGCCCTCTTACTAGGAATGTATTGCCTAAAAACCAAGCGGCCCTTGAACAATACCAAAGACTCGTCCACAGCTATTTCTCTTCCAGGTGCAAAGATCTCAGGAAAACGATCAACAAAGTGATCAAGGACAGGCCGAATCTTAAAAAGACGGTCACAATCAGGGTGATCGCGTGGCAACGCTAAATCATTATCAACAAAATGCATCATGCGAAGAAGAAGCATATATCGATCACGAGTCATAACTGCTGGAAATATAGATGTTGCCATCAAGGGACTAGTGGACCAATAAGAAGACATTGATGGCTTCCTTAGCAAGCCCATCAAAAAAGTTAATCCCAAAAACTTCTTCATCTCTTCAACATATGTGGGAGACCAATGGGTAGCTCTAGAATGGGGCTTAAGGCTGGCACTGTGGTCCCTCAAATACTGCTCTGCATACAAATTAGTTTGCTCCACAATCTCCTGCAAAAACTCATCGTCAAAAAACAACTGAAAAAATTGAATCGGCAAAAAATTGTCAGTATTCACTCTACACCCTGGAACACCAGTGAAGTCTGGCAATTCCGGCTGCACCATGCCAGGGGCAACCCAGACGTCATCACTAACATGAGGAGAAGAAGCCACCCTAGCCTGCAGGCCAGATGCCTCTTGCTGCACTACATCAACGGGAACACTAGCATCCCCAGATGCCTCTTGCATCACTACACCAACAGGAATACTAGCATCCCCAGATACATTTTGCATCTCTTCACCAACAGGAGAACTCACATCCCCAGCTGCCTCTTGCATCTCAACATCAACAGAAGAACTCGCATCCCCAGATGCCACTTGCTGCTCAACAACAACAGAAAGACTTGCAGCACCAGATGCCTCATGCTGCTCTACAACAGGAAGACTAGCAGCACCAGATAACCTTTGGCGCACCACAGCAATGTGAAACCTTTTGGGGGCAGCCTTTACCACACTTGCCTGTTCCCGACGAGAAAAAAAGGGAAACCTTGAGGACCTAGGCTGCCGCTCACATGGCTCTTGCCTCTCTACCGGCACATCAATGTCCCTCTCTACCACAGGCACTTGATCAGCACTAGAAGAAGAATCATCATCCGATGATACCATGCGAAGAGAAAACTCACTGCCTGAATCTTCTGCACCTACCTCATGCTCCGAATCGGAGTCAGTGTCTGGACCATGGTCAGAGGAAGACTCAAAAAGCAAACTAACAACCTGCTTAGCAGTAATCCTGCGAGCAGCCATTATCCTTACAAATCAAGAAGACTACACACACAAGTGAACAACAACCTACACTGTGCAAAGTAAGAAGTAAACAAGGTAGAGTCTTCACACAAAAATCAATACACTCAAAAACAATTCAAATCTAACCAAATATAAGAAGACTCACCAGCACCTACTCTGCTGAAACACAGCAAAAAGAAAGGAAATCCCACTGGAAAGAAAAAAAAAGTATAGATTAGACAAAGTACACATCAAGCAGCAATACAAAAAAAAGTTAACAATCAAGAAACACAAAGCCACACAAACAGCAATAACTTCACTTTTCATAAAAACACATTTATCTAGGAAAAATAGTACAAAAAACATTTACTTAGCAAGCACATGCAACTACACAAGCTGCAAAACCAGCATTAACCGAACCACAAACTACACCAATACAAACAGCAAAAGCCTGGATCAAAAACAAAGAAGAAAAAAAATAATTTAATACTACATTTCACAAACAACATAACAAATGAATAAACAATACACAAATTTACCCCCAAAATCACATCCACACAGATGGGCCATCAAAAAGGGCAAAACGGACAAAAGTACGGGTTGATTTGCCCACCGGGGGGGAGGCCAGAAAATCTAAATTTAAAATCCGACCCACCTGAAAGCGACCCTTGCCCAATGGGTCACTTCCTACAATCTAAAATAAAATCCCTGGTGCTAGTGGGGGCATTTCCACCGCACAATCGCAATGCTGTGCGCGACCGTGAGCCAGAAATGCCCTGCAAAGAGACATCAGAAGAGAGGAAATTCACTTACCTCTCCCCTGATGCCTCTTTGCAAACCCCCCCCAAATATCTCAAAACCAACCTAACACCTCCAGGCGCAGGAAGCAAATGGCTTCCCGACCGCCTGGGAATCCCTGAAGATGTTGGCGCGTGCTGTGCGCGCTGACGTCATCAGGGATTCTCATGGGGAGGGGGACAACAGAATTACTGTGGTTAACTGTGATGCTGGACAGAGGCACTTGCATCCTTGATTTTCACAAGCGCAATCCAAAAACAGTTCCTATGACCAGGAGCTTCTTTCTCCCCATCTGCTGCTCTCATCAGTCTCTGACCATTTATACACATAAGAGGCATGTGAACTCACACAGAAGATCCCCGTTTGGCAACGCCCACCAACTAGCGGAGTGCACCATCTTTCCTAAATTTACCCACTATGATGGACAGCTCACTCAAGGGACCTGTGCACACATTGGTGCGATGGCATAGTAACACACACGGTCACTGGAGACAAAGCAAGCGCTCGAGTTGCAGCACAAATTCAGGCAAACATTCATCAGCCCAAAAACATTTGTGACCTTCCCACTATGATGGACAGCTCACACAAGGGACCCCTGCGCACATCTGTGCAATTGCATAGTAACGCACACATGGACACTGGAGACAAAGATGGAGCTCGAGTTGCAGCACAAACTCAGGAAAGCAATCATCAGCCCAAAAACATTTGTGACCTTCCCACTATGATGGACAGCTCACACAAGGGACCCCTGCGCACATCTGTGCAATTGCATAGTAACGCACACATGGACACTGGAGACAAAGATGGCGCTCGAGTTGCAGCACAAACTCAGGAAAACAATCATCAGCCCAAAAACATTTGTGAGCTTCCCACTATGATGGACAGCTCACTCAAGGGACCCCTACGCACATCGGTGCAATGGCATAATAACACACACAAAGGTCACTGGAGACAAAGCAGGTGATCGAGTTGCAGCACAAATTCAGGAAATCATTCATCAGCCCAAAAACATTTGTGACCTTTCCACTATGAAGGACAGCTCACACAAGGGACCCCTGCGCACATTTGTGCGATTGCATAGTAACGCACACATGGTCAATGGAGACAAAGATGGCGCTCGAGTTGCAGCACAAATTCAGGAAACAATCATCAGCCCAAAAACATTTGTGAGCTTCCCACTATGATGGACAGCTCACTCAAGGGACCCCTGCGCACATGGCATAGTAACACACACATGGTCACTGGAGACAAAGCATGTGTTTGAAAAGCAGCACACAAAAAAAACCATTCATCAGCCCAAAAACACCAGTGAGCTTTGCCTAGGCAGCACAGGTGTGTTTTTCAGCCACTTCAGGTACACAAAAAATAAAAGAGATGAAGGACAGAGGCACTTGCATCCTTCAATAAAATCAGCACTACATTCACATTTTGAAAATGACCCCATCTGGTTTTTTTTTCAACAAATGAACATTTTTTCATACCAGAGGCAGGAAAACAATTCAAAATTATTGTTACCCCAAAAAGGGGAGCGACCCTTCCCCAAGGGGCCGCTCCCCGAACAACGAAATTGACCACAAAAGAAAAAAAAAAAAACTCCCTACCATTCCAGCTGCAGGATCGCACGATCGTGCAGCAGGAATGCTCTAAACTTGCAAAGAGTGAAAGGAAAAGCCTTTCCTTTCACTCGATGGCCTTTTCAAAACTTTCCCCCCTGCCCCAGCCGCAAAACAAACCTCTGATTTCTCCGACGCGCAGGAAGCAAATGGCTTCCCTGCGCGTCGGTAAACAACAGGAACCCCCAGTGACGTCAGCGTGCCTCGCGCGCTGACGTCATTGATGACACGGGCGGGGAGGGCGGGGGGAGGCAGGGGACGGTCTTCCCCTGCCATCCCAGCAGAAATCCTAACGATCGGGCAGACTCTGTGGGAGAGCTGGCGCTTCCCCCGAGGGTGGGGCTCATGACGAGCTGGGCTCGTCATGAGCGTGCGAGCGCCCTACTCCATGACGAGCCCAGCTCGTCATCAGCCCCGAAGGGGTTAATTGTGATGGAAACAAATACTTTAAAAGTATCAAAACAAATCAAGACACTTACTTGCTGACACACAAAAGATGCATTTTCATTTAAACCCAATTTCCTCCCATTATCATTCACGTGCACTATTGTATACTGTGTGCCTGTGAACATTTAGTGGCCATTTCAATGGAAAATGTGCTGTCCATAAATGACAGTGTGCTACCACACAGTGCTTTAGTTACATTAACAGAACGGCCATCTAATGTCCAGTAAAGCTACGGTGGTTGCAAACATTAGTGGCTCTAAATATTGGGTCACGGTTCTAAAACGTTTGGGCGAAGCACTGGTATATGCCATATCGTTCTCTTGGTGGCCTCTAAAGAAATTGAATTTAATGAAGGAGCAGCCTCTACAGATATTGAGGGCACATTGCCTGAAGGCTTTGAAGATAATGCACAATATTTTAACTTTAATGCTTTCATCCTCAAGTAGTCAGTTTAGTTATGTTAAGGTTGGGGTAATGTCATTCAGTTTGAGGAGATGATGGCAGTATCTAACTGCTTGGTGATTTGTATTTAAATCTTTAGTACTTAGATTATTTTACAATAGTCTAGTTTAGAAACAACAAGGGACCTACCTACTAACTTAAAAACAGTGAGTAACGTTTGAGAAAATCAAAGACCATTCTCAGCATTATGAGCTCTTGTTTTTTTTTATTCGATTAGTTTCTGGGATTTAATGTGAGAAGGGCACACTCAGGTAAGGCGGTCATTCAAATTTCACATGACCAAATGAATGGGATGGAGGTCCTTGTAAGACCAAAAATTACAAGAGTTTCAGTTTTTGAGTTCATCCAACAGCATACCTCTAGAAACTGATGACTTTTTGATACTGCAGAACCTTTGTATGACGTGGCATTATCACGTGGCACAGAAGTGATTGAATATGAATATGTAATTTAGGGGTTACTTTAAGATTTATTACAAAATAGCAGCAATAGTGAAGAACTTGTAAAATAGCACATTTGGGATGCCCTAATGAAGAATTACTATTATTTCATGCTCGTAGAGGAGAACCTGCCCTTTGTCTTTGCAGCGCGAGGACTACAAGCCCCAGGAGCCACGGGGAGATTGCGCACCTGAGACCATTTGCCTGGAGACTACTTCACCTCTCGCGGCCCCCGCTTTGTGGGAGCCGCTCGTAGAGGAGAACCTGCCCTTTGTCCTTGCAGCACGAGGACTACAAGCCCCAGGAGCCATGGGGAAATGGCGCACCTGAGACTACTTGCCTGGATTTGTTTGGCTTCGCCCGCTAGTGCTACTTTACTACGGAAAAGACCCGTGTGGCGGGACGCTCACGGGCGCGCGCCGGGCGAAGCCCGGGCCAAGGGCGGGCCCGTTTGAGCCCGTTCGAGAACGCGAGAGGCCGGGCTGGGCCCCTCCTCTTGGCTTCAATTTCCCGGAATCAGCGCCCCGCAAGAGCCTAGTAAGTGGGTACATTACAAACTTTTGACAGGACATAGTGCCACCGTAATACCAACTGGTCAAGCTATGGCCTCACGGGAGGGTCGAAGTAGGAGGGCGGTTGGAGGAGGCTCGGTTGCTGGAACATTAGATCAATTTATTACGAGGGCCTCCTCTGTCTTAGCCCCTGAAATCGAAATTACGGAGCGTAGGCTCTCTATGGACCCAGTATTCACAAAGAGATCATCATTGGGCCGAATCATGAATAGATTATCACCATTAAGATCTTCACGATCTACTACCCCTTTGCTGTTACAGTCATCGAGCACAGGCCCACAAGAAAAGGAGTGCCAAGCAAAAGATAAGGCAGTCCCCGGTAACGAAGTTTTGCAACCAACATCCAGAAACATGGTCATATGCACTGCTGTGGTTCATAATCAGCCCTCCACACCAATGAACCATGCCCAAGGGGCAATTTCAAAAAGGAAGCGAGGGGGAGCGCAACAGAAGGGGAGGAATCCTAAAATACCTAAGCTAAGTAAACCACCAGAGAATACATCTACTGGCCTGGTACCCACGGCGGAGATATCCCAAACCCCCCAAAATAGAGACATTGAGAACATGGATGGACTTCCAGTAACGATGAATGACTATCTTGCCAAAATTGGTAACCTGATGTAAGCATAGTTGGAACCCATTTTACTGAGACTTAACTCAATTGAAACTAGGCTAGTGGGACTTGAGACCTCATTGTCCTCTGTCGTAAGTGCCGCACAGAGTAGTCCACCAGTTGGCAGGCATGATATTACCTCTGTAAGGGGGAATAACGGAGGGGGGTTTGTTGAGTCTGCAGCACCGGTAGTGTTAAATGACACTCCAAATGTGGAGGTGGGTACCGGCCCAATTGTCTCAACTCTTGAGAGGCCGGGAAGAACTGCTCCAACAACACTCCCGATGAGTATAGCACCAAAGGACGGCTTTGGTGTTGGTATTAGTGAAACCCAGGTCCAGTCTCTGATACGGAATACGGATTCCGCCCATAGGGGAAACCATATTGGGAAGGGGTCAGAAAGAGCATATCACCACTTAGACCTCCCTCCAGAGTGTGCGCCGTATATTGCAGTTTTAACTGGTGCATCAGCACTCGAGCAAGGGCAGATAGAAACCTACGAGCAATTGAAGAACAAGATAATGCACTGGTTAAATGTTAATAGTCCACTTCCTCCTGACATCCATTCTAAAATTTTGTTTGTGAGAAGGGTAAACTGGGTAGGACCCAAAAAGAAAAATATTACTGGGGACTGCATTGTTATTAACTTTAAGGACATAAGGGCAGCCAACGACGTCTGCTGGGGAGTATTGGCAAATTCACACACCAATATACAGCCCAGAGCTTTAAGTTTTTTTTACATTCGCCCAGATCCCATGCCAAACCTAGGGAACTTTGAACAAGTAGAAGGTAGGAGGAGATATTCCGGAAGAAAGCCTCCTTGCTCAAATGGGAGCCACCAATTCTCTATACCCCTGTACCCCTGATTTGCACGACTGGACTCAGTGGATTGACTGACTCTAGCTGAGGCAAATCAGGCTGTTACTACAGTAGGGAAGATGGTGCCCTGTATTGAAGGGCCCCTAGGGAGGAGGGCACAGGAACACTCTAGTATTGAGGGAACGGTATTTTCTAATACTGTGGAATACCCCTCAGTTGATAACAGAGAGGAGGGCGGTACTTCAGAAATGGATAAGGATGGATTCAATACCCCTGCTGTAATTACTCTGCTCCTTGATGTTCATTCCCATTTCCCCCCATGTCCTGCTGACCAACGTGCCCTAGAGAGTTTAGGTTTTGGGGTTACTGTAGGGAATACCACACCAAAATCCAGCGGTGGATTAAAACTACTGTCTTGGAACATAGCGGGCCCTGGGTCAAAAGCTTTTCTACCGGATTGGGGGGACTTTGTTGATTCCCACGGGATCTGCCTTTTACAAGAGACATGGTCTCTAATCCCCGTCCACAGAGTGGGCTTTGTTACTTACCATGAGCCAGCCGTTAAGGGACCGAAAGGCAGACCATCGGGGGGACTGTGTACCTGGGGGGAATTCATCTTGGCCTTGTTGTTAGGAGACTGGACACTTGTTACCCAGACATAATGTGTATCCTTCTAACCACAAAAAAATCGGAACATCTGGCACTTGTAAATATTTATTCTCGCCCAGTCCAGTATGGAAGGACCTCCCCGACATTGGAAATTCTAAATGGCTTTTTGAAATCTCTCCCGGGCGATGCTCACCTCCTTATTGGCGAGGATTTTAACTCCCACCATGAACCCCTCAACGGGACTGCGCAACCCATCTCCGCGGAGGAGGACGCAATCTGGTCAGCCCCCCCATCAAATACATACCCAGCTAAGGGGTGATCACCAGTTGTTTTGCAAATGACTTCCCTTACTCTAACTCACTCTATACGGGCTTGTAACGGGTGCTTTCCAAATGATAATCCAGGCCAGCCAACGTTTGAGAGACTGGGCCAAAGTTCGGTAATTGACTACTTTTTAATTAGTATAGACATATGGAATAAAATTTTAGATTTTAGTATAGTGCATAGCACTGAAAGTGACCATAATCCTTTGGTCACCCTTTTAGATTTCGGATCTAATGACGCAGATCAAGATTCCCCAATAACACCAAGAGGAGATCACAGAATTAGGGATGGATGGAGGTGCGTTCGCTGGGCTAAAATTACCCAATCCCTAGAAACAATGGCAAGAATGTATAAATGCATAATTCCATTGCTAGAAAGGGCAAGTATTGTCTCTGAAAACCCTATCAATATTGTACCCCGAGAGGATCTCTGCAAAATACACCAGGAACTGGTTACAGTCCTGGCAGATTTTTTCTTTAACTCGAAGCCCATTAAAAGTAAAATCCATCGAGACAAGAACCCCTGGTTTAATAAAGGATGTAGGGCAGCAAAGCTGACCCTCCTATCCTCCCTCAAGGAGGGGAACCAGCTACATATTAAGGAAGCTAGGGCAGCTTTAAAAAAAATATTCTGAATGCTAAAACAGAATGGGAATCTGAAAGATGGCAGACTATTAAAATTGCACTGGAGGGGAAAGATGCAAAAACCTTCTGGAATATGGTTCATACCAGGAGGCCAGAGGGCTAGTCCACCCTCGACCCAAATATCTGTGAAGAGGTGTAGAGCTCATATTTTAAATAACTATATTCAAGTAAGACTGTAGAAGTAAGTGAGCTGCCAATCTGTCTTTTAAGTCCCGACCCCTCATGGGCCATACCTTTTTGCACATTGGTTGAGGTACAACAGGCCCAAGCTAGGATAAGCTCCAAGGGAACAAAGCGCCTGGTTTGGACAGGATTCCAGGAGATCTGTATAGAGAGGAACAGGCAGTCTGGGTCCCCTATTTACAATCATTATTTAACGCAATCTTAGGGGGTCTTCCCGCCCCTCACTCATGGTTGGGGGCGGAGATAATCCCTATTTACAAAAAGGGATCTCCCATGGAACCTGCAAATTACAGGCCAATTAGCCTCATTGATGTAGCCCAAAAAAATCTATGCAAGGGTCTTACTACATCACCTTCATGAATGGATAAGTGACCTAGACATCCTTACTCCGTTACAAGCAGGGTTTAGGGCCAAATCCTCCACAATAGACCAGCTGTTTAGGCTCCAATTAATTTATTGGAAGCATGTCACTTTGGGAGGAGGTAGCCTATATTTAACCTTCATTGACTTAAAGTCGGCGTTTGACATGGTGGACCGTAATTAGCTTTGGAGTATTCTGCTGGACATGGGGGTCCCCCCATACTTATGCCACCAGTTTAAGCTTCTTCACGAAGGTGCCTTTGCTAGTGTAAGGTCTGGCAAGTCGGGGCAATTGATGGACCCTTTCCCCATAGAAAAGGGGGTCAGGCAGGGATGCATTCTCACCCCAATCCTCTTTTCCCTGTTTCTAAACGGGAGGATATAGACTGCCCGAAATTGGCATCATGCAGTTTTCCCGCTCTTATGTTAGCGGACGACACGCTGCTGCTCTTCAAGTCAGCTATGGGCATGCAGCGTGTCCTAAACGCGTTCTGCCAATTCTGACAAAAAAGGAATCTTGTGGTCAATATCAATAAAACCAAGTACATGGTGTTTAACACCAACTCTCCTAACTGCCCCTACCCACTCATGGAGGGAAGACCACTGGAAAGGGTATCCGTTTTTGATTGTTTGGGCCTGACACTAAATGATAAAATGGGGTGGGGCCCGCAGATGGATAAGGCCAATCTGAGACTGCTGCAGGCTATGGGGGTAGTCCTCAAAGTACAAAAGAACTGTGTAGCAAAAACTATTGGCCCACCTCTGGAAATTTCTAAAGCCCAATCAAGAGCACCATCCTTATATGGGGCAGAATTGTGGGGACATAGACCTTGCAGCTCCCTAGTTTTAACCGAAAGCAACTTCATAAGGCAAATTCTGACCCTTCCGAAATCCACACCTTTAGTGACGCTTAGGATGGATTTAAACATCTTCCCAATTTCTGATGTAATCACAACTCGTCCGCTGCTATATTGGAGGCGGTTGTGGAGTACACCCGAGTTGGGCAGCTACAAGGAAGAACTAAGGGCACTAATGGCAATACTTGGGGCAGGCAGTATACCCTGGCTAGCCTTTGTAAGTAGCTACCTCTCTGCAATAGGCATGGAAAACCTCTGGATCAATCCAGAGTCTTCATACATAGAGACAACAAAACTTGTATTGAATACCGCAGTGAGGGAGTTCAAATTGATGGAAATTTTTGGGTCAGTAAAATTAACAAGTCTTGCCTCAGGATTTCTTGATTTTAAGTGTCACTATGAATTTGAGTAGGTACTAGATGTTATACAGCCAACTCTAGCTAAAAAGCTTTTCCTCCAGTTCAGATATGGTACTTTACCTCTCTGTGCCTCAACTAGTAAGTGGGTGCGAGCCCCAATAAATCTATGTCCTGGATGTTGTACAGAGGAAGAGACAGTAGAACATGTAGTACTCTTCTGTGGGGCATACAAACACCCTAGGCAGAAATGGTTAATCCAACTGTGTAGGAACCTGGGTACTAGGAAATACCATGATACCATGACGTTTTTCGGATTTTAAGAACAGATACCAACCCTCTATTTGTGGTAGCCATATCTAAGTTATTGTTCTCCATGTGGCTATTCCGCAGAAACCTATTAAAATAGTATCTGGTTGGCAATTTTTAAGTACCCATAAGGAGTTTAAGCTTCTGGGAGAACTATTACCTTCCACTCGTCTCCCTCACAGTATGGGACTGGCCAACGGACTCCGTAGCATTCAGATTTGTAAAAAATAATAGGAAAATAAATATTTATACTATTTTAATTGGGAATGATCTTTATGAAATTGTACTGATGTATCTTGCCCGATCCTGACTTTGTATGTAATTGAATACTTAATTTAAATTCCACTCTGTATTCCTCATTGGAGATCTTGTCTGTACTTTTATGGTTGCAAATAACCGCAATAAAGTTATTTTGATGATGATGATGATTATTTCATGCTGTGCCAAACAAGTATAGTGTTAAGAAGGGGTTTAAAAGACCAACCTCCCCACGAAAGCTTTGGGAAAATGGAGGCAAATTATTGCCACCGTTTAAGAATTGGATAGTGAACTATGAATCTGATTAATAATAGTATTTGTTTGCTAATCTTGCCCATGAAAAGGTGTTGATTTGCAATACACATATTTTTAAAAACAAGTTGAACTTACACTGGCCATTCAATTTATTGACTCAACATTTTACTTTACTGTGATGTAAATGTAATAATGCTTTGTCTCCAATCATAATTGTCTCATTTCCATCATGTGCTACTGCTATGAAATTCCAGTGATGCATATAATGTAGCAAGGGCCTCCACCTTGATAATGCATGCAATGTTGAAAATTATGCTGCGAATGCCCACATGTGAAAAACAGGCTCCATTGTGCCAGGACCACCTCAATCATATCAGAAATTATCAAAATATTTTAAGACTATTAAGACATGACAATCGATATGCAGCAGTGGAATCATTCATGATGGGAATACTAATAATAATCATAGTAGAAATGGCTAAACTTCCTCTAAGGATCACCTATTGTATTAGAGGTTAGCCACACCATGCTAGAAATACAACATGCAAAGAATGGCACTTTACGTCATTAGTAGATGCGGTCAAGCCAGAATTGGCCACAGTCTACCAAGAATGTTCACCATTGCCCGGTGGTGATTTCTATTATAAAGTAATAGTCTCTCATTGTCCAATGTTGAGCCAAATAAGTCATCCAGTTTTTCGAATGCTGTAATAGTTATTTTTTTTTACTTCTTCAGGACACTGCTGACCCTTGAATACAGGTGTTAACAATGATGACGTTGTGTGGATATTTCACCCAACAAGTGTTTCGGCCCGAGCATGGGGCTTTCTCGAGGCTGATGAGGTAATACATATAAAAAGAAAAAACATAAACCGGAAACATTTATTGTTGAAAAAAATGTTGAGGACAAAAAATGTAGTATTCATTCACCAGTTACACCGAGTACGATAAAAAGAAATATGGACCAATAGAAAGATCATTTATCACCACCCGACACAACAAAATATAATTAGCCAAAAGTCCAACATTTGAATAGGTGTTGCCACCGCTTCACACAATATCAAATCTCCTGGTATGGCCATTATAAACAAGCTTGAAAAGGAAAATTGTAATATGGAGGAGGCCATAGTTCGTACATGGTATAGTTGTAGATAACCCAATAGCCTTAATTGTGTGCAATCCCTTGATCTCACAAGTGGTTACCTATATCCGGAAGTCTTCGACTAGATCAGTTCCAAGGCAATCCAATCTTTTCAATCCTTGGTGGTTTGTGGGCCGTGCTCAAGATAAGACAAACAAAGTGACCTGAATATGAGAACAAATAATGGGTTACAAAATACCCCACTATTAATAAGTCTAATATATTCTGTTATGAGGACCAAGGGTTACACGCACCAACCTCTTCCTTAGATGATCCAAACAGAAGTAGGAAAGTAATTACACCTAATTTTAGAAGTGATATATTTGTTGCTTTTGTTATGCAAGCTGCCTTCATTTCGAAATGTCAGCCAATCCTACAATAAATAAAATAATATAGAAAGAATCTCTTACTAGAAACAACGTCCACGAAGTTGTCTGATAACTTGACTACACTAAATATGTGAAATATATTTACCCTACATCAGTGCTTGTATATACAGAGGCATGGAAATAACACATTTTGAAGAGCTCACAACAAATTGCGCTAGAAAACCCTATTTCTACACATATAACAATTATAGTACTACAAGTTTACCTTGGACAATGAAAGAGACCTGTCAGAAACAAACAAATCATAAAGTCAGCCCTAAAAATATCTTTTACTGAACATTATCCATATATTGCCACCTCTTCTCACTTCTTACAGAAACACTATAGAAAGAACCACTGGGACGACCCCTGATATGGCCCAACATGTATGCAATGCCCATTTGCTCCCATGTATGATAAAAAATACTTTTATGGACATCGTAAAGGTGACAGATCAACCAAATTTACAATGTGCATTATACCTAACCTCAGGGATTATTTACAATCATAAGCTTTGTTCAACTGCGTGCATTAGAACTCTACAAAGGTATTTCGATCAAGCAAATTAATAACCACGAGGAGAATCATCCCAGGGTTTTGTGACATAACGTAAACATGTTATGTAAAAGCGTCTATCCTCACTTTATTAAAAAGCTCCATTAATAAGTACTTTAAGTATCCAATGGCGCACCCTATTAAAACGATATCTATCTCAGGTTACTCACCAAGTTGCGGCCATGGCATGCCATGCTAGAAAGTATTTGACTGTAAATGTTCGTAAACTGGTGGCTGGCACCATGTATTCCTTCATATTGGAAATGGAGAAAGGACAAACTGGCAACCAAAATCCTCCCAGTGCTCTTGGGAGCCGTAGTTTATCATAGCAATCGAAATGGGACACTTATTGTACTTCTTCTTGTATACAAATGCTGCGATCGGCGCCCATTACTAAAAGTCAGCTCCTGCAGCTTATAATAGAGCTTAAACATGCATAAAGTAAAGCCTGTTAATTATTCTAACTTTTATGTGGGCAGCCCGCACCATGTAGGAATCCAGTTGACTGTCAATAGTTAATGCTCATTAAATCACATCATTTTTGGTACCCATGGATCAATTAATTTAAATGTATAAGCAACTTTGTATAAACATGTTTAGGTAAGAAGTGGAAATATGTCAGAAGAAAAGGAAGAGCATGACTGAATTTGCTCATTTCATATGTGACAACAAAATGAATGTCATTTATACATCTTTATATAGTTCAAAACGATGTTCGCATGCATAGAGATGAGTATCAATGTGTGTTAGTAAAAGCTAAACTAAAGCAACCAGATGTTCAAATATATTGGAGTGGGTTAGTTTAAATGTGTGTCCTACCACACTGCTCATCGTTGACCAAACAGGCAGTGTATTGAATGAAAACTCAAATATTAAGCTCTTACAGAAGGCAGACATTGATGAGAAATATTGAATGAGAACAGATTCTCAACGAATTATCCTATTACTCATATGTATTTAGTTCCACATGGCACATATTCAAATGTGTATCTATGCCTCAATGACCATCATAAACCAAACCAGCAGCACGTAAATGAAGGCTCAACTAGTGTACAGGCTCAACATAAATATAGCAGCTTTTATCAATCCTTTTCACAAGGTACAGTACAGAAATACATATTACATGAGAAATCATCCTCAACAAAAGACATGATTTGCATTGTATACTTGGTTATTCATGTTAAACTTCCAAATAATGTGCATATCACCCTGTTTAATTATAATATTCCTATGTAAAAGATGGTCAGACAACTCCAATTGCCACTTGATTGCAAAAAATTAAACATATCTTTGTCTTGATTCATGCCAAATTCTATTACTCTTAATTTAATGATCCACCACACCTTGTTTTTCCTTAGCTCTGCTATACAGTTTTCTACTCTTGGGATTTGCTTTGGTCTGACAGATTACCAAGAACTTAATTACTGGAGTTTCTTAGGTTGTATGTGACTGGCGTATATGTCTCACTACTGGGGATGTTGGATCATATGTTGCTTCTTATGTTTTATAAGGGGGCAGATCATATATAGCCCTGCATAAACATACCAGGAGATAGA
This sequence comes from Lissotriton helveticus, assembly GCF_964261635.1. Lineage (NCBI taxonomy): Eukaryota > Metazoa > Chordata > Amphibia > Caudata > Salamandridae > Lissotriton > Lissotriton helveticus. The sequence continues at coordinate 1,419,637,377 of NC_136063.1, read as the reverse complement.
CAACATATTTTGTATTACAATTTATGAATGTCTCAGTCCTGAATGTTTTACTTTCGTTGAAGATGAAAGTAAATATTTGTGCATTGCAAGATTACACATGCTAAAAGTTCTGCACCTGAAAAGGCCTTTGGGTATGCATCCTAAGCAACAGATTGTGAGTTTCAGAAGTTATAGGTGGCAAATAACTATTGTCAACTATGTCTCTAATTGTCGTGCCTCTTTTGTGAACCATTTTAGGCTTCAGTGGAATGAGACCTGTCAGTGTCATGTCTACACTCAGAATGAGCCAATGTATCAACAGAATCTTATAGATTGTATTGCTGTCACAACTGTAGAATGCACAGAAAGGAATCATAATACCCACCCACTTGAGAAGTTTGTCTATGTTGTTTCCTCAACAGACTATGACTGGATACTTTTGAAATCCTCCTCATTCTGACTCTTTATATGACTGTTCTTGAATAGCACCTTTGTAGGAATCTACCCGTTAATCCATGCAAATCCTTTTTTCAAACTTACAGCTCATTGCAATTTCTCTTCACCCTTGACATTTCTCCATAAGGTATTGCTGACAGTTGGGCATCTGGATTGGCAGTAGCAGCATGTAGCAAAGCATCACATGCTGTTAGCTTATGGTAATTTTTTGTATGGGCTTTGTTTTGTCTAACATATATTTCAATATGCTAAAACTAATAGATTGTCAAACTCAAAAGTCATCTGAATTTTGTAATTATTCATGCTGAGATATGAACAGAACACCGAAAGCAATGATTCTGACCCTGTTTAAATTAAGAGTACATCCTCGTCTTTCCCAGAAAAAAGATTCTATCAAGTGTTGTGGGCCATCCTGCCATATGTGTCTTGATTCAAAGAAACCCATGCAGAGATTTGCATACAAGAATGAAAAGCGTGAGCCCATAGCCTCCCCGTGTGCCAGTCAGAACCATTGCCCCGCGTGAGTGAAGAGATTGTTGTCAAATACGAATTCTATCCTATCAGTGAATTCCATATAATAGGCAGATCTGATAGAAAAGAAATGTCGTATAGCCTCCAAACCCCTAATCTTAGGTATGTATGTATAAAGTGAATTCAAATCTAAGGTGACCCATGCCATTTCAGATGACCACTATACGTCTTCCAACTTGATTAGCACATCTTTGGAATCACGTAAGAAAGATGGAAGGTTGTTCACATCTGTTTGTAAAAACCCATCTATGTGTTCAGATAGTCTTTCTGTGGGCGATCCTATACCAAATAAAATAGGTCTTTCCAGTGGAGATGCCCTATTCCTATGGATTTCAGGCAGTGTGTATTTGCATGATGAGGATTAAAATATTTACCCACATTCTAGCTCTGTGATTAGGCACAATTCCTGCCATTTATGTTGTAAAACCCTGAAGCGTGTTTTAATCACTTCCATTAGGTTTCCATCCAGTCTCAAATAAGCCACAGTGTCAGGCAGTTGTCTTCATCCACATAATCCTGTCTATTCATAATATCTACATTGCCACCATTATCAGCTTCCTCAATGATCAATGACTTATCAGAACCAAGATCTCTCATGGATCCACTTTCTTTTGCTGTTAAATTTTGTGGTGCATGTGGATTTATCTTTCTGCATCTTTTTTCAAGATCATGAAGATCTAAATGTTAGTCAAAAAAAGTTTTTTTAACAGTTAGTCTTTCTGGTTTATGTTTTTTTCTTTTTAAATGCACTACGTCATCAGCCATGAGATAGTTCCATGATCAGGACAAAACCTGTGTCGGAAGAAATGTGCACGCAAAGTCATCATTGTAAACCCTTGTAATCAGTGGTCTGAAGTGTACACACCCCTGTCGAACCGCCTTTTTAATTCTCAACAATTTTGTGCATCCCCCCTGTTTTTAAAACCTGATTACAGCTCCTGCCTCTCTATACAACTCTCTAATAAAAAGAATCATGGAGTTGTCCGCGCCCATCTGCTCCATTAGAGCCCACAATTTTGAGTGGTTCAAGCAGTCGAAGGCCGTGGACAAGTCCATAAAAGCCATATAAAACTGACCCTTTTCTGCATGGACATATTTCAATGCGAGCAAAGCAAGATTTAAGCCTTGTTCGAACATACCCCTCCCTTTTCTGAACCCGTATTGGCTAAAACATTCTTTTCAAAAGCCCAATCCTCCAATCTATTTAAAAGCAATCTCCCCATTAGCTTGGTGGTGCTGTCCAACAAAGGAGATTGGACGGTAATTTGCGGCGTTTGAGGGATCACCCATCTTATATGTAGGAATAATCACTGATTGTTTCCAGGATGTCAGGGGATTCTCTTTGATAACAACATTAAAAACGTGGGTCAGGAAAGGGACCCACACAGTTTTATGTACAAGGAAAATATGATTGGGATAGTGCAAGCTCAATATCCTCTAAGGAAAATTCCATCCCCAGTTGGGCCACCGTCAGATCCTCAGGTTCTTTTGTAGTACTATCCCTCAATACATGAAAAATGTTCTGTAAATGAGATAGCCAGGTGGATTCACCTATGTGGAGATAAAGAGAGGAGCCGCCCTGATCCTGTAAAAAAGGGGTATTTGCCACCGTCAAAAAAGCCTTGCTGTCTTTACTCTTAGAGACCTCACACACGTTTTCCAATGCTTCATCCCGCAACTGCTCCTTTCTCATCCTCCTAACTGTCTTATAGTCAGCTCGTAGCTTCCTTATCAAATCTTTATTTCTGTGATAGATTTTAAGAGCAGTGTGAAGTTTTTTGGAAGCCTTTGAGCAATTTGTCTCAAACCATCTAGTCACTGATGGATTGTTACTTGTAGCTGAGCATGGGACATTATCAACTATTAAGTTGATAAAATTCTTCTAATTGTTGTTACTACTTGGTAGCTCTCAGCTTGGGTATCTAAACAGGATTAGATCTCGGGTAGCACCTCCTTAGCAACCTTTGGGAGAAAAGAAGTTGGATCTATTTTCTCCCACTTTAGTGTAAATCCATTTCTTCTACTCAGGATAGGTTTTGGGGAAAAGATAGGGCTTGTCTTAGCAGAGAGAGGCCAGATAAGGCAAACTGGGAGGAAAGCTTAAGCATTAAATTCTGTCAGCTCAGCCATAAAGAACTTAATACATCTCTTAAAGTTATCTTGAATAATTGTTAAATCAATTGTCGAAATGGGTCTGATTTGTTGAAAGGTGGGGAGAAGTTGGCCTGTAGAGGGGTGAAATGGGTTTATTATAACTAGGACCCAGGTTAATAAAATACTGTTTAAGACACTTCTGTAGTTATGGTGATTAAAACGGACGAGAGACAAATCATTAGTGTCAGTTACTCCACAGATACGTTGGTCTAATCTGGTGCAGCAATGCACATTAAAATCACCAGACCAGATAACAAAAATGTAACGTGGGTGGTGAGGTAACAGGGCTTTCAGTATTCCCCCCAACTCATTTGTCACTTGTGTGGGATTTTGAAAATTATTATTATAGAAATTAACCAATAATAAATCAATTTTCCCAGAGCCTTCAGCTAGGATAATATGAAAATAAGACAAATTATTTATAAACATCACCTTACCTAGGGGGATCGTGTTTGCTATAAGTGTAAGCAAGCCCCCTTTAGATCTGCCTGTTGCTGATGGAAGTGCTGATGTAGAAAAGGAAAGGTAGCTATTTACATAGAATGACTGTTCTGCCCAAGTTTCCTAAAAGCAGATAATATCAGAATTCATAAACACTTTATACCAATATTGGTTATCTTTTTTGTTTTCATAACCCATTATAATTCGAAGAATTTCAGCATTTGCGCCCGGTATTCGGCTGCGAGCAATGTAGGTGAGCTTAAAGCTACTAGCAAAATAAGGAACCGCAAAATTGTGATTCCTTATTTTGCTCTTGCATTTAAGGAATCGCTAATTGCGATTCCTTAAATGCAATGTAAGTAGCACAAAAAAAGTGCACTTTAGCCGTAAGGAATCGCTAATTACCACCAACTTCAAGTTGGTGGTATGAGCGATTTCATTTAAAAAAGCACTTTTTTGCTTTTTTTTTAAGTGCCATGTGGCACACCTTCAGGACCTTAGGGCATGTATGTGCGTCACATGTACACACATGCACATTTTCGAGGTGCAACAGGGTGTCCTTTTCAACCCTGGCACCCTTGAAATAGCTCCCGCTATTTGTGATTCTTTAATAGCGAATCGCAAATAGTTAATTACTTCACATTCATTCCTATGGGCCTCCTAGCCCATAGGAATGAATGGGTAGGTATTCCTTATTAACGAATTTCAATTTGCGATTCGTTATTAAGGAATATTAAGCAATCGCTAATATGGTTGCGATTCCTACCTACATTCAAATTTACGAGTCCTTAATACCGAATCGGTAAAATTCGCTATTAAGGACTCGCAAATTTGATTTTACCTACATCTGGCCCTAAGTTCCTTGAGAGCTCATGACAGCGGGTCATCATCGGTATGGGTAAAGAAGATATAGGGCTGATTGGTAAAGGTGTGTTACTACTTTGTGAGTCTAGAGAAGCAATCTGTGCCCTCTCGACAAGTACCAATGGGAGGTCAGTTTGATTTTCGTGATATAAAATATATTGCAGAGGCAAATGATTTAAAGGTAAAATGAGTCAATCGCAAACCTCCATACCTTCCAGCAGTGAGTACCTATTTGAGCAGAGAAGAGTATTCAAGGCGAACTGGTCAGGCTTGTGACCAATTCTCATTGAAGGGTGGCCCTGGGCGTGTGCAATGGAACTAGGTACTATTGCAGGCCTATAAAACAAACTCAAAGGGACTGCTTGAAACCGGGATTGAGATGAGGGGGGCGCCGGTAAACTCCCCAGTAGGTCTTTTACTAGCCATTCATTGTCGAAGTTTAAGATGACACAATCATTATTGGTTGTTTTTACATTTGACCCAATCCAGGGAGTTATTCTGACCATTATCATGTGATTATGAATAAGATGGCCTCTATTTGAATTTTTTGTCATCCGCTGCTGAGCCTTGGCCATAAGCTGGAGTGTGCACTCTCTTTGGTTGGATCGGAGTAAAGGCACATTGACTAGAATTAAAACATAGGGGAAAACTGCAGGAGGAAGATTTATAAATTGCTGATTAGGTCTGCTTTGTGAATGGGGAATGAGAAGATTTAAGTTAGCCTGTGACCTTGAAGAATGTTGTAATTGCCCCTTACCTGTAATATCCTGGATGGTCAACTGTGGTGGGCAGAACCTAAGGTCCAAACCTACGTGGTCTAATCCTGTAGAATCCAAACTGGGGGCCATCTGATTTGCCATCTGATTTGCAACACGGGGGAGTCCAGTGGAAGTAAGAGCCAGTTAGTGTGGCTCACAACCAAGGAGCCTCTTTTTACAATTCAAACACAAATTATGACAATCCAAATTACAAATTTTACAGGAAACAAAGGAGCTGGCCATAGTTTGGGGTCGGGATCTAGAAACAGCAGAGCTGCTATTAGAGACCCCCACAGTGTGTTGCACTATTTTGTTCATAACAGACATTGTAGAGGGCGATCTATGGATTCTAGATGGTCATAGATCGGTTGCAGAAGTTGTTTAAAGTTATCAAGAAGGTCGCACCAATTTGAGTCTCAGGATGTAGCTGGCCAATCCTACATGGGGATCCCGCTGGCGGGCAGCATTTCTGGTCTTCTTAGCGGGGCAATTAGGAGGCTCAGTTCAAAAGACCTTTATTCGAATTTCTTAAAATTCATAAAAGTACCGATCATAACAACAAACCATTTTGATATATGTACATGCAAATAATAAAAACAATGTTATACAGAAAAATATTTCACAATATCATGATATTGGGTTCCATACAGTGACAATACAATACATTTCATATCATTATATAATATTTTCATTGTAACACATTTGAGACTGATTACTATATTCAGGGATTTTCCATCGTTTTGCGTGCTCGTGTGGCCGATCTTAGAAAAGTGCTGGTGTGAAAAGTTAATTCATCAGTATCCAGAGCAACCAACATACTATATGATTCTTTGAGTGTCAATGGTCTAAGTTTTTTAAAATAAGGAGTTAAAAACCATTTAATAAATTTAAGATAAAATTTGCAAAAAAATAAAAAGTGCAAATCATCCTGTGTACTCACACCATCACAGGGACATGGGCTGAAATCAGCACTGTGACAATACCCCAAAGGAAAAGACAACAGAAATTTTACAGTACCTGCCCTTAGGTGAAACAATAATGATCGCTCCCAGCTAGTCATGGGGAGGGAGAGATAGGGCGGCAAAGTTTGGCTACACAATTCGTTTCCTTTATATTTCGTAACACTTGATTTCTGTGATTCACTTATTAGCTGTTCATTGTTGTAAAGTGCATACAGTGCATTTTTTACCTCAATTTTATCCTTTGGTTCAATTGTCGTGGGATCGGTGAACAAAGTACCTCTGTCAACTTCATTAAGTGATTTAAAAACTTCCATTCCATGGTCACAGTTCAAACAGTCCTTTATAATATTTTGTGTAAGAGCAGCAGCATCATTCCTCCAGATTCTTATCCAGAAAAGTGCTGGTCTTGCTCTAATAAAATCACTTATATAATGAAGGTTTAATTCACTATGACAAATAAAATTAGGTGAGGAGATCGGTGCGCCCAACACTTTTCTGCAAAAGCGATTTTCCTCCCTTTGAATACAAAGGCTGGTTCCTGATCCCCATACCTCCGCTTCATACGTGGCAACAGGTGAGCACTGTAATTTAAAAATCTTTAAAATAGCCTTAGTGGCCCAATTTTCATTGGGCGAGGGAGGCTCAAAACAGAATTGTTGGCTTTCGAGAACTTGCTCGTGGCGTGGGCCAATGCCCACTCCACGAGCCGTTCGCAGCAAAAACCAACCCTAAATAGGGGAATTTAGGAACAGATTCTAGTTTATCTGTACCTAACTGTATAGTGTTGAGTTTCCTTTTGCCTGGGCCACAGGACATGATAAAAGATTTTTTTAAATTTACCCTCAGATCCAGACCCTTCATAAAATTAACAAAACTATGTACAAGCAGACGAAGAGCATTGGGAGTGCGGGTCATAAGCACCGCATCGTCTGCGTATAAAAGCACTGGAAATGGTTTCCCTAAAATTACTGGGACATCTGTAGTGACTTTTTTCAAACAATTGGATAAACCATTAATGTAAATGATGAACAACAGGGGTGATAAAACGCACCCCTGTCTCACCCCTCTCCCTATATCAATGGCTCCTGAGACCTCTCCACCCATCCCAATACGTACCCGTGCTTTCAGGTCAGTATGGAGATAGGCTAGGAAACTTACAAGAGTATCATCAAGGCCATTGATTGAGAGAATGGACCAGAGTTTCGATCTATTCACAAGATCGAAAGCGGATGAAAGATCCATAAACGCGAGATAAGTGGGGGAGGAGCGGGCAACACTATATTTATCAATTATCAGTTTTAAATTTAAACATTGCTCCACTGTTCCTACCCCACTCCGGAACCCCATCTGACAAGGGTCTAAAAAGTCTGTGTCAACTGCCCATTCCAGTACTCTGTTATAAATTATACAGCCCTACACTTTTAAGGTGTTGTCCAAGAGGGAGATAGGGCGATAGTTCGCAGGATCTGACCTGTCTCCCTTTTTATAGATTGGAACAATAATGCTAGTTGCCCATGTGGTCGGCATGTCTGTTTTTGGAAGACTAATAAAAATGTTAAGAAGTATTGGTGTCCACAAGTCAGTGTTGTGTTTATTAATATCAATGGGAAGACCGTCGGGTCCGGGTGCCTTATTTCCCAGACTCTCTTTAATGGCTGTTTTAACTTCATGATCTATAATTTGTAAACCACCTAATTGTCCTAGAGTGGGGAGAGGATACTCCTCTGAGGGGGCTGCATAAATTCTAGAAAAATGGGTCTCCCATGCTGCACTTGTTGTATTACAACTGATTTGGGTAAGCTTCTTTCCCATTTCCCTCGTTTTTCTGACAGCGGACCAAAATGGGCCACTGCCGCCCAAATTTGCACTAATTACCAAAGAGTCCCACTGTTCAGAAAGTAAATTAGCCTTCCGTTCAGATATTTTAGCTTTATAGTTTTTCCTGGCAGATTGAACGGTGACTTTACACCTAGGTTTGGCAGAAAGTGCCTTTCTTAATTCTCTATTTGCCAAGGAGCAAGATGAATCGAACCACCTTGGCTCTTTGCCTTCCTTGGGTAATGGAACTGACAGAAGGGTTTTGATGGTTGAACACAATACTTCAAAATCAGCAATTAATTTGTCATGAGTACCACTTGGAAACAAACAAGAATCAATCAAGTGTGAATGTAACGTTTGTACACTGTCTAAAATAGCCCCACAATCAACTCCCCTCCATTTTAGCCGAAGACCGTCAATTGACGGCGTAATGTCCCTTGCACCATTTAGATTCATAAAAATCGGACTTGGTGCAAAATTCAAGATTACAACCAATGGATTATGATCACTAAAAGGTGTTTGTACCACAGAAGTTTTTACTATACAATCTGTTAACAGTGGTGACGTGAATACATAATCAATAGTAGAGCTACTATCCCTACCAATGAACGTCGGGGCATAAGGGGAGTTAGGGTTATACCCTATTCTCAAAGCGTCAGCAAGGTCAAATTCGGTTAATATTTTGGACAGTTCCGAACCCCTGCGTTCCGCTGGATCAGAATAGGTCTGATTATCAGATCCAACACTCTCTGTTAGTTTCGCATTAAAATCGCCCCCTATTAGAATACCTGACTTAGTGTCTGCTGATAGGGAACATTCCAATTTACTTAAAACCTTTGATAATGCCAAAAGATTCTTGTTTGGTACATGATAAAAATCATTATTATAAAAATTAATTAAATAAACTGTGGTCTTTGACTTTAACTTATATTCAAGAATTTGAATATTGGAGTTGTCAAGATTGTCACTCTGCAGGTCTCTAATTGTGCCACCTGCAAGAATCTTAATCCCGATGAATAGGCCACCCACTGCTCGGCCAAAACTAGGTTTAGGTGATGTTAAACTGAAACAGTGATAGCCCTCTATGTACAAATTCCCAACAGCCCATGTTTCTTGGAACATAAGAATGTCCACGTCATTAATTATCTCAATCCATGCAGAGTCCAATAACTTAGATTCCAGTCCTGCAACATTCCAGCTTAAAATTGATAGACCGTGAGTGCTACAACATTTGCCTGGCCTACCCCCAGTACTCCCCGCTTCCTCATGAATTGTATTAACAACAGCAGGGAAAATACTGTTAGCGGGCATAATTTCCACAATTTCCACAGGACCATTCAGATCCTGACAGTCTACAGCTAATGTTGGATGTCCCTCTTGAGTACTGACTGTAGCTTGGCTATAAGTATTACTATTAGCCATTGTATCCAGTCAGTCCTGCTCATCTAGATTAGAAAAATAATCAAACCGATTATGAGTAGGGATGTTAAATATTGACCTAGCTTCAGTTATCGGTGTGAACTGATGGAGGTCAGGGACAGGGTAAGACCTATCTCTATAATTGTATTGGTGCATAGTTGAGAATTGGGAGTAATGCGAGGGATGGGAAAAAGGTACTGACATTGGGATCTCGTTCCGCCAGTTACGGCCATTCAAATGACCAAAATCCTGATTTTGGGAAAAAAGCGGTGATTTGATCCTTGCACCAAAATTCAGTTCTTGATAAGAAGTGATGGGGTGATTCACCATAGCTTGTTTTGGGGGTATCAAGTGTCTATAAAAATAGCCCAATGGAAGGAGTGTGGTATTGAATTCCCATGGTGAGGGTAATGGGGCACTTGCTAGTGTTTTCTCTGCCCATTGAGGATTCTTAAAATTTATTGTGACACAATCACCCTCAAACTTTTTCCTGAGTGGGCCTATCCAGCCCACTCTCTGGGTGTTGATGATCTCCCTTGCACTTTCTATGGGAAAATTGCAATTTGCAATTAACCAATGTAAGGTTTTATTTTTGAGGGATGTAGGAGTTTCCTCTTGGTCCTTCCTTAATTTAGGGACATTGACTAGGACAAGCACATAAGCCCCGCATTCTGGTGGAAGGTTAATACGGGAAGGAGCTTGTCTAGTTGTTTTTTGTGGCGGTTGGACCATGGGGGAACTGCTTGCGGGATTCAGAAATTGGCCCACCGTAGGCCCATTCAATTGTTTAGAGTTATGATCCTTCCTTATAACTGAGGCTACATTATTAGAATTAGCTGATAGCTGGCTAGCAGTTGTCCCTTTAAGTGGGACTAATGGCGGTTTGGGTACAGAGTTTATATTTGTATTTGTAGTTGGTGCTTGTAAGATGTTAGGTTCAGTGCCTACTGTTTGAATAGAAGTAGGTTTAGTTGCACTATTTACAGTATTTACTTTGGTTAGACTCTTAATGGGGATACTTAATTCAGCTATTTGCTTTTCTATCCGGGTGCGCCTACTTTCAATGGGGGACAAATAGATACTAAGAAGCTTGCCCAATTTTGCCAACATACAGTCGTTTGCCGTTTCAGTATTGTCATTAATTTTACCATCCTTAACTAATGTCCCACCCTGCTGCTCCTCCTCTCTTTCATCATCCTCATCATCCTCAGTAGTCTCCTTTGTCCTGCTCATATTTTGATTGGGGTTGGATTTTACATCTTTACCAGTTTTCCTTTGGGGCAAGACATGTTTTCTGACCTTTGAAGACCAAGGCTTAGGTGCATATTGTTTTTGTTTTTGAATGGCACCCTCACGTCTACCCCTTAATTGCCTCGTATTATCTGCTAGCATACCTTCAGGGGTAGGGTTAATAAGCAAGTCTGGGGTTTTCTCCAAATCCATACTAATATCTGTATCAGAGTCTATCAGGGGAATTGAGGCAGATAAGTTTACTTCATTTGGGATGGTGTGATGCATTTATTAGAGGTATAATATTGATAGGCAAAGCCTGGGTAGGTGTGGTAGCAGAAGCAATAAGACCAAGGGATGAACGTTTTGCATGGGCCAGATCTTGTGAGACCCTACGTTCTAAAAGAAAGATACCCTGGTTTATAGCATCGTTGGCCTTAATTATAAAATTATCAATAGGGCCAGTTACAGAACCACCCGAGCAGCTGCTGTTCTACTGCGACTCCCCCTTGGAGACATATTAATAAATGCAGGTAATATGCTGAACCTAACACAAAGTGGGATCAAGTATAAGATCTGTTAGGCACTTCAATAAACAAACAAATATGTGGGGCAGAATATGAGTAGCCACACGAACTACAAGCAAAGCAAAGTAGGTAACCAAATGTCAGTATGTTTGTGCTCCCGACGCAGGTATAAAACAGTAGGTCAATAATCCTCAGTGCATCTGCCCGGGCACAGAGTCAGGAAGTAATAGAGTACCTTAGAGTGGAAATGTTAAAGGGCTGCGCCCGTCCCGTCCTCCTTCGGCCTCTGAGGGCCACAGAGGGCCCGCCCTTTGCCCGGGCTTAGCCCGGCGCACACCCGCGCGCGTCCCGCGACGCGGAGGGAGCGTCCTGTTCAAATAGCACCTCCAGGGGTGCTGTGGCCGGAAGTGGAAGTGCCCTCAAAGCTCCCTGGGAGCTGTAGTCTCAAGCCGCTATGTGGAGTACGGCAGCGGCGAGACCACAGCGTCAGGAGCCCAGGAGCAACTGGAGAGCGTCCACCTAGCAGGTGAGAGACCCTCCAACTGGTCTCTGTTGATTATTCCCCCCGCTCCACTGAGGGAGCGTCCTGTTCAAATAGCGCCTCCGGGCGCGCTGTGGCCGGAAGTGGAAGTGGCTTTAAAGCTCCCTGGGAGCTGTAGTCTCAAGCCGCTATGTGGAGTACGGCAGCGGCGAGACCACAGCGTCAGGAGCCCAGGAGCAACTGGAGAGCGTCCGCCTAGCAGGTGAGAGACCCTCCAACTGGTCTCTGTTGATTATTCCCCCCGCTCCACCGAGGGAGCATCCTGTTCAAATAGCGCCTCCGGACGCGCTGTGGCCGGAAGTGGAAGTGGCCCCAAAGCTCCCTGGGAGCTGTAGTCTCAAGCCGCTATGTGGAGTACGGCAGCGGCGAGACCACAGCGTCAGGAGCCCAGGAGCAACTGGAGAGCGTCCGCCTAGCAGGTGAGAGACCCTCCAACTGGTCTCTGTTGATTATTCCCCCCGCTCCACCGAGGGAGCGTCCTGTTCAAATAGCGCCTCCGGGCGCGCTGTGGCCGGAAGTGGAAGTGGCCTCAAAGCTCCCTGGGAGCTGTAGTCTCAAGCCGCTATGTGGAGTACGGCAGCGGCGAGACCACAGCGTCAGGAGCCCAGGAGCAACTGGAGAGCGTCCGCCTAGCAGGTGAGAGACCCTCCAACTGGTCTCTGTTGATTATCCCCAATTAGGAGGCAGTATTGCAGGTCCCCTTTTACTTTTCCCATCTGTGGTAAATAGGACTGTTGGTTTCCCACTGGATTTCAGAGAAAACCTGTAAGGTTTCAGGAAGCAGCAGAGTGACCACAGACGGTTCGGGAAGAGCGTCCCCATGTTGCGCTGTTCCCCTCCCTGAATCGGAGAGTCAACTGTGTCAGATTTCTGCCCTGCCGCCCCAATGAAAGTCGTTTTTCAGTGAGGGTGATTTCTTTTTCCAGGGCCGATGTTGCCTTGACCAAAAAGGTATTTAATGAAGTCACAGTTACCTCCTCTCTCACAGGCGTCTTTTTTGTGCTCATGTTCGACCAGGCATGGCCCACGCGCTTCACACGCAGCAGGACCTTGCAGCATCTTTTAATTGCCTTCCGGCGTGGGAAAGGTGATGCGGCATGCAGTGGAACCTGGGGGCTGTAGTCTTTTTCCCGGCTTTGCTTGTCTGTGAAATCAACTATCTTGATGGCTGTTGACCTCTGATGATCAGATGTGCCCACAAATTGGGATGTTATGGAACCCCGTGCTCATTGGTGACTTCTGTTCTAAAATATTAATTAGTGGAAACCCGGGGGAGGCCAGGTGGCTGCACTTCCAGGTTAAGGTGCAGGTTCTCAATGTACATGGGTCCGGGTGGATCAGTAGATCCTTTTCCATCAATGAGGGCAATTGCCCAAGGATAATTTCTAATCTCAGCAAGGCGATTAATGGAAATATTTCAATGAAGGGAAGCCGTCGCAGGTAGTGGGATACGGCGGGATCGAGTGAATACTCCTAGATGTTGCCGGTCGGCAAAACTTATCACTGCATCGGAGTAACCTGGAAGTGCAGCCACCCGGCCCCCCCCCCCCGGGTTTCCACTAAATAATTACTGTCCTGCCGATGATCCCATGTATCTGAGAAAGGGATCGAAACGTCGACGCCAATGTACCATATGGCTTCAAATATTGCGAATGTAATGCACAATGGTACTAATACACAATCAAGTCTGTCTACTGATTACTAGAAAACAGACTTTTTATCTTGTTGCCTGAACCCTCTTCCTCCAATTTTGTTTTTTGTTTTGCATGTGTGGGTCGCAGGTTGTGCTCCACTTGATACATTTCTGTAAATACAAATATTGTTTAAATAAATTCTGTCCGGTGGGACAAAGAACATAGGGCCAGATGTAGGTAGCCAAATACCGGTCGGAAACGGCCGAATTCAGCCGTTACCGACCGGTATCTGGAGATAGGCATGTAGGTGACAGAAAATAGGCCGAATCGGTAAATTTCCCGATTCGGTAAAGTTACCGATCGGTAAAGTTACCGATCGGTAACGTTACCGATCGGTAAAGTTACCGATCGGTAAAGTTACCGATCGGTAAAGTTACCGATCGGTAAAGTTACCGATCGGCAAAGTTACCGATCGGTAACGTTACCGATCGGTAACTTTACCGATCGGTAATTAAGAATAGGTAAAATTGAAGTTTGAGATGTAGGGAGGCTCTGAAATACCGATTTTGGGCCAAAATCGGTATTTAAGAGTCGGTATTTACCATGGATTCAAATCAGGTGTTAACCAGGTACAGCCTATAAAAAAGGACCCAAAATGCAATTCTGTTTGCAAAATGGCTGCATTCTATGTAATTGCAAGACGGCTACGGCTACAGGAGGAAGGAGAGAGGGAATGGCTGAGACAGGAGCAGGTCTACAGGCAGAGGGTGACCCTGTTCATACTCACAGAGGAAGAGATTGTGCAAAGGTACAGGTTGGCTCCAGACACCATCATGGAGCTCATCAGGGACCTCAAACCCCTGTTGGAGCACCCCACCCCAAGGGCACATGCAATACCAGCACATGTACAGGTGCTGTGCAGCATCCACCTGCTGGCGTCAGGGAGCTACCAGAGCGTGGTTGCTGTGGTGGGAGGGGTGACCCAGAGCAGCCTCTCAAGGTTTTTTCACAGATTCCTTGACGCCATGTTGCACAGGATGGACCATTACATTTCTTTTCCATCCACCCATGCAGAACTGGTTCAAACCAAATCGGACTTCTACCAGATGGCAGGATTTCCCCATATCATCGGATGCATTGATGGCACACACATCCCCATTTGTCCCCCTGCTGCCACAGAATACATTTACCGCAATAGGAAATCAACCCACACCATCAACGTGCAGGTGATTTGCAATGCTAAGCACTACATCACAGACCTCGTAGCTAAATTCCCGGGAAGTACCCATGATGCATATATATTTCAGAACAGTGGCATCTATGAACGGCTGACTGCAGGGGAATTTGGTGAAGGCTACCTCCTAGGTAAGACACAGTATGCAACACCTATTAGACCCATTGCAATTAGCAGTACATGTATGCATGTGAGTAAATTATTCCCTTTTCTTTCCAGGAGACAGTGCATATGCCCTTCGCTCATTCATACTAACCCCCTACCTCAACCCCTCAACACCCAGCCAAAGGAGGTACAACCGGGCACACAAGCGCACACGCAATGTTGTTGAGAGAACATTTGGAATATGGAAGAGCAGGTTTAGATGCCTGCACAAGAGTGGAGGTGCAAGGCAGTATACCCCCATCACATGCTGTAAGATCATTGCTGCCTGTGCCATGTTGCACAATCTGGCTGTTAAGAAGGGGACTGAGGTGGAGTTAAGTGACTATGAGGATCACGATGACGACAATGCTGTGCCTGAAAGACATCCTGCAGGAGTGTCAACACCAAGTGATGGCAGATTAAGACGTGAGGAGATTACACGCAACTATTTCTGAGTAAGTGAAGACACTGAGCTATAGTCAAAGCACAAGCTTCTGTTTATTTAGGTTTCATAAACAGATGGTAAAGTAAAAAAGAGCATCAGTAAGCATTTGACATCAATGCTCACAGTGAGCAAACACACTCAGACAGGTCTTGAACCCACCCACCACAGTTGCATATTGTCACTAGGCTTGTTTAAATGGCACAAATGTGCAAATGTAACTTTAACAACTAAAGAAACAAATGTCCACAGGCAGTAGGCCATAGTAAAAAATGTTCATTTTCGGCCACGCTTTGCACTGCCAGGTGTTTGTGGCTCAGCCTGTACACTGGGCGTTTGGCCTGTAGCCTCACCCTGTCGCCTGCTGCTCCTCCTTGGCTCAACACCATGTGGGCTAGCTGTGCTGCTCCTACTGGTGCTAGGTTCACTGTCCGGCATGTCAAGAGCAGAACTTCGTGCACTTTGTGCATTGAGTAGGGCCTCCAGCGCACCA
This sequence comes from Lissotriton helveticus, assembly GCF_964261635.1. Classification (NCBI taxonomy): domain Eukaryota; kingdom Metazoa; phylum Chordata; class Amphibia; order Caudata; family Salamandridae; genus Lissotriton; species Lissotriton helveticus. The sequence goes on along the minus strand of NC_136063.1, from coordinate 1,419,621,750 downwards.
GTCATTCCAGCTATGCCCCTTGTTAACTGGTTGGTATTATTAGTCAGGACTTCCTGGCTATTGATGCTATGCCTGCATAGCAGGGATGTGGCTGTTGCCAGGCGGTGTAAGGATTTCTCTGCTCTCTGTGCTCGCTGCTTGTCCCTGCGCCTTGCAGCAATTTCAGAGTCAAGTTTAGTGCACAGTTGCTGTATGCCTGTTGCCATGCACTTGTTCACCTCCACAAGCTCTTGTATGCCCTTGCCAATGTCCTGAATGTTAATGTTCATGTTTCTCATTTGTCTCTGACAGGCCATGATGCCCTTGCCCTGCATCCTCTGTATCCTGACCATCGATCCCTCCAGGCCTTGGAAGACACTGGACCCCTCCCCACGTGCACCTGCACCCCTTCCTTGGACTGTGCGCCTTCTAGTGGTAGGTGGTACAGGCTCTGTGCCGGGCTGCAGTGTGGCAGTGATGTCAGCCTCAGACAAGTCATGTGACTCTACACCCACCATTTCCTCAGCACCTATCTCCATTTGCAGCAGTGGGGAAACAACATGCCTCCTGCTAGGGTGTGCAACAGGTGTTACCAATTCAAGGGATGCAGGCATTTCTGGTGATGACACCAATAGTGGTGACTGTGAGGGAATTGGGGATCCATGCATTTCCTCACTGATGTCTGTTGCTTGGGAGGGTGGCTGCCCACTCGGAACCCCTGTGTCCTGGGATGCACTGGGCCCTGGATCCTGACCGTCATCCCTCTGGGGTGCCGTGCCTTCTGCCTCCTCGGACTGCCTTCTGGATGTGTGACCTGTGGACATATGGGCACATATCAGCTAGGTGCTAATGTGTCACAGCCACTACAATTAAACATATCAATTTGCACTTTGAACATGCTGCCTGCCCTTCATTTTGTCTGCAAACATTTAAATTACTTGTTGGTTACAGTGCTATGTCACATGTTCTTTCAAAGACTGACTACATGTACCATGATGCTTTGCTACAGTTTTGCACACACACCATGGGACTGGGGTAACTGAGCTGCAAGGGGTGAGGGATGGATGGGGGTGGGAGGGGGATTGCTGTGCATGCATCTTACCTTTTGTTTTTGCAGATTTAGCCAAGCTGTCCACTTCTCCCAGTCCATGGACACTTTCAGTCTCCAGGGTTGTGGCTACCAGCTCCTCAAGCTCGGTGAGTGGGAGTGCTGTGTTCTTTCCTCCACCTGTTTTCTGTGACTGTTTGTGGCGATCAGCCAATTTTTTCTTTGTGAGGCTCCTTAGGTCATAGAACCTCTTCTTTAAGTCTTCTGTCACTCTGGTGGTCACTCCCACAGCATTCACTTTATCTAGGATGTCCAGCCATATTTTCCTTTTTGTGGATTCTGCCACAGTGAGGGACAGTTTTCCAAAAAGTCTGTGGTGTACCTTGACCACCTCCTCAACAAGCACCTGTAATTCAGTACTACTGAACTTAAGTTTCCTTTTCCTTTCTGCTTGCTCACTTTCCCTGCTGCTTTCCATTTTAAAGTGTTCTCAATTCACAAGCTCTGCCTGCTGCTGCTGCTGCTCCCAGTCTCTCTGCTCCAACTGCCTTTCCAGAACCTTCTAATTAGTTGCAGCTGCCTGTGTGCACACTTCCTGCCAGGAAGGGGGAGGGTGGTTGCACCTGATTGGCTGTTTGTGTTGAGTTTCACTTTTGGTTGCTGGCCGACGCGGGAAATACCGATCGGTATTTACCGATCGGTAATTACCGATCGGTATTTCCAATGCTTTCCTATGGGACTTTTGCCCCATAGGAATGCATTGGCCATACCGATCGGTAAATACCGATCGGTAATTACAGATTCTATATTTACCGATTCTTATTTACTGATTCTTACCGAATCGGTAATTGGAACATCTGGATGTTCCTACATACCGCCCCTTCTTATTTACCGATTCTTATTTACCGATTCGGTAAAAATCGGTAATTAAGGATCGGTAAATATTTTTTACCTACATCTGGCCCATAGTGTCTATTTAGCATATGTTAATTACGTTACTTGTGCTCGTTTACAGAGGATGAGAGGATGAGAGGCACAATCTCGATGTAGTGAACTTTTATTGAATACTCACCTCAACCTTAGAAAATGTGACTGATGTTTCTAAGCATTTCGCAAAAAAAGGATGCAGATCGCTCACCATTCTAAATCATCTTTCCTGATAGTAGCATGTAGATGTATGCTTTTGCACATGCTGATGACATGAAGTTTGTTACACCGCTTTGATGAATACCTTTAAGTCAAAACTAGGCTTCAAGAAGAATAATTGATGAATTGAGCAAGAAGATAAGGGTCATATCACATAAGATGAGCACTGGATGTGTAATTTTATCACCATCAGAGGCACCCTTGCAGACTGACCACCAGGACCACGCTCCAGCTTCTGCAACAACATCACAGAATACATTGCGTCCCTAGACTTAGACTCCAAAGACTACATATTCCTCAGCAACTTAAATTTGCACATCAACCACCCCAATGTCAAAAACACAGCATTGTCCATGACACTAAACACACTGCATGACATATGGTGGACCCAATTTTCTTCAAGGAACTTTTTAACATCGTTAAGGAATTTTCCAACCTGCTGCCAGCGAAAACAACAACACATCCTAACAGGAGCAGTGTGACATCCTCGCCCACTTCTTCCACAAGATCTGAACTGTTAGACTTGGAAGCTTTTGGCGTGTTTCCTCTGTCTTTTTGCTTTTTGACCTCCGGGTTTTGACTCTGTTTTGCTGGTTTATTGTCTCTGCGCACTTTATCACCGCTGTTCGGTGTTCAGTGTTAAAGTACAAGTGCTTCTGTTGTAAATTGTTGTTATTAATTGGTGATTCCATGACTGGTTATTTGATTTACTAGTCAGTCCCTAGTACAGTGCACTATGTATGGGGTTGTAAATGAAATGCTGCTTTTGGGTTTGCAGCTCTAGTTGTGTAACTCAGACTGCAGTGTCTGTGTGCAGTCTAGTACTGCCATGTCGACTTGGCAAGTGCACCTACTTGCCAGGCCCTGACTTTCCCTTTTCTTACATGTGAGTCAACCCTAAGGTAAGCTCCAGGTACCCTTGTGGGCAGGTTGTAGGGTACGGAAAAGGTAGGACTTGCCCTGATGTGTGTGGTATGTCCTAATAGTGAAATACTGCCAATTTTGTTTTTCACTATTGAAAGGCTATCTGGCCCATAGAAAAGCATTGGAGTTAATCTATAACATCTTATAAATATAACTTCCCATTTGGACCACATAGGACAATAAAGTTTAGTATGCCTGAAAAGATGCATCTTTTAGTGAAGGAGATTTTTATTGCATTCTATGTTTGAAAATACCACTTTTAGAAAGTAGGTATTCTCTTGCTTAGCCATCCTGTGTGCCTCTACTAGGATGTGTGTTGACTGTCTGGCTTTGGAGTGACAGGTGCTGGGGATGTGCAGTGGTTCCAAAGAGTCTGGAAAAGTCAGGGCTGGACTGAATAGACCTGGGCTGCATTCAAAGTAGTGGGAGGAGATTTCAAAAGCACCTGAATAGGCTGAGTCTGCATTTGGAGTAGTGGGAGGAGATTTCCTTGCACCTCAATGGGCCTGGTCTGCTGTAGACAATGACAATGCTGGCGCCGCCTCCTGCTAGGAAGCTGGGCCAGAGAGGACCAAACTGGTTTGGACTAAGCACAGACACTCTCTGCTTGAGAGGACAAATTAGTTTGGAGTATAGACCCCAGACCCCAGAACTTTCTTGAAACCAAGAAGACTGCAAAGAAGAAGAGCTGGAGAAGCTGTGAGGAGAGACTACCACTTTGCTGTGTGCTTTGCTGTGTTGGCCTGCAGAGGCTGCTTCTATATTGGGCGGTGAAAGGACTGGACTGAACTTTCTGCAACTTCTTTTTTGTGAGTTTCTGTAAGGGATTGATGTAGAGCTTGCCCCCTGTTCAAGAATTCTCAGGAATAGCAAAGAGTTCAAGTTCATCTGTTACCAGCACTAGGGATTGTGTGATTTGCGCTGCAACAAAAGAAAAGCAACCTGATGCCATCAATGATGCCGCTGCCAACTCCGATTCCTGAAGGCACAGCAAAGGACACCGCTGCACGTTGCACCGCAACCCTGGTCTCACCGACGATACCACCACCAAGCCGGTGCTTGCACCGTGACCTGTGGGCACCGTACTCTGCAGAGCCTCGCTTCACGCCGGCCCTGGTATCCCTGCTGCTCCACGCTGACATTGACGCCGCTCCTTTCACTGTGGTTCAAGGGAACCACTCATAAGTTACACAATGCACCATCCTAATCCCGCAGCGTTGGCCCACCAATGCCAGTACCATTGTTATTGTTATTTGGGTCTTATATAGCGCCAAATCACCAGCAGGTCTCTAGGCGCTTATGACAAATACAATAGGAAATGAGTAAAGTAGAAGATGGCGGCCGTGAACCACGGCTGAGTTGCAGCGCTAGCAGTGATGGCTCAGTCAAGATTATTCTCGGAAAACACCCCATGAAATCATTTTGCTCGTCTGCTCGAGTCTGCTACGCTCACTGAGGCTCCTTTCAGCATCGCAAAATTCAGGATGAGTGTCCAGATGAGCTGATACTCTAACAAGCGAACGGAGGCTAGGGAAGGAAAGAGCGAGAGTCCCTACCGCTCCACAACGTAACGCTTAGAGTTAGTACGGCGGGAAAAAGCTAGAGCCCCTGATCTCATCTTACCGAAAGGCGCTCTCACCCAGAACTCTGAGGGCCGCCGCTGCACTGCTTCTGAGGATCGGGCTGGCTGGTAGAGACGCCTGCAGAGCCCGCAGTGCTCACGGAGTCAGGGGGCGTGCCAATACCGGTCAGGCGGAGCCGAGCAGGGTTGGAGGCGGCGGTAGCAGTAGCGGAAGCGGCAGCACGATAACCAAGAGGCGCGGAGACAGCCGACAGTGTTACCGGCAGAGAGGAGCTGAGCAGCAGTTCCCCCTGTGGATGGCACCAAAGAATAATACCGGAGGTAAGCTGTCCTCAAAGAAAAAAAACGCTAATGCCAGCACAGCTACAAGCGCTACAAGTACTATAATTGCTACCACAGAAGGAATCATAGACAGTGATACAAGCGCAGTGGAATAAACTCTGGGGGCCCCGGTGAAACAACTGTTACCAGTGGTGGGCACCCCCAAGGGGATGAGGCCCCCAGCAGTTAGGACAAGACAAGCTGCTGCCACAGCTGCCGCCACTGCTACGGTGAGCGTAGTCGAGCTAATGAATCGTAAAGAGAAAGCCAAGAAACAGAAACTTAAGAACATGGAGATGGCTCCCATAGCAGTATTAACACCCCTACCTGCCGATGAGAATGTGGAGCTAGTGCAAGAACCCCGACAGGACTTGGCTGTTGAGGATGCTGATAACAGGGCTCAAGGGGAAACGAGTCTCTCGGTATGCTCTATACCAACGACAGGGGATCCTGATAAAGCTGTAGGTAATGTGATTAATACACCTATGGCAGCTACCGAAATGACAGCAATGGTCTCAGAAGGGGCGGTGGAGCAGCCAGTCGAACTCGAACTTGAAGTCCCTTCCCACGCTGCAGATCCCAGCTGCTTGAGCGATTATCAAACGGGATCAGAGGTTTCTCCCCCCTCAACCACAGGCGAGCTAATGGTGGAGAATGCTGTGGTTTCTCTCCCGGGGGATCAAAGTCAAGCCCAAGGCCAAGATCAGAGGGCAGTAAACAACAATCAGAGCAGCATAACGGATGGGGATAAGGATAAGGAGAAGGAGAAAGAGAAAGAAAAGACCCCCAGCGAGTGTTTTTTCTCTGTTACCGAGGAGGCTGACTGGTCAGTCGATGAGGAGGATGAGCTCCACAGCTCTGATATTGATGGCAGCAATGTAGAATCAGAAAGTGATCCAGAAGGGGATTCACCAATGACCGTTAAAACAATGTTTTCTCAAAAAGGTCAAAAAGGTCAGAAAGATAAAGCTGATTTAATATGGGATCATTCCCCTACTACTTTGCTACAAGGTAATTTAAATCAGGCGGCGTGCTTCATGCAGGATCAGGATGCCTTACAGCCAATACAGGATACTACACAACTCTCAATGATTTCAATGATGACAATGATGAAATCAATCCATCAAGGCATTACAGCACATCGTGAGGAGACTAGATCAGACAGTCTCAAGGCGCAAGCCACTATGAGGAAAATGAAAGGAGTGGTTAGAAAGCTTTCGAAAGCTTGTGAGAACGTAGGAGATAGGGTCTTAAACCTGGAAGAGAGGATAGTCGCCACTGAAGCAGAGGTGGCAACAGCATCAAGGAAAGTGGAATCCCTAGATACACAAGCACAGGATGTCCAGTGGAAACTGGAGGATTTAGAAAATAGACTAAGAAGGAACAATCTTAGAGTCCTAGGGATCCCGGAAGGATGTGAGGGGCAAGATGCCAAGGCCTTCATCGTTAAAATTTTCGAGAAAGCTTTCCCAGATGTAGCTGGGTGGAATTGGACTACCGAAATCCAGAGAGCACACCGAATACCATTCAAGCTGAGGCAGAACGCCAGAGGAGATGATAAGCCTAGAGCAATTCTAGTATATATAGGGAACTTCCTGCTCCGTCAATCTATTGCAGAAAAAGCAAGACCAGACTCTAAGAAGGCCTTCGAGGGGGGGCTTTTCTTCGTAAGGCCAGACTTTTGCCACACCACCGTGGAACGGCGGTGGAGATTAAGACAGTTAATCAAACCTTTTCAGGATAAAAAGATGCAGGTGTACCTCATCAACCCTGCTCAGCTCAAAGTAATCCATCAGGGAAAGACTATATATTTCTCTTCAGAAATTAAAGCTCGGGACTATTTAAATTCAGTATAGTATTGGTCAATGTGTAAGGAGTAACTCTTAAATTTAATAAGTACCGGGGAGGTAGAATAACGTTTGATAGGGGTTACTGAGGGCAATATACGATTTTCAAAGGTTTGAGCTTTTGTTGTTTGTTGTTTTCACGGGTTAAACAGTCTAACTAGTTGGCTTTGTTTTCTGTTTGTTTCTTGTAAATTTCAGGGGTGTGGAAGGGTGGTTTCCAAATTAATTTCTTTGCTTGGATAAGGAGCCCACTGCTACGTTGCACCCATCACACGCACAGACCTAGTCTGCGCGCTCCTTCAGGGTGGGGGTCAGGGTTAGGGGTGGGTTCAGGGGGGGGAGTAGTGTGGGGTGGGAGGGGGGGACAGGGGGGGTTGAAAGCAAAAAAAAAAGAAAGCTCATGCAGTTAAAGTGTATATTGGTATAAATGAAACAATGACAAATGTGCCTTATTCACATGATTTGTTCAGGAGAATAATCGATCGGATAGACCAATGGCTATGTCTCTTGCAGGGGTATGTCTAAGTTAAATGTTGTAAGCCTTAACATAGGCGGTTTGAATAATTGGAAAAAAAGGGGTAGGTTGGAGGAATATATTAAAATAATAAGGGCCGATATTTTATGCCTACAAGAAACCCACCTACCTTGGAAAAAAAGACACTGGTTAAATTTAAGGGGGTATGAAATTTTATCTTGCTCCTCACAAACATCAATGATAAAAGGGGTAGCAATCATCGGCAGGGTAGGGTTGGGGGGGGCTAAAAGTTGTAAGGCCGATATATCTGGAAGATGGGCAATATGTGAAATGAACATAGGCATCACTATATGCTCAATATATGGTTCCAACCTTGACGACCCAGCAGTGATGGACTATTTAGAGCAGGAATTAACTAACTGGCCAGCACCAATAGTGATCTGCGGAGATTTAAATATCTCAGCAGATTTTATAAACGGCAATGCATATACAGGTCGTAAGCCACGGGTATTCAAAGCAGTATCCTCTGTCATACAATCTCATGGGTTGATAGATGTCTGGGGAAGTTTAAAGAGGGACAACCCGGGGTTCACTTATTTTTCACATCCTTTCAATAAATATACTAAATTGGACTATTTTATGATAACAACTAATTATCTTTCTAATGTGGAAATAGCAAGGTTACCTAAGTTAATATCGGACCATAATCCCCTTGTCCTAACAATTGCCATTAATAAACAAGGGAAAGAAGTTAGACCCTGGACTTTCGATAGGAAGCTTTTAGTGGACAACAACTATATATCGCACTTGAAAGTTTGGTCTCAATCATTCTTTGACGCAAATAGATATAGTGCTTCCCGCATTTCTGTTTGGGACAGTTTTAAAGCAGGTCTGAGAGGGGAGACAATTAGCTACACCGGCCGAATGTGGAATAGCACCAAGATAGAGAGGGAACGTCTGTTGGGTAAACTGGCCGAGGCAGAGGAACAACATAGGAAAGATGTATGTCAGGGGATTCAGGGTAATACAAGTTTAGAACGGCTGAATAGTATTAAGGCTGAAATCCAGAGACAGTTGGCAAAAAAAGCTGCAGCAGTATATCAAACCCATAGGGCTGGAATGTATGAAACAGGAGAAAGTGCAGGTAGGGTCCTAGCCCTGAGGATAAGGCAGGCTGTATCAAGGAACATTATAACTGAAATAAAGGAAGGGGACCAAACTTATAAGGAGCCAGATGAAATTCTTGATGTTTTTGGGAGATTCTATCAAGATTTATATAAAGAAGATTCGGATATGGATGAGTTGGGTATAAGTTGGCCGGAAATGGGCACTAAACTTACTCCCAGTGAGAGAGAAATACTGGAACGAAGCATAACTACAGAAGAATTATCCAAGGCACTACAGGATTTAGCAACTGGCAAGGCAGCAGGCCCTGATGCTATACCCCTGGAGGTTTATAGATGTTTAAGTGAAGAAACAACACCTCTGCTTCTGGATCTATTTAACGGGGTCATGAACACCGGGGTTATCCCGGAATCTTGGACCGAAACAAATATTGTGGTCTTCCATAAGAAGGGGAAACCTAAAGATAGCCCCGGTTCGTATAGGCCAATATCGCTAATTAATAGCGACAATAAATTGTATGCGAAAATCATGGCGACGAGGCTGGGTAGGATCATCGGGACCCTGGTCTCCCCCTGGCAGCATGGTTTCGTCCCAGGCAGAGGCATGACCGACCATATAAGGAGAGCCATTACACTATTTGATATACACGCTGCTGAGGGGGGGAGGGTCACGATGACCCTCCTTGACGCAGAAAAAGCATTTGACCGCGTCAGGTGGAGCTTTCTGTGGAAAGTGATGGGAGATAGAGGTTTCGGCCCTAGATTCTTGCAGGCAATTCGGGCTATGTATTATAATCCAACGGCTAGCATTCATCTTATGGGCGAGCACTCGGGGAAGATCCACATATCAAGAGGCACGCGACAAGGGTGCCCGTGCTCGCCCATTCTCTTTGCACTGTATATAGATCCTTTAATAACTCTTTTAATGAATAGCAAAATCAAGCCAGTTGTTACCAATGGATTCCATACTAAGGTTCTCGCCTATGCGGACGACGTTGCCATAATGACTACGGATCCCGATAGTGCATTGAGGGAAATAGTCAAAATCACCTCTGAATTTGGCAGATTATCCGGATATCGCCTGAACGTAGCCAAGACGCAGGTATTATATACCAGCAATATAATTAAAATGGATAATAGATATATGGACTCAGTAGTTTACTTAGGTATCTTAATTAACGCCCAGCCAAGGGACATTATTAAAGATAACTTCGAGCCATTACTGGTAAAGATCAAACAGGACCTAAGAAGAATAGACAAGCTCCACCTATCAATTATAGGAAGGGTTAATGTCATAAAAATGACTATCTTCCCGAAGATTCTATATAAATTTAGGTCTATCCCATTCAGAATAGATGACACAATGATTAAGGAAATGGAGTCCATCTTCATGAACTTTGTATGGCATTACGGCAAGGTCAGGAGATCTAATAAATTTATGTCCCTTCCCGATGAAAAGGGTGGGCTGGGATTACCTAATCTCAGGTTTTATAACTGGGCTTGCCTCCTTACAGGGATATCGGTACTTTTCTTCCCAGAGGACATCAGATATAGTCAGGGAGATATCCCCTCTATCTATCATCTGGCACTCGGGAGGGAAGTATACGGGATACTGTCAAGGAATCACGATAAGCGTTTCTTTAAGGCATTTGGCTATAAGGTACTAGAAGATATCTGGGGGATATGGTCCTCTATATATAAAAATCAGAATATCCCAAGATATAACCAGCATACCTTATTTTGGAACTCAGATCTATTCCCGCATTTAAGCGAGGATGGTCCTTGGAAACACTGGGAAAGGCAGGGGATCACTACACTCGGCCAAGTAATGATAAAAGATGTTTGTAGGCCCCTCGAATTGTTGAGAACACGGTTCTCATTATTAGGTGGTCAAGAGTTCAAGTATATGCAGCTGGTTAATATAATTAAATCAAAAAGACCGTGCTTGAATATATCCAAAGGATGTGCTCTACTAGATTATATGAAAGGTGGTGGTCGCAGAATCAAGGAATTTTACGGGTTATTCTTGGAGAGCCTCCCCGATGACTTGATCAAGACAGAGGAAAGCTGGGCCTCTAAATTGCATGATCCAGACATCGATCTTGATAGAGCAATTGCAATGGATAAAAGGTTTCTGCGATCATAAAATCTAAGAGCACAGCATTTTAAGACCCTTTTTAACTTATATTACACACCAGCTAAATTGTTTAAATGGGGTAAGAGATCAGATCATAACTGTCCCAGGTGTGGTAATGGGCCAGCAGATGTATTGCATATGTTCTGTAGTTGTGGAAAACTGGGACCCATTAAAAAGGAAATTGAAAAGTTTTTAGAGGGGCTGCTAGCTGTCAGAATAGACCTATCCCCTACTCTTTTAATACTTGGTTGTGATGCAAAGTTGGGTCTGAGCACAGAGATAGAGGCGCTGGTTTTTATATCGACAGCCGTTCTCAGGATACTAGTTGCTGCCGCTTGGAAGGATGTTGAACCCCCAACCTTTCAAATGTGGATTTGTAGGCTGTTAGGGATCCACAATATTGAGTCAGAACTGTATGCCCTCAAAGGAATTAAATCTAGAGAAATGGGGCTAGGGATATGGGCACCAGTGGCCAGGTGGAGGAAGGCCAGGTGTGGTGCCCTATAGTATAGTTTATATTGTGGGTCGGTTTTGTTTATGATTCCAATGGTTTATTTAATTTCGCCCTTCTTTTAATTGTCTCTGCCTGTAAATACTGATTCCTGCTATTGGTCGTATTTACTGTATGTATCATTTGTATTTATGTATTTATTTATATATTTATATATATACTTATCTATTACATATTGCTGTTTTAATTTACACTATGCTGCTATGAGCTTTCAATAAAAATAAGTAAAAAAAAAAAAAAAAAAAAAGGAAATGAGTAAAGTACCAGCATAACACCGGCCTAGATGGAACAGAAAGCTTCCCTAAGTAAGAGCGTTTTCAAAGATTTTCTAAAAGGGAGGAGATTGGTTTCTCTGCGAAGAGGCTCCGGCAATTTATTCCACATCTGTGGTACTTGAACCGAAAAGGATCTGCCACCCTTTGTAGCCATTTTAAAACGCGGGCATGACAACAATTGGGAGTTAGAAGATCTCAGTACCCTTGTTGGCTTATAGATGTTAAGTCGTTCTTTTATATAGGCAGGCGCGTTCCCATAGATTGCCTTATGGGCGATGCATAGGCTTTTAAATTCCACCCTTTGCTTTACAGGGAGCCAGTGCAATCTATGTAACAAAGGGGAGGCATGGGTCTGTCTGGGTGATCTGAAGATTAGCCGTGCTGCATCGTTCAGAACAACCTGCAGGCGGTTGATCAGGTTTTTTGGCAGACCTAGGTATAGCGCATTTCCATAATCAATTCTTGAAATTATTGTTGCCGAAACAATGGTTCGGAACATATTCAAGGAAAGTATGGGAACTAGCTTACGCAGTTGCCTGATCAAATTAGTGCAGGTTCCGACAACAGAGGACACTTGGCTAGCCATCGTCAGCTCATGATCGATTTTTATACTAACATTAACTTCAGTACATCAGCTGATCACCAGAGCTTCAGCAATGACGTCGACGCTGCTTGCACATTGACCCTCAGGCACCGCGACGAGCACGGCATCACTTTGCACCACAGCCCTGGTACCGACGCTGCTGTATGACCTTCACTGAACCACTGCCTGCACCGCCACCTAAGGGCACTGCACGCTGCACCGGTACACTTCACACAGCAGCCCCGACGCCTGCTGAGGCTGGTGCTCCCGACACCAACCGCGAGGAGTTCGATCTGCAACTCGTGTGACTTCAAGGGCCTAACGACTCCTGCACCAACCTCCAGAACTGACGCCTGTGGACGCCTGCCCTTTGGGGCTCATCGAGAGGTCGCCGACACCCTACATTTCTAAAGGTTTTTTTTTGCAGTTATCCCCAACACCATAGCTGGCCTGCGACGCCGCGGTCAGCCAGAACTGTTTGGAATTCTTATTTTTTATGCCGTGATAGCCCCAGATCGAGCTATTGACTTCAAGAAACTGTATTTCAAGTCTCTTTTGATTACTTTAGATTTCTGAGAACTATATGGTGGGTTTTTATCGTTTTTGGTCTTGTTTTGGATATATACAAATATTGGATATTTTTCTAAACTGGTGTGGTGTCCTTTTGTAGTGTCTTCACTGTATTACTGTTGGATATGTGCAAATGCTTTACACGCTGCTTCTAAGGTAAGCCTGCCTGCTTGTGCCAAGCTACCAGGGGGTGAGCAGGAGTTATTTTAGAAGTGTAACTCCCTTATCCTGACTAGAAGGAAGGGTCCCTACTTGGGCAGAGGTGCAAACCCTTCACAACTAGAGACCCCCATTTCTAACAGCAGCCATATACAGAAACTTCAAACCCCAAACCACACCTACTGAGTACCTCAACCGATATGCCACCACTGTAACCAACCAAACCACAAACTGACAACCTGGAACATCCTCTCCAACCAGGACACCACCTCTACCATGAAATCCATACACTCAGTAGTTCCCTCAGACCCATGCCCACATCACATCTTCAACCTCAGAAATCAAAGAATCGGCCTGGAACTCACCACCCTACTCAACACCTTTATCACCACCACAACATTTTCCGATGTCTGGAAACACACCATAGTCAGACCACTACTCAAAAACCCTCTGCCGACACCAGTGACCTCAAAAACTACCCAATCCCAGCTAAGGTACTGGGAAAGATCATCAACAATCAACTCATGACACAACTGAAACAGAACCAGCTACTCTATACCTTCTAATTCAGCTTCTGCAGCAATAACAGCACCAAACCCGCCCTGATCACAGCCACTAATGACATCTGAACCTCCTCCACCAAGGAGAAAGAGCCGCTTTGATCCTCCTTAACCACCCAGCATGCTTCAGCACCATATCCCACCACACACTGATCATAAGACTCCACCACTTTGGCATTCAGGGGGATCACCTCGTTCCTCACTAGTAGAACGCAGATGATCCACCTCCCACCTTTCACATCTGAACCTAAGGAGATCATCTACACTGTCCCCAAGGGCTCTTCCCTCAGCCCCATGCTCTTCATTGCATGTATGACCTGGCTGCCCAACATCAACAGAGCCCATGTTCTCAACATATTTCGTATGCAGACAACACCAAACTCATCCTCTCACTGGCTGACAACCCCACCACCACCAGAACCAACGTCCACAGATGCATGACAAATTCGCCGGCTGATTGAAGAAGAACTGCCTGCAGCTGACCACAGACAACACAGAAGTATTGATCTTTGGCAACAGCAGCAACACATGGAATGACTTCTGGTGGCAATCAGACCTAGGTCCTGCACCCACACCGTCCAATCATGCCACAAACCTCTGAATCATCATTGAAAACAATCTCAGCATGAAATCACAGATCAGTGCCTTCTCTGCCGTCTGCTTCCTTGCTTCCAAGACCTGGAACTCCCTCCCGACCGACCTGCGCCTGACCCAAGACCACCTCTCCTTCAGGAAGAAGCTCAAGACCTGGCTGTTCGAGCAGTAACGGCACCCCCCCCCCCCAAGCGCCTTGAGACCCTATGGGTAAGTAGTGCGCTCTATAAATGTCTTTGATTGATTCTACACATGCTTTATATAAAATCTTCAAGTGGCTACGCCTACACACAAGATGCATTGTGACAGAAGCCCACATCACCAGTCGGCTAGACTACGCCAAAGCCCTCTATGTAGGAATTTCCACACACCTTCTACAGAGATTGCTTTCCATACAGAGCACCACAGCCACACTCATCCTTGGCCTTCCTCGACAAACCCACATCACACCCCACCGCAGGAAACTCCACTGGCTCTCCATAAAAAAGCGATCCCAATTCAAGCTGCTCACCCACGCACACAAAGCTCTATACAACCAAGGACCCCCCCTACATTAACCTCCACCTGAACTTCCACCAATCATTGAGAAGACTATGCTATGCCTCCCTTTCATTTGCCCATACTTCCCGCATATACCGAAGCAGAAGTGGAGGACGCTCCTTTTGCAATATCACAGCAAAGGTCTGGAACAGCCTCCAGATGCACCTCTAGACCATCATGATACTTACGGAATTCCGAAGGGCCTAGAAGACCTGGCTATTCGAATAATCCTCAGGAGCCTACAAGCACCTGAATACCATATCGGGTGATAAGCTACACTTTAAAAATCCTGATTGATTGAACAACCAGACAGTTAAAAGAAAATGCAGCACATTCAACTGCAGCGCAACACAACAGAAAACAAATGCAAGAATGCAGCACCCAAACTGATCAGTACGAAAAATAACGCAACTAATCCCCAGCACTACAAAACGCAACACAACAAATATGCACAACTATTTCTATAACACTTTACTACTTTAACTAATTAGTTTTCATACTATGGCAGTGACAGATGTTTTCACAGAGTATCTCCCTACTCTCAATAGGACCAGAAAAACAATGTTGTGATCTGGTTCTTTGGTGCTAAGTGGCCATACACCTGTTGATCAGTAAAATGAATCCAATTCTCATGATAAATATTAAAAAAAGAGTATATTGCCGTGAGTGTCTAGTGTTGAAAAATCGTTCAGGGTAGGATGCATGTCAAATAATTGGAAACTAACCACAACGCACTGTTCACTACTCTGAGGTTAGCCTGTTTTGGGACTGGTCAAAATCGAGTCCAAATCGTTTTGATGCAGGTCTAAAGGTTTTGTCCGCCTTAGGGAGTGCGAAGGTGGATGAAGAACAAGTAAGAAATTGAATATTGCTGTGATTTTTGGTATGCTGGCCAAGAAAAGGATCACATCTCAGCAGAGAATATGATCTGCCTCTGAATAGTGCTGACATAATACTCCTGGAATTACAATCTTTCTACATTCTAGTTGTGTTTGTATTTTGTTGCTGTTTTCTTGGGTGCCAAAAATAAAAGGCCGAAACCCTCCCTGAATGCGTGAAAGAACTGAATGATAACCCTAATCAACAAATAATTGTTTTCACCAGTCACACATTTAAATTAAAAGGGGCTCGAAAGTTTTACCAAAAAGCAGTCTTGTTAACATCCATCGCTTTCATCAAACTATTGTACATCCATTCAGAAAGCAATTTCAGCTATTATCACAACTAGTGGATATAATTTTGTGAAAGGTCAGGCATAAACTTTCAAAATATATTCTAAGAGGAGGCGGAGTGGTTGTGGGATTTATCGCCCCCACAGATCACAGGAAAAACTCAACAAGTCTTGAGGCCATGGATTATCTAAACAATAGACTACAATCTTTTGGCACGCATCTGGGGTTTATGAGAACATGGCCTTATCGACAATGATAAAAAATTAGACAAGATTGTGAAAATTTCTAATGCTACTTTAAATGTGCAAAACATTAAATCAAGCATTTTTTGTGATATATTCACATCCGTAAACAATCACACAAAAGCAAATAATTAGAGAAATCATTAGCTGTGAATGTGAACAGCCTGGATTGTTCTATGCGTTTGTAGTCTCAGTAGCAGCTCAGACAAATCGACTATACATCTAATTACCAAGTACATTTATACAGGTTTTCCAATTTATTCAAAGGATGAGATTGAAGATTAAAAACACAGGTGGGTTTCTCCAAGACTAATATAAGAAGCATGGTTTTGATGTAAAACAGTGTAACTATACAACTTTAATTAAAAATATGAACATTGTCAGAAGAAAAGGCAGTGGAAGAAAAGCATACATTTGTATAGGAAAAAATGACAGACGTTGCACTCGGCTTTTATACTAATTTCTAACAAATGTTTTAAAGATAATTCTTGTAAAAGAATATATAAGCTTTTCGGAAAAATATGAACACAATATTAAAGGTGATTGGGGTTTCCACGTTTTTTTCATCAGTGACTGTCCTCATTTTCTCCCTTAAGGAAGTTTGCACATTTTAACATTTAAATTTTGATTCATGTCAAGTTAGTCTCTGAAACATGAGAACAGTTCAGAATATAGCAAAAAAAAATCACTCTAATTCAGCCGAAATAAACTGAAAAAAATATGTAGAATATTTGTCTCTTCACTGTTTGTAGTTTTTTTTCCGTACACACCTGGAATATGCAGAGAAAGAACATTGAGGCACTCATTACAAGTCAGTCCAAGTGGTATACTGGCCGGGGATATTGCTCTACATGATTTCAAGGTTCCCAGTTTTCCCACCTTTGCGACTACCCGGTACAGGGTGGAGGACATTCTGCACTTCAATCAATCAATCAATCAATGACAAGAATTTTAAAACGCGCTACTCACCCGAAAGGGTCTCAAGGCGCTAAGGGGAGTGGGGGGGAGTCGCCATTGCTCGAACAGCTAGGTCTTGAGTTGTTTCCTGAAGGAGAGGTGATCCAGGGTCAGCCGTAGGTGAGTGGGGAGGTAGTTCCAAGTCTTGGCTGCCAGGTAGGAGAAGGATCTTCCTCCGACGGTGGATTTCCGGCTTCGTGGGACGGAGGCGAGGGAGAGGCTGGCGGATCGGAGCTGGCGGGTGGGTGTGTAGAATGTGAGGCGTCTGTTGAGGTACTTCGGGCCCGTGTCGTGGAGAGCCTTGTGTGCGTGGGTGAGGAGTCTGAACGTGATCCTCTTGTTGACGGGGAGCCAGTGCAGGTCTTTCAGGTGGGCAGAGATGTGGCTGCGGCGAGGGATGTCCAGGATGAGTCGTGCTGAGGCGTTCTGAATGCGCTGGAGTATTTTCTGGAGTTTGGCTGTGGTTCCAGCGTAGAAGGTGTTCCCGTAGTCCAGACGGCTGGTGACGAGTGCCTGGGTGACCGTCTTCCTGGTTTCTGTGGGGATCCATCGGAAGATCTTTCGGAGCATGCGCAGGGTGTTGAAGCAGGATGATGAGACTGCGTTCACTTGCTTGGTCATCGTGAGGGACGAGTCCAGGATGAAGCCCAGGTTGCGTGCGTGGTCCGTTGGTTTGGGTGCGCTGCCCAGGGCAGGGGGCCACCAGGAGTCGTCCCACGTGGAAGGAGATGGTACGAGGATGAGGACTTCCGTCTTGTCTGAGTTCAGTTTTAGGCGGCTGATCTTCATCCATTCTGCGACGTCTCTCATTCCTTCCTGGAGGTTGGCTTTGGCGGTGTTGGGGTCGTTGGTGAGGAAGAGGATCAGCTGGGTGTCGTCGGTGTAGGAGATAATGTTGAGGTTGTGTTGGTGGGTGATGGCTGTGAGAGGGCTCATGTAGACGTTGAAGAGGGTTGGGCTGAGTGAGGATCCTTGCGGGACTCCGTAGATGACTTCAGTGGCCGCAGATCGGAATGGGGGGAGGCGGACTCTCTGGGTTCTTCCGGCGAGGAATGAGATGATCCATTCCAGGGCCGCTCCTTGGATTCTGGTGTTGTTGAGGCGCTGTATCAGGGTGCGGTGGCAGACGGTGTCAAAGGCTGCTGAGAGGTCCAGGAGGATGAGGGCAGCCATTTCCCCGTTGTCGAGCAGGGACCTGATGTCGTCGGTGGCTGCGATGAAGGCGGTCTCGGTGCTGTGGTTTGCTCGGAAGCCAGAATGTGAGGAGTTGAGGTATCTGTTGGTCTCGAGGAAGGCGGAGAGTTGTCTATTGACGGTCTTCTCAATGACTTTGGCTGGAAAGGGAAGGAGCAAGATGGGGCGGAAGTTCTTCAGGTCCGTGGGGTCCGAGGTGGGTTTCTTGAGGAGGGCGCTCAGCTCGGCGTGTTTCCAGCTCTCCAGGAAGGTGGCGGATGCGAAGGAGCTGTTGATGATGTTCCGGAGTTGGGGTACGATGATGGAGTCGGCTTTGTTGAAGATGTGGTGTGGGCATGGGTCGGTAGGGAAGCCGGAGTGGATGGTGTTCATCGTGCAGGTGGTGTCTTCGGTGCTGACCGGGGTCCAGTTGCAGAGGGTGGTGGTCGGGGGCGCTGGTTCGGTGGTTGGGTGCGTGTATTGTGCGCCAACGCTGTTCTGAATGTCGTCAATCTTGCGGTGGAAGAACGAGGCGAGAGAGTCGCAGAGGTCTTGCGAGGGAGTGATGTCAGTGTTGCAGGCGCTGGGATTTGAGAGCTCTTTGGCGATGCTGAAGAGCTCCTTGCTGTTGTGGGTGTTGTTGTCCAGTATTTCTTTGAATGCTGTCTTCTTGGTGGTGCGGATCAGCTGGTGGTGTTTGCGGGTGGCATTCTTGAGGGCGGTCATGTATTCTGTTGTTAGGTCGTGGCGCCAGGCTTTCTCGAGGGTGTGGCAGGTTTTCTTGGAGTTTTTGAGGTCGGTGGTAAACCATGAGGCTTTCCTGCTGCTGGGTCTGCTGGGGGGGTTCTTCAGTGGTGCGAGTTCGTCGGCGCAGTCGGTGAGCCACAGTGTGAGGTTGCGGGCTGCTTCGTTAGGGTCCGTTGTGTTGGCAGGAGGTTTCTGGCTGAGGGAGGTGGTGATCTGGTCGGCGGTGATGATGCTCCAGCTTCTGCGGGGAACCTGTTGCGGGTGGTAGTGGGTCGTGAAGTTGAAGTGGACGCAGCTGTGGTCTGTCCAGTGTAGTCCGGTGGAGTGGCTGAAGGAGATGTGCTTGCTGGAGGAGAAGACGGGGTCAAGCGTGTGCCGGCGTAGTGGGTGGGGGTGTTCACCAGTTGCTTGAGTCAGAGGTTGTCCAGCAGGGCGGCGGTGTTTCAGTCCTTGTTGTTCTCCAGGTGGAAGTTGAGGTCCCCTAGGAGGATGTAGTCTGAGGAGGTGAGGGCATGCGGGCTGATGAAGTCGCGATGGCTTCGCTGAATTGAGTGTGTGGTCCCGGGGATCTGTAGATGAGAGTGCCTCTGAGGGTGGTCTTGGGGTCGGTGTGGATCTGGAAGTGAAGGTGTTCGGCGGCGTTGAGGGTGTCTTCGGAGTTGGTCGTGATGAGGATGGTGTTTCTGTGGGCGATGGCGATGCCTCCTCTGGTTTGGTTGACGCGGTCCTTCCGGGAGATCTTGTAGCCCTCCGGGATGTCTATGGCGTTGTCGGGGCAGAGGAGTCGTTCATCCAGGTTTCCGTGAGAAAGGCGACATCTGGTGAAGTTGTGTCGAGGAGGTTCCAGAGTTCCACGGTGTGCCTGTGGACGGAGCGGGTGTTGAGCAGGATGCACTTGAGGTGGTTGTTGCTGGTGCTCGGCTTGGCGGGCACGGTGCAGGTTCGGAGGCAGGTGAATTGGCAGGCTTGGCAGGTGAAGGGTCCGTGTGTGCGCCTCGGGTTGCTCGGTAGCAGGCGGCGTTTCGGCCGGCGTTGAGTGCTTGGAGGGTGGCGGCGTCGTAGGTCCATTGGGTGCGCTGGCATTGACGAGGACCAGGGGTTCTGGTGCTGGGCGTCATCCAGGCGCAGACGGGCGCAGACAGGCTTGCCTTTGGCGTGCCTTCGGGCACAATCGGCGCGCCCGCTGCGCTCGTCCACTGCACGTTCGCCGTGCAGCCTTCATATGAGGGGCTGAGGGAGGGAGGAGCAGCTGGGAGGCGGGAGCGGGGTGGCGAATGGGAATGGCGGGGGGGCAGGGCCGCAGGGAGCAGCGGCGGGAAGCAGAGAGCGAGGCGGGAAGTGGGAGGGCACAAAAGGTAAAGGGGGAACGAGGGGAAAACCAATAAAACAGATAACAGAAGGCAAAAGGGGAACGAGGGGAAAACCAATAAAACAGATAACAGAAGGCAAAAGGGGAACGAGGGGAAAACCAATAAAACAGATAACGGAAGGCAAAAGGGGAACGAGGGGAAAACCAATAAAACAGATAACAGCTTTCCGCAAACAGCTGAAAACTTTTCTATTTCATCCAGTCTAGTTAACTTCTACTCTTTCTTCCTCCTGGGCCTTTGGGCGGGACCACGGTATTCCCAGCGCTTGGACGCCTCCGGGCAGCAATTTGCGCTTTACAAATGTACATCCTATCCTATCCTATCCTATCCTATAACCGAGGGCAAAGGGGAACGAGGGGTAAAAACAGCGAAATCACAG